>NC_140085.1:73637036-74837036 GCF_964237585.1 Gallinula chloropus
AGTCTGCCGAGACATGAAAACAAATACATCCCCCTACCTCCCCCCGCACCTCCAGTTCTCTTCTCTGTAGCACAGTGTTATTGTGAGTTAAAGGCAAATTTTCTTTGGTTGCTGCTCCTTGGAAGGAATATTAAATCTCACAATCTAGGCTTTAAATCAATTTCTAGTGGGATGAGACCTAATGTGGAGAGGGCAGATGGGACAGATCATTCCATCTCTCTTTTCTCATGAAGCTCCTGACACAGGCTACTGTTGGAAGTAAGATGCTAGATTAGTTTGACCTCAGGTCTCATTCAGTATGGCAGCTCTTCTATTCCTATGTAAAACTCTATAAAGTGTATTGCTATCCAGTTGCTTTGTACAGAGTTCTGTCTGTCCCCCTCCCCTTGATGATGTGTGTGGGAAGCCAAGCAAAATGTTCCATTAGTGTTTAGAAAGAGAATTTCAGATATATTTTTCAGTTGATGCTGTAGGATTTATGATGTGTGTAGCACAGAAATTATTTTACTGGACTAGAACCACATTATGTATTAATGAATTACCAGGATGTGAGTCAGTCTTGGAATAGTCTGAGCAGGAAGGTAGCATTCTTCCACAAACAATAATCTCCTGATAAATAGCACTGAAAGCTGTAATTCAATAGGAATTGTTTTTTAAAGAGAACCAGAGAAAGACTATACGTATGTATGTTCTCTACTATTGCACTGGTGCACATTGAGATAATGCCATATTACTGCACTCATATTGATTAAGGTCAGATATCCTTCACATTAAGTGCTCTACAGAACTGCAATAAAACGACAAACCTACCCCAAATGTTCAGAAGAATTTCATTTCCCTGTGCTTGCACCTACCCTTCTCGGCCTTTTAAATATGCCCTGTCTTGATTGGTTTGTTCTAAGGAGAAGAAAAGTCTAACCTATTGAGCAGAGGGTTGTGATTTTCTTCCAGTAGCCGTTTTATGAACTGCTGCTACTTGCTTTGATAACTTGGAGATGAAGCGTTAATTAGTACAGGTGAGATGAAAACAAAAATCTACGCTCAAATATTAAGAGGCAGTGGAATGGAGCAGTTACCAGGTTTGCTGGGTGATGTTTTTGTGATGTGTATTTGTAGAACATTTCTCTCAGTGTTTTCAGAGGGACACCTGACGTTTCTTGACCCCTCAGAGGCCTTTCTGGGCAGAGTTTTTAAGCAAGCCCTTGGAGCAGAGCCAGAGAACAACAATTCTTGTGTATAATCGGTTGCCACTGACTTCAGCAAGAGCTTGAAGTAAGCAGGGAATGCAGAATCAGGTCCACGGAAGGTGAAGTGCTGCATTTGAGTTTTCAGATGAAAATTGAAACTGTGTCATTGTACTTGCTCTTTCAACACCATCGTATAACACCAGGTACATTTTCACCCAGACTAGTCCCTTGTTCCTTCAAGAAGTCTCACTAGCGGCTCCAAGGAAAGTGTGTTGGAGACAAAACACCTTAGCAAAGAGAGCAGTCTCCCCTTTTCAGAAATATGTCTAAAAATCAGATGTATTGCAGGATAGAGGGACTATTCCTTGCTTGATACAGAAAGAGTAAAAGCCTTTTTTACCTTGTCTCATCGGACTGTTAAGCTGCTCTTACAGAATTGCTGTGTAAATAGTGGATTGAGCAGAGTGCAGACTACTAAACATGCTCATGTTTGTAGGAAAACAAATAAACCTGCATGAAGAAGTTTCTTTTAATGCACTTCTACTTTTGATGTATGGCTTCTGCCCCCAGCACTAGAAGTAGTAGCACAGTTTATTGCCATAATAGCAGTAGATAACTCAGCTCGCCTTTGTCTTGGAAAGTGATTGATTTTGGAAAATGATACATGTTTGCATATAAAATCTTGGCAATGTTTTGATTAAAGTACTTTGTTTTCTTAAAAAATGTTGGGAAGTATTGACTTTAATTGAAATTTAGATTGTCCTAGCAAAACAATGGTAAGAGGACAGACGTAATAGGAGCCAAAGCCAATTGCCTCCTACTGGGTTCCTCAGATTAACAGAGCCCTCATGTAATGGAGAGGAGTGGGAAGGGTGGGAAAGATCTAGGACAGGTAAGGATAGAACCGAGAGCAAGGGTAATGTCTGGGAAGCCTACAGGCTATGAAACAAAAGAAGTGAATTTCTGAGATGTGCTGGGGATGGTGGTCCCCCACATCTGCCAAGGAATGCATTTGTTAGCAGATGCATGCACCTTTCACATAACAGTGAAGATGTGGTTGCACAGGCGGATCCCCAAAGTGCTCACACAGAGCACTGAGAAGAGCTGTCATCCAGAAGCCACACATCCTGTTGCCCATAGTGCTCCAGCTTCATTGGTGCTCGGGTACATAACAGATCTGACTTACCACAAATGCTGTCGACTGTAGTGGTGCTCTCATTCTCCAGGCCAAGCATTAGGAGGTGGTTTTGAGTTGGGCTCATTTATCACAGCTATCTTGAACTTTCTTTGATTTGCCACCACTGAAAGGTTATACTTAGACTTTCTTTGGTATGTGGCCTTTCACCAAGTAGTTCCAGCTCATCCTCATCCAGTAGCAGGTAGATTTTGTAGCTCTTAGGAGAAAATTGTGATCTGAGGAAGTGCTTGGCTCAACCCATTTTCTATTGATTTTTACAGTAATAAGTTCTAAAAAAGAACAATACTGTTAAATGTACTTATGCATTTTTTATACTATTAGCTTCGGTTGTGTTTAGAAGATAGTGGTGCTTTACTCAGGTTCAGATCCCTGTAGTGCACTTTTAAGTATTTTTAGAATACTTTAGAAATCCTTTCAAGATGGCTATTCACAAGGAGAAAGAAATAAAATGAGGGAATTGTCATGAGCCTATTGTGAGCTTCATATCAAAAACCAGTAATAATTTGAAATCTTCCTTTCCAAATGCCTTTATAGAGCACCTCCCTTGGCTCCCTTTGTGTCTGCAACCTTGGGCAGACTTGCTAATTTTATACCATTGTGTCTAGTTATTAGTAGGTTTTTCTCATGTTCCATAAGAGACCCAGCAAACCTTCTTACCTGCAAAACTAATTCCTTTCCCCTGGTAACTTCTTTACTTGAAAGTGTCTGCAGAGCTGTCTCTGGTGATCACACCTCTCTACAAACCCTGTGGGGAGACTCCCCTGGCAGTGGGTTCTTCCTCCCTCTCTGCCCTTTTCCCCTGTCTGAGAGCAGATGGCGATCCCTAAAGTTTCTTCTCTTGGAAGGACGTGCACATTCAATGGGAGAGTGTCTGCACAAAGAGTGTCCCATGGCCAGATGTGTAGGCACCTTGGAGTGCAGGCTCACAGGACATGATGCATCGCTAGGCCGCAGCGCAGATCTGTGGCCTCTCCCCAGCTTCGGATGCTGACACATCTGGTGCTGCTGGGCATTAAGTTGAACACCAGGCTGACTAAGGTTACCTGTCATATGATTTCACAATCAGGGGAGAAGCCATGGCAGGGTTAGTTGAAATGTGGTCAGAGGCACCAGGGAGCATTGGGCTAGGGAGAGCTCTGGGTGTGTTTCCTGATGTGAGCGATGATGTATCTGTGCAGAAGAAATAAGCTTACCTCATTAGATAATGAAATGTACTGCTGCCTGACACTCAGAAAGCCTCAGGACTCGGCACTGATTTTTTCATTCCTCTCTCTGCTAGGACAGCTGACCAAATTCAGAATAGCTGAGCAGTTCAGCTCAGCTGAAGAAACAGAGGAAGAGGGAAGCTCAGCTTGGCACTTCCAAGGCCGGGCACATTTTCCTCCTCAGCAGTCCCATAGGCAAAAGCTGCCACTGCTGTTCTCCAGCTCTCTTTGCAGCACTGAGATGTAGCGAGTAGCTTTGCACAACCATATTTAAAATATTAGAAGAAATTATTACTTGCCAGAAAGGGAATTTATCAAGTAATCCTCTGCCATTACTCTGGTTTTTAGTTTGGTGCTGCTTACAAAAAAGACGGTGGGGTCCTTCATAATGCTACAGGGAAGAAGTGTTGGAAACCTTTTTCTTTGCCCAACAGCAGAGAAATAATAATGCTGTAATAATGGTGATGATGATGATGTATGTCATTATAGAGATGTAAAAAACCTTGGGCCAAATGCCACCAACTATAGTCAAAGATACCCCCAAAGACCCCAAAGTTAGCTGCCAAGTTTTGCCTGGCTGAAATTGCCAAATTCTGTGGTTTCCATCCAAAACCATTAATCTTCCTAGCCCCTCAGGCAAAGCTTTTGGTGATCCAAAAGCAAGCAAATAGTTCCGTGGCTGATGAATGAGGCAGAACAAAACCGTACTCACTGACTGGGAGCAGAATTGGCTCTGCAGTGCTGACAGGAAGAGAAATGTATGGTGGTCAGTTGACTTGGCACATGCGTTAAGGGGAACACACAGGGAAGAGGTATTTACTACATTAAGACGTTGTTCTGCAGCCCCATTTCTGCCGACTCTGAGGAAGCCCTGAGGGAAGCTGGTGGAAGAGAATGAGCTTGCGGACTCCGTGCGGAAGAAAATTAAATAGGGAATTTTTGAAAGAAACTGAAAAGAGAAAGGAAAATTAATTTGTTGGTACGTGAGATCACATAAAACTCCCTTGGAAGAATTCCTAAAGAAAGGATTGAATTTACTCTGGAGAGGGAGCAAACAGTTTAGGCCTACAATTTTATTGCCAAGTCTCGTTTTTTAACCTGCTTTCCTTCTGTTTTCACAACCCAGAGATAGCACAGTGGTGCCCAGAAAGTGCAACTGATCTGTTTTGATAAGGTCTGATAGCAGAGATAAAGAAAATGAGCTGCCATTTACCTTTAAAGCCTGTCCCAAATGTATAGTCGTCTTCTTCCCAAAGGCAACTCCCCTTGCTGTAACTTGTAGGTAAACAGTGGGAAACCGGTTGCTCTGATGTTAATGAGAGTGATGAGTTTGCAGGGTTAGGAGTTGTCCCCTTGGTGTGTAGCATCCAAGAAGGGTTTGACTAGTGCAGTTCCTCTAAGTGCTGAAGGGGCCAATGAAAGATTACTGTCTTCTGAAAGGAGCTGCTCCAGTGATATGAATTAATAGAGGTAGACAGTCAGCCCAAGGGAAATATTGGAAAACTTGCTTGGAAATCCTGCTTTATTGTGTGCGACCTCAGACCCAACAAAATAATATAAGAAATATATCAAGAGGTACCTACTGATTCCTGGAAGGATCAGGTATGTATTACTGTCTTTGAAGAGAACTTTTTCAGTCTTTACTAAATTTAGCAATTAAATGGGATCATATGAATTTTAATTCTTGAGAATTAAACTGATGGAGAAGAGAGATGAGTCCAGGAAAACAGCTGGAGAATCCTTTCAAGAAGAGATGCTACCAAGCAAAATGCTAGAGGCTGCTGAAGTGCAGGAGGTCAGACTAAATGAGTATGGTCATCTTGCTGGCATTAAATACACTCATTCTATCAAAATAAACATCCAGTTTCTATCCACACTGCTAGGACTTAGAAGACCTCATTCAACTTCAGACATGTAGCAGAAGTGCAGGAACACACAGAGAAGGGAGAAATGAGTGACACCCATATATTCCTTAGCACAAAATAAGAGTATCTGGAATCATTGGACCATAACGATAAACAACAGAGACAAGTGTGGCTCCCTGAACTGCACTGACACCAGAGCTACAGAGTGTTGATACTGCTTTCAGTACTGTGTAAAGACAGAGAAATACACTGCCTCTCTTAAGAGTCATCACCAGTTTGACAGCCTCAAGAACAGAGATACCGGGCAAAGATAGGCTGTGAGGAAGATGAAGACGAGATGTTTACGGGATCTCAGTGTACCAAATAAAACCACACAGACGTCAAAGGATACCGAGGCCCTGAGGTAGAACTAGGTAGATGATAACATTAGTGGTCCTTAGGGCAGCTATGGATTGGAAGGGACAGGATTCCCACTCCAGGGGTTTCATACCATGCTGGATTAAACAAACAGAAACTGTGGCCCAGTTGCATCTTCCGGGATGTTTTTGGTTGTTTAGCAGAGCACTTCTTGCTGAGCCAGCCTGGGAGAGCTGTCAGGCTTAAGGTCTGTCTGTGGAGACCCTACTGCTGCGGAAGAAGCTCAGCTGCCAAGTAGCTTGCAAGAAAGCAGCCTCTTTGGTGTGTTGAACCCAGAGGAATGTGTCTTAATGATCAAAGTCCATGTTAAGTCACTGCCATACAAGAAGGTGTTGCACTCTGGGGCAGCAAGTGCCCTCTGTGGGTTGCAGAGCAGAAGCTAACTGGAGCCCAAATGCCCCCAGTGGGAACGTGACTGGAGGTGCATCTGCATGACCCCAGTGCCATCGCAGATCCTCACTGATTTCTGTGTTTCCCACATGGACCAAGACATGGACCTGCTCACAGCATTACTGCCAAAATCGCTTGCTAGAGATCACAGATACTCTAGTACAAGTGAATCAAGGGTGCAGTCTGATCTGGGGGAACTAGATTAGCTCTAATTTGCTCCAAGAAAATTTCTGTTCCTGAACCAAACCATAGCAGCATGTTTGAATAACGTGTGGAACAATGGCCTTACCTGTGTGAGAGGGGACAGGAACCAAACATGCTGCAGAATTTGTCACTGAGTGCTGCTGTCTGCCTACCCCTGAGTAAGTCATTTCATTTTGTGCTGCGAAATCCTTGAAATACCTCCTCAGTGGGATGCTTTCATAATAAGTCACAGGTCTCTAATTATTTATTGCCTCTGTCTCGAGTATGTTTTGCAGGTTTCTTTTGCAGTTTATATACATTTATTTGTTTTACTACTGCTTTGCATTCTAAGGACAAATCATCTCTAATAAAAAGCACATTTCCTCGTGAGCAGAATCAATTTCCTTCAGAAGTCTTTCACTCCCTGGTTAGTGTGTTCCATTTGGTCTTCACTAATCACATAGTTAACCGTGAGCAATAAATTTCTTAAATAAATAAATGCTCTGCTCCAAGTCACCGTTAGTCATAACGAACCGCTTCCCACTTTACATTTCTGAAACACGAGATGTGGCCGCGCTACTTAGGCACTTACATCCACATTAAGTGTGTAGCAATTAATGCCAGATCTGGTTTTCCTGCAGGTCATTAGTATGTTGTTAACAATTAAGTCTCAGCAGCAAGTTGACTTGATTGCAAGTCGGTAATGCAGGGGGAAGTCTAAATGGGTGTGGTTTTTCAATTACTTTTAAAGGTTTGGGGTTATGGCTTCCCCACCTTCCCCCCTTTGTGTGAGCCTGCTCCAGAGGCACTCAGTGGGAAGGTAATGAAGTAGAAGGTTTGTGTATTACTATGTCTTTCCGTGCTTCCTCTTCGTTGGTTTTATTATCGAAGGCTTTGAAACATAAGGAGAGGGTAGCTCTAAGCCGTTCCTTCTGGTCGGTGCTGGGTGTGTGTTAGAGAGCTGCCTTCTCAGATGGAGGACGCCTTTTTTCTAACTGCCAACAGGGGTAAGTCCCACAGATCAGAAAATGTGAGATGTGGTGGAAACCCCATCATATTGCTGCTGTAGCAAAACAGCACCTTTCCCAGGACTGAGTTTAAACCAGCATTTGTTGGAGAACATAGCTTGAATCATGACTCCCTATGGTCCAGCAACCGCTCCGATTAAGATATGTGGTTTCCCTAATGTCTGTCAAATATTGTTGGAAACCACGCTGGTGAGGCTGTAAGGTGAACAACATTACATGGGTGGTATCAGTTCCCTGCAGAAATCAAAGGGGAGGCGGGGAGGGGAGAGGGGGGAGAGACAGAAAATAACTTTCAGCCAAGATACATATGAAAAAGCATTAGTGTTTATTTTAAAAACATCATGTAACACTTCTTTAGCGTTTCTATGAATGTGTGCTTAATGAGTGAGAAAAAGGAAAGGCTCTGTTTCTCAGAGGAGCCGATGGCTTGGGGGCTGAGAAATGCGAACACAAAACATTCTGACTAGCCTTGACTTTGGCTTGTGTGCCTGACCAGTTCAGTGGGGTACTCCACAGCGAGTCACGTGTGGCTTGGGGGTTAAAAATAAACCAAGGGCCTGTGAGATGGACAAAATAAAGCTATGTATTGTGGACTTTTGCATTAGGAGAACGTTGGGAGATAACCCCACCATACTGAGCAGCACCTTTGCTGAGCCCACTGTGATGGGGCACCTGGGCCATCGCTTCTGGCCTGGGGATCAGGCACGGCTAACGTGAATCTGAAGAGCAGATTCCTCTCTGTGCATGTTCTTCACGGCATCCTGGGCAGCAGTAATGAGTTAAGCATGTAAATCTTTGCTGCCATAATGAAGGTATGCTTAAGCTAACTGGGAGGGTTGGGAGTGTATGGAGTCATGCAGGTGATAGCATCTCAAGGTATCACTGTAGTATTGTGACAGTTTTTTGCCAAAGTGGTCGCCCAATATTCAGGGTGTCATGAGTCACTTAAACAGATGAAGGACGTGACAGTAGAGATAGAAATTCCCTTTTTATTTTGCTTTCTATTTCTAAGAAAAAAGTATTTATTTTCTGTTCTATTTCAATTTTTAATAGTACATTTAAATTAAATTAATATATTTTGCATATGTGCAGTGATCTAGTCTATACTTCATGTCCTGCCTTGTTGAACACAGACAAACCAAATAGAAGATGGGTTCTTTCCTTGTGGTGTCTGGAACCATTACGGTCCAGAAACTGTCCTAAATCCCTGTCGTGCCTTTTATTGATGGTGTTTGAGCTCCTCCTGTCTTGTCCTCTGTAAGGCAACAGCACCGCCAAACCGCAGTGATCTCCCCTCCCTCCCTCCCCGTGTTTATTTTTAGACCAGGTGAAACACACTTCAGGCAGGATGACCGGACTCGTGGGGCCTGTGTTTCGGAAGGAGGCTCCCAGTTTCCAAAATTAACCTATGTGCCTAATGTGTGTCTCTGAGCAAAGCTGACTCATGATGACCGTTAGTTTTCTCTAACCAATTTCTTCACTTGTTAATAACAAACAAAATTATATTAAGGAAAAGGTGGGGGGGGGGGGGAGGGGGAGATCCCTTACTTTTGCAATGAATTTTTAATGTCAGGTAGGGCAAAGCAGGCCCTACCTGCTTAGTTCAGTTCTGTAACCACAACCCCAAATCACACGTGTACCTCTGTGTGGGTGAGTTTTGGGTGTGTGTGTTCTGTCAGGGAGTCATAGCTGTTTCTCCATCTGTTTGCAGTGCTCGAAACATCTCTGAACTGGGTGCTACTCGCCAGCCTCACCTGGATGCAGTTAGTGGCCAGCTGCTGGCGTTCAGTGCTGATGCTTTTTGGAAATGCCCTGCATCGTGCTTTTAATTTCCTGATTGTAGGTTTCCATTAATTACCCTGCAATTTATTTTAGAGAAGAAAATGATGACAATCAAGAATACAGGGAAACTGCATCCGAGGGCTGGAAACAGAGCACAGAAAGGAGCCTTTCACTTCAGAGCTCCTGGTAGAAATCCAGCTGCGTTTCAGAAGTAGCAAAAATCATTACTGTGTGATGGCTGCTCGGTGCCCTGCATTCGAAGTCCACAAATGAGTCAGTGTCCACATCACACAAACCACCAGAACAATTGGTGCTACTGTAATTGGGAGTCTACTGGCAGCGTGAGTGGAAAGGGCAGGGACTTGAATGAGCATGGAAAATGAGCCGCGTTCTCCCTGCTCCCTCAGGTCACCTTTGAGACACATCTGTGTGAGGAAACTTAGGGAGAAATTTGATCTGCAGTAGCTCCCTTCTGGAGATAGATGGAAGACTTTACTTTCCAGTACTGACAGTCTGACACCCACTAACAAACATTATATTTGTGGGGGGAGAAAAAAAAAGAAAAAAGACCATTATGGGATCTTTCAGTGTGTGAAAGCACGAACTAAACCAAAAAATGCTAAGTAGGATTGAAAAATCAACAACTAAATCTAAATGCTAACTTGAGCTAATAGAAACAGAGCCAAACAAATATTATCAGGCATGACCATTGCTGGCAACAATTGCTTCCCTCAAAAACACAGGGAAATCCTGCTCATTTATTAAACCACTGAACAAGTCTCTCTGAGTCAAATCCCTTCTGGGCAAAAATAAAGGAGTCCTTCCACTGTTCAAACATTCTCTTTGGAGATGAGAACATGGATTGATAGAAGAGATGCTGGACTTTATTCAGCCCAAGACGATGCCTTGATGTCATGGAAACTGTGAATGGAAGGAGAACTCTGAGCAGCACAGGCCACCACAGAGGGAGCACCTTGGGAGGGCTGGATCTGCCAGCGGGCACGTGTGTAGGAGTTGGTGGAGATTGAAAGGGACCTCCAAGGTCATCTGCTCCAACCTCTGAACTTGGCACTTCCACTGCATCATCTGCAGCAAAGTAGGGAGGTCCTCATCTTAGTATTCATATGATACCATTAGTAATCCTAAAAAAAGACTACCTCTGGCAGGAAACTCATCATGTGCGACCAGAGACTAACTTAGCCCGGCAGTTCCTGTAACTTTCAGATGGTTAAACGGTGAAGATGTCTCATACTTTACCCATTACAGTGGTGACTGTGATACGAATCTTTGACTAAGTGAAAGTAGAATGAATGTGTTCGATGTCAAGTGAGTGCACTAGCAAATCTGAAATGTTCCGAGACAGCTTGGGCTACCTGTGAATTCCTGCCAATTTTCACTAAAATGGAATAGAAACTTCAACCTGAGGTTGAAGCTTTTCCACTGCATTTCCTCAAAACACAAAGCATTTTGACTTTTCATGTTAAAATAGCTCAAAAACTTTAATTTCAAATCATTTTAAGAGCACTTCGCACTCAGAAGGTTAGTTTCTCAATATTTGTTTTGGTGTGCAGGGAGCTGGGGGGACATTCAGAGCAACCCAATGCGAAAACATGCACGTGCTTGTGTACAAGTGGTGGGGGTGGGGGGAGGGATGGGGCAGGGGTTGACCACAAAACTGAAAGAGAAATTATTTGTTCTCAGTTCTCTAGCTGTAACCTGCCATATCTTTGCTTTTGTATTTTTTTGGGCTTCTCTTCAGCTAATAGTGCTACCAGATTGCGCAGTGTTGTTTGTACAGAGGAGACAAGATTTGGGTGCCTATGTTCAATCCCAGCTGTGTAGTAAGCAGAATCTGAAACCCAGGGCTGTGCAAGGTGAAACCAGGTGTAACTCCCTGCTCCTCAGCCCCCTACGAGATGTACCTGCCTGGTGAGGGTGGTGGGAAATCAGCATGTCCTTCCAATATGGACAAGTATTGTGGAGCACCACAAAGGCATGAGGACCAGCTTCCAAGCTTCTGGGAGCCAGAGGATAACAGCAACCAGAGCGTGGATGTCAAAGGTCAAAAATAAAAGGAAAAGGCGAGAGGACTTCAGCGCCCTGTATCACAGGGCGGGTTTCTTTTAGTGAAGAGTATGTGGTGCATATTTTTCCCTTTTCTATGGCCAGTGCTGAATTCCTCAGGGGACTGGTGATTCTGCAGATAGGGCGCTGCAGAAAGTTCGGTCCCGGGGGCAGTGCCTGGCCCTACCTTCCACAGGCAAGGAGAAGAGGGGGCGGGGGGGCTGTTAAGCGAGGGGAAAATCTGCACAGAGGCTTTTCCACGTTCCATCAGCCAAATCAAGATGCTGCATTCAACAGAGGTTGAATTTATGAGAACAGCAGCAGGAGGTGGGATGAGGGGTTTAAAGGGTGAAAAAGCTTTTAACAGCAGCCTTTCTATTGTAATAAAAGTGTTTATTTCAGCATCTCTGCCAGCCAGTGTAAGCAATGTAAGCGTATGAGTAGCTGATATTTTGTGTAATAGAAATGCATTTGTCCATCCTGAGCGCCTGTTACTTGGTGGGCAGATGAGTGGTGGTATTACTAGGCAGGCTGTTGTTTCAGCAGGCAAAGAGGGATATGCATCTTTCTTAATGGGGAGAGAAACCTGTCAGGGCCTAAACTGTAACAAGTAACAACAGAACGCGGCCTGTGCGAAAGCAACGCGTAAACCCCATTGACTAAACTAGTACAGGGGAAGGGCACTACTGAGAAATAGGAAATTATTTTTGAAAATGAGCCTTTCAAGGTTGTCAGAGGCCAGAAAAGGAGCTGCTTTTGTAAATTCCCTGCAATACCCTACAGTGAACAAGGTCACACGTGAGTGAAAACAGTGATGTATGATCTGGCTTTTTATGCATTAAAAAAATCCTGTAAAACTATAACTCCAGCGTTCATTCCCCAATGATTTTACTTTATGCATTTAGAGAAACCAGTAACAGTTTGCCATTTATGTGTATTCAAAAGCTGCATACTTCTAAGACTGTAAAAGAAACCTTAAAAAGAAATTACTTTTCCACACTCAAGTAATGCTATTTTAAAACTGGTAGGGAAATGCGATAAAAATGAAATAGATGTAAAAAAGATAAAATATCCCTTGCCCTTTCCATGCCACTTGATCACATCAAGTGCACATGATACACAAATAAAACCCAATATTTTATTCATCACGTGTGTCTGACAGTTGGCTTTCCGCATTGTGAAATCTCTTTTGCGTGACTGTTCTGAAACACTTATGTTTTATAGAGGTCATATAAAATATAGCTGTTTACAGCATTCTGAGTTTGTGTGGAAACTCTCACACAGGTTTTGGGCTTGTGTGAGCATATGCAAAATCTTAATTTTATACTTCTTGAAGTTAAGGATTTGTGTTTATAATAGCAACATGTGGACTAGAATGTTTCATTAAGCATCAAAAACATAGAAATAATACTTGGATATAGGAATTTGGTAGTGTACCCTTAAGTATTTGGTGAGTTTTCAACTCTTTTCAAGCTCCCACAGCTTTCTAGGCATGTACAGTATGAAAACCCAACTTATATATAGTAACGGTGCTGCTCAGGTTATGTTCTTAATAAGCTATTAGAGGAATGCTATTCCATTCATGTATACCTCAGGAGTATTGGGAGGAATGAGATTCCTTGAAATCACCACTCTCAAATAATGCTATGGTATTAATTTATCTGGCCTTTTATCAGAGAAATTAATAACCAAAGAGGATTTAAAAAAAATAATAACCAAAAACCCAACCCAACAATTCTTTGAGGATAAATTTCTTTCAAAAATGTTATTTTGAACGCGTTGCTGTTTGATGTACCTGTAATGTTAATGGTTTGCAGCAAATTCATTGAAGCCATGACTGCTTTCAAATAAATCTTCCCATCACCCTGCTCAGCAAAACCTCTCTCTGTAGTATCTTTAGAGCAATGTCATGTGAATTGCTTTCCTCATAGGCTAATGGGTGGAAGAGCCTATTTCAATAAGGGTTTTGCATTTAAGGAGCAGTGATAATTAGAGATGCCTGAGAAGAGGTCAAATTTTCCCAAATTAGGTAAAAATGTGGACTTTGGACTAAGGTTTCCTGTATCTTAGGTGTAGCCTGTCCACTCCTGACACTGGCTTATTCTCGGGTGGTGTTTTGCTTCCCCGCTTGTAGCTGCCCAAGAGCCTGCACAGCCTTGCGTAGGCAGAGCACAGGTCTGCGGGTGCCTCCCTGTCCTGGTGGGAGAGGTGGCAGAGGAATGGTCAATGGAAGAGGGAATGACTTGATTCAACCCAAAACTAACCCTCCAAAACCTGAACACCCCTCACAGCCCTGCTGGGTAAATATGATCAGAAGTTCAAGGTTGCCATCTAATGGTGAACACGTGTAATAAGGTCTTGTGACCCTTAAGTGCTGTTTTCTTACCTTCCTTCACGTACCTGCAAGCCGTTTATAAAGCACTAGAGGAGTGAGGACGAGCTTCTATTCAGATTTTACCTGGGATGATAACTCACACGTTATCAGTAACAAGATGTTGTGACTGACTGTGACGTTCCAGCCATTCAGCTTACTTGAATTCTAACTTCTTACTGCTTTTTCTGTGAATTCAGACATAGATGAGTGTTCCTTCGAGAGGACCTGTGATCACACCTGCATCAACTACCCTGGAAGCTTTGAATGTCTCTGCCATAAAGGCTACACCTTGTACGGACTGACGCACTGTGGAGGTTTGGAAACTGAGCTTTGTTTATCTGTTTGCTTTGTGAAAACTGTTTACTGAGCCGCCACTCCTTTTAGCAAATGATTTTAGAACCAAAGAGGACAAATGAATAAAGTTAAAATGAACCTACATTGGCATGAGCTGGGTGTGACTAAAATTTCAGCATCTTACATTTGCCAAAGCAAAATGTAAGAAAGGGGAAGAACATAAAAACAATGTCCTGGTGCTTGTTGATAGTGGTACCTAGCAGCCTCAGTACAGAGGAGCCCTCAGCTGTGACACTTGCATCCACTGCTGCATGGGCGCAGTCGCTCCTCCGCAACCATCGCAAAGCAGCCTGGGGTGGCTGGCGCTCGCCACACGCGTGGCGCAGGGTGAGCTCAGGGTAACAATCGGCACTTTCCCAGGAGAGGGGTTAGTCACTGTTGTATTTACAGAAGGAAGGCTCCAAATGGTGGGCACCTAAGGGAACAGGAGAAGGGCGTTTGACAGAGTTTATGAATTTTGGTTCTATTGGTATTTGTCCTTTCCAGGCTGTGACATAGAACTGCCTGTGGGGTACTTTCTTCTGTGGAGCTACTTCAGTTCTTTGATCTTCTTGACATTACTGGAAAGAATTGGTGCTGTAACTTTTGATTCATGTAGTAATTTAGGGAAAGCCTCAAAGTTTGGGGTTCAGCCTCAGTCATTAAATAACCTTCAGCCTCAGTCTTTTGAGTAAGACTGAAGCAGGACCAAAACTCTAACTGGAAATACTCAGTGCTGAACTTTGGGCAAAAACATAACCGGATCCAAACCTCCTGCATTTTTCTGTAATGGGCAGATCCAAAATCACAGCTCTGAATCCAGATCTTCCCAGGCCCTGAGCTTTGCTGCTCGGGCCTATCATTAGTTTTGGGCAGCCCCTGGAGTGTGATGTTCACAGTGGAACGAATAACTTACCCTGGCCACCATCCGCGTGGTGCTGAGCAGAAGTTAAAACGAGGGAGAAATAGTGAGAATCTACAAAAAGATTCGGTGCAAGGTTATGTCTTAATAAGCTTTCTTTGCATCTTGCTTCGCCTCCACTAGTAATTAACAAACCATATGGCAGTGTCCTTGTTCTGGGCTTTCCATGCCGAGGAGCAACCCTTGTTGCTCTCTTGGAATCCTTTTCATGGCACCTATTGTAATAGGTCATATATCATAAGGGAATCTTAAATGAAAGGACAGCACTAGCACTTGCACGACCTGTTTAGGTAAAGCCCCACTTCCAGTATGTATTCACAGAATTACAAGGTTGGAAAAGACATTTAACATCGAGTCCAAGCGTTCCTGTCCTATGCTAAACTATATCCCTAAGTACATCATCTATCCTGTTTTTAAACACATTGACTCATTTAGTGACATTAGGAAAGTTGGTAGAGTCTTTGGGGACTGTTCAGTGGCTTTGGGAATTTGGCAGTCTCTACAGAAAGTTGGTTCTGGGCTGAGGTACTTGAGAGCAGGATCTCAGGTTTGAACAGTTGGGCCAGAGCTGGATGGCAGGAGCACTGTGGACAAAATGTGTTTCAAAGTATGGGTTCACAAGTAGATCCCACTCAGCATATGCCTGGTCACTATGTACAATATGCCCCAGAAAAAGTTGTTTTCTGAGACTGTCTCCCTTGTTAGCTTTCAGAGCTGCTGACCCAGGACCTCCAGAAGTCCTGGTTCTGACACAAAATTCAAAATGTTGTCTAAAAACATGCCAGTTGTATTAGGGTGTCTTTCTCAGTTTCTTTTGTGTATAGTCCATGTTTTCTAGATTTTTACTTAACCACACAGGCTGAAATCTTGCATGAGAAAAAACAAACTGTTTCTGGATTCCAGCAGCAGCCCTGATAAATACTCCCACATTCCCATTGAGTGCCCCAGGATGCCAGATGAAGATTTGGCTAAGTGTGTGTAGGCCTCCATTTGTTAACCAGTGCAGGTCTTAAGTGTGTGCTTAAGCCCATTCCTGCATCAGCTCCAATCTGCTCCCTGTACCTCACGCTCTGGGCTTCAGGTGGGGTCACTGAGCTCCGACACTGGGGCCTGGGGAGAACTGGTAAACCATGTGGATTCACATGGTGCTGAGCACACAGCAGTCCAAGTTCCAGCCTGAGCTCAGGCATGGCTTGAAAAGGCAGTGAGAAGCTGAGCCTGTGAGCTTTTATAGCCAGACCGCCCTCAGAAACAAATAAAGTGACAATTTTCCTTCTAGGGTTGCATTTTGAGGCCTATCATTAAGCTGGAGTATTAGCAATTCAGTGCATCTCCTGTTGATTTGGTGTCATTCCAGCTCATTTGAGCCTATGTCAAACAGCACAGCCTCTGCACCCTGTGAAAGTCCATCACAGCAGCAATACCATTTTAGCAGGCAGATGGGCAGCTGTGGTCAAAGGGCAGAGGCCACTTGTTGAGGTTGGTGCAGTGCCTAAAATAACGGGGCTGTGGTGCCTAACAAGGGCTTTTAGGTTATGGCTACGCTAGGGAATTAGAGTTGGGAGCAGCAAGGTGCAACTGATGGTTCACTGGTGCCATGTGACGATTTTGGTCTGTGTCATGCCGTGTCCCAAATGTCCCCGAGTGTGATGCTGAGGTGGGTACATGGCAGCTCAGCTCCTGTTGGGCATGATGAACAAAGTTCCTTTCTGGTGCTGGAGGAGAGGGAGAGGAGAGGTTGGCTGTGCAGACACAAGTATGCTGATAGCACAGACTAAGAAGAAGGTACCTCAATCAAGTAAATATTTTTCTACAGTATCAAAAGTTGAAGGATTTCTTGTTGGGAAATATCCGCGAGAACGTAGCGGGTAGTTGCCTTGCCTTCCTGCAATCTTCTACTTTTCATTTTTCATTTGAGGAGCAAAGAGTAAATAAACTACACCTCAGCTGGTTCCTACCAAATGTATACTTTCCTCCTTCATTTGAAACATTTCTAAAAGCAAATTCTGCGAATCACCATGGAGAATTTGTCTTCCTACTACACAAAATTATCTAATCTCTCAGAGGTTTATGCCTTTGATGTTTTTCCATACAGTGCAGTATACATTATTGTCCAGATGCTGCAGGGATTTTCAGGCATGCTTTGTATCCTGTGAGTACTTCCAAGCATTTCAGTGTAGCTAGTACTGGCAAGTAAATTGTATCGTATGCATAAACCCTTGAAAGAGGAGGAGCTATACATGTGTCTGAGGACAGATACGTGCAATATGCACTAATTACCTGCATTTATGCATGTTTATATAGACTTAAATATAAAAGATATAGCAGAAGCAGATACCCTTATACACAGAATATTATAATGCACAGTATACATGTGTGCATAAGGTTAATACTCGGCTCAATTTTAATTATGTTTTCAGATATCGATGAATGCAGCATCAACAACGGCAGCTGTGACTACGGGTGTCTTAATACAATGGGGAGCTATGAGTGTGTCTGTCCACCTGGAAAGAAACTGCACTGGAATAAAAAGGACTGCGTTGGTAAGAGTGGGAAGCAGACTCAGAGGTGGCTGGTGTTGCTCCTGCTCTCTGGGAGGGTGGAAAAGCCTGTGGTTTTGTCCAAGGGAGGCTCTGTTTTCATACTGTACATCCCCAAATTCATTTTCTAGAGTCAGATAACACCTGATCCTATGGGGGTCCGTGGGCTAGGATGTAACTGCAGGCAGATTAGAGAATGGGCAATATGTTGGATTTTATTTGTGTTAATTTTTTCTTTTTACTTTACAAATCCATTCACACAAATCTGAGATGTTTTATTATTATTTTATGGGGTTTATACTTCTGCCCTTTTTGTCCTTTGTTCATCTCTCTGACATCAGCTATAACTATTTCCCTCTAAACACTAATATAGAATATTCAAAACATTTGCCTGTTTACAAGTAGGATGTTGGATTCTGGTTAATATCTACCTTCGCAGCACCCTACCCCAATTTTTCAGGTTATCTCCAAAGGTACCCTGTTTAATATAAAGTACTGCTACTAGCTGGGCCAGAAGTATTAATTGCAATGGGCACAAATCCTGAGACCATTAAAGTTACAGCACATGCTGTGTACTTGGTACCCTTTAAGTAGATGACACTTGTTTTTTCCTGGGTCCTTATTTGAGGTGCAGCAAATCTTGGCCATGGCCATGGCTACAGCCACTCAAAGGATCTTCTGGAAGATTTTAGCTCCATTTTTACATGCTTAACAGGAAAAGCATACCTTAGGTATAACTAGGTATGGAAGAAGGGAAGCAGGGAGGCTGCTGCAGTGCAGGGAGTGATGGCACCTGTCAGCTGCAGAGCTGAAAGGACCAGTGGGACTATCCATCTCAGTCCCAGCGTGTCCTGCCTCGCCTCTGCCCGGCTGGGAAGACTTCTGCTTCTGGAAGATAGAGCATGAGGCTGAAATTCAGAAGTCTGTAAGAGAGCAAGAAGTGGAAAATACCCGTTTAGCAGTTGTCTAAATAAACGGAGCTTTGAGAGGGTGACTCCTGTGCATGGTGGGGTGGCTGGCCTGCCAAACTGGAAAACTGTGCCCCCAAAAGAGGGGAAAGGACAGCTCGAGTCATTAGTATTACCCATTGCTCCTGAGATCAAGATGTGCACACTGAATTGTGCTCATACAGACACCTGCCTTTCAGGGTGCAGCCTGGACCCAAACAGTCCCAAAGTGGAGGATAGGAAGGAAAGGCTGATCTAGAGTTTAAATCTAAAAATCTGAAGGAGTTTCATTTTCAAGTCTCAGCTCAAGATGCAGATCCTCTCTTCCCAACATGTGCTTATGCCCAGGCCTGTGGTTTTGCTTTGCTGCTGTGCCTGCCTTTCCTCATCAGTGTGCAACTGCATGCACGAGGTTCTGGGTTGGGCAGTGTCTGATTTTGTTTTGTTTCGTTTCTCTCTGTTTTTTTTTCTCCTCAGAGATGGTGAAATGTCTCCCAAATGCCAAACCAGCTCCCAAGGCTCAGCTCGTGTGCAGTAAGACAGGAGGCATAGAGAGCTGCTTCCTGTCATGCCCATCCAATACTCTCTTTGTTCCAGGTTTGTACTAAATATCTGTTGTCTTAAGTCTAGAATGTGACCTCATTTTTCTCTGCTAACGTATTCGTGATTCTTGTGTTCGTTTTTTGTTGTGGACAATTCTAATGAGCAAAGCCATCACTGGAAATGAAATTGGGCCAGACATGCACATCACTAGATGTGAGAAGAGCTGATGGTTGATGATATTAGATTTTTGGCTCTTCCTGGCTTAGTTTGAGGTGTTGTTTGTGGGGGATGGGGAAATTCTAACAAAAACCTGAGTTACTCATTTACCTTAACCAGGATGGTGCAAAAGAAATTCTTTTAATCTATTGAATCGTTATGTCAAAAGGGATGGGGGAAAGAAACCAAACAGTTTATTTCAGTGAGTTCCTACTAGTTTTTAACAACATGCTTTTCAATTTGAGTCAAGCCCCCTATGCCTGTCCGGGCATCTGCTTAAAATGACGGACATTGCGCCATGGCCTGAAATACCCTGTAACTGAGTGACCGAACAGGAGCAGAAACTAATCCCAGAGCAGAGGGTCCTCCTGAGAGGAACAGCATGAGCCAGGGGCAAGAGAGGACAGGTGGGACTTGCTGGGAAATCTGATGCTGTGGCTGCCACAGGGTGTGATCAAGCTTCCACACCAGCCAGGACAGCATAAAACTTCCATCAGCTCAGGCCACGGCACTGCAGGGTAAAGGATGACCTAGCAACAGCTTTAAAACCCGTCTTACTGTCTCATACAAAATGGATACAACTAAATCTGTCTCAGGAGGCTGTATGGCAGAAAGCTCTCTCCATATTAGTTGCCGCAGTGACTGGGTTTTAATAAATTTTTCTGGCAGTATTTCAGCTGAGTATTCAGACATTTCACTTGCTATGGGTAATTTTCCTCTCCACAGTTTTGTAGAGCAGGTGGGGCGGGGAGGCTGCTGTTGTCTCTTCTCATGTGTTCTGGTTCTGACAGAGGATTATTGTCCATAGGAGCGTCCCTACTTAGCATGTTACTCCTGGCATTACGTGCAGTAGAGCTGATCACACTTTATTTTCAGTTTAGCAGGGATTACTGGACCCATGTGTTTAATTTGTACGCACCGATACACAGTTTTATCTGTGCAATATGTAAAGCCTGTTACTGTTCAAAGTATGTTAGATGTTGTTTCTGCCAATAAATTCTGACAGAGTCTGAAGCTAAAATTATTATGGAAGTTCATTTTTTCATATTAAGAGATGATGAAAGTGCAAGGACTCTGCCATGGATGAACACCAAATATTTTCTACTTGTGCACCATAGAATTATTTACAGCTAACCTCATGCCAAGTTGTTTATAAAAATTTACCATTTCAGTGCTGGAAGAAAGAAACTTTGTAGTCAACACTGTGAAACCACAGCCTTTGGCAAACTATTTCAGCCATTTAAAATCCAAGTTCATGCTGGGGGTGATGAGGGGAGCAGATGCTTTGTGGGGCTCTGTCTGGGTGTGCTGACTCTGTGTTCTGCCCCACAGATTCGGAGAACAGCTACACACTGAGCTGCGGCGTCCCGGTCCAGCAAGGCAAGGCGCAGCAGAAACGCAACGCGACGCTGCCCAGCTGCGCAGGTAGGTGCTCCTGCTCGCCCAGGCCTCAGTATCTGCCCTCCAGTGTGGCAATGTGTGGGTAGATCAGCACAGGAGTGCTGGAGGTTTGAGATAGAGTAAAAGTATTTCGAAGAAATTCACTTTCCATGGTCCAGCAAGGCAACAGCGAGCACACGAAAATGGCATTGCTTTCCAGATGTGGAAGTGAGCCAGAGGGGCCCATCAGCAGCACAAGAGAAGACAGCTACGGTGGGTCCCAACCCTCACCAGCAAAGTCCTTCCTTAGGAGCACAGATCCTCCTGCTGGGCATTCCCAACAGAAAGCTTCCAAGACTTTTATGAGTACCTACTGTGTTTCATTCATCTTGTTTTTAGAAGCGGCTGAGTTACTTTTCCAGTGACATCTCTTAAAGCTGATACTCAGCATTAAAAACTGTTGTTCAGCCTAAAACAATTGAAGCCTGGCAAAATTAGAAGCAGCTGAAGCAGCACCCAGCAGTGGGACGCATGGGCCCGCTTTACGTACCGTTACCTGCTGCGCTCCTCTCCGATTTGCCGGTTCTCCAACCACTTATTTCTTACCTGCCTGGAAGGCATTGTTAGGCCGTGTAGTGCTATGGAGCAAGCAGAGGTGGCTGCCTGTAGCGTGGGGGCAGGCTGCCTCTGTAGCCTTGGTGCAGTGAGGCCTTGCCAAGGACACAGGGACCCCCATCGCAGCACTCTCCTGTGACCACTCCCCACCTGTCCCAGGTCCTGTGCGCAGCTCACAGTGGCTCGGAGGTGAGGGGCCAGGCCCAGCCTTTTCCACCACAGGCTTTGCAAGGACACCAGCCAGCAGCTACGTTCAGAGCCAGTCATGGCTCTGTAACAGCCTTTTAAAGTCACAAGACAATAACTGGCTTGGATTTAAAGCGGAAGAATAAAGCTCGCGAGCCACAGACCGCAGTCAAATAAAGACGTTTCCTTTGGATGGAACTGCCAGCAGCATCGCTCCACTAAATTAATCTTACTCCTGCTTGGCATTAGCAAGAGCAGAGCTACAGCCAAGTAACATGGGAAATCACAGACAAAGAGTAAAAGGGGGAAAAAAACAAAAAGGCAGGAATTAAGCTTTTTTTGTAGCAAGACAAATTCACCCAGGTTTTCCACCAAGGTGTGCTGGCCTGGTGGAAAGGAAGTGTCACGTGCAGAGAATGTGTGATATTAGCAATTCATTGTCTCCATGGGCTCAAGTAAGTGCTCTTGCAAAAAAAAAAAGAACTTAGGAATGGATCCTCTTGTACAAGGTGTGTAGTGTAACTCCTGGGCTGGCTCTCTTCTGTGCCACAGGAAAACTTCCGAGTCGGTTTTTGAAAATAAGTTTCAGGCTTCATTTCATCTGCATCCCAAATTAAAGTTTTTTTACTTCCCATCAACAGATTCATTAGCCCCTCCAATCAAGCAGAAAGCTCGTTTTAAAATTAAAGATGCAAAGTGCCATTTACGGCCTCGCAGCAAAGAAAAAACAAAAGATTCTGGGAAGCAAGCTGGTTTAGGTATGTGCCTTCTTCTAACATGTAAACAGCACTCTCATTTCTGATTGTTTGCTGTCTCGTTCACATGTTTTGTTTTCTCAGGGCAGAGGGGGACAACAAATAATGGTTTTCATATTTGAATCTGAATTTAAGTTCAGGCCAAGGTTCACACTTCAGCTTCACAAGACCTTGGATTTGGATCTAACAGTGCTGAAATGTCACCAGTTGCTTTGTAAAACCTTTGTTCAGAAGTACATGAGTTTGGAATTAAGCTGATCCTTTTTCTGGCATCGGTAATGGCAGAAATATCCGTAGACAAAGAGCTGTGACCAAAGTTACACAAAACAATGTCGGTTTGGTTTGGTTTAGTTTTCCCAAATGAGGTTTGTAAAAGAAAACAAAAGCTATAGTTTACTAGCTTTATGCTGGATTAATATCCCATTGCAGCAGCAAAGACAACCCCTAAGCAGGAAAGTTGGAATGAAAATCTGGTGTTACACAGCCTTTGGTCTTTCGTTATGTTGGAATGAGTAGTTATGATGTTAGGAAAAATGTTTTGAAGATTTAGGCATAATTACCAAAGGTCTGAAATGATAAAAAAGTTTGTGTCAGGCTAAATCAAAGTAATCAAATGGTTTAAACCTTGGTATTACTAAGCATGTGTTTTTATTAGAAGTAGTTTTGAACATCGGTTTTAAAGTTGAACAAAAAAGATATTTTAAAGGGCAGATATATTCAGTAGATCTTTGTGATGTGATTTTTTGTCCTGCATCTCCTTGGTATCATGACAGGGACAATTAAAGAGTGGTTGGGTGTTACTGCTGTGCATTTCCACATCTTAAATTACTTGAAGTTCATTTAAATTTAATATTAACTCACAGTTTTCTGGATTTTAATAGGTGACATTGCAACAGCTAGTATTGTTGCTTAAAGCAACTCAGCAGTTTACTGGTGATGTGTTCTCTGTTGTGAATCTGCCTCACCTCCACTTTTCCTAGTGAGTGAGCAGTTATAGGGTGAGCCCTGAACAGAGAAGAGTACAAAAAACTATCCTAAAAAAATAGTAATGGCTTAAAGGTTTCCTTTTTAAAATGTAAGCTCATATTTTATCTCTACCCTGCAATCCGGACACTCACCTCTCTCGTTTTCTGAGTATTGGTTTAGACCAAGCCTCAGCTGTCAAGATGCTTACCTTGTCCTCATGTCTTCTCTTCTTTTAATAAGATGTTGACCACCAGACTCACTCTTAAAGTCACAGAAGCTTATTTTTTGGTCCATACAGTCACCATGGGATTGTATATCTTGGCTGCATTTCCTTTGCTTTGCTTTGTGTTTGTTATGTCATCTGAACCTCTGGTCTAACTGTAAGATTCTATCGTACAACCACACATGGAATGAAACCCTTCTGGTGGCTTGAGTGCCAGCAATTTCTTCCTGCCTGGAAGGTTCATAGCCTATTGCTTTTCACGTAGATTTCTTTGTGAAGGGAGAGGATGCTTATGTGATTGTGTATCAAAATGTTGCCTTTCTCCTCAGTGGTTACACATAACAACAGAGGCGTTCAGTTGTTTTGGCTTGTAACAGGATGACAGGGAACGGCCTCAGGTTGTGCCAGAGGAGGTTTAGGTTGGATATTAGGAAAACATTCCTCACCAAAAGGATTGTCAATCACTGGAACAAGCTACCCAAGGAAGTGGTAGAGTCACTGCTCCTGATGGCATTCAAAAGACACATGGACATGCTGCTTAGGGACATGGTTTATCGGTGGGCTTAGTGCTAGGTTAATGGTTGGACTTGATCTTAAAGGTATTTTCCAACACAATTGATTCTATGATTTCCCCTCAAATAAATTTTCCCCTCAATATATTTTCCTAACCTCCCAATCAGAGGCTTTTAAAACCCCTCTGATATCTGGTGACTGCCATTGCTGAAACAGAGTATCAGCTGGTAGCTTCTGGAGGCCCAGGCTTGCCACTCATGAAATTATGAAACTTGGTTCTCTTGCTTTGATTGGCCATCAAATAACTGACTATAGCATTGCTGATCTTAACTAGTTTCTGTAAAGAGTTTTCTAATCCTTACACAGAAAAGAGACAGGCAGGTGTGGGCACTAGAGGCACCGCTGTGCAGCTGAGCATCACCACGCTGTATTTCTGCCTCCTGCATTCACTAGCAACACGGGCAAACCCTAAACTGCACACAGGGGGAGGTGCCTAACGATGCCTGTGAAATGCTATGATGCCTGTCACTGCGTTCGTGATAACCCAGCTGAGATAGTGCTTATTAGCCTGCCACTTGCTACTTTGCTACTTGATTTCTTTTCTGTCTTGCCTCTCTTACGCAAAGGAGGTCAATTCCCTTGTACAGACAACTGCCAGGTGACCTTTGTGAATCTCAAGTGCGATTCCTCCAAGAAAAAGCGCCGAGGCCGCAAGTCGCCGTCCAAGGAGGTATCCCATATCACCGCCGAGTTTGAAGTGGAGATGAAGTCAGAAGAAGTCTCAGGTTTGTGAGAGATCTGTCTCTGGAGAGAAATCAGAATTCAGCTCCTTGGCTCCTTCAGTTCCTAGAATCTCTTTGCTGCTCTTTTGCCAAGCTGCCACGCAAACCTTTTAGCACAAGTCTCATTGAACAGCCTGTCCAAACTCCAGGGCTTCAGAGGTTTAATTGAAATGAATTGGGTATGAAATAAAGCCAAAGGAACAAAGAGTGAACCTGCAGCAAAATTCCTTTGACGCATTAAGTCATGTTCTTGAATTTAGTCTGATTTCTTTAAACAGCAGAAGTGCTGCACAGAGAACGTAAGGATTAGGTAGAAGTTCTGCAACAATGACAATAAAAATATCCTCCAAAATGCAAGTTGGTGAAACTTCAGTCTGAGAATCAAACTTTTTTTATCACACGTTTGGAAAATTCCTGTTTTCATAACAAATTTCAGGAAGAAAAAGAATTGCTTCAAGTTATTAATGAGATGGAACATTATGCTATAAAATCGAGCCAAAGAAAATGTGGGCTGAATTCTATAAACACATCAGTCCTCAAAGGCAGTTCTGTTAACCCTGAGGGGTACCTCACTAGCCAAGTGAGCTGTGCCAGAAAGCACCTTTCTTGGTGTCACTTAGGTATTTTGGTCAGGGAAGAGGGAAGAATTCCTAATCAACTGGATAAAGCACAGGCAGAGAAAATAAAAAAAAAGTTAGTGGTGGCAGACTGAATGCAGATCTGGCAGTACAGCCCAGTGGGATTGATGCTTTCTGCAGCTGTCTCCCTGGGCACTCAGTATAACCAGATTTCTTAATGCTAGAGATAAGATATCAGCACTCTGTGTATACTCACAGGCTGAGAAACTCAGTTTGATGGACCTCAGAGTACTGTCCTGGCCCTTTAAAAGGCCTGGTTTTGAATACAGTGAGTTGCTTCTACAATATATACATAGAAGTCAGTGAAGCAAACAGTGTCATCCTAAGGCGATGCAGGCTAAGCTTTTTGTTAAGCACCTCTTTTTAAACATGAATCTCAATTGCTTCTAGTTTTGTTATCATTTCCCATCTAGACACCTGTAACATTGACTGTGTTCGGAAAAGGATGGAGCAGAAGCTGCAAACTGCAATCAAAACATTGAGGAAATCTATTAATAAACAGCAATTTTACATTCAGTTTTCTGGGACAGAATATGAAGTGGCTCAGAAGCCAGCTAAAGCTACTGAAGGGCATGAAGCTTGCAGTACAGGGCAAGTGCTGCAGGATGGAAAATGCGGTAAGTCCCGACAACACTATTCGGCCACACCCCCCAAAACAAGCAACCTGAAAATTAACTTGTCCCTAGTGAGCCAGGCAGGAAATCTAGGAGATAACAGAGGATTTAGATCACTATCTCTCAGCATGTGTCCATGGACCTCCGATGGTTCATAAGACTTTGAAGGAGATTCTTTAAATGATTGCAGGAAAGCCAGAGAAGCATATATAGGCACCCGTTCCCATGCTGTCAGCTGGTATTAAGGCCTGCCACAAAGTAGTGTAAGCAATTAGTTCCCAGTTACTCCCAGCATCCTAGGAAAACATGATTTTAGTTCTGTAAAATGACAGTATGTTTGCCTAGGTGTTGTGTATTTACTTCTATATAATCACCTTTCTCATTCTCCTCACCACCAAATAATCCATCATCTATGGGCATATTTATATTTAACACCCAAGAGGTCCAATTAAAAAAAAAAAGGAATCTATAGAAATCTATATTAACTTTATGTAAAATACCTGTCCACCTGTGTGGATCTCGGCTCTCAGCCAGGGTAAAACCACAACAATACCTCATATCTTTAAGCCCTCTCCCAGGTTATGAGGCTCTAGTGCTTTCCTGGGGGCAAGGTGCTGGGGCAAGCCTACTAATGGCTGTTCTCAGCACTGCACACTTTCTAATCACCAAGACATCTTTTTAAGGACAGCGTATCTATCTTTCCATCTTCTTATAGACACCAAGTGACTTACAAGCTAAAACAGAATAGTTAAGTGCAGAGCTGATAGGTGTCCCTAGATGACTCAGTTCTGAGGCTGTTTTCATCATATAGGAACCCTGACCCTAAAGACTTGCTGTTAGTGTCTAGAAACCCACATGTTTTAACTCCAGCAGAGCAAAATGTTTGATGCACCCCTGCAGCAAGACAAACACGTGTATTTATATCTATACTTAAAATGCCTCCCAGCTGGGATATTTGAGTATCAAGAGGCATAACATATCACAGAGGATATACATTGCCCTCAGAGAAATCTCCAGAACCCATCTCAGAAACTTGTAGTCATCTGCCATAAAGCCAACACGTAAATAATGTAAACTAAAAATTCAAATCACTTCCCATATCTTATGCACCCGTTTTAATTAAACCACAGTACACCCTTTTAAGACTGCATCAGCTTTATTAACAAGTTATAACTGATAAGCACTCTGTGCAGTACAAGGCCATTAAACAGCCTAAACAGTAGACAGAGGACCTTGCCCTGATGTAAACTGACCTAGACCACAGTGGGGATGGGCCTGTTTACATTAGGTGAGGATCCTGGACTAACATATGCGAAACTTAAACCACTCTAATACTGGGGCCAAGGAGGTCCTTTGTCTCTAAATGTTTGATATAAAGGCAAATAATGTGATCAAAACTAAGGTCCTTACGTAAATTCCCCTTTTCTTTTCTCAGTTACCTGCAGCACGGGCACCTTTTATAGTGGAGAACATAATCAGTGCGTTCCTTGCTCGCCAGGAACATACCAAGACACAGAAGGTCAACTTACCTGTGAGCCTTGCCCAAGTAACGATGGACAAGGAGTAGCAGGCGCCCGGAACGTGTCAGAATGTGGAGGCAAGTTTGATTTGATTATAAAGAGATTAGGTGTCACCACACAGCCTGTGAGGCACAGAGGCTAGGAGAGGGGAGAGCCTACCACACTTCTGTCTTGTAAAGGTAACAGAAGAAACCTCTGTGCGTTTACAAGCAGTACACAAATGTTGATGCTTGTTCCATCCGCTGACATTGCCGACAAGACGACGGGACCGCAATGTGAGTTATGGTATGGAGATGAGCAAGCTGAGCAAAGCACTTGGCTTCAAGTCAGGTATGGAATCTGGACATACCTCGACTTGCAAGGGCTCGTCAGGTATATTGTGAGCCAAAGGGATGGATTACTTTGGACTCGTATTTGGTGAGTCTAATGAACCTGCTGATTTAATGCTTTGCATGAGGTGCCATTTACCTGGTCTAACCTGCGGCAATCACCGTTTTGAGATAGTTAACGCTGCAGGGATCTGTAGCCTGGACTCAGAGCTAATGACTGCAATTTTCAACACTGCTCGAATTCACTGCAGCTTCTGGCAAGTGATGCAGCATCTCTGACTCAGCTTTGTGATACGTAAGTTAGATGATAATGATGTAATGCCTGGTTTCAGAAGAGACCTGGGCTCCTACTGCAACTTAATCAAGATAACGTTTTGAGACACAAATGTTCATTATTTTACCTTATTTCATTACAGATGAGTGAAACTTAGTTTATTGTAAATACATTATTTGGCTTTGAAAGAAATCTGTCCTGTCTGCTATGCAAGTTCTAACTTTAAAACTCATATGTGTAATTTATATTAATGCTGTCTTCAAGGATATTTAGGAGAACACACAATGAATGTCCCTTAGCATCACAGATCCATAGAATATACTGGGTCGGAAGGGACCCATAAGTTGAGTCCAAATCCCAGCTCCTCACTGAATAAAAAATAGCTCAGGGATCTCTAGTCCAAACATAGGGTACATTTTGCTGATTTACCATGTGAAGTAACTATCCTAGGAAAATTCTCAAAATCAATGTGCATCTTTATGTTGATTTGTATTTATCCAAAATCCAGCAAGCATAGATTATCAAAATAAAATCTGAGTTTCTAAAGAGTGACTCTAGTATACTGACCAAAGCAGCACAATGACTAGAGGAAAAAGATGTTTTTTTTCAAGCCTGGCATTTGAATTATTGTCCTACTCAACAAGAAGAAACTCTTCTGATTATTTTTGCAGAGTGGATCTGTCTCGGTGTTTGTTGTCAGATCACAAAAGTCCAGTTTTTGGCTCAGGTCTCCCCCCCCCCTTTTCTCTTTCTCTGAAAGTGGCAACAGAGAATATGTTTTAGACTTCATAAACCTCCCTGTCAAAGTCTGTATCTAGATCAGAATGTCTCCCTAAAATGCGTTAGAAGAGTAGTCACCACCTATAGTCAGTAGCATTTCTGCATCGTAACTCCTGGAGCAGTACTGCCTGTGCAGGAAGAAATGAGCTGTGGCTGAACTGCCCATCCCAACGGGTGAGGCACACACAGCCCTGCACGAGGTTTTAAGCCTCTGTTGCGCAGAGGCTGCTGCAGATGCAGGTGAGTAAGGTCCTGTGATACTCAGATGGGATCCTTGTAGGTACAAGGCCAAAACACAATTAGAAAACCTCAGCAGTCAGGGCATCTATTTGGTTGGCAATTTCAATACAGAAGGCACAAAGGGAGCAAGTTACCTCATTCTTATGGACAGGAAAGGACTGAGACACATCAGTGCTGAAAGCACTGGGTATTTAGCAGTGTTAAAACCCACCTGTACCGCCAGGTACAGCCAGCTGGGATGAAAGCGCAATTCAATCCCAGAGATCCTGGTCCCATAGGAGTGTCCATAGGAGTCTGAGTTCTGTAGGGACAGAATTTGAACTTCACTCAGGAGCTCTAGTTCATCTGAAGTGCCAAGTACTCAAGATACTGGGTGTCCCCAACATTTCCCAGCAAGTATCGGGGCTCTTAAAAGACCCCAACTGCACCTAAAGCTCTCACAACATTCAGGTTGTCAAGACAGTGTTTTCTGCCTGCTGTTCAGTTCTCAGGAAAGCCTAATTACAAAGTACTGGGATTAGGCAGCTTCAGGGAACACCTGACATCTCAAAGTGCTGGTCTCCCAGGCTGGAGTGATGTGAAGATACGCGTTAGTGCCATAATCTGGAAAAACTTGACAGCCTGATTCTCAGGTAGGTTGCGGAGGAGTAAAGTACTCAAGCTGGCAAAGCCCAAGCCCAACAAATGCCTCTCAGAAACTGCCTGGAGAGCAAGTTTTGAAACTACCTCATATCTGTCAGTAGACTCATTCACAAAGTGCTTTGCTTTACACAAATCACCAATTTCTGGCAGAAGAGCTTCTGACAAACACTAGTTTTCACAGCTACCTGGAAAGCTGATGGTGTCAGCTATTCTCATAGACAGGTTGCTGGACTGGTTCCATCCGGTCTGGTAAATACCATCATCTACTGTTTCCTTATCTATAAAATTGAAATATAAAAAATAATAATTAAAAAAAAAGCCAAACAATTACTTCCTTCATAGATATGGTGCAAAGTTTAACATTTTCCTGAAAAGTGTTTTGAGATTCTCAGATTAAAGACTTGGTGAATGTATGAAGTATTCTAATAATATCTTAATAGAGCCCTTGCTAAAAATATAGCAAACAGGAATATAGGTAGCAAGGAGCTTATTAAGAAACTACCTATATTTAGTAGTGTTGTTTTTAGGAGGCAGTTACCAAACAATACAAAATCAGCAGGTAAGGTTAGCATTCAATCTGCAGCTGTCTTCAGGTCACGTGCTTAAGCTACAGGAAGCATCGCTAACTACTGCTGGGTTTTATACCTTGTCCAGAAAAGTCAGCTCGCTAACACAGATGATAATTTTCACTTTCTAGGGCAGTGTTCTCCTGGGCACTATTCTTCAGATGGTTTTAAACCTTGTAGAGTCTGTCCTCTTGGTACATACCAGCCTGAACCGGGAAGGACCCTCTGCTTTCCCTGTGGCGGTGGCCTCGTGACCAAGTATGAAGGTGCCGTTTCCTTCCAAGACTGCGAAACCAAAGGTGAATCTAAAATCTTTCCACAATTCGTATTCCTGCTGCTTGCCTGTCTGTCTGTCTGCTTGTCAATGCCAAGGGGCTTCTTTGAAAGGCTCCCAAACAAATACAGTCACTGCATGTAGAAACACAGTCTGTGATAAAATTAAATGGTGGGGAAATCTCTAGACTAGGAATGTTCTCCCAAGGTTGTGGAGACTGAACAGGGATTATGGTTTTCTTTGGAATTTCCCACAGGCAGGTGCAGAGTCAGCACTGCAGCTGGTGAGTGAATCAGCCCCACTGCATGGCAAGAGATAAGACAAACTCACATTAGACAATGCTTTAGCCTTCATGTCATACATATTTTCATTTAACAAATCAGAAGAACTAAACACTACAGAAATTCTATGGAGTTAAAGACCATCTATTAATGAACTAGGCAGAAACTGTAAGCATGCAGCACATTGGGTGTCCATAATGTCAATTGGCAGCGTGAACGCTAAAGAAGGAACCTGCCCAAATGCATTTTGGTTTGGTTACTGGACAGACATGCTGGCCCTGGCAAAAAGACACTCACAGAAACCTCTCTCCTGCTCTCATGAAAGGCATTTTTACAGCTGATGTAGATAAGGATCAGCTTCTGTTGATTACAAACTCATTGGAAACCACTGCATTAAATACAGTGGGAGACATATGCAGCATGTGTTACTAGTTCCTAAGGGTTTAGCTCTAGACTTTGCAATGTAATTCTAGTTAGAAGGTCCTTTGTAGTGGGAAATACAGGGAGCTGGTGTCTTTTTTGCCTTTTATGGCCTAGCAAGTACGTTGTGAAACAGGGATCAAGAAAAGTTCTCTCTGCACTAAAGATTGCCGGTGTCTGAAAATGCCTTACAGTTCATTGTTCTCCTGGACACTACTACAACTCCACCACACACAGATGTATCCGATGCCCTGTGGGAACATACCAGCCCGAATTTGGTCAGAACTACTGCATCACCTGCCCTGGCAACACAAGCACAGATTTTGATGGCTCCACTAATGTTACACACTGCAAAAGTAAGTTGTGTTTGTATTAGTTGAGAGATGAAGTGTATCTTTGGGCCTGAACTGCAACTTGAAGGTTCTACCTGTCACACTGGACTTCAGTTCTGTATTTCCTTGTTAGCATACGTCTACTGCCAGAGGGAATAGTAAAAACTGGGAAAACAATGAGGGAAAAACCCCTGCAAAAGTACCAGTGGATGCATATGACCACTTTTAGCTTTCACATAATCTGGCAGCACGCCAGCTACAAGTCAAAACTACATTTGGTTTCTCAGATGTTGTAGGTTGTCTTGCAGTGATGCATATTGCTCTGTGTCTCTGTTGAGCACGATATCTTCTATCAGGATAACTGCTGTTTTATAATACTTAAACAATACTGGGAGATATGATCGTGCATACTGTGACTGCCACATAATTGCTCATGACAGTGAAATCTTCTCACAGGCGTTTTTTCAGTACTTTGCCTCCTCCTATCATCTGTTTCCATTTTAAATATCCCCAAGGATTCCACTGTGATTTTATGTGATCTTCTGCAACTGACTGATTCTTTAGGCAAGCAATTTTTTTTACCTCTACCATGCTCATTTAAGAGAACATCTCTATAACAACGAGGCAGTGTCGCCTCAACTAACTATTCATGTGCAGTTCTGTCAGAAGTTTTTTATTCTGGTTATGTGCCGTGGGTCTCAGAAGCCTTTTATAATTTCTGATGTAATTCGAGTAAATTAGATATTTGTAAGGAATTTGACGAAGTTTTATGATCTTCTTGTAAAATAAAACCATCCTTGTCACTTCGCTGTTTTAGATGCTTCCTGTTTTAAAGCCAGTATCTGGCTTTGAATAATCACTGAGGCTTCAATTAAGCTACATATTTAAACATGCATCTAGTCTCTATGTGGGTGAGTAGGCCTGGAGAGATCACAGTGAGGTAACTTACTGAATCAGGCTTCTGTGGCGAATCCGATAGTTTTGAAAACTTAGAAAGTAAAGCTGATCCATCTATGGAGACTCTTTATTAACTGGTTTAAGATAAAGCAAGGTAGATCTGTAATCAAGATAAGGGTGGCTATTAAGATCATCACCCTCATTCAGCTAAATCAGGTTAAAAAACAAGCCGGGCTAAACCAGAATACCTTCTGCATGTCAGCACAGTCTCACTGGTAACCACTGTGTGAGTACCTCCACAATGGGATCGTGTTTACTTGTCTGCGTTCATTTCTCAATCAAATGTTAAAGCAGCCTGAATGAAGCGTTGAATCGGTTTATACACTGGAGATTAAGGTTTTGCAAATGAGTCGGAGCAGCCCTGCAGATCAAGTACTCCTTTAAAGGCTTTCCACGCCAAACAAAGAGGCAGCTGGAGAATGGATGCATTTCTAAAGCCACAAGGAGCAGTTTAGACTTGCTCTTGACAGATCTAGAAAAACACCTCAAATTAGCTAATCAGTTAACACAAACGCTAATTTATGTTTCTCCACAGACCAGCACTGTGGAGGAGAACTTGGGGATTACACTGGCTACATTGAATCGCCCAACTATCCCGGAGACTACCCAGCTAATGTTGAATGCATTTGGAATATAAATCCACCCCCAAAGAGGAGAATACTCATCGTAGTACCCGAGATATTTCTCCCAATTGAAGATGAATGCGGTGATGTTTTAGTAATGAGAAAAAGTGGTAAGTTGCCAGGCATGGGTTATATAAATATTTATTGCAAACTCCCTGAATGGGGAGTTCGTACTGAAGGGACAGCCACCTTCATCTCTCCAGTGTTTCAAAAAGGATCATTGAATGAACTGGCACAGCAAGTTAAAACAGAATGCTGTATCAATAGCAATTAACAGAGTGATATTAATCATTCAAGTGTCTTGGTTGAATCAGAGAGCAGTTAATGGGCTTCTGTCTGTCCCAGTTATCATGTGGGATAAATCACTGCCACTGTAGAAATCAACACAGCTATGTGAGTCATAGCGGGAGAGCTGTCTCCTCATCTGACAAATTGTGCTCTCCCTCATCCTTTTCAAGTACATATATGCTGCAGTTATTGCTGAGTCAGTGCAGTGGCACAGGTCGGTCCACCTGACACCCTCAAGAAATCCAAAGTTTTCCCAATTTTATGTGGAGTGGAGAGTGTCTGTGTCTTCCGTTGTGAAGTTAATTCAACAGCTTCTGAAGATGAGACACTGATGGGATGCACTCCTTCAGCCCTGTGCTGGCATCCAGCTTCTCAGGGACTGCAAAAGCTCCCATGAAGCACCAAACTTGAAAGGTGATTGTTTATGTGAAGCTTTGTTTAAAACAATGCATTTTGTTTACTAAAACAGTGCATTACATTTATTTGCTAAAACATTTTTCACAATTTTTTATCCTTGAGGACTTGTGTTGACATCTCTATGTATCAGAAGAAGAAACCCGCTCACTACAGATGGACGGAAATTCTGACTGTCCAGATCAGTTCTTCAGAAGCAAAACTCTTATTATAACAAAACAAATCACTTCTCATCCTAATCCCAAACTGTGGTTCCCACAGTGAATAAAGCCAGGTGCATCAGGGAAAGCTTTGCCTTCCACTTCCTTTCCAATAGCAGTACCAAAACACTAGAAAATGAGGGTGGTTTTTCAGAGTAGAGTTTCATGATCACTGTATGTTTGGTATCATAAGAGTAGATCTTACAAATATTTATCATAGCTCATTTACAGTCAGCTGTCAATGCTACTGAGGAAAAATTGATGGCAGCTCCAGAGTTAGAGTTATATCCACATTTTTGCACTTGAAGAATCCAAATACCCATCTGTACTAAAGGTCTCCTTTTGCTAACATTGGTGAAAGCTAAATCAGGCCCTAGCAAGTTCAGATTTTAGGTTACACTTGTTATTTTCCCTAATTATCCTGTGGCTGTGGAGTGGCTTTTTTGAATTTTTGATTTATTTTTTTTTCCATTTTGGTCATTCGAGCTATTAGAGGATTTTCTTACAAGAAAACAACTATATTGATCGTCTCTGCTGTCAAAGAGAAACATTGTTTTCATGAGCACTTCTTTTTAGAATAAAAATATCTTTTATATCAAGGTACAGTATAATACCTAGTACCAAGTGGGAGCTGCCAGCAAGCTCCTCTCATTACACTGAGCTGGCTGAGGTTCTCCTGCAGCCATTGGATTTGTACAGCACAGCACAGGCCCGAAGGCCGCGCAGGCCGCACAGCACAGGCCTGGCCATACCCAGCTTAACTGTCCTGTGGATCCCTAGTTCCTTGGTGTGCAGTTGTCTTTTGATCAGAATCACGACATTGGGCTGTTACATTCTGATGAGTGGTTTATTGCTATCACGTGAACTCCCCAAACCGGCCATGTAAGGAGCTGGTTACCTTGCCAGCCTGCGGTGCACCTGACCTGTTCTTATCTATCTGGGCCGAGCATACAGGGCCCCTGGAATTCAATATTAGAGTAGCACACAAAGTAAGTAATATTGATAGTAATTTTATAAATGTCAAAAATTATCTCTGGCACCTTGCCGTCTACTTAAGGTTCTTGCTGTGGGACAGAGGGGTTCCCATCATCTTTGTGGAAAAACTTACTTCTCCTTATAGACAGATACGGTCCTTCTACCACAAAAAAAAACCCCTTCTGCATTCTTGAACAGGTCAGCTGAGAAGTGTCTTGTCAAATTGATATTTCTGACCTCTAGATGTACAAAAAGTTATTTTGTAAAGAACATTTCTTTGTTTAACCTTCTTTCTAGCTTCTCCTACTTCAATTACGACATATGAAACATGCCAGACTTACGAGAGACCTATTGCATTTACCTCGAGGTCAAGGAAGCTCTGGATTCAGTTCAAGTCAAATGAAGGAAACAGTGGCAAAGGATTTCAGGTCCCCTATGTGACTTACGATGGTGAGAATGGGATTGTTTCCCATCTTAGTGTTACATCTGAAATACAGAAAATTGTCCTTTACAATATCTCTCGCACTGATTAGAGGGAGAGAAAAATGAGGAAAAACCTGATGTAACTTGTTTTCAGTGAGTTACCTTAAAACCAGATGTAAATACTTTGAATTAACACCTAATTTTAATATTTTTTCTAATATTTTAAGGATGGACAGTAAGTTACACAGAATTATTTAAACTTAATCCTTTTCCCATTAAATTCAACAAGTCTCTCTTAAATTTGCATTTATCATACGCATAATGAAGAATACCATTAATTGCTGTGCATTTTAGGAACCCCCTTTGTCAAGTCCTACTGGTAACCCACACAATTTTGAAAATTAGCCTGCAACAGCTTGAGAAACACTGAATGATTAACTGGGTACTCAATTTCTCAACTCTGTCTTGAAGAGGTCTAGCTAATGTCTGGCTGCTATCTTCCCAAACGATGCCACAAACAGTCATTGAACTGATCTTTATTTTTCAGAGGATTACCAACAGCTAATAGAAGACATTGTTCGAGATGGACGATTATATGCATCAGAAAATCATCAAGAAATTCTAAAGGTAAAGAAAATCCTGCTTTATCTAAGCATAACCAAGAATTCCTTTTACCAAATATTTCCCAATTCTCTGCCTGCTGAGGTTTATGCTGGTATTCGAAGCTTCACAAAATCAGTAGTTCAGCTGGGCTGAGCATGTGTATACGTCCCTTGCTGAATCAGGAACTAAGCGAAATGTATGCTATTAAGATGCTACGTTAGAATAATTAGTTAACCAAGAATGAAGAACCTATTGTTTGAAGAGCCTTCTTCAGCCTCCATCTGGCATGTGATTAAATGAGTTGTTAAGAATTTCCTGTGCGTTAAAAAATGTGTTTACCTACATCGCTGCCCTGCCTCAGCAAGACACAACATTGTAAGCTGTCCAGGGGATGGTTTTCCTAAGGTGCAGGTAACACACTGGAGGTAATTGTGGAGGAAGGCCGCTGGGTTGCCACCTATAACAACTCACTAATTAAAATTGAAAAAAGGCAAAATTCAGCCATGTAAATGTACGGCTTGGAAGGGCAGAAACTGCTTATCTCCCTGGCCATTCCTGCCCCAGCCCCACCTGCATTCTCCCACTTGAGCTTTGAGGGTACACAGGTCCCAGCTGCAGTGTATAGGCAGCTGTCAGGCACAGGGTCCATAGAGGCCCTAAATTAAAACTTTGTCAATGTACAGGAGAAGGCTCTTAAAGAGCTCAGCATCACTGAAGACCATCCTTCTCTCTTGTTCGTGGTGGGAAGTCCCTGGACAACCACATGAAAGAGGCAGGAAGGGCGGTCAGAGGAGTTTGCAATTCTAGCGCCTAACTTCTGCAGCCGGTTGGTGGCTGACCCAGCTGCTGCCCTCTTAGTTCAGGACCTTCCAGGAACTCTAACTCCAGAAAACCATCCGGCACAGTAGAAAGATTCATCAGGATAAAAGTCCACAGCAATATGGAGTAGTTTCCTTATGCTGCTTCACCCAGAATCAGGTTTTGCAAAAAAAACCCACCACCCTGATGGCTGTTCATTTCTTTTGAAAGCTGCAGACACTAAATCCAAAGGCTATTTTTATCTAATATATATGTTGTCTCCCATAGGACAAGAAGCTGATTAAAGCTCTCTTTGATGTACTGGCACACCCACAAAATTATTTCAAGTACACAGCACAAGAGTCAAAAGAGATGTTTCCAAGATCATTTATAAAGCTACTGCGATCAAAAGTTTCCAGATTTCTACGACCATACAAGTAGTCTAGTGGTATTCAATTTATGGTTACTTTGCATTCCTGTGAAATATTGTCTTTCCTCCATAGTAGAAACATTTGCTAATTTGAAGGCTCTTTTTTGCAGTCTTTGTTTTCAATTGTATATTGAAGAATACCTATAATGTTTTATAATTGTTAAAAGCCAATGTTCTGAATGGGATTTTTACTACCAAAAAAATTGTGCATCCCCGAGTGCATCTAGTTAAGATCCAAACTTGTGTCTGCACTAGTGTATCTCTTCACTTTCCATTTGAAATTACATTATGTAGGAAATATTCTTTCTGGCTTTTTGTTCTTCATCAACAATAAGTTTTGTCGAAGCAAAGAAGTAATCTATTCAAATCTGATTAAACTACCTGCAGATAAGTTCTGTTGTAGAAAGAAGTATGTAGTATAAATAATTTTGGACTTTGAATTGCACTTGAAGTTTATATTTGAATCTTTAGAAGAAAACAAAACAATCTAAATTTTGTTATTTCTCATTTGTGGCTTAGTGGAACCTCTGCCCAAGTAGCAATCAAAAGCAAAAAAAAAAAGAAGGAATATTAAAAAACCCAACAAAACAGATGTATAATTTTGTTTTATGAATTACATAAGATTAAGTCCCACACCCTAATGTTCTAATGTTTTTGTCTGTCCTTTTCTAAACTTCTTCAGAGGTTTGCCACTGTCAGTTACTTTACTGAAACAGACTTAGGTCTGTATTTCTGTACACTGGGTGGTCCCTTTGAAGGCATTTACAATAGGATAGGTGAGAAATGAACAACAGTAGTAGTCTTGTTTTTCTTTCTGTTAATAGAGCATCTAATTAAGTACAATATATAAATATATAAATATATACTTCTATTTGTGGGTACATTAGTAATGTTATCTTTAGTTACTGTAAATATTATCCATGCTTAAATCTTTACTCCCACGTGCCCTATTTACTCATATCTATTTGTAACTTTGCTTAGATGATTAAATGACTTCTCCAAGTGCTTGCCACTTCCATTAACACCAAACTGAAGCCTGTTGGAGTTTTATAATACTGGATAATGGTTTACTCTGGGACTATCTCTTTCAACATATATTATTCCGGGAAAAGTGACATCAGTTAAGATGCAGCTGCTGTCTGGTAAAGGGCCAGCTGTTGCCTGTTGCGTGGGCACCCCTCACGTGCAGACCCAAAAGTTACCCCTGAGGATGACACACATGAGGGGAGTTCACCAAGGAAGGATCTTGGTTGGTCCTGCTGTCTCTAAAAAGCTGGGAACGTACCTATGTCACAGGCCCAGACTCCTAGGGGGTTGAGGGAGTGAACAGGAAGTGGTTTTGCAGGAGTTGGAGGGCAGGCCTTGCAGTCTTCAGAGACCTGGAGCTCCCTTTCACCACAAATTTGTAGGGACAGCGCCCATCAGCCATGGGGACTGTATGGTCTGCAAGAGAGCGTTAGCCTCACGGCCAGGCATTCCTCCCTCACACAGTGGCCAGTTCTGGCAGGTTAAAATGACAATAAATTTCCTGCTCTTTTCCTGGCTCAGGAGCTAATTTCAATGAGAGCGCAGGGGAGTTTAATTAGGATTTCAGCCGTTACTTTAAAGTCCCTTCCTTTTGTATATCACTTTTCTCTTTTGATCCTGCAAGTTTTTCACAAGAAGAAATTAACTATCACACCAGCATCCTTTCAGAAAAAAAAAAACAGCATGTAGTTTTGCTTCACTGTGGGTTCTTTTGCGTATGTACTCTGTAGTTGAACAGACTCTTGGATGCTCTCAAAGACATACATGAAGGGTGGCTATGGTTTTCTTCTTGCCCTTTTTTTTTCCTTTGGGCAAGTACTGTTTAAATTTTCAAAGTTGATTCCTGCTGGCTACAAGTGGTTGAATATTCCATTTCCAAGAGACACCTGAGGTTTTCTACTTAGCCATCTTGTGATTTTGCTGGCCTGTCTGCCTTCTCTGTTGAAGAATATTTATTTTCTTTCTTTCTTTCTGTGCCTGAACAGTTTCAACTTAGGGCCTAACAGCTCATTTTTCTCATGGACTGTAAGTCTTTGACAAGATTTCTCTTTTTCTTTTATACATATGTGTGTGTGTCTGTGTGTGTCTGTGTGTATATAAAAATCCTCATTTCAAAATGTAACATCTCCATAAAATTCCTTTTTAAAATACTGTTTAAGTTAATTTTTCACAAGGATGTAGAAACTGCTTTTATTAAATATTCATTATTGGTTACTAAAGGTAGACATTTGAAGGAGAACATATCAGTCCTAGATTAGATGTATGCCTGGAACAAAAAAAAAAAAGAAGTTACGTGTGTATTTTTCCCTCACAGGTGTTATTTGTAGGAAAAAAAATAAACCTTAACAGAGCAAAAATCTTTTTAGGTGCACGTATCTAATCTTTTAGTCATCCATAAGTGTAGAGTTTAAAAAACTACTTCAGCCAAACAGTATTTCCAAGTCTGAGATTTTACCCAGAATGATTAGAATGGGTCAGGACTGCAGCGATCCTGCTGACAGATATGAAGGAAAATAAAGGAAAGGCAGGGAGAAAAAGAACTTCCTCGCTTGCTGAACAATTTACAATGATCTTTAGTATTTCAAACGTCAGTAGGCAAACTTTGGAACCTGATGCTGTGCAGTGAGTTTAGTAAAATCCTTGCTAAACTGTTTTATTGAACAACCCACGTGTTTGGGTGTAATTCTGCTGAACGACACTGATGTCAAGCAGGACGAGCCCTGCGGGTAATTGCCTTGTGAGGCCTGAAACCACTGGCAGCACCATGTAGTTCTTCAGGTTCTCAGCTACATGGGGAATGCCTTGCCGGATAGCGGCTGCAAGGGGGACGGGGCCCAGTTGTGGCTGCTGGTTAGCGGGTCCTTGGTAGAGCTGTGAAAGGCAAATTCGGAAGGGACTAGCTGCGTTTGGCTCTGGCACAACTCGCCCTGACTTACAGCCTCATTAGACTAAACCAGGCTCTGCCTAGTTCATCCTGACAGACAGCCTGAGAGTGTGTGTTAGCTCATATTCCCCGGAGCCACAACAAGGCACTCAGGGCACATGTGGGCTTTAGTGTTGCCAAGAGCAGTGAAAGAGAGACTAATTCAGCCTTCAAAAGTATACAGTGAAATGCTCCTGAATATATAGGGGCTTCATATGTGATAGATTTAGAAACCAAATCAGGTTTGAATGTTTGCAGCTCTGCATAGGAATGCCTTTGGATATGCAAATTCCTAATGAAATAAGCAACAACAAGTGGTATATAGGACTGTCTGAATGGATTTCAGCTGATAGGTGCACCAGCACAGAATTTTTATATCAGCTCTAGAAGTTAAAAATGCTTTGACTTTCAAACAAGATGTATAGTTACAAAAAACCGGCAGTCACCAAACAGAAGGCGAGCTCAGCTCTTCCTTTGTTAATGTAGGAGTAGGATGTCTTTATTGTCAGGAGTCGAAGAACATATTGCTACTATGTAATAACTACAACAAAGCGTGTCGTCTTCTGTGGGGAAGACTGAGACGCATTAGGGACTCAGGAACCAAAAACCATGCAAGGAGAAGTATGGGCACCTTTAAGAAAACCAGCTTCATGAGGTCAGCCAATACATTGCTGAATGTATAAATCTGGCTTACTAGCTAAACATGAAATACTGCATTTGAACATACTCAGTCAGTGCAAACCGCTCTTAGAGAATTGCATGTTGCACGCAGGAGAGGTGTGGTCACGTGTTTATGTGTTAGTGCAGGAGGACCGAAGGCCACCCGTTTGCCCAATTCCGTGTCAGTTTGCAAATACGTGGATGCTGAAAAGCCACACCTGTAGCACTTACCACTTTAGGCCTCTCCTCCTGCTTTAAATAATGCACTTATTTTTAGTGAGGTAGCAGTGAATCATCCCTGAATTTTCTCATGTGCCACCAAATCACTGCCTGGGTACCTGCTGCAGTCCAGGAGACTGCAACAATCAGAAGGTACTAACTGAGCCCTAAACTGTGTTAGGGATTGCTGTGGGCAGGGTGCCTGTGCCTGTCCTTTGAGTACAGCAAGCACCAGGATTTGCTGTTCAGTAGATGGCCGCCTGCAATAGCAGTAATTATTTTGCCTGAAGGTATTGCTCACTGAAACTGGATTTGAAGGCGCTGAAGTCTTCTTTCAGCCCATCTTCCTGCCCTGCCTGCCTTCCTCCACCACACCTCAGATATTTAACCACAGACCAGCTTTTCAAAAGAAACAACATTTCCTCATTGTGCATCCCCTATAGAATAAAAGTAAATCACAGGGGGGTGTTGTAACTCCTGGAGATTTAGACTGATCTTTCCAACACATCAGCTTACTTAAAAGCAAATAAGGTTAGTTAAAACTAGCTTATGTAGTAAGGTTTGGTTTAGGTTTAGTTCTGTTTTAGACTAGCTTTACTAAAAACAGGCTGGGCTGCAGAGTTTTCAGACGATCTGCAGTCTGAGTTGTCAGCTGGTTTTGAAAGAGCACAGCTCACCTGTAGCCCTGTGTAAGCAGAATGCCCCATGAACAAGAAGCATGGTTACACACATTAAACGTTCAAAGAGGGAAGCCAAACCCCACCCCATGCCCCTCTGGAAGCGTGCCTAACAGGTTCAACTTTCTTACCTTTATCAACCTGGTCTTATGCTGGCAGGTAACAAGGTACAAACATCAATAGCAAAAGTAGTGGTATGGCTCTTATACAGGAACTGCTGACGGATTTTTGCCAGCAAAACCTAACTGTTCTGTGGCAGTTCCCATGTCTGGACTCCAAATGCCTTTGAGTGTTCTTAAAAAGAAGCTGGAATGAAATCTTCAACAACTGAAACCAGTGGCAAATTTCTCAGTCACCTCTGAGGTCTGAACTTGCTGTTTTCTAAAGCTGGGAGTGAGCAACACATGCAGTTACTTGTACCTGTGTCATGGGTTCGAGTAGCTGCATTTTATTCATAGTTTAAAACCACTGTTTGACAGGAATGGTAGTAACTGGAGAAGTTCTGTAGACTCTCAATACTTTGAGAATGTAATGAAATAGTTTCCTAGGAAGAGAGACTGTTGTAAGCACTTGGGGGGGAAATTATACTTTTGTCTCCCATAAGAATTTATGGAAGAAAGGAAATTTCCATAAGTTTATGTAAACTTATTCCTCAGTATGAGACTTGGATTCAGTGAGAAGTCTCATGTTTTATCATAACATTTTTCATCGGAATAGAAGCAGACTGGGAAATAAACTTTTAATGTCAAAAAACTGTTATCTATGTATCTGAATATATACAATTCCAGTTTGTTATTTCATTTATTTATTCTGTTTCATCACTAAGCTTTTAATCTATAAAATTAATATGTAATATACAAGAGTAAAATGTACAGAAGTACCTGTAGATGTAATAATTTAAACCATCTGTATTCAGAAAGCGGAGATAACAAGTTCAAAGATACACAAACAGTTGCAATTCAATTTTAGCTGAATTTCTCAATATCTAGAAAAAGAAGAAGCTTTGCTTGATTAAACTTTATTTTAATGATTGTGAAAATACCTTTTTTTTAGAGTTTTTGTTGCCTTTTTAATTAAACTTATTTTGTAAATACTGTTTCCTATGTTTTATACCTTAGAAAGGCCATTAATTTGCATTGACAGCAGCAGATACTCACCACGATGATTGAAAAGGTACTTTAGGAGGCTGGGGCAGATGTGGTCAGTAGTTAGATTCATCCTTCCAGATTCTTGCTGCTGTTATTTCCACAGTCTCACTGGCATCATGGGAAGAGTTTTCTGGGGCAGTTTAACTCTCTAATTTTCATAGGATTGACTCTCAAAGTTTCATTCTGAAGTGCTTGCCATCATCGTAACATAAAAAGGATATGTATTTTTAAGTTAGGGCTAGTTCTTCCTCTGTTGTTAGGATGAGAAACCACACAAAATTCAGAAATAAAAGGGAATTCAAAAGATTATGCCCAATACAGTATGAAGACAAGGAAAGTATGTGATCTCTGTGTGCCTAGGCAGCAGTGGGAGTAATAAAACCTTGTGCTGGATCGGCTCATAGAGCCTTTTATAGGCAAAACTGCCACTGAGGTCACCGGTAGTTTCACCTGCATGAAGTTTGCTATGATCACCTCCACCATCTGTTAGGCAGGAACTTCTGATAGACTCGATTTCAGGGGGAAACACCTGTATGTGTGATACTGGTTTCTGTACCCATTTGTTCTGTGTAAATCAGTGGGCACGAGTGACGTTTTGAACTAAACCCTTGTAGATGCTGCTGGGACTTCTAAGCTTTATTACCAATGTAAATTATGTACAAACAGCTATTTCCATATGAAATGTACCATGATAGTTTAGAGCAAAGATAGTGAATAACTGTACAAATTTTGATACTTAGAAAATAAAATACAGTGGTCTAAGCTTTACCGATACTTTAACAATACTGTCAGATTTGTAGTAGAAAATGTTGTTGTAAATGTACCTTATAAGAAAATACATTTCCTTTTGCCTCTGTACATTAATAGCTTTGATTTCTATGTCAGAGCTCAAAGTGAAGCATGTAATAAAACTTTTGTTAAAATCACTTTCATAATAAACATAAAATGGAACAGACATACCTGCCTGCCATTTATTTCTGTACATGGAAAAGGCTCCACGTACCTGTGTAATCTAGGCTGGATTCAGAAAAGAACTTCTCTTTTTTTATAAGGTTTACACATCTTGGTCTAATTTTCATCTTTAAGCAACAGAGAACCCTTTTCTTTCTCATCAAGCACCTGGAGATTGTCAGTGCTGGACACTGAGCTAACTTCCAAATGCACTTCACAGAGAGTTTTGCAGAGTGAGAAGAAACCCTGGCTACAGCAAAGCATCACATCACCAGCATCCCTCCAGGACCTTTAACCATTTCATGAAGCAACTCTGACATTACTGTGCATGTATTGTACAGCTGCCCTTTCCAGAGACCCTCTACTGAGCATGGAAAGAACAGTGGCCTGATGGGCTATCCCACCACAAGCTGTCGAGAAGACTGGTAACTTCCAAACTCACCTGCTGCTTGTCCCAGTGAGGACTATGTTGAGAAGAAACTACATTTGCATCCACAAGTAAGATTTAAAGAGGGACCAAAAGTGTCCTTTCCCTTTCTAGTCCTGCTGTAGGAAGAGTGTTTTTGTCCAAGCCCCCACCCCTCCACCCTCCTGCAGTTGAATTTTACAATGATGGTTACACTTCTGCAGTCCAAGATTACAAAGCAAGTAGCATTTGTACAATCAGTGGCCCAGGTGAGGCTCCTGTTGCTGGTAGTGATGAAAATGGCTGCTAACAGACAGACTGACAGAAAACCAACTATCTGTAGTGACACCGATAGCTCAGATCTGATTTAACTCATCGTTCGCCGCTTAAGAAGTGCAAGCTGTCATTAAGGGTGCACAGGAGGCCAGGCCAGGCAGAAAGCACAGATGTTACTAAAGCCTGCTAAGAGGTTCTCCACTCAGCAAGCAGTGCCTGTCAGGAGGTGAGCACGGCCTGCAGAGCTTTGCCAGCACTACAGCAGCCACCTGCTGTAGAACAGGTGGGAGACCTCATATAAGTCCCAGCACAGTGTGTGGTGTTCTGCTGATACTCTCACGTAAGCAGTTTATCCTGTTAAGAGAAAGCATTTATTGCATGGCAGCCTGCTCTTCTGCTTTTATCTATGGTGTAAATTATATAAACACTATCAATGTGACTGGTGACTATGGATATCTCTGGCAAATTTGAAAGGCATAAAGAGAGACAGCCACATTCCGACTGGCTGCAAAAAAAATCAGCTACTGCCTTTTTCAGCTAGTAGCAGTCCACTCAGGTAACACAGGCAGTATCCTCATTATCCTCATTACACTCCAAGAAGATACAGCTATACAGAAGATACACTGTTACCTGACTGCAGACAGTGCCATATGGGATATTATTCATCTCTATAGCTTCAGAGCCTTAAAGGGATAATGGGAAAAGTCAGCTCCTCCTATCAAAGACAGAGAAAAGCTGAACTCAGAAGTTCCTAAAGGTCACTGGAAGTCAAACTACTGGTGATGAAATACCTGCAGACCCGGGCAAAAGCCACTGAAAGTCCAGCAGTTGTGATAAATGTGCATTTCAGTACAAGATGCTAGTGCACTGAAATAGGCATTGCCCACTGGGAATCACGGAGGGATCCATTCTCAGCTCACATCTTCTCACAACTTCCCAACAAGCACACAAAAACATATGAACAGCACTCCAGCGTGACCCAGCAGGTAAGTGAAGGCAGGCTCAGCATACATTTATTATTCTCTCTGTTTAGCCATCAACACTGACTGACTTCTGGTGTTGCAGAAGGGCTGTGTCCTTTCAAATCATCATAAATGGCCATTTTTGCCTGTTAAAAAATTATCGTCTAAATGGGCAGTCATCTGTGAATCTCTGGCACCAGGTCTTCAAGTCTTTTTGTACACTGCAAACCAGATGATTCCCAGAGCATTTTAGAAGACATTCCCCTGCCTGGGTGCAGTTTCTTTTTCCCTCTATTTTATACATTTGCATTGCTATAACAGCATCTGTGAGGGTTTAGGCTACAAATACAGCTCTGATAAGGTATTTCTAGCACATGAAATTTTATTCTCATATTCTCATCTAAGTTCCCATCTCAGTTTTCTATGCATAGAACTTGAGCGTTTCATTGTTGAGAAAGCTGTTTATTTGAAAGCAAATGGTTTCACTGATAACTTATTACAGCACCTATTGTAAAATGCACCAGAAATACATCCTCTCCTTTCCTTTTTGTTATTATATTTGGTTTCTTCTGCCCCTTACATCCCTACCTCACTTCAGGAGAAGGTTTTCATGACATATTGCCAAAGGTTCTACCATGAAACAACAGGTAAATGAAGTGGGGAATGCACATCAGATCTACTGGGATCAGATAGGCATAAATGTCTGGAATAAAGCCAGAAACTGACTAGCAAAACTTTATAAAACTCTAGTTGCATTTGTTGGGGGCAAATGCTGCTTCGCATATGGTAACTCATGATAAATTCGAGCTAGGGGCTGTTGCAGGGAGGAAATAAATGAGGTAGTGGTGGATAAGTCATCAGGGTTCCTGTGACAGAGAGGCACAGGGGCTGCATGGGGCGGGCCCCCTACAGGTAGTGCCAAAAGGCTAAGTTCTCTTGTTTTAGACTGGGGTAGTGCTGGGAAGCTCAGCCTTGCTCATTCCCTGCAAATACCTACATAAAGTAACCCATTAAATTTAGCGAGCACTTTGCCTGAGTAAGGGCTGCAGTTGTTTGGGGACTGCAAACTAGTCGCTCTTCTAAGAAAACAATCAGAATAATATACTGTGGTACCTCTTCTTTACAAAAATTATCCACAAATACCTGCTTTGATGAGAGGCCGGCACTGCTATCGCTGGACTACAGGCCTGGCATCACAGGTGATCGACACCAGAGCGTAGGGATGACTGCTCCCAAAGCCTCACTGCGCAGCTGGCGGCTGAAAAGGTGACAGGAGAGTGATGAGTGACAGACTCTGCACCCTGCCCCAGGAATCACTCCAGCAAAAAAGCAGAGTAAGGCTGCCAAGGACAGCAGTTGGATAAGACTGCATTAAGTATCTGCTAAACAAAGTCAGGGAATAGCCCACTTAGCGTTGCTTCTGCATCTCAGGATCTTATCTACGCTTAACCCTAGTTATTCTGGCCATGTTTTATTATCACTCCAAGTTTATCAGCCGCAGTGTAGCCTGCATCCAGACCTGCAAACTCACTCAAACAGCCTGGAACCCCAGACTGCTGGCCAGGGGCCAGAACTCCTACCCAAAGTGAGGTGGAAGTGCAAACAGGCATTGAGAAAGCACCTGCCTGCGCTTGGTGAGAACAAGAATTATGTAAATCTCATGTTGGAGCAGGATCACGTTCCCATTGCCTCTGGACAGGGCATGATCACTGTGGCTCTACTGACTAAAGAAATGAAAATACATCCCACTCCTCTTACTTGGTCTGTCTAGGGAAAAAATTCTGACTTTTTAATTTTTTTTTAGGCAATTAAAAAGTTTAACTTAATTACTGGTGTCAGCTGGGATGTAGTTAATTTAGAATCATGGAATCATAGAATGGCATGGGTTGGAAGGGACCCCAAGGATCACAGAGTTCCAACCCCCCTACCACAGGCAGGGCCACCAACTTCCACGCCTGTATCTACACAACGTTGCCCAGGGCACCATCCAACCTGGTGTTGAACACTTCCAGTATGGGGCATTTTTTCCCTAGCAGCTGGTGTTTTCGATTTAGGATACATTGTTGATAACACACCAGTATTTCAGCAGTTGCTAGGCAATATTTACACTAAGCCAAGGACTTTCCCACTTCTCCTACTGCCCCAACAAGGAGGCTGAGGGAGCACAGAGCAACGGGAGGGAACACAGCCAGGACAGCTGACCCAAACTGGGTAGAGGGATATCCTATGCCATACAATGTCATGCTCAATATGTAACTTGCAGGAACCCAGCCAGGGGTTTAGACCACGGTGAACTAGCTGGACCTCAATGGTCTGTGGGTGGTGAACAATTGTGCTGTGCATCACTTGGTCTGTAGATGCATTATTATTGTTGTAGTTGTTATTATTATTCTCTTCCTTTTCTGTCATAGAAAACTGTCTTTATCTCAATACAAGAGTTTTACTTTTTTCCCCTTGATTCTCTCCCTTATCTTACTGGGAGGGGCAGGGGGAGCAAACAGCTGCGAGGTTGTTTTAGCTGCCTGCAGGTTAAACCATGACAACTATAAAACTATTATTACATATTTGCTGGGAGCTTTCTCATTTTTATAAAGTCATTTTAAGAATTAAACAACCAACTAGTTCAGATCAGCATTAGTAAACGCTTCCAGTTTGAGACACTATTTGGGTAGCGACCAAAAATCTATGCAAAACCTCCAAGTCGTGTAACTTGCTATACTCGATACAGGCTGTGTAGAACCATGTCATGCTGTGTGCATACATAACGTGCTATGATGTATGGAGCCGATGGCAATGAGGGAAGGGTGGCACTGGGAACCTTTGCAGTAAGCAAGTCCTAGTAAGGACCGGTAAGTGATGTAATCTTTACATTTTATACCACTAACGCAAGATTGTCACCACAGCCACCCTCTTTTTTCCAAACCGCAATATTAGCAAAAAAACATGCTCAAATTCAGAGTAACATGTCAGGAACCTAGTCAAGAACTCTGGAAATACAAATATTTTTTCACCTTCTGCTGTTTAACCAGTTAAGTCTCTTACGTGACATCCTAGTAAAGCCTTCATGCTGGGAAAGCGTGGGAACACAGCACTTGGTGAGGCAGACAGTCTCAGGTGAAGAGGAAGATTTGCCTGCATTTGCTATTCAGATAACCAACCTGAAGACTGTGTTGGATCCTCAACTGCAGAACAGCGCTGTATAGTTGCAGAACATGAGCATCGTTTTTAATCCCTGTCTACTCTTTGTGCCTGGCCAAGGTATTGCAGCACTTGAATTTACAGACCCTACACCTGGTAACTCTGTGATTGTGTGGAGAGAGGGATTGGTGCTCTGAGTACTTATACAGTATATCAGCCCAGAAACACAAGACAGAGCAGTGAGCAAAGTGGTGTTTCTTCAATGTGGCATTCATATACGTTCCCCATGGACTGTACTGTGTGGATTTGAGTCTTTCTTTACCACCTACTGACTCTAAATTCCTTTTCCTAGAACCTGCCTTTTATTTTCCAGGCTGTAGGACGTACCACCTCTGCCCCCAGCATGGTGCTGATCCTAGCTTGATTTGAGGGTAAGCTGGTAGAAGCAATTGCCACAGTTCCCTGGAGCAGACAGTCCAGAGGGAGTCATGCAGACACTCTCAGCAGCTCTTGGCCAGCCACAAGAGCGCAGCCCTGGCCTACACTCCAAGAAGCCACCAGTGTCACAAGAAACCTCTTGTAGCTTCATACCCATAGCCCAGTTGTGACCAAAGCTACTAGTAATGTTTAGGGACTCTCAGGTAAAACTTGTTTAGACCATTTCCTACAAAACCTGAGAAGGATAGGATTTTCCCTGGAAAAATACTGTAAAGCCACCTTCCTGCTACAAGTGCCTGCGAAGAACACACCACTGACAGATATTTAAGAAAAGCCTGTTAAAATTCACTTGTCAGGGTTTGGGGTTTCTTTCTAATTAAAAAAGAAAAAAATGTCTGGTACTGTTCGCGGTGCCAGTTTTTCCTCTGCACACACCACGCAGCTTGCTCCTGTCATGCATCACACCTCAGCTGTATCCCACTTCAGTAGCTGTGGCCAGAGCCTTCCCAGCAAGCCCCTTCACCACGAAAACACTGTAAGACTCGATAATCGTGTGTGCTTTTATTAAAGATTAAGGGCGGGAGGAGGACAAAGCACTAGCAAAACCCATACCCGCTCAACAGACCAAACTCCGTCTGAGCTGGGGGGGTGAGTAGAAGCCAGCCGCGGGCTCCCTGAGGCGACCAACGGCTCGCTCCCACTCGCCCGCCACTCCCACCGGCCACGACCGCCTCGCCTCAGCGCGGCGAAGTCCCGCCTCTAGCAGCGCGCAGCTCTCTCCTCTTTTGCCTCCGCCCTTCCCTCTCAGGGGCCGCCTCTGCCCGGCATGCTCTGGTCTGTGCCGGGGCAGGCAGCGGCAGCGGGCAGCGGAGGTGCTTGGCCATGTCGGGAGAGGGTGAGGAGGATTTGGCGGCCTTCGTGGCCCTGCACGGGGCTGCGCTCCGCGCGTCGAGGGTCCCGGCGCGCTACTGGGAAAGCCTGTGCCGCAAACTGCGCGGCGAGGTAGGTGGCTGCGGGGCTTTGCTGGAGGAAGCGGCACGGAGGGGAAGCCCTCCCGCCTCGCCGTGCAGGGGAGGGTTCCCTCCCGCCTCGCCGAGCGTCGCGTCCCGCCGAAGGGGCTTCCCTCCGTGAGCAGGTAGTGGTGGGGTATGAGGGTCTCCTCTCCTCCCTTCCCTAGCTGGGTATGAAGCAGACGCCGCCCCCCCTTCCCCCCACCACCCCCCCGCCATGGTGAGGGGGTGTGGAGGACGGGCTCGCTCCACCCGAGGCGCGGTGGGGGCCAAGAGGTTGCTGACCAGGGGAGGGTGGGGGAGGCTCCGTGCCGGTTGTGTGACCCAGGCAGCAGCTTGGGACCGTGGAAGGGATTGGGACCAGCGTGCGTGTCTGATTTCATCGTGGTGGTGTCAGCGTAAGCTGGAAAATGCTTGGGGATCCTGGTAACTGGACATCCAGTATTGGAGAGGGGTCATGAGCACGTAGTAGCAGCAGCAGCAGCAGAGTCAGGACGCTGTCGTGTGTTAGTGGTTTAGGTTGGCCTTTACCTGATATCTTTTTCTTTTTTTTTTTTCATTTTTTTCCTCTTTTCCCAGTTCCACACAGGTCTGCCCTGTTGTTTGTCATTTATAACTGTGCAGAGCCAACTCAGCTCGTTTTGCATATGCACAAGTTTTGGGCTGTTTTCTGGGAGTGCTGTTGGCCGGCTGGTTTCTTCATCTATTCCTTGTTCGAGTAAAAGCTGTTCATCTCTCTCAGAGAATGGGAGTGGTTGTAGGAGAACGTTCTGGCAATGGTTAAAATAGTAGCAGTGCAAGAACTACTTTGTAGAGCATCTTAGAGAGGCAGTGAGTGCTGTGTGACTATCAGGCCAAATTTGGGGCGAGTCGTAAGCCTCCGTGAAGTCACCGCTCGTGGACACAATGACATAAATTTGGAGACCTTGCCCTCTGTGAGCCTTTTGGAGTTCCCCTGTGGTAGCCCTGCATGGGCAACAGACAGACCATCCCTTTGCAGGGGCTGGGTTTGTGTCAGGTGAAGATGATGCTAGGAGTCTCTAGACCTGGCTTTGAACTGAAGTGAGTACAGGGGCACGGATGTGGTCCTGGATGGAGAACCCCATTTCACCCATGTTTTTAGCAGCCATCTGCTTGCTTTCTGGAGCTTTGCAGTAAGACAGGGAAAGGAAACAAGGTTGAGAAAATGTTACTTAGGGTAAAGAGCTTGTAAAAACAGGAGTTGAATTTAGAATTTTTTGTTTTGTTTTGCACATATGTTGCCAGCTTCAGTGGTAAGGAAAGCTGTCTTGGATTTGTTGAGTAAATGAACAAGCAGCTGAGGCAGGGAAGAGACACAACCTGAAAGCAGTCATCTGGAGGCCATGAGTGTGCTCCAGGGACTCTGGAGGAGTCTACCTAGAGAAGGAGATAAGAATGAGCTGAACTTTCAGTCCTGAGGAGACAGATCAGATGGGAACCTCAAAGTATGGGGAGGACAGGGAACTAGTGGTGGGGTGCAGGAGGGCATGATGAGCAGCAGAGAAACAAGCTAGATGGGATGAGAAGTTTGAATAGGAAATATAGGATAGTGTGGGGGGAAAGGGGACTGATGTTTTAACATGCATGTACAAGTAAACTAATTTCTAATTACTTTAATGCATCTTTTCCCCATCTCAGCTTTTAAGTGGGATAGGAGGCAAGCATAACAAGTAACGATATAATCTGAGGGTTTATAGTACATACAGTCAGGAACAGTCTGCATATGTTCCTGCTGCTTTCTACCTGTCATGTGTCTGGTACTGCTAGTAACAGGAATGCATGTGTATTGCAGAGAAAATAAATCTGCATTAATTTAAGCTCATCCCCAGTCACAAGCTTCCTGTTGTATTACACCTTTCTCAACAAGCATATGCACAAGTGACTCTGAGCAAGGGAATATCTACTGCTCTGCATAAATAGGAATGTATGAGAAAGGATGTACTGGAACAGGATGAAATGGAAGGCGCTGTAAAGTTGGTAAGGAAACCCAAAGTTGCAAGCTGTTGTATTGCCATATGTCAGTGTTATTAAGCAGGAGGTAGCTGGTTAACTTTGGAATTCTGCTATGATGTAACACAGGCTTAATAATTTGTGTTCTGTCATTAAAATCCCTGCATGTTACCAGCTTTGTTGGGGGTGGGAAGGTGGTGAAATTTAGAAGGTAGGATGATAGGTGAGAGGAGACCTGCAGTTCTGATCTTTTTACAGAGGCTAGGATGGTGAAAGGCAGGCTGAAGAAAGCATATGCCCTAAGGTGGCAGGCTGCTCCTTCTGTTTCATTGTGCTTGCAGTCATGGCTGAGAGTTCTGTGTGGAGAGATTTAGTTATTTCACTGTAATTAGGAAGATAAATTAGGCTGCTGATGGTGCTTGTCTCTACTGTTGCAGCTTCTGGGTTTTACTCAGAAGAAAGCCAGAAAGATAGAGAGACATCTGGGATGTCCAGGGAACGTTATTGTGAAGGAGTGCCATGGACTGGGATGAGTTCTTGAGGATGTAGTGACAGAGCTACTGGACCATGTGGAGTAGCAGCAGGAGCAGCAGTAAAGAAAGCAAAGAAGGTGAAGGGAAAAGATTAACATGTTTTTGGAGTCTAGGTAATAAAGAAAAACTGGGGAAATGAGTACAACATGGAGCATAAAATGAGCTTCCTGTCTTAAGGTGGGAGGAATTTTTTCATTTGCCCTAACCTGTTGCAAAGATCAAAACTTCCTAGCATAGAACTTGGAAAATTTGCATCCATAACACAGATAGGAATCTCTTACATCAGTGCCTCTAGCACCCGGCCTCGGCAGCTGTTTTCCACCACACACACGTGCTTCAGCACCCAGCGCGAAGGCACCCTCCCTGCTGTGTGTGTACACCGAAGCCTGTGGGGCAGAGTGAGGCGTTCTGGGTCTCTTCCATGTGCCCTGAGATCTGTTGGAGCAGGTTTCCTTCTGAGAACATGATGTCGCCCTGGATTAACTTGCTCATTCAAAACACGGTATATCTGCTAGATCAATAAACTTGGTTTTATTTATTTTGCACTTAGCACTCCGTGTCTGTTGGGAGGCAAAGTTTTCTGTGTTTCTGGCAGAAACTTGAGAAGCAACATATATAGTAAATTATTACACAGGCGTAAACCCTCAGGTTCTATTTCCAATATAGTGGTTGTTTGTTATGTTACTGGAGGAACAGTGTATAGTTTGGATATAAGCCTGGGAAATGGGCAGAAAAATGCAGTGCCTGCATCTAATTTCATTAATAATCTTCTATATATATATATATTCTAGTCAAATGATAGCTTATTTTGTAGGCTTCTGTATATTACAGCAATGTTTCTGTAGCCCCAAGATGTTGCTGACACTTAGAGTTTCATCCCAGTTAAAAATGGAGGCTTTTAATTAATTACTAGAAAGAAGCATGATCTGCTACTAGACTTACTTTCCAGAGCAAGGGAGAGCAGTCTGTTGCTCAGAGGCTATCTTTAAAGTAGTTTGCAATATGTCTAAAAGGAATTTGCTGAATTGCCATGAGGTGCCTGCTTTGTTATCATATTCTGTGGTTCATTAGGTTTGTTAGGTTGGAGCTGCACCTGAATATGAAGGAGTGATTTTGCCCAAGCATGTTTTGCTTGCAAATAGTTGTGCTGCTAAAATGTGTTGCTACCCCTTTACTTCCTCTTTTGGAGTACTTCATATGAGTTCTTCCTGCTCTGCTTCAAGCAAAAGCTTATACTTTTCAGGTTTGTGGTGTGATCTTTATCTAGCTGGTTGATACTTAAGGAGCTTAAGATTCCTTTACTGGAGCTGCTAGTAGGGTCACAATCTGACAGGCTCTCTTGGAGGGAGGGAGGAAGAGAGAGCAGCAGTGTGATCCACCTACTGAACAGGCTGTGTCCAACAAGGTGCTCCTGTCCAACCGCTACTGAACTGTTTGTGTTATCATGAATTTAAAAAACAACAGAAACCTCTCAGAAAGCCACTGATTACAGTGGTTTTGAGCTGCTTCTCCAAGAAGTGAGTTGCTTTAGATGAGGAATACACCTAATTCACTTGTTCAAGTTTATAAATTCTCTAGGAGAAATACTCCATTAAGAATAATTTTGCTTGAAAGGTACTAAAAGTGGAGGATTTCTGCTAAATGCAGCTGCTACAATTTTGAGCTTTGTTGGAGGAAGAGATTGGAACTTTGGGTTAGGGGATTGGGGCTCCATTTTTAAGTCTTGAGTTGATATTTAATAAAACATAAAGCCAACAGTTTCCCTTGGTTGTACAAGAACTTGATATTAGCATTCATCACAGGTGTTTGGTAAAGGGGTGGAGCCTGTGGGGAGTAAAGGCTAATCTCTGAGTCAGCAGCCAGCTCACATCCTAACCCTGCTCTTACAAACTCATTAAGACAAAATGTCAAGTGCTGTACTGTAGCAGGTGTCAAGGAATCACACTTAGGGTTTGGATCTCCTAATGACTGCCAGTCACTTAGCTGAGGCTTCTTCTGCTAGCAAATGAGCTTGATGAGGACAGCTGGTGATCCATCAGCAGGAGCAGCGAAGCATCACTTCAGGGAGGAGTGGGATGTGCATGCACTGGTGCACTTCTTTGCTGGCTGCCAGGGGCTGTGATTAGGATTTGTGCAGTGAGCCAGATCAGGGAGCTGATCCAGCTGGGACCTGAGCTGATCCTGCTGGGAGCTGGGGAAAACCCACTGTGAGCATCATTGACAGCTGCACAAGGAAGGACTCTCTTGCTGGGACCACCTGCAATGACCTCTAGCTTAGAATGACAGAGCAGAGACTTGAAGAAGTGTCGGTGACAACTACTGTAATAGCAAGAGGTCCCAATGTTGCTTACTATTGAGTAAAATTGTCCTCTTCTGGCAAATTTGGAAAACTAGTGATAAATTAGGATTGCAAGGTAATTTGATGGCTGCTGAAGTGGATGATGTTAAGTCAGGTCCTGATTTTTTAAAAATAGGTGTTTTTTTAATCTCCAGTGAAGTTGACAAAATAATTTTCGTCAACCCTAAGAAAAATACATACGTGGAATTAGTCAGCACATGGTTACCATCTTTTTTCCACCACCACCACAGCCCAAAGGAAAATACCATCTCCTGATCCTCCAAAGGGAATTCCAGGTACTTCTGCACTTGGATATGGTCTGTGATACCATGCTGTGGCTTAATATCTGAAGTAGGTATTGTTTCCCCACCGCCCTCCTCCCTTGCTAGCTGCCTTTAGGCAGCTATCTGCTTTGTGTAGGTGGTCTTGCTTTGCAGGTGTGGAGTTGATTTTTTTCCAGCTTCTTAATGGGGCCTAGCAAAAATAGTTATCCTGAAGAACACTCACTTGAACAAATAAAAGCTTCTCTTTGGGATTTTACAGCTCAGAAGCTGACAATGTCTGGAAGTAGTCACTTCTAATAAGGTGGCATCAGGAGGCTAGGTGTGACTGGGCTTGGCATGTTAAACCAGTAACTCTAGAGGCCACACTTGTAGGTCTTTCTCCCTCCCTTCTGTTTTCTAGTGGGGTTGGATTGAGACATCATTTGTCTAGTCCTGCTTGGTTTGTTAGGTAATGTATGAGTGACATTCCAAATCCTTTCAGAGAGAGTTACTTTGCTAGGTCTTCTTAAAAGCACATGTTCATTTGGAAATCACAAAAATTGTCAGCTGAGTCCTAGTTCTCTGAAAGATATGCAAGCCCACCATTTGGGGAGATTTTTGGCAGAATAGGGAACTTGTCTAGAGACATCCTTAATTTATGTAGGTTCTAGATGAGGGTGTTTTGTCCACAGTAGGCAGAACGATGCAAGTAAACCCATTTCAGCACATCAGTAAGTGTACAGACCTTAAGTTAGAGCAGTATAAACAATCTCCCAACTCATCTGAGGTGAATGCAGGCAGTTCCTTGTGTAGGGCAGCCAGAGGGGGAGGAAACAAGCTGAGATCTGGTTTTTTTTAGCTGGTTCAGAACCTAATTGGTAAAAGCTCTTTTTCTTCTTCAGAACCCTTAATGCACTTCAGCATAGATGCAAAGCCTGAGTAACATCTGGGTTTGGGCTTTACGTGCTTTGTTTGTGCAGGTCTTAAAGTTGTGCAAAGAGACCCTCTTCAGCTTCTACAAATCTCTGTGAGGAGTTAAACTAATAGGAGATCGTCACTTAGACCTATTGGTACCAAAGAAACCAACCAAGTTTCTTGTGAATGTTAGATAAATGAACTTCCCAAACAAACAGGTGTCTTAACAGCCAAATGAACAGCAGCATTTATTATTTGACATTTTAAGTTTACAATGCCAATTTTTATCAGATTGGCCCAAATGATCTAAAACTGCCTTTCAGTGTTTTACACACATCAAAGTACTGCCTAAACCAAATTTTTGATACTTTGTACACTTTCAGGTATTTGATGCTGGTGACTACTTTGGGATAATGCAAGTAGAAGAGGTGGATGAAGAGGAAGAAGGTGATGAAGAAATGGAAGAATTTAAAAAGAAACCAAATCCTGGGAATGAAACTTGTTTCAAAGTTATCATAACGAATGAGAATGGGCTTCAAGCCTCCAATCCCAATAGGTAAGTAGTGATTTCAGCACTAATGTTGAGCCTGAGTGGTGTTAAACCCTAAAATGATACAGTCAGTATGTTTAAAAATGTTTGATCCTTTTCAGAAATCTTTTTTTACTGTAAGACATAGCTGCCATTAGAGAAAACACGCATGCCAGGAGGCACATCTTGCAAGGGGTACTAGGAGTGCAAGTATCTTAATGTTGTTCCTTTTAAACCATGCAGGAAGACACTTAGGAATCAGTACAGTAAACTGAGGGGAAAAAAACACAGAAAAGACAACCTTAAAATGAATTCTGCAGAAACAAAGCACAAATGTTACCTGCAGGACTGTATGCCCTTGGGGAAGGGAAAAAAACCCAACACAAACCTGGAGAAATAATTATGACCTTCAAAAATCTTAGGGTAAGAAGATACTAGGCAGCTTCAAAGTAATGATGCATGGACTATTAAAGTTTCTCCAGTTGGCTGAAATACAGTTTAGGACTGTGATTATGTGATTTCATGCATACATAATTGAATGCATCAAGGTCCTGTTGGCTTTCCTCAGAATCAGCTTGTGAGTGTGAGACTGGTATGCAGCTATAAAACTAGAAAAAGTTCCTTAAGGAGCAGCCTAATGTTACAACACATCTTTTCATGTTCTTACTGATTTTAAATATAGAACAAGCTATTTGTCCATATATTAGTAAATAGCAGTGAGATGAAGTCAACTCTACTGGAGGTCTAAATCCAATTCTGCTCAGTTTTATAAGACCTCCTTTGCCAGAACTTTCATACTTTTTAGGTCTGAGGTAAACATAGAAAGTCTCAAAATCTAAATTTGCTTTGAGTAAAAACAACATAGAGGATAGGAATCTGCCTTTACATGTCTGCTTTAACCTAAGTCATTGTCTTTCTAAATTGGAGAACACAGTTAAATTACAAAGTTCAAAACTACTGCTATGGTAATCTTGGGCTTCCTTGCAGCATTCAGATGTGTGTGAATGTAGGAGCACAACATGAACGTGCTTGTTTGCCAGCATTTCCAAAGAGCTTGACCTTAGCATTCTCTGGAGTCTTTTAATTTTAACATTAAAGTAGGCTTATTCTGTCTATGAAATGTGAGATACAATAATTATTCAGGTGTTCCCTGTGTATGTTGTAGCTGATGTGTTTAACTTTCTGAAATGTGGGTGCTTGGGTTAGTTTGTTAGCAAGTAGAATTCAGATTTTTCTTTGGGTTCAGTAAGAGGATATAAGGAAAATGTGGACAACCCTTCTGTTTGAATAACAGTGTGGTTTTTGTAACCCAGCCTAAAAAAGGGTTAATCTTGTCAAGGGAAACTGTGCCAATTGTGTATGATTTTATTTTGGTAATTCTTTTAAAACAGTGCATTTTTTTTCTAAGATGACCAGATGCAGGGGAGAAACGCTTCCAAAAAAAGCCCCAAACCAATCAAAAACACTAAATGTAATCCTCTTTGTTTTGGTGTGGGTTTTGGTTGGGTTTTTTAATAGTGAATGGCACAGACTTTTGATTGATCAGACCTATGCACCTAGTTTTACAGATGGTGGTAGTTGTCACAGAGCTCATGGGTAACAAGATGCTGGGATACTTCTGCACAGTGACACATTGTTTTCCTTCTTCAGGCAAGAGTACCAGGTTGATGCAGTGGAGGTAATAAAAAGGGAAGAAACTCTTTTGTACCCAGCCTTTAAAGGGAGCTGGGCTTACAGAATGCCCTGCTCTGTGTTCACTTCCCATTTTCATGGAGACACTAACTAGTGCAAAACAAGCTTTCTAGAGCAAAAAACTGTGTAAGCTCTTGCTCAGAAGTTGTTCCTAACCTGTACTGTCATGTGTGCTCTAGGACTGACTTCAAGAGTGAGGACTTACCAAACCATCTACAAGGAAACTTAGCTCTTATTCACAGAAAATTTGGCTATATATACGTAAAAAAAACCCACCCCATACCGTTGTACTCTTACCAAAATCCTCTTTCAGCATTTTCCTCATCGACCACGCCTGGACGTACCGGGTTGACCATGCCCGGCAGCAGCTGCTCCACGTTCCTGGCTTACTGCACAGGATGGCGAACCTCATGGGAATCGACTTTCACGGAGAGATCCCAGATGAGGGCAGTGTTGAGCAAGTGTTGCAGGAAATGTGGAAATACAATCAGACCTACCAGCTTTCTCAAGGGGTAAGACTATAAAAAGCCTGATTGGGATGCTAAAATGCTCTGAGCAATCCTGAATGAAGACATTCTGATACATGCCTTTCAGCAACAATACGTTTTCAATAAAAAGAAGGTAATTTACAGGCATTTCAGAATAAACTCCTACTTGGAAGGAGAGCAAATGCAATGTAGGGCTAGAATGTGCAGCAGCTTGCTACCAGCTTTCTGATGAGAACACTTTGGAGGGGTATACAGAGGAGAAGTCTTGTATGTTGTTGAATTTTCTCATAGTGAAGGAAAGAACCTCTTGTGAATCAACTCTCTGGCATATAAGTGTGTATGTCTTATGTATACTTACAGTTTTCTTAGCTGTATAGAGCACTTTATGTACCAGGGATATATCTACACCATCACCTTATCTTCCTGGTTTGTACTTGGCAATTGATTATCCCTACTGTGCATATGTTAGCTCACGATCAGGTGAGATCCAGCTAGCTTCAAGATGCAGCCTCAGTGTTTCCAGGCATTGCTTACTCCAAGGGCTGATACTTTCAGGTAGCGTGGTTAAGACCACACCAGATTTGGTCCCTCTGTCCTTCAGCAGTGTACCAGCAAGTCTTGAGCCTTCAAACACCTCTAAGTGTATAATACATGACACTCAGGTTCTGTTAAAAACCCCTTTTGTAGGGTTTGCAGTGTAGGCCCTAGGCTACTGTGAGTCTTTTGGATTAAAAAGGAGAAAGATTAATTCTTTGGGCTGAGCCCGGAGTAGTGTGAGCGTGACCAATCCGCACTTACTAGCTTAGGAGTTTGAGGTTATTCTCTGGAGTGGTCACCTTTATCAGTTAAGGTATCAGTTTAGCTCACAGTAGTATCAGACCTGAAAAACACCCAGGAAAGGGATTTCTTGTGACTGTTTTCTTCAAATAAATGGGATATGACCCGTATATCTCAATCTTTCTACCCTATGTTTTTGTTTCCCATTTTGTTGTAAATGGCTTGTGTCAGGTGGAATTATCTCTGTTACTTCTTGAAAAATGATTTAATGAAATCAATTAATCTGTGGTTTAACCGGTCTTCTGTTCCCCTTTCTGACACTGGGTTCCTTGAATATCTCAAGTCTCATCTGTGTTCCATTTTTTCCTCTGTAAAATGGCAACAGTGGTGCTAGCAAGCAATTTAAAAGTATATTCATTCATTCAGGATTCTATTATGACAACTGTTGCAGGAAGGGATAAACTGGCAAGTTTGGCAGATGGAAGTGGGTCTGATAGGCAGTAGTAGCATAAGAGAGAGGGTGGGACTGTGTAGCTGAGTTGGGAACAGGCTGTTCCCAGCAGTAGCTGGAGCTAGGCTGGCTTAGTGTTGCAGGGATGAGAGTGTTCCTCTGCACCTACCACCTACTTGCAATCTTGGCTGAAGTAGGAAATGGGGAAATGGTGTAGGGGGTGCTGTCAGTGCCTTCTGTCCACAACTGATATGTGCAGGATGTCTCACTCTCTTTAATCACACAGACTGCAGAGGAGAAGGTTCCTGTCTGGTACATCATGGATGAATTTGGATCACGCATCCAGCATTCGGATCAGCCTAGTTTTGCAACAGCACCTCTGTTTTATATGCCTCAACAAATCGCTTACACTGTTCTCTGGCCTTTGAGAGATCTTGAAACTGGTGGTAAGTGTATGTTTGAGGTTTGAAGGGGTTTTTTTTAATGCTCACAGTCGAAGACTGATCATGTTTTTGCAAAGCATTGAAGACTATGTCAAGACTGAAATGACACTGTATTTGTAATGCTATTGAATTTAAGTTGTCTGCCTGATGTTTCCATAACATGTGCAAGATAGGGGCCTTTATCAGTCCAAAAACATTGTTAATGTTTTTATTGACAGAGAACTTAAATTTTGTATCACTTAGTGAAATTACTCAGTCACTCACCTGAGACTTTAAAAAAAATGTTTTTAAAGTCTCCGTGTGTTTGAGTCAAAGTAGAGGAAATTTGGAAGGTCCAGGCCAGTGTAATTTTGGTTGCAGACCACCTTATGGCCCCACCATGTGGAAGAGATAAGGGTTCAGCTGTCTGAATAATGTTGTAGCTCAGATAGTTTCAGACTATTTTTTGCATCCTGAATAATATCCTTTCTAGTGTAGTTCTTGAATTATCTCTAATTTTGCATTTAAATAACAGAAGTTGTGGTACTGTTAAGTGTTCAACTGTCGTTTGTGGAGACTTTCAGTGAGGAATAGAAGGCAGTTGCTGAAGGCTCTGCTTGTTTTGCTGCAGATGAAGTGACTCGTGATTATGCTTACGGGGAGTCAGACCGCTTGATCAGAAAGTGTATTTTGTTACCATGGGTGCCTGCTGAAGTGCTGGATGTCAACTGCTTTACGCCAGAGCCATCAGATGAGCATTACCAGGTAGAATTTTAACAAGTTAATCACATTTTATCTCTTTTTATGAAGAGACAGTGTCTAAAAAACTTTGCAAGAGTTCTGATTGTGCTTCTGTATAGGCTTAAAGATTGATTCAGAGTACAGCTATTAAAAAAAGCCAAAGCATGGTGAGACAAGAAATGCTTTTCATTTAACTGTTTAAATAGAAGCAACACATGTAAGTTCTAATATGTTACTGGGGTATTGTGTAACTTTTATAAGCGTGCTGTAAGGCGCTTGGTATGAAGTACCCATCTTCCAGTTGGGTAATTGTCTAATAGGATTAACAATTGGATTTATTATCATAACACTTGTGGTCAGTCTTGAATTAGTGAAAGATTTATTTTAGTATTTAGGAGTGGTTATATTTTTTCAGCTTGGCTACTCATTTAATTAATGTCATGATATAGAACCATTAAATAGTGGAGCAGACATCTTTAATTTGATGGCAGTGTTATAAAGTACTCACCTGTTTTGTTTTGAGCTCTCTACTAAAAGTTTGTTGTATCTTAAGGGTGTGAAACTAATGTTGTTTGGAATCTCCTTTTCATGGAACAAGTCTGCATGAGATTTGTCTTTTTCATTAAGAGAAATGAAGAAACCTGGTGCCTGTAAGGATGCTGCACTGGTCACTAACAGCATTCAAAGTGTAGCTTCTGAGGATGAAAAAATGGGGTGGAGTGAGATTTTTTCCAAGCATGTTTACAACTGAAGAACACCACAAAAAGCATTTTCCTTGTTTTCATGGAATTAGATTCCAGCCTGATACAATTCTTGTTTGTTACCTATAATAGGACATCCTGACTAAATGGTCAATCTTCCATTTTGTTGAAAATACCCTAATGTTTTCTTTTATTGCATATGATCACCTGTGATTTGATATTTTGTTTAATGCTTAGGAGTAACAGGAAATTCTCAGTGCTTCAGCAGTGCTGATAAGCCTGGTCTTGAAGACCTATTTCTTGTTCCCTTTTCGCTAGTAGCCTCTTACCTCTGTCACTTTTACTGTTACAACAAACCCATCTGCATACCTGTATTTAAATACGTAGACAGAGATAAAGAATTGCAGAAAACACAGTAAACACTCCCTAGGTTTGTAGTAAAGGTTTATAGTAAAGGTTTACAGTTCCATAAAACTTCAACAGGCTGAACTTTAACAGGCTCTTGCTAATAAAACGTTTGGATGATCCCTGTCATCCAAACCACAGAATATTTTACCTGTAGCTTCTCCTTAAAGATTATGCCATCTTTCAGTTACTTTTTATAAATGTGGTTATACACACCTTAAAATGCACTTTGGTCTAAGCTGCTGTTTATATCTGTTCAATATTATGGAATTTTATTTAAGACTGTACATTCATTCTGCCTACTATTAACTTTTTTCTGGCTTTTTTTTTCTTTGGTTTTTAGGCTATTTTAGCAGAAAACAAGGAAAAACTGCCTATTGTGATAAAGCCACCGGTTTATGACAAAGACAAAGTTTTCAAGTATGTATCTGCAAACAAAATGCTTTCTTAACATAATTAAGTATAATTAATATGCAGAGGCTGAACAGTCTTCCATCTTTGAAAACCAGAGGCAAGTTGAAAGTGTGGGTATATGTAGCCACTTGCTTAAGATTCTGACTTACTAGTTTCCTTGTTGGATTCTTCAGAGTCAATGGATTGCCATTTAAAGAATTTCTAAAAATAAATTATTGTTTTTTAAATAAGTGCAACCTTCTGGATGAAAGAAAAGTCATGTGAATATTGTAACACTGTTTTCACTAAGGAGTTTAAAGTGTACAAGACTAAAGACCTCTTCTGCACCATAGCACATACATTCATAGGGATTCACGTGTTTCTCAGTGCTGTGTGAATGTAACAGACCATTCCCCTTCTTGCCAAACAAGAATCATGTCAAACACTGGAGTGTTTTAAATTGGGTATGGGCCTTACTACACAAATGAAGTGTATGAAGTGAAACTATTTCAGAAGAAAGGTGGAAGAGTATTGCAAAGATGCATCTGTGAGCAAAAGCAGTGGTGCTGCATGGGTAGACTGCCTTATTATTCCTGAAAAAGCATACTATTACATAGCATTGCTGTGAGTTGCATTCCTGGGTGTTTGTATTCTGACACTGGGATCCAAGTTTTTGTTGGCAATGTTTTGCTTAAGGGATCACAGAATCACAGAACATTGGGAGTTGGAAAGGACCTTGAAAGATCATCTAGTCCAACCCCCCTGCCAGAGCAGGATCACCTAGACTATATCACACAGGAACACATTCAGGCAGGTTTTGAATGTCTCCAGAGGAGACTCCACAACTGGGCGGTCTGTGCCAGTGCTTCATCACCCTCACAGTGAAAAAGTGCCTCCTTATATTCCCATGGAACTTCCTGTGCTCCAGCTTGCACCCGTTGCCCCTTGTCCTGTTGCTGTCCATCACTGAGAAGAGCCTGGCTCCATCCTCCTGACTCTCACCCTTTACATATCTATAGACATTAAGGAGGTCACCCCTCAGATGAGGTTAGGGTAAAGCATACTCGGTAGGTATAATCACACCCCAGCTTTTTGTGTAGAGAGGATTTGTTATTCATTAGATTGACTTTACTTGCTCATCAGCTTTAAGTTGCATTTGGCAACTTACATGTCGGTGGTCTAGATTTCATTATGCAGTTGAAATCTTCAGCTACAAGACTGAGGATAAGAAAGAGCTGTTTTTTCATCCAGTGCACTTGCCTCTAATTCAGATAAGGGAGTCATTAGTAGATGTGTTGTAATAGAAATGGAAGGAAACGGTGAGGATGTTGGGAATTGTTGACTTTTCACTGGTACCTCTTTATTTTGCAGTTTGTATTTTAGGTGATTGGCATTCACATCAGGGAGGCAGAAAGGGAAGAAGGGGGGAAACACATTGTCGTGGTTTCACCCGGCTGAGGGCCAAGATCCACGCAGCTGCCTGCTCCTTTAAGGAAAAGAGCAGGTTAAAGGGAAGAGGGAAGGGGGGTGAGAAGTAAGGGAAGGGAAAAGGAAGAGAAAGGGGCAAATAACCCCAAAATCAAGAAATTAAGAGGCCCGTGGGTTGGGATAAGGATAGTTTACTAAGATAACAGAAAGATACAATGTAACAATACTAACAGGACTTCAAAGCAAAATATATGAAGCTGTTAATACACAAGGCAGTTTCTCACCAGACCATACAACTCAGGCCGTGCCACCCAGAGCCGTCCCAGAACCCGACCGTCCCCCAAGAACCGCGCGTCCCGGCCGCCCCAGGCCTTCCTCCCGTCAGCCCCCGATATCCTGGGCAGGACGTAACTGGCGTGGAATACTCTCTTTGGCCAGTTGGGTCACCTGTCCTGGCTTCGCCCCTCCTTTCTCATGAAGAGCTGAGAAAGTCCTTGACTGTCTGACAGCAACTAGAAACATCAGGGTGTTATCAGCACTACTCCCATCTTACTCTCAAACACAGCATTCATCCGCTGTTACAAATAAAATTAACTCCATCCTGACCAAAACCAGGACACACATGCCAAGTCCTTCCTGCTCTGCTTCTGACTAATACCATCAACACCCAGTCCATGCACTCCTGAGGGTTTTCTTCTCTTCTTCTTTACCCAGTTCTTGTCTGGAGAGGGAGGAGGGGAGCAGCTTGGCTTCCACAGGAGGCCAGTAGGTATTTCTTGTGTCCTGAATTTCATCTATCAAAGTTTCTCCAGGAGCAGGGTAGTATTTCAGTGTCCACATGGCCTAGTGGGGGTTGCAGTCTTCCAGTGCTCTTGGCCTCCTTCAAAGCTTTTAAGGTTTTAAGGCTGTTACCATGGACTGGCAGGTGGGAATGGGTGAAGCTGGGCTGATCTGTGTGGCTAGTTAACATATATGCTCTGCCTTCTGTATTGCCACTGGTTTAGGGCATTGTAAATGCATGAGGCTGCAAAGTTTAGAACCTGGGACAAATTCTCAATCATCTTAGTTCCAAGTAGAGCTAAGACAGTGATTGGGAAGATAAAAGAAACGTTTCACCTGAATCTTGAAAAGTAGAGGAGCAAGTACATGCAGTTGGATACTGCACAATTATAGGTTCAAATAGGTCTTTTAGCATTAATAGTTCACAGCTGACTGAGGGAGAATCTTTTCAGCTGTGCTTGGGGAAAAAAAAAAGGGTAAAAGAACTAAATGTTTCAAATACAAAATTCATGTGAAAAGTTCTTCCATTTTTTGTTGGGCTTGAACATCTCTTTTTCTCTTGATCTCCTCTTCCATGTTTCCCTTCAGCTACATCAGTTAAAGATGCCCAAAGAGCTCTTACAAGATGACAACTCTTTGTTTTGATTGGTCTTGTCAGCTCTGTGTTTTGTGAGTTGCTTCTCATAACCTCTTCTTGACTTTAAATACTTTGGTTAAAGTATGTAATGTCTAATATGTTTTATCTTATTTTCACAGTTCCACTAAATAATGTCTTCCTTAATCCCAGAAGTATTAGACTTCTGTCTGATGGGGAATGGGTATATCTTGTCAGGTCCCTGCCCTTACAGTCTGTGTTCTTTAGTGCAGAGGTGTGATTTTTTTCAAGTGCATGCATTAATCCTGGATATACTAAAGCACCCAAGGGAATCTGACCACTAAACTCAGTGATAGGTGTTGGCAGTGAAATACATTCATTTTATCTACTGTTTCTATGATATCTTCATTCTTGAAATCGAATCATCTGCTTCTAGAGCATTTGACTATCCCAAGACTTCTATGGTAAGAGAATTGCATATAGAATGGATGGAGTAACTTAAAAGCTTGGACTGAGTGGAACAGCCTTATTTTTCCTCTAGTCTTAAACTGGTGGAGATTATCTCAGTAGTCTTCCTGCGTTTAGCAAAGATAGGTTGAAGTCCCCTGTTTCTTTTGTGCTACATTTGTGTTGCGCAAGCAATTCTTAAAATACATAATCCAGAGTGCTCTGGCATGTGAATTTCTTAGCAAGACTTCAAGATTAGGAAACCAGTTTTTTTGTTATTAATGCAAGCTGTACCTCTGAAATCTTGTGTGCAACTGTAAGCTACCGGGGGAATAAAAACCCACAAACAGAAAGCGTTTCTAATAGTCTTTGATAACTTTGATATATTGTCCTGGTTTCAGCTGAGATCATTTTCTTCATAGCAGCTGGTACGGGGCTGTGTTTTGGATCTGTGCTGGACACAGTGTTGATGATGTAGAGATGGTTTTGCTATATCGAGATGTTTTCGTTACTGCTGAGCAATGCCTGCACAGAGCCAAGGCCTTTTCTGCTTCTCACACCACCCCACCAGTGGGATGGCTGGGGGTGCACAAGCAGGTGGGAGGGGGACACAGGTGAGACAGCTGACCCCAACTGAAAGTTTTCTCGCTTTCATTCTTCTGATTATCTCCCCCCATCCCACTAAGGAGTGAGTGGTTGCATGGGGCTTAGCTGCCAGCTGGGGTCAAACCATGATAATTATAGGAAAATATAGGAAACACCACTATCTTCTGTGTATCTATAAAAGCAGCAGTGTTATACTGGGAAATTTTTGAAAGAGATGTATTAGTTTTTTAGGAATGGAGGTCTTTGTTTTTAATACTTAACTGTGGAAAGAAAAGAATACCAAAGTCTTTCTTTAAGCCTGCTGTTGTAAGTGACTGCATGCAGGCTACTAGTTGTATTTCTGTGTGGTGTAGAGCATTTAAGAGAATTAACACTGGGGAGAAATGGATTTTTGGATGTGCAAGAGGCAGTGACCTGCCTCTCAGCTGAATCTCAGATTTATGTAAAGATTACATCCTGCTTTTCAGCTGAGAAAAGCAGTTGATGCCCTGCAAGCAGTGTGAATGTAATTATGCATTTGGAATAAAAAGGTGGCAGAGGAGAGGTAACCTTTGCCTGTTTAAGTGATGTCAAGGGAATGATGTGGAATGACTGATAAATCTTATCAGATGCTGCCACGCTCTCCTGGTGTCCTTCCATGCTGTGTAAGGCCAAATACCTTGGCCTTAGGCCTTTAACAGCAGCATTTTTCATACCATTGCCTCTTTCTCACTGGAGAAAGGGAGCTTGCCACAGGGGTTATGTTTCTGTTTGGCCTTAAGCACTGATTTTAGCATCTTGGGTTGTAGTTCAGCCTCATTGTTACCCTAGTTGGGAGAGTTGTGGGGAGCATCAGGTGATGAGATTTCAGAGGTATTTGCTGTAGCTGCAACTGAAGAAGGAAGTTATTCTCTTTTGAGTCCCAAAGATCTGCAGATTTACTTCCACTAATTTCAGTTAAAAAAGTTTTTGGGGTTTTTTTTTAACTGTACCTTAAGTGCATTCCAGGTCGCCGGTAGTTTATACGGGAAGGAATCCTGCAGAACTTTATGGTGAGGGTGACAGAGCACTGGAACGGGCTGCCCAACTCCAGGGTTGTGGAGTCTCCTTCTCTGGAGATATTCAAGAGCTGCCTGGATGCCTCCCTGTGCAACTTGTCCTAGGGACCCTGCTTTGGCAGGGGGATTGTACTAGATCTCTGGAGGTCCCTTCTGGCCCCTACAATTCTGTGAATCTATCTATGACCCTCATAGCTCCAATGTTACACTTTGAAGCAAGGTTTCATGTCTGTCCTGGAGAAGGCAACTGTATCTGGGCTGTTTTTGCAGCTAACCAGCCAAGTGATTGTACAGCCTTAGCCCAGCCATAATCGTGGCTGTGCTCCAAATACATAATGTTATACAAGCTTTATGCAACCATGTTGCTCTTCAGAGTGAGGGCACCCAACTCTGTACTTCACTGTGTTACTTTACCCTTTTCCTGAGCTGGAAGCCACATGCCACTCCACATAGCCTGGAGCGAAAGCTGGGAATCCTGAAGGCCAGCATTCCAGCACTCTGACACAAAACATTGCGCAATGTGTTGGCAAAATATTTCCCTATCATGCTAAATGGGCTTAAGCACAAGAAGGACAAAAAAGAACAAAACCAACTAAACAAAAAACTGTTGCTGCTCCTACTTATTGAGTGGATTTAACAAGCAGAATAGGCCTGTTATGCAGATCTCTTGCTAGGAAGATCTGTTGTCTGGGTTTGGTTCCAGCTACACAAGAGTGATGTCTTTCTGGGGCAAGTTGTAGGGTGTGTTTGTAAGGGACTGATCTGGGACTGTGTGAGCAACTTAAATTCTAGTATTTCTTGTGCTGCCTGTGTCCTTGTGTGCATATTTGTGGGGGAGTGTTGGAAGCATCAAGACTGTTACAGCATTATAAGGCCTTATAACTTTTCGAGTTGCCACTTTGATTCCCTTTTCCTTCAGCAGGGACTAGAAGTCGCTCCAAACCAGTGGCTATTTGGATAGCTTGTATATGAAATGGGTTTGGTGGAACCTGTACTGGATCCACTAAGATAAATTTGGTATTGTACTTCTCCTAGTGTGCAGACTTACAAGGAGAAGCAAAGCAGCCACATATTGCAGAAAGAAATGCTAGTGAGGCTGTATGAAGATAGTAACTTCGGTGTGTTACAACAGCGGGGAAAGATTGATGACTCTCTTAATAGGGAAACCAGGCTGACTCTCCATTTAAAATGAAGTCATTAGTCTTAGGCTCCATCACAAATAGTATAACCATTGTAGTATGTTACACGTGGAGCTTTGCAAAACACCTTGCATAGTTTTCTTTGTAAAAAATAGATTTCCCCCTGTGACTGGGCTATTTTTACAGCTTATTTCAGAGAAGTGTCTCTCAGGGGAATATTTTTCCCAAGTGGTTAGTAGCAGAGGAGGAGAGCAAAGTTACACAACTGATAAGAATACATCTGGAGAGGAGGAGGGATTTGGTGGCTTTCCATGTAAGAAATCAGCAGTTGCTTAGTCTGTTTAAATGTTCCCTTACCAGGAGAACTGTTCTCTGTGTCAGTTTTGTGTTTTGAGTTGTCATAATGAATTCTGATTGAAGTGACCTCACTTTGAAATGTAAAACCATCGAAGTAACCTGTATTTTGCTGTCTTACTTTGGCATGTCAGGTGGCCAGGTCACTGATTGTATTTGCAAGGGAAGTTTACCAAGATAAGCAACATCTTGCCTCATCATTCATTATGTTCTGTAACATACCAGATTTGGGCTGGGTTTTGGGATGAATTTTTTAACGGGACTGGGAGGGGCTTTGTGTTAAACTTTGAAGTTGCATGTACTTTGTGCACATAAGTGATGTACATACTTTCCTATGTTTGAATTGTTCAGAAGTGTCTGTGTGAAGTTCTGAAGATAGTCTTCTGAAGCTACTGAGTAACTGACTGACAAGATTTCCTATGAGTTTCTTTGTGAATGACAGCAGGTTGATGTTTAGGGCTCTTGTAGCAGCAAAGGCATTACAAGGTCTCTCACTCAGGGACTTTTAACGGAGAATAGTGAAAACATGTTAGTGCTTCTCTGTCAGGAACTTGGTCACTGTCTTCTGAATTAGGAAACCTTCCTAGATATTAGGAAAAAGCTCTTCACCAAAAGAGTTGTTGGGTGTTGGAACAGGCTGCCCAGGGAGGTGGTTGAATCACTGACCCTGGATGTATTTTAAAGATGAGTAGATGAGGTGCTTAGGGATATGGTCTAGTAGAGGACAGGTATGGTTGGACTTGATCTCAAAGGTCTTTTCCAACATAGTGATTCTGTGAATTGCTATTTTTGTGAAAGTTGTAGGAACTAAACTATCTTTGAGATTTCTGTCTCAAAATACTTATTTTAATCTGTCCCCCTTGAATTTAAAATATTTCTGTGAGTTAAGAGCGTCACACATAGTGTGTATTGGTAAAGCAAAATTCTTGTAGGAAGCCAGGTAGGATGGGGCCCTGGGCAACCTTGTGTAGATCCAGGCCTGGAGGCTGGTGGCCCTGCCTGTGGCAGTGGGGTTGGAACTCTATGATCCTTGGGGTCCCTTCCAACCCAGACCATTCCATGATTCTCTGAAGCCAAGCTTAAAACTTCTTTCTATTCAAGCAAGAGTTGATTGGTTTCAGAAACCAAACTTACGTAGTTCTTCATGTGCTTTTTTTCTTCCAGGGTTTTCACAGACATTCAGCAAGTCCTCAACAACCTGACACATCCCCGGTTTGTATTCACAGACAACGAGGGAGAAGCAGACATCCTCTACAACTTCTCGCACTTCAAAGATTATAGGTTGCAATCATTCCCTTGATAAATTTTTTTTCTTGCTATGAAGACTGTTTCCAGAGACCTCCCCCGCCTTCCTCTCCTTCACCCAGCAACTTCTCTGTTTTGTAGGAAGCTCAGTGAGGAAAGGCCTGAGGTAATGCTGAATCAGTTCCCCTGTGAGAACCTCCTGACTGTCAAAGACTGCCTGGCATCCATCTCTAGACGGGCTGGAGGTCCAGATGGGCCAAGATGGTTGCCTCGTACTTTCAACCTCCAAACAGAATTGCCTCAGTTCATCAGCTACTTTCAGCAACGTGACAGAAGGTGACTCATGCTCCCACTTCCTTCTGTTTTATACTTTCTTGATCCCAGCCTTTTTAGACTGCTGGCCTGCATTTTGGGCCTGGCAGCTGTTCCACTACCATGAGTTTGCTCTTGTGTGTTATGTTCAGATGGGTTTTACTTGGAAAGCATGAGCTTTTTAGGTATTTTCTCTAACATAGGAGTAGTTAAGCAATGTATTTTGAAACACAAACTTCACAATGATTTGAATACAGATTTGAAGGCTGCTGCTTTTAGTCTAGTCAAGATCTTACCTCTTGTATTTAGCAGATATACAAAGGATCAAACTGTGCTTGCAACAGAAGGGGGCAGTTGTTCTTGCACTTAAGCCAAAGTGGAAAATGCTTAAAGTATTTGAGTTCTGTAAGGCTGTGAAAGTAAAATTACATTTTAGTGTTAGCCTAAAGCAGTTCTGGAGATTTAGGGTTTTAAATCCATGCTCTTTCCACTGCTGCAGCTTCTTTGGAAGGGATAGAAACTAGTATTTTATTTTGATAAGAGAGTGTGTATTAGATACTGCTAGTGGAATAATGCCTTGTGCCTGGCATAGAGTGGTGGAGTGTTCAGGTTGAAAGGCTGCTTTGGTGATATATTTCTGTGGTGCCATCTGCCAGGTGTTTCATTTGGCCATTATTTGCTCTACGGCTTCCATTATTGACTGGCATAACCAGGAGAGAGTGTGCTCCTTCCATGTATCCCTAGTCTATGGTGTGTTAATTCTTTTTTAACAGTAAGGATTGGCCATGAATGCAGTGTGCATGTAGGGCACAGGAAGGGAGGGGGTAGATATCTTCAAGTAAATAAAAAAGCCCCTCTTAAGTTAACACCACTAATGTCAGCTTAGTTGATGCTGTTTATTATGGAGCTCAAGAAGTTTCTCAGGGTGCTTTACCAGACTGAGGAAAGGAAGGCATCAAGTGTCACACTGCCCTTACTGAGAAAGATACACTGAAAGACCAGCGTGTTCCTCAGGGATGTGTCAAACAACTTCACTGCTCGAGGTGACTAAGCACAAGGAAGTAAGAAGATGGTGGTGTGTTTTCATTTTATAGAATCATAGAATCATTTTGGTTGGAAAAGACATTTTAAGATTCATCAAGTCCAACTCTTCTTGCCATATATGAACTGTTTATATATTGTATGATTTCTTCCCAAATAGATGAGTTATGGTGTCATTAAATGTGAATGATTTGGAGGTGTTATTAGGGAATCAACTTGGAAAATTACATGATACTATGCCAGAATGTTCTCAGACTCCTGGCAGATGATTTCTACACAGTGACCTGCGTGTGTTTATAATGCTGCTGCCCTGTTGATGGATGGTTTTCCCTTTTTCACAGAATCATAGAAGGGTTGGGGTTTGAAGTGACCTCTGAAGATCGAGTCCAACCACCCTGCTAAAGCAGGATCACCTAGAGCAGATTGCACAGGTTCTTGTACAGGCAGGTTTTGAGGAGAGGAAGAGACTCCACAGCCTCTCTAGGCAGTGTGTCCCAGTGCTCTGTCACCCTTTTGATGGACTCAGATACAGAAGGAGGAAATAAACAGTGAGAGCATGCTAGGCTGTAATGAAAAAGATCAGTGAAAGCTGCCTTTTCTTCCCTTTATGCAGGCTTACTGCTCTCAGCTGTCATTCAGAAATCCTTAGTTCTTGCACTGTCCCCCACAGCTTTAATGTATTTATTCAGGGGAGCATCAGTTCAGACAGATGAGGTGGATACTTACAAGTTTTTGCTTTTCTTTCTCTCCTTCTCTCACCCCCTCAGAGGAGAAGACAATCATTGGATATGCAAACCGTGGAACTTGGCCAGAAGCCTGGATACCCACATCACCAACAGCCTGAACAATATCATCAGGCATAGGGAAAGCAGCCCAAAGGTTAGAGAACATGGGTTTGAGTGTGATTTCAAGGGTAGAGGTGATGAAAAAGCCTTCATAGAAGGAGGTCAGAAAATAAATGTCCTCCTTTGTATTTTTAAAATTCATATGCATACAGTTTCAATCAGTTCTGGGTTGATTCAGATTCAAATTGGTCAGCTCCATTTTCCCTGACAGTAATGAATACTGCAGCACGTTGCTGCTGTAACTCTGGTCCTCAGACTGGCAGATGAAGGCACATAGCTATAGCTAGCATTGGTTGTAAATTTTGGAGCAGTGTTGCTTCTGTCTGCAGGTTGATCCTTACAGCTGATGTACAGCTCTGCTCAGTGGCACAAAGTACCATCTTTGCCAACAGTAGATGAATTGTGGATCTTTTTATAGGCAGTCTATAAAATGAAGTGGTGTGTCAATGTCACTTCAGCTGTGTTTCTGTTGGTGTGTGGACTGCATTTTCTGGAATGCAGAAATTCACAAAGAATTGCTTCATATTTGGTAGTTCAAAACAATAGGGTGACAGAAATTATAGATAAAATTAATGAATGCTGTGATCTTGGCAAATGAGTATATTCTGGCCTTCTGCTTTCCCTACCCTTGTGTCAGAGAGTTTGATAAAAGGCACCTGTATCACCAACCACATTGTGTATTCGTGCACATTTCTAAAGAAAAACTGTAGTGCCTGCAAGGATGCCTTAAATCACTGAGATGTAGTGATGCTTTGTGTGCATTTCAGTTGAATTGCTTACTGTGGATGTGTCTGCTTTCTTGTAGGTAGTGTGCAAGTACATTGAGAATCCGGTCTTGTTTCACCGCGAAGACGTGGGGATGGTGAAGTTCGACGTCCGTTACGTTGTGTTGCTGCGGTCCGTACAGCCTCTCAAGCTCTATGCCTACGATGTGTTCTGGCTGCGCTTCTCAAATCGGTAATTGTGTTCTCCTCATTAGTGTAGAAGGGCTCAGGATTAAATCTGGTACCCTGGAAACAAAGGAATTGGTTTATTCCTTAGGGCGTTCTCACTCGATGATTTGGATGACTATGAGAAGCATTTCACAGTCATGAATTATGCTCCAGGTGTAACATTAAAACAGGTAAGCAAACAGACCAAAACATTCCCTCACCTTGCTGTTGTTAGAAAAACTTCCTGTGTCTCCTTTATGACTGTTGCCAAATAACCTATTTCACATCCACTTAAACGAGCAGTCAGGATGTTGAAAGTACCCTAAGCAAGTATTTTTCTAGACTGTTCCCCCTCTTGACACCTTATAATCCATGATTATGTAAGGTAATACAAACCTACATCCTGAATGTAATAAAGATCAGTAAAACAATTATTAAAATGGCAGCAAATAATTGTCAGACTTCAGTGTGATCTTTTATAACAAGAAATTCAGGAACAAGGAAGGTATTTAATTCCCTTGTTCTCCACCTGGGCTTGTATGAATGACAAAAATATTTTATGTTCCTCTCTCATCATCTGAATGCTCAGTGATTCCAATCAAAACAGTCTTTGATGTTGCTGAACTGTTTTAGGTACACTGTGAAGAATTTATTCCTCTGTTTGAAAAACAATATCCTGAACATCCTTGGGCAGTGGTACAAGTAAGTCAGCAATTAATCTTTCTTGTGTAACTGTTCTTGGCAAACTAGCTTTTCCAAAAGTGATGCTTTTTTTAGTTTTATTGATAAGACATACTTAATGTGCATCAGTTCCACAAAGGACAAGTAGTATTAACCTTTGCTTTAGAAGCATTTAGTAATTTAGTGTAATTCCCCCTCATACATTTTGTTGTTAGCAGTTGAAAATTCTCCTTCATGATTATATTGAGAATTTCTTATATTTGACTTGGTAACAAAGCCAGTCCTACCACCCTCAGGAACCTGGCAGCAGGATGTTTTGTTTCTTGGGAGTTCCTTCTTTTTTGCAGAAGGTTTCAAATAATCTGAGTCCATGGTTGTGAAGAATTAGTGTTTCATGTGAAAAGGTATGGGAGCCCAGAATATAAAGTGTGCTGATTGCTACAGGTGTTGCTCACATGACAATAGAAAAAGCTGTTTTCAAAGCCTTCACTACTCTGCAGCAGGATGTTAGCTCTGATTCTGAAAAGTTGAACCACTGAAGCATTCAGGCTCTTGTTTCCTTTCTCCCCAACAACTTTGCAAGGTAAAGAGCTGTCAGAACAAGTAGGAAGCCGAAGTGAATAGGAAATTACAGTATATGGTGTACTCAGTGGAATGGCATCACAGGTTTTGATGTATCTGTTTTAAGCAGAGCTGTCGATCTAGATACCCCTCTGTGCTGTCAGGTCAGCATGCTGTGCAGTGCCCTGGTGCTCCTGAGATAAGGATGTGCCCAGCTGTGCCCAGGTGGCTGGTAGAAACAAGCACTGCCCCTGCTCCAGGTGTGCTGTGCCTGAAAGGGTTGTGCTGCCGGGAGGGATGGTGAAGAGGCTGTGTTTGTGTACTGTAGCGTATCTAAACCAAACCAAATTAGGCTGGTGGACTCTCTCTTTTCTTAAAGACCCCTTCCTCCACCAGTGTACTGTCTCTGAGCTAGTGAGTTAGAACCCCATTTGTCAAATTAAACCTTGACTCTGAGACTGCAATGCAGAATTTCCAGCTGCTGCCCCAGCTTCTCTGTGTTAGCAAGCAGACCAGAACCCTGTTCCTGGTCATTGCATTAATGATTTCCCAAGAAAACCAATGATTCCCTAGTACTAGGGCACCTTTAGTCTGCAGGGATGAAGCTCCAAATACTATTGTTTCATAAAACATGCAGGAAGGCAGATGAAGGTCTTCTCACTGACTTCCTTTTCCCCTGTAATTCATGCTTGAATGAAACAGCTGAATTTGAGGAATTTATTCAGAAACATGGACCGAACAGAATTGTTGCATTCTTCCATCTTTACCAAAGGTAGAAGATGCAGAATGGTTGGTAGCTGAACACTTTATATGTGTGTATCCTTTCAAAACAATAAATTACCCAACTCTGGGGTCATTTCCATAAATAATTTCCATCAGTTTTAACTGGAACCCCGTATCCAATTGATATTCAGAATATGATGGGGTTTGCAGCATTAGGTTTAAAATAGTCTGGAAGAGACTACGGAGGGGTGACAAGGGACTTATCAAAATGCATACTGTAGTACTGTGTGCAGAATATGAAGTATTGCACCATGTTTCCACTTGCAGAAGGAATGGCTCGCTGCAGTATAGACTCAGTGCTGAAGTTCACACCTATAAGTTCTTTCTGTCTTATTTAACTTTCACATTGGATATCTGTTTCTCAAAATAGCAACTCAGTAGGTTCTTGAAATCTCCATATCCCCACCACCCTTTTTAGTGGGTAGAAGATTTTCGTTGCAGAACAAAACAAAGTTGGAATATAACTTCATAGGCAAGAAAAAATCAGAACTTCACACTTGTACTGCTGGTGTTCACAGAACTCTCCTGGGTTTTCTTTTCCCCCCTCCTCTGCCACATAAGTGCAGTACTGTACATAATGCCTGAGTAGGAGGTTAATGCTAATATTAAATGCCCTGTTGTCAGGATTTCCATAGGACTGATTTTCTCCCCAGAAAAGTCTATGGGTATAGCTGGGTGCAGCGCTTTCACTGTGGGTCTTCAGGTCTAAATGCACTTTTTGCAGGTTTTCGTCTAGTGTAATTTATATAGACTCTTTTAAAAGCTGCATGAATAAAGTGATTAAAAACATGTTTATTGCTTTAAATCATTTCTCATTCCGAGGCCTTTTTCTGTTACTAGGCAGACATCTTTAAGGCATTTGCAGAGTTGTTCCAAGTTGCTTCAGCCAAACCTGCACCCCTTGGCATCTGTGATTATCCATCATCAAGAGCAATATATGCGATTGACCTGATGCTCAAATGGGACACCAGCAGAGATGGTGAGAAGCTCATTTCTTTGAACATTGAGTTCTTTGTATTTGTGGACCTTTTCAGAAATTATTTTCTCCTGTGTGATCTCTTCCTGTGTTTCAAGCAGAGTGAGCTGTGTGCTCTGTGCCTTCTACTGACATCAGAGCATATATGGAGTTCAGACCAGTGGGGTTAGCATCTGCCGTGCTGTTTGACACTAGTGATGGAACTGTCAACTGTGCTTGGCCAAGTCCTTGCTTCCCTTGTGCCCCTACTACTGCCATTCTCTGTTTGGAAACAAAACAAAAAACCTAAACCAACCAATCAAAAACAAATCTTCCACAACAGCAGCAAACCCCCCACCACCTACACACACACACCTTGACTGCACAGCATTCTAGTCTACCTGGAGCCTTTCCTCCAGCCAGTTATGGAGAACTGGTACTAAAATTTGTCAAACACATCACCAGGGGGCTCAAATACTATGTAAGCGTGCTCAGCCCAGGCATGTCTGTTGTATTTAAGAGAAGAAGTAAACTTTCTGACTTCCTTCTAGGAGTGAGATGGAGTGGTAGGTGGGAGGGGCTGAAGCAGGACTGCTAGAACTGGAAAGGTAGAGATCTAAGAGATCTAAGAAAGGAAGCTCTGTACTGAAATGGGAAAGGAGAAGCAGGGTGGTCAAGCAAGACAGCTGTATTAGGGTGATCCTATTAAACTGCTGCTGCAAATTCTCATTCTAAATGAGGCATTGGTTAAGCACAGTGATTGAAGCATCTGTTGGATAACTGTCCTGTGGATAATCATGGTAGAACAGACCTCTGTCCCTCAAAAAAAACCTCACAAACCCACTGAAATAAAAGTACCCTGCCAGCTTGGGTCATAAAAGACTGCTTTTTCCAGTCATTTTCTGCAGTTTCTGGTTTAAAGACCAGGATTTCAGGATTTCTTTAGAGCGTGTGTTAAAAGGCAATGTTTGTCATCTTTACAGGGAAAAGAATTATGCAGCCTCAGATCTTGGAGGTGAACTTCAATCCTGATTGTGATAGAGCTTGCAAATACCACCCTACCTTTTTTAATGATGTCTTCAGCACCCTGTTTCTGGACGAGACAGACAGCTGCCACGTGACGTGCATTGTCTAGCCACAGGAGGCTTCACTCGATTCATCTCCTTCCCTTCCCAGACGTGCTTAACAGCAAGATTTGTATTTCAGTTCTATGAGTTGCAGGTGCAACTATTTTCCTATACTCCTAACCCAGGAAAACACAAATCAGACCAGAAGAATATGCATATACTGTAATGATAATCATTTTGTTTGCATTTTTCTTGTCTTGCTTAGTTCTGTAAATCATCAGTTTGTGTTGACCAAATGTCTTGAATAAGGGAGACCTCAAAACAGGACAGTAACTGGAGCAATAGACTCTCTTCTCAGGTAGCCACCCTGCTTGCTTGCTTGGGTACGTTGCACAAGTTCCCTACGTCAACATTAAAACTACAATTTACTGAATCATGTTGGAGTTCGTATATGTCTTACCTGTCCCTCTGATACAAAGATTTCAAGTGTTCTGATGGGAAATTAATATGGTATTTCAGTGCAGTGAACTACTGGGGTAGTGAAAGGTTTGATCCTTCATTTCTTCTTTATTTCCATTTTTAAAAAAGGCAAACAAGCCCCACAGTGTTTAGAAACTCTGAACTGCTGGCTGTCATCCTTAGCCTGCCCCTTAAAGAAACTAGCTGTCTAGAGCAGCACTGGAATGCAGGAGAAGCCTGAATAAATTAAAGGGATCTGGGAAACTGCTAGAAGCCCAAGCGGACTTTGGACTTCAGACTTTACAACCTAAAATAGATTCATTGGGAAGAGGGTTGTCAGTTTGAAATTCATCATTTCTAATCTCTCTTCCCTTCTCAAATAACGGTAACTGGCTGAAACTTAGCAATTTAGCTACACGTGTGCCACTTTGTATGTACAAGTTGCAAAATTTCTGTTGTCCATCAAGTATATGTTACTTGACAGTTGCAACAATCAGGTTCCACTGAAGACTGACATACAGTTACACAACTGTATCAGTGTTGTAAACCTTGCTACAAGCTTTGCAAATACGCAATGAGATGATTCACAGTCAGCAAGGGAGAGTGATATTTTAAGCCATTTTGGGCCGGTCTGCAGAAACCTACTTCTTTCCATGGACTGGAACACAGGCTGAAGAAATACACCCTCTGTGTCTTCTGAAAATTCAGTCTGTGGAGCTGGATCACACAGCCAGAAGTGGTGCTGTATGACAGCTGAATCGGTCTTCTGCTCGTGAGTCAGAACTTTTTTGGACTCCTTACTTAAATGTGGTTCAAGAAACGTGATGAAGTGTTTAATGCAGAGGTGCCTGTCCATTTAAAGCAAAGGGCAAGGCCTCCCTTGTCAGGAAAGAAAAAGTGATGCCATGCTTAGCAAACCAGAAGAACCATTTTTAAAGAGTAGATTTGTGCAGGGGGACCACAGGCTGTGGGCAAAAACAGTGGTGCTGCTTTTAGACAAGAGAGATGTTTTTACCTTATAGGAATTAACTAGTTAAAGTATCTCGGATCTTACTTTATCAGCTACCCTGACTCTGAAGAGGAGAAGCCCTTGTTTTGATTTCTGAGCAGCTGAAATGAGAAGGTGCAGTCAGGAGACTCTGGTAGCTACATGTATGTACAGCCCTGCTGCACAACATGCCCAGCTGTGGCCTGGCTGCCAGCTCTGCTGTCAGGGTCTAGTGGTGAACCGGCATCACACCGAGGGTCTGTGTGGAGTGTGTTAGCGCTGTCTGGCCTGTGCTGCTGGTGATGCCTCGTGTGTGGATGGGGCTGCTGAATATTTGGGCCCTCTCAGTTTCTGTACAGGTGCTCTGAATTTCCTGTATTGTCCTCCCCACTGCAGTGGGTGAGGAGAAGAGGTGGAGGGGCTATCTTTGGGGTTATAGCATCCCATTACCTTTAGTGTTTCTCTGCCCAAAACCACTTGAAAACAATAAAACCAAAGGACCAAGGTTGGTAAGTTTATATGTCGTTTAATGCATTTAGCTGACACTAGATTGTGAGAAGGCACAAATTGTGAATGAAGCTCTTGCTGTAAAGGCTTTCTGAGAAGAATACTCCAAATACCTGGCAGCTGTAGTGGGACATGCTGGAGCATTACAGCACCGTGCCTAGTGGTCAGCATGAACAGTGTGGGCCACAGTCAAGCCTCTTGCTGTCAGGTGCAGCTTTCTGGAAGCTGTCTTCATGTATGGCTGGATTTCTTCCTCTCAGTGTAACAAAGTTGCAGTTCTAGTAACAGTTAAATGCTGTTGTCATAAAATACAATACTGTAATATAGAAAAGTACTACTTCTCAATCAGTGCTATCTTTTAGTTTGCTATAAAACCTGGTCAGATGCACATCCTTTTGTGACTTGCCTATTAAAGGCGTATTTGTTTTAAACAACTACTGGTTTGTCAACTTGTAATTAGCAAACTAATACTATAAGTAGTTCAGCTAAAAATTAAGGCCATAAGTTTTATTTAGAAAATTCTTCTGAGGGAAAAAGAAAATTCTTGACTAAAATCTCTTCATTCAGGTTGTTTCTTGTTGCAATTGTCCTTCCAGATTCGGTAATTGAGCGTAGAAGCCATGGTTAGCCAAGCTAAGTAAGGAACCATCAAGTAAGCTGCTGTTTTGTGGATGTTGTACCAGGAAGCAGTGGTAGCTGTTGCTGCACCAGTGGTGAGCAGGAGAGTCGCCAACCCCTGAAACACAGGAAGGTGGTTAACACTGGGTTTACTTGTTGCATTTTTTTGACTAGACAGTCTTGGTGTGAATCTTTCAGTGGAGCTCTGGTACTTGTTTGATCCCTCTGAGTTAATTCCTTCTCGGAAAACTAGCCAGCAAAAAAAGACTTCTGCTGAGTTATGAGTTGAACTGGCTCACCCCTGGAGGCATTCAAAAGATGTGTAGGTGTGGTGCTTAGGGACGTGCTTTAGTGGTGTGCTTGGTAGTGCCAGGTTAACGGTTGGACTTGACCTTGAAGGTCTTTTCCAACCAAAATGATTCTGTGATTCTATGAGATGACACAACAGCCACAAGAAAAGGGTATTTATTGCAGCTGGGAGCAGGAGAGGAAGAATGAAGTCCCCCTCACCCATACCCTCTTTCTTTAGCAGCAGGAAGTACGACATGGACCCAGTATGACTCTGAGCAAGTCACTTTGCTAAGTAAGCTTATCCAGTCTTTCATGTCCTAGATGCTGCCTGAAGGGATGTGGTGCTAACAAATCCACAATGGCTTGCAGTCTTCCACTATTACAGCATTTCATATGTATTTAGAGAACCAGGCAAATAATTATTTGCATTATTGATTTTCATTTTGGGGGCAAGGAGTTTGTCTTCATTCTGCAGAAAGTGTCTTGTCTAAAATGGGCACCAATTAATGAGTAATGTTATGATAAGCTTCTTATCACTGCTGTTTGCCAGAGATACCTAGGAATGTAGTGAGGCATGAATGTTTACATTTTCCAGTCACACAAAGCTCTTATCAAGGAGTAGCAGAAAGAGCTTCTTGAAATCTAAACATTGAAGTATGTTGTAGATATGTAAATTCTCTCAGGTGGCTGCTGGGATGCATTAAATACAATTTTAGAGAACTTCTCCCAGCCGTATTCTATACTTGGGCTCATTTTCAGGGAGAAAAGATGGACACAAAACTTTGGTCTTAGCACCTTGCTAAATGACAGCAAAACCCTCTGATTAAGAAACTTTTCCACTTACCCATCCTATTTTGTGAGCTCCAAAAAAGATTGGAGTCCATGCCCAGTTCAATGCCAGCTGCCCTGCATACAGACCCAGAGGAACCACCGACTTCTCATTGAAGCCACCCAGTTCCTTCCACACCAGGTAGGAGCCATATCTGGGAAAGCAAATGGAAGGTGGATTTAGTACCGGGGTTAGAAGGCAACCACACATTGCCAATGAAATGAAACTGCTTCAGTGATGGGGTCTAAATTCATTTGGGAAAGTAGATATCCAGGTACTCCTTGGCAGAGGGACATGCAAGCAGGAACATGGAGAGAGAAAATTCCCCTGTCCTGGCAGAGATCCTCCTTGCTTCCAGGGGAAGAGTAGCAGAAGACCTACTGCATTTCAGCCTTAAGAGAGGAAGCCGTGTTGAAATGGAAGCAAGTTTAAAATGCAAGGGTAAAAGGTAAGTCTCTCAATAGTGAAGAAACTCTTAATTTTGGTACTGGGAGATGGTGCCCTAAAAATAAATTTAGGAGAAACCAAACCAAACCTATAACCCGCTGACTGTTTAAGTGGATGACATGAGCACAGGAGAAGTAGGAACTGAGTGGTATCCCAAAACAGGAGTGAGTATGGGGTTGGATGGTGTTAGAACAGGAGGACCCCTGTGGTCACTTCTCAGAAACAAATGGACAAAGATGGGAGGAACAAAGATTTTTAGGAGTTCTGTGGAAAGAATTAACCACAAGGAGCATCCAGCACCCTTCCTGCCTGCAGGATTCTGACTACTGAAAGATCTGCCAAAAATGTTTTAAAGACTTTGAGCAGATCCTCTAAACACCACAGAAGAATGGATCCCAGCATGCAGCCTGCTAAAGACAGGAATTCTCAGGTTTTGGGAGATTGACTAATGTAAGGTTTAGTTTTGGACTGAAGGAGCCTGATGAGAACAGGGGAGTGTTCAGCACCTAAGAGTATTTATTTTGCTTTGGATTAACTTTCCCTTTAGACATGAGCTGGGCTTCAATCCGGATCACTGCACAGCCACTCCAAGTGAGTACAGCACGTTTCCCTGGATAAAATACCAGTACCTGGAATCGTACCCTTGTTTCAGAATTAGTACCCGAGCAGTGATTCGGCCCTGGGAGGAGCCTCAGTTGGACTCTGCGCTGGACAGCAGGGGGCTCACCTCTCAAGATGGAGAGCAAATTGCAAACCTTATCTATTTTTTTTTTTTAGCCAACACCCGTAGGAGTAACTGCACGGGGTCTGTCTTCACTTGGACATTGTACAAGGAGCATTTTATTTTCTTTCTGTTTAGCACGCTTGCTTCTTGGCCAGTACTTTGATAAGGAGTGAACAATGCAGCTTTGGTATCTTGGCCGTTCAGTTGCAGAGAGGATTAGAAAAGGAAAAACAAAATTGGGCGGGGGGGGAAGCATTAGAACTGTAGCCATTTATCTTTGTAAAAAGCATCAGGACCCAGTTTCCTAAGTGATTTACAGTCCACACTGTGGACTTGGAAGTTGTTCATACATCTAACTCTAACTTCAGACCATGATAAGCTAGGAAATTAACTGTTAAGAAAGGCATGAAAGCTTGTTAAATCTCCCTTTTAGTATTTCTTGCTTATGTTCTACAGGAATGAGATGTTATGATCATTCAAGGAGTGTTTGCACATGATAGGTTACAGAAGACCTGGTAATAAATAGTCTTCTCAATGACCTAGATGTACAGTACATAACTGGGGCCATCCACCAGGGAATGTACTGATGATACTGAAGTGATAAGCTGTCACAATTTATTTATTTTTTAGAATATTTAACTTGATATCCAGGTTTATAAGGAATCCAGGAAGAGGGTTACAAACTGTGCAGTCAAGTTAAAGGAAGCCCTTCATGGGAAAGCCACAGGGCTCTTGTCTCTCTGATAAAAGGCATTTTTGTCATTCACAGGACAGTGATGAGCTGATTGAAATGCCAACTCATGGAATGTACAAGACTACAGAGCAATTTTAAAAAGTCCACTCTGTGAGAGGAGAAAGAAGAAAGAACGCTGGCGGGAAAGGAGGGGCAGTATGTGAGGCTATAAAAATTGAAAAGCTTTATCTGGAAATAAAACCAAAATGAGGGAATGGCAGAGCAAGCACCAACTTAGCATTCAGGTACAGTTTCAGACATTGCATCCCAGCTGAAGTTTGCAACAGATGGCATGGTATTTAAGATAACATTACGTGCTCATCCTGCAGGCTGCCTTGTGCAACACTTGGTCTGTTTGAAACATTATGTAAGTTAAGTGAGTGCTACATGCAAACTACTGATGGTGTGTGCTGTCATGATGGAAGAAGTGGGAGGGGTGAGCCATACAAGGCATATTGCAGCCCAAAAACTATTACTATTGGATTACCAACAGTGTGTGTGTATCTGATAGCTTGGAAAAAAGGTGCTGAATCTCTGTACGTAGCCAGCACGTAACAACTGAGTGCAGGGGGGAGAGAAAGCATCACTCCTGCTTAGCAGCTGCGCTGGTCTCTGAGGCGCCAGGAGCAGCGAGCTCTCCCGTTCCTCTGTGGCATGGTTAGCTGAAAGCACGTAATGCTGCCTGGACAGCTTCCAGAGTGGTCTGTGAGGAGAATCAAAACCTCCCAATCTCCCAAGACAGCCCATCTCCATCAATATTTTTGCTGCATTTTATTAAAAGTAACAGCTGCCCAAACACAGTATTGGGAGGTTCCTCTGGGAATGGCGTTTGGCCTGGTGCTTCCTTGTTTGCTTGACAGTAATTGCTGTGCTGTCAAGTGTTTTAAATTAGTTAAATAAGGAGACAGTAGATGGCTTGAAACATTTACAGCTTTAACAGCCTGGCAGTTTTATTTGAAAGGTCATATATGAATGTATGATTTGATTCTGGTTTCTTTTATTGAAGCTGTTAGAACAGCTCTATCCTTTTTCTCCTGTCTTTCCACTTTCTTTTATTTTTCCTAAAACTACTGGAGGACAGAGAAGAAATCCCAGTGCTGCCTTCCTTTCTCACTGCCAGCTTGGCAGGTCTTCCCCACAGAATGAATAAGGAAAGCAAACTAATGACAGCTTTTCAAACTCCTGCTTTTGATGTGGATACTTGTGCATACAAAACATCCTGTCAAGCCCACGCACAACTCCCAAAACAGGCTTTTACCTGTTAAACAGGCAGCTTGACACAGCTCTTACAAACAGGAATACAATAGTAGTTCTCTGGTCCAGCATTATACAATAAGCAATGTGAAAAACATACCCCATAGATGTATAGAGAGTTCCCCAAACAGGAGCAAACACCCAGTTAGGTGGACACCAGGATGGCTTCTGTAGAGACTGATACCACACTGGGATTTCCTTTTTTGTTATCTTGCTTCCTAAAACTCCTCCTGCGTGGGGCAGGAGCGTGAAACCCACTGCTGGGGCCCAGGCTGATACCACTTCCATTGAGACAGGGAATCTGAAACAAATCCAAACATGGTGATTGGCACAGCAATTTCAAAATGCAGCTACACAAATTTCCCAATTTGAGCAGGTTTTGAAAATATACATATGCATGTGTGGGGATCTGACCCACAGCCTAAGGCTTGTCCCTGAGAGAGGGTGCAGCAGAAATTAATGGATCTTGTACCAGGTTGGCTGGACAATACTTACCCCCAGAAAGGAACCTATGGCCTACATTGAGGGGTGGGGGTGGTGGCTGAGCTTTTACTTCCCCCTCAGCATTGTACACAAAGATTAATAAATTTTACCTACACAAATATCCTCACCATAAGTTTGCCAGAGGAATAAGACAGTTTGCTGTTACGTGAACTGCACTTGGAAAAAGAAACCCAGGTGCATTCAGAAGGGTGTATTTCTGTATTCCCCAAGACACCTGTGTTCACTCAATGAAACAATGTAGTCAAGGCTAAGAAAGGAGTGTGCTCTTTCCTTGGCTCAAGCAAGGTAACTGTGTACCTTGCATTGCATTTTTAGCTTCCAAAGGGTGCTGAGGATGCTCAAGAGCTAGCAAGAGTGATGTGAATTAGTAGCAGACACTCCAGAAGCTGCCTGGAAAATAAACACCAGGGAGGACAGTGGGAAGATAAACAATTTAATGATGTTTTGCTAAACAAGGAAGGAGATCTCCCTGGATAAGTGGGGAGTTCACCTGTGGTGGCTCCATGCAGCATTCAGTCGGTTGCAGCAATTCCAGCTGCCAAGCCCATGAATTGTACTGGATTAAACTTGCCTACAGAAGGAAGACAAAGTAATGTCTTGTGCTGGCAGGCTGCACTGCTTTACCTAAGAGCACAGGCAGCACTACACATGTAAGCCAAGTGAGCAGGAACAAGCTTTGTTGCAGATTTTCTGGCCAAAAGCCAAACGCTACAGAGGAGCTGTGTTGAGCTGGCTAAAATGTAAACAGAGTAGGGCTACCATAAAAAAGGGCAGAACCCAAAAGCCTTACTTTTTCAAATAGACAGCAGGCAAATACACCCAATTCCTGTTCATCTGTGAGGCAGGATGGGGAGATGGATGGAAGGAACCATGGGAGAGACTGCAGCAGCGGGGAGAGAGCAACTGTGGAAGCCCCAAGAGGGATAACAAATGAAGTGCCAGCACAACCAGTGCTGCAGAGGCTTGTCAAAGAACAGTGCCTTGTTGATTTGGCTGTTGTCTTGGCCTACAAGTTTCATTGCCACAGTTATGACTGCTGGGATGAGGAGGCAGGGAGTGGGGAAGAGGAAATCCTGCTTGTAACAGATGTGCTTGAACTGGCAGGAAATGACACACAGACAACACTGCGCTGTCGCAGTCCTGCTGGTACAGAGGATTTGTGTTTGGAGAGCAGGTATAGGGCTGGCCAGCAAGGGAGTTCTTTGGGTCATGGATTTTGTCCTGTATTCAGAGGTCTGGCCAGGCAGGCAGTGGCTGGGACTGCAGGCCATGTTGCACAGTGTCAAGGAAACTCCTGGTGATACAGAAGAGGAGCAAGATTTTGAAGGCAAAACAGAGCGTGGAGGGACTGGTAAAGCCTGTGGGATTAGCAAGTCTGTAAGGAGTAAACAAGAAAGGGCGTGTGGGCTGCGGCTGTGGGCATGCTGCAGGGGAGAATCCTGGGAGGGCAATGAAAGGAAGGCACAAAAAAAGGCAGCAGACCAAGTGGTACAACAGTCAAGAACAGAACAAAAAAATAACTTAAAGAAAAACTAAGCAGGGGAGAATTCAGAGCTAAGGTTGGGGAGAAGATGTGGGAGAACTGGAGTCCCTGTCTGCTGGAATAGTGTCAGGTCCGGGGTGGAGACAAGGAAGGGAGGAAAAAAATCTGCATAGCTCGTTGCTGCCATACTTCCTGCCTAATGGTTTCTACTTGCTGTTTACCAGAGAGCAAAGGAGTTAATGTGTTCTCCTACACCTAGATCTGTACTGTTACTTTCCTATGGGAGCAGACTGCCAGCTGCAGTGTGCGCTACTTGTCAGCCCTGCTGACAGCTTGAAAGGTTCTGCTTTTACTGGGATGTGAAGGAATTCCTACGTGCAGGAGCAACAAGGTGTGATGAGAGCAAGAGCTCCACGTATGATGATTGTCTTTGGTTGCCTTCAAATAAGTAATTCTCAAAGGCTGTTAGAAATTTAAAGTTACTAAGATCCAACTAATTCTTGACCCCATCGCTCCTGCTTTGCTGGCAGAGAGAGAACACTAGGCTTAGTTCTTTACACAGGCTGTGAGGTGCTGGTCATCTGTGCAGTTCCAGTGTGGCTATCAAATGCTAATTTTATTCTTTTTTTTAAGTGATAAGCAAGGACCCAAAGGGGTTTATGGTTTATCTGGATGTAACAATATCAGGTATTAAGAAACTGGACTTTGCAGGGGTTCTGTCGCCTTCTGCCCAGGGAAGAAAGACTCAAAGCATTCTGTAAGCTCAAAGTGTTAAACGCTGTCAAACTGGAAAAGTACTGCTCTGCTGCAGTCATTAGTCAATGAAGGATGTAGCTATGTGTCTGTCCCTCAGGGCTCTGGAGGGAGAGCACTGAAATAATCCTGGAGGGACAAGGGAGAAAACCAGAAGTGGGGGAGGCACAAAGCAAAGAAAGGGGGAACACGCAGCCGTGCGTGAACAGGGAAGGGGAAGAAATGGAAGTGAAGAGACAGAACATACTGGCTTGACTTGAATGTTGGTGTCCCAGCCTACTGCCTGCTATTACTACTAATTATACACTATGCCAATTATATTCCTTAGAATTTCCCAAGCGTGGCAATATACTCTCTTGCATAGTACCAAGGAGAATGAGCAACGACACAGTGCAGCACAACCAGAGTGTGCCAGTAGGCTCAGCCTTGTAGGACCAGAGGTGTCTGTCAGCAGTGGGAGGTCCTGTATTTTAATTCCCAATAAATCAAACACCAGCATCAGTTTCCCACAAAAAGCAGTAGTTAACTCGGGGACGAGCACTACCTGAGATTGGAAGAAGCCAGGTCTGTCTTGCCCTGGTTGCTCTGTGTGGGTTTTTGGCAAGGGAGTGAGTAAAAGGCAGGGCTGCACTGGGGAGTCGGTGCACTCAGTCAGCAGTGGTTTGGTCAGCTCTGCAGCAGCAGATCTGGGCAGTGTCTGCAGACTGCCCAGTACATCTTTTGAAAGCCATCACAGGGTATGTAGAGGGTTATCAGCCCTGACTTCCTTTTACTGTATAGCTGACAATCCTGAAGTTCCTTGGTGATAACTTAGGCAGCACAGGCTTGCTAACACAGCCCCTCTAGCTGCATCTGTATTACACAACCTAGAAACAAGTACTACTTTCCCAGTCGTATCCCTGCCCTACTTCAGGGTAAGATCTTCTGCAATCTGATTTTCATAGATGAAGAAACCTGGATGTCTGTAGGTGATACCTGCAGTGTGCTGGGCAAGTGTCTGCCTCTAAGAACTGCCAGAGCCAGAAATCTTTTCTCCACCCACACGCTGAACTTGTTTATTTCTGTTCCTACCTCTTATCTCTGCCCTGCAACATTTTCTTCACTCCTGCCTGGTTTCTGTCTAGCCCTAGTCTGACCAGGCAGTTTCAGAAGTGCAGGGAGGGCTGTACGGGGCCAGATTATTTTACAGACGTGTTAATTTTGTTTTTTCCTAGGTCTTCAAAACATCCAAGTTGCCCCAAACTGTAGTTCCAACTACCTAAAGTAACAAGCGAAATAAAGGGGGGGCTGGCACCCCAATACTGCAACTTTCTGCCTAATGGGCTTCTGTCCTATTGCACATATTGTTTTCCTGTGGTGGCATAACATGCAGAAAATCAGAGAAGCTGTTCTGAATTCTTTTTTTCTTGGAAAAAGCATTAGGCACACACACACACACACACAAAAGGATGGGGTACGCTGTGAAAGGGACTAAATATATCACAGCAGGGGAGCTGGTTTGCTTCAGCCCAACAAAATATTAACTAAAATACTGACTTGCTGTGAGCAGGTCCCTGTAAAGCGAGCAGGTCCTTCCCCCTTCCCTGGGCACTCCCAGGAAGAAAGGCACACCGGCAGGGTACTTTCACTGCATTTTCTTACATCCCTGTTGTGATAAACCTCTGACTAATCCCTTTCTTGTGCAACTTACTGCTGGTTCCCCCCATCACATGGGGCTTGAATTATAGCTATCGCATTAAAATCACAAAGGAAAATCTCCCAGCAGGGCTGAATTACTCCCACTGTTCTGGGGCTTCCAGTCCCTGCTGTTTTGGGGTAGACAAAGCTGTAAAAGGGCCAGAGGTGTGGTGGGGGGGGTGTCCCCAAGGTATATACTCTCCTTCTTGTCCTCTACCATGTATTTTTTTGAAGGCAGGTACGTATCTACCCAGGTCTGAGAAGCAGCATGCAGCTTTTCCCTGGGGAAAAGACTCCTTCCTGAGAGAGCTGCAGAATTAAGGGGTGCATGCTTAATTTATATTCATAAACTATTAATGCCTGTTGTGGCTTTAACTCTTAGGAAACCGCAACACGAAAAGTTCTGTCACAACAGTCTGTGACACAGAATAGAGCTACCACAAAAAAGCAGTCTTATCTTTGTTATCTAATCTCAAGCAATAGAGAAACTTAAACCAGCCTATATTACATAAATACTATATATCTAACAAATACATGCATAGTATATGTTTATAATATCTGTTTGTATCTAAAAATGATGGTGCTTATTTAAGGATATAATATGAGGTGTACTTATCAGGTTTAGAGAGAATAAATCTCGCTGCCCAGGTTACACTTTTAAAATGGCAGAGCACAAGCTGTGCAAGTACATCTGTGATTTACTGAAGCATTACAGGGAACTGACATGCAGGCTAGAACAAAACCCAGGTGGTAATTTCATAGAATCGTAGAATGCTTTGGGTTGGAAGGGACCTCAAAGCCCATCCAGTTCCAACCGCCTGCCAGGTTGCCTAAAGCCCCATCCAGCCTGGCCTTGAGCACTGCCAGGGAGGGGGCAGTCACAGCTTCTCTGGGCAGCCTGTGCCAGGGCCTCACCACCTTTGCAGGGAAGAAGTTCTTCCTACTGTCTAACCTAAACCTGCCCTCTTTCAGCTTGAAGCCATTGACCCTTGTCCTATCACTGCATTCCCTGGTGAACAGTCCCTCTCCCACTTTTCTGTAGGACACCTGTACATATTGATACACCACAATTAGGTCTCTCCAGAGCCTTCTCTTGTCCAGGCTGAACAAGCCCAACTCTTGCAGCCTGTCTTCACAGGAGAGGTGCTCTAGCCCCTTGATCATATTTAGGGCCTTACTTTCCCATTTACTGCTCAATCTCTTCTCATTTTCCCTACGTATGTTTGTATAAAATCCTCTGCACATAGCATATTTTGAAGACCAAACATCCCTGTGACTGCCTTCCTTCCAAACATCTATCCAACCCCCTGCTCCAGGTTCTTCTTCTTCGTCCCCTCACTTGGAAAGTGTCATCTGCATCTGTGAACCCGAGAGTCCCATTTCTCTTGGGTATTTCTACTTTAACTCCTGCCTAGCATGGGTGACTTTGCAGCTTGCCGGGTATCCTTTCAACATTTTTTATCTGGGGGATGCGCCACATCTGAGGGATGTTTTAACAGCAGCAGGGCGGCCATGAGATGTCCCCGCAGGTGCAGCCCAAGCACTTTACAAGTGGTCCACGTCCTTGACAGCAAAGCACCGATGGAACGGCAGCGCCGAGGTGCGCTCGCAGCCACAGCGTTACTGCCTGTGCTGCTGCGGTGGGTGGCGGGGACCGGACTCTGCCCCAAACTCTGCCTCTGAAAGCACCAGACACAGAAGTCACAACTGTGAATCTTCCCAGGGCCTTGACATGCATCGGGTAGGGTGAAGCATCATCCGGTGGTCTAGCACAAAAGGGGTGTCCCTCGCTGTTGGGGCTCGTGGGGCAGCTGGTAGTTGCCTAGAAGCTCCAGCGCACAAGCTAAATGTGGTGAGAGCAGCAGTTACTCTGGGTATTGGTAGTGCTACTGGGTACTACTGAGGTACTATCTCAGTTGGCCCAGCTGACAACTTGCCACCCAGTGGCTCCTCTCAGCACAAGAGGTATTATTGCTTACAGTACAGGTAGAGGCAGCCATGGAGTGGGCTGTAGGCATATGTAGGTCACGTATATCCTGTATTATTGCCCATATATTTCAGCTAACTTGAGAAGCTTGCTGGCTTTTCCAGGTATTTTACCTGGAGGCTGCTTACAGAGATGAGAGGAGTGAGCAAAACCTGCTGGCCAGGATCCTTTCGAATCCTCCCAGATAAAAAGTCAAGCAGAATTTTTTGCTTTTCTGGTCCATTTTCCTTCTCCCAGGTTGAGAGACTCATATGGTCTCATTTATTAAACCGCTCTGTGAAGGAGTCTGACTCACTGCTCGATACAGTTTCATAACCTGAAGTGATGCAAAGCGGTTGCACAACAGCCGCTCTGGCGCAGCAGCTCTCACTTTCTCTTTAAATAACCCTGCTAGCGAATGCCTAAAACCAAAGCTTGTCCCGTGCTGATTTTACTTTGAAATTCAGAAGGCGAAGACCCAAACAAGCCCCTTCTTTCACCCTAAAAGGAGTGTCCAGTCAACAGCAGATCGCAGCGAGGCCGGCAGGACCGACCCCTGCCTCAGCAGCAGCCCGGAGTCCCCACCCGAGCGCACAGCTACGCGTGCGGCCTGTGAGGGGGCAGAGCCGCCGGTCGCCGGGAGACCGGGGCAGCGGGCAGCGGGGTGTCTGGCGGGGCTGCGAAGCCCTGTGCTCACGCAGCCGGGCAGCTGTCAACGACTGAAAAGCTCATGGGCAAAACCAGAAGTTAACAATCAGCTTCCTTGCGTGTGTCGCGTCCCCCGTCTGTCCCCCCCGCCTTTTTCTTTCCCCCAAAAAAAAAGCGCTATCGTGTGAAGCCGGCACGGAAGAGCCGACAGCCTTTGCCTGGCCGAGCCCCGCCCGCCCGGGAGCTGCGGTGCGGCCGAGGCCCCGCCAGCAGAGGCGAACGGCAGCGGTGGGTGCTGATGGTCCCCGGGCGGCGTCTCCATCCAGAGCCCGCGGCCTGGCCCCGTCCCGCCCATGAGGGACCGGCTGGCCGGCGCACGCAGGGGCTGTCGCCAGACGCTCCAGGCTCGGCACAGGACGCCCTCCTCGGTCCCAGGGGAGACGAGGGGCTCCCTGGGGCGCGGAGGGTCCCTGTGGCGGCGCCGCCGCCGCCGCCGGGACCCACGCAGGGGCTGCCCGCAGTGAGGGGCCCGCGGACCCCTCCCTCCGCTGTGTCCTGCCGTGGAGCTGCGCCTCCCCCCGTGGGCTCTCCGTTCCCGTCCCGCAGGCAGGGGTGCACGGCACAGCCCCGGCGTTACCTCCGATCCCGCGCTGCCACCGCCCGTCGCGCCTCCTGTGCCGTGAGGCGGCGGCACCCGCCCCCAGCGCCGCCCGGGCTCCTCCCGCCGGCGGGGCCCGCCCCGAGGAGGGATCTCCGGCGCTGCGCGGGAGGAGCGGCGCGGGGCTGAGTCCGGGGCGGTGAACGTTGTGGCCTGCCAGCCGACCGACTTCCCTCCCTCTCCCCCTTCCCTCCCTCCGGCGCCCGGCGGGGGGGCCGTTGTCGGCGAGGGCCGCCCGGTTCCCGTGGCAACACGGGGCGCGGCGGCGGTGGCGTAGGCGGCCGGGCGGCGGCCATGGGCAGCTGGGCCGCGGCGACATGGCGGCTTGGTGGCTGCAGCGGGCGCGTCGGCCTCCGCGGCGTACCGCGGCGGTGGGGCAGCTCCCTCCCCGGCGGTGGGGACCGGGCAGCGAGCCTGAGCGACCTGCTGCAGAGCTCGGTGGAGGCCGAGGAGCCGGGCGCGGTGGCGGAGGCGAGGCGGGAGCGGCTGTCCCCCCGGGAGGGCACGGTGCTGCTCTTCCCCGGGCAGGGCAGCCAGTTCGTGGGGATGGGCCGCGGGCTGCTGCAGTACCCCGCCGTGCGGGACATGTACCGCCTGGCCGAGAAGGTGCTGGGCTACGACCTGCTCTCCCTCTGCCTGGAGGGGCCGCGGGACGAGCTGGACCGCACCCAGCACTGCCAGCCCGCCGTGTTCGTCGCCTCCCTGGCCGCCGTGGAGAAGCTCAACCACCAGCAGCCTAAAGTGAGGGGCGCTCCGCGGCTGGGGGGGGAAAGGGGGGGTGCGGGAAAGGCCCGGCCGGGCCTCGCCTCGGGTCCCCCTTCCCCCCTGGGCGGCTGCGAGGCGGCTGCCGCACGGCCTCACCCTCCTTAACCCCCCCACACACCCCGCACGGCCTCGGCGCCTGGCGGCCCCCGGGGGAGGAAGTGGGGACGCGGGGCGGGACTGGGCGCCGCGGCCTGTTGGGCGTCCCCCGCGGGCCAGCCGGCTGATGTTTGGCCTCGGCTCTGTCTCCGTGCAGGTGGTGGAGAGCTGCGTGGCGGCGGCGGGGTACAGCGTGGGGGAGTTCGCAGCGTTGGTCTTCGCTGGAGCCCTGGGCTTTGCCGAAGGTGGCCGGGGAATGTGCCGAACCCCTTAGTAGGATGCCCGCCCCCATGCTTTTTTTCCAAAGCATCACCTGTGCCCGCTACTTCCCTCCCGCTCGTCGTTTTCAGAGGATAAATTTTCCTTTCCACTGTTCACTTTGACGCGCGTAACACGGCATTAAAGGCATTGATGTTTCATGAGACTAATCCGGCCGCCCTTTTTTGCGTGCAGATGCAAAGGCGCCTTTTTTCGCGGTGTCTCCTCGGGGGTTTCTATTTACCCGGCGTCTCTGTTTTTCTCCTTAGCGCTGTACGCGGTGAAGGTGCGCGCCGAAGCCATGCAGAGGGCGTCGGAAGCCGTCCCGAGCGGAATGCTCTCGGTTATCGGTCGGCGAGAGGCGAATTACAAATTTGCCTGCTTGGAAGCCCGTAAACACTGCGAATCGCTGGGTATAGAAAACCCTGTGTGTGAGATTTCAAACTATTTGTTTCCAGACAGCAGAGTCATTGCAGGACACTTGCAGGTATTGCTTCAGAGTTACTCTCCCTTTAGTTGAATTTAACATTATGGGGGTGTTTTTTAAAACGTTTGCTTAAGTTAACCTGTACAGCCTTAGTTTGTCCAAGCAAAAGTATGTGATCCATGGGGTTGGGTTCCCCCCACCCAATGTGTGCTCATTTGTTGGGTGGGGAAGGAAATCCCTTTGTCACGGTAAGTCTGGCGAGGTGGTTCTTGTGGGGTGACTGAGTAAAGGCTTGTTGTGCAAGACCCTCACTTCTCTCTCTCTCTCTCTTTTTTACAGGCTTTGGAGTTTTTGCAGAAGAATGCCCAAAAATACTGCTTCATGCGCACAAAACTGCTGCCGGTCAGTGGGGCTTTTCATACCAGGCTCATGGAATCGGCGGTAGAGCCGCTGGCTGAAGTCCTCAAATCGACTGACGTTCAGAAGCCGCTGCTCTGTGTCTACTCCAACGTCGACGGCAAGAAGTACATGCACCCGACGCACATCCGGAAGCTGTTAGTGAGGCAGGTGGTGTCGCCTGTTCTGTGGGAACAGACCATGCATTCTGTGTACGAAAGAAAGCAGGGGACGGAATTCCCGTACACGTACGAAGTGGGGCCGGGGAACCAACTGGGAGCCATTCTCAAAAAATGCAATCTGAAGGCCTGGAAGCAGTATAACCATGTAGATGCTCTGGAAGATGAGGAAGCGTAAGAGACCTCAGAAACCTCTTTGTGAACAATCCAGGCAACTCGTGTTGTTTCTGCCTGATTTGAAAATAACTCTTTTAAGAGGGAGGCTGAAACCCTCACGGCTTCTCACGATGAAAAGAACGCTGTGCACATAATTGCAGTGAACGTTTGCCTTGCCCGTGTGCCTCAGGTGTGGAAGGGGAAAGCAAAGTCTGGCTCTTCCATCTGTTTCGGGACTGCAAAACTGCCAATAAACGCGGCTCTCTAGCCACCCGTTTGGCCTCAATCCTGCAGGCAACTTCCCCTTTCTTCGCTTTTTTTTCTTCTTTTTTTAATGTTTTTGGGGCTTTGGGTTCAAGTTGCAGTCAGTAGCTTTGGCTGCCTGGCGTGAGGGTCTTTGCACGGGTACAGGGGCACAGGACCAGGCTGCTGACTCTGGGTTGCAGAGGGCTCTGTGCTGGGCTCAAGGGCAGAGAGTTCAGAGAAGCCATCCGCTTAGTACGGCTCTCGGCACGTGGGTGATATTGTTGGCTGCCTGGACTGGCAATGGAGGACGTTCATCTGTGTGAAACTCTCTTACTTTGGGTCCGTATTGCCAGGCAGCTGCCAGGTACAGCAGGTGATACTGGGTACGTGATTTTTTAAGGTTAAACTGTAAATAAAGTTCTTCTTGGTATTTTTGATGCTGTGAGGTGCATGATTACCGGCCCGTAGCCCGCACAGGGACTGAAGTGGTGCCACCGTGTTCATTGCGCCAGGTTACCAAAGGGAGAAGAGATGTTTCACCGAATGAAGGAACGTGCCAAAATTCCCAACCTCCCCAGAGGTGCAGGGTTTGAGCCATCCCTGGCTGACCCTCTGAGGCTGCGTAGGCTGAATTGGCCCTTGGGGTGACTTTCCTTGATGGAGCGTAAAGCGGCAGCGCTGGAAACTTTGTAGAAAGATCTTTTGAGGGTCACCTGTGGGCAGGGTGAACCCTGTGGTAACAGTGTGCCAGGGAGGAGGATCTGGATGCTGGTGTTTTGTCTTTTTACCTTTTTGACTGTGTGAGGGGGGGGGTTGTCAGCTTGTGCGTCTTTTGAAAGCTGGAGATGGGCTGGAGAGGAGCAGGTTGTCCTGAGCCCTCCTGGGAAGAGCTTCCCAGTTCCCTTGTTGGCACTGGCTGTGGGTGGATGGGTCCGTGGGCTGGCTGGCTGGCTGGGAGGGAGGGAGGAACACACGCTGCCTCAAGCACCTTCCCTGGTGCCTGTAATGCTGGAGGTGGCACTTGGGTCAGCTTTAGTACCGAGTCCACTAGTATGGGCTCTGCAACCAACCCTTGGCCGATTAAAATAGATTATGGCCGTGTTACGCCGTGGTGCCTGTGAGAGACACGCGGTGCAGGCCGGGTGCAGAGAAAACGGATTCTTGCTTTGTTTGCCCTTGTAAGGGGTACTGAAGGCTTCAGAACGAGGAGGGAACAGCATTTGCTAGGCAGCTGTGTACAGACAAGCAGGGAGAGGTCATACTGTGGGTATTCTAGCGCGCCCAGAAGCTGATGCTGAAACTCTTAATCTCTTCCTTTTTTTTTAATTTTTGGTATTTTAATGGTGTATTCAACAGGTATATAGGGGAAAAAATACTAGGATCTATTACTTAAATGACCGTGTGTGTCTCCAGTAATTTATGATGAAATGCAGACTGAATTCCAATTACAGTATTAATCATTTTGGAATTTCACATTTCTGAAAGGGAATGTGAATTAAAAAACACTGACCTCAATTATAAGTGCTTAGTGGAGTGTATTATTAAACGGTTCTTTTGTGAACTGAAATTGGCAGCTGAGCCTCCCTTTACAGTCCAAGTTCTACTTTTGGCATGTGTAAACATTAACTATTAGTAAAATAGAGAATTTGTCAGCTTAATCACTGGGCTGTTAGAGGCTGCCAGCTAGGGCTGCTGGGATTGCTGTGAAGAAAATCATCTCAGTGACAGCTCCTGTGTTAGAGGTAAGGGGTTAATTACTCAGTGACCAAAGTCATCGTTTGATGGTTAGAACAGCTCAACCAAATCCTGTTCGTATCATTAAAGATTGAATTAGGTGCTGCGTTAGAAGATTCTGACAACGTATTTTAAGCCCAAATGTGATGTTAGAGACTTTGAAAACAGCTTTTATGGTGGTTGGGACTGAGCAAGGCATGTTGGTGGCACTAATCTTGGTTTTAGCATAGTGCTTTATAGTTTCTCAACCTGTGAAAATTATTTAACTTTTTTGTGGAAATTTTGGAGACCCTTTTCCAATTTCTAGTCTTACCTTAAATATATATATATATTTACTTCTTTTTTCATTTCACTTTGTGGCACACTTTGCCTGGAATAAAAGCTGTTTGGGAGAGCTGTGCTAGAAAATACCCAATAAATAAATCTCTGTTTGCAAATGTAAAATATCAGCTAACCTTTGCACCTTCATCAGGTGCTGAGTGCTGGAGGGATGGATGCCTGTACCCTGAGAGCGTCCCGCTCTTGTGGGGCCTGTTCTAATCAGCGGCAAGAAGGAGCCGTTGCCGCCGCGCGGGTGTTTGCTGTTCTGTGCCACGTTTGAGCAAGACGCGTGTTGCTGAGGCTGCTCCCATCTTCAAAACCAAGCGGTATGGTGCTCCTGTGTCGATGTTGCAGTCTGTATCGACTAAAAAAGCGTGATGGAGCTGGCTATACCCCTCTCTGTGCCAGGAGCGCTCGGGGCTCGCTTTCCCGTAGTGCCCTGTAGCGCGACGTCACGCCGGCGTATGGCTGTGAATGAGCGGAAGGGCTGTCTCGTGTTGTAACACTGGGCTGTGGCTGCAGGCGGAGGGCGGCACACAGAGTAACCAAGAGTGCCCGTTCTTAGTACTGTTACCTGTCTTGCTTTTACATGCTTACTCATCTATCCTTTCTACTGCTGGAAGTGTTTAAAGACGTGAAAAGTCGGCGCGGTTCCTTCACCTAGGAACAAGCAGAAACAGGATGTGGAAAAAACAAAACAAAACAAAACAAACAAAAATCAAGTGCCGTAAGCTCTGTCACATGAGGAAGTGTGCAGTGAAAATAATAAATAAATAAATAAATAGATGTGGGTCTCCTGAGTCACAGCACAGAGACTCAACTGCCAAGAGGCTCTTTTCTTTGCCCGTCCCCGCAGGTGTGAGGGGAGCGTGGCCGCTGCTGGCCGCTGCTGCTGTACTCTGGTTTGTGCTAACTCGTGTTGCGGGTGCCGCTCGCTCCGTGTGTCCCTCGGCTGCTGTTTAAAAGCAGCACAGTCCTTGGGACTCTGTTCTTCCCCTGTCTTGTGATCTGGAACGTTACATTATCGATTGCAAGAGCGTGCAAAAGCGGAGTCATCCCACGCAGCTCTCAAGCGGAACAGGCAGGGTGTCAGTCTTCCCATTTATTGTTGCCTCCATGTGCGTAAAGGTCATTTATCTAGAAATAACTGAGATTATTTTGTGGTGTTCAAGGGGTTCAGCCAGGAAGGATCAATTTTTTGACATCTGGTGCTTCTATCACGCTTGCATAGCTTGTTTATCAGACTCTCTTGATGGGAACTTCTGGCCTTCGCTAAGTAGTAACTTGTAACGTATTTTCTCTCATGGAGTTACACAGATTAGTCAAACCGCTGGTGAAACTTTGCCCTGGCTTTGAGTAACATGAGCAGTTCAGCTGGCCGGCCTCTGCTCTGACTGAGACCAAGGTTTAGGGGGGCCTCATTGTGCTTTTCTAGGAGAAACTCGCTTACCTTCCGCTGGGGGTGCAGTTTGAGGACAAAATAAGGTGACGCTAGAACACAGGCGGCTGCTGCTGCTGGAACTTTCAGGGTATGCTGGAGCCATCACCCTCTACGTACCTTCTTTCTGTGCTTTCTTTTTGCTCAGCATTTTGGGTCAATAAAAGGTGTATCAAACTCAGTTAATATCAAACAGTTGAATGAAATGGTCTAGTTGGGCCTCCTTTTTCTTTCCTCCTCCTCCTCCTCCCGCCCCTTGAAGAATCTTTTGAGGACGGTTAGGATTGTGATAGGACTTGGGCACCATCCATGGAAGAAACACTTTATCTGACCTGCTTAAACTTGACTGGGTTTGGCGTTCGTCTCCGCTGAAGGAAGGAGTGGATCAAATCCCACATCTGGCCTAAAGCAAGGCCTCGAACGTGGAGCTCCAGCCTCTCAGCTGAGCGCTTCGATCACTGGGCCATTAAATATTATATTTTCCTGTTTCAAAAGCGCGCTAACCGTAGTAGTCGCCTGACTGGGCAGGGAAGCAGGTATCCCCTCTGCTGAGGGGAATACCCAAACCACAGAGATGCACTTTCGTTTTCTCTCGCTGAGAGAGAGTAGCTGCAAGCAGTGAAAAAACAACAAAGGGCAGGGAGGATGCACCCGACAGCAGACAGTGGCCTGGTACAGGTGGGCTGTGTCATCAGACAGAAGAAACCCACCTGTGTCCTAGGAGCTGCCTGGGGGGTATGCAGGGGTGATGCCTACACCATCTCCACCCCATAACCTGTGACCAAGTTTCCCTTAGTCATCTATTTCCCCCTCAGCATGTGCCTTCCAAAAAAAGGCGTGTGGCATTAAAAAACCAACCCGACCCGCCGACTCCAAATTCAATCAAATCCTTGGGTTTCTCCCTAGGCAACTCCAAGTTTTCCTGCGAAAAGAGGCAGAAGAACGTAACATCTCGCGGTAGATTTCTGAAAAATTCTGGGCAAGCAATAGCTTGGCTTGAGTGGCCCTCAGGAACCAAGCCAAACCAACCAGCTTGCTTGCTAGCTCATCTGAACCACTCTTTTTACAATAAGCTGTCAGTTCATACACTGATTTTGACGACGTAAAAATCAAATCAAGCTTGCCCTGTAGTCTTGGATAACAAAAATGTAAGAGATAAGATACTGCTGATAACGTGATAGCGCAATCTTGGAAAATAAAGTAGATAACACTGCAAAATGTTTGAAGCAACAATTTAATTTTTTAAAAAGTATCACGGTTTTAATCTTCACTATTTTGCTTTTACAGTGTTAAAATTTAAAGGATGTCCAGCATGCCTTCAATCTTCCCCACATCCAGAACCTCTTCAAGAAACTCGTTGTATATGAAATAGAGACTTTATATTGCATTAAAACAAACACACACACACACAAAAAAGACAGACTTTCTAATCGCCTGGAGTCACATTTCAAAACTAGCAAGTCAGGCAGTCATCCAGCAACAACCTCCTTATTTTAAACGTTTTTCTTTTTAAAAAAAGGTAAGGAACAGCAGTGACCCAGCACTAGCCTAGGTTTTTAAATATAAAAGAGATTTTTATCGGTGTGAATTTGAAAAAACAAACCAACTGCCACCACCTGGGTGTTAACGACATTGGTCAGAGTCCAGCAATGACCTCCTGCGGTAATTCTCTTGTGTCAATTCAGCAGCCCGGAATTCGCCGCCCACCAAAAGGCAACAAGCAGCAAGGCTGCAGGCAGCAGCTTCTGGCAGACGCACCTGAAAGGAAGCTTGCAAACCTGCCGGGGGCAGAGGGACGGTCATTAGAAAGAGGAAAGCAGCAAGAAGGTGACTGGAGAAGCTAACGAGAGTCCCTGCGTGTGAGGTGGGTGTGAAGTGGGGGCCAGTACACGTGGGTCGGGGTCTGGCTTTGCCAGTGGCTACTGCAGCTGCTGCTGTGGCAGTCATGTCTAGCCTCTAAATAATCCTCCTCTTCTTGGGGCTGAACACAGGTGAAACGCTGCCAGCAGCGGCCCTGCTGCACTCCCCTAGCATAGAGCCTTGTAAGGGTGGGAGACACCTTCCCTTTGCACAGAGCCCCCAGAGCCGTGTGGGACCTGGGCAGCTGTTTGAGCCTGTTCTCAGATGTTTGGTATATTCTGTCTAGGAATGAGACATTTCAGCCTAAAAAGATAAAATGGGGCAACAGCAGGGGGTGGAAAAAGGTGCCACAAAACTAAGGCGTAAACCCAACCCTAGAGCTGCGTAACGAGCTTCACTCATGGCCCATGGGGGAATTCAGTGTTGCTGTTACCTATTTGGCATCAAAAAGGTGGAAGGAAAGGGAGAGAGCATACCCAGCTTCCATAACCAGTGATCTTCTTTGTCCAGTTATTGTCCAGAACATTTCCAAAGCTTCTAATAACACTTTTAATAATATTCCGTGTCTGGAAAACCCCGACAGCAACCCTAATTAAAAAAAAAGGGGGGAGGGGAGCATGTGAATAGAAAATTTATTCTAAAAAATGGCAGATCAAATACTGAGGTTTAGAAGACTACAAAAAGAAAGCCAAAACTCCAGTATGTTCCTTCCTGAAAGTCTAAGTGTTACATGCATATTTTTCTAAATATTTAGGAAGAAGATCTGGCAACTCAGGAGGGATTTGAAAGCTAAAGCTAATCCGGCTCCAGAATTAATTGATCACACAAGGAGGCATGCAGCAGAGCTCCTGAGCAGCATTCCTGTGCCTTTGTCCTTGGTTCAAACTTCGACCAGCACAACCCAACGAGAGCTGCTGATCTCTAATGCCATGGAACAGTGACACAGGACCGGCGCAGCGTCCTCTGCAGCGTGCACCCAGCTTCACTGGACGTTACAGGGCTGTATGTTACACCCAGGACCACAGATGGAATTGAACTGCTTTCTCTGTGAGCCTGCAATATGCAACCATCCCCTTCCTGACACACGGAGAGGAGAGGTAGAACCGCATGTGAGTACCTGGCGGCGCAGACACAGATGACGCAGCTTGGGTGAGGACGTTACTATGTGTCAGTTGCTCTGCAGTTGACCCTGCCAGCTCAGACCAGTCCAGCCACGTTACTGTTGGTGCACAGGTGGGTTATTTGACGTGCAGTAGCATGTTAGCCCCCCAAGCACCAGGCTTACTAGGCTGCAGACCTCTCATCGCTCGGTTCTGCTTTAAGGTACAGTCTAAGCTAGAAAACTACAGCGGAATTTTGAATACCAAGAAACTCTCTAACCTTTTGCCTGTAAACAGCTGTAGTCTGTGGGAACAGTTCACATTATAAAGCTCTTCCATGTAAAACAAGGTCCAGTATCTTAGGTTTTTTTTGCTTCTGTACAAAGCAGCAGTAGTAGCAATATTTATTTACCTTCACTTTGCGCACAGGAACGTTACTGTTTATCTAACAAATCACTGCTGTTCCTCCATCTAACTTGTCTTTCAAAAGGACGTGAAGGCTGGCAGTGCCAGCAAGGTAACTCACCCACGGGCCAGGCGGAGCAGGGTGTCTTCAAACTTCCTGTGGTACATCCTGTTAAATTCATCCCCGATCAGGGCCAGCTGATGGCCAACCTGGGTAGCCGAGCTGCGAAGGCGTTGGGGATGTGCACGTTACAGAGGAAAACCACCACACCAGCAGTTCCCTACCGAGCCCTGGGCAGGCGTCAGGCACAGCTATTCCCCTGCCAGCTGGGCTGTGCTGGGCACGTAACAGCGACATGGTGAGGCGGGGTTTTTCCCCTGTTATTTACAGTTTCATCGATTCAACATCTTGGGCCCATATTTATAGGCGTATAAAAGTGCTCGGATGGTTTCTTAAAAAGCTGCATCTTTGGTGCTTTTGAAGAAACAAGTTGGGGTTTTTTTAGGTACAAAATTTCTTTACACAAAGCAACGGAATTCTGGGGGTGGAGTGTCTCAAACTCAAAATAGTGGAATAACCTTCCACTTCAGGCATGTCAGAATATTACATATTAACTATGTCCTGACGTTGGCATCCAACAGGTTTACTCCAGTGGTTTCCACGATGCAGTGAGGGGCTCCAGCTAACAGGTGGTGCCAGGGTATGACCCGACCGATACCTGTTAGGGAGGTCCCAAGGTGCACAGATCCTAGAACTACAACATCTGTGGCACACATTAATGACAAAAACTGGTGGCACTTTACTGATGAAACTTTCCAATTAAATTTAGCTTCTTTTAGGCAGGCATCATGTTATTCTTTTTTTTTTCTTCTGGTAGAAAAAAAAAATAATGTGACTATACATTTGTATTTCAACTTGTATTTCTGCTGAGATCTGTTTATGAGATCTGCTGAACAGTAAGTGGGCTTAAGGGCTTAATTCTAGGGATCTGCTTAAAAAAACTTGGGGTTGGCTTGGTCAGTCCAACAAAAAAACCCACACAGAAAGGAATTTTCACAGACGGGGGGAAAGGCAGTCCCTGACTCCTGAACTGGAAAAAATGTACGTAACAGGATTAAGAAAAACCCAAAGCAGCACTATCAGTTTGTTGTGAGAGGCGCCTAGAGAATTATGTAAAAATGGCTTCCTCAGCTGCTCGCTATGACAGGTGGGTTTCTAATGAGGAGCCACATCTGCGCCCCTGTGCAGGACAAAAACTTAACAGACATTTAATGCAGCATAATCTTGCATGGTCGCTGTTAAGCACTACAGGTTATCTACACTTGCATCTATTCCATTTCCAGTAGCATCCACTATGATTACTTGGCTTAGCAAAGACTCTTCTTGAAAGTCTGAGGGTTTGGATTTTGGGGGGGGGGGGAAGGAGAACAGAAGGAGTATTAATGCAGCGTGATACCTGATATTAAACTCCATTTGCTCTGTGGTGTCTGGGATTGTTCGGGCGTTACTGTAGGTTTCCTCTTCTGGTGCTCCATTGGGGTAGCTGGAGAGGACAAAGTGCCTGGGGATTCTCCTCGTCTGGGACATCATATTCTGCAATGAATCGCGAAAGATAAGCCCCGGGCTTCTTTTAACACACACACACACCCCTTTTCGGGTTAGATGGAAATTGTTTAAAGTGCTCTGAGAGTTGCCCTTTTTACTTCTCCAGTCAGAACGCGAGCGTCGCTACGATGACTATTTTGAGAGCAGTCAAAGGAAAGTTTCAGTGACCCGACAGATGCACGGCAATTCAAACGTGCAGCATGTAGATGGCTGCTGCTTCATATTGGTTCAAAACACCCCAGAAATTGGAAAATCTAGATAAATATAGCTACAGCGGCTAAGTATAGTTTCTCACTAGTTTCACTGAGTACAAGATGCTTTCCTGCGCCGTTCACAACGACCTGCCTGGCATTAAATCACTCCAGCAGGTGGAGATCCCCGGGCAGGCAAAGTGCCTAAACCAGACAAATCCAACAGGTTCTCTTGGGGCTTTCATCTAGGTCTAGAGGCCGCCACCGTGGAAATTGCAAGCGGCTCGCCACAGAAATGGAATATAGCAAAGCCTTCCAAAGGCAAGAGTGGAGAGTGGGAGCCGCTCACATCAAGTGGAGCTGCCTACTCTGATGATGGGAAAGTTATTCACAGCCGGGAGCCAGGCTCTAGCACATAAGCACCCCATAGGAGGTGGTCCTCTTCTCAGCAAAATAAATGGCAAAACTGAATGGGTTTCAGCACATGCAGCACATCTCTAGTGCTGCCAGTATTTGGATAACACTTCCCTGAAAGCAGTAAAGAGCTTCAGTTCACCAGCAGCTGAGTGCAGAGCGGAGCTGATGTTTTTGTAGTCGTTACGATTGTTTCATTTGGCTTATCACAAGAAATGACATCAGAGCTATGCGAGGGGATTATTTCCACCAACACCCATGCCCTTGGGCAGGTAACGCTCCTTCTGCCCCTTGGATGTTTGTGGCAGTGGGAGGTTCTGCCCGTCATCTCAAGGGTGCCTGATGGTGAACTTAATGACCATCTTCTGGAGATGTTCTGGTTTTATCTGGCATGTGTTCAGGCCTCTCTTTTATGATCTCTTTGCTTCCCAGCTCCATCATTACGGAACTGACCCTCTTTGTCAACGGATCTTGGACAGCAATAAAGGGGACTTCTCCCCAGCTGGACTCCTTTCTTCTTTTAAGCATGCTGTCTGCGGGTCAAATGAGTAAAACTCACATAAAATATTCTCAAGAGATGGAGCTAAACCAAGGAGAAGGTACCTGCCATCACACTGCTTGATGGGGTTTTGGTTTGTCCTGTTTCTGCAATCCTTTATGCTTAGAGAAGACTCCTTTAAGTTTTACACTTGGAATGATGTTGGGGCCTTTGTGCCCTGAGGGAACCTTGATCTTCTTTCAATATATAGATGAAATTTACATTTTCCACAGGGCAAAATTATTAATAATTAATGTATATACACTACTGCATAAGCAAACACATGGAAGATACTAAATAAAGGAAAAAGTACTCAATTCTGCAGAAGCTCAGGCTCCTCTTCTCGATGTCTAATGTGGCTGGGGAAGAGCAAGCTAAGGCCTAGTTTCTGTTGGGTAGAGGACAGCATGTGTCATACATTCAATACTTTAATATTCTGGGGTTTTTCTCCTTTTATTTGTAGCATATCTGCATTACTCCTACAGGCATCTGTAATCTAGGATTTTAAATACAGACGTGTTTCTGAAGAGCTGTGTGGTTTAGCAGTGACAAGGAGGAGCTGGGCTCGGCCTTTCTGCACTTATTGCGGCCGCTGTGTGACACGACACTGTCAGGGGAAACACCACCTGCGGGCTCGTGTGTAAGAGCAGCAGCATCTGAACATGTTTTACAGGTGAGTTAAAATGAACTAAGACCATATTTTTAAAAAGAGAGAGATAGTGGTTTCAGGTGCTATATTTGCTTCGAGAGATACCCCGTCCTGTTTTCAACACTTCCTTTACACGTTGCTGTATGTTTCTTTCCCCAGCCCACACAAAAATCGGGCAAAAAAGGGTGATGTCCACAGGGGGACTTTGGGCATTCCAGCACCAAATCCGATTCCTAGATACCCTGTCACTCCCAGGAATGTGTAGCTCTGTCAGGTGTCCAGGCTCCCTATGCAGCCCATAGTGAAGCCATTCCACTTTTTAAATAAATCCTCATTCCCTGCAGCAGGCACGTGTACCGACTCTCCCATTTCCCAGAGAACATCTAGACCAGTAACTTACTGGGCATAGTGGTGGTCAACAGCTGATGCGCCGATTCCCGCTAGTGCATCCCCCTGTACTTTTTGTGCAAGGTCTGATGCAACACATTATGTTATTGCAGTACAGACTGGATGACCCAGGGCACCTCCTGATTTGAGAACTCCACTGCAGCTCAGGCAAGAGCTCCAAGGGGTCCTGAAGGCCCACAAACGGGAAACTGGTAATGGCTGAGCAAGGTCTGGAGGATCCCAGGGATGCCCAAGTACCCAGACACGTAAAGCGTGAGTTCTGCTGTTGCAGCCAAGTCTCAGAGGGCCGCACGGAGAAACAGTCAAAGCACAGGGTGTTGGACTTTTTGAGGTTAAACAACCCAACTGTATGTTCACAGCAAACATCTAGGTGTATAGTGAGGTATTCCTGCAGCCTGTGGGTACCACAAGGAGATTCAAACTAATGCAAATGTGTTAATCGTGTTTCTTCACAGCCTACAGAGCCGTTACAGGTTTCTAGTAAAACAAGGGCTATAGTGTATGAGATGTATTAAAACCCAGCATAAAAAGTCAGCTGTCTATCACACATGTATGCTACCTATTCTTAGCCTTTACAACTGCAATTGTGAAAAAAATTTTTAAAAAAAAAAGGTATTTTCTACTTTTTTTTTCATTTCTAGACTAGATGCTAGTTTCATATTCACGGGGCCATACAATGGAAATGTCTATATCTGTGAGAGATGAAAACTGTGTTCTGAAAAAGACCTATAATAAGTCAAGGCGCTACAGAGCTCAGACATGTAAACAAACCACACAATGCCAGGACAAAAGCCCAAAGCGCAACATATGCTACCTCACACCTGTTATGATAATACCTTCCTCCCACAGGCTAAAAAAGAAACTGTCCTAGCTGTTGGGTCATGCTGTCCACAACTCAGCTGCAGCCTGGTATGCCCGCCAGTTCCCCTCAGTGTTCGAGTGAGGGCAAGCCAACAAAGAGGGGATTTATGCTGCGTGTTACGGGACGGACAGTCTCAGGGCGAAGACAGAAGATGTACAAGATAGGTCTGATTTAGTTCCAAAGCAAAGCTTAGTGACTGCCTTCTTGGCAAGGGAGGAACAAATTGCAGCTATTTACTGATTCCTGTCATCTTTTTAACAGTATCTAGGTATGGAGGTATATGTAGGCATGCACCTCAAAGCTGTGTTAATAAGGACCTGTTTCAGTCCTCAAGCTCGGATCTGTACAGGGCTGGGCAAGAGGATGTGTATCACATTCCACAGGCGCTCCTGGTTCTCCCAAAGCAGGATGTGTCAATGTTCTACCACCCATCTCAGGCTCTCCTTCCTTCTCTCGCACAGAAAGAAGAGGCAAACTGACTTTGGTTTACAGAAACCAAGAGGTCGCGCGTGTGTGTGAGTAGTGGCTTGTCATTTAGGCAGCAGTGACCACAGTCCTCACGACACCTCTGAGGAGGCAGCAGCAGGACCCCGTGCCAGCAACATCTCTAAACTAGAGACCAGATCAAAAAGCTCACTCTCCTCTGTAAGGCTTTGACTAAGCAAGCCAAAACCTTGGTTTCAATGGTGAAATGCCTTCAGCAGAATAAATAACGTATTATTTCAAGTTAAATATGTGCTTAACGTTTTGCTGAAGAGAGGCCTAGGCCCAGATTAAAGAAACAGCCCCCTAAATGCCTAATTGTGTGAGGGAAATTACGATGCTTTTAATGAACACGATTACGACTGAATAATGAGGCATCTTTGGCAGAACAAGCACGTTGACGCCATCTTTACTTTGCATAGTCAGTTTTTTACTCTTTGTGTCTTTTTTTTACCTAGGAAAAGAGAACAGAAAATCTTCTTGAAAAAGGAACGTGTTGCTAAACCCAGTATGTGGCAGGTGAGCTGGGGAAAACAAAAGGTCCTGAAATCTACTTGCAGTCAGATCAATTAGATACGCTGCAGTGACATTTTTTAAGATGACAGCCACAATGCTTCAGCGTAAGGCCCTGAATGCATTGATTATAGTTTATTCGTTATCTTCATGTATTTTATGGCCTATCTCTAGTGTTGTTTATGTGCACTTTATGTCCTAGGCATACAACCTTAACGTATCTTGTGCAGTTGTGACATGGTAAAGCTATAAATAATTACAGTGTGTGATTTAGGATGTTTTACAGCTGGTTATGAAAGCAGAAAGCTACTACCAATGACTTAATTCCAATGATCGGGCTGACATTCCCAGCACCTACCTAGGCAAAAATGGAATGCCAGATAGGACCCTCGTCCTTTACCCCTAAGGTATCAAAGCATATCTCAAACTGTTTCAGATTCTACCAGCTGCCCATGCAAACTAAATTTAAATGAAAAACAAATAGAGGCTTGGTTGTTTGCATATATACCTCCAATCCATAGCCAACTCTTTCAAAACATGACATCATCCTCGCTGTTGCAAATACAAATCTCTATGCCGTTTTACAAGGACAAGTCTTTTGATAAGAAGACCAAAGATTAAGAGCTAGGTAAGGTTTCAAGAGAAATGAGAATATTGAACACCCAGGGTGCCGCAGCAAGAAAGATTACACCCTTTAAAATACCAGCTGGGGTTTTTTTTGTTTTGTTTTGTTTAAGTTCCAGGCTCTCCTATGACCCCTGTGAGATTAGCCCTCAGCTCTTGACCCTCCTCCCTGGCAGGGCAGAAGCCGTAAACCACAGGCAGCACACAGGCAGTGGGAACCGCGGCTGTGGCTACAGGATATTTCTGCCGCGGCTGTGGCTGCGAGATATCTCGGCCCCTTCCCTCACAGAGACCCCTGGGCTGCCACAGGGCTGCCTCCTGAACCACCACGGCTTCTGGCAAAGCATGGCAAGGAAGCCATCGGCAACCTCGGCTTCTCCCAGAGAGGTGAGAGGTTAAGTCATCCCTGTCCCGTTTTCACTAGCGCAAGGTTACTTAACCCAGGTTGCTGGATTAACTCTTAAATTCCTAGCGGGTCAGGGAGCAAAGATAAATTAATTCTTTGTCTCATACCGCGTTCCCAGTCAGCTTAACATCAGTGACCTTGGAGACTGTTTAAGGATAAACACTTCTTAATATTGCCTCAAACAGCTATTAAAGGCACACTTCTGTAAGTCCAAAAAATACACGCTCTACTTCTTACATTTTATTTCATTTACCTGTTTTATATTCAGTAAGTCAGCAGGAGAACGTGCCTGTACTGGGAATTTAACGCAGGTTCTCTTAGCTCAAAACAGGATAGCAATGAAGTGTTTGATTATATTTAGAAATTAATATTGTGATATATATATTCCTTAAGCAAGTCTTGTGACCTCAGTAGTGAAAGAAATGCATGCAGCATTTAAATGGAGGAAACCTTTTGAAGTAAAGAGTTTGCACAAGTATTTTCTATTTCAGTCTCTGCTGAAAATGTTTAAGGGGCCCTGACTGAAATTCTGAGTCAAGACTTTGAGAATCTGTCAAGATTTTCATGCATCATCAGCGTTTGCATGTTGTCTGTTAAAGCACTCAGACAGCATCAGTCCCTGCTGTGACATTTAATGTAAAACTGTAGAGAGCAACAAGAGTTTTCCACCTTAAAAAGCAGGTAGGAACGGTTATGTCCCCATCAAAAACCATGATTTGTTAAGCCTACAAAGTTATTGTTTTCCTTGAAGAATCTGATTCCTTCAGTGCTCACAAGCCTACTTCAATGGCTTCTAAATATTCAGAGAAAGGAAGGGATTGTACTTTTATTAAAAGGAAAGCATAAGTTCCCAAGAAGTTTTATGAAAAGAACTAAGGGCAAAGAAAAAAATATATTGATATCAAACTGAAACTATCCGTTTGTATTTAAAAAAACCCCACAAGCAACAGAAAAAACCCCAAACCCCATATTTTTTCTGCCACACTCAGATTTTTGTTTTCTGACAGCATCATGTATCTCAGGGATGTCACCTTTGTTCTACTTGTTCACAAAGAGTTAAGGTTTAGATTAAGTCAGAAAGCTTCTGCTCTAACATTTACATTTCCTTTTCAAAACATCTTCTGCCCTTTGCACTTCTCAATCTCACCAAAAGGTCAAGATTCTTTTATAGTAAGTAAGAATTTGTTTAAAATTGTTACTTGAATTGCGTGGCCAAGTTGTAGGTGGTAAATATGACAGTGTACATAGTTCAACAAACCAAGAATGAAACACAACGCCATGGAAAATGCTTCTTTGTCCCCATTTATTCTAATATTTTGCATCTTAGATTTTTTTTTCTTAAATTATTTTTGACAGCTCCTAAAATAAGCGGCGCAGACAGAAAAGTTGTCATCGGTAGCCAGGAAAGTTCACATGGTGCTTGTAATTATTAATATTAGTTACATAATAAAATCAGAATACTTCAATCTAATGTTAATATCCAATCAATCAAAAATAAAATAAATACATCTGATGTACTTAAGAGACCTTGTTCTACCATGCCATCCACTTGGAAGGTAAAGTGCCTGGCAACAAGCCTGCAGGCACCCTCAGCAAGCAGATTAGGGAATTTATGCCTTGATATCAAATTCAGGATTAAAGGATGCTGATCACCAAGGTCATAATCCATAAAAGTACTCATGCAGATGCTTAGCTTAAGCAGATCAAATAATATTGTTAATTTAAACATGATCAGTCATATTCTTAAAAAAACCCAAACCTGGCACATTTGGGATAGGTGTGGGCTGCCCCCTTAGCACTGCACAGCACGGTACACGCGCTGTCGAAGATTGCAACCTTGCACCTGCACCCTGCCCCATCTAACAGGGACGCTTTATTGATCAGAAACCTCAGCATCTTCTATGACCTTCAGTGGTCTTCTCCTACAGGTACCTCTGAGATCCCTCTTCCTGTTGTCAGATTGGGAAGATGAGAGAAGCTATTGACTTACACATACGCTGCAACCCTAAGTCCAAGATCTCATATTTAATTCACTATTTATTTGTGCTTTCTTGTTCTGCACATCAGAATACAGAATTAAAATGCCACGCTGTTCTCAGTTTTACTGAGGCTTCCTGTACGGGTAAAAGGCCAATAGGAACAGCAGTGTGAGCACTGCAATAAAATAACTGCTACTAAAACATCAGCTACAGTAACCTAGTGGTATTTTTACACAGTTACCAAGTTGCCACTAGCAAGGTGGAGTCTGCAGATCTTACAGACAGGGCAACCAACAATAAAAAATAGGTTGTCTTATTAAATAGATCAAATGCATAAGACCAACTGTGAAGAACAAACACAGGAGTCATCTTGCCCTGGTACAGCACTGCATTTTCTCACACGTGATGTGTTCTTCAGTTTTCTTTTTGTGGATTTGTGGCCATTATTCATATAATTTTTTATTTCAGTATTTGGCTTCCTAGTTTCATTTTGGATCCATACTGCATTAGGAGGGGTTTTAGTGCTCTCGTCAGTAGCTGCAGGGTCAGGCTCACAGTTGGCATCCTACTCCCACCAGCCCTTGCTTTGGCTAGCAGGCTGCTAACCTGTGTAAGCAGGGAGCGTTCAATTTTACTTATCCCTCTCTAAATGGCCTTAAGGTCAGTGGCCTATTGATGCAAAAGTCCTTAAAACGAGCTACCACAGACACCTGCTGACCAGGGCAATTTTCTTTAATTTCTCCTTTCAGAGAGACAGTCTCTACAGTAGTGACATTCTGACATCTGAAGAGATCAAACACCTTGAATATACATTGATTTTTCTCCTTCGTTATACTCAGTCCAAACTTCTACTCAACTGACTTGCACTGAACAGCCAAAAACCAAACAAGCAAAAAAAAATCACATACCCACAGTCCATTAAGTCCTAATAACTTTGTCTATGTACCTGTGAGAGGAAATGGTAACAGAGACCTTCCTATCTTCTTGTTATACATAGGGCTTTCTGCTACAGCCTAGAGAACCAGGCGCAGGCTAATGCTCACTTTGCAATTTAAACACCTAGAAATCTGCTTAATCACAGGACTCGCCCCGCTCCCCGCAATCCGTCCTGTGAAATGACTTCAACGTTACCGGGTGTTTACTGCCCTACGGATTGCTTTATCCACCGCTGCTGCCGCGCATCATTCCCGCTACCGGCAGCATTGTCGTAAGCGGGTACAGACACAGAAAACGAGTTATTCGGGAACATTTAAAAATGTTTATCGGCGGCACATGTTGCTACACATTTTAGGCTTATTTTGAGAGCTTATTTCCTGCTTTGCTAAGAGTGAAAGTACACGTACTCCGCTCCTCATTTGCTTAGAAGATAGCAGTCGGGTACAAAGCACACAGGTCCCCACAAGCATCATTTGGAAGGGCACGCAGGTACCTCCCGAAGGGCTGAGCAGCCCGGGACGGGTCGTTCCCTGCAGACGCGCGGCTCAGCGCCGCGGCGCTTCCCGCCCCGGGCCCCGGCCGTGCCCATCGCCCGCGGGCATGGCGCTGCCTGCGACCGACGGCTCCGGCCGCTCGCTCGGCTCCTGAAGTTCACCCCCGCTCGGCGTGGGTTTTAAAAGGCGCTGATTCTCCCCACATACACTCACACACACATCCCGAGCGCAGAGATGCTGCGGCGCCAGACCCGCCGGAGGTGCGTGGGGGCGGGCTGCCTGTGGGAACGTGCCGGGATTCAACCCCGGGGCCGGGATATTCCCGCTCGGGACCGGGCGCGCAGGTGAGGCTGCGAGTCCCGGCACCGCCAGCCATCCTCAGAACCTCCGCACCGCCCCGGAGCCGCGGTCTGGCTCTGCCCGGGAGAACCTGGTCGGTTTCTCGTCGCTTTTTCCCGCCCGCCTCAAGGCAAGGCGCCGCCGCGCCTCCCCTCTCCCGCCAGCACCCCTCCGCCTACCTCGGCTCGGCGCCCCGCGCTGGAAGCCACCGCCGCCCCCCGGGCAGGCAGACGGACGTCGGAGAGGGGGGTCCCCGCGCCCCCGCCCCGCCCCGGCCCCATCGCGCCACCGCGCCGGCCACTCACCGCGGCGTCACTCGCAGACTGCCCCTATTGTCCGCCCGCCGCCCCGCCCCGTGCCCCGCACCGCCCCGCCGGGGAGACCCGCCGCCCCCGCTGGGTCGGGCTCGGTGGCCCGGGCGGCCGCTGCCGGTGGGAGGAGAAGCACCTCGGGGGGGAGCGGGGCCGTGCCGCCCTCCCCCCCTACCCCGGGCCGGGCTGGCGCCGCCGGGCGCGGCGGCTGCGCCGGGGCTTGGAGGAGCCGCCCGCGCCGAGGAAGAGCCGGCGAGCCCGGGATGGTCCTGTGGATGGGCGACCCCACGGCAGGACACCAGCCACCGCGGTGGGATGGCCGGAGCCATCGTGACGGGAGGTGGCGGGACGCTGGCCACGAGCTCCGTGTGCCGGTGGAGATGCCAAGTGTCACAGCCAGGCCCACAGGTCCCCTCCTGCCCACAGACCCTTTTCCTAATGGCTTCACATGTGGCCCCACACGTTTTTTGTAGCACCCTGAGTGCACTGGAGCCCACGCTGGCTGTGGGCTTCAGCATGGGTTTGGGTTTGGTGGCAGAGATCGGTGCTGCTCAGGAATCCCTCGGGGCTTCAATACGTACTTCGTAATTAATGATAGTCTTTAACATGTCGGAAATGTCGCCTTCTTGTTCGGCTTTGAGCATGGAGGAGCAGGTTTTCCTCTTACTTCGTTCAGCTTAGCAGAAGCAACTGAGATGCATGCGTTGCATCTCCAACTGTCCCGAGGGTACCTGAGGAAGAAGGGTGCGGGGCAGAGAGTGCAGGAGAAGCACTGTGAGCACAGCCACTGCGGAGTTACTGAGGGGTTAAAGAGAGAGAGGGAGACATCTACTAAAACGCTGTTTGACCTCTTGCCCAAAAGGTTTAGTGAGGTCATGGGACTTACAGTGTTTTTCCTTTGTGCTGTTGATAAGAGTCTGGTGACTGATTCAGTCAGTATCTGCCCATCACTAGAGAGCACAGTTTACTGCAGAAGAGCTTTAAAGACCAAAACCCCCTGTTGCTCCACACTTTATTGTCATGTCAAGCAGGAGACTTTATCGGGTAATGCTTGAGAGAGGACTTTGCCCTCTATTTATAGTATGATTTCATCTCCCTCTGAGTGAAGGTAAACACCGGGAGAAGCAGAACAGTGGCACAGACACAGCACTCCACCTGAAGCTGGGATGTCTGCAGGCTTTTGCATCTAAGCTTTTACATGTAGAAAAGTGCTTTGTATGCCCACGTGCATATACTCTTATGCAAACCACTTCTTTTTGGGCTGGGCGTAATAATCCTCCTTGTAACGTGGATGCTTTTCTCTCATCTTCCAAGCTCTGCACATGAGGTTTACTCACTTGTAGAACGAACATGACAGCATTTATCTTCCAGCTCATGCCAAGGATTGTGTTGGGAGGTTGGTGTTTACGTTTACATGTGCAACTGGCTCCTTGAAAATTGTCTCCAAAGTGCAATGCAATAAAGGGGAAATCAACCTCAGCAATATCACTTCTTGCAAGACTTTGTCCTGTTATACCAGTTTTGGTATTTCAGTTCTTGTAGTTACTTTGCTTCAAATCAGTAATAGGAGCTGCAACAGGGGAGGTTTAGGTTGGATGATAGGAAGAGGTTCTCCACTGACAGATCTGTTGGGCACTGGCATGGGCTCCCCAAGGAAATGGTGACAGTACTGAGCTTGGCTGAATTCAAGAAGTGCCTGGACAATGCACTCAGTCCCATGCTCTGACTTGGCTGGCCCTATGTAAAGCCAGGAGTTGGACTCGATGGTCCTTACGGGTCCCTTCCAACGCAGGATATCCTATGGTTCTATGATTGCCCCCGCCTCGAAACCAGGCCTAATTCTGCACATACAGGTAATCCTGTTTGATTCAATGAGTTGACTCAAGCTTAAAATAAAATACGCAAATGTCATCATAGGAGTGATTTATGTTGCAAAGATAGTACGCCGATGCGGCCACTGCAACACTTCCTGATAGAATAATCGTAAGCGTAACTGAGCTGTTATCAAGTTCTTCCCAACTTCCCTTGTTGCAACAATAATGATACAAAGTGGAGATGCATTAATATTAAAAACTAGAGCATCTATTATTAGCTGTGATGTAACACTGTCACTGTAATCTTCAGAGAGACAGCAAAACAACGGCTTTATATACCACAACGGCACTACAACTTCGATTAAAGGCTGCTGAATAAACTCTTACATAAAAACCCAAACAACTGTTTCAGCCCTTAATGAATTATTGAATAAATTTTAAAAGCAATACTTTTTCAGCTTTCCCCTGAGGTATGAGGGGTGCAGGGACAAAAAAAAAAAAAAAGGATTGATAGCAAGAAGGTCCAGGTTCACTTTCCTTGCTGCCAGCTGTCACAACAGACGTACCTTCCTGGTTGAAAGATGGCTGTGAAGGCTGCTCCATGCTGTCTTCTGTTGCCAGAGGTATTGTGGTGCCAGGAAATTTCCACTGCACATGACCGAAGGAAGATGTACTGCGCTTTGAGGCTGCTTTCGTAGTTAAACCGGGGAATGTTTAATAGCTCTGGTTATGTTATTTAACGGTTTCCTCGTAGCTGTATCCTTGAAACTGAGCTTATTACTGTAGAATGATATGGTAAATCAGAGAGCGTGTTTATTATATTCAGATCATATGGAGAATTAGGGCTCTTAGGGAATATAGATTCATAGCAGTTATTCGCTGTATGCCAACACACTGCAAACTGTTCACTCCAGCTACTGTCTCGATGGGTCTATTTTTTAATAAGTAATTTTTCTTACAGAATTAGTAATTTATTTAACTTTTTTTTTTTCATTCAGAGACTCTTCCAATCTCTTGTGTAATACCTTCTTGGTTTATACTGAGCCTATCACAAAATGTCAGTAACCTCAATACATGCCGGGCGTCTTAAAATAATCTCTTGGTATGGCAGGAATTTTGTATGTGTGTATCAGGCTCCTTTAAGTGGGCACCGATGCCGTAACTTCTAAGGATTATAGTTGTTGATCACTTTGGGGAAAATTTGCACACTTCCTCAAGACAGTATCAAATCAATAATAAAAAAATATCCTACAGCTATCTGGTGATGAAACTCATTAGCACTTGATGCACTCCAGCAGGAGCTTGAGCTTCGGTGTCTGGGTGACCTGGGTTGTGTTAGGTACTCTGGGAACATCTAGGCCTGTTTTGTCACGCTGTGGCCTTCCGCAAACCTCTGTTTACTCATGATCAGGTGTTTGTCATGGACTTATTTTTTCAACATTGAGGCAAGCCCAGGCTGCAGAGGTTTAAGATCAGAACGGCCCCAGGCACAGTGGATGATGATGAGACGGTCAGGCAGGTTTCAGGGCGCTCCCGTCAGGCTCCCAGCAAGCGGAGGGTGATGGAAAAGGGCGGGTGAGGCTGGAATCTGATACAAGCCCAAAGGGAACATTCCCTTTCCCTTTACGGTCTGTGCCGGGCCCCCGACTCGCCAGGCTCCCTCTGCACCTCTCCTCCCTGCTAGTGCGGCTACCGAGAGTCTGGGTTCACGTAGCTGTGATCCCTGAACACCCAAAGACACCAACGGTGCCCCCGCTGCAGAGACAAGATGGCTGCCATCGGGGCCGGGTTACGCAGCCCCTGGCGCTCGCAGGGAGGGGCCGCTGTGTGTCTCCGTGGCAACCGAGCTGCCCCCGCCGCGGCTCCCGCCACGGAAGTCCCGCCCTCGGCGCGTCGTGGTTGCTAGGGAGCGGCAGCGGAAGGGCGGGTGGGGAGTGTTTGCGGCCGCGCCGCGGGGCTGCCGGTGTGGGAGATGGGAGCGGCCGGCGGGGACGGCGGGGCCTGAGGGGGAGCTGCGGCCGCCCCTCCCGCTGGCAGGTGAGCGCGGGAGCGCGGGTTGTGTTGTCCCAGGCACACGCGCCGTGCGGGCTGCAGTCGCCTGTCTTCGGGGGAGGCGCTCGGCCTCCCTCCACCCCGCGGCTATCGCGACAGCTGAAGGACCCTGTAGGGTCACGACCTTTTTTGGGAGGTGGAGGTAGCGGGAAATCCTGTCGCCCGGTGTCGGAGAGATCCTGGGAGAGGCGGGGGCGAAGCCTGCCGGGCCCGTGCGGCTGCTGTGACCTGCGTGGCGTGCCGCGGCATTGGTGGAGGCCTGAGCTGGGCCGTCTCCACGTCGCAGCGACAGCTCAAGATGTGGCCGTTTGGGTCTTTGTCTCTTTTTGTGCCTGGCACTTTGGGGATCGCCCTGGCAGGCCCTCGTGGTCTCCTCCGATGGCATGGCCACATCAGCTGAACTGGATTTTCCAGTGATGAATTGAATAATGAACCACAATTAGCGTTTCCCCCTGTTAGAAGCAAGCAGAGCTTTCTGGATGAGGCGCCGCAGACGCTGGCACCGCTTACGCTTCTTTTGTTGTGTGAAAGGATGGCCTGCGATGAGCATGAGTAGCTGCTGTAGTGGCCGTAGTGATGTCCGGGACGCCTTTGGATCTCACCGTTGCCTTGTGAATTTGTGCCGGGGCAAGGGGCCCTTGCCTTGGATTAGGCTGCTGCCAGGCTTCCTTACACATGCTGCCCCTGGGAGCCGTCTGTGCAAAGCAGGGGCGGTGCTTTGGAGAAGCGTCAGGCCTATACTATATAATTCTTGTTTTCTGAGTAGGACATCTGTTACTCCAGGAAGGATTTGACTTAACTGTTCCACTGCCCTACTATATATGGGCTCAGGCTGTGTTATATAGCTCTTTGATGTGTACTGAAGCTAAGGATCTCAGCTGACCAGAAGTTTGTATGTGTGGTTGTCTTTGCAATCTTACCAAATTTTCTAGAATACCTAATTTCAGATTAGAGGATTCCTATGGACAATTAAGTAGCATTAAAATCATATTATTGAAAACAATAAATTTTTTTGCACAGCTTAATATGAGTTATTTTTCTGTCTCCTCTTGTTTGTGGGTTTCAGTAATTAAATGACACAAAAAGATTTTATTTACAGGCCAGTTAAACATCTTCTGAGATGGTCAATCTGGCCATGTAAACCATGCACTAATTTTCAGCCTGCTGTTGTGTTGCTTCCTGCAGCTGGATGGAACTGTAAGACCTGAAGCTCCCAAAGCAGGAAAAGAATGACACTCTTGTAATTTTTCTTTTTACTCATGGTAGAAGTTGCCTTCAACTTTTAGCTTTGGTTTAGTTTTAACTCACTTTCCTGTGGGTGAGTATTCTGCTGAATTGTGTCTGGCTTCTGAAATCAAACCATGCAGTTCTCTGGGACAGCACAGCTAGTCATGGTGCCACCTGCTACCACAAAATCCATTTCCTGGATCAGTGCATGCAGTCTTTCAGGGTTCCTTGCCTTAGGTGTGTAGCATGTGTTAAAATCTCTTCATAAGGAATCCTATAGGAAGGATGCTGTTGAAAGCTGCTGCATCCCAGGGTAGGAATGAGGCTGTGGCATTAGAGGTGTTGGCAAAGTAGCCCTGCTTGTGATGCCACAATCCAGCCTCTGAATCTTTGCCAGGTGGCTGCTGTGTGCTTCTGTAAAGACAGTGGCCAGTATGCTATGTGTGTTGGATGATGCTAAACCTGGTGGGGTAGCTTGGGGATGTGTAGGACAGGTTTTAAGGCCTCTTGAGGATTTCATGGTGTGTTTCATTCATGCTGTTGTAGCATTTAACACATTTCCTTTTGAAGGGACGAGTCTGTTCTAAACTGACTAATCCCATAACTTTTCAAACCACAGCAAGGTGATGTGTGGTACTAGTGAGTCACTGATTGTGAATCATACATGCTTCAAAACAAATACATGAATCCCTTTGATTCATTTATTTTTGTTTTGGTAGTATCTGGAAGGCCTAGGGAAAGATCATGACCTTTAGAGCTATGTGTCGTATAATCACGCACAGAAAGAACCTGACCCCACATATGTTCTTTTCTTTCTGTCTATTTAAGCTTGTTTTCAGTTTGTTTTGCTGATGTCAATAAAAACAAGTGCATCTAAAATGCTTTAAAATTGAGGTCTAATAGTAAAGATTTCTGCCTTGAGGAACTTGGCAGTTTAAATAGTCTGTGAAGTGGGAGCGCGGTGTAAAGGGTTGTGACTCCGAGGGAGACCTTAGGGGTGTTAACTTGCTGGCAAATGTGCATCTCCACATCTAGTCCTGGAAACTGAAGAGCCCTTGAATTCCAGTCCAGTATCTTAGTTGGAGAAATTGTATCATTACTTAATTGCCTTAACAAAGGTGATTGTAAGTTTTAATAGATGTTCCAGTGGAAAAGTATATGTAGTGGGAGCCGTAGATGGTGTTACACACCTGTGCAGCTCCACCTTCTCCCTCACATGGTGGCTTTTGTTCTTGGGAGAGGCGTGTGCCAAGGAATCTGCATTTGGCTCAGAGAAACTCTCTTCTGAATCATCACTTCTCTGCAGGTTAGATTCCATGAAACCTATGAAAATTCTCTAGGCTGCAACTGTAAAACTGATCGATGGAGTGAACTGCAGAAAGACTAAACGGCCATATCGAAACTGCGTATGAGAGCGCTCTGCCCTTGACTTATCAGTTATTGTTATTTGCTCATGAATATATGTTAGCTCAGTTAATAGTTGTCTGTCAGTCAAGCCTAGATCCTGGGAGGCTGGGCTTCACCATGTAGAGTTGGGGTGAATATGTTGTTTGCTGTAGGCAGTATAGTGTTCTGTCCGCATCAACTGGACTGTAGGCTTTTTGCTCTAGACTAAGTATGGACAAAGGATGACATGCTCCAGTTTGTGTTGCTTTGCCCCCATCTTCACTGGTATTGCATTAATGCACGACATGAGACACCATGTGAAGGGGATTTTGCCAAACAGCCCTTGTAATGGGGAGTGCAAGCAGGTGAGTGGCCGCTGCTGTGAGAAAGCTTCAGCATGCCCTTCAGAGAGGTAGAGGTTGTGGGTGCTGGGCTTGTCCTTGCTTCTTCTTCAGTGCATGCGTTGTGCATTCTGATCTGGCTAGACTTGGCTGCCTTTCTCAAACAAAAAGGGCAAGGATGTAACACAATAGATCAGAAGATGGACAAAAGTAACTTGAGCCCCCTGGAACAAGATGGGTCTCAACTGTTGAGTTGAGTAGAGGCTTATCAAGATGGTCAAGGGGCTGAAGCACTTGCCTGGTCAGGAGAAGCTTGGGCAACTGTGTTATTTCATCCTGGAAAAGCATCGGCTTTGGGGTCACCTAACAGCATCCCACCTATACCTGTGAGGAGGTTATCAAGAAGACAGACTTAGCCTCTTTAGCATGGTGAAACGTGGGAAGACAATAGAAAGAAGTAAGGTTCAGAATATATGGGGGGAAAAAACCCAAGAAGTGAGACCTGATACCCAGAGATGTGCATCTTTGGAGGTTTTCAAAATGTGGCTGGATGAAGCTCTGAGCAACTTGGTCCGACCTCATAGCTAATCCTGCGTTGAGTAGGAGACTTTACAAGAGTCCTCCTGAGGTCCCTTACAGCTGGAATGATCGTGTGATTCTAGCAGGAAAGGCTGATGTGGACAACTGAGAGATCTAATGTAGAAAGTGACACCTAGGTGCCATGAGTTGAAATGCAGCTTATAAGGAATGATTTAACTACCTTAGGTTTAGGGAAACCTTGCTGTCAGGGGTTTAATGATGTCAGTTTATCCTCTTCCCCAGCTAGAGCAGAAGGCAAACCCGTAGCCTGCATGATAGACAGAGAAGACAACCCAAATGCAGTGACATTTCTTTGGTTCCTTTCCTTGCCAGTATAGCAAATCCTGTTTCTTGATAGAGCACGTAAGGGCTTCTCTTAAAAGCATTTTCTTTTTGTCTGCAGTCACTAAATGATCCATATGAATTCTCCCACTACAAAACAAAGCAAAACAAACCCCTGTATACACAGAAATCATAGTTAGACATAACAAAATGCTGGTGCTCTGTGCTTGGTTCTGTAGACATTATGCAGTAAGAGCACACAGTGATTTCTGTCATGAGTGTCTGTAAGGGGAGGCATGAGTTACCTGCCGATTCATGGAAGGTGGATTGGCTGGGGAGCACCAGAGAGCCTCCTAACTCGTGCCCTTGTGTGTAGTTGTGCAGTTGACAAATGGAGGGTTTCAGTCTGAACCTATGACATATTTTTCCTTGATTTTAAAATTAATTTACTTCTATTTTTCTAGATACTACTTTTCTTCCCCTTTGACTTTCCTGGTTTGTAGTCTCCCATGTTTTCAGCTTCACATCTTGAAACTTTTCTTTACTAACAGGTTTATTCTGCTGTAGGATAATGGCAGGAAAAGTAAAGTGGGTAACTGATATAGAAAAATCTGTTCTAATTAACAACTTTGAAAAAAGAGGCTGGATTCAGGTGGCAGAAAATGAAGACTGGAATTTTTATTGGTAAGTACATTTAAAATATCAATTTCTTTATTTGTGAAGTATTTTAAAATCTTGTAATACCATTAGTAATATGACAAACCATATGAAAAAAAAAACCAAAATATGCACAAATTACCATTAGATAATTTACTTTGGTGCTCCTAAGAGTCTAAAGTTGTTTAATTGTCCCTCTAATGTTTTATGCTGTTGCTAGTCTTCCATTCAGACTTCTGTTGCTGTATTCCTGTATGTGCAGGTCTATTGGTCATTGGTAAGGTCCCATTCCTGTGCTACCCATCTCATGTATCTTTACAGTTTATCATAGAATGATAGAATGCATTTGGTTGGAAGGGAACATTAAAGGTCATCTAGCCCTACCCCCCTGCAGTAAGCAGGGACATCTTCAGCAGATCAGGTCGCTCAGAGCCCCATCAAGCCTGACCTTGAATATCTCCAGGGATGGGGCCTCCGCTACCTCTCTGGGCAACCTGTTCCAGTGATCTACCACCCTCGTGTTGAAGAATTTCTTCCTAATAGCCAACCTAAATCTCCCCTTTTCTAGTTTAAACCATTAACCCTCATCCTATTGGTACATGCCATTGACAACAGATCTTCCCCAGCTTTCCTATAGGCCCCCTCAGGTACTGGAAGGCTGCTGTAAGGTCCCCCCGGAGACTTCTCCAAAGTGAACAAGCCCAACTTTCTCAGTCTGTCTTCCTAGGAGAGGTGCTCCAGCCCTTTGATCATTTTTGTGGCCCTCCTCTGGACACACTCCAACAGGTCCATGTCCATCTTGTGTTGAGGGCTTCAAAGCTGGACACAAACCTTTGCCAAAGGTTTTGTTGGGGAGCAGAAAGTCACTGACCTGTCAAGGTATCAGTCACTTCTGGGAATACCAATTGTAGAAAGCCCAAGGGAAAGGCTCTGCTCAATGTTTTTTGTTTTGAAATGTGATACCTGATTTTATTCCAATTTTTTGTATGCAGGAAGGAGAATTTTTCCTTCTAATGTTGGGAGGGGTTTTGAGGCCTGAGGGCAATCTTTGAATGTGTCTTCTCTAAACATTTTCTGACAGCACAGCATAAGCAGAATAATCTAGATGTACACAGCTCCAATATATGAAAAAATATTATTTTTCATATTCAGTGTGACGGGGGCTTGTGGTGTTACCAGAATGCAGACTTCTGTAGTAAAGGCCTTGAGAACCTCACTTTCCTACTCCTTCATGGTAATGATTTATATGCAGACTAATTATTCAACATTTCAATACTGAGAATTAAAATTAAATTAAATCAAGATAATGGTGAAAGAACGAGAGTAAATATTCCAGCTTCTCCTTTGGCATTTATCTAATATAAGTCCACAAATGCAGTCATCTATTAAATGGCAGAAACAATACTCTACAAGTACACCAAACAATTTCTGTTGTCCCCTTCAAATATGACAGAATGGGGGATTATGCTGCCAAATGTACCATTTATCTCAACGGGCAGGAATCTAGTAATCTGCTCAGGCATTTGGAATGCAGTTGGGGGGAGGTGGAGCGCGCATGGAAACTGTTGTGACTGGTTGGTTTGTTTTGCATTTTGTTTTCTTCCTGAAATCACAACATAGCAGACTGATGGCATTCAGAAAATACTATTAAATTTCCAATGTGAGACATCCAATACAGCAAATTCTTTGTATCCCTGTCCCTGCGCCTTTCTTCTGTGAAAAATGAAGTCAGTAACTGATTTGACGACTTTGGCGCTGCAGCTCCCTGATCTGCTGTTTGCAGGTGCTTTTAGCAAGATCTCTGAATTGCTGTTTTAGTTCACGTGCTTGAAGCCCTTTACAGTCCAAACAGTAAGGTGGTCACTAGGGAATTGGTTTTTATGGCCTTTAAGGGGAAATCTGATGTTGTGAACAGCAACACAATAGATTGAGAAAGATGCTTCTGTGGTGTTTGGGTGCCTATCAGTCATTTGTAGGCCCTGCTAGGGGTTGATCTGACTATAGACAGAGTCCAGTAGAGCCAAGTTGTCATCTTCCTTTCTTCACTGTCTACCCCAGTTTTTGTATTAGTAGAGAGATCCATGAAACCTCTGGCAGGATCATTGGGTTTGCTAATAGAGATTCAGGATATGCAGCAAAAATATCATGCTATTAAAAGAAATGGGAAAGAAAAGATTAAGTGAATGTAACAAACAAACTAAAAAGTTCGACTTTGTCCTCCGGAGTTGTGTTTTTTGGGAGAAATAATTTGGTATCTGTTTTGGCTTCCAGGATGAGCGTGCAAACCATCAGAAATGTTTTCAGCGTGGAAACTGGTTACCGTCTCTCTGATGACCAAATTGTCAATCATTTCCCAAACCATTATGAACTGACCAGAAAAGATCTGATGGTAAAGAATATCAAGCGATACAGGAAAGAGCTTGAGAAAGAAGGAAGTCCTCTTGCTGAAAAGGATGAAAATGGGAAATATATTTATTTAGGTATGTTGTTTTCATTATAAGCATTAATCTTCTTTCCTCTGCGATCAGTAAGTTGGAATTGAGCTAGTGGGTTTTTGTGCATAAAGCACTGAGCCTCTGAAGTGTTAGAACCTTGAAGTGACTACCATGAAATGCTCTGTCCCAGTCAGCACACTTCATCCTAAACCAGTTTATTGCTTTCTGCAAACCTACCAGCCTTCTTCCTCTGTCTTCTCCTTTTTTCTCCCCTCAAATCTGCCTAGGAAAATCTGCATAAGGAATCACAAAAATTGGGAAAGTAATTAAAGTGGTAGGGAGCATTTCATATCCAAAACTACATTTCAAAGCTTTCTACAAATCTTGTGTTGAAGAACAGTGGTGACTGTTTTACGAGTTGAGAGGAATAGAGGCGGTGCCGGTAGTTCAGGATCTTTGCTGAAATTAGAAACAGAACAGGAATAAAAGATTGGACGTTTCTGTTTCCCTGTCATATTACCACAGCACCAAGGCCAAATTCTTCCACTCTCTACTCACTAGTATTCAAGGAGGAGAACAAATCCAGTTTGTATGCATGGGAGTTGTATTTAGACTTAGTTTTGTAAGTAGTAAGGTCCTTAAAGATGACTGTGTTTAACAGTGCAGCATTAGCTGAAGCAACGTTGGATGAAGTGACAATGAAATTATTATTTTTAAAAGTAAGGATACAGAAATAGATTTGTAACTAGGCTTTTTGTCTTTGAGGGGGTACCCAGGGTGGGGGGTGGGTGTGATTTGTTGGGTTTTGTTGGGGTTTTTGTTGTCTTGGTTTGTTGGTTTTTTTAAAAACTATTTTGAAGAGGGGAAGAACGTAGTGTTAAGGAACTTTGCAGTAAGATGAATGATGAAACCAAAAGGCTCTGAAACTTCAAATGAGACAGTGTTTGAGTTTCTGTAATTCATAAGTGGAAAAAAAATCACCCAGACAAGCAAAAAAATATCCCCAAAACCAGGAACGGGGAGAGTAAAGTTGTTTTGGAGGCCTTAAAACACAGGAGTGAATCAGAGATGGGGATATGTTGAGTTGATTTACGTCTTGGAAAAGTGAAATGAAGGCATTGTTCATTTGTGTAAGAAAGCAGCAGTTGCATATGGGTGAAGGTGAATATAATCTGACAGTGAAAAAGAGAGAAATGCTTTTCTTTAGATTTCTGTAAGTATGGTAATACTGATTGTGTGAACACATACGAATGACTAATGTGAGTTACATGGAAATAAAAATCACCACATCCGTGGGGGAAGCAGCATCAGCTGTCACATTTTTGCATGCAGAGAGGATGATAACATGGTGAGCAGAATGGTAAAAGCTGACATAGGTTTTTGAGAAACTTTGATAAAGTTAAGCTGGAATGGAATAGAATACTGTCATTTCACAGCATATAAACAGAAGAGGAAAATTTATTAATGTGAATTAAAAGTATTAATCTGAATTTACCGGAATGGAATATTTTGCAGATGTTTGTTTAAGTAAAAACTAAAAACTAGAATTTGAGGTAAAAAGCAACATGAGGCTTAATAATTGGTACACAATACCAGACTGAAACTTACAACAGAAATTTTTTTTAGCCTAGATTTCTCAATAGCCTTATCAGATATAGCGCCCTTAATTGTGCATCTTTGTTTCTTTACCTCAGATTTTGTTCCTGTTACTTTTATGCTTCCTGCCGATTATAATCTCTTCGTTGAAGAATTCAGAAAAAATCCCTCCAGCACATGGATTATGAAACCTTGTGGCAAGGCTCAAGGAAAAGGAATATTTCTAATCAATAAACTCTCCCAAATTAAAAAATGGTCTCGAGATAGCAAAACATCTTCGTAAGTTCTTAAGACCAAAACCCTTCACTGTACTTTCTGCAATCAAGTGAACCCCATCAACATGCTAATTGTTTGATGCATGGGAAAAGTATTCCATTATTACTGCTTTGTCATTATATAGTTAGTTTTGCATTTAATCTCAGCTGTTATCTGACTTCCTCCTTCAAGCAGGTCTTAATATGACTTGTTTTGGTATGAGGAGGTACAAAGAACTCTTCAATCAACTATTCTTTATCAAAATGCTTCAGTGCTGCTGGGGAAAAAATGCACAAAAATAAATTGTTCTGCTTCATAATATTAAATAGCAGGAAGAAAGAGAAAAATCTTTCCCTAAGCAATTTAAATAATTATTTAATATCTATTACATACCTTTTTTAAATTAGTACAAAGAAATAATGCATTTATGTGAAAGAAATACATTATCCATTTGGAGCACAAAGTAATACACCTTGTGCTGGTGATCTGCTTCCAAATAGATGAAACAGTTTAGCAATCTGTTTTTTCCTCTGACTAGTAAAATCTCTGATCACACAACTAATGTTACTGTTTTTCCTTGTTGTAAAGTGACTGGGTGAGTATCACTTGAGACTTTTTTTTTTTTCTCCCCTGTTTGATTTGGAATCCAAAGAACGTCACAATCCAAAAAGTTATTTTAGCTTTTCACAGTGGTTTGCAATTGCACACCAAGTGTAAATACTAATATTGTAGGAGTAGAAGACCTTGACTAATGAAAGTAATGTACTCTTTGCTTGTCTGAACTGTGCCAAGCTCTTAAGTGCAGGGAAAAGACCAGCTCCTAGAGCTGCATTCTGAATGGCTCAGTCAGCTACCCCATTAACCTCAAAACTGAGTTTAAGTGGTTAGTTGATCTTGGTCTTCTGTTTAGTGATTTTAACTTTTTTTGACATATATAGTGCCTGATACCAAATGTGTATCTACACATGTGTGCAACTACAACTTCATATGCTGTCTTGTCACAAGGTGCAAGATTTCAGTCAATCCAAAGTTTAAAGCTCGCTTCTGAAGAAGAAAAAGTCTCAGATGATATCGTTGCAGTTGTCACATACTGAAATATGATTTGTTGGGGTTTTTTTTCCTAGGTTTGTATCTCAGTCTTCCAAAGAAGCCTATGTGATTTCTCTCTATATCAACAATCCCTTACTTATTGGTGGAAAGAAATTCGATCTTCGTCTATATGTTTTAGTATCTACCTATCGTCCGCTGAGGTGTTACATGTAAGACTGTATATTCTTTTGTCTGGTGAGAATGCTTAATGTAGTTGAGGTAGTGTTGAGCTCGTTGCACGAAGCAGTTTAATGTGTGTGGGGTATCCTAGGATGCTCTTTTCCATGTTTTTTATTGGGGTTTAACGCATTTTAATGACTTTTTGCATTTAAGGTATAAACTTGGATTTTGCCGGTTTTGCACAGTAAAATATACACCAAGTACAAGTGAATTGGATAACATGTTTGTACATCTTACAAATGTTGCCATTCAGAAACATGGGGTAAGTGTACTGAGTTCTTAGGTGCTCTTTTGCAGCAAGACTGATTTTCTTAAATTGTCCCCCAAAATCTGTAACTAAAAGGTTTTGTTTGTCATATTCTTCAGCATCTCTCAATTAAAATACTTCAACTTGAACGTAGAAATTAATAAATCTTAGAAAGCTGCAGCCCAAAAGTTTGCAAGATAATGAGTTGCAGCTCTGTAACAGAATGTGATACCTTCGGTATTGGCTTGCAGTAGTTGAAAGCAGAGGTTTTCTTCAGGCCTCCTGTCATTTAAATGCTAATATGCTCACTCAGCAATCGATTCTGTGAGGAGTGGAGTTAATGAAGCCTGGTTCCTGTGGATTTGTATTTTATAATAGCACTTTAATATTGCCTTCCTGATCTCTCCTTCCCCCTCTCTTTCCCATGCCATTAATGTAGCTTTCCTATTTCCAGCACTTATTCGTCACAGTACTTTCCAGCTTCTTCCTATGTTTCCTACCCCTCCGCCCCCACCTTCCTTCTCTGAGTAAGAAAGGGAATGTGCAGTTGGGAGCTTGGAGATAAGTGTTTGCTGCCTGGCCAGCTGCTGGCTTCCTCTTGAACGGGCAAAGATGGAGTTCTGCCTGCAGACCAGTTCTGTGCTGTAATTTGCCATTGACATTCATAAAACATGTGGAAACCCCATAGCTTTGACAGCACTTCCCTATATCAAAATAGGCTGAAGTTCACCCATGAGAAGAAAGGCCAATGGGTCAGGGGTGACGTGAACAGATGGGCATACGCCATCACTGCTCAGGCCTCGTTTCTTTGGGGAATCCGCTTGATGATGATGATGATGATGATGACTGTCCCTTTGGCGCTTTTAGCGGATGTCTGTGATGTCTGAGCTGTCCCTCTGCTACAGTCATTAAAACTCTATTGTTGCACTTCCTAATTTCGTAGGTTTTATTTTAAGAGTGCAGAACATAAACGTGTACGTACATGCACGCACACATACGCTCATGCATATATATTCGTGTGTGTGTGCACATAGACTCACACACAAGATACATAAAATGTTCCTTAAATTACAGCCTTGCTAAATGTGCTTTGTCTGCTACTGTTCTGTAAGATGCATAGCATAGCAGAACAAATGTTTTTATCTAGGTATTCCTGTAGCAACAGTGGAAATTCAAAATGTCACTTAGGGTGGTAGTTCCAAAACAGGCTAAGTGTCAAAATGTGGCATTTCTCAGTACTACCAACATTTTCTTGCTCAGGTCCTGATTTGTGAAGTGCCACACGTTAGAGTTTGCCAGGGCACACTGAGAATTGTTTGTAGCGAAAGCAGATCCCATACAACTTAAGAGGATAAATCATGGGGCTGTTGCCAGTAGCAGTGAAGAGGTGAGGCGTGTGGTATGTTGCCTATCCCATTACTATACACCCTTTCCTCTGCTCTGCCAGTTAAGGAATGGCCATCAAGATTTCTCAAAAGTAGATGGGAAAGTAGTGGTGAGGTCGCTTTGAGAGAAGAAAGGACAACAGAAATGGGTACATGGAAGTAGCAGCTTAAAAATGGGGAATCATTACTAGAGTATTTGGAAAACTTCTTATAAATGCTGAACCACTGATACAGAGCTTTGCAGAACAAAGTGACAGAAGTTTAATGTAAAGCCACTCTATCCATCCTATCTCTCCTTCTGTTTTAAGTGTGTTTGTTGTTGGAGGCACTTAGGCTGTACAGGTTTTGAAGAAGGATCTGATTTGAACTCTTAAGTAGTTTGCCAAAGTTATGATGAGGTCTGGAAAAACTCTTAAGTTCTGTCTGTTAATCTCTACTCTAAGCCCTATGTGAACTGTAGAGTTCCAGTGTGTTTGTACCCTATAAGCTCATGGGAAAACATGCCTAATTTGGACAGTGGACAGCTCAGTGTGGAGGAGATAGAAAGGGGAAAATGATGGAAGTTTAGTCAGTATACCCATTGTAATGTTTGTGCTGGCAAATACAGTTTCTACGTCATTATTCACTGCATGTGTAATGCAAACAAAACAACACTAATTCTTCTACTTAATTATCTTCAGTTAGTGATCTTCCACCCAGCCTGCAATATTCTCTTCTAATATGTTTAATTAAATAGCTGTGATTAGTGTAAAGCACTACCTGGTTGCAATCTATTATGATTTGAGTACTTGCTCTGAAATGCAAAGAGGGGTGAAACTTTGATCTCTGTTCCTTTGCCAGAATCTGATGTCAAGACATTTCTTCCGTTCAGCAAGTCCTGAGAACCATGTTTCAGATCCTTATTTGTACAGTCTGGTTTTCTAAATTTACTAAGAGGGGAGCTGTAAGAAAGGCTTAAAAATACATAGAGGCTTCTCTGACCTCGTCTTAGAGGACAACAGAGAACTTGCTCTGCTCGATGCATTCTGTGTTTTATAATTTAGCAGGTATACAGTCATTAATTCTTAGAAATGCTCTTGAGAGCGTTTGTAAAGGGACAAAGCATTTGTCCTGAGAGTTATTCGAGGTCTGAGTGTGTGTCTTTCCATCAGTAAGAATACCTTTAGTTTGCTCTCATCTTCCCTTTTAAAGAGAATATAGTGCACAACATTGATAGCCTCTGAATAGACAAATAAAAGGTAACCTTTTTTCCATTCTGTTTCAGTAGCACTTAGTAAGGTTTTTTTATATCAAAATACTGAATTACTTGAAAAATTAACCTTCAAAAGTAATTCATGTGTCATTTCACTGTCTCCTGGAATGTAAGTATTGTCAGCAGCACCGTTAAGAGGCTACTGTGTTTGCCTTTCGGTAAACAGACAAGCGGCATGTTAAATGAAAGTGCTTATCCGTGTTTGTTGAAGTGCTGCAGCTAACTTCAGTGAAATTTAGCTATTGCTCACTGAATTATTTCTCCCTTATCCCCAAAGGATGAAAAAGCTTCAATTCTTTCCTTTCACAACTTGTATTTCCAAATAATAAATTATGTTTCACTATAAAACTGTCCAAGTACCAGTTTGGGGTTTTTTTCTTCAAAGACAGATTTATTACTTGATTTGCAATGTATGATATAAACACACACAGCTCTAATAAAAACCAGTTGTTTATATAGAGGGCAGTTCAAAATAAAGCTGAAGTCTTCCTAAAGATGTGAAATAGAGTAAAAACAATTTGCTGAGTTTATTTTTAGAGCAGTACTTGTATATAAGCAGGTTCTTTGTGTGGATGAAACGAACCTGCTGAACTCAGATTCTTAAACTGAATTAACTCCTTAACTCTTCAGGATGATTACAATCATATCCATGGAGGCAAGTGGACAGTGAGTAACTTACGCCTGTATCTGGAGAGCACCCGTGGAAAGGAAGTCACAAACAAATTATTTGATGAAATTCACTGGATCATTGTGCAGTCACTGAAGGCTGTTGCGGTGAGTACTGTTCCTGGGACGCTGCCAGCAATAGCATTATGGCTGCAGGCTTCTCCTAACCCTGAAAGTGAGTTTGCCATCAAAACCCCTAAAATGTATTTCCTGCTGTTTGAGTGATGGTGTTGATGCTGCTTTCTGCAATTCTGTTCTCTGTTGGTCTCTCTGAGCTGAGGGAACCTTAGCATTGGCTGGGTGAGTGAGCTGTCTGCACATACTGAAGAAGCAGATGAGGCTCTTTCCTTGAGGGCTCCATGAACTATTTAATGTGACTTGATGCCGCCCTTGTGAATAGCGTTGAGCTCTGCCAAGGTGCGTGACGTCACTGCAGCAATAACAAATGTGTCAAAGAAAAAATAGCTCTGGAGGACAATTTATCAAAGAAAATGTAAGGCTATTAGTTCAGCAGAGTTACATAACTTACTTTCACCTCTTTTATACACAAGTCATGCAGTTATCATGAACTCTTATTTAAAAAGAAAAAGTAGAAACCAGTCCTCTGCTTGGGTGCCTTTGTAGTGTTTGGGCAATATCCCACTGCATTAGAGAGCAGATATTGCTCTGTCACTCAGCTGGGGTAACTGAATAATTAACTGGTGCCACAGACTGTCCTGTTACCAAGTGTGTGGCCCTGTCATGGATTGGTCCTGGCACCACCGTGAGCTGAATCAGCTCATTTGCCCAACTGACAATTACTGTCTTGTTTTACCCATGGGTTAGTATTCTGCCCATGTAAAAAGCTGAATCACCTCTCTGAAGAACCAGATGAACCCCAGAGTCAGCACGAGAAGAGGGACGAGGTCGTGAAGCTAGGATCAGTGGGAGGTGGGGAACTGTAGCTCAGCTTAGCCTCTTCTGTGCAGCCATGTTGGAAACCAGATGTGACAAGGAAAGGGATTCAATCCAAATGTTAGCAGAACCTTAAAAGAGAAGAGAAAAAGTGCTGAGATTTATCTAGCATGAAATGTTTTGGTCCTCTGTCTTTCTGACGATAGCAAATGTAATGAGATGCTTGTTCCTCTTCCCCTCCCTTTCCACTCCCTGAAGAACTGAAAAGCTGTCATTATTACTCAGATGAAAACATCTCACCAGCTTGTTACAAAGGTTTCCTTAAAAGATCTAGTGAGATTTGCATAGAAGAAGAGTCTTGCCATGTATGCTGCAAATGTTTAGCAGATGCAGGGAAACCACTGATTCTTTGGGGCATGTGCATCTAAGCAGAACTTGATCCTAGGTCCCTCTTGGCTTTTGGGATCATAGTTGGCTTGAGTTAATTATAATTTTCTAATTATAACTTTTCTATAATTATAATTATCTAGTAACTGACCTCAAATTTCTGCATAGTTGCAGCAGCATAATAAAATAAATGTGTTTGAATAAGTCTTCTTTTTCTGAAGTTTAAAGAATTCACAATTATGTGAAGCTGTGTTACATAAATTGTAAAACTTCCTGATTTCTCCTGATGCAGGCAGGCTTCGAATATTGTTATTACTTGTGAAAAATATGAAAACACTTTTATTTTCACTCTGGCAACATAATGGAAAATTAGTGTAATATACTACTTGACATTAAGGCAGACATTAATATTGAAATATTTACTTACAACTTGGAAAAAGGCAATATTGAAGTTAGGATTTAGTAAACTTATATTGGATTTAGAACACTTAAACTCTAATAGAAGATTTCATAATGTAATGTAATTCATAATGTAATGTAATTCATAATGCAATTGCATGTGATTTCTACCAAAGTGTGTTATCAAGTTACTGAATTGTTGATTTTAATACATACTGATATCTTTTTTTCTTATAGCCTGTAATGAATAATGATAAGCACTGCTTTGAGTGTTATGGCTATGACATTATCATTGATGACAAGCTGAAACCATGGCTAATTGAGGTAAAGTTATATAAAAAACAGGAAAAACACTTCCTTCTCTTTTCACAGAACAAAACTAAGTAGATTTCAGTGTAGTCTTTCCCCTTTTCAAAAGGTATCTTTTCTTCCTCAGGTAAGTAGATAAAGAAAAGTGTTGAAAAGTACAATAGGCTGTGTGCTTTTGTTTCCTATTTGTTTGGTGGCTTTATTTGTTGGTGGCTTTCTGTTTTGCCTTTTCAATCCAGTGCATCCATACAATTGGACTGCAGAGGCAGAACTGTTAGATACCATATGGTTAGCTGGAAACTTGTCATTGACTTGATGGAGTATAACATCAAACTTTAGTTTTAAATGCTGTCATGGCCTTAATGTTGCAGGTTGAGAGGAAAGATAAGGGGCACACAAAGGATAATTGAGGTATTTGTAAGGTTGGAGTCACACACACACCCCCGCCCAATTTTTCTTTAGCGTATTCACTTTGGATCTGTATGTTCAACATAAGTTTTATCTATCCTTCTTGTGAAAGATCAAAGGTAAATGGACTTTATAAAAATAAAATATTAAACAATCTGTTTATTGTTCTGATACCACTTCTCCATAATAAATGTGGAACACAAGAGCTATGTTAAATGAACCCCAGTTCTAAATAAAGCAAGGTGCGCTGTAGTGCTTTAAATTGAGGGCACGTATGTGTGTCTCCAGCTCACCATTTACCAGGGGAGAACTCAGATAGAGAATGTAAATAAAAGCCATTTACCTGGAAGAAATCCACGGATTCCTGTATGTAACAGCTGTTGAAGTGAACCAGGCAAAGGGTAAGCACTGGAAATTCTGGGGTTTACATCTGTGTAAGCTTAGAAAATAAAACACAAATCTGTGTCTTGCCTGACTAACCCTGGTGAACCTAGTCTCAACAAAAATCTTCAGGCTGACGCTGCAGACACTTAGTGGTTTGGTGCTTTTGTCTTTAAGTAATAAATGAAATGCCCGGTGGGGGGATTCCTTCCCATGTCTGAGGAACTGAAAGATGTGCTTTGAGACGCTCTTAATTTCCCAAATAGTACATATAGTCATATATGCTTTTTTGGAGAACTATATACCACTGAAAAAAATGATGCTGACCCTTTTTTTTTTTCTTTCCCCTTTTTTAGGTTAATGCTTCCCCTTCTCTTACTTCTAGTACTGCTAATGATCGTATCTTGAAGTATAATCTTATAAATGACACACTTAACATTGCTGTGCCTAATGGGGAAATTCCAGACTGTAAATGGAATAAATCTCCACCGAAAGAGGTTCTTGGCAATTATGAAGTCTTGTAAGTTTTATCAGAGTTCTGTGTAAATGTACATATTTTTTAGGCACCTCACTCTTTTAATGCCTAACATAGCCCACAGAGATAAGATGAGCTTCATTCTGATGTGAAAAATGGACACAAAGTACCGCTTCATTTTTTTGGAGCTGCAATAGCAGCACTGGAGGTGGGAGTGCGTTAAAGAAGGGTTGTCTCACCTGGTCTCTAGAGGGAATGTTAGTTGTCTGATAAGCCTCTGCTTGCACCTTTTGAGCTTCCAGCAGCTGGATTTGACAGATGAAGGTGAAGAGAGCGTTTGTCTTAAACGTGTAAAACTTCAGTTGTATTGAGTGTAATATGTCAATGGCATTTAAATACATATAATAGCTTTTTTGATAGAAATTTTCACTCAGCTCCTAGAAACGACACCACTTGACTCCTGTAATTCATGGGTGTAATTATAATGAATTGTTAGATATTTATTAAATTCCCCAATTTGTATTGCAAAGGGAGAAATTGAGGAAACAGGGATATTTATGTTGGAGTGTCTGAAGGATTCATTTACAATTGATAGGTAGAGGAAGACTGATTTAAATACCATTTTGATGATACTCTTTCTTGCATTTTGAGAGAAAATGTTCAGATAGGTTCTCTAGCATTACGTGGTACAATTGTTCAGCATGTCAGGAATGTGATGATGTGCATAGCTGATTCACTAGTTCACACTGATCTTAAATACTCTTTCTATATGCGAGTAGAGATAGTGTAACAAAGTATATATTATGACTGTTGTGCAAAATATTGTAGTGTTATCTTTTGATAATTACACATCTATAGCCAGTTTCTGCTTGGAGTTCGCATAGCAGCTGAGAGGTAAGTTTATACTGAGGTGATCTGAGGCCATAATGGGCTTAGATATTTAAAGAACTACTTGTCGCTGTGGTTAAGTGTTACAAAACGCGTGTCATTGAATGCATTTCATCTAAGCACACTGTTGTTTGACCACCTCATTCTTTGCTTACTTGCTCTCTGATGCAACATTGGAGTGTTTTAACACTGCAGCTAACAATTCTCTAAAGCAATAGCCTAAGACTTCCAATGCCAGCAGCCTGATGCTCCTGCTTAGCCACAGACCCACGCAGAGAGGAGAAATACAGAAGTACATCTGAAATTTCACAACTGTAAAATTTCACAAACTTGGGACTTTAACCAAAGCTGCCAGATGATTTGCTCCAGTGATGCATGTGTAAACCTGTGTGTAGAACAGCTTGTATTACATTTCAGTGCTAGGTATTAAGTAAAACAGAATAGAGAGGACTCGCTCTTGTTTGTGTAGTGAATAGCAGGACGAGGCACTGAACACCTTATCTTCTTTTTAGGTATGATGAAGAGATGGCGCAGGGTGATGGGCCAGATCGTGACTTGCGCGGTCGCCCTGGGCAATCTACTGGGGTGAAAGGAAACCGGGCAAGAGATTCGGGGAAGCCTGTACTAACCACCTGGAAGTGACAACGGACGAAGCAGCTGCGCTCTGGGTAGGATGACAGCGTGAACAAAAATGCTGGTTTTGAACAGATTCCTCCATTCTTCTGCATTGCATGTGGGAAATACTAAAAGAGGACAATACAGGCTTTGAAAAGAAATGAAGCAAACACTCTAAACTCAGAACTGTACTAGACATACACTGACTTGATGATTATTACAATAATATATATATAGTGTGTATATATAATTGTTTTATATATACACACACATATATATTTTGTATGAACTCATAATCTCTCAGTAATGATTAAGAACTTATTAAATAAAAATTCCAGTTCAGAATATGCATTCTGAAAGAAACCCCTTGCTGTTCTGGATAGGATTTATGTCCTATAGTAACCTGTCCCTAAGTCCCTATAAGATATGGGGGGTGGGTTCTGTAAAATGGTGGTAGTAATGAGTGTTAATATTGTCACAATGATGGTTCACATGCTTGCCAGTAAAAGAAGGGTAACTAGAAGAAATAGAATACATGGAGTTGAGGCTGTAGTCACTTAATGCAGCTAGTGATTTATAACCAGTATTAAGAAATTGAAAAGCAACTCTTTATATGCTGAGGGTTTGTTTGTTGTGTTTGGGTTTTTCTTTTCTTATTTCCTTTAAGTGTTTTGAGCTTCTAACTCTTTAAAGAGAGAAAGTTTCATGGACTGAGGGAGTGTTTCAAATGCTCTGTAGATGCATTATTTCACGAGCTATTTATTTTTCTTTCAAGAAAATGCATGTCTGTGGAAACAGACAGAACAATTACATACTGTAATAAATCTCAGTCCTTGAAGCCAATGATAAATTCTTAATTTGCACCAGAATCTCTTTATTTATTTCTGCATGTATATAAGTACAGTATCTATATATTTTTGTATATTATGTGCACGGTAAGAAAAATATTGTTGCACGTGGTAAGCCATTTCTGGTAGCTCTGATAGCAAAAGTTGTGATGATTAGCTACCAAAATGTATAGAGCAAAAGTTAAAAATAGGTATTTCAGTCTTCTAACAGCGCCGCATATAAATAAACTGGTTGGGTTTGTGATTGGCTGTTGCTCCCACTTGCATTTCCACTAGTTATTGGAGGTTATTTATAAATGTCAATGTGGAGCTCTGATTATCTTTATTTCCCTTTCTCCTCCCGCCCCCCTTTTTTTTTTTTTTTTGGATGGTGGGGAATCATGGAGACAAAGGCAGAGGGGGCTGAGAGTTGCACATGTCCATGTAAACGTAACATGCTCTGACCTGGATGCTGCTAGCACAGTGATACTCACCCTCTGCCTGCCACAGCGGGCTACCTGTTTTGCCCTCTGATGTGGCAGGCCACTAAAGCACATACAAAGAAAACTTAACCTCTCCCAAATGTTTTGAGTTTCTTGAACACATAAAGCAGCCCACTTGTACCACAGAAAATGTCAGTCCTTTTCCTGCTTTTGAACGTCCTCCTAGATGAGGGCAGCTGCTTGGAAACTGCTTTTTTGGGGGAGAGTTGGTGCTGATGACTTTGCAGTCTGAATGCAATCTGGCAAGAGCAGTTTGGGCTGGGGAGGGAGGGCAGATATGGGCTGGGCTGACCAATATCCTTACATGTGATCTGGGATTCATCCTTGGAGTAAAGGATGAAATATGTAGACTGAATGAGTCACTCCAAGTGTAATCCTCATCTTGATCAATCTTGGACGTTCCATTAAAATAAAGACCAAGATCCAATTGATTCTCTGGAAATCAGGCCTTAATACAAAAGCATATTCAAGTTGGCTCTTGAAATAAGGCTGAGAAAAGATGATTACTGCATCATAGTAAAGCTCATCTAAATTCCTGGTCTTACAGTTTTGGGGGTTGAAGTTTTATGTTTGGTGTGTTGTTTTGTGGGGTTTTTTTAGTTCCTAAGCGTGAGTCTTGCTTGTATGTTTGAACCATGATGGGTGAGCTACTCTTAACTAGATATGTGGTCAGATATTAAGTATTGTTTTAATGATGTGATATTTAGTGGGCAGATGTTTCCGGCCCCAACTGCCTGTTAGTAGGAAGTATGTGACAGCCTTAGGAACCATGAGGCTGTAGTAAATAGTACTTTGTTGTGTGGCTATATTTCTTATAGACAGACAACACAACAAGGATACTCTGATAGAAGGAAAATTGAGCTTTCTCTCATTTTAGTTTCTGCTGCTTGTGATTAATTTCTTTAGAGCTTGGACAAAGGATGTTGTTGTAGTCTTGTAGTCTATCGTAACAATAGCATTAGCAAGGATGAGTACAACATAATGATTACTCCTTCCCTATATCTTCTTTCCTGTTCCTGTAGCCTACATTAGTGGGATTTCATAGGGAAGAGGTATATGCTAATTCTAGTAAAGATTCAACTTCACACTGTTACTTTTTGAGTATGTAGAAGTCATGACATACTAACTGACCTGTAGTGACTTTCAGTCTCCATCGTGGGAAAGCTTACTGTGAAAGCAAAACCATGCCTGGCTTATTAGGATTTATTGCTGTTGGTGGCTTTGGAGACTTAATCCAGGTAATACTTTTCAGGTGTAATTTCACAATGAATCAAAACAGACAGTACCATCTACATCAGTTCTTCCAAACTTGTTTGGAAGGTGGTACTCTGTGTTGGCGATGGTGGCTTTACAGCTAGGCAGCGAATTGAATCAGGGCTTGCAGAACACAAGAGACACTGACAAGACAGAAAAGGAATAGCACTACCTATAATATTACTAATTAAATATTCTTATTTGTTTGGGGGGTTCTAATGGCTTGGAAAGGGTCAACTCATTTGAGTTCCCACTCTTACGATAATGCATCTCTTCCAGTTCTGACTTCTGAAAAGTTGTCATCGTGTTAAATTGGTAAATGTCTTACTATTGCCTTCAAAGAATGAGAATTTCTGCCCCAATGTGTAGCAGATCTGTTTCATTCATGTATAGTATTTGCAGAGCAGTATTTTATTTGGAAAATAGTTTCATAGAGCTATCAATTTGGAACGATCAAATCCTTCTCTCACCATGGTAATACTGGGAAAGCATATGCCAAACACTTTACTTGAGGCTGAAATATCTCTGTAAAATACCTAGTAAATCATCGTTACTACTACAAAACCAAAACATTAACCTATTACTAAATGGGGGATAAAGGAAGCTCTGATAGGAATATTTTGCCATGTAGTACTTAATCCCATAACTAGCATTTTGATTTCGAATGTGGGTGTCACATTTTACAAGGTTAAATCTCCAACCAGTGTATTGCTAGCAATTTATCCTGCTGACTCAAACATTAATTCAGTCATGCAATGTTCTTCTTTGAAGAGCAAGAAGACCAAGAGACTACAGGTACAGTGACCATCTCTTCTTGATCCCATTCCACTTTATTTCTAAAAACAATGTGCTGGTGATTAGATCCGTCAGGCTGCTTTCTCCTCACTTCCTTGTCCAAAAGGGTTTTTGCAGAGGATGAAGCTTGGAGGCCTCACTATATTTTCACTTCTAATACTTGAAAAGCCTATGTATGTAAAGGGAGTTTTAAGGAACAAAACTGAAATATCATGAAATTCTAGATAACTAAGATTGGCTTTCTGATTATCAGTAAAAAGCCAACTCCCCAAAAAAACTGTAAGCAAACACAAAATACTCCTTTTCTATGAGGAACTTGAGGCCTCATATCCCTAAGTGAAATGTTCTTGAGAAACTCAAAATTAGGAACACCCATTGCTATGTAATATTTATTTTTTCTGTGCAAGACCTGTTGAAAAATACAGTGCTGGTTTGAAGGAATTTAAATCAGGAACGGGTCATGTTCTGCATTAGCTGGAATGAGAGTTCGCTCTGTGCATGACACAGCTTGTCCATAGACTCAGGAGGATGACAAGGGAACAAAAGCAGTTACAGCTAATAGTTGTAAAGGGGACTAATATAGGTGAGGAGGAAGGCAGTATGTGGCTGCTATCGCCCTGTGAGATGCATGTTTGTACATGGCCTTGAATGGTAAAGGTGAAAATGTGGTGAGGAGGAAGAGAAACTGCAAATTAAAACTTTAATTGCCTACTCAGCAATAAAAATCTTAAACCTTTTACTCCTGTGTCCTTAACTAAATCTATTGCTGTAGTAGGACAGAACTAATGGTACTAAGTGGTGTACAAACTGATAACAGCCTGGGGCACACCCTGCTATCAGCTGGAGCTGAAGAATTGACTAAAGGTGTGATGATAACATGTGTTATAAAAGATGTTAAACCTTGTGTGGATGCTCTCATTCAAAGGTAAAGTAGCTTGTTTTTCCAGAGCCTAATTCTCTGAAATATTGAAGACTCCTTAACCTCTGACTTGAGAGAGTTTAAGTGGGTTTAAATCTGAGTGAGTGAAAGCAGACGACCTCTTATTTCTGAGTAACTAACTGTGGCCCTAGGCTAATCATCTTCCAAATGTGTCTAACAGGAGGATAAAGAAACTGTTTTGGCTTTCAGTGGAGCAAAATAAATTAGAACTAACAGTTCTTAAAAGTTCTGACTTAAGCTATTGTAATAACTTGCCAGGCAGAGCTAAAATAAATGTGCCCCTCAGTCCTAAAATACTGTTCTTCATATGCTCAAGTGATCACTGGCATAACGACAGTATTGTATAAAGAATTAAATAGACAAGCTCTGAACAGCTACGGGAATTGTTATAATGACATCAGTGTAGAAGGAGCTTATTGCTAGAGTTGAATAGTGGGGCTTGCTTCCTGGGCACTAACCTTTCTCCCTATTAATTCTTGAAATGGAAGGAATTAATAAGATTCCCAGAGAATAACTTCTTTATATGGCTTTAGGAACTTAATTAGAATAAAAGAAACAGTATTATCCCTAAAGCTACTTTGTTGCTGTTTGCTTTACAATAGAACTTCTGCCTAAAATGTCCCTGTCTTCTGATTCACTTCCTGCTATAAACTTAGCAAAACAATAGACATTTCACAGAAGATATATAGTCCTGCATTTCAGCAGCAGAACATGTCAGGCAGAGCTCATTTATCTGTAGTAAAGGAAGGACTTTGTCATTATAAACTGGTGCTGTTTCTGAAGTAGTTACTGTTCAGTTTTCTTAGGTAGAAGAAACAGGAGGCAACTTAGGTTTTGTGCCTGCTGTATTAAAATAGCTCGCAGGAGCCTTCAGGTCAGTGGGAAGGACTCTGTGCCATCTGGTGCATATATCAAAATGTAACACTGGTGTCCATAGCTAGTTATGCTAACACATAGGGTTCCCTAACAAAACAAAATTATTCCTGTATTCTCTGCAGAAAAAAACTCAACAGGCATAGCTGGGAAAACCTGGCTTTAGCCACAATCCTGTTAAAAATGTATTATTAAGAGGAAATAGGAACATAAATTAGTATCTTGGAAAAACTGATTGTTTTTACTGAATAGTAGGAAGTTGTTTGTGCTACACTGTTGGTTTTTTTCCCACTTTAAGCTGCCATCAAAGCTTAGGCAAGCTTAAAAAAGCCTCTCTGTACTTGAAGCAGTCCCTAGCCAGAACTTTCCCATTCATTATAATGACATAGGGTTATCTTTACCATTGACAGAGTTTTCCATGCCTTAATTATTGTCAAAGTTTGTACTTATTAAAAGCATATCATTCACGTCTTAGATAATCATAGGCAGGTGTGAAATTAAAAAAGCTTGGACTGTGTGAAATACTATCTCCTTGTGTTTCACATTATTTTTGATTAATGAAGGATATTTCAGTCAAGAACATTTTTTATATATAAAAAGCTCTTTCCTAGTGACTGCCGGGCAATGAAATTGTAAAATTCATTGATTTGCATGGAATTAAATTAATATTCTGAATTTCTGTGTCAGTGGTTGGCATATATGATCCCTTTACATGTCCATTCAAAATATGGTTCACGATTTAAATTTAGATTTAAAATGTAGATAGATTTATATAACACTTGGGCTCTCTTAGAACCTTCCAAAGAGAATGCTGAAATGTTATTGCAAGAGTCAACAAACACCAGTGTTGTCACTGAGTGAAGCCAAGAGGCAGCATTTCTTTACAGAGAGAGTATTAGTGCTTAAAAGGACACATGGAATTTCTGAGGACAGCAGAAGACACAAGAAGCATATTTAAAAATAGATTGTGATAAAAATAAAAATAACCGTGGGATACTTATCTAAAATGAGAGAGGATTTTTTTTTTTCTTTTACATTTTTTCCCGAGAAACTTCCTGTCCTGTTCCTAACAGTCTAAATCAAATGCTCACCAGCACGGCTTTGTAGACTGTTGGCCTTTCCTCTAAGAAAAAAGATTGACATATTCCTTCTTAGGATGCCATATTCTGAGTATAACTGAAAACGTTCAGAGGACAACCAAATATTTAGGAAGAAAAAATTAGTTAAATCCAAATTATTAATATGTCAAAGTATAATTCACTATATCAGTAAATTATTTATGGCATCATAATAGTGTCATCATGCTGTGAGGTTGCATGACTGATGATAGATATAATTAGATCATTAATCTCTTTTAATTCATGGCAGGAAAAATGTTGTGTTTGAATATGCATTAACATAATTTACGTTTTATAAATTTTAAAAATAGTGCTTTGTTAACCACAGAGGTATATTTCTCCAAGCAGTTTTTCAAGTGCATATATGTATTTATTCAGTGCATATGGCCTCAAGCCTCTATATATTTATACATACATTAAACTGTGTTACTATAAATACTTAAGTCAAATTAAGCACCAGCATGTCTATTAACCCCAGTGCAGACAAATTCTGCTTTTGCCTATTGTGGTAATTCACAGGAAGATTGATAGCATTGATCCAAAAGGTAGACTAAGATGACTTCAGCAATGTTGCTCCTGAACTGTTTCAAACTATACACTTGGAAAGGGGGCAAAAACTTTACAATCAAATATGTATTTTTAACATTTTGATAGCTGTTTTTGTCTTGCTGTCTTCCAAAGGAGTCTAAGCATTTTTAATCTAAATGTAAAAAGCATAGGAAACAACCAGAAAAGAATATTCAGCAGCTTGAAGATACTGTTCCCTAAAGTGGCGCATCGAGGAACCTCCAAATATTAAATTAAAATGTTAATATAAGTTGTCTTTTGGTGAACTTTATTTTTTCCATTGAAGTCCTGCCTTTACTTTTTATGTTTAAGATGTCATAGCATCTATAAAGATGTTTAAGTGACAAGCTGGAAAACACGATTACTGTTTCTCGAGTTGTTTAAAAATCTGAATCCAGTTGTTAGGAAGAAAAGGGTGTGTTAAGTACACATTTCTGATCGCCCTCCGTTCCCTTGGAAGAACCAGCTCAAGTTCCACATGAAGAGGAATCCCAAAACAACACCATTGCCTTTGCACTGTGACATGAGGGCTAAATTTACTATACCTATATACATTTTTAAAAATGTGTAGTAAGTAAATATATATGCAAATAGTGTAATAAAATATATACACCATATAAACACACATATTTTAATATACATCATATGTATAAAATGCATATAAAATGTACAAGCAGTAGTAAAGCAAAGTCCATGCACGGGAATTGCTGGTTGGAAGAATAAGGCATGACTTTCCTCAGGGTTAAAAGACTGACAGTTTTTGCAACCATGCCAGGAGCCTGAACACACACCTCTCACTCCTTCTACAGTCGTTGCCCCATCCCGGCCTAATATAAGACCTGAGTCCTGAGTTTCACAGGCGGTAGCACTGGATTTGTGCATGGTGATAGTGATTTTTACCCCAAGATGGTATTCAATCAACTCTCTGTGAAATAGCTGGGGGTTTTTTTTGTGTGTCAGACTGCCACAGGCTGCAGGTTGAACTTCTGTCCTCTGCCAAAATGGAATTCCTTTTCATCACAGTATGACCTTAGTTCTAGCAGGGAGCGCTATGATTTACACTGAATTCCTGTTCTGTTTCTTCAATCTTCGAACAAGTTTGAGCATTATTTGACCATACAAAGAGATGAATGACTGTTTTGATGTTGAGGTTGAAGAAAGTCTAAGTGTTCTGGCAGGGAGGATTTCCAGCTTTGACAATGCTCTAGGCGAAACGGAAGCTTGATTCGTGTCCATACAGAAAGAGCTGTATTTACGATTATATATATAACTTGTAATCTCTAAAGAGAGCTGGTTTACGCAAGGCTTGAGGTCATATTTAATGAGACACACTGTATGGAAAACTAAAGCCTATCTATGGTCAGAAGTGAGAGAAGAAACAATAAACATCAAGATTCCTCCTCTCAGATGTGACTTCTGACTTTCAACACAGGAGAGAGAAGGGAGAAATAGTGTTAAATCCTACAAAACTTAGCAACCTGTCCAAATTTTGCAGTAAACTTAATTGCAATTAACTCAAATCAACTTTTAAAGGACATCATTGCTTCAGAAGGTAACATTTACCCCGGTGCCATGGTCTCATAGCTCTACTGAGCTAATCTAAATTCCCAGTGAACTTAAAACTCCTGAAGTTAATGAGTCACACACTTAGTGAAAGAGTACAGGAAGACTCGGCGTCTATGCTGATTATATGCAAACTTGCGTAAGAAACACGGCCAAGAGGAAAGTGCTCCTAGGACTGTTTGGCAGCCTTACCCAATCATCCAGAGCTCTCGCTGTCCTCAAACCAGGCTGTCCTCTGGGACAACGCTGGAGGCAGTTGGTGAGTGATGAGAAGGGCAGATGTGAGGGAAACGCTGAAATTGGTAGAGGAGAAGGCAAAGGCTAAAGGGACGAAATAAGGTTACCGCGGTGGCTGCTGCTGGGGACTTGACATAATCGTCTGTCTAAAGTAAATAAGCCTAAAAGATAGGCAAGGGCGGGAGTAACAGTTCTGCCTGCGATACCGCTCAGGTACCGCGCACGTCCCCGCACGGAGGTTGCACCACATCAGCGTCGCTGTTGTAAAGGTGGCCCCGTCCTTGAGCTACCCGCTCCTGAAAGGCGGCTGACAGACGAGCCCGCGAAGTCCCGCGCTGTCTCCTCCGGCAAAAGGCGGCTTCAGCTGACAGACAGGGGCCAGAAGCGCAATAAATGCAGCACCGGCGTTGCCGCATTGTGCTGTTAGAGGGCACTGCGCTGCGCGGCGGGATCAGAAGGGGAGTTAAAGCCTTCGCCACTGCCGGGCGTTGAAAAGACCCCGTCGCTTTGCAGGATCTACCGGCTCGGACAAACTCCGCTCCGGGAAGCGAAAGCTTCTGCTCCTTCACGGCTGCCTCCCCCCCTCTCCCCCCCCCCCCCCCCCCCAGTGGAAACGGGACATAAGCGTTTATTCACGCCGCAGCTTGCCGGTGTTGCACAGCGTTACCGCCAGCGATTTCCGACCACGTAGATACCTATCTACACCTATATGCACAGCGGCTGCCCTCTCGGCCAGCCCGTCGGGGCGGGCAGGCTGCCCGGCTGGGGCGGGGTGGCCGCGGCTGGCACCACCGAACGTACCCCCGCCGCCCTCTCATGAAGCGCACACAGCTCCTCGCACGCCTATCGCCCCCTGAGCCGGGGGCTCGGCCCGCGGGACCAGCGGGGGGACGGGCCTCGAGCCACCCGGGGGCGGGATAGGTGCTAACGGCCCCCTGCAACCGTTAGGGAGCTCCCGCCGGCCGCGGAGACGCGCGCGCCCCCGCCCAACTCTCGCCCCCGCTGGTACCGTCCACCCAGTACCTTTGCCCCCTCCAGCCATCAACTAGGAAGCGGCGTTAACTGGCAGGCGGGAAGAGCCAATGGGCAGCGGCGAGGCGGGAGTATACCCTTCGCTCTTACCCAATCGAGAGGTGCCTGGGCGTTCGCCAATTGGAGGGGCGGGGGAGGAGGCGGGCGTAGCCGGGCGCGGGGGGTGGCGGCGGCAGTAGTCAGTGCGGCGGGGAGCGGGGTGCAGCGCTGCGGTTTCTCTCTCGGTCCTCCGCGCTCTCTCGCCGTCTCATTAGCCCTTCACACTCCTTCGCCGGCGGGCACAGGGGGCGGCCAGTTCCCGGCTTCAGGTGAGGGCGGCGCCTTGGGCCCTAGCCTCAGGGAGAGGCTTGAGGCGGAGGCCGGGCTTTAGACGCCCGTCGGAGCCTTTGCGGGGTGGCGGGCGGCGGGGGTCCCGCTGGCGGGCGCGGGGAGGGGGGCTTGGTTCTGCCGTCGCGCCTCGCCTCAGCACGGCTGGTGCCCCGCGGCGTGGTCAGGCTTCTCGGGGTGGGGCGGGCGGTGTGCTGTGAAGGCCCCGTTGGGTGCCGGTGGGGCTCTGCGCCCCTGCGGCGCGGCGGTGGTGCGGGGCGGGGAGGAGCGGAGCGGGGACCGGGACGGGAGTGATAGTGCCGAGGCGTCACGGCGAGGCGGAGGGGCAGCGCGCGCCTTGGGGAGGGGGCCAGGGGTGCTTGGGGAAAGGGGGGGTGGGGGGGGGCAGGTCGCAGGCCCGCGAGCCCCGCGGCGGTGCCGGGGCTTCCTCTCGGGCGGGCGCGGGGAAGGTGAAGCTCTCCTTGCAGGGCGCCTGGCGGGGAAGGGCAGGGCTGGGGCTCGCCGGGGATGACGCCACGGGCTTGTGGGGAGGCTCGGTTCCTGTCGGAGGGAAGAGCTCGCTGCTCGGGGAAGTTTAGCGACCCGCTCGGCGGCGACGGCTTTGGTTTTGGGAGGGGAGGAAAAGAGGGCCGAGGAGGGACACCGATGGGTAGCTGGGGTTTCTTTTTATTTCCCTCACGGGTGTGAAATCCCGGCGTCCTGGATGCTGGCAGGTAGCGATGCCGACTCGGTGGGAGGAGGTGTTTCTGCGGGGGAGAGCGAGGTTTTTAAGCGGCTCACGGCCTCCTGAGCGCCGGTAACGACCCAGCCAAGTCAGGCTTCTCGGTCTGCCCATTGCCGCCTTCTCTCTTGGCTTTCCCTTTTTTGGCTTGCGGAAAGAATCACCCCATCTCCCGAAGTCTAACGTACGCGTGAGAGACAGAAGCCTCTTTATGTGTATCGAGGCTACCTGGTTAGAGAGCGACTGGGTGTCCACAGCGCCTGCCTGGCTTGCTGTATCCATCTTTCCCAGCTGCTTGGCCGGCTCTGGTTGTAATGACTCAGAAGCTGATAGACTCAAGTCTTCTGAGGGAGGCTTCGTCCTTTTCCCCCAGCTGTAAGGGAAGCCAGAAGGGTGTGAGTGACGTACGCTGTCCTTTGTAAAGTGAATATTTGGACACGGAATGCAATCTTGCAGTTTTACGTCTTCAGCTTTCTCTGTAGCTGTTCTTGTTTAAGACCGTAGTTTAGTTAGGATGATTTAAAATGACTATGGCACTGCTCATATTTCCTGTACCTGTTTTAGCAAGTTTGATAATTTGTACATGACCTAGACTGGGGTAAAAAAATGAGCTTCACAATGAATTAGACACTTTTGTTTTCTTCTGTTGCACTCCATGACCTCAAAACAGACTGCTTGAACGGGTTACCGTAAGACTGTTTTCTCTTGCTGCAGGGGGGATTTTTTTCCTCCCTCCTAATTTGGATTTAATTCCAGAGTTTGTTCAGCCTTTTGCTAAAGATAGAACCCTTTAACTACTTTGAAAAGGTAAAAACACTTAGCAGCATTACTGTAGTAGTCATAGTGGACTACATTATGTAAGCAACTGACTTTTTCCATTCTGGTGTAACAAAAAGATCATTCTTGTACAGCTTTGATGAGACCAATATAAAAACATTGCTTCATTGCTCCTTTTTTTTTTTGGGGGGGGGGGGGGGGGGGAGAGAAGGGAAGACTTGTATTTCTGCCTAAAGGAAAGAAGTAAGTAAAACAGCTTGCCAGCTGTATTTCAGATGGGCAAAACTGCTTAATTGTGTTTGTAACTGTTGATGTTATTAGCACCAAGGGCTGATGTGCTTGCTGTTTCAGACCTGTACCTGCCTGAAATTATATTTTGTCAAAGTTGCTATGTGCCTTCAAAGATAGTAGATTATGTTCTGCCAATTATGACTGAATCAGCTTGAATAGTAGTGTGTGTGTTAGCGCACAGGGCATGTCTAATTAGCACAACGCAGCATCGTTTTAGAGATCTCTGATCGTACTCTACCCCAGCTAAGGTATGGCAAGCAGGAAGGAGTGCAGATGCTGCTCTGTCCTCAGTAGCATTAACCTTGGCATGGCTGTTCAGTGTTCAAGTACTCCAAACTCCCCTCCGTGCATAGTTTACAGTTCTAGAGTCAGTTTTTCTGGCTCAGGATCTGTGTGCTGTGCAGTGCCATACTCGAATAAACATTAAAAACTGCCCTGGGGGTTAAACTGCATACCACACATCCAAGCAACAGTATCAGCGTTAAAGGGAAGATACAGAGCACAGTTGTAGTTAGTGATGAAATAGTTGGTTGCTAGGCAAAGCTCTTTTTGAGTTACTATCTTTTTTTACTGTATGTTTTTACTCTCATTTTGAAGAGGGTGTGCTGCAAATAGATGCAGTAGTTAATATCAAGCTGACAAATTAGATGGCATTTATGATTGCTGGGCTGTGCTGTTAGCTGTATGTGTCTTTGTCTGGCCTTAGGTGTTCCTAAACTTCTTCTTTTAAACTGTTTATGAGAGAGTCTCTATATTCCACAAGTCCTTTCTGTAACAAAACCAATTTTAGCTTGTAGCATATATTTAATTGTGTTTTTAATACTTTTTTATTCCTTTAGTGTTTGGAATACTACTATAGTAACATGACTTTCTTACTCCACAGTGGTATTTTGAGGAACGTTTTGATCTATGCTTATTTGTAATTAATATTTTCAGAAAATACCTAGAGTATAAATTTTTCTAATTGGTAGATGTCTGCTTTTTTTTTTGTAGTGTCAGGACATATGAATGTTGGTCTGAAAATCAACATTGTCAACCTGTTATTTGTACCATGTGATATATTTTGGCGATTTGCATCAAGCATGAGAAATTTTATTCTCATGGTCTGTTTATATGGTACCCTTCCCTTCTCTAGAGCCAAGTGATCTATGTGCTTTAAGATGTCCTTATGTCAGTTCTGTGCTTCCTTGCTTGTGGCTGAAATGAGCCTAAAGGTTACAGTGACTTGAGTCAGTAGCCTGCAAGCGCAGGATAAGAGATTTCTGCACTTGTCACAGCGATGGCAAGGGATAAAATGTTTTGTGGTGGTGCTCCTTGTCAGGAATTCCCTGTGCTTGTACGAATCCATGGGAGTAATACGGGTTAGCTGAAAGGTAGCTTTCTGCTTCTGGGACAGTCCATGGTTTTCTTGATGTGGGAGTAGCAGGTTGTAGAAAATGTTGCATCCTCTCATGCAGTAAAGCCAGGAGACTGACTGGTAGATGCAGATGGAAGTGTTGGGTTTGTGGGGTTTTGTTTTTCTTGTTTTAGTGGATCTGTTTAAACATGCTCACAAATTAATACATTGGAGTATTGTTCTGTTCGTTCTTGGGATCTCTGCTTTTTAAAAGAAATTGTAAGATTTAATGACTTGTTGCCTGAGACCTGGAATGAAGTCTCTAGTTCTTGAATTGAAGATTAGTCTGAGAGATGAACAACTTTTTTGTAACATAGGATTTAACTTAAGTTCTGCCTTAATCCATAAAGCTTCAAGAAGTGGCATTGTTCCTTTCAACTAAATCTAGTTGCGGGTTTTTGGCTTGACTTAATGTAGCAACGAATTGTTCTCAGGACATGAAAAGGAAGAAAGCAGGAAATAGCAGTGATGTAACTGTACCGACATAAACCAAGCTGAGTGTGTGGTTGAATAGAATGGTGCACTTATTCTGAATGTTACCTGGCCAGTTGGCTCACTGGGCTTGGGAAGAATAACCTGAAGTCAATAGTAAAAAGGCTGTTGTATCCAGGGATGGTTCCCTGTATACAGTTATAGTTGAATCTGTCACAAGACTTGAATGTCATTCGTTTACGTGTTGTCCTGCAAGGTTCCTTGCCTGGGGCCAGGGAACTGTCAAAATTTCTCTAATGGTGTTGATCTGGAATCCACCTTGATGTGTGCTTCTTGGAGTGTGAGTGATTCCGCTCGAGGCGCTGTGAACTGGTGTGCATTGGTAGAGTCCTGTGAATCTTGGTGGACAGGATGTGTCAATATTTGAGAAGGCACCCAGCCCTAATTAGTAAATAGGGATAGAGCTAGCATGGTTATTGTAACGCTGCACAGTAATGAGCTCTGAAGCAAAAAGAAAATGTCTCTAAGGCTCTAAGTGATGTGGTTTGGTTCAACTTTTAGAATATGCAAATATTTAAAAACTGTTTTGGCTTACACAACATGTTGTGTAAATATTTTGACAGCGTTGGAAACCTGCATCTTGCAGTTTGGGTTTTTTTGGGCTGATGCATGTTATTAACCCTTTTTGCTTGTGTTGGACTATGCTAAAGTTAAGGATTAATTGTAAGGCATTTACAGACTGGAAACTTTTAAACAAGCTGCTTTACCTTTTGTCATACACTCCAAACCAGTGAAGGACAAAATAGATTATGATATAATGGCAAAAATAACAAGATTAAGAGCAGTCTGTCAAATCTTATTATTAAATATGTTTCAAACAGTTTTGAAGCCCAAAGGCCTGGATTTTATGTAATCTGCTGACATAAATTTAGAGATGGGACACAGTAGCCGCCCTGAGAATAGGTGCCACGCAGGTTTTAAGTGACAGTGGGCTCAGAGGAGGTCACAAGTATGTGTGTTAAATATCTTCTGCCTGTTGCGATTTATGTATCACGGAATCGTGATATACTTGTAAACTCTTAGCTTTTGACTATAAAGCAGCGGGTTGTTTACTAAAACTGAATGACTGTGGTGCTACTGTAATCTTCATTGTGAAGTATCTTTCTGCAGAAGTGTGATATTCTTTCTGTCTTGCTAATATTATTGTGTCTCTAGCACAAACAGGACTCATAAATCTGATTTTTATCACATACCAACTGGTGTTTGTAACAACAAAAGGTATGTATTGACTGAGCTCTGAAAGGACTAGCAGAGTTCTTGTACGTGGCCTGTCATGCTCTGCTGTCTGAGCATAGCCAAGGGTTCTGTGTTCCAAAACCAACTTACATAGAACTTCTTACTTAGCACAGTAGTGGTAGGAGAATATTGAAATAAGAATTTTATTTGAAAGCAATACCAAATTGTGCAGGAGTGTCGATCTGCTGGAATGCTTCACAGGGGGTTTGGGGCAGGCTGGGCCAGTGGGCCAAGGCAAATTGTATGAGGTTCAACAAGGCTCAGTGCTGGGTCCTTCACTTGGGTCACAACAACCTCAAGCGGTGCTACAGGCTGGGAGAAGAGTGGGTGGAAAGCTGTCAGGAAGAAAAAGACCTGGAGGTGTTGGTCAACAGCTGGCTGAATGTGAGCTGGCAGTGTACCCTGGGTTGTGTCAGAAATGGTGTGGCCAGCAGGTCCAGGGAAGTGATTGTCCTACTGTACTTGGCACTGGTAAGGCTGCACCATGAGTCCTGTGTTCAGTTTTGGGCCCCTCACTACAAAAAAGACATTGAAGTGCTGAAGTGTCCAGAGAAGAGCAATGGAGCTGGTGAAGGGTCTAGAGCACAAGTCTTACGAGGACTGGGGTTGTTTAGGCTGGAGAAAAGGAGGCTGAGGGGAGGCCTTACTGCTCTTACCTGAAAGGAGGTTGTAGCCAGGTGGGCGTTTAGATGAGGTTAGGGTGCCAGGGGACGTTTAGACTGGATGTTAGGAAAAAACATTTACCAAAATGATTGTCAGTGATTGGAACAGGCTGCCCGGGGAAGTGGTTGAGTCACCATCCCTGGAGGTACTTGAAAGACGTGTGGATGTGGTGCTTGGGGACATGGTTTAGCGGTGGACTTGGCAGCACTAGGTTAATGGTTGTATTTTATCATCTTAAAGGTCTCTTCTAACCAAAATGATTCTGTGAATTGGAACTACAAATATGCAGCATCAACTTTTAGGCACACTTCTACAGCCCTTGAATAATGCTTTTTTAAAGCTTTTTCCCCCAAACTCTTCAGATTCTCTCTTTTCCTTAATAGTTACAAATAAAAGCTTAAAAGCTTGCTTTTTTTTTTTGTTATTTATGTGAAATAATCTAACCAATCTAAGTAATGTAATATCTAGTGAACATAGAATTATGCCTCACTTGTAGGAACCACTTGGCTCCTGAACTGCTTGGTTAAGCTCTGGGGTGAATTTAACTGAATGGAGTTATTCCCAAGTTCTTTCTGGGTTGTGGTGATGATTCCATTCCAAAATGTGAGTGCTGTTTCGTGTGTGAGAACTGAAACTGGATAACCATTTCCTTTAAGCAACTTTTCTTTAATTTTCCTGTGTTAGGAGAGAACTTTGTGAGGAATGCTGTCAGTCTTGTGTTGCTCAAATGCAGTGAGAAATAAATCGAGTAATTAGCTACTCCTCTTTTAGAAACTCTTATGCCCCAAGCTGAGATAATTGCCATCTCACTGATTAATTGTATTGGTCCAGTATTATGGCAGCCACTAGTGTTTCTATTGGTTGACACCATGTTAAATGTATTTTATTGCTGTTCTGTTCTGTGTTAGCTGGGTGGTTGTTTTTTGGGGTTTGTTTGCGGTTTTTTTGGCCCAGGGAGCTTTTAGGGCTGTGGGCTGCTCTTACTTTGAGTTGAGGTTTTGGTCTCTTTTGGAAGCTGGTTCAATTGAAAGTATGAACAACCAGCATATACAGATAAAGTATCATCAGCCAATAACTTGTGATTCATAGTGCAACTTCCCAAAGCAATCTTTTGTGCTGTCTTAAGCAAACAGAGCCCTCATGGGAAGAGAAGTGAAACAAGTTGTTTATTGTTACTGTGTCATTGATGGCTTGTGGTGAGTAGTCCCTGGCTGGACACTGGGTGCCCACCAAAGTTGCTATATCACTCTCCTCAACTGGACAGAGAGAAGATGTAACGAAAGGCTCATGGGTCAAGACGCAGACAGGGAGAGATCATTCAGCATTTACTGTCACAGGCAAAACAGACACTTTAGGAAATGAAATTTAATGTATTGCCAGCCAAATAAGTGTTGGATATTGAGAAGTAAAACCAAATCCTAAAAATGTTTGCCCCACCCCTCCATTCTTCCCAAGCTTAACTTCACTCCTGATTTTTCTACCTCCTCTGCCCACAAGAGGCATGGGGAATGATGGTTGCAGTCAGTTCATCACATATTGTCCCTGCTGCTCCTTCTTCCTCACAGGGAGGAGTTCTTTCACTCTTCCCCTGCTCCAATGTAGGGTCCCCCCCAAGGGCAACAGTCCTCCATGAACTTCTCCAACGCAGGCCCTTCTATGGGCTGCAGTTCTTAATGAACTGCTCCAGTGTCAGTCCAGTTCTACAGGGACCTGACTGCTCCAGCATGGATCCCCAGCATGGGTCCTGCCAGCAAACCTGCTCCAGCCTGGGCTCTTCTCATGGCAACAGGTCCTGCCAGGAGCCTGCTACAGTGGGGGCTTCTCATGTGGTCACAGCCTCCTTCAGGTGCCTCCACTTGCTCTGGTCTGGGGTCCTCCATGGGCTGCAGGGGAGGCTGCTTGCCTTCTCCACAGGCTGCAGGGGAATTTCTGTCTTGGTGCCTGAAGCCTCTCCTCTCCCAACTTCATTGACCTTGGTGTCTGCAGAGTTGTTCCTCTCCCATCATCTCACTCCTCCTTTTGGTTGTTAAGGCTGCTATTAGGCTTTTTTCTCCCCCCTTCTTAAATACGTTATCACAGAGGTGCTACTATCATGGGCTTGGCCTTGGCCTGCGGCAGGTCCATCTTGGAGCCAGCTGATGTTGACTCTGTCAGATATGGTGGAAGATTCTAGCAGCTTCCCAGAGAGGCTACCCTGTAGCTCCCTCCTGCCAAACCTTGCCATGTAAACCCAATATGTGGCCTAGCAAATCTGATGGCAGTTGTATTACACCAGAAGTTAGGCCTTTTTGTTTAATACATGCCATGGATGGAGGTTTTTTAAAGGATGGATGTTCCTATTAGTCGCCCAGTTGGCTAATAAATCCTGCTTTCTGAAACAGGGTATTCTGATGTATAGTTAGATAAATATATCTTTCTAGCTGCCTGCCTCATAGCACTTTGTTTACATCCTACAATTAGTTGAGCCCATTCAGCTGAGTATTCCTGAGAATTTGAGAATTCTTCAAACTTGATGCTTGAAATACTAGGTCATCTTTATGAGATAGAAATTAAACTTTGTCTTGGTATAGCCCAATGTGAATTCCAGATCAGCATCTTTAGCTCCTGCTCATTTGAGCAAACAATTCAAGTGGGTTTATCAACATTGCGTTCTGTTACTTACTATTTCCTCAGGCTTTTTCTTAAATAGGCTGTGCAGTAGCTCAGTCATGGTTCCTGATCTTTTTTTGAAGTCAATGATAATAATGGCAAATAGTTTAGCAGTAGCTCAGTGCACACATCCTGCTTTGTAATATTTATTGACTGTATTTTGAGAGCTTAAAATAAATATTGTATCAGACTGAGCTTGTATAATTCTGTACCTAATCCAAATACCTTGGGGTAGCAAGGTGAATGCTGTCTTGAAACTTACGTCCTCAGCATAGTCATTACCACTCAGGATGGTGATAAAAAGAGCATGCTGTTAAGAAGTTGGTTGCATTGATTTTTCTTCTTACCTATGTATTAATAATTATCATCTTGTTATGCTCATGTGGAATCCTATTTGTTCCGTTCTAACTGGCTTGTCTTTCGTAAACTGCCGTGTTGCTTTTGAAATGCTTATGTGACATCAGTTTTTCTTATGGAATTTCCCCGTTATTAGAACTTAAAAGTTCATGACTTAAAGCCTTTCAAATGATATTTTAAGGTTCTCGAACAAAACCTAATTTGGCAATGCTTGTTTGGACTACTGAGCCCTCTTGTTTTCTAATCTGAAGGCTAATAATCGGATCACTCAGATAAAATTATTTGACAGCATTCATAGATCATCTGCCTCTCATTACATAAAAATGTTGATACCTTATGAATGATAGCATTGTTCTTAAGGTTGTTATAATAAGGACAATGGAGGAGTTAAAAATATATTTGAAGTCTATCACTGCAACTATTTCTCTGTTCCTTCTGCTGTCTTTCATTGTGGGTAGCTTTTGTTATGCTTGTTACCATGAACCCCCTTTTCCACTTCAGGTCTAACTATTCCTGTAGCTACTTCGTTTTCTTTTTCTAACCTGGTTTTAGGGACAGCTGTTAAAATCGTCTTGTCTGATTCTCATGTGATAGAATAATACAACTTTATTAGATTGCCAAATCTGAGTCTTCTCAGTTATCCTTCTCTTGACTCACAAGCCTTCTGTTACATCTTCGCTCCTGGGTCCAGTTGAGGAGTGGGAGTGATACAGCTGCTTTGGTGGACGTCTGGCCTCCAGCCAGGGTCACACCACCATGGTGGCATTCTCCTTCACTCTGCAGCTTGCTGCAGAGGAGTTGGTTGCCCTGTGTGGCTTAGTGTGCTTTAGTGGTCTTGAGTAGGCATTGGTTAGAGCCCATATGGTGCGTGAATTATTGGAGGATATTGTGGAATATATGTGGATTGGTAGCATTCTTTAAAGTTAATAATTCAAATGAGTAATGAGTGTTATTGCAGAAGTGTCACCGCTTAACCCTCTCTACCTACATTATAACCACTTACAGACTGTTCAGACATGTGACAGTACAGTTTGTGATGTCAAATGGGCTTGATTTAGGTTCCCAAATGCAAAAATCTAGGTGGTTTTGTGTGCATACCACCTGCACATAAACAATGAAAGTACCTTTTTGCTGTCTCACAGGGTCTCAGACTTTCTGAACAGTGTCTTTTGTGTGGTGTGTGTACTTGCTTATTCCTTTTGTTAGCATAACATAACTTGTTAAACTAGCTCAGAAGCTTGTTGCTACTTCTGCTTGCCGTGATAAGGCAAGTAACTTCAAAACCAGTGACTGTGTTGCTACTATTACAGCATAATCAAGTTCTTTCCCTGGTGCCTGGCAATTTGTTCTTGCTATCTGCTCTGTGTTGGCCCTGTTTATGTGGCTGTACTGTAACCAGTTAATTCCCTTGACCAGCAAAGAACTTCTCTTTTGGCTTAGTAATTTTTCAATGGATAAAGCTTAGCACTTGGCTTCCTGAGTAGAATTGATGGCATAGGGATAGGTTGGGAGGAGTGACTGTGGGCGTGGGAGAAGACCAGATCAATCTTTATCAGTGAAACAAATTCACGTCGTAATAAAGCAACCAAGCTGGGTACTGAGATGAGCAATGCAGTGATTAATTTCCACAAAGTTAACCTGTAAAGTGAATGTTGGATGTGAACAAGTCTTTATATAAGTGCTTTTATAATGCCATGTGTCCCAAAGATGGTTAGGATGTAATAAAGTCAGGAAAATGGAGTGTGTATAAATGCAGCAGTGTTGCTCATCCTCGCAGCTGAAGCTGTGCTGCACGAGGTGCTGAAATACAACTGAGTGAGATTTTACAGTGGCTGCCTGGAGACTCTACGCTTAAACTATTTATAGTGAAGGGAATTGAATATGCACTTATGCTTCTTGATTTTTATTTTTCTAACCAATTTTAAGTGCATGGCTGAATAGGTAATGTTTCAATTGATCTTGAATTTATACATTTAAAGTAAGCTCACTGTTTTTCCTTGAACTTTTGCTTAAAATATTTTAGTGTGAAAGAACTAGAAGACAGAATTTAAATACTTTTCAGAATTGAATAAGTTCAAAGATAAGCTTTTGCCTTTTGACTTCTAAAATATTTTAAAGGAACTTATATGTTTCTAATCTGTAACATATACTATGTAATGCAACGCTGTATTTATAAAAATGAGTGTTAAATAATTTTGACTCCTAGAAGATTATTTATATAAATCTGTTTTAACACTTTATTGCTAAAACAGGTTTTAAAGAACTAGCTTTGAATTCCAACTCAATATTTAATTTGCAAAATTGAGTCAAACTTGTGAAAATAATCAAAGGGGGGGAAGAGCTAGAATGGCCACCTTGATGGGTTTTTTGTTGCTTGTGTGGGTCTTTTCTTTCTACAAGCAAAAGTCTAGGTATACACAGAAACCATTCTAGTTCTCCTATTTCCTAGATTGGAAAAATCACTTCTCTACCTTTATTATGACCTGTTCTGCTTGGTGGGAGTTTTTGAGGTTTTTTATCTGGTTTTTTTGGATCCTCCTGTTACTTTTGTTTTGTGATACTGCCCCATCTGCTTTATTAGCTATTCTCAGCAAATAACAGTTCTACCTAGTATTTTTTTTGAGGAAGGTACACAGATTGGCTAGAAGAGAGTATCTTTCCAAGGAAGCAGGTTGAGCAGTTTTGCAGGCTACTTTGTGCTCTTCCTTGTTTAATTTTTCACTGCACTGGGAGAGGTGAAAGTTCATTCACTGGATGTCATGAATGTGTTGTCTGTTTATTGAGGTGGGACCAAATCTGTTATTTATGTTGCTAAAAACAAATCTGAGGAGATTTGAAACTATATGGATAGTCCTTTAAGGACTTGTAGGCGAACCTTAAAATTGGTTTGAGTTTAAGAAATCTTTTGTCCAAAGTAGCATATAAGCAGCTCCTTCTGCTTTTGCTTGTAGTATCCCTGTATCAGAGAATAATGTGTGAGTCTCGCTTCTATCTAATTACTGTATTTTTAGCACTTGGTTTAGATGAGACTATGACATAGTTTCTGGTGGAATATGAATCCTATGAGTTACATGGGTATCATGAGTAAAATCTGCACTGTGCAGCTTTAATCATTGTCAAGTAAGTAGCAGTTCAGTAATTGATAAATATAAATTCTTGATTTATTTTAGGATTATGCAAGATAGCTTCTTTGCTCTAGACTTTGATCGGCCTAATAAAATGTGAAATAGTGTAACTTTCTCTAGGGATCCAATTAGTTGGGGTTTTTTTACTAGTCCTGTAGAGAAACTGAACCTGTAATTGGAGATCTTTGGATCTTTCTGCCCCTTTTGCCCTCTTCCCTTTTCCTGCAAAACAGGCTAGATAGGAAGTAACTTTACTTCTACACATTAAGTATTGCAGAAACACCTTTCTTTGTGTAATTAAGGAGAAACGCTGCTAAATTTAGCGTGTAATGCTGACCAGTTTATCACTGAACAAAATTACTGGTTCTACAGTATTCTTCAGGGTTTCCTTGCTATGCAATGAGATCTCTTGGAAACACCATAAAAACTGCTAAAGAAAGAAATAGGCTTTGATGCCTACGTGTGCATCTAAGAGTACGTTCATTGCTCTTGTTGTTGTGTATTTTTGGCATTTGTGGGGTTTATTTCATGTTTCATACATATGGGTAAAACACTATTTTTTGAATGAATAATGCTGTACTAGTACATATTTCAGGACTATGAATTGTGAATGATGTTAACTAAACTGAAGGTTATAAAGTTTCTTTGAGACTATTAATATTCAGGGATGTCTAAAGTATTTAATTTGGCTGGAATACTCACTGAAATGTAATTTATTAGATAGGAAAAAATAGCATGAAAAGCTGTTGTACAAATTGGCTCTTAAAAACTGAAGATTTTATAAACATGCTTCTCAATGTGTTTTGAATTTGTCAAGGAAAACCATATCATGTGAATCTTTGAATTAAATTTGAGCTGCTTTCTCTAGTTATGCAGCTATGCTGGCCCATGAGACTCACTGGAATGTGCAAAGAGTGGCATATTGCACCTAGGCATTTACACCAGAATCAGCATGGGTGTTTAAATTTGGAGTGCTGTGAAAGATACCAATCTGGCTTTCGTATCTGCCCTAAACAAGGAAAGAATGCAAGTCATGTTTTTTGTGTGTTTCACCATCACCCAACTTCAAGTGCTTAACTGCTTTATGTGGCTATAAATACCAAAAGGGATGATGGAAATCTAACTACATAAGCTTAAAAAGACATTTTAAAATCTTGTTTCACAGGTGGCTAACTTTCTTTATTAATTTTTTTTTCTGTTTTAAGAAGAAAAAAATTCTTCATCTGGGTGAAAGACAAGTACAAGTAGGGATTTGGCATACATATATCAAACGCATAAAATGAAAATGGAACAGCTTTAAAGTTGTGTCTAGAGCTAGCCTTCAGAAACTTAAACATTGAAGCAAGCAAGAACTTACCTTCTTGAAAATCTATTTAATTTGCTATTTGATTATTTCTGATTTTGTCTGGAACTACAAACTTGATACAGAGTTACTGGTTATCTGTGTTGAAGTGAGTGAATTCAGATGGTAACTTGAAATCCTGAAAATGTTGAATAAATTCTTGGAATATTAATGTTGAAATACCCTAACTAGAAGGCTGCAAAAGATGAGTTTAGAGATTTTTCTGAATTTGCATAAGCTTTCAGCACTGGATTTGTAGTTGGATATCAACCTTGAGACAGAATTTTTACTTCCTATAGTACTAAATTCTGATTGTTTTGTCAGTGATATTAGTGTGCCTTTTTTCTTCCTTTCTACGTATCCTCCTTCTGTTACTTGGTGATGGCTTCCACTGACTCTTGCCTCTCCTAGACACTAGAAAATGAACAGTGGTGTTGCATTGGAGTCTCCATTTCTGGAGATATTCAAGACCCGTCTGGACGCCTATCTGAGTGATATGTCCTAGGGAGCTGCTTTGGCAGGGGGGTTGGACCCGATGATCTCTCGAGGTCCCTTCCAACCCCTACGATTCTGTGATTTTGATTTATGACTCTCAGCTGGAAGCATGTCAGGTTAGTAACACTAATTTTAATAATCATTTTTCCTGGGACTTAGTCAAAGCTGTGACTTGGCACTAAACCTGTTCAAATGGCCTTCTTTGCTGCACTATTTTTAAGTTGAAAAGGCTATCTTTAGAAACTTCCTTACTTGATAAATACTGTAGGGATATAGTTCATCATATGTTCTATATAAGCAACTAGGGAGAATTTAGAGCTCTTCTGGTTTCACATAACACTTCTGTTGCAAATCTAGATTACTCCAGTTAGTACCAGGCATTACTATTTGGAGCTTCAGAATGAAGACCAACAGAAGAGTTTTGCTACTTTTATGAAAAGCACTCAAAGCTGGATACTGTATTTTAACAAAATGTTGGCTAGGCTTAGACTGGTTTGGTGTCATTAGAGTTCTTCAGTTTACATAGAAATAAGAACAATCACGTAAACATTTCTGGAAGAATAGTTGCCTGTCTTGGAAGGAATTTTAGGTGCCAGTGGTAAAAATGCAAGAGACTGCAATATTTTTGGGTTTAGGGCTTTATCTTTTTGGGGCAATATAGTCTGGCATTGGTCATTACTGACATTTTTCACATTCTTGTGACTTGTGTTCCAAACTGTAGTAGCAGATTGCCTGTGCTCTCAGAGCAGCGTAAGCACAAGATCAGATTATTCAATGCTTAGTAATTGTCTGAACATAATAGGAGGTAAGCAAACGCTGGGTGGGAAGGGGGTTAGTAAAGATAACAAACCCCATGCCAATGGATATTACAATAAAACATATTAATATAATAAGAAACAGTTATACCAGTACATAAACAGCCCAGGACAAAGACTATTTCGTTGATTATATGTCTACCAAATGAGTGGGGTTTTTTTGAAACTATTAGCTATTTATGTATTTTCAATTTATGTTATGCAAAATGGACTATAATTGAAAGCCCGTATAATGAAATAAGTACAGATTATTTTTTCTGGTTTGCACCAGAAAAAAATATGATAGTGCTATGAACTCTTTCTTCAGGTATTCGAATTCGTAGTTAAAGGATTAGTTAATGGCTTTGGCTGCAAGATTCAACTGCATAGGCTTCCACTTTAGCATAAGAAAAAAAGAAAAATGGACTGCAGTTGTGTGTGCGTGTATAGGAGGTAAACAAGCAAATGAAATGTAACTGGATGTGAGAATGGTGCTCTTATGACTGTGATCTAGTTCTTTTGGAAGTTGAATGATTGAAGAGGTCTTGTGGATTGATGGATACTGGTTCTAAAGACACCATCACTAGAGCTTTTCAAGATATGACTGGACAGGGTGCTAGACAATCTCATCTAGGTTTCATTTCCCCACAGAGGATTGGACTAGGTCATCTTTGGAGGTCCCTTCCAGCCTGGGTTGTTCTGTGATTCTGTGATCACTGTAAAACAACTGATATTCCACTGAAACAGTTCTTACAGCATCTGATTATTGTAGCAAAGTGGGGCTATTAAACACTCTTTCAAGAACTATTTGACACACAGGGCAGTCCAGCCTCATCAATTCCAAGGACTTGATCTTGTTTTCATGATCCTTCTGACTGTCACTATAATCTTCATTTTTTGCCAATCTAAACTATTGCACTGACTTCCTGTAACATCTAGCATTAGAAATGTGACTCGATCTTTCTGTTGATTTTTCTGGGAGGCTGAAAGGGAAAGGATTTCTTTCCTGTTAAGAACAGTCTGGCAGACTGTCCTCTGTCAGAGTTAACTAGCTTATTGTTCTGTTTGACTTGAGCTAGCAGTGTTTTCCAGTGCTAAAGTGTTACCAGTCAGTGAAGGGATCAATAAACATTAGCTGCTTTTGTTTTCAGATTGGCATTTTGGGTTGGGATTATGGCAACAGGCTTTTTAAATTGTTACTGCAAATGCAAACTAAGTAATAAAACTTTTTCTGTTCGTATGAAACATAGTGTATATTTAAATTCCTTGTGGCAGTTGTGAAGGGAAAAGATAGGCAACTTGTTTGAAGGTGTTAAACAATTTCATTTTCAGTTTCATAAATGGCAAGGTACAGAATTAATGCACATTTTCTAAGGAATCAATCTAAGGTCATTAAGTTCTTGAATAATTTATATAGCACATTCTTTACTAATGCTGGTTTTTCAGATGTAAAATACAATTTAATTTTAAGTGGAATACCCGCTTGGTTTTTTTTTAGTATCTCTGATACATCAAATACACAGAATTTTTGCCTCATTGAAGCAGGTGTTACAAGCAGCTGTACAAGTTCTTTTGGTTCTGAATTTCAAGTTAAACAGAACTACCAGTATTTCTACTTTTACTGTGAGGATAGCCACCTCCCTTACAAAAAGAAACAAACCTTGCTACAGGAGTATAGGGGGAGTGTGTGTGTGTGTGTGTGTGTGTGTGTGTAGCCTTTGGACAGTTGTACGAGAGGTTAATAATACTCAAAGGCAAGAAAAATCTTACAGCTAGACTTGTCTCTTTCATGCTTTTAGTGTTTGGATTGTTGGGGTTTTTTTAAATTATACATATGTCTGAAACACTTTTGCATGTTGTGAAGTAATCTTAGTAAACCAACGTATACATCCCCCAAAGTATTTTTCTTCAATATTTCAAGTATCTTTTATTCTTTTGAGCACTTTGTACCCTTGAGCTTCAGGACTAAGGACATTTGAGTGCTCTTTAAATTCACCTGAGACCTGACTCGATTGTGGAAGGTTACTTGTGATCACGGCTCTTCAGCTATTGAGCTAGCTGCTATTGGAGGGATCCTCTTAGTGTGTTAGAAAAACTTAGGGCCTTCCTAAAAAAACTTACAGTGAATGACTGAGGAGTTACAATGTCTACTGTGTATTGGTAGAGCCCATGTCGGCTTTGTGGGTCTAATTGGGCTATTGTCAATCAAAAGCCTCCTGGATTTGGTATGCTTTGCTGTTTGGGCAGGTCATGGTTTTCTACTGATTTACATTAGGAGCTAAGGGGAGAATGAATGGCTGTCCCTACAGTCAAGCACCTGCATTTGAAGTCATGAAAATAAAAAAATGGTTTGCTGAAACAAGAGGAAGAGGTTTTAGCAGACTTTCTAGATGCAGGCTTATTTTTTCTAATGCTGTTTATATTAGATGATTACATTGAGGATTTAAGGCTTCAGAACCAGAAGTGGAAAATGCCAGTAATGAAGTTTCACAGGTGTTCTCAGCTGAAATGTTCTTGACTTGACCTGTGACATTAAAGAGTTTGATTATGAAAAAGATCGTTATATTTTATTTGTAAAAATGGTAAATAGTATATTCTGTATATAAATTTTAATCACACTTTCTTTGTTGTCTTTGTCCCAGCTTTTTTCCTGCAATTGTTTTAAAATCTTATATGCATCTTTTATTCTTCCCACTGCCATATGGTAAAGATAGTTAAATGTGAAGTTTATTATTCATTGAATAAGCATGTGGCTTTGTTTTCTTATTCTTGGGGAATATTTGGTCAGCAGTGTTAGATTCAGTGACACCTTTAAGGCATTTCTGCATAACTGAAGCTTTCAATTTACAGCTGTTGAACCATTCGATCTTTTTTTTTTCCTTTGCTGCTCAACCTCTTAACCGATGAGCCATATGGAGATAGGGCTCTGTAACTAGTCATATGTAGACAGGTGACTCATTTCAGTAACCACAAACTATTCTAGAACAGTTGCTGTGATATTAGTGTGACGGTGACACAGAGCCCTGCCTTTATCGTGTCACGGTGCAGTTCTGTTTCCACGTCACTGTCCCACATGTCTGCTTGGAAGTAAGCATGGTGATACCATCCTAGCTGTCAGCTCGAATACTGTGTGTTCAAATCTCAGAGGACAAACTCAGTACTCCACAAGGAAATATGGTGCATAATCTGTTCAGACATTCAAGCTGAATTCATAAGCACAAGATCACTAGCTAGTTAGCAAAATTTTAAGTTGGAGGTGGGCCCTGCTAGCACCTTTTATAACACATTGGGAATTTTCAGCAGTCTTAAACATAGCTTTAGGCTAATGGTAGAAAAACTATGTAGTGCTGGGGAGAATTTATTCTCCATTCCTGGCTGGTTTTATATGTGTATATAAGTCAAATATATACACAGTTTATGCAGAAAGTACGTTATAGAAATTTGGCTTAAGCTGTTCCTTTTGAACATGTGCAAGTTTGATATTTTAAGTCCAGTATTGTATTCCATGATACTAACCTTTCCTAGTCTGATTACTTCATGTTACTGTGCGTCATGCAAAAATACCAATTGAATTCTATTTTAATTTAAAATGGAATGTTGCATTTCAATGTAAGGGCTCCAGACTTTCTGGAGTCAAACGTTTTGCAGTTTGTCAGTTTGATTACAACGTGTAGAATGATTTGCAGTAAACTAAATAGCTTATGAAATTTGATCATTTTATTCTGAAGTTATTTGTGTCTGCTCTTCCCAGCTGCTGTGACTTACACTGCTGTTTTATGAATGTAGAGGATACCGACGTATGGATTTAGATTAAGCAAAGAAGATGTATGAATCTGCTTCTTTTTGGGAGACTCATTATGGAACCATTTAAAATGCTGAAGTGTTTTAGCAGTAGTATGCATGATGAACAAGAGTAGTTGTTCACGTACTTACTGAATTACTAGTACTTTGCTTTGACACTTGGATCCACTTTGGATCCTGGACCATGTATATTTGAGAAGTAGACTTTAAATGCTAAAGTTTCTCAGGCTCTAATCTTGAAAGAGCACTAGATTGAACTTTGTATTATTTACCTCTCTATCATTTAATTGTTGCTGAGATGCAGGTTAAAGGCTGCAGTTTAAATGCTCCAGTCAGTGATGGCACAACCTTATTAATTGAAAAAACACAATGGTAATTGCACATGCAAGAACTGGTAGCTTAACAGGGCCTCTTGTCCCAGTTTCCTTGAACTTCAGTCCAATTTACAATCTAGGGTAGATGGCTGACCTACTTGTACTTTAGTCAAGCATTAATTGAAAACAGCATAAAAAGCTTTCCTTTTCCTGAAAAGCGGGAGAAGGGTAGAAAAGACTAGTCTTTCTGAGATTAGTTCACCAAATTAAAGATTCATTTCACATCACTGCATTTGAGGATTCTATCTTTTGAGTAGTTTTTTTGTGATTTGAGAGTAATTTAAGGACAAATAACATGTATCCAGATCTCTGAAAATCATAAAGAAGACTCGGATACCTTGGTGTTGGGTGTGTTTTCCTAAACACTTAATAAGATTAGTGAAACCTTGAGACCTGAAGAAAACCTTCTATCACTGTCTAACCTTGATCTCATATGCCTGTATGAAAGCAGCACCTTGTTCTGTATACTGAAAACTTCAGCTTTTCAGTTTACTTAGAGTTAAAAATAGATGTGTACTGCATGTGACTTCAAAAGAAAAAAGACAAAAGACAAAAAAAACCACACAAAAAGACAGAAAAAGCCCACAAAAAGACAAACCCACCACACACAAAAAACCCTAAACTTACTTCTCAGTTTGTCAAACTATATATACAAGGAAAGCCATAAAATGAGATCTGTGACCTTAATATTTGAGAGTGATATTTCTAGGTAGCTTAGACCAATGACTTTAGTACATGGTAAGGAGACAGTTTATTATGTGTATTAAAAAAAGATTGGGATATTTAATTCTACTAGGTCAGCAGCCCATGTTGTACAGGTTACTGAGTAGTAAGGAAAGGTTTTCTGTCCTTGAAGTAATTACCGTTTCAGGGCCAGAAAATTAAATTGCTTGGAAACATGAAGAGTCCTTGCTAAAGTTTACCTCAGGTTTACTGAACTGAAAATCTGTTTAAGCAGAATTCAAGAGTTTCTTTTTCAGTGGCCATGTTAATGAAGGCAAGTATTAAGCAACCTTTTCCCTGCCTTAGTGCAAGCAAACAATTTAAATGCTCCTTAGCTGGATTCAGTTTGCTTTAAAATCTGAATTAATCTTACTTAATCTGAAATATGAAACACTGTCACATGCTTGTACTGTTACAGTATAGCAGTGGTTTTGAAACGCTTGAACAGATCTTTTATTGTTCCCAAAAGAATAATTGGTTAATTAACTTACTGGAGAGAAAAATAGTGGAAGCTATGTCTGCCTGTTGTTGTTTTCTTTCTACATTTATGAATTGTATGCTACAGTTTGATACATTCCTTGTCAGTTTCAGAAATGACACTGCTGAAGTGATGTATAAAGTTCATCTGACACTGATCAGAGCCTCCCAACTTAAGCAACATTTTGAGCTATCTTCATTAGTGATGGCGTTTTCCCCAAATACTAAACCACCCTTGAATGTGGTTTGAGAATTGAGCAATGCTGCATGGTGACTTGACCTGTTTTTTGTCAGCAGGGCTATGATAGTGAGGGCATAATGACTGCCAAAAGAATTGGTAATAACTGAAACTACTGTTTGAAGTAGAACATAATTGTCGAACTAAGCCAACAATTATGGGGTGGTTATTTAATTTCTGCTTTAGCAAATGTCCTGGGGTACAGTTCTAAGTTACACTGGTCCTTTGAACAAAAGCTGTGCTAGCAAGCCACTTCTGACGTTATAGGATATTTCTCTTGCTGTATGTGTTAAGTAGCTGTCCCAGAAAGCTGGTGGGTTTGTGTAGTAGGGAATAATCCATTTGGCTGTAAGGAGTTCTGAATGGAAACACGATGCCTCTGCACTGCTTTCAATTACGTATGAGTGCATTGTGGTCTGAGAAATGGAGTTATTTTACTAGGGCTTGGAGTCTTTTCCTCTGTCATCCTCAATAACATCTTTCCAAGACACTACATAGGAAGGCCTGCTTTTTCGTTCGTCCTTTCTCTTACTTTCTCCCTGGTAAGGAAGTCATCACTTCCCATTTTCCTTTTTTGATTTTTATTTACATCTCAAAAAAGCGACAGAGGAATTGACTGGTACTTGAGGAGAGCATGAGTTTGTCTGGGTCCACCTGTGCAGCTGGCTTCCTGTGTACCAATCAGTCTTACTAGTTTCTGCCAAGTATTAATCACCTGTATCTCCCCAAGAATAGTAGAAGGTAGAGTATGCTGACATGTTGTGAATGCATGTATTTACAGTATTTACAGTTTCTAACAGTCTTTGGAAATGCACACATCTGTTAGAGACACTCAGGGCTGCTAGATCCAGCTCAAATGAGGTCTCTGAAATGAGGTCTCCTAAAATAAAGGACAGTAGTTGCTTAATGTAACCCTTAGCTTCAGGAAGACTAGCTTGTTTCACCTTTAATTTAAGGGGTTTGACGTGCTTCTATTTAGTGTACATCAGTATTTCATTAATTAATAATTACATACTCATATTTCCTGAGATGGGGAAAATACAGCTTTTGACTGTAAAACTCCAAAAGTGAAATACCGAGGTATTTAAGTGCACTGTTCTCCATCAAAGACAGTAGTATAATTAGAAATACCTTCCTGTAATATGGGCAACCTATGGTCTTTCCTATAGATTACAGTAAACCTGAATAGTCAACTTCACAGCTAAACAGAACCATTAGAAATGTGTGTGAGTGAAAACCTTGTGTTTGGTTTGGGTGCTGCAGTGGAAGGGGGAAAGACCTTAGCTTAAATTGCAATCAGCCCACAGGAAATGAAGTAGTACACTGAGAATTCTGTGAGTGAAATCAGAGGTCAGGCAGAGCTGCGCAGGTACTGTGGCTAGCTGTGCAGTTGTGTGGGGAAAAAACCACAAGTGAATTAAGGCATGGGGGTTTTTTAAGGTATTGTGCAAACAGTGTATTGAATGACTCCCTGAACATCTCTAACAGTTGCTGTTTTCCTGCCAAAAAATTGCTGTGTCGTAGCTGATATGAAAGTATTTTTGGCCAAGTGAATTTGATTACTTTGTAGGAAGAGGGTGTGTTTGATCATGATGAAATAAAGGTTGTGGGCTCAAACGGTCTGCTAAAACATACATCTCTTTTTCTACATCTGTTAATTGTATTACTTCTTATTTATATACTTATGTGGCATCTTCCATTTTCAAGTACAGTGGTGTCCATGTTTTGTGGCACTTGTGTGCCATGGCACCTTTTAGCTTAAAGTTTTGATGTCTGAGGCAGTGCTGCTTGTAATGTTTTATTGTGCTTCCTAATGATATGCGATTTTAGAACAATTGTATAAATGTCACTTTTTCTAGCAGCTACTTTGTTAGTGCAGCTGTAAATGCTGCTTCATGTTTCTCTGCTGGAGAATACATCAGCCCTATTCTTTCACACTGTCCTTATTACACCTTGTAAAATTCTACTTAAAGCATACAGGCTTAAATATTAGTTCAAGTATGTCCCTTAATAATTTGCTAAATTGTTTTTGTTATGTGTATATAATTGTCTGATACCACTAACTGAAGGGTTATTTTATTTTAGCATTTGAGCACTTTAAAGATGCCTTGCTAAGTCAGTGCTACCCGTGTGTAATTAGTAGGATGAAGGCCTTTGGTTTTGTGCCCCCTTCTTGCTTCTTTGAAAGGAACCTAAAGACATATTTATGTCAATTTTATTTATATGGGAAATGTGCCAAAGTATTATGGTTTATTTCACTTTAGGATTCTTTGACAGGACATATAAATTAGTGGGTGATGTCACAGGAATTGCAACAGTGAGGATTAGAAAAGGGTGAACACTTTTAATTTAACTGATGCTTTTCCTGCATTCTAACACTTTGCTCAAACCTAAATAATGGAACCATCTGATTTTTTTTAAAAAACATTCTTCAGTCTTACTAGATAGTCCTGAGTTCTTCAGGTGTTTTTCTGGAAAAATTTACTCAAAACCAATTTTGATGTGCTTTTTTCTGCAGTGAAGAAAATGTTAATGTGTGTTCTTCCTTGGATCAGAAAGACGTGAGACTCCCAAAGAAACAAGTCTTAAAGATTCTTTTAGAGGACAACTACTTAATGTTATACTAGACGGTGTAATACCTAGGTCTTAAGGGTGTAGGTAACGTACAGTTCTTTCCTGGATCTAAAATGCAAGAAGTATGTCTTTGGGGAATTTCTTCTGTAATAAAGTGTTGCAGAGTTTAAGGTCTAAACCACAAGTGTGTTGTGACCACAGAGTCTACTATGAAATTGTACTCTTTGGCGCATCTCAACTGAAATGGGAATAGTTTTCCTTGGTTTACTGTTTGAGGTTAGATTCTGTACCTCATGTCAGTGAAGGATACTACCCATGAGTACTTTTTCCTGTATTTACCTTTGTTGCCTGAAGAATCTGCAGGTCACACTCTGTACTCAACAGGACAGCACCCCCCTCTGAGGTATCGATTAAAGCCAGGATCAGTTAGTCTGTGTGCATTACAACTTAATACACTCTTCATCTTATTCTAAATCAATCTGTTGGGATTCGTTTTTAAAAAAATGGGTCTTAGTCTAATGACAGTACTCTAATTTAAAATTCCATTATTTTTACAATGGAATCTTATGTTTTCAAGATCAGTCAATATAGCAATCAGTCTGAATATTTGGAGAGAGAATTTGGGGAACAGTTGTCTCCAATAGTTATGGATAAATATACAATGAGTTGGTGTTAAGATAGGTATTGTACAACTTCCAGGAGTAAAGACATAATGTTTATGGATTGAGGTTTTTCATGTGATTTAGCAGCTGCTTTTTTTTTTTTTTCTTGTATTAAGGTCACCTTGATTTCAGATGCATTACTAATTTTCTTTCTTCTAGGGATGAATCCTGAAGGAAATGTTTCTAACGATTTCAATAGGGAGAATTAATTTGCCAACACATACTGTTGATCCAGAAAACAAGATACAATTCTGTATATTGTATCAAAACTACTTTAATTGAAGTTACTAACTTTTAGAGTATAGAGTACAAAAAGATGAGGTGTTTTTATCCTCCAGTGGGATGAAATGAAATAGCTGAGCTTTTGGCTCCACCTAATTCCTGTAGAGAGTTCAGTTTTCTCCTAATCTTAATTTAAAAAAACCCTAATAGTAATGCAAGAGTTCAGGAGCCTGTGATGAATACTTCAGCCTAAAACCCAAATGCTAACTAAGAGTTAAATCAGATCCTTTATCAAACAAATTATGTCTGCTTAATACATATAAATTGCATAGCTCCTTTTATGCCATATATGGAGCAAATAAATTATTGAGGGAAATTGTAAAAGAAAATTAAGCTTTTTGGTGGCAAGATGCTCTAGATAAATTTGTTCAGTACCCCTAACAGCAATCTTGCAGGTTAATTTCAGTTCAGCTTGGCATGACCATTTGGGTTTTTTAAAAGAAAATTAAAGCTGACCTCTACATCAGAGGTTTTTCTATCCTTTGAAAACTTGAGCAGGTGCATTAAGAAAGGTACACTTCAATAACATTTTAGCAGACTTGTTTTTGAATTCTTAATTATGGTGGTCTTCTAGTCCTTTTCTGGACGTAAATGCTAATGCTATCGAGTTTTAAAGAAGTTGTTGAAATTAGTTGCTTTCAGTGAGAAGAAACACTTAAGCATTATCACTTCAAAATTCAAATACTAGGCAAGATCATAAAAGCTTATCTTTAATGAGTATCTGTTGGTTTTGGAAGTACTAGGAGCAGAATACATTTCATAGAACATTAATTTTGTATTACATATCCTTCTCATACTTTTAACACATGGCAACTATGTACACACTATCATAATGATTTCATTGCACTTTTCTAGCACTGTGCAGATGTTTGAGTTTGCATGATTTTCAAGTCCGTAAAAGCTAAAATGCTCTCTGACACTGCTTGTTCTAAAGGATCTCTCAAAATGTGAGAATTATATTTTACAATAGATTCTGAGCGGCAGGAAATTATTTGGAAGGTGTTTCAGAGGCTTCAACATTTTGTAGGCAGTCTGTCTGCTTAACTACTTTGCTAACTGTATTTCTTGCGCTGACAACCCCCATTCCTGACATGTCTGCGCTCAGAAGCATATTTGAGGAAACTGGATATTCTCAAAAGATAATCCTCAAATTATCATGCTGTTTCTTTTCATGAAGTAGTAGGGACTGGTTCCTTATTTATGTATCCTTTCTTAATTTAGGATAGTGTTCAAAAATATTACAGGCTCCATTTTTGAAGATGATAAAATAACTGTACTTAACCTTTCCATAGTTTATAAAACTTGTAATGAAAATGTGCCTGTATTGGGGAACCTCTTTTCTGTTCATCTGTGTTCTGGGCTCTGTTTTGGCCTTTGGCGTAGGCCTAACAGAGATGTCTTCCTTCTTAAGGACACAGGAAGTATAATTTTGTATTCAGACAGTATCTCATATTTGAAATTGAGACCTCTTTCAAAAAGTAAAAGAAAACACACAGTGTTTAGTCCAGAGTACATAAAAAATGTGTCATTGTTGAAATGCTTTCCTTTTAGTAACGTGTAAATTCATGGAGCTGTTTTTTAGCAACAAGCATAACATCAATACCAGGTTGGAAACGCAAAAGATGGCTCCTTGCCTTTGGTTAGAACTCCATGTAATCTCTACAGGCATTTTTCTGTCATTTGTATGATGCTTAATACTCCCTAACCTGAAGTTCATTGGCCATTACAGAGAAGAAAGAAGGAGGAGGGGCTCTATTAAATGCTCATAGTGTTAAGTCTGTAGTTTGAAATCTCTCCTGCAGGTTTTACTCAGTGGTAGGCTGCTGGAGTTAAAAATTATTTATCATGAAAAAGAGAAAAAATTTCAGTGACAAAAAGGGTGCAATAATAATTTTGAGAGCTCTGAATTTTATCTTCACAAGTCTGCCTGAATAAAGCTGAAGATAGATGTTTGGATTTTTCTCGGTATGAATCATGATGGCTTAAACTTCTCTAACTTCTCCTTTCCTGACTTTCAAGGCACAGAAGAAATTATCAGAACACTTTCATGGGAGTCAACTTCAGATTGAACCACTTTAACACTGTGTAGGGGTGGTCATTTAAAAAAAATAATCAAACTTTCCTGATTAATTACCACAAAAACATAGTAAACAATGAAATATTTTAATAACTTTGGATAGTTTAAAACTCAAATCTAGTGATGAGGTAGTTTCTGTGCAGATTGGTGTTAGGGATTCACAGTAAAATCTGGCAGTGTTGGCATGCCCTGGTCATATATTTGATTGGCATACAGCAGGAGTATTTGAACAGTGCTATCCAGCTTTGAGCAGTGTGTTGTAAATGAAGGTGCAGGCTGTATCTGCAGAACTGGATTCTTTTTTTCCTGGCATGGTTTATTCTATTTACTAAATCATCGCACATACCTCTGAGAAGTATAATCTGAGCACATTAATTTTAAGTGTATCCAGATACTTGGAAGCTCCTTGCACAGCTGTGTCTCACCTTTATGTCCTTAGCTGCTATAGCTATGCCATTTGAAGTGTGTAGTTTACAGTGTTTATAATTTCCTATGGTCAGGATCCATTTAACTGAAACTTGGAAACCTCTGCGAAGCCTCTGAAGGTGATTGATTAACTCTACTGGTTAAAAGAAAAAAAAAAAAGCACAATTAAAATACCCATTCAGAGACTGACCTACCAGGTAGAGAATAAAAAGATAGTTTTCTCCAAAGTCAGTATTTGGCTATTAAAGGCATTTCCTGGTTAATAGGAAAAATGAAGAGGAAGGCTACACTGTCAGTGTGTAGGAGCTTGTAAGGACAGCTAGGTCTCGAATCTGGGAAAACCCCAGCATGTCTATTAGTAAATTAAGGGGAAGAAGGATAGGACATGAGCTACATCTCTCTGCCATTGCAACTCATGCCTGCAGTAAAGACATGCAGTTCTGAGAGAGATCCCCAGGAGGCTTGAAGGGTTCAGTTCTGTTGTCGCAGAGTATAAAGCCAGATAGAAACAGTGGCTCATAACTTGGGCCTATTTTCTCTTGAGTGTGAGAGTGAGATAATGCTTGTACAGATATGAAATGTAACAAGAGGATAAGAGCCTCACAGTCTTTGGATCATTGACTCGCTCTTCAGAGGTGCATTTCTGTGCTTCATGTCTTATTCAAAGATGATTAACCTTAATTGGTAATTTTGTTTCATTTATTTAATAAAACATTCAAACTGTACTTTATAAAATGTAATTATGAAGATAGCTTTACTTATTTCTTGTATTATGGATTGTGAAACTTAGATGTTGTAAAGTTTCAGTCATGCAATGTTGATGTGCCTGGAGACTTTATTTTGAAATACTGCCTTCTCACTATAGTTGTATGGGTTCTTTGCACGTAGGAAATATCAGGGAAATTTGAACTGCTTTAGCGTGTCTTGAATGGGTGTTACTTGCTTGCATATTCAGGCAGTGTATGCATGCTAATTTCACTGTTAAATGCTGTATGTGTAGTATGCAATAGAAAAACAAACATGAGTATGGACTAATATAATCCAATAGCAAGGAAGTTGTTGGGATCTGAGCAGCCTCGACTTAGGAGGCTTACTGAAGTGGCATTTCGTATTTCTGACTGACTAGGGAGGGGATGTGACCTAGAAGCAATTGCACACATGCAGAAGCCCTTTTACACTGCTGTTCTCTGACTGGGCTGAAGCCAGGCAGCTCCTTTCCCCAGATTGCACCATCATCCCTCATGCCCTGGCAGCTCCCATGCCCTTCCTCAGTGGTTCCTACCAGCTTCTGGCCACCTCTTGCTCCTTTTCCTGCTGCCACACAAGTGTAAGAAATCTCTTGTTACTCTTAGTTATGACTGCTACAGACTAGTAGCTTCTTACTATTTAATGTTACTATGTTATTTGATAACAGCAAAATGTCTAGGTGGCAAAATACTCAGCTATTCAAACTAGAAAATGTCAGAATAAATGTTGCTTCCAGTCTGAGGAACATTCATAATAGGAAATATGCTTATACTGTGTAATGGTGTGTATTTCATAGATTCCTTGCATTGGTTCTTGGGATATAGAGCATACCAAATGGGTTGCTGTCAACTTTTATTAAAAAAATCATTTGTTGTATGGCTCTGCTAACTTTAACACACAAGCTATGAAAGTAATGATTCAGTTTCCTTTTATGGACTTTTTTTCTGGTATTTGATACTGTAATTGTTTTCTTGGCAAAGACTAAGGGGTTTTCTTAAACCTCTGTCAAAGTGGGTGCTATTCTTCGTATTTGATAGACTATCCTGATTTTTATTCTTCAGAGTTACTGATTTGAGACTCTACCTTCAGAAGTCTAAAGTCTGACTTCCCTTAAAAACATGCACTCCTATCTACTGGTTGTGATTAGCTATCCCAGCACTCGTGGTCTGATGCGCTTGTTCCCTACACCCAGGGAGCTAGAATTCCTTAGTGTCACTCTAGGAAAAAAGGTCGCTCTTGTTGACACATTATAGTTACTTATTCATTAATTTATGGAGCTGTCTGTGTCAATAGCTGTGATTCTTAACAGGTTTGAATGCATGATTTCACAATATTTGTAAAAAAGTTATGTCACTTTTTTTCTGCCCATGTATAAAGTAAACAAATTGCAACTCTGAAGAAACTGGCAACTCTTATAGAGCAAGTTCTTTGGGCAGAATAGAAACTGAAGCAATGTCTAAATTGCTTTATTTAACCAGGGAATATGAAATGTATCATATTCATGGTAGCTCCACTCAGTAGCAAACCGCAGTGGTTTGCACAGGACATGTCTGTTTCTGTATAATGAAGTCTCATTTTCTTGCTGGTCTGTTTGGAACAAACCCTTAGCCTTTAGTGAGGAATAAGTAAAAATACTATAGCTGCAAGTTTTTTATGAGCAGCTAATCCAGGTTCAGTGGTGTCTTTCATGTATAACTATTTCGCTCCCCAGTCATGAATCTTGGAATCCTGCTGAGCCAGGAATCTTGGAATCCTGCTGAGCCAGGTCCATAGTGACAAGACTTGTCGCTTAAAAAAAAAGTTTAGAAAGTAATGTGACCAGGTGCTTTTCCCTTCTGGAGGCTTGTAGGCTGGCTGGCTGAACTTGCTCTGTAGTGTCCTTAGAGAAAACACAAGGATGATATCAATGGCCAAAGAGACCATTTGGTTTTCTAAATGTGGATCAATTTGTTTTCCTGTCTCTCATCTTGAGGACAGTTAAAACACAGAGAGGTTATGCAGCCTCCATCCCTGGAGGTTTTCAAGACCTGACTATATAAAGCTCTGAGCAACCTGGGCTGACTCTGCAGGATGATTCTGTCATTCTCTGATTTTTAGATTGTGGGCCAGTTTGTCACTTAGAACCCGCAGTGCTAGTGATTGCCTTGCTTTAAAGCAGCCATGAGAGAATAATTGGAAGAGAGAAGTATTACATCATGTTGGCACTAAGAACTTCTGTCAGTTCTTTCTGTTCTAGAAACTGAAGTTCTGGAAGTAAGGCACAGGAGTCACGTCTCCTGTTTGTCATCTGGATTGTACATATTGGGAAATGATGGTGAGGTCTGAGGACAAGGCTATGTGGTTTTTGCCTTCAGGTTTCAAGTATTTGAAAAAAAGTGCTTTGACTACAGATACAGTAATCTATTCTTCCTCACCATTGGATTCATTAAGCCAGCACTGAGACCTTAATTAGATTTTTTTTTTCTTTTTAATACTTTGTATGTTGAATTATTATGAAGTTTATTTTGATAAGATACTTCATCTTTCAGGGGGATTGTGGAGTCTCCTTCTCTGAAGATACTCAAGACCTGTCTGGACATGTACCTGTGCAATATGTCCTAGGGAAACTGCTTTGGCTTGGGGTTTGGACCTGATGATCTCTCAAGGTCCCTTCCAACCCCTGCAATTTTTGTGATCTTCCAAGTGAGCTCAGAACAAACAGCCCTACCTGTTTCACTGCAAGAGTTCATCAAATAATCTGTTGTTGGGGATAAGATGAAGGGTTTATTCAAACTGCTTTTCCCCTTCCTGTTAGAAAACACCTTAAGAGAAGCTTTGGGATTTGCTGATTAATTTTAGCATCTTCAAAGTCTGCATTTGTTGCGCAGATTTTTGCAAGTTGTGTGTTGTGCTAATCTCTACCACCTGACACAGGAAGAAAAAGGGAGTAAAAAAGCATTTAATAGATGGTGAAATATTTTTCTAAATTGTTTTCAAGGTAACAGAATCACAGCCAATTTCTTGAGAGCAGAGGCAGCATATTCTATTCTGATGTTTTTGTGTGCAGTGCCTGAAGGTCTGCTTACTCAGTATTGGTTAATATTTTCTAAAATCCTCATGTGTTAAGCCTTCTGGATATTTATAGCAATGCTTTTCAAATCGTAGGGCACTAGCACTAGAGAAGAAATTCAAGGTCTTTAGCGTATAGCATTTCTAGAATTTTCCCATAGGTGAAGTTTTAAAAAGTTTAATTTATTTATGGGTTGTGTCGAAGACCCATAAATTCTAACTCAAAAGAATTGCTTAAAAATCACTGTCAAACTCGAGTATTGTTTGTTTGTACATTCTCTGAGCTATTATGTATGTACTATCTAGTATATGGTTACTTTTTTCCAGTTGGATTTCATAGCTTATTTTTAGCCTATATAAATGCTCTTAGCTAATGTGTGCTGGGACTTTTCCATGACAAAAGGCAACAAGGGTTCTGAACTGGTAAGGCTTTCTCTATGCTGCTTCGTCTCTGGTGGTTTATGTGTCCATGGTGACAAAGATGAAAACTTATTTTAAGACCTTTGGACTTGGTGATTAATAAAATATTGAGATTTTGGGTTTTTTAATGGAAATTCCAAAGTTCTTTGGCATAGGGGAAGAAAATATCTTGAGAAGTATGAAAGTTATGAGATTTCCTTTGCGTTGGCCAAGAACATGTTGAGGAAAAGGCACAGCGCATGATCCAGATTTAGTTTCTATTCAGTGAAGATCTTGAATCCATCTTCTGAGGAGAAGAGGCTTATCCCTCTGCCATCTTTAACTTCCTGCTTCCATAACTATTGAATCAATGGCCAGTTTCAGACAAATTTGAGATACACATTTCATATAAAATTTGTGAAAATTGGCAGTTGGATGGAAGAAACCTGAACTGATGTACCTGCTCACCTGTTTGGTGAACTGATTTACTAGTTGTCGTGAAAAGAAGAGTGGCTGAGGGAGCTGGGCTTGTTCATCCTGGAGTAGAGAAGGCTGCAGGGAGACCTCATTCTAAGTACCTGAAGGGAGCGTACAAACAGGAGGGGAATCAACTTTTTAAAAGGGTAGATAATGGCAGGACATGGGGGAATGGATTAAAGATAAAGGAGGGTTCGGATTAGATAATGGGGGAAGCTCTTTACACAGAGAGTGGTGAGGTGCTGGAAGAGGCTGCGCAGAGAAGTGGTGGATGCCCCATCCCTAGAGGTGTTCAAGGCCAGGTTGGAAGGGTCTCTGGGGAACCTTTTGTATATCCAGGCCTGGAAGTTGGTGACCCTGCCTGTGGCAGCAGGGTTGGAATTATATGAGCCTTGGGGTCCCTTCCAACCCAGGCCATTCTATGATTCTGTGTTGGATGGAAACTCATAGGAAACTGTGCTGTTACTTGCTCAGCAAGTAGTTGAGGAACCAGAAAAAGGCAGTGTGTAGGTGCTCTAAGAGTTGGGCCTGATGACATAGAATCAGAAGATAAAGGCTGGAATGGATCAACCTAAATTTTGAGAATATAGGAACTGGGTGTGTGCTCTCTTCTTGTCTATGAAGTTACTCGTTTTGCTGCTTACAGTCTAGCTGACCAAAAAACCTAACTTTGTGAGATGCAGGTGATCACTTGTCTCTTGATTTGATCTAAATTTCCCAGGCTTCATACCAACAGCCTTAGTTGTTCACAGATTTAATTTCTAGAGTGAAATGGAAGACCCTGCAAATGAAAGTGCAATAAACTTTCATTGTGAAACCTCTGCAAATTCACTTGAAGGATGGGAGGACCAAACCCTAACAAAAAATGTGCTAAAGGACTGGCTGCTGTAATAATTCTATTTCATGAGGGTAGCATGACTCATGCTGCTTAATGTTCCTATCTCAATATTCCGTTTATTTTTAAGTAATGCTGTACAAATAGTGTTTTTCTGTGCCAGCTGTTGCTATGACTTCATAATATTTCCCTAAATACGCTTGCTCATACTTTCTCACAGTGTAGTATTTGGCATGTGAAAACCTTAAATTCATCAGAATTTCCTGAGTGCTGATCATTTTCATGCTTTTATGGAAAAAAGAAAGGATAGCTCTGTATTCAGTTTTAGTTGAGGAAGAATAAAAGTATTTGGTTTGGGGTTTGTTGTTTTGTTGGTGTTTGGGTTTTTTAAGGGAAAAAAGGCCCCACAACCTGTTCCCTCAATTAAGAAAATGTTCCTCTGTTTCAACTTTTCCCATTTTCCATGTAGCTTTTCAGAGTAAACTTCCAGCACCAGTATAGTTCAGGCAAATTTGTTAAAATTAAGTGGACGCTGTATTACTTCAGAACACTTTTATTGTCTTTTCCTTTTGTAAGTGGAGGGGAAAAATACTTGTGTGCTTTTGAGGGGTGGGATGGGTGACTTGTTAAAATTTTACTTTGGGTTTATACTTTTGCCTGAGATGCTGAACTCTACCGTTGTCTGCCTGATCTCTTGCAAATGGCAGTAAACACACTGGTTGCAGATCTTGGTGTACTATAGGAAAACAACTATAGAACCCTTCCTGAGAACCTTTGGTACGTGCGTGGCATGCTTGGGTCACGTGCTTGCTTCAGGCCCTTGTTTGGTTGTGTTAGTGCTGCTCACATAGAGAGGGAGGAAAGCAAGAGGCCGTGAGCAGTTAACATAGTCTAGCTGGCAGTGTTTATTGATCTAACAAGTTGACTTTAAACTCTAGGTCTCCCTTTGACCAGATAAAATTACTCCAGAAATTATGGTTACAGATACCACTGCATAACTGTGATTTTGTGGTGAAAACTTGAAACCAAACTCTTAGAAAAAGCCGTTTAATGTCATGTTAGTCTTTTGAGTTTGCCCAACTGATTGCAAGTTTATTGCACTCTTGTTTCATCCTGGTGATGTTTTTGTCTATCTAAGAAAGACTATCAAGTAATATAAACACAAAGGTGATCTCTGCTTACCTTGATGTTTTGTAAGAATTACAAGGGCTAAAATTTACCTGGAAAGAATTCATTTCATGTGTGAATGAGTTTCTCAGCAGCACACTGAGAAACTGATGATTGAATAGTCTTTTAACATGCTTTTCCCTCTTGCTTTAATGAAAGCACAGGTGGAAAAGCAGGTTTTGGAGTTTTTTGGTCTGGTTTTATTTTTGTAATTACTAATAAGTTGAAGATTGTTACACTGAGATGTAAAAATACTTTTGTCTCGATACACTATCTTCCTTTATAGCAGTTGCCATTTCACAGAACCCTTCCTGTATTTTTGACTGTCTTTTCAAAACAAAAATCTAACAATTGATGGCCCTGTTTTCAGTTGTGTATTCAGTGCTAAGGTTATTTAAGCTCTCTGTGTATTGGATGAAAAACTGTTCAAGAGAAACAGCTTGTCTTACCAGCTAGAGCAGTTCTTTGTTCTGTTCGGGCTGCGACTGTCCAAACAACTGTGGTGTTTCAGTAGCTAGTTTTTCTTACAAACAAGCGGTGTGTGCCTATTCTTAGGGCACAGTTATTTTCAGAGCATCCAAGAAATGGGAAGTTAGTGTTGGATTCTCCTTGGCGGTGGAGGCTTTCCACTTGGTTTCTCTGAGCAGTGTGTCATAACCACATGGTTGCAAGGTAGGCCAGGCTTGCAGGTGTTTTCTTCTCTCCCTTTTGAAGTGGCCCCACTGCGTTAAGGGAAGAATATTCATGGGGCAAAAGAGAAGGGGAGCTTCATCCTATAGTCTGCTGATAAAGATATTTATCCCAGCAGGTGTGGTAAAATCTGTTTACCTGCATATAGCCCTGGCAGTAGGTGTAGGCAAACTTGATAGGAGAAAGCTGAACGGGAGAACTTGATGAAGTACCTGTAGAGATTAGGTAGGGATTTGCATATGTGTGTTGTGGGAGGGAGCAGTTTCCTTCATCTCCTACCTCTTGGTCTCCACCCCACAAACTGCAGCTGTGGATGTAAGTGCCTGAATTTTTGCCTCAGTACTGTTTCTGATACTTACTTTAAATGTTAGCTTAAGGTAACCCTATCATTTTTTCCTCAGTATGCTGAGCTTTATAAACAGTCATCTCCTTCATGTTTTCCTTCCATGTAGCTGTGTCAGAATGCCTGAATTGTTGAAGTAACGAGTGACTTTTAGTAAAAAGATGAGAATTTGGAGTTGATATTTTTGCTTAGTTTTCTAAAAGAAAACAATGGAATAGTATGGTAATGTCACAAATAAAATGCAGGAAAACTAGGTGTGGGAGTTTCAACTAACAGGGAAAGTAATCATCAGCTTCAAGGAGACCTTCTGTCATAGAGCCTATAATTTTTACTTGGTGCATGTGCAATGGTAGATATCTGCATCATAACATCATTTATAATCTACCATCCCCTTTAAAATGCACAAGTGGGCTGGCAAGAAGATAACAAGTAGCCCAAGTACTTACTAGCCCCATAAGAGATCTGGTCAGAGATGGTTGAGTGTGGTAACTGAGGCTGTCTGAGTATCATAAACTGTGCTGAGACTTTCAGGAAGATGTCTGGTCTCATGTTCTGTGCTTGATTTATGTAGCTGCAATGCTCTTCACCTGGTTCTTGCTTTACATTCTTGCTGAGGAAGCTCTTGTTTTGATTTGTGGATGCCTTTTAGATTCCAAGTACATGATTTCAGTCTAAAATTTTTGCAGAAATAAAACCTCTTCCCTCTAAAAAGAATATTGATTTATTTTTCTTTACATCAGCAAACATTTTTGGCCTTAAATATTTACAGTGGGTTTCATTATCTACCAGTTTTCCATTGGGAAAGGAATAGGCCGTGGTGCAGGTTGTTGTAGCAGTAGCAAAGGACGGTTGGTTGGCTCCTATGGAATGATTTGAAGCAGAATACTTACCAAGTAAGCATCGCTCTGCCTGATCTTCTGGTTGTAATAGGAAAATTTATGACAAAATAAATTCAAGAGTTTGGTGACATTTGATATAAGATGATGGATTTCTGGACAACAAATGTCATGGTAAGAGCCAACAACTGTGTGCAGTAGAGCAGTGTTCTGTTGCACAATGCGCTTATTTACATGCCCTGAAGGGGTTACCTCTTGTTTTTATCTGAAATAAATATAAAAAGAATTGAAGGATGTTACCTAACCTCATTCTTCTTTTGATAACTGTTTTCCATTATTAATGTTGTTAAATAATTTCTTGTATCTTTTTACAGATTCTGAAGGTGTTTAAGCTCTGAATACTTACAAGATCTTCACGCATAGAAATGTCTGGCTCATATGATGATTCTGTTGGAGTAGAAGTTTCTAGTGATAGCTTCTGGGAGGTAAATGTTTATCACAATGTTTTGATTTTATTTTTTACACTGATTACAGAAAACTTGATTTTTGTACATTTGCAAAATGGGAGAGAGCTGCAGTACATGACACCTTTGGTTATTGTGATCTTCAGAAATAGCCGTCAGGGTAGAAATGACCTTTTAAATTTTGGCCTAGTTCTGTCAAGTGTTTTTAACTGGCACAAGCTTGAGGATCATGCATTTGGATAATGTGTGCAACTCAGACTTGAACCTTTGTTGATTTCTATTGACAAGAGGGATGTGGCTGGGTAGCTTTAAAAATTATCAAGGCAGTTGAATGTCTAAATGACTGTTAAAGGCTACTGTAAGTATATATAAGTTACAAATGTAAGACTGTGTGAATGTACTGCATGTCTCCTGTTTTTATCTAGATAGAAACTTTTTGAGAGGAATTCTTATGCTTATCTCAGTGCAAAAATATACATGAAGATAGTGCATTGTAATATGAGTAATGTGTGCTGCCCCAATCTGAAGAAGGCTTTCAGATGTTATGATGATTTGATTAAGCTTTAAAGAGAGCAAACTTCAGGGAGCAGAAAACATTTTACAAAACCAACAAATTTATTGCAAGAAAAAGAAAGGTTTTGACACAGTTAATACTGACATAACGGGAGGTAAGTACACTATCCAGATGAACTGTATTCAGTAGAACAGATTTCTATCATGTGACTGGGAGCTCTTTTGAGTTTGAACTGTAGCAAACATGAAAATAGTTAAAATATTAACCCCTTCTGTTGTAGCAGTACTCTGTAGAGTGACTGCAGAGAGACTGTAGGACCTCTACTCTGATATGGCAGCTGGATGTGGTCCTGAGCTATCAGGCCAGCTTGGACTGGGGGTTGGACTAGATGATCTCCAGAGGTTTCTTCCAACCTCAATTATTCTGTGGGATTTTTATTTTATGCTGAGGCAACTTTCTGGACAAGCTTCCTTGGTAGAAATGTTTCAAAATAAGGAGGCAGTCCTTATTTGTATGTGTAGGGCATCCTATACTTGGCAGGAGAACATGGTCTGTGGCTGGCTATATAGTACCAAGCTGTTGTCTTCCATTGTGTAATCATGTCTGGAAGTATAAAAGATGAATAAATAAGAAGGGGAACTTTGTAAACTAGTATGATTATGTTTGGACAGATGTGAACTCTGGTAATTAATAGTAAGGGATGATAGTAGGAAATAGCTATTAGCTTAAGCTAAGACCTTTGCAAAGTACAGCTTAAATGTATTTGATGCTAATTATGGGTGGGTTAGAGGTATTGTTTGTGTTTATGCTATTGATGACTTAGATAATTTGTAAATACTATTTCTTAATCTGTTTCTTTGGACTTTTCTATGTATTCCTTCCAAAAGGTCAGAACTGGTCTGTTTCATAAGCAATGAAAAGTAATGTACTACACCAGTGCGTTTATCCTTGGATTAAAAAAAAGTTAGACTTCAGTATTGCAATCAGCTTCTTTCCTTACAGGCTTAATTCTTTTCTCTGCTTTTCTTTTTTGGTGTATAGCCAGAAAACATTGTTATGTTAATGTGGTCAAGAAGAAAAATTTCAGATGAATAATTTATATACTTTTCTGAAACTTCGAGTACATTGGGCTGAAAAAGGATTGTGTTTTGAGAGTTGACATATTGGTATGCAAGTTGCTCAAAGGGGAAAGCTAGCATTTACAATCAGTTAAAAGTAATCCCCAGAACTGAGGATGCAATTCTTGTGGAATGGGTTTGGCTTAATAAAAGTTCTAGAGAACGTGTTCACACTTTCAGGGGGTGAAACACAGATTTAGCTGCAGTAAAAAAATGCATTTCAGTGATAATTCAATGGCTTTGTTACTGAAGTGACTTTAAGGATGTTTGAAGTATTAACAGTTTTTCTGAAAGTAAAATAGGACTTCCAATGCAATTGATTACTATATTAAAAAATAACAATTCCTGGTTTTCTTTGTACTAAGCTTTTGACAGTTTAGCGATATAAAGGGAACACTTCAATGAATTTTGGTGTTTTAAGTATTGAATTATGTAGGCTTTACTATGTGTTTTGCTGTTTCTCTGCTTTGTGCTGAGGAGACAAATGGAGGGTTTGTGGCTACAAAAACCGATTCTTTAAAAAAACCATTAATAGAGATGGTTGGTTTTTGTACTGAGGTAAAGGCTTGTCATTATTTTTAGGCAAGTGACCAAAGGCTTGACATTTCAGTAAGTTAAAGCTATTTGTGTATTTGAGTGAAGCAGGGGAGGCTGTGAAAGTTTTTCAGTTGGTGCTGAAAACACATTTGTGTTGTGGTTTAAAATAAAAAGCAAAACCAAACAAATAAGTTAGAGCCTTAAGAATATATAGCAGGTTATCATAAAGTGTTGTATGTATAGCTGAAAGACTACAGTGGGTATATCTAAATGTTTATGTAACTGGATAATTGAAGAATGTGTGGTATGACATCTCTGGTATTCTGCAGAGTTTGAGCTTTTATGGATTCTGAAATACCTTGAACCAAGCATGAAAAAGAGTGATCTGATATAGATAATTGATTTTATATTGATGCTGAAATATTAACAGGAAGGATTGACATTGCAGTGAATTGTGACCTTCATGCATGCTGTCCTTGGTAAATTTACAGTCTCTGTAGCTTCAGACTTGTTTACAAAGCATTCTTAAGCATGTATATAAACTCCAAATGGAAATAGCTGAGATAATTTAAGCAAGGAAACTGCTGTTTCTTTGCACTTTGCTGCTTATCATAGGGTGACTTCTTACTGGGTGTTAAACTACTCAGAAGACCAATATAGTCGTGGCAATACCCCATTATAATGAGAAATGTGATTAATGTAAAACTTATCTTTTGGTTGACAGCCTTTGTAGTTGTGTGTAGCATCACATGACAGGGAAGGTGGTGCTTTTTCTAAATCCGAACAGTGAACAAAATGATTGGACTAAAGTATAACATGAGGGAAAGTGGTTAAAGCTGTGCTCTACACTGCATTGTAGCCTTGATACAGGATATTTTGAGTAATTGCTTTCATCCAGAAATAGTTTTCCTGTCACCTCTGCGCTCTACGCTTCTTCATTTCTGTTAGGGTAATTGCATTTTGACATGTGTGCCTGATGCTGGCCTGGAATGTATTTTGGTTTGTATGTACTTCTGATTAGGTATGAGTGAACAATTATGGTATCCGGCAGTTTGCTTAGGCCAGGTGATCCCTTGGCAGAATGTACCATTTGACTTTAAAGCATGCCTTTCTAGAGAAGCCTGCAAGAACAGCAAGGCAGGAATTATCCTTCTGATCAAGAGTTAAGAGGTGGGAGGAGGTTTGCTGTTGGTAAAACATAAGCCTAAAGTAAAGGAAAGCCTGTGCAAGTCTTAATAGATTTAACTGAAGAATAACTCTGCAATTTTGTGACATACAGAAAGCAAAAGCAAACCTCAAACTTAATTACCAAACTCTTGTTTAAATACCTCTGGTTTGAGCCATGTTTCCAAACTAAATTTGACAGAATTTTAGTCTGAAACTTGTCCATTTTTTTGTGTGTTCTGAATGAGTTCTTTCTGAAGATTGCAGCTTTGAATATAGTCTTAATCTCTCTCAAAATGGATAACTGCTTTTATCAATGTTTTGTCTGACTTAAGTAGAAAAGATTCAGTGTCTCCAGAATGCTCACCTTAGTACTTTATGCTTCAGATAACAAGTAAAGAACTCTTAGTGAATTTGGAACCTGTATCCTTCCAGCCGAATTGTCGTTTGCACCCTTTCCTTAGAGGTTTTTAAGGTATTTTACACGAATAGGGTTTTTTGTTTGTTTTTAGAGACAGCCTGCAGTTGCTTAAAAGCCACCTTGCTGTTTTCCTGCCACAGCTGAAAGCACTGAATGGATTTAATCTTGGCTATGCACAGAAGAGGCGGTCTGGCAGGGTGAGCTTTTGAGTTTGTTCACTCACACTCCAAAATAGCTCAGATTTATTTACCTTTGGAGTGTGCTGCAAAGCACATCTTTTTCTTGAAAGACATTTAGGAAAGAGTGAGGTGGCTGGGTGTGGGACCTATCTGAAGAACTTACTGTGGAAACTGTTTCTTGCTCACTGTTATCTTTGAAACTAAACCACTTGTATTTCTTGAATGTTGATGTTGAACTAGTAATAAAAACTCAACTTAACAAAATGTTGATAAACTGGCTTCAAAGCTTTTTCCCATTGCTGTTGACAGAAATCTTGTACAAAGTTGTCTTTAGGAAATAAAACACTTTGTTCTTAATTACTCTTCTGGCTCTTAGACTGTTTGCTTTCTTTTGGAGCTGTCGTTGCGTTTGCCTAGGGTTCCTTATCACAGAGATGATTACTAACAGTTTGGCATTTAAAAATGTGATCTATAGTATGTGGCCGCATGGTACTGAATTTAACTGCTTTAAGCGTGTCTGGTTCATTATGCTCAGATTGCCCATGGAGCAATGCAATGCAGGTTACTTTACCTATGATACTATTTTTTTATTAGGCTATTTCAGTGCTCTTCATGGAAACTCAGTTCTGGCATTGAGAGTCAGGCTCAGTGCCTGAAATCCAATACAAATAGGGTTTTTTTTCCTTTAACGGCTCATATTTTATTACTACTCAGATACTGTTATCAGGTTCAGATTTGTGGTTGTGAAATAGTTGTCTTGTTGAAAAGGAACTGGAGAAATTGCTGCTTGGATTTCTGTTCATGTTGACAACACGGTATCAGTCAAAACGTGGATAGGATAAGGCTTAGGCATCTTGTATCAAAACAGCTGGTATAAGTGGAAAATTAGGCTTTCAGAAACATACATCATTCTTTGCATGAAATAGAAATAGCAGCAACTTTCACAATTAAATTAAAGATTTTTATCATTATTTAATTAACCCAAGCTACTACTTAGAAGGGTTTTGTTTTCTATCAGGATGATAAACCCTTTTCAGTAGAACAGATACTTTCCTCTAATTTGTCTGGGTGTTTACCAAATAGAAGTACTTCAGGAGACAGAGTACATGTTCTCCTATAAGCTTGCTTATTTTGCAATGCCTTGCTTTCTAGTAATAAGAGATATTCTGAAAGATATTGCTACAAAATAATGACAGAGGATTTAATCGGTGCTTCAGTTGTAGCAATGCCTTAAATTACTTGAGCAATGGAAGCTTCTTTTTCATTAGTCATCTTTCTAACAAGTCTTTTTGTACTTGGTGTCTGGTTAAGCTCATGACATTCTCCCGGTGCAGAAATTTTCTAAGACAGAGGAATCTTGTTGATATGCTCCAAGAACAAATTCCTTTCTCTCTGTTACTTAGCTGACAGGGGTGGTGTGCTTTGGGTAGTCTTAAGGTTGTTGCTGATAACCTGGAACTGGATGGCAGTACCTTTTCTAAGGGAAAGTGGAAAATTTAGAGCCTGAAGGGCCTTTGTATTTCTTTCTTATCTGTCATATGAACTCTCAGCATTTGCATGACTGCTGTAAATACAACTTGGTTTGTCATAATCATTTGTGCCACTTTCTTGCATCCAAAAATAGACTGTGGCAGAACTGGTTGGTTCTGACATTCCTGTAAAACATGAGAAATGGACAACCCTCTTGACCCTGTTGTACTGAAGTAGTTTTGAAATGCATGTGAAAGAATGTAGTATATTAATAATAAATGGAAGGCTAACTTTTGTGATCTGTTTTTTTAATTAAGCTCCAGCCTTATGCTTACTAATCACCATCATGGTCATAATAAAAGAAAAATGCCTTGAGCAAACTGAGACCAATGCTATTGTTCACTTAAATACCTGCAAAGGCAAGAAAGACGATGAGTAAGCATTCCTAGAGATCAAAGTAGAAGTGTGTTCATATCTTGCTAGGTAAGACATCAAAAGGAAAAGCTACTCTTCCTGTGGAGGTATTTATTTTTAATGAGCGATGTGGCCCTCACAGGCTACATGCTACTTAGACACTAGTTGTGAGGCCTTACGCCCTCTTATTTTCTGCTGGCATCAGCACTACAGAGCCCTTTCTACTTAGTGCAGGAGTGGTTAACTGCCCTGTGAAACCACCTACTCATCCAAAAAAAAAAATTTGTTCTAAACAGCTGCTAAACCAGCAGCTGGCATTAGGCCTGTGAACTTAGGCCTGTGACTGGATTCCTTGGAAGGACAGGACAGGGTCTTCATTTTGAAGTGCTCGGCATATGGCTTGCATTGCATATTAAAGTATTTGTTGAGAGATCCACTAGTAAGAGAAGGTTTTCAATTTATTCAGAAAGGGGAAGTCAATCCTCTGTGTAGTATGGGTGAAATTTGGCCACCATACGCATTCCCCATTCCAAATGCCCAACCCAAAGCAAGGCCCAAACCCAACACTGAATAGCAGAGGCAGCTGTTGTGGGACATCTCCCACAAACTATATTATAAACTGCCTGCACAGTTGGCCTTGGTCCTGCCCATTTGGTATTCCTCATAGCTGTACTTCATGCCTACTGTACTGTCAGCTGCTGTCTATGCGAGTTGTCTGTTGAGGGGGTGTGAGTTGGATGCAGGGAGAAACTTCCAAAACTCACTCTTGACTATTGAAGAGCTCTTCCTATGTTGAGAGATTCCAGTTACTTGACAATTAATGCTTTTTGACGATGAAGCCGACTGTTTTGTGGTGGGGTTTTTTTCCTTTTAAAAAAATACTTGGACTCTGCGATAGTAGATTCTCCTATGTGCTTTTTTTCCAGCTGATGTTGAGCAACATAAAATTCACCATTTGTATTGCCAGGTGTTTGCTTTACTGGCATGCTTGGCTTTTGATTTTGTGGGTTTAAGAGCTTCCTCAGGATTTTTTTTTTTTGCAATCAGTGGTAAATGTATATAAGTGAACTTAGAAAATTCATATACACAGAGCTAGTGTTTGTATTTGGACTGTGTATGTGCTAATTATGCACTTTGCTAATTCTTTTTATTTGCACACCCTCCTCCCTCTCAGTATTATGGATGTTAATTCTGGTTGAAATGTTTGGAAACTTCTTGTTGGATGTAGCTGGAAAGAAATTGTACGCATGGTTAAATGGAATGTCAGAAATAATAGCAAGCATTGTCCCCATATTGGCCATCACTATCTGTGGGTTTGACTATGAGCCTTCAAAGCTCGTTATTTTGTTTCCTGTCTGTGGATATTTGTCCATTAAAAAATCCTATGTTGTGGTGACTTTTCCTTTGAATGGTTCCAGCTCGTAAAGGCTGACTAGTTCTGAATAAGCTCAACAAGCTTGGAAAAAGAGTAGTTATAAAATCTTACTTGAGGCATTTGAAACTGCTGAAATATTTGTGGTTACAATAATTATCATGATATACTAGAATTAAGTGACTCGAGTTTAGTAATAGCTGAACTTTTGCCACTTTCTGGGCCACTAATAAATTAGAATACCAATCTGTTTTATTCAGTGTACCAGAAAAAACTGCTAAGCATGTTTAACTCTCTAGAGGCTTTTATCCTGCTCTATGAATATGCTAAAAATATATGTATGTATATTCTATTACTTGAGGTAAAGAAGCCTAGGTGATTTAAGACTCTCCCTTTGCGTTTAGTGCTGTGAAATTGTAAAATAATGAAGTTGTAAGTTCTTAAATGTTCCACTAAAGATCATATTAATGACAGTGCTTGGCTGCTATTACACTGGTGGTTGCAGAGGAGACATGGCTGGACTGCAAACTATACAGCACTAAATGCCTCATCACAGCATATTTATGTGGCTTTTCTCTGGCTATTTGAGATTTTCTAAATCATCTATTTGACAAAGGATTTGAGGTGATTTTACTGTGTTCGTGCATGAGAAGAAATATCAAAATGAGAAGAAATGTTTTCTTGAATAAGCAAAACAAGGATCTGAAGGCATTTATGATGCCTGTAAGATAAATGGGGCAAAACAGGATCAGCTGGGGCTACTTAGCAGCAAAGGGAAACTGGTGGTTAGCTTAACTTAGAAAAGGGGGAGGTGGTGTGACACAAAACTGTGAATTACAGTTTTCACAGAATTCACTGATTGCATCAAGAAAGTGACCATTGTAGCTGTATTTTGAACAAATAAACTCTTGGTGTTTCCTTTTCAAGTATTTCTGGCAACTGAGGTTAAATAGCAGCTGAATGTGGTATCATGTAATAAAATGTCTCTTTCAGATGGGTAAAGAGTTAATGCTGAAATGAAAGCAGGATAGAGTTTTTAAATCTCTCTCATTTTTCTTGCAACTGTAAGAAAGCTTATAATTTTACAATTTACCTTCCTGAAACAAATGTTCCATTTGTAAGACAGAGAAACTAATAACTTTGTGTTGGTTGTCTGCCACCTGTTTAACAGGGAATAATAGCCCAATGACCTGAATGATCAGAAAGTTTTTCTAACTAACAAAATCAAATGTTCATGGACAGAACAGTGCTAATTGAAGTCTGAAAATTGTAAGACATCATGTAAGTGTGGCTCTGAATGAAACAAAGAAACACTGTACTTTAAAAAAAAATAATAATTTATTTTGTCCAATGGTCAGTTGCTACCAATAAAAGAACATCTTTTTTGTTTTGGCTCAAATACTTCTTGGGAAGGGAGAAGTCTTGTAGCATGTTTGCAGTCTACCTCAAGAACTGGAGAAAATAGTCTTGTCCAAAATGCTGTATTAAGTCATGTTTTCATTTCAAAAATTCAGGGTATCTTTAATGTGCTTATAGGATTTTTTTAGAATTAAATTCTTTAATTTGACTCTTAACTTAGTAGTTCCTTGGCTGCATAAAGACTGGGTTCTTTTCCCTTCACTTGGCTCTGTGGTTTAAAAACCTTGTGCTTTCATACCTCTGAGCCTGTCTCTGTCTCGCACACTGCACATGCCACCTCTCAAAAAAATTTGTTATTGTGGTGTCCATAACTTAAAATGCAGTTTTTAAAGTAAACACTAACAATTAAAAATGTTAAATGTCAAGTTTATAAATTATGTTGTGTGTCATGAAACACAGAAAAATGCTTTATTTCCAAAATTCCAGCATTCCCCATAGACTTAATATTCAAATTTCATGCCCTAACACACTGTAAGCTACAGTTTCATAAATCAAATGAACTTTTTTTTTCCCTTGAAAATATTTTTATTCCAAAGAAAGCTTTTTATATTAGATTGTTGTTTTCTAGTATTGTGGGCCTGGTGGCTGGTTATATAGGTTCCAGACTATGATGCTAGTTCATTCATTCTTCCTGTGGAGAAGGAGGTAGCATGGGTGAGTTATCTTACATCTGCATGCAGCTCTTCAAGGGTTGCCTTATCCAGTAATAGTGAGTGGACCAGAATAGGTGAGGTAAATTAATCTCTGAATACTTGCCTGAGATTTGGCAGCTGCCAGATATTACCATGAGATTAGAATTTGTTCAGACAACACAAAATGAAAGCAATAAAAAAATACCATGAGGCAGCCAGCTCCCATTCAATATTAGTATTTAAAATGCTAATTTAGTAGTGAAAACTTATGAAAGGAAGTGTTCATGCTCAAGACTTAAATCCCATGGCACATAACTGGAGACACAAATTGATGCTAATATAAAGCTTCAGTAGTTGTGCCAAGCTAGCATAACCTGCTTTAACTATCTGCTTGGCTGTGAACCTACAGCTGGAGTAATTTTGAGCAGATGATTTTACCCTTCCATTCCAAAGGTTTTATAAAGTATTCTTTGAGGTACTTAATTTTCTTAATGCTTTGATTTCATATGTATATTATATTTGCTAGAGTACAGTGTTAGTTTGAAACTGCCTGCTTCTCAGTTTCTCCTGAAAAGAAGAGGTTATTTTTCAAACTTTATTCGTAACAGATGAAATCTGTTTGGATGTGGATGGACTGACTATCTTGATTTTTGGTGTCTGCTTCATCATGATGCTGGTAGATTCTTATCTTCACTTATATTGTGACTTACGTTTAAAGGGGTGTGTGTGGGGGTGTGTGTGTGTGTGTGTACTTTTTTATAGAGTTTGGACAACTCAGTGACTGCCAACTGATGGTTTTCCTAGATGCTACCTGAATTTTTTTTGTCTTTTGAAATGAGTCTAGCCAAAACCCAAAAACTATGCACAAATGAATGCTTTCAGGATCCTGTCTAAAGGGATTGGGTTTGTCCTGCCATTGATGGTTTCAATTATTTCCCTCCAGCATTGAGGAGTCCTAACATATGTCTATATTTATCAGCATAGTCACTTATTTTTTCCAGCACGTAATACAACTTGCTTTCCTCTTTTAAGAGTGTTTCCTTATGTACTTCGAGTAGTATGTACATCCACAAGCAGATGGCTTGCATGTATACCTGCTGACAAAATTCTAAATAAATGCAAACCTAAAAGTTGGATTATTTCCTGTATTTAGGGTGTGAATTAGGTATGATTTAGATGTAAAAATTACAAACATGCTTTAGGAATTTGAATGTTTAATCTGCTGCTTGACTGCTAATCTTTATTTTTCAGTCAGGTGGTTAGGGCAGATAAGAAACTGTCTGTGATATTTAATAGACTGTGCAAATTCTGTTAACAGAGTTCTTATGTATTGTTTAATGTTTACAAAAGCCAACCTGAGTGACCTTGAAATCAGTGGAAATATTACACTGAGAGCAGTACCAGGGTTCTGGGTTTTCTTGGGTTTCTTTTCTCCTTCAGTCGTGTAAGTGGGTGATTCCAGGTTGGTGTGTGTGCAAAAATGAAAGGGGAATGTTCATTATATAATGGATTTTCATTAGTAGTGTACATTTTTACCTATGTCATTCTGTAGCCTGTACGTTGAGTAACTATGGGTTTTTTTCTTTAGAATTCACACGTTAATTCTAACTCCATGTCATTGCTGTTGGTGTCTTCTGACGTTAAATTGTACAGCGTCCTTTTGGAAGAGCTGCTGTCTAGTTTATCAGCAGCAAAGCTCAGACGTAACGAGGGCACAGCCAGTCTCTGCTGAATATACAGTGGCTGTGCTTTTTCCACACTGCATCCTGGAAAAGAAACCCACCCTGTTGTTATGTTTGACAGAGGTGTTGCAATACTCCTTTGCATGCCTGAAATTTTTTAATCCTGAAAGATTAAATGCAGCATAAAATTAAGGCATTAGGTATTTAAGCATGAAAGAGTGAATACTGCATTGTGTTTAAATATGTTGATTATCTAAAGCATTATCAAACTATAATAATGCAGAACAGTTGTGATGACTGCCCATAATTACATTGCAGGACTAATAAAATATAATAAAGCTTTCACTTTAAAATTAGTAACATTTTTAACAGGAGAGCTTGTGGCCTTAGCGGTGGTTTTGCAGTTCAGCTTTAAGGTTACTTGAAAAAACTTCATGCTATAATTTATTAACTGTTGCTAGTAGATTATCTTCCTCCTAGGTAACAGTATTTGTGTTAATTAGAGATTTATCTTGTTTTCAGAGCTTTGAAGCAGGAATTGTTGAGTATTTTTCTCTTTATAGGTTGGAAATTACAAGCGGACGGTAAAACGAATCGATGATGGTCACAGACTTTGCAACGATCTTATGAATTGTATTCATGAGCGGGCACGAATAGAGAAGGTCTATGCTCAGCAGCTTACAGAATGGGCAAAAAGGTGGAAACAGCTTGTAGAAAAAGGTAATGCATTCTGATTTTTGTACTCTGAAAACTTTCTCAAATGGAAAAAATGTTTTTGTATATCTTTTGGTAAGTACAAAGTAGGAATGTACTTTTTAGCTTGTAATGGAGTCTGCAAAAGGCTCAGTAGTGTAACAAACAAAAGTCTTGTGATTAAAAACAAAGCCCTGCTCTTTTGCAGGCTTGCTTGTTTTGTACTGCAGCACATGTATCTTGCCTCCAGTGTTAAAGTATCCACATAGATTCAGTTCTAGAGTACTGTCTGGTATCAGGTAACTAATGGTATAAAACACAACTTGAAAAGTGTATCTGAATAATAAGGGAGCAGTGGTTGTGGGGGAAAGACAGAGCTAGGCATTGCTCTAATGGAAGACTAATGTGGTACTACTTGAATATATTCTGAAATGATTTTGTCCTTTCCTAGTTATCCTATGTTGAGAAATTGAAGGCAGTTCAAAGAGGAGCTAATAGGTGGAATATTGAGGGTCACAGTACTGAATGAAGGAGGCCAGACTGAATGAATATTATTTCTTCTAGTGTAAAAAAAAAAAAGTAATAGATTTTTCTGAAGATAAACTGTTCCATTTTCTAGGTTTGCATCAATATTGCTGTTTACAAATGAATATAAGTAAATAGACTCAGGTAGTTTCTTGGCAATATAAGTTCCATGTGGGTGATGGTTATTGAGAATGACACTTTCTGTTGTGTTTAGGCCCACAGTATGGAACAGTAGAAAGGGCTTGGTGTGCTTTTATGTCAGAAGCTGAAAAAGTGAGTGAACTACATCTAGAAGTAAAAGGTTCACTGATGAATGAAGACTTTGAAAAAATCAAGAACTGGCAGAAGGAAGCCTTTCATAAGCAAATGATGGGAGGATTTAAGGAAACCAAAGAAGCAGAAGATGGATTTAGGAAAGCTCAGAAACCCTGGGCAAAAAAGCTGAAAGAGGTACAGCAGTAGATTATATATTAGATATCCTGTGTTACAATATATTAATGTCTCAAATCTCTATAAGGGAGTAAACTCCCTATTCTCTCTGCTGGACCCTCCTTTCTCAAAAAGATCTCTTGCTTTCTGTCCTCTTCTGAAAATAAGTATTTTTCTCTTGGTCTCTTTAATCTTGGTGACTTCAGTGAAAATCTGACAATAGTGGAATGCAAACTATCACTTTAACATTATCTTATTCCATTAATTTGAAAGTTATGACTTGCTCAAATGACTGAGCAGGGGAAAAGTGTGTGTGGAATTTTTTTTTTTTCCTGTAATGTAACAACATTATACTTAAATGACAGGTTTGTAGAAGGGGAACAGGAGAAAATGGACGTGAGGAAAAAATGTTCTATCGGGCACTTTCTGTAAACCTTTTCTTAAGTCTGTTCCACATTTCTCTAAGCTGTGTGAGTGACATTTCTTGTGTGGTGAGAGTTCCAATTAATAAGTACTGCCATTATGATGATTTTTATTTATTCATTGGCTTAAATGAAAAAAAATTAAAGAAAAAGAACAACCTGAACCAAAACCTGACACCTTCTTCGTTGCAACATGATCAGAAGGCTAAAAATGCAGTTGATGGTTGTTGTATGAACTGTGCCAGATGCAAATGCTCAAATCTACTTTGTAGGTGGAAGCTGCAAAGAAAGCATACCATGCAGCCTGCAAAGAGGAGAAACTGGCTATATCCAGAGAAACAAACAGTAAAGCTGATCCAGCGCTAAATCCTGAACAGCTGAAGAAATTGCAAGACAAAGTGGAGAGAAGCAAGCAGGACGTGTTAAAGGTATACTGTGTGCTAAGGTGCTGTTTGTATGCAGTCTTGTTAACCTAGAGCTTGTGTACGTTTAAGCTTTTTTTTTCTTTCAGAACATGACACAGACTGCAGTGCAGCACACTTTCAGTTAGTCCTATACAAAAGCTTATTAGAGTTTTCTGCCATGCATGTGTTCCTGCCAAGTTCTTCCCTGAGGAATCACTAACACGTTGCCTCTATTTCACATAAGTACTCTCAGCAGGGAATGAAGCAGGATAAGGCAGCGAACTTCTAGGACAGTTTTACTTGGTAGTGAATGTTGAGGTATCTTTATTTGAGAGGCTGAGAGATGGGCTCTTAAAACTTGCTGACAGTATCTGGACTTGAATTCATAATCCTTTAAATAAAAGTAAATACTTTTCTGGAAATGCCATTCTGTTGCCTAGTTTGGTTTATCTCTTTAGCAAACTGCTACCAAGAAGCTTTTCTTGTGTGACTTTCTCCAGGGATGTCTCTTCCCTTTGAGAATGCTGTTCCGTGATCTGGAAGGCTGATGTTACATTGGGTGGGATCTTTTTAATTCCTGTCTGTGGACTACTACTGTAAATTAGTCTATAGTCTGAGATTTTCTCTTAACTGCACTCGCAGTGTTTGCAATTCATGTTGCAGGGATGCATACCATGTTTGGGGTTTTGCTTATAACTCTCAGTGGATGATGAAGATAACTGAAGAAGAAGACAGCACTTTGAAAATATTTTGAGGTCTTTTAAATAAGAGACCTGTAACCCAAAAAAGACTGCCTGCTCTGATTTGTTCTCTGGCTCCTTTGGCTTTTATATCTGTAGTATCCCATTAGCAATCACCACTGCTTCTGTTAAAAAGCCAGTGGAGAGGCTTGGAACTTTTTTGTGCTATTTTGTTAGATAAGTCTCATGGTGACCTAATGTAGGTACAGTGGTCAGAAAAAGAGAATGCAGTTTGGCAACTTCTGGTCTAAATATTGGCCGTTGCTACTCTGTAGGGTAGTAATAAAATATGTTGCCAACGGTTTGTTTTTCCTTCCCCAGACAAAAGAAAAGTATGAAAAATCACTGAAAGAATTAGACAATGCTACTCCTCAATATATGGAAAATATGGAGCAGGTATTTGAACAGTGTCAGCAGTTTGAGGAAAAACGCTTACGCTTCTTTCGTGAAGTGTTGCTGGAAGTTCAGAAACACCTCGACTTGTCCAATGCTGCAAGGTAAAACTCTAAGGCTTCAAAATTAATGCTTAATACTTTTAGGTGAAAAGTAGTCCGTGCTTGCAGTAGATCAGATTTGGAATCTGATTTGTTTCTAATGTGTTGCTTCAGTTTGTTTAAATAAAATTGGTTTGCTTTGTCTAAGATCGTATTATCCCTAATATTTGCCAGCTTTATTTAAGAGTGTTAAACGAACCAAAAAATTCTCATTCGCTTTGTATTTTTGTAATCAAATGTGTGCCAATTAGAAATGATTCAGAGCTTAGAGTCAAAAAAATGCTTGATCAGAGATTGGGAAAGGAAGGGCTCGGTGTGTTATGTGTCTTGTGTGTTTATTGGAGAACAAATTAGAATTTCTTAGTGCAAGACAGCATGAACTTTGTAGTTCTATTCTTAAAATATTAGAAGAAATTACTTTAGCTAGGGGATAAATGTTAAAGATCCGTTGGTTGACTGTTGCTGAACTCTCGTACATGTTGACTTCAAAGTCTGCTCTTTATACTGTAAGCAGCACATATAAATCATGTCTTGTACTTTGTTCTTTCTGCCTGGACCCTCCTTGCTACATTCCAGGAAGTCTAAACTTCTGCTAGGGAACTCAAACCAGAGCTCATGCAGCTTGTTTTGTTAGGCCATGGTGCATGTCATCAACCACTACAAGCCATTTTGATACAAAGCCACTTTGGTATGTCAGCAGGGCAGTGGTTATAATGTTGGGGGGTTTTCTCTTGCATTTGAGAAGACAGGCACTGGAATACTTGCAGCAAATGTTGTGACATGAGTGGAATTTTGCATCTGCTTGTAACAGCAAAGTTTCTTGTGTGCTCTGGCTCTTTGGTTGAGAGGAGGAAAGCGTGTTCCTGGCTAGCTGCTCATTTCTGTTCCCTCTTCTGCTAATGACCAAAGTGTTACCGTATTCCAGCCAGTGGAATTAAGGAGCTGTTCAAGGTAACACAGCACAGGAAGAATCTTGACTTGGTTTTAACCTTGATCAGTGTTCCAAATTGGCTGGCTATGCAGTCACACAAATGTTATTGCTGGCATAAGCAAAAGCGGTAATACAGGAGCAAGAACAAATACAGAGCAAATCATAGGTAAGGGCACAATTACCTATATTAATTTCATTGTCACTTTGAGTTGCTTCAAAGTTCTTTTGAACTGCTGTGGAAAACATATTCTATTTCCTTGGAAAGCAAAAAGATAGGGTTGTTGCCCATTTGAATTGAGTTAAATTGGGTTGAAATAAACTACAGATCCAAAATAAATTTTTAATAGTTGATTTAAAGGGCAAGGTTGCGGGAAGGTTACAGAAGATAAGCATGTGAAGAGTCAATGATTTCCTTTTAAGATACTTAAGAGGTTCAGGAGTGGCATCTTATGGTACATTAATAAGATGTAAATGAAGAAAATAACTATTAGGGCAAAGAAATTGTAGTTGTTTATCTATTTCCTTATCCCTACCTCTTTGAATACACAGAGATAAAACATGTAGAGTAAAACCCAAAAGGAAGTCCAATTTTTAACCTTAAGACTCATAATGCTCAGCTGCACAGTCTAGAAAATAGCCCTGCCCTGTTTTCTACAGATGGGGATAATAAACCTCCAGTTTATTGTTAATTTAACTGATAGCTAGTGAGTCATTCAAAAACTATTTATCCCCTTTTTCAAAATACATGCCTTTCTATTGCTTAAATCCATTCAAAGACCCACTGACGTGGGGAAAACCACACTGCATATATGTTAAAGCAGTCAAGTAATATATAGAAATTAAGAAACTTAAAAGCATATTTTTGAGAAAGTTTGACTCATCGACAATGTAGCATTAACAAATTCTAATTTTAAATTTTATGTGACTTGGTCTGGAAGGGATTCCCAAATTTCTCTCTAGCTTGAATACGGAGTAGCATTTCTGTGTCTCATGTTTTAAGCCTTGTGGCTGTTGGGTTAAGAGCTCTTTATACTCCATATTGCACCATATTGGCCTTTTTTGTTTAAAACAATTGTATTTATAGTCATAGTCTGTAGGGCAAATATAATGTGTACATGGCCTAGGATCAGGGGATCAGTCGTATCTCTTTGTGGTCTTTGAAATACTGTTGGGGTTTTTTTAATCTGACTAGGGGATTTGCCATGTTTCTAAACGTTTCACTGAATTTAAAGACAAATACATTTTGCAGTTACAAAAACATCTACCGTGAACTGGAACAGAACATCAAAACAGCAGATGCTGTTGAAGACTTGCGGTGGTTTAGAGCTAATCAGGGTCCAGGGATGTCAATGAACTGGCCTCAGTTTGAGGTAAGATCAAAGTACTTAAAAACCCATATTTGTTTAATCTAATGTCTTTTGCTCTTGCTTTTTATCATACTCCTTTCTGATGTAACTTAAATTCATGCTTTTAGCAGTGATATTTTTTGTCTATTTTGTTTTTAAAGGTCATAGTAGTTTTCTAGTTTTGTTTTCTTAATCTCTATTGGATTCTCTTTATCTCCCAGCTTTTGGAGATGATTATATCAGGCACTTATTTAAATAAAAAAGGGCTAAACCAGAAAACTTTAGTGACTTGTTTTTTAAGCTAAAGTTATTACTGAATTCACTAATTAGTAAGCCATGGTTTACTTGGTACATCTCTGACACCTGTTTATGTTATCCTGTGTATTTTACTTCTCCCCTTTGGTGTCAGACTTCAGTTTCAATCTTGTTGCTGCTGGCAGGTAATTATAGTGTAGGTAGCAAAGACTTTGAAATTTTCAGTTCAAACTTCTTCAGTCAGTCCTGAAATTTGGTATTTGTAAGTGTCAACTACGCTTTTTTCAACAGTGTTACATTAAAGATGCTCCAGCTTTAAACAGTTGGTAATTTTATTGCTGAATGACAACTTCAAAAGAAAGGAGATTTTTTTAAGCAGTGTTCTGCTAACAGAGCCTACAAAAAACAAGTATCAGTGTAGATCAAGCTACCAGAATATCAAATAGCTGGATTTGGCCTGGTTTTGATCAGAGTAATGGATTTAGTTGAAATAATTTCTAGGCATTAAATTAATGGAGTGGAACATCAACACCGGAGTGTTCACTGTTCCCTTACTAACCATAAATGAAAATATCACTTATTTTTAAAATACTGTGTAACTTTTAATTAGAAGGTTTGATGAAGAAAACTCGTAGTATCGCTGCATTTCTTTGCCTGAAACGCTGATCTAAAGTTACTTCTCTGTGTGGAAATAACCATCCTTTTTCATAAGCATTATAATTAACAGCTTAAATACTACTCTTGTTGTTCTTCTAATTAAGTTTTTTCTCATTTGCATGCTACAAGGATGACGTAAGTAAAAAAAAAAAAAAAGTCATGATCAAATGAATATGAAATTGCATTGTAAACTGCAGATATGCTTAGGTCAGTGGTCTTTAATCTGTGGTAACTTAGAAATCCTGTATGTTATTTCTACAAAGTTAAAATAACGAGGCATCTGTGAAAGCTTGGCCAGAAGTTACTTAAGACTGTGCTACACACAAACCATAGTAACTCCAAATATTCAGATCCTGTTAAAACTACTTCTCAAATGCTATCTTCTGTATAGCAAGTTACCTCCTGGCTCTCTTGTTTTACCCCTCACGCTTCTGAGATGGAACATGTCTCAGTGTAGGATATTTGCTTGTGTCCAGTTTGTTCTCCGTTAGTTCCTGCTTTACATTAATACGCAGTTCAGTTAGACTCCGAGTAGGTCTCGTTGTGCCTGTGTATCTGCTTTCTCAAACATCTGAATTAGTTGAAAACATCAAGGAGAGGATACTTTACAAATGGCATCGTGACTCTTGTCAACAGCTGTGTTGATTTGAGCCTTAACTCTTGTGGATGGCTTTTAAGGACAATAAATTTCATTAAATATAAAGCAAAGAATCTCAAAGACTCGAGTCTTAGGGACAGGAGAAGTGGTATAGAATGAATTTTAAAATGAGCTTCTCCCTAGGTCATTCTTGGAGCACTTCTTGAGAAATAAGCCCTGTTTTAGATTAGATTATAATACGTATTTTAATAAAATGTGAAGTTTACCTTTTAAAGCCAGATGTCTTGGCAGTATTTGAAACAGTGAGCCCTCTCAGTACAACGTTTAAAGAGCTGCACTAGCCAAGTCCTTTGATTTCTGCAGTTGTCTGCCAGATGTCTGGTGTTTTAAATCAAGGTGTTCAGAATGCAAAGCGGGGAAGTACGTGTGACCTTGGGAATTAGTGAGTAGCACAGATACCTGTTTGCACTGCTAGGGTAGGAACTAGATGAGAACTGTAACTGAAACAGAGTAACTTACTATTACTTACACTGTTGTATGAATAGATGTGTATACTGTAACTGTGAATATTAAATGTGATAATTCTTGAATTAAATTTCTCAATCACATTTTGCATTCATTGATAGGAGTGGTCTGCAGATCTGAATCGCACTCTCAGTAGAAGAGAAAAGAAGAAGGCTTCTGATGGAGTGACTCTGACTGGTATTAATCAAACAGGAGATCAAGTTTCACAGCCTAACAAACATAGCAGGTATTTTTATTTTTTTTTATGCCTAAAAAGCATAAAAAGGCTACCTGGAAAAGACTTTCTTCAAGTACAGTAAAGCGCTACAGGATCAAAAAGTCACTGTCCAACCAAACGTTAATTTATCTGGAGCGTTTCTAGTGATGTGTTTCTGAAGCTTACAAAATATTTTAGGAATTGTTCTCTTGCCATTGGGAATCAAACCAAACTTCATGAGAAACTGAATTTTCTGTAGCTAATCTGGTAGCTAGTCTGCTGCTGTCTTCCTATCTCTAGAAATGACAATTATGCCTTGAGACTTTAGCTTGCAAAATGTCTAGTTGCTTCGGAATTCTGGATTCAGTTAATACAAAACTGTTAACATCAGCTGCTTCAGAAAGGGATGAAACTGGTCGGAAAAATTGCACTGCCTTTCACTGCAGGCAGTAAAAAAAATAAGGTTCACAAAGGACATGATAATTCTGGAGGATTGTGACACCAAGCTTTTGGGTGTTACACTACATTTGATATAAGTTTGGGGTTTTGGTTGGTTGGTTGCTTTTGCTTGTTTTGGTGGTTGTGTTTTTTCTTGAAGGGGTCTGCTAAGAAACTGCTTAGTGGGACACCAATGACAGTGTTCTGCTCTTAAGCAGATAGGGTCACCATAATGCTCTTTCTTTTCCAAATTAGCAGTCTTAGTGTCCAGAGTAACACAGTGCAGTCAGTACAATCAAGTTACAATCCCTTTGAAGATGAAGAAGATACTGGGAGTACTGTCAGTGAAAAGGAGGACAATAAGATCAAAAAGTTGGTGAAATGTTGTTTTTTTAATTGTTTTCACACTTGCACTTTCTCTATCCAGGTTTTTCTATTTTTGGTTTCTGTAACACTGTGCCAGTCAGTGCATGTCTAAGCGGTTATGTGAGCAACACTGTAACCTAACTTGTCTTTCCTAACAGATGCCATATATCTGTTGCCTTGATCTCTGGCTTGAAACTACAGGGGTTATCGGCAGTTGCTAACAGAACTGCTGCTGCTTTTACCCTTCCTTTACCAGTCCTGTAAGATGTTGAACCTGGTGCCTTTTCCTAGTGAAACTGCTTCTGGAGCTGTACTGCTCTGTGTGTTCTTGCTGAATAAATCTGCTTTTATGATTGCTTTCTTTTTTGTTTAGGACCTTCTCAAACAGCTGCCTGTTACTTCAGTACGCACACTAGGGGGGTCGTAGCACTCTCTTAAATGGCATGTGCATGCTCCACAGTGAACTTTTCTTTAAACAATTGAGTTGTTGCAGTATAATAAAGCTCCTTTGTTGGTGGATTGCAACATACAAAAAGTGTCGGAACCTATTGTAGAGATGCACAGGGGTTTGGGAGGAAGGTTCTGCAAAACAGCTTGAATGTCTTATCCTAAACCAGATAATTCCTCATATCTACTACCAGCATACCTTTTACCTTTCTAGAGGAAATAATCCCATGCATTATATATATTTCTTCATAGAGACGTTTCTGGAATTTTTTGGGAGCTTGTCTTTGATACCTTTTTTTTTCTTTTGCCTTTTTCCAACTTTGTAAATGTTTTGCAAGAATGCTTTTTGTTTGTTTGTTTTGAATGAGGCATTGTCAGCTAAAGATAGGTGAGAAGATACCAGAAATAATATTTTAGAGCTGAGCATTAGAGCAAAGTTTTAAGTGTTCTTAGGGGAACTGGTATCTTAGTGGTATTTCTGGTTGTTTATTTTTAAAAGCAGAAAAGAATTTTAAACTTTGTTTTCAGTGTTAGCAGCTATGAGAAAAACCAAAGCTACCCTACGGATTGGTCTGATGAAGAGTCCAACAATCCCTTCTCCTCTACTGATGCAAACGGAGACACTAATCCATTTGATGAAGACTCCTCTCCTGCAATGGAGGTGAGAGTACGTGCACTCTATGACTATGAGGGCCAAGAGCAAGATGAACTCAGCTTTAAAGCTGGTAAGTTTACTGCATTCACTTAAAATATTTATCAAAAGGAGAAAGCGGGGAGAGGAGTCTTTTTTTCTTCAGTTCTTACTTTCTGAAATCACCTGTTTCTCTGAATGTACAACTTCCCTTACAGGATTCTGTCTCTCTCACACCCACATCCACCCCCTGATAGCATTTCTTGGTACCCCCTGTTTGGAAGCATTGACTTCTCATCAGTTTGGAATGTGTTGGGATGCATCTGTTTAGGGTATTCCTAAACAAAATGAGCTGCAGAGCTGATAATCCGATCTCCTCTCTCTCTTAGTTGGTGACAGTAACAGCTGCTGCTCTTAGCTGTGTAGAAATGCCAAGCCCACAGGTTGTCATCTTTCAAAGGATAATACTAGAGCAACTAATCTTAAAACAGTATCTAATCAACTGCTAGCTTTTTTTTGTTGTTTGAACTGGACACATCCCTCTCTTGCCCTCCAACTTCCTACAGTGCTAACTCTTAAAGATTGAGAATTCAGATGTAGACAGATTTTTTTTTCCCCCTTTCTCTTTCCATGCCCCTTCATGTTAAGCACCGTACCCTTTACCTGTTTTTTCCATCCTGCATTATGCTAGGATGCTGCATGCTTCCCCTCTTAGGTTGTCATATTTCCCTTGAGCCACAAACTGTTCCTTTTTTACCTTGCTGCTGTGGGAGTTGGGAGAACAGAAAAGAGGCAGTTGAATTGACAGGAGAGACCCGTGCCACGGTATGTTTCCACACGTACGAAGTTTGCACAGGGGCACGATGGCTGCACGCCGTGGATGCTGCTGTCTCCAGTTTGTCTGGGCTGAATCTACCAGCCATAGGGGCTGAGCAAGTGCCTGGGCTGTTTACTCAGCCCGGGGGTAGGCGATGTAGTTTTCCATAACCCGGCCAGCCCGGAGGCAGCACCCTCTAGTGATGAAAAGGGAAATCTACACCCTGTCCCCTGCCTGTCAAGCTCCAGTTTCAGACAATTGTTCTACTGTCTCGACCAGAATTGTACACGAAAGGTTTTAGCAGCTAGGAGTTCCAGAACAAGATGGCATCAGTAGTTTAGAGAAAGCACACAGAACTTCAGTTTGTTAGAACGAGATGGGCGATCTTCTTGATCTTGTCTCTTTTTTCCTGTTTGGTGGTCACTTACTCCCTTCTCCTGTAATGACTGACCTAATTGTAGATGAAAAAACAGGACTCCAGTGTTGAAGGAAAGTTCAGGACTTTTGGCTCTACTTATGTTTCAACTGAGGTTTGTAAGCTGTGTACTACTAGACCATCTACAATAGGTCTCAGATGGGTATTATAATTTGTAAGTTAATATAGTAAACAAGTTAATGGAGTGGCTAACCAAAGAGCTGCTAGACTTCCATTCTGCTTATGGAGAATGGTGGTGCTCAGAACAGTGTATTTCTAAAGTGTTTTTTAAAATGGCCCAAGACTTAGGTGGTGGTTCTCCTACCTTTCACTTGCTTCTCTCCTTTTTTTTTTCATAGACTCACAGACTGGTTTGGATTGGAAGGGATCTAAAAACCCATCTAGTTCCCACCCCCTGCCATGGGCAGGGACATCCTCCACTAGACCAGTCTGCCCAAAGCCCCATCCAGCCTGGCCTTGAGCACTGCCAGGGAGGAGCAGCCACAGCTTCTGTGGGCAACCTGTGCCAGGGCCTCACTGCCCGCACAGGGAAGAATTTGTTCATAATATCCAGTTGAAATTTGCCCTCCTTTAAGTCGAAGGACACTACCCCATGTCCTGTCACTCCATGCCCTTGTAAACAGTCTCTCTCCAGCTTTTTTGTAGGCCCCCTTTATGTACCAGAAGGCTACAATAAGGTCTCCCTGGAGCCTTCTCCAGGCTTAACAAGCCCACCTCTCTCAGCCTGCCTTCATAGGAGGGGTCTCCAGCCCCACCTCTCCAGCCTGTCAGTGTCCCTCTGGATGGCATCCCTTCCCTGCAGCATGTTGACTGTACCACACAGCTTGGTGTTGTCAACAGATTTGCTGAGCGTGTGCTCAATCCCACTGTCCAAGTTGCTGACAAAGATGAACAGTGCTGGTGCCAGTACCAACCCCTGAGAAACACCACTTGTGACTGATCTCCATTTGGATGTTGAGCCATTGACTACAGCTCTTGAGTGTGACCATCCAGCCAATTCCTTATCCACTGACCAGTCGGTCCATCCATCAAATCCATGTGCTCCAATTTAGAGACAAGGGTGTTGTGCAGGACAGTGTCACATACTTTGCAAAAGCCCAGGTAGATGTACTGTACTTCTTCCCTTATCCACCAGGGCTGTAACCCCATTGTAAGCCACCAGATTTGTTCGGCATGATTTACCCTTAGTGAAGCCATGTTGGCTGTCACTGGTCACCTTCTTAATTTCTGTGTGCCAGAGCATAGTATTCAGGAGGATCTGCTCTATGATCTTGCCAGGCAGAGAGGTGAGCCTGTCTGGCTTAGAGTTTCCTGGGTCTTCCTTTTTTGGTTTTTAAAAATGGTGGTTGTGTTTCCCCTTTTTCCAGTCAGTGGGAACTTCACAGCACTGCCAGGACTTCTCAAATAGGATGGAGAGTGCCTTTGGAACTTCACCTGCCAGTTCCCTCAGGACCCACAGATACACCTCATCAGGTCCCATAGAAAGCAGTGTAGGTGGGAGGGACCTGGAGGTCCTGGTGGACAGCAGGATGACCATGAGCCAGCAATGTCCCCTTGTGGCTAAGAAGGCCAATGGGGTGTATTGGAAGGGGTGTGGTTAGTAGGTTGAGAGGTCCTTCTTCCCTTCCACTCTGCCCTGGTGAGATGGCACCTGGAATATTTTGTGCAGTTCTGGGCCTCTCAGTTCAAGGAGGACAGAGAACTACTTGAAAGAGCCCAGCACAGGGCCACCAAGGGGATTAAGGGAGTGGAACACCTTCCTCATGAGGAAAGGCTGAGGGAGCTGGGCTCCCTAGCTTGGAGAAGAGGAGACTAAGGTGTGACCTTTTCAACATTTATAAATATGTAAAGGGTGAGAGTCAGGAGGACAGAGCCAGGCTCTTCTCAGTGATGGCCATCAATGGGACAAGGGGCAGCAGGTACAAGCTGGAGCACAGGAAGTTCCATGTGAATATAAGGAGAAACTTTTTCACTGTGAGGGTGACAGAGCACTGGAACAGACTGCCCAGAGAGGTTGTGGAGTCTCCTTCTCTGGAGACATTCAAAACCTGCCTGGAGGAGTTCCTGTGTGATTTAATCTAGGTGATCCTGCTCTGGCAGGGGGGTTGGATTAGATGATTTTTCGAAGTCCCTTCCAACTCCTAATGTTCTGTGATTCTGTGAGTTGTGTACTTCCATGTTCCTTAGCTGGTCTCAAACCTCATCTCCTCCTACAGTGGGTAGTTCTTCATTCTCCCAGTCCCTGTCTTTTGTCTTCTGTGACTCAGGCGGTGTGGCTAGAGCACTTCTTTGTAAAGGCTGAGGTGAAAAATTCATTGACTACTTAAGCCTTCTCTGTGTCCTGGGTAAGCAGGTCTTTTGTTTCCTTCTAGAGGAAACCCACATTTCATCTTCCTTTTATTGCTGATGTACCTATAGAAGCTTTTCTTGTTGCCCTCGGTGTTCTTGGGCCTCTCTTCCCTCCAAGGCACTGTCGCACGTTACTGTACCAAGCAGATCACTGAAGAGGCCAAATCTCCTCTCCTGAAGTCCAGGGTAAGGAGTTTGCTATACGCCCTCCTCGCTACCCTGGGGACCTCGAGCTCCACCATTTCATTGCCACCTCAGATAAAGTGGTCCTGGAGCTTTGCATTCCACAACAGCCCCTCCATGTTGGTGAGAAAAAGGTCAAGTGTGGCACTTCTCCTTGTTGGCCTTTCTATCACTTGGAAAAGGAAGTTGTTATTGATGCAGTCGACTTCCTGGATTACTTGTGCCCTGCTGTGTTGTCCATCCAACAGACATCAGGAAGGTCAAAGTCCCTAATGAAGATCAGGGCTTGTGAATGTGAAACTATCCCTGCCTGTCTATAGAAGGCTTCATTTGCTCAGGTGTCCTGTAGCAGACCTCCACTGTTGTGCCCTTGTCCCTGTGCTCCTTTTAATCCTGACCCATAAACTTTTGGTCAGCTCTTCATCCATCCCCAGACAGAGCTCCATGCACTCCAGCTGATCACTGATAAAGTGACACTTCTTCCTCACCTCCCCTGCCTGTCCTTCCTAAAGAGCATGTATATTCCCATTCCAACCCTCCAGCCCTAGGAGCCATGCCACCACATCCCTACGATGCCAATAAGGTCATAGCCCTGCAGGCATGTGCACGTCTCTAACTCCTTGTTTATTCCCCATGCTACGTGTGTTTGCATCAAGGCATTTCAGTTGATGTAGTAGTAGCAAAACTTTGTATATCTGACTGAGTCTCTTTCTAAACAAGCATAGCAGGGTTCCAGAGAGGAGGAATGAGTTGGCTTGTCCATTAACTTTTCTGAGTTGTGCCCTGACAGAAGGACAGTAGTAACAAAACATTTAGAGCTTTCTCTGGAATGCACAGAAACTAAAGTTATTCTTCATTCTGTAGGCTTTTAACTGCTGCTTTTTTCTTAGCAGGGGATGTCAGTGTGCTAATCCTCTTGAAATATATGTACTGTGCCTGTGGAGCAACAGGGTGGCATTCCAGGGGCTTAAAGTCATGAGCCTTTCAGTGGCAAAACTATGCAATGTTTATAGGCACAGATATAATGGTTAAATACATTCTGTGCTTCAGTACCAGCTGTGTGACTTGCAGTAAACTGTTTGAAGCAAGTGGCTCTCAGTGTGAGGTCTGTAGAAGTAAAGTACAGGAAATATCAACTGTAAGAGATGTATGTGGCCTTAACTTTAAAAAATGGCTTCATACCTTTGAAGGAAGAGCATTAGAGTACTTTCTGACATAAAATTTTATGACTGCATCAGTTGTAGGGAAGGGGTCGATTGCATGCTAGGCTGCAGTCAAACTTACTTAGGTTTTAGGCAGAAATATTGGTGTGACCAGGGTTACGCTGAACTTACAAAAGACTAAGGAAAAAAGAATCCCCAGGTCCTGCAGGAGCCAACTTACAATGCTCTCACTCCTATGTAGGCTATGCCTGGACTCCAAAGCAGCTGTCAGCAAAGGATTAATGCATTTTAGGGATGTGTTTAAATATATGCAGATACTCTCAGATGGGATTTCCTTGGCTGCTCAAAGAATTTGCCTACAAAGCTTTTGTGATCACTTCTGGGTACATGCTGTAGTATATATGCTCTGTAAAAAAAAATAAACGTACTTTAATATATGAAGCTCCTTTTTATTAGTGGAATGCTTTATACATCTGTTTCTTTTTCTTGGCAAACAACTGTGGGAGGCTTCCAAAGAGGAAGAATAACTTTGTTTATTCGTACCTTATGAAAGTTTTATAATCATGTAACAGGATGGGATGCAACCATCTACCATATGTCTAGCTCACCGTACTGTCTCTGCCATGGCTGAGAATAAATTTAATCTACAGCAACTGTAGACCATGCAATGTTGTGAGAATATGTTGCTGTATATGCTATCTCTAGCACAGTTGTTAGAGACTGTCTCCTCTGTAAGTGTTTGTGCAGATGACACTTATGTGGTGATATTTTCATACCTATCCAAGATCAGAGTTTCCAAATCCTAGCTGTTAATACCAATGCAGCTGCATTCAGGCTTACTCTTAAGGCAGTGTGGCTTTGATAGTAATTGTTTTAACACTTCATAGAAGTGGCAGGAAAGCTTGAAACTGTACCCTTTCATCCTGCAGTGCTAGAAATCATGGGGAAAAATTTGCAAACTGTCTCCAAGCTAGGCACAGTCCATAGTGCCAAACATTTGTTCATAACATTCTTATTAGTTGTCAGGTAAACTTAAAAACTAAGGGAGATGAGGTGTTCACATTTTTTGGTGAAGAGCTATAGCAGATGCATCTATAACGATTTAATACAAAGCGTGTCCATTTCTACCAAATAATTGATACTCCCCAGGTTAGCTTTTACTCTCCTAAAAGATACCAAGACTGTATATTTATAGCCATTTGGGACTGTATTAAGTGGATAGTATCTTCACCATGTATTTCCTATTGCTAACTAAGAGGAAACAGAAATCAGTTTTATCTAGGGTGGTAACTTGACACAAATGGGTTGTACGTGAGGAAATGTTACTGAGACTGAGGTGGACGTTCATGTGCTTACACGCAGCATCCCGGAGTCTGGAGGCTCTGCAATGCCAAAGTATTTCCTGAGGATGTAGGAGGTTAGATGTAAATGATAGAACGGGGTTATGTTACAGTTCACGTATGTCTGAATGGATAATCAGTGTCAGTTGTGTAACATACCAAGCAAATGCTTAGTTATTTTTTTCCTGGAGCTACAACATCAGCTTCCAGCACTATAAAGCTAGGTCACAAAAGTGAAAGTCAAATCCTAATTTTTGTATTTCTTAAAGATGAGTACAAGAGAGCAAGAGACCTAACAGTGAGAGGTGTAAGATTCTTTTACATCTTTCTGTATGACAGCTCAGTAGTGGGATACTGAAAATCTGCAAGCATAATTCAAGAGAATTATGTCTTCAGAGAATTATGCCTGCTATGTCTTCATGTTTGTAGCGTTTTCCTCTTTATGTGTTGCACAGACTCTTAGAGTATGTATTCATAGCAAGCCTAATGAAATGTTTATCTCACTTGCACTGACATTTTGTTGGCTCAAAACGTAGGATGATTTTGCTTGTTTGCTGTTGTACTATCCACAACTATCTTTGTTCTCACCCTTTAGATACAAGGGAGTATTTGGTCTTAGAGTGAAATAACACTGTTAATCACTGTGTTCTTTATTGTGCTTTAAAACAATGCTATGACCTTTTTGAAATGCCTTCAGTGCAATGTTTTAGTTTCAAAGTAATTTGCTGCTTCCTGTTTCCTTGAAATTGGGTGCCTTTCATCCCGTATATAAATCTCTTAAGTGGTATTCCTAGTACCAAAAGCATGAACAGCACAGAAGGGGTCCAGAGTGGGCAGGGGAAGAAAAGCAAGTGTGTAGATAACTGATAACAAGCTGTCACCTTTTCAGTAACAACAGGAAGTTAAATGACAGTGTTCCTTCTTTTTGCAGGTGACGAGTTAACTAAAATGGAGAATGAAGACGAGCAGGGTTGGTGCAAAGGCCGTCTGGACAATGGACAAGTTGGTTTATATCCAGCAAACTATGTAGAACCAATCCAGTGACAGAGGACAAAGTTAAAGAAGTGCTGCAAAAGCTCTGTAGGCTTGTACAGTATATATTTAAAGTGAGAGGAAGGTGAATGATGTATAGAGTGTATATATTTTAATGCAAGGGTGAGAGCTTGATACTGAATCATGGTGATTTAAAAGGTTGAACTAAATTTGACATTGTTTTCACAACTTGTGCAAAGGAAATGGGTTAGGTTGAAAAAATAGTATGATAGGAAAAATACCCTTCGAGCTTTTTCTTCCCACGAGGTCTGGTATTGTGACTCCTAAACATTTTTGCATTTTTTATGCTTGTGCCTCATCCTACCCCAGGTATGTGGCTTACGCTCACTTTTGTTTAATCAGTTATTTTAAGTGACCTTCAGTAACTTGCAACTTGAATTTTAAAGATTATTATAGTTAATTTTCTATTTGTTCTTAGCGATGTCTGAAAGATGCAGTATTTTTTTATTTAAGTGCTATGTAGTTAAGCACCTTTTTATATGCTTGGATTTATCAATTAATCCTTAAATTATGACATAGATTTAGTCTCCAGTTGACTGAATGAAAATCCTTTCCATGTTGTAGTAATCTTTCTATGTTGTCAGCATGGCTTGAAGTTGTAGAACAAATACTACGATAAACAAATATCTGTTACAGAAGGTTATTTGTAGCAGGAATATTTGCGATTGTCATGGGTTGGGATTCTATTATGAATTCTGTTTATGCGGTTTGATACTTAAATGAAGAGTTTTCCATGTGTATCTTAAATGGCACTCTGCAGAGAGAGAAATTACACATAAGCCCCAGAAAAGTAGCGATCTCCAGCACACGCTTGCGGGGGGTGGGAGGGAGGGGAAATGTCCTTTAAACTGCTCATGATTTTTAGGTGATTTGAAATGTTGAATCTGTGAAGACTTAATTTTTTGAACAGAGAAGACTGTAAAATAGACTAAATGCTTTTTATTAAGAGCCTATCTATGTTGTGTATATGTACATATAATTTGATATTCCAAAATATAAAGAGCATGGCTGTTAGCTATCAAAGCCTTTTGATGTCAATAAGATTTAGACTGTTTCTAAGAGTTTAAATTATAGGTATATTTAAATCTGCTTTCCTGCCATATCCATTACTGTACCATAGACAAAGTATTCTGTGACTAGGTTTTTGGAGGTACAGTAAATACACTAACATTATTCAAAAATCAGTATTTGTGGGTAAATTTGTGGATCAGAACTAAACTAGCTTTAGTCCTTATATGGATTATTGTAGCAGAACACTGTAAAATCTACATTTGTTTGCAGTTACAACTCAGTCATCTGTAATCGTGTCAAAACAGTGTGCATTTGTGACATTGAAAACTGGGTTGTAAAATTACAGCCGATTTGTGTTTGTAAAGAAAAAACCCTTAAGTATCAGGTAAGTAGATATGCTATGTTAAGAAGCTACGCTGTAATGAAGCTAACAAATCTATTTTGAGGTAATTATAAAACACTGTTGGTAGTCTTGGACTTTGTTTGCTTTTTGAGCTTTTAGATATATTTAGTCATTTTCAATGAATCCAAGTGTACAAGCTAAGAAAGTGGATTTATGTATGTGTCTGTCAAGGAAAATCTATCAACTTAATTGTTCATCCACAAGACAGTTACTAAATTTGTCAGGAATTACTGGCTTGGGTCTCTGTATTGTAAAAATATTTTAGAAAACAATAAAATCTGTTAATCTCTTAAGTTCACAGAATGCACCTCTTACTATTTCAGCGTATGTGGGAATAGTCTCACGAAGCAAATCATCTGCACCTTTCATTGCAGTTCAAGGTGACAAAGTCTGCGGTGTCTAAAGGAGCCATAAAGAGGAGTAGGACATTAGTGACGTGCTGCTGGTAACAAAAAAGGGGAGGTGCACAGAGCCTCTTGGCAAGGCATTCCAGCAAAATGTTGGTGGAAGAATATGAGAGCGTGTCTCTGACTGGTATGCGAACTGTGCTGTGGTAGCTCGGGTATTTCTTATACAGCATCTGAATCTTTTCAGATGTCGTGAGAGCTTTCTTGTTGACTGGCAGTGGTTAATGTAGTAGTGCTTGTGATGGCTAGCTGAAGGTTTTCTCCTGTCTCCCCCCCACCAATACTGCAGCCTTCAATCTAAATCAAGTGCTAGGGGTTTTATGCTGCGTGTCCCATTTGGTGAAGGCACATTAGAATGGGTGGAAGGGACCACCGTATATTCCAGTGTCCTATTTAATGGGCAGTCAACTCTGCATTCATACCAGGTCCTTCAGGCTTTTGAGCTGGTCTGGAAAACTGTCAAAGACTGATTTAATAACCTCTCTGTTCAAAACTGTTGCAATGCTTAATTGTAATTTTCTCCCCATTTTATTTAGGGTTAGAACCTGCTTTATTGCAGTTTATGACCATTGCGTGTAGTTCTGCTGTGCCTGGGTGAAGTCTGGCTCTGTCCCTCAGCCTCTCCTCACAGAGCAAGTGCTCCATTTCCCTGGTGTCCCTCCACTGCACTTGCTCAGCATTACCAGGATCTTGTACTGGGTGCAGGTGGGAAGAGTGTCCAAAGCAGGACAGTCTTCCATCATACTGAGTAGCAGAAGCTAATGGCAACATTATCAAACCTTTGATATACTTCATTATTTTTTAAATAAGTTGTTTGACTGCTAGTATAAACAATAGGCCAGTTTAAGTGCTCAAAACTCTTATTATATACTTCATTTCAATGAGAACTTTGGTAAGTAGGCTTGGATTTGGTCAAATCAACCTGAGAATAAAACTAGTAAGTTTCAATAGACAGCTGTTTGCCTTGTACAGTTGAGAATTTTGCTTTAAAATAATTATCTAGTATATAGAGTTTGAATATATTCATAATAGCCAAGTTTAGAATGAGAATGCAAGGGACTTGTGGCTGGATTTGGTAGCCCACCCAGAGGACCTCAAAGCAGGTCCTGTTAGAGCGGGTTGTTGAAGGGGGTTGTTCAACTGAGTCTGGAACATCTCCCAAGGATGAAGTCTGCCATCTCTCTGAGCAACCTGCTTTAATGGCTCATTGCTTTCACAGTGAGGATTTTTTTCCTTACATGTATGATAATTTATTATGTTTCTTCTTGCTCTTCTCTTGTTGCCTTTAAGAGTTGGGCACAGTCTTCTCTACACTTCTATTAGGTAGCTTCAGGCTGCTGGCCACACTCTTGCTAATAATCTGGTGTGCTCTGTGCTGCCTTTGTTGCAAGGACATGCTGCTGATACATGCTGTTTGCTCAGATCCCCAGCTTTTTTTCTGCAGAGCTGCTTTTTATCCTGTCAGCATCTAGCCTGTGCTGCTGAGGTGGTGTAATTCTACACAGGTACAAGCCACTGCATTTGCCTTTGGTGTTCATGAGGTTCCCATCAGCCTGTTTCTCCAGAACTGAGCTCCTTATGAGCAACCGCCCTCTATAATCTCTCTTAATTTGTTATCATCTGCAGGCTTGTTGAGTGTGTTCAGTCCTGCCATCCAGGTGTTAAAGACATTAAGTCACATTAGTCCTTGTATCAATCCCTAAGGATGTCAGCTTGGTTTTGTATGCTCAAGCACAACCATTTGAGCCTGATAGTCCAGACAATCTTCTATCCAGTCCACTTAGTTGCCAGCTTGGCTGTAAAGGTACTAAGGACAGCTGTGTCGAAAGCCTTGCCTCCAGCTCAGTAAAAGTGAGGAAGTCGTGAAGCCTGTTGAGCAACAGTAGAGAAATTCTCCTTTTAAGTTTATCCTGGGTTTAAGCAGCTATGCTTCACTTTCACAGGATTAAATTTACAAGGTATAAAAGGAGACTATGACGCTCAGAACGTAATTTCTCCCCATCCTGTCCCTTCTGTTTCCTTTAAAATTCTGAAGGGAAATAGTATACTTCAAAACTTACTACTGTATATTTGCACTGATGGAGCTGCCTGCACACTGCTGTAACCTTCAGCATGTTTGAAACTAAAACAGCATGAAAATACTTGCCACTTGCATAGTATCCCTTGGATGCTTTAAAAACATACAGTGCCTTGTTCCAGAAAAACTGTTCACTTTTTAATCTGGATATTTGTGGTGATGACTTAACAAATCAGGTGCTTTGCCTTTTGTAGTGCAATACTGGTATTTATTTCTAGTAACGTATAGCGCTGAGGAATTTGCCTAGCTAAAATAGAATAACAAGAGAGTCTTTTTCAGGAAAATAACAGGCTGTTGTATTGGTGAAGGTGCAGAAGTTAGCAGTTCCTGATGCACAGTCCAAAGTAGTATTCAAGTTCCTCTTAACTTTTTGCTTCTGAGGCTGAGAGCTTGACAGCAGAACTTTGAACTCATACAGATGCCAACAGCAAAGCTGCAGCCTTGGGATAATAAACCAATCCATTGCCATAATCTCTTGTTGTCTGTGAAGTTCGTTTGGTGTCCTAAAACTGCTCTGACCGTGTGTGAACTAATTTTCTTATGTAGTCTTTCCTCCAATTAAGTCTTTATTATTACACTTGCAAAGTAAAAGGTAGACTTCATTATTGGAGATAAACAGAAATACTGAGGCTTCTAGTAGGAAATAAAGAGTAGACAATAAATGAGATAGATTTGGATTAATCTAATAAAATTTGGCAATTTTTTTTAAATAACCTGTGTTAGCTATATATTACTGTAAAAGAAGAGAAAAGGGAGAAAATAGAGAATGGTGTGCTGGAGGTGGGATATCCAGCAGCAATTACTCCTTTTCTGGAGCTGCAGCTGGTTTAAAAAATAACTTTAAGGTTATATAAACAGCCTTAATCTTTCTCCAGCCTTTCTGGTTTGGCAGAAAGTTGTCTGTTCACCTTTCAAGAAGAGGGAGTTTGCTAATTGTAGTGGAAAACATACCTAGTGGACAATTTGAAGAGCTGCAGATTCTTCCCTGAAATGAGAGAATACAAGATAACTCTGCCTTTATTGGAGTATTTTGCTTCCTCACTTTGACATTTATGGTTTAGTTCAAACAATTTCAGAACCTTAGAAGGGTCGTGTGGCAATTACTGCAGTAGACATGTTTGGCACCTTGCAGTTTATGGGATCATGTTCAGTATTCAGAGATTCATAGTGGTTGGAAGGGACCTCTAGGGATCATCTAGTCCAACCCCCTGATAGAGTAGGGTCACCTAGAGCACATTGGACAGGATTGCATCCAGCTGGGTCTTGACTCTCTCCAGAGTCACCACAGCTTCTCTGGGTGCCTGTCTCAGGGCTCTCTCACCCTCACAGTAAAGTTTTTTTTCTCATATGGAGATGGAACTTCCTGTATGTGTCATTATCAGCTTGCTTTACTTACTTCTGTTAGAAATTCAGATTCCTGTGTGAGACTATATTAATCCTTTAGCAGAAAATTTCCAAAATACTTGCTGTGCTGCTTGAACCTTACAATTGGGGAAGTACTGACATGTGTCAGAAGGTTTTACTGAGCACCTGTCTGCATTTAGAAGGTGTAACCCTTTCTCTAACTACAGTAGGTCAGGTGAGTATGTAGTGAGTGCCTTGGGAAGGAGTGTAGGCACAGGGCAATGCATGGTGTGATATGTCAGCAAGATTAGTTTTTGGCTTTCAGTGATCTGTGTCTTTGGTCTTGTGGTGTAAGAAAAACATAGTTATTTCCTCATTACTTTGAAAATTCAGTTCACTGCTTTGGCAACAACTGAGGACCATATTGTTCATAAAGATCTAAAAGTAATTCAGAGAAGAGAACCTGTGATCACTTCCAGAAAAGTTTTGTAGTAGTAATGTTTCTTTACTTAGCAGTAGCTAGTTCTGACCCTATTAGAGAAGTTCACGCTGTGTTTTTATTTTGCATTTGACTTTGAAATTCCCTTGTTGCTTTATCTGGGCAATCTGTACTGTACAAGATCCTTTTGCAGCTGTGTTCCACTTCTGTGATCAGAAGTAATTTAATATCAATAAACTGCCACCTTTTTACTCACCCTTTTTGTAGACAAATACTCAAATCTGCAGGTCCCACCGTGAATCCCTCTGGGGGTCACATTGGTAACGTGCCACTTTTTATTACTGTAGTCAATTTCCTTTATTTTGTGGCAATTTACTTTGGGTTTTATGACACACATTAGCATGAACTTCTTGAAAATCCAGGTGTGGTGGTTTGACTCCGGCCAGAGCCCACCAAAGCCACTTTATCTCTGCCATTTTCAACTGGACATGGGAGAGAATATATATTGAGAGGCTCAGGAATGGAGATAAGGACAGGGAGAGATCATTCTGCAATCATTGTCACGAGCAAAACAGACTCGACACAGAATAAAGGAAAGAAAACTATTTTATTACCCTGCACTGCACACCCAGTGACACCAGGGTCAGGTAATAAGAAGTGTGACCAGATCTTAAAGCACCTCCCACCACCCATCCCTTCTTAACAGACCTCAGTCATGATTTTGCTCCCTTCTTCCCACCCCATTGTGGCATGGGGAGGGGCAGGGAATGGGAGTTTTGGTCAGCTCCTCACGAGTTCTCTTCCTCCTTAGCTGGGGGGGGGCATTCCTCACACCTTCCCCTGCTGCACCATGGGGTCCCACCCACGGGAGACAGTCCTTCATGAACTTCTCCAAGGTAGGTCCTTTCCCATGGGGATTCAGCTCTTCACCAGCTGCCCCAGCGTGGGTCACTGCTATGGGGTGCAATCATATACAATGTGTCTCAGGCCCAGCCTGGTCCTCCGTGGAGTTACAAGCCTCTTGTCTCCAGCAAACCTGCTCCAGTATGGATCTCTCCCTCTCTCACTCATCCCTGTGTCTCTGTCTCTCCCTCTCTCTGTGGGCTGCAGGTGTTGGCAGGAGCTTGCTCCAATGTGGGTCACAGAATCTCCTGTATGTTTCCACCTACTCTAGCGTGGGGTGGGTTACAGGTGGGGTCTTGTCCTTTTCTGTGGGCTGTGGGGGGACACATGTTCACCATGGGTTTCTCCATGGGCTCCATGGTATCTTTCTCTCCAGCACCTGGGGCACCTCCTCCCCCCTTTTACTGACCTTGGTGCCTGCAGAGTTTCTTACATCTTCTCACTCCCTCCTCTGGGGGCAAAAAGCAGCTGCTTGTGGGTTTTTTAGTCATGTTAGATGTGATTCCCAGAGGCGCTGTGACCGTTGCTGAGGGGGTTGGTCTTGGTCAGCAATGACTCCAGCCTCGAGCCAGCTGGTGTTTGCTGTGTGGGGCCTGCAGAGAGCTTCTGTCTGTTTCTTGCAGAAGCCACCCCTGCAGCCCTCCTCCTCCACCAGCATCCAGCCATGCAAAACTACACCACCAAGTCACTTGCTACCCATCTAGATCACCTTTCTGTATGACCCATGAAATTCCTCACCCTGTGAGGTAAACAACCATCAAGTACTATGACAGATATTTCTTGAACCCCTATGGAGAAAGCTCTGATGTTTGATTGCCCCGGCACAGGTGAAACACTTTCATGTAGCAAATGTAGCATCCCATTGCAAAACCCACCTAATTCTCACTGACTTTGTGTGTCCCTTGTATTGCTGATACAAGCAGGCTTACCTAAGCACAACTGAGTATTGAGTGTGTAGAGGGGTTGTCTGTAAATTACAGTATAGTAACTCTTCGGCTTTGCACTGGGCTATGTTGAGATGTACATCGTGTTTAGGAGCATAAAGCTCCAAGTACAACTTCATCTGTATGAAGTGGTTGTGTTTCTTGATATCAGTACAAACAATGCATTAGTACTAAGTAAAAACATGCTGTTGATGTGTTTGACTGGTTTCAACTGGGTTTTAATGTAGTTACTTCATTTCAGTATTGTGGGAGCAGGCATTTGGATGCTTGATGCTTCTCTTCTAGAGGAGAGATTTTCTGTATGGGTTATTTGGAATGATACATGTCTGGGACTGTCTTTTCAGAATGTCATTTGCAGAGGGAGCCTGTCCCAAAACAAGCTACAATTGTGATTAAGATAACATACTTTCATGAAGCATAAGAAGTTGTGAATGGTGACATTTTATTCAGTGTGACCAAATTTTCCAAAGGACATCAAGTACAATTCATATGTATCCTCTGGCTCTAAGGAAACCTTCAGCACTGGGAGGCTAATGAAGATCTAGCTAGCATGACCTGGTACTATATGTATATTCTGTCATTTCTCAGCAGCAGTGGGAGGAAAAAGCAAAGAATGGGGCTTCATACTAACTGCAGAACAGCACTACTAGAATTTTACAGAACTATAAAAGCTTTGAAGGTTGGGAATGGCAGCAAAATATTTTAGAGCTGTGAGGCAGTGGGTAGCCACTCAACCTGTAATTCCACACGACTCCACGCAGATGCAAGTGCCTATCTCTGGTTATCAAATCAAAGTCCTAGAGGAACAGACAGTTCTGGAGAGATCATCATTATCTATCTTTGTATTCATATGTCCTGGTGGGACTATCTGGCAAGACCTAGAAGCCTGAGACTTTTGGTGTTGCATTTGGATAGGTGAAAGCACTGGGACAGATTGCTTTGCCTATGGCGTATCACTTTATACAGAGCAGCTCTGGCGCCCAAAATTGGGAGTCAATAAAATAGTATAGGGAGGACCAATCTTGCTTTAGGCCTGCCTGGGTGGGCAGAGAAGGGGATATTAGTACAGAATTATTCAAGAAGGGGGCTGAAGGCATCTGAAGTCCAACCTCCTGCTGAAAGTGGAGTCAAAGCTGAACTAGAAGCAGTTTGCTGAGGGCTTTGGTTGGGTCCTGAAAAACCTCCAAGGACAGAGATCTCAGTTGCTCTGGGAAAACTGTTCCATTGTTTGATTTTCCTCATCCTGAAATCTTACTCATATGAAACTGGAATTGTATTTTGGAGTGTTAATAAGAGCCTTTGGATTTTGATTTGTTAAATAGCAACACCCAGTGCTGCACCCTAGCATGCCAGCAGTGACTTGCTCTGCAGTTGCACCTGCTGAGGGGCCTTGTAATACAGCCCTCCTAGGGAATTCTGCACTTGGCAGGCATTTGTTTCTGATTGTCCTCCTCTGTGTTACACCTTTGTAAGACCAATTGACACAGAAGCCAGCTTTGAACCATTCTGTGTGCACTGGGAATAGAAGGACGTGTATTCTGAACATTCTTGGAAACCAGGATCAAGAAGTGATGCTATTACAGTGAGGTATAACTGGGGAAGCAGCAGTCGTGACCCGCTTCCCCAGCAGTGCTGCTGTTCTCTCTCTGTCCCTCCCCTCCTTCTGCAATCCGCTCCAGCTGCAAACTTGCTGAACAGGAGGCCCACCTATTCTTTGGAAACATTCATCACCTTTGGGGGCTTATTCTGATGGTTTCCATTGTTTAGACTCCTGCTTGCTTCTCCCCTGGGACTGGGCAAGTTCACCATTAGGGGCAGAATTGGACACGGCAGATGCTATTTCCAAAATATCTTTAATGAACCAACATTCCTTCTCACGGACAGAGAAAATGGCAGCATGGTATGCAGTGGATAACAGGGCCATGGAGGAATCTGTGCTCCTTGGGCAGTTTTTGGTCAAGGTGAAAACCTTCTGAGGATTGAGGACATAAGGAATGTCAGACCAGGGGAGTCGGGCTTACTCGCAGTGCTGGTCTGCTACTGGGTTTAGGCAAGGACCAGTGATGCACACAACAGCTGCTTGCTGAAGTAGGGGATGGTAGAGTGCCTAGTCAAGCTACAGGCGTTCTAGAAGGTAAGTTTGGGGGGTTTTTTATTTATTTATGCAATGTGTAGAGCAGCCAGTGAAGTATGAGCGCTGCCTTTTCCATGACAGATAGACCAGTCCATTCCTTCCTTCCACTCTTACCTCTGTAGCAGGCAGCCGGTATTACCATTCTCCCAGAGCCTAGAGGCTGCTCTAAGATTACCACCAGGACCTGCTTCCCTCCCTCAGGCTCGTAAGCATGTGCTAAATGCTTTTCTTCCACCTTGTCTAGAACACATCTCCTAACAGTCAGCTGAGCTTGCAGTCTGCAACTGGAATCTCTCTGGTGTGCACGTCCACATAGTTGAATTTCAAAGTACGGCCTCAGGACAGAGGTGCTGTGTGAGACCCAGTAGGGGCCATGCAGCGTGCTGCTGAATACTACCAAGGGCTGCTTCCTGGTTGGAGGCCTGTCAGCTGTGTGTGCAAGGTACCTCTAAACCGCTAACAGGGTTTTTTTGACATCCCACCTCAAGGGGGGTCCAGAGCATCCCAAACTAGGAGGCCAGTGCAAGGCAGAAGAGCTAGTACCCCTGTGGTGCTAGCTTGTGCTTCCCAAAGATGCGCTTTGGGTCTCCTATGCTGCTGCAGTGGGCAGGAGCTATCTGGCTCTGTGTGCCTTTGTGTGAGGACACAGCTGGGGAAAGTATGGGATGATAAAGGTCTTCCCTTTCTAGGATCTCACCAGACAGATCAATCTTCAGGATGACCTTGTTATCTGATGTTTATTGTTCCACTCAACTGGCAAAGTTGTGCTCCTGCTTACCCCCCCACCCTTCCCCCCACCTGCCTGCCCCCCCCCCCCCCCCATCATAATAGTCCTCACAGAGGTGACATAATGGACTCTTTCTCCTTTGGGGAAATTTGGCAACTCTTTCTCCCCATAATCCCTGTGCAGTTAGATGGGATTTAGCAAGTAACTCTGGAGGGAAGCACCCTGCAGGGAGCACCAACAACCACATTGACAATGTTCTCCTGCCACGTAAACTTACCTGGTAAGGGGAGGTTTCTTCCTAGGCATCCTTGATCCAGGTGCTTCTGGAGGGGGAGGCGATTTTATTTGTTGGTATGAAATAAGCAATAACTGATGCCTCTGCAGGTTCAGATGTTTTAAGTCTCACCCCCATGTCACTTAGCTATATGTGTACAGATGGATTTTTGGACAGCTATCCTGTACTTTTACCAGGCCCCCTTACCTGTGATAGTGCCAGACTGAACAAAGTTAATCTGGAGTAACAAGATTGCTGGTCAGCTGCCAGCAAATGTCCATGCTCCAAAAATAAAATGCTCCAGCTTCTAGCTGCCTGTCAGGATAGCTAGTGACTGACTCCTGGTGATCTGAGAGGCATGAGAGGGTTTTGACAGGCCTGTTGCAGTGCTGAGGGCACAGCAAATGGCACGTGTTCCAGCAGAAATCCCTGGGCAGCACTCAAGACTCTCTTTACGGTGTCACTGCCTCATCCAGTGTGGCCAGAACTGAGGAAGTAATGGGTCTTATCACCCTGAATGACTTTGCCACTGACCAGTAAGAACGGGGGTTGTTAACTTCTATGGGAGGTGGTGAACCTCTTGTACCTGAGGCATGAAAGTGATACAAGCCTGAGTCCAAGGGGCCGAAACTACATTTTCATGCAAAGCCTTGAACGCTTTGGATCTTGGATAACTTAGTCTGTGGCCCTGTTTTTAACAGAAGGTTGGAGCAGAGAATCTCCAGGGGTACCTTTTAAACTAGATTTTTATGGAAGAAAATGACAGAATTATAGAAATTGGTCTTAAATCTGCTAGTTCCACATAGACTGATAAGACTGCATAGTTATCTCTGTCAGAAGAGTAAGGGAGAAGGGGATACAGGCTGGTGAGCCTTGAATTGTCTCTGATGGATGTCTCTGATGTCCTAAGATGCCATGCTCTGGAGGTTGTGTTACGGGTTGTCTTACTGCTCTGCCACGTTCTGTAGAACTCTGCGCTGTTGTGCGAGGGCACCTCGGTACCTTTAGCTCCGTGCTGGCCATGGGGGACCTGGAGGGGCTCCCCCAGGACCGCAGCAGCATCCTGGCCCCTGCCATTCAGCAAAAGGAAAGGGTTCATTAGTCTGGGATCTCTGCCTTTGCTGAGCTTAATCTCCCAAGTAACAACCGTCCTGTGACAGAAGCTCTCTGCGTGCAATGCCATTGGGCACCGGCAGTGTGGTTCAGGTACTCCAGGTTTTTGAAGCAGAGATGCCAGCAAGTTACACAATTCCCCATTATATTCCCATCCCTCCCTTTCCTGGTCCGAGAGAGGCTTTATGAGTTCAGGATAACGATGGGAGCATGCTGCTTTCAGAGGCAGCTAAACCCTGACGTCTCTTCCTCGAGCCTCCTGCGGCCCCAGCTCTGTACTTCAGCGCGAGTGGAGAGCGGGAACCGGAGCTCTCGGTAAAGGGGGAGCAGAGTGCCTGTCCCTTCAGCGGCGCGGCACTGTGCTCTGGCACCTGCCCTGAGGGGCAGGGGGCCGCTTCCTATTCCCCGCCCGGCCCCAGGAGAAGGTGCCAGGTGCTGGGCTTCTTTCGCCCTGTTTCTGCCCCCCCCCCACCGCCGAGGAAGAGAGCCCGGCGCGGCGCGTCCCATCGTCTCCCCTCCGCCGCCCAAACCCCCTCACGGGCAAACCCCCACCTCCCCCAGCCGACCGCCTCGCACCCCCCCTCCCTTCCCTCTCCAGCCACACGCCCCCGACTCCGGCGCTCGCCTCCCCGCCCCTTCCCGGTGACGGTGAGCGAGCCTGACGGGAGGCGCTGACGCAGCGGAGCCGCTCGTCTCCAGGGCAACCGGGAGGCAGCGGGCGGGAGAGCGGCGTCCCCCCGCGCCACGCCGGCGGCCGCAGGCCGCGCCCCGCCGAGTTCAGGGCGCGCGCGCTGCGTGGCCACCTCCCGGGCGGGGCGGGGCGGAGCGGAGCGTCCCGCGGCGGCGTGGGGCGTCCCGGCGGGTGCGAGCGGGCGGTGGCAGCTCCTCTCCTTCGCTCCCCACCTGCCGCCCGGCGCTATGTGCGAGCCCAGCAAGCAGGATATTGCCGCCATCTTCAAGCGACTCCGCTCCGTCCCCACCAACAAGGTAAGGGGTGCCGGCCCGCGGCTGGGCTGGGCTGGCGGGGGAAGGGGGGGGAGGCCGGGGGGGAGGCAGCGGCTGCGCTCCGCCGTTGTGACACGTCGCACTGCCGGCGGGGAGGGGGAGTGCCCGCGGCCCGCCACGCCCCGCCGAGCCCCCGCGTCCCGGCCCGGCTGCCGGGGGGGGACCCCGTGAAAGGAGAGCGGGGCAGGGCAGGTCGCCGGCGGCGGCGGCAGCCGGGAGCGGCCGTCCCGAAAGCGGGGAAGCTCAGCCTGCCATCTGGCCGGCCCTCCGCCGGCGGGGTCCGCTGGGGCGTTTTGGGCGAAGCCTTTAATTAGGGAAGCGCGGCTCTTCCCGGGTGCTTGCTGTCCGAGGGCCGCTGGAAGCGAAAACCGAAACGGGAGTCCCGGAGCAGTGACAGCACAGCGGCGGTCGTGGTTTTTCTTCCGTGCGTTCTTTCTATTTTATTTAATAAAACGCTGGCACGGCAGCAGCTCCGTGTTCTCCCTTCGCCTTGGACTCGTCCAGGGATTTCGCGTTGTCGGCGTCGGGAAGGGGCCCCGGTCGGTTCCTCAGTGCCCGTCCCGTACGGGGAGGTGTGCGGTGGCTGGCGGTGCCCTGGGACAGGCGGCTCGGGCTGCCGGCTGACATGGCAGAGCCGCCGTCAGCAGCGGCGTGCCCCCGCGCCGCCTCTCAGCCCTGCGCTGGCAGCGCGGTACACGCTGGGGCTGCCTGTGGAAAACACACCAAGGAACACCCAGGCTTCCGTTTCTGGGAACGTGAGCCTGGGGGGTCTGTCTTCGGCCCTGAACTGACTTCCACGCTTGAACGCAAATCGTTGAGACTGGACGGGCCGTGGGCGCCCATCTGGTTCCTCAGAAAGCACAGCTCTCATCTGAGCACTCGCCAGCCAGTTCCAAGCACAAGCACTCCTAAAACTCGCTTTTGGGACGAGGTGAAAAGGTAGTCGAGAAGTCCAAGTCACAACAGAGAGACCTCCTGAAATCCACTTGTTCCCATGTTTAAGACATTGTTCCGTAATGCCATTACGATGCTTTCTCTGCGTTGGAATCACAACAGAAGCAGAAGGCGCTGCACAGAGCAGGTGAGGATGTCAAACCTGAGGACAGAGTGCCTGGAACAGCTCTGAACTCATCATTACCATGCTAGACTTAGTAAGGTGTTTGTGGTGCCCACGCTTGCTCAGGCATATCTGTTGGTCCTTGCAGTCGTGTTAGGTGCTGCGTAGAGATTTCGTGCCGATGTTGACAAAGTAGTATGGGTACAGTGTGTGCTGCCATCCAGACCAGGTCAGTTTGAAAGAAGTAGCTCAGGTGCAGAGAATTCATATCAACACTGCAATGAAGCCCGGTCTTGGTGACCTGTAAAGATGGAGAGGAAGAAGGGCTGGGAAACGTCAACTGCTTAGATCTCACCGGTCTCCCGTGCCCATGTATCAGACAGGTCATCTTAAGTAGTTGTTGCTGTCATCGATTTATCCTCTCATGTTTGACTACATCTGGTTTCCTTTCTCTTGTGGTGTTCTCCCGTAGCCTGCTCCTTTTGTTTCTAGGGGGTTTCTGCTTGGAAAGACATAGGACATAGGAAAGTAAATATTGGCAAGGTTCCGTATTAAAAGCTTAGTGATGCGCTTTAACTGTTTACGTATAGAGTTTGGGAAGAACTGTTACTCTTCAGTGCACCAGCTGGGCTTACTGACTGCTTCCTATAAGCACACGTACACATTTACACTGCGCTAGGCACTCTGAGGTAATTCTTAGAGCACACAGATTTAGGAAAATCATTCTCATTTAAATAGACATGCAGTTTAATTTGTGGAATTTAGTGTGTTTAAACTGATATTTGACTGATTGTCTTGAAATAAACATCTGTAATTTGATCTTAGTTTTCGTTGTAGGGCATGAGAAGAAAGCTTTGTTTCAGTTCTCGGTGTGTCTCTGGATATTGCGTCATGCAGAGCTGCCTGATGACATTTAACAAGCATGTTACCGTTACTCAGTAGGATGTATTTTGTACATGTAAAAATACTCATAGTCCTTAAACTACCTGGTATTGTTAACATGAGCGTGTGTAAAGCTTGCACCTTGAGGCTGGGCTGTGCAGTCTCCTTTAATCTGGAGTCACCTATTCTGCCAAAATAGTGGCTTTTCATTCCCCTCTTGTTTTTTTTCTGGAGCCGCTGCTGACAGTCACATATCTGCTTGGACACCCAGACCGAGGATCTGAACTGGCTGAAAACTTAAGCCTGTGTGTTGTAGTGGTTTATCAGTTGTTCAGCGTTGTTGTTGCAGTGTGTGTCTTGGGTGTGGTTTGTCTGTCTGTTAGGGGGTGTGTGCGCCCCAGAGTAGAGTGCAGTTAGTATATCATATCTCGCTAAAGGCATTTTATGTCCGTGACACTTCCGAAACAGGCAGTCCTGTCGTCTTCATGTGGCAAACACACCTGTTCCCTTCCTTATACTGGCATTCCAGGTCACGCAGCTGTGATGTGAGTTGGCCCTACCTTTGCTCTGAGGCAGAGCAGCGCAGTGCTGGTTTCCAGTAGGAATCGTAATCACGGGTGTGATTATTTTTGCTGATGTTAGAGGAGGAGGAGAGCGTATCTGGGTATGATGGCTGGCAACTAAGAGAATAGCTGCTTGGATTTAGGTCACTTTCAACCAAGTGGCTTTAAACTAAAAGAAGGTAGATTTAGATTAGCTATAAGGACGAAATTCTTCACCATGAAGGTGGTAAGGCGCTGGCACAGGCTGCCTAGAGAAGCTGTGGCTGCCCCCTTCCTGGCAGTGTTCAAGGCCAGGCTGGATGGGGCTTTGGGCAGCCTGGGCTAGTGGAGGGTGTCCCTGCCCATGGCAGGGGGTTGGAACTGGGTGGGCTTTGAGGTTCTTTCCAACCCAAACCAGTCTGTGAGTCTGTGACTTAGGAAACTACATCCCGAGTTCTAGCTGTTGTAGTGCTGATGTGGCTGCTTGGTAGCTGTGTAGGCTAGGAAAGGCAAGTACAGGGAGATGCTGGAACACCCTGTGGGGGTAGCCCGGCTGCTTGGGAGGTTGGAAGTGTCCACGTAACCATGACCTCAGAGATATACAAGCTTGATGAACCTGCTCACCTCTTCTGAAGTGCCTAAGCTTGCGTTTCTGTAGGCTATATATTATTACATTTCCATATGCAACAGCAGCATGTGATCTGTATTTATTTATTAACATAGGTATCTTGTGCAAGGTGGATGTTTTGTCATTTAATGACCGCTAGCTGTGGATTATGCCCAAATCTTTGCATTTGCTCTGGTACAAACATCTCAATCAGGGCTTTGCTGTTGTGTTTTTTTAAAGTGACTGTTACTGAGTCTACACTGTCCTGAAATGCTTTAACTCAAAATAAGCAAAAAGATTACAAGTGTACTTTAAAAGCAATAGACTATTTAAGCATATCCCTCAAATTGATTTTTTAATAATTATTTTGATAACATGCAGAAAATAACACTTCATCTGTTTTTAAACTCAAAACAATTTCATGGGGTGGTTCTGAAATTGCTTTTCATTTTTTTCCCCCTAATTCCTGTTAAAATTCATGCGGTGGGAAGCACTTCACAAACTCGGAAAGCTAAGCAAAATCGGTCTAAACATGCTTCTATTTCTGTTGCATAGCATGACGGAAATGGCAGTTCTTACACTACTTTCACAAGAAAATCAGGTATTTCTACTTGAATCACAGTCCTAAAAGCTGCGGGTTGTATGCATATGAATAATTTTTGCAGGGGTCTGGTAAATAGCTGTGCTAAGAGCCCTGCGTGAGTGAAGATGCTGAGCTATTCTGCTCTGTGGCAGCTACCTTCCAAGGTGATGCAACTGACTTTGAAGATACCGAAATTAAGAAGTGCTTGTAATTGTACCGGGGAAGGGAGGAGAATCTTTAGGGATGTTTATAACCGACCTTTTCAAACCAGGGGATTTTTAATTTATGTTTTTTAACCACCCAGTGATACTCAAGATTCTTGTTTCCCATTTGTGCTCCAGGGAATTTCCACGAGCCTTCAGACCATAGGTCTGCTTTGCTCTCCTGCACTAGAAGTGAGACCACAGCTGTTCTGCTGGCTTTGGTTTGAAGCAGAACCTTCTCCTGTTTTCTTGTCCCCATCCGCCTTTCGGCCTTGTAAGACAAAAGCCTGAAAGTACCCAGTTTCAAATGAAGACGAGGCTCGTGTTGGTTTTTTAAAGGAACTGCTTTGAAGAATGGAGGAAGTTGGGAAAAAGATAAGGAGTTCCACCTGTGGAGGCAGTGTGGTTTCTTGCAGTATGGCATATGTGAAGAGTTTATCCTTCTTTTTCCCTAACTCCCTGCCTATCATTTTTCCCACCTGCGCGCGTTTCAGGGCCTCCCCCTACCCCTCCTTTTGTCACTCCTGCTTAGCTCTCTTCTTCTTCCTGCTCTGGGTCTGTGAATGACCCCATTTCCACATACAGTAGTGGGATACGTAAATGGCTTTAATAAACATTTAAGTCTCTTTTGAGAGGGAAAGAGGGGACACGCAGGAGCTGTGACCCCCGTGCTTCATGTTTGCCTTACCTGTCCTTAGCCTAACTGAAGCTCCGAATCAAAATGCCCTTATGTCAGAAGAGCTAATGCTGGATCTGCTGGTGAATTTTGCTTGTGCCTGATAAATTTGGACTGTGCAAGCTTAAACAGACCTACATGTAAAGTGAGTTTAGCCTCAAAACATGTGTACTTTAATTTGGGTGGACGACAGGTGAGCTGACCTGAGTGCAAACCCATGTCTTGTTTGTTTGACTGGGTACGTGCATAAAAATAGTGGCAAAAGTCTCTATTTAGGTGGATAAATGGAGTTTACAGCCAGGAGACTACTTAACCTTTTATTTTTCCAGCCTGATGAGGGTGTGCCATGTGTCCCTGCTGACTTGGAAGCAGTGTTTGGTTGTTTTTTTTCTTTCTGTGTATAGCTAGAACTTGGTATCTGAGGACGCCTTAGATGTATAGGATATTAAAGGATAAAGTTGCAGGATGAAACTCTGTTGATTTGGGTGTAAAAGCTTTTGTCTCTGCGGAGTTATTTCTTAGATGCCGCTGAGTATGGCTATAGATGGATGCTTTTACTGTAGAAAAGCTTCTTTTCAGCCTTTGTAAATCCCACTAAAAAAGCATTGATCAGATAATGAAGTGCTTTCTTACAGGAACAGACATAAACACGTGGTATTAACTAGGCATAGCTGTTTCTGTTTAAGCTTCTGCTCTTCCTTGCATTTGAGAATTGATTTGTATCAGATACATTGCTTTTATTTTTGTATTTTTGTTCTCACTTTCCTTGACCAAAGAAGCACAAAATTCAGAATAACTGAAACGGGACTTGAAAGCCATGGTCCACAGGGCTGCAGAATATATGAGTTGTAGACATAGATACTTCCCCTGGTTTTGACTGGATGTTAAAGAATCTCACGAGGTGGCAGAAGATAAGAAATTGTTGTTTATGCAGTAGTTGTGGGCATGTTTGCTTTTTAACCAGTTTGTTGTGTGTAGAGAAAAGGTCGATGTAGCAGTGCACATGATACATCATACCAATAGTCCTGTCTGGCAGAGAGCGCTTGGCGAAGAAGAGGCTCGCTCTAAGGGCCAAGGGTTCTATAGAGGAAAGTAGATAATGATGTCATTAGTGCTGCTGATAGCTGCAGTCACATGTGCCTTCTGAGGGAAAGGTAGGCTCGGCAGTAGATCAGGAAGAGAGCCCGCCCTTGGGAAAACATTTCTGACGCGCTTCCGTGGTTCAGCAGTGCTGGATATACTGTGTTAGATGGCCATTCGGACAAGTGACCTGGGTTCTCTGACCCCCTTTCTCAGCCTGGGGCCCCTCTGTACGCTGGTTGTGGTTGGAAGCCCAGAAGCCACGTTGTCCTCTCTCTAGGGCAGAGACTCCTGAGCGTGGGCGGATCACGTAACTCCTCTTGATGTTCATAAAATTAGGACAATGTGAAGTTGCTGGGTAAGCAGATGCCGTAAGGGTGAATTGTTTGATTGCTGCAAGGGTTCTATTGCACAACTCTAAGCGATGGTTATGGTCCAGTATTGTTACTGATCTGTCTTTTCTTTAAGGTATGTTTTGACTGTGGAGCAAAGAACCCAAGCTGGGCAAGCATAACATACGGAGTTTTTCTCTGTATTGATTGTTCGGGGACCCATCGATCGCTGGGTGTTCACTTGAGTTTCATTCGGTAAGTAGTCTGTATATTTTTATAGTAAAAATTGTGTCTTTTAATGGTTTTGCTTGTTCAGATACCTGCTCAGAGAGAAAAAACACCCCACAGTCTTCTCTCAGCCGGTGATTCAGACCTTTTTAATGTCTCTATTGGCTTTGATGTACCTGGTAGCTGCTTGGGAATGAGATAAATAGGTAGGGTTCAGCAGGATTTGTACCCTGCACCCATTCCTGTGCTCTACTTTTTGTGTTAGTAGTGCACATTTGTTGGCAGGTCTGTTTCTACGTCAAAGATTATGAAAAAGAAGAATGGAATGAGCACGTTGAAGGGTTTTGACATGCCTCCAAATCAAGATTGAGGCAAATATTACTTTATTATCCTAAGCAGTATTACAGTGGATTGATCATGAAGATAACCTGACTCCCAGCAAGCCAGTTCTGAGAGCCAACTAGCATTTTGCCAGCACTGCTTCCTGCAGATGTTCATGATGTTGCCTCCTGAGTGTTGGTACTGGGGTAGCATAAAGGGCTACCCGCTTTGGTAGCTGTTCAGCTCAGTCCATCAATTGGTACGGTACATATGCACCCCAAGCTTGTCACATTTTGGGTGAATATCCTGACTGGTGCCCTGTGGGCATTTTTTGGCCTAATAAATATTCTTCATACTCACTCACTGAGCCCCAATTTTTCTTGTGATATGAAATCTGAATTGTCAGTTTGTCCATTGCATGTGATTATCATCTGCTCTTCACAGAGTTCAAACGGGATTCCTAAAAATGTATCTTACTGTTGTTTTTTAAAAGGGAGAACCTCTCAGCCAGGGGGTACTTTTTTTCTCCCCCCCCCCCCCCCCTCCCCAATCTTTTACATTTGAAAAACTGTGTCAGTTCTACATGGCTTTATTAATTTGCTTTGCATGTTCTGTGGTGTCACAGATATTTTTTTCTATAATTGTTTTTTCACTTTGGAAAAAAAATTAAAAAGGAGAGAGAGAAACACTTTACCAAAAAAAAAAGAGAGATGTTAAAGATTTTAAATGGTTTTGGACATAACTTTTAAATGTTTCCTTCTGTTTAGATCTACAGAACTGGATTCCAATTGGTCTTGGTTTCAGCTGAGATGCATGCAAGTTGGAGGAAATGCAAATGCTGTATGTACTCCTGAGTATTTGCTTTGCACATTGAAACTGGTTAGGCTTAGAAGCCATTGTCTGTCCTTAGTGGCTTACATGTTGGGATATTTCTTTTCTAGTCTGTTTATCTGCTTTTCCCTCCCACCCCCACGCTCCCACCCCCCGGCCTCTTGTTTTTAAGTATTCATTTGAATGCTGATTTCATCCTCCATATTTCTTGCAACTTTTCTGTATCACTAAAAAGGCCGGATCAGAGTCCTTGTCAGTACTTGTCTAATTTAATGGTGAAGCATTGACAGCTGCTGAAAGATGCCTTTCCAACAGCTTGTAGTCTTAGCTTAGGGGCATCTTCCTGTGACTGTGTTCCCTTTTATGGTTTATGAAAATGAAAATATCATGTTAAAAATCATGTCGTGGTCAGAAGTCACACTGAAGTCAAGATCTGACTTCCTATCCCTGAGGTACACTGTGAGAGAGGAAATAGCCCTGCTTTGGTTTGGGCCAACTCATACTGGCTGTTACTTTCTGCTCAATCCTTTGTGTACTTACAAATAAGTTCTGTTACACAGAGTTTTTGTGAAGTGAAGCTATGTTGGCTGCCCTATTGTTCTCAATCTCCTTTTCAAAAGAGGATGTTTTCTTTTGTCAGCTCTTTCAGAACCTTGACTGTTTTCCCAGGCTCTTTCCAAAGATTGACCACCGATAACTGAGGTTGCTTCCCAAAGTTGACCTACACAGTCTGAGAACAGGCAACTTCTTCCCTAAGTGATTTCTACTTCTAATTCCCTGAATGCTTAAACTTTATCTGTCTTCATTTGTGCTTTGTTCTTAATGTTTTTTCTTAAAGAGAAACATAAGCCAAGCTTGCTTTCCATAGGCTTTTTCTTAACAATTTTCTTAACCTGCTATCCTTAAGTCTAACACTTAAGTATTCTGCTGGGTTTTTTTTTTTTTCTTTTTCTTTTCCTATTTCCATACAAAAATATTCAATTCAGGGTTGGCATTAATTATCTTCCACTTCTGCATTTTTCAGTGAACTCTTTTTCTTTGAATTAGGCATTCAGCAGATCACTGTGTCTGGCTTACACATCCAACCGGCTGCAAGGTGTCTTGTCCTTCTTTTTCTTCTGCTTATCCCTTCTAAGTTACACCTTTCTGTATTACCACCACTGTTATGAATTTGCTCATTGAGTTTCAGTTATGCTGCTTAGTACAGAAAAGTCACAGTTTTGACTAAGCAGAAGTGAGAGCTTTTCCATGAAAAGTATTTTCCTTTCTTAGCCAAAAGCTTAAAATCTTTGGTTAAACTATATAAACTTTGCCATGCAAACTGTGTTTCAGGCAGCTGGAAGGAAGAGATGGCAGAGTTTGAAAGGCACTTGAGTTAGAAAGCATGCTACCAGAAGAATAACAGTAAACATTTATCAATTAATTTTATGGGTTTTTGTCTTTCTGCTTGCCTGTCACTGTTTCCTATCATACATTGTACTGAGAGACGTTACATACCCATGGCCACCCCTCAAATACCTCACATCCACAATGGCCTGTTTTGGATTCCCTAGGAAGATTAATACTTTAAAGTATTAATACTTTAAAGACCAGTTTAGTAAACTGTCTGGACATTTTAAAAAGTAAAATTAACATCCTTCTAATTGCATTAAAAAAAAAGCAGACTCTTTGATCCAGTTAAATGCCAGTTTCTATTTTTACTAACCACTTCTTAGAAGCAATGTTGGACTAACATTAATCATTTGTATTCTGTAATTGTCTGATGATGCTGAATCTTGGATAACAGCAGTCCTGAGCTTCATAACTATGTATCAGATTACTAGAATACCTGAAGTTCCTTTTTGGTTTCAGAATAAATCTCTACTCTGATTGGAATTAGGGGTTAGAATAAAGCAACCCTCTGAATATCAAGTTCATCATGCAAAAATGCACTTTTTTCTCCCAATTTCTGTGTTGTTTACAGCTTTTTCTCTTGTAATCACAGTTGTTCGCTGGCATTATCTCTCCCCTGCATAGTTCTTGCTTGGTTTTTATATGAAGTCTGCTACTTGTATACTAGATTTATGCTTTGCGGTTGCAGCATGTGAGGTCACAACTGTAGGCTATCTAGACATGCTGATCCTATCCTAAACTTGTTCATTATGTTTTACAATAGTAGTCTGACATGTTCTTCCACAAAGAGTGTATGGTATGATTTGCTAGTTTGCAATTCTAGGTACTGAGAAATTGTTTTTTGTAAATCTTTCAAACAACTTGTGGAACTCTGATATAAAGGTATTGATTTGCTTTTCAGTTAAGATCCCAGAGTTTTAAAATTATGTTTTTTATAAATTATGTAAACATATAAATATGTATAGGTACATATATCTGTGCATACACATAGCCTTCTTTTGAAGGCAGACCGTTTTTATACAGTCTTTTTGATGCTCTTGAACATACATTGTTCTCTCTAGCATGCTAGAGATGAAGGCGAGTGATGCCTTTTAAAGCATCAGGAATGCCCTTTGAAGCACAGGCATTGGCAATCAATTTTACCTCTTCCTTTCCACACTTTATTTCAAAACTAGGATTCTTTGTATGTGATGACAGTCTTGCATTTGTATATGCTTTTAAAACATCCCACTGATGTATTGGGGGTGGCTGGGAGGGGGTCTGTTGTTTTATTTATATGTAAAGAGGTTGCCAGGGTGGAGTTCTCTTTTTATTATGGAGATTTACACAGACTTCATAACTTAAAAGATTAGTGTTAGGTAGAGGAGCAGAGTATTTTCCTGCATTGTGATACCTTTTTATGTTCAGTGGCACTAGTTTTTGAACCTGTTTCTCACAGCATTTTCTGTGTTCTGCTTCACAGTCAGCTTTTTTCCACCAACACGGGTGCACAACAAATGACACCAACGCGAAGTATAACAGTCGCGCTGCTCAGCTTTACAAGGAGAAGATTAAATCTCTTGCCACGCAGGCAACAAGAAAGCACGGTACTGATGTGAGTAGTCTGTGTCCTGTCCTGTAAAAATATCAGAAAACCCTTATCTTCTGTCATTTTTAACTAAGTTTCTAATTGGAAATGCAAAAGATTGCCTGTCTTCCGGGAGTGCCGATACACGTTGCAGTTGAGTGGGCAAAGCTGGGGACGAAGTGGTTTGTAGTTGTTTTTGTTTGGAAAAAGAATGATGAGATAGAGCTCAATTGGGTATTTCAGGATCATTTCTGGGGTATTCAAAACATTGATTTTAACATTTGCAGTAACTCATAGGACTTCCAGGCAGAAACTTCAGCTGTTCTTCAAAATGGAAACTTCTTTATCTGCAGATGTGCTCTAGATTATATTTGTGGTACTGCCTAACAAAAATGTCAGCACTGCTCCATGAACTGTGTAGTGGATTCATTTTTGCTTATCTGGAACTGAGATATTATTGAGAAGTAAAACTGTAGAAGTCCTAAGAGGATTAACTACAAAATATTTGTGATTTAACTGGGATTGAACAGGTACATGTGTGCTTTTGCATCTTTCCCTACAAAAACAGTAGTTCAAAAATGAACAAGTGGGATGTATCCAGAATTTGCTGCTCTCCACTGAAAATGGTGAAACAGTTCATGCATGGTGTCAGAACATTGTTAGGTTGCTGGCAGGAAGAAGTTATCGGAGAAGAATGCAGAATTAGTTTGCTGAGGTGTTAAAATAAATTTGACATCAGTTCTCTTCTGCATACAAAGAAAGCATGTTTTGGATGTTTAATTCAGCTTGTTAAAGCCTGTGGCTGATTCATTTGAAGTTGATCAGATGAGTGGGAATGAAAAGAAAAGCAAGAAAGCTTGGGGGTTTTCCTAATCTATGCATCAAATAGCATGAGATTGAAGGGATTGTAATAGTTCTGTATTATAAATGTTACAGAAAATACAATTCACTAACTTCAGAGAATATTTCTTTGATTTACTAAGCAGTTTAGGAATGAAATGTTCAGGTGAACATAATATACCATGTGCATTTCAGTTGATGGGAAGTTCCCCAAATAACACTTTGGGGAACGGTGACTATCTTGCTTCAATTACAGATTCCATCCAATTATTTCATATTAACTATGCATTTATTTTAAAATTTTCATAAATATATATTTAAAATTATGTGCTACAGGTGTGATTATGTGCTATCTAAATTGCTTAGGTAGGTTATTCAGATAATTAGATGTAATACCTGCCATCCCTCCCCATCACATTTTTAAGCACTTGTTCTCTAACTCCCTGATGGATATGTGTTGAATGATGAAGTAAGCTTGTTACACGTTCAGTAACCTTTTTGTCAGCAACCATTATTTTTGGGCATGTGTCTTTTGCCTGTAGTAGTAAGAACCGTGAGAAATGGTCTGCCTGTGAGTAACCTTGGAGTGCAGATCACAGGTTATGGTCCTGTCCTGCACAAAGCTAAGAATGATCTGTGTCACTGTGGGCCCTCCAGCCTGCCCTGGGGTCAGGCACTGCTCAGAGCTGTTAGCATCTCACAAAACTCTGCTTTAACTGTAGCAGAGATTTTGGGACTTGCAGACAAAGTTGGACAACTCACCTGAGTACCAAATAAAACTGATACCGCCCTGAAAACTTCTCAGTGACTGCCAGTGTTACATTTTCAGGTTTGGGTTTTTTTCCCTTTGGGCAAAATAATAGTACTGGAGAGAAAATACTCTGTATGAGAATATGCGAAAAATTACTTATTATAAAGCTCTAGTGATACTAAATATTGATGGTGTTACAGCACAAACTTTGTACTAAGTTTTATTGTTTTAAGAAGAAAATGGGTAATGTGAAGGAACATAGAAACACAGAATGTGTAAGGTTGGAAGGGAACATTAAAGGTCATCTAGTCCAACCTGCTGCAGTAAGCTGGGACATCTTCACTAGATCAGATTGCTCAGAGCCCCATCAAGCCTGACCTTGAATATCTCCAGGGCTGGGGCCTCCACTACATCTCTGGGTGACCTGTTTCAGTGATCTACCACCCTCATATTGAAGAATTTTTTCTGAATATCCAACCTAAATCTCCCCTTTTCTAGTTTAAAACCATTACCCCTCCTCCTATAGCTACATGCCCTCATGTATTCCTCAGCTTTCCTGTAAGCACCTTTCAGGTACTGGAAGGCCACTATAAAGTCCCCCCAGAGCCTTTTCCAAGCTGAACAAGCCTGACTCTCTTAGCCTGTCTTCATAGGTGAGGTACTGCAGCTCTTTTGTCATTTTTGTGGCCCTCCTCCATGGATCTATGCTCCCATAGATCTATGCCCTTGTTGTGTTGAGGGCTCCAAAGCTGGACACAGCACTCCAGGTGAGGTCACACCAGAGCAGAGTCAAGGGTCAGAATCACCTGTCTTGATCTTTTAATGCAACTCAGGGTGCAGTTGGCCTTCTGGACCACAGATGCACATTGGTGGCTCATGTCCAGCTTCTCATGGATGAGTACTCCCAAGTCCGTTTCCTCAGGGCTGCTTTCCAGCACAACAGCTCCTAATCTGTATGGATATCGAGGTTATCCCAACCCAGGTGCAGGACTTTGCACTTGGCTTTGTTGAACTGCATGAGATTCACCTGGGCCCACTTTTCCAGCTTGTCCAGGTCCCTCTGGATAGCATTCCATCTCTCTGTATGGCATCCCGTTCCTCTGGCACGTTAATCTCACCACCCAGCTTGGTATCGTCAGCGAATGTGCTGAGGGTGCACTCAATCCCACTGTTAATAGCATTGAGAAAGTTATTAAACAGCACTGCTCCCAGTACAGACCATTGAGGAACACCACTTGTCACTGTCTTCCACCTGGACATCGAGCCATATATTCATGCAGTTGCCCTGTAAAATTCTTTCTCTCTTTTAATTCTAGCTGTGGACAGATGGATGTGGAATGCCACCCGTGTCACCTCAAAACAAAGAGGAGGACTTTTTTGCATCCCATGTTTCTCCCAAGGTATAGATTACATCTGTTTAATTCTTGCTAGCTTTCTAAATGCTTAGGTTATCTGTGTGCTCTATGATGAAGATTAAACCCCGAAAGAAAACCTTGCAGAGGAAGGGTAGGTCAGTGAGTTACAATTTATTTGCTTTCCCTTCTGTGGGTCTCAGAATTCTTCCTGGATCTGAACCACTTTCTAATGGGATAATTTAGAATGACCCAAATAGTAGCTAAATGTAGAATGAAACTACTTTTGTAGGCGTACAATTCCACTTGGACTCTTGGTTCCTTACTTTGAAGTGCTCTGATTTAAATATGCAGTGTGGTAACTTTGCTTTTTAATCAATAAAGTTCTTCAAACATTTGTTAAGCAGAAGCTTTCTTTCTCCAGAATACTACTACTTTGAAAATGGTAAAATAACTTTTTGGAGGCTATTGCTACTGTTGGTTATTTATTTGATCCTACCTCTTGAAGGTGATAAATGCGTTTACTTCACAGATGAATGTGTCAGAGACTCTCCTGAGTCTGATATTTGGAAAATACATCAGCGGTTGCTCCTAGCTGGCTTAGAGCAATTAAGTTACCACTATACCTAGTATTCCTAAATACTGCAACACTACTACATGCTGTATTCTAGTGTAGCTGCAGTCTGTGACCACCTAAAGCACAAGTTAAGATCGCGAGGCTTATTTTGGGATAGAGATACCCTTTCTAGGGTATACAGAATGCTTAAGAGTGAAAAAAGCTGTAATGTAAATGAAAAAAAAAAAAAAGAATAATTTCCCATTTGGCTATCCAGTTATAACATATCAAAATGTAACTTTTTTGCTGCATTTGTGAGGTTTCAGAAATGGTGCATTTTAACAGGAAATTCAGCCTGTTTTTTATGTAGTTGTTTTATTTTAGGAAACTTCTACTGCAGCCAGTGTTCGAATATCTTATAAAAATACATTTGACACAGTGAAAACATAAAACCAACTTTGAGGCAGTTTTACCTTTTACAGCCTGGCAGCATTGCTTCGTCACTCAGGAATTCTCATTGCAAAGACCAAAATACCAGTTGCTGTGAATTCTAGCCTAGTGTCTTCATCAGAAGATCATTTCTTCTGATAGTAGAAAAAATAGATGGAGTGTTTCTGTTTGCAAAAAGCTACATGAGAGAATGCATGCAGTTGAGTGGGAAAAGCATAAAGTGAGACAAACTAAAGAGAAAAAAGTTTAAGCAGAGAAGTGTTGTAAATATTCTTGTGGTTGAGGACAAGAGGCAGGAGCTTATACAAACCCTCTTTAAGAGAATGTATGGGTAGGATAAAGTAAACTTTATGGGTAGATGCAAAGGCAGGAGGTTAGAGACAAGTGGTCTGTGTACCCCAGGGCAAGAGATTATTTGGGTATGGATGATCTGAGAGAGATAGCAGGGAGTCTTGAGATAGAGGTTTTAGAGAAGACTAAGCACAAACCAACAGTACCATAGCACTGGTGGGGGAGATAATATGGAGCCCATATTGTGGTGATCAGATTAGGAACCTGCTCTTTGAGGAGGATGTGCCTGAGGGAAGTGGGGAGGACTCACCAGGAAGACTCAGGAGGGCTGCTCACAATCTTAATTTAAGTGTTAGAAGATTGGAAGTGCAAGAGCTTAGTGTGGGGAGAAGGCTTGGTGATTATATGTAGCTAAATGATCCAGATTTCCTGTACTGTATTACTGTTATGAGTAAAGACAGTCAATAGCCAGCATACATTAAAGAAAGCTGAAGCACAATTAAAATGTATATTATTTTGTTTGGATGGTAATCATACAGAAATTCTTGAGGGGGAAGTACAGGTTCACGGGCATGGTTTGAAATCAGCTCACTTTTATTAAAAGTAGGCATTTCTTGTAACTTTCATAGCTGCCCTTCTTAGAACAGGTTTTAGACCCAGAAGCATAGTCATAAGAATCCAGTATTAACGATTCAGTGATGCTTAGGCAGTCTTTCAGCTCAGTGCTTATATTTATCTGCCATACGATGTGTGCACTTTTGATTTTGGTAATTTTTTTTTTGGTAATTTTTTTCCAAGGCAAAGAATACAGAGTGGGTGTTATCAGAGCCAGAGCCAGTTTCCCTGCAGCAGAAAACTTCAGAAAATATTCCAGAATGCCATGAAGGTATGACTGATTCTTTGCTTACAAGAAGCTGCATTTTTCTGGTTGTCTGTTTAGGCTCTTTTTATCCTACTTTAGTAGTTAAATAACCTAACCATGGTAATAACACAATAATTTTCAGAGAAAGACTTTCTAGAAGCATTATGCTAGAATGTGTTGGCCTGCATGTTCCTTTATTAATGTGTAAGAGAAATCCAAATTAAAATTTGATTCAGAAGATGCCAGATGAATCTTTGGGTACCTACTGCTCTTTTGGTAACTGGTAAAGCCATGATAGAAATTATACATTACAGTGCATGTCTCAAAAAGTATCCTGAGTTTTGATATTTTAAGCATACTAAAGAGCCTTCTGATATTCTTACTCTTGTTTTTCATTTTCTTTTAGGACCAGAACATGGACCAAGTGTTGATTGCCTAAGTACATCGCCAAAAGCTGCATTAGGTAATGAGTGTAACCAGCAGAAGGTAGCAGCCAGAACAGAGCACTTAAATAGATATTTGTACAGAGAATGTATGACTGGGAAGAGATGTGGAGTTCTTACTTAGTAGTATCAGTGTCTGTGAGTTAGTTGAAACATCTGAATTTGTGTTACAACTTCTGTTAAACAGTGTACTGGTCCCAAGAAATTAATTACAGTCAATTACAGCTTTTATCTATCTTATCTTAGCTGACCTGATGAATTTAGATGCTTCAGGTATCACACCTAATAAATTAATGTTTTACACCTCCTGTTGGAGTGCAGGTCCACATCCTGTTAGGATGAACTTCTGCATTTCAAGCACCCAGTTGGAATAGGGCATCGTCCTGTGGTTAATGGCCTGTTTATGTTAAGTAAAACCATCTTGCACTAGCAGGTCTGTCTTTCTATCTAGAGGTAGTTTTTGCTCCTTTATCAGAAAACTGAACATAAGAATTTAGACTGGAAAAATCTTTTATTTGGAATACAATACCTTCAAAGCCCAGAGTCTTAATTTACTTAGCACCAAAGGCTCTGTCATGCTATAAATAAGTTTAAAAAGTTGAGGCAAATAGAATAAAATATATCAGTGATGTATCATTTTGAGGATCGTCCTGTATGAGTAGATTTCTGAGAATAAAGAGTATTGGTTCTCAATAGCATGGGGTAGTAAAGAAGTGGTGGCTGGCACTAACTCAGTAGTTCAGGAAGGTATGGTCATCTTCACTGGTTTTATATTCACTTGGTTGGGTTTGGGGTTTTTTTGTTTGGCTTTGGTTTGTGGTTTTTTGGGAGCTGGAGACTAAGGAAAAATAGTTAACTGCATACACTTCCTGGCTTTCTCATTTGTATGTTTAGCACATTCTCTTAAAACAAGTGGTTTTATTGTTTGTTTTGGACATCAAAAGTTCTAACTGAACATGAAGAATCCCTGTTCTGTATCTGCCTGTTTCCAACTAAACTGCAGCTCAGTCCAGGTATTTTTGTGTGTCCGAGTATTCAATAGTTGTTGCTAATTGAGAACATTTGATTGAGGTAGATTTACCCTGGCTCAGGGTAGCTGTCAAGAAGGCAAAATACAGTGCCTCACAGAATGTGGGGAGTCCTATTAAGGTCTCATTAAAAGTATCAGGATTAGGAGCCGTGTCAGACTTCACACAGAGCACAATGTAGGTTCATTTCAGTGTTTCAAGATGTAATGCAAAGCTTTAAGGCTGGAATCTTCAAACTGTATATATAAAGCTAGACTCCATATGCTGTACTTAAGCAATTGAACAGAGCTGTTTAATCTAGTGATACAAGTGTGTTGTCACTTCTGATAATGCTTATGGTTTTGTTTATGATGATACAGGCATGTTTTATCTGTATCATTTGTTTTAAGCACAGCTGGTACCTTTCTATCCAGGAAAGGTACAGGCTCAGGTGGACCTCTAGTCTGATGCAGAGTAGCAAGTCCTGCATTCTTGTTCTCTTTGCATTTAGAAGAGATACCACATCCCCAATCAGAGGCAGTTTCCCACATTTTCTTGCAGATATTCACAGCTCCATTCCCTGTATTTAGTATCTCAGACTCTTAGTTTAGAAAGTGTAATACTTCAAGGCATTAAAATAAATCCCCAAAACTATTTTTGGGATTGATATTGTGGAAATTAGCTTCTGGATTCTGGAGTTAATAAAATTGTATGACAACTAATATACATTTAATCCTTGCAGAGAACACTACCTTCATAAAAAAGAAGCCAAATCAAGCTAAGAAGGGGGTAAGTGTATATAAATAATGCATAACTGTATTTTAGATCTTTGGAAATACATAGATTGGAATATGGAAGTGTACCATGTAAGTTAGCACTGAACAGTACTTGTATCGGTAACAATTTGTGAAGCTAAAATGGAATTGAAAACTTTCTATATCAAAACATCCAGTGGTCTGCTTGAAAATGGATTGTTGTTAAAGTGAATTTGTCTAACAAGTTACTGTTTTATGTAGTAAAGTGTATCAGGTCTGTGGGTTGTTTTCTGACCTCAGGTAATTTCTAAGTCTGTTAATATATTTATAGCTCACTGAATTGTCTAGACTTCCACATGAGTATTTTCTTAATGCTATTTAGACCTGAACAGCAGGTGGTATTTTTTAAAAAAAACTAGTAAAATAAAACTGTCAAAGTATATATTGATGCCAAGGTCTATATCCCACTTCACTTACAACCATTGTCCTGCAGCTCCAGTGAAGCCCTGTAGCCTTTTTTCTCACTTGCCAATATTGGGTTGCTGGGCTTCTTCAGTCTTTCACCCAAGTTAGTTGGCACTGAGACGTTTTTGTAGCAAGTCCTGAAAGCAGAGGGAGTTCCAGTAGCACTTTTGAGTGGCTAAACATGCATGTGTGGCACAATCTGTTAGTACAAGGTGAGATTAAGACATGCAAACTGTTTCTGGAGCAGTCATCTCAGCACCACGCAGCAGTATAGTATTTCATTGTATTTATAGATACATAGTTATAATCATAGAACCATAGTATATAATCATAATAATTATAGTATATAATCATAGAACCGTAGATTCTCCTGAGTTGGAAGGGACCCATAAGGATCGTCAAGTCCAAATCCCAGCTCCACACGGGGCCAGCCAAATCAGAGCATGGGACTGAGGGCATTGTCCAGGCACTTCTTGAACTCAGCAAAGCTCAGTGCTGTGACCACTTCTCTAGGGAGCCTGTGCCAGTACCCAACCACACTCTCAGTAAAGAACCTCTTCCTAATATCCAACCTAAACCTCCCCTGTTGCAGCTTCATGCCGTTCCCTTAGGTTCTATCACTGGTCACCAAAGAGAGATCAGTGCCTGCCCCTTTGCTCCCCCTCATCAGGAAGCCATCGACTGCCATGAGGTCTTACCTCAGTCTCCTTTTCTCCAGGCTGAACAAACCAAAGAACTTCAGCCTCTCCTCATAAGTCTTCCCCTCCAGACCCATCACCATCCCTGTTGCCCTCCTCTGGACACTCTCCAATAGTTTTGTGTCCTTCTTGTCCTGCGTCACCCATAACTGCACACAGCACTCGAGGTGAGGCTGCACCAATGCAGTGTAGAGCAGGACAGTCCCCTCCCTGGACCAGCTGGCAGTGCCATGCTTGATGCACCCCAGGATATGGGTGGCCCTCCCAGCTGCCTGGACACACTGCTGGCTCATGTTTAACTTGATGTTGATCAAGACCCCCAAATCCCTCTCAGCATGGCTGGCCTCCAGCATCTGATCCCCCAGTCTGGATGTGCAGCCAGTGCACATCGGAGTGGATGAATTTAGATTGAAACCTGTTACCTCTTGCTCCCACTAGAGGCCCCTAATACACAAGAGGAATTTCTTACTCAGAGTGGTAAATGCAGGCGCGGTCCCTAACAGTGAGAACACAACTGTGTTCTCTGGTGCATGGAGTTTGTGAGCTGTGGTGTCAGAGCCTAAAACTGTATGTATGTAGGCCAGAGCTTTTACATGAAAACTCTACAGTGTTAAAAGGTGAAGATAAACATATTCTGAAAATTCATATTGCTGCAGTGTTGCAGATGAGGAATTGGCATATGGGAAGCTCAGTACAGCTGTTTGAACGCTGTGCCACAGTCTGAATCAGCAGCATCGCGCCTATTCATGTCACTACTATTAAATGTTTTTTTAATCTTTGATACTCAGAATGAAATCCATGGATCCCTGTTTTGAAGTAATATGAAATATAGAGAGAATTATTTTAAAAGAATGAGTGCAGACTGGAACCTGTCAGCTGATGTGTTTATCTGAAAAAAAGTTTACAGTGTTGTGTCACATGCGGAGGTTAATCGTGCGTACACACATAGATATAAAACTCTAGGTATATTGCTCTCCTACTATAAATACAGATAGATACACACATGGATATAAAACTCTATAGATATATTGCTCTCCTATTATAAATCACTAAATACCTATGTACTTGTTTATTAAAAATACAAATAAATCAGTACTTAAGATAATACACTACCACTAGCCAGGGAGAGCTAATTCAAGAATCTTTGCCACTTCTAAATACAAATTGTGAATTAAGTGAATGAGCAGCAAATGGTTCCATTACAACAAATGTTATCATGCTACTCCTACGCAACAAAATCACTATTGAGAAACTAAAGTTGTACTATGTATTATAATATTGATTTGAACGTGCCAACCTCTGACCAATTCTAACTAAAATAATCTCATTACTCTGTGATACTTGATTGCAGAACTAACTAAACTTGTAAGTGTTCGTGGCAGCAGCATATAGAGAGTCAAACCAAGAAAAGCAAACCAACTTTCTCTGCTCCAAATTTTCATTGATGTTTGAATCTGCTCCCGAACAGAGTATAGTGTTTGCTGTTGCTTTCAAAGTTGACTGTTACATCAGTTGAGGTGATTGTCTCAGTTATAATGTTGGGGCTTTTGGGTTTTTTTTGTTTTTCAAGCTCGGTGCCAAAAAAGGTGGCTTGGGGGCACAAAAAGTGAGCAGCCAAAGCTTTAGCGAGATTGAAAAACAAGCACAAGCTGTAGATAAAATGAAGGAACAAGAAGATCTTCATAGCAGTAAGAAAACCGAGAGGGAAGAGCCACTGTAAGTATGAATTACACAATGGTAAAACCCGTAGTCTAATTTGATGTTAATGAAGTAATTGCCAACATTTAGAATCATAGAATGTGTAAGGTTGGAAGGGACCTTTAAAGTTCATCTAGTCCAACACCCCCTGCAGTGAGGAGGGACATCTTCACTGCATCAGGTTGTTGTGGTTTTACCTGGCAGGCAGTAAAACAACCAGGCAGCTGTTTGCTCACTCCCTGCCACACCCCTCCAGTGGGATTTCAGGGAGAATTGGGAAAAAATACTAAAATTCATAGGTTGAGAAAATAGGCCAGAAAGGGAAGTTAGTAATGATAACAGCAGCAACAGTGATGATGGTGGTGAAACAAGTGATGTGTAGCACAATCGTTCACCAGCAGCTAAGCGACACTTAGTGAGCTCCCTAACTGTAGTCATGCCCCTGGCCAGCCTCTCCCAAGTTATATCTACTGAGCATGACATCATATGGTATGGACTATTCCTTTGGCTGGTTTGGATCAGCTGTCCTGGCCATGTCCCCTCCCAGCTTCCTGTGCACCCCCAGCCTCCCCGCTGGCGGGGCAGTGTGAGAAGCTGAAAAATCCTTGACTTGGTGTAAACATTGCCTAGCAACAACCAAAACATCCGTCTGTTGGCAAGGTGAGTCGCATCCTGAATCCAAACCACTGTATCAGCTACTAGGAAAAAATGTTAACTCTACTCCGGCCAAAATCCGGACAATATTATAAATGGTACCAGAGATCAGCTCATGCAAATGAAACTTCAGTTCTTCCTTTAAAGAAACCCAAAATCTCAAATGTAGATTGTGGGCCAAATAGTAATTCCCCTGTTGCTGGGAGGGGGGGAGGTTGGCCACTAAGTACAGGTTTCAACAGTTAACGACATACTTTAGAAATACCTCAATGCTATCTTTAAAAATAACCTGTTATTTTTCTTTAACACAGAAAATGAGACATTCTCCTGATATGTATGAATAAAAAGTGAAATAAGTCTAAAATGTGGTAAATTTAAGTATTGCCACAAGACTCTTGCCTCTTGAACTTTCTTCACCCCATGCTAGTTACATAGTTTATTTTGTTTTGGAGTGGTGAATTGGATAGTATTTAAAACAGGCTTTCTAAGAGCATAAGGAACACACACATACTCAGCTTTATTTGTACTTAGTGGGTAAGAGTTTCTACATTGAAGGCAGGGGGTAGTTTAAGTATGGCTAGAATTGCATGTTCAAGTCTCAGGTGTTTTATACAGGAACTGCCTTCATTTTCACCAGAAACCTTTGAATATTTTCTCTGAGGCCTTGAATCGTAGTCCATCTTACTAAAGATTCATCCCTGAAGCTCAGAGGATGCTGCTCCTGGTTCCTTGCACTACATTTCTCTGGTGCATGCTTTGGGTTTTTAATGTTTTGGTAGTTGTCATCAAAAGTAGATTATTAAGGAGTGGGTTAACGTAGACTATTACTCCTGTAAATCTTCTTAAGTGCTAGAGCACAGCATTTATATAACCTGTTGAGAAATTTTGGGAATCACTGCATAATTACAGGATCACTTGGAGGTCACAGTAGCAAGATTTTTGACCTATAATCTTCTCCCTAATCCTTTTTCTCACTTTTATGTAGCCTCTGCAGAAATGGGTATTTTCTGTGCATCAAAACTATTAATCACAAGTAGATAATTAATTTTTCCTGAAGTATTTTTACCACAAGGTCATGCTTCTCAGTGACTCCCAAAATCTACCAGTAGAGTGACTTGGAAGAGCAATTTCCTAAATAACAGGAAAAATGATTGGTCATTATTATTTGTTATTATTCTTTAATGATACTATCTTTACTGATAGAATTGAGTTTGGAAGAAAGTCCCAAATTGTGATTTGGCTTTTGTGTCAGAGATGTATAATATTGTATAGATTCCAGGTAACCTTTTAGTATAGTATAACTTCACTGCAACCTTTCAGCAGTGGCCAGAACCCCTCTAAAAATATCTGCAAACACAAGGGGTGCACATACGCTTCAGATTATGAGTCTGATCCCAGCTGAGGCAAGATAACTGTTTCTCCTGAGATCAACTTTTAGGATTATTAACTCTAGATGGCAGTGTATACCAAAATTAAGGGACAGAGAATACTTCTAAAATTGCCTTTGCTTCCAACTAATTGATGTGGTGGTTTTAATTTTAAAACTTGAGTAATGAGCTTTAGTAAATTTATTCAGTGTGGGTTTGTTATGTGGCAGGATTGGAAGTGATGCTTTTGTGCTCTACTACTTAGAAGGAGAAAGAGTCCTGAAACGTAAAACTAAAAGGTGACTTTATAATTGGTACACAGTTTCTTTACTTGCTGACAAGAAAATATCTGGAGTTATTTGTAAAAAAAATGATGAGTATCTCTAGTTGGTTTAATCCACAGCAAGTAAGATGTTTGATGTTCATAAAATAGATTTCATAAGATGGACTGCTAATGTTTCTACTTAAAGCGCTGGATAGGTTTTATCAGTAGCAGTTTGAAATTGAATTTTAGAGAGCATTTTTGGTTTTCTGTGTAAACAGTTGGTCCTAAACTGTAAGAATTGATTTTAAATGACCCTGAACATACTCTGTGCTTTCAACATAATTTTTTCTAATTTTATTGGTTTCAAAAGTCATTCCACAGATGCATCCTGGTTTGTATCTGACTTTTTATAAGCATCTGAACGTAAGACATAGTGATTTTTTAGTTCTGGCTCCAAGTCCTCTAAAAGGCCCAGTCAAAGGATACTAAGATTGAGATCACAGAATCACAAGGTTGGAAAAGACCTTTCAGATCATCAAGTCCAACCGTTCCCATCCTATGCTAAACCATATCCCTAAGTACATAATCTCTGGTGAGAAAACATTATTAGTATTATATCATGAGTGCCAGAGTTGGATAATTTTGACAGTTATCAGGCATCAAATAGAATAAGGACTGTGGAGGAAAGACTTTTTCAGGTTGACTTAAAGGTGATGCAAAGCTGTGTCCTGAACTTTAGCAGTAGCATGTTTCACGTTAGTTTTGAAAAAGACAACCTGCTCATACACAGACTGGGATGCCATTTAGACAGTCTTCTCTGCTGGCTTTCTTCTGTGCTTGTAGTTGGAATTTAATCCAATTAAATAATGATTTTCAGTAAACACAGAACATACAAGATACAGCGCTACAACTTATATTGTTAATTTTCTGTCAGTATCATTGGATTGGGCGTTCAGTGGTTGTATGTTACCTGTATGTTTTGTTCTAGCGTATCATCTTTACGGTTGGCCTACAGAGATCTTGATATTAAAGCGAAAGAAGAAAAATTAAATCTGTCTGGTAAGAAGAAAAATGAATTGGAGAGACTTGGCATGGGATTTGGTAGCAACAGAAGGTATGTGAAGTTCTATAAACTGTATTTAAAATACTCTGACTTCATGCAGTTATCGTTCATTCTACTTAGGAAGTGAAAATAGATTCTGAAATATCTTTATGGAAACTTGAATAATATCATCAAAGAATCTAGTATTTGTCAGGGGGAAGGGGCAAGATTTCTTCTGATAGATTTAAGTTCTAACCTGCCAGAGAGGTGTTTACCTAAACTTTAGGATGTCCATAGGGTGTGTGCCTTCACTAGCTCACTGTGAGGGTGGAAGCCAGGATGCTTTCACCGAACAGTGCCATCCTAAGTACAGTCTGTCTTTTAGAAGCCAAAGCTGTGAAAATGTCACATTGCTATTTTCCAGTTGTTGGAATGGTCTGTGTGTTCAGAAGTCCTGTCACTGCTTTGGAGAACTACAGTTGAGTTTTCCAGGGCTTTTTTTTTTTTTTTTTCTTCTTCTCCTTTTAAATTTCTCATTTCTTCTTAATATTTAATACAGCTTGGGCTTTATCAGCAAGATTCAGAAACTGGATTTGGGATTTCATTTCTTGTCTTTTTTTTTAGGGTATGAGCTTTGTCATCTCATTATATACTTATTTTCTTCCTGTCCCTAGTGGCATTTCTCATTCAGTCACCTCAGATATGCAAACAATAGAGCAGGAATCACCTGCGATTGCAAAGCCGAAGAAAAAGTACACTGATGATGTAGAAGACTCGTATTTCTCTTCCAGTTCAAGGTAATGTATAAGCTTTGTATTTTGAGTGGGGGTAGAAGTATATGCAAGTTACATTTTCAAATATAAACTGTATAAAGTTAAGATCATAACAGAAGGCAACTGAACACATCTACATACCTGGGATATTTTCAGGAGACATCTGAATCAGAACATTTGTGAAATAGTTGAACTCATTGACACATGAACTGGTTTAATAATTTGTGATCAAATCAGAGTTGGATAATGAGAAATAAAACCAAATCTTAAAACACCTCCCCCAACCCCTCTCTTCTTCCTGGCCCTCCGAATTCTCTACCTCCTCTCCCAAGCAGCACAAGGGGATGGGGAATGGGAGTTGTGGTCTGTTCATCACACCTTGTCCCTACCTCCTCGGGGGAAGGACTCCTCACACTCTTCCCCTGCTCCAGCATGGGGTCCCTCTCACCAGAGACAGTCCTCCAACATGAGTCATTCTTACAGGGTGCAGTTATTCATGATCTCTCCAGCATAGGACCCTTAGACAGGGTGCAGACCTTCAGGACCAGACTGCTCCAGTGTGGGTCTCCCACAGGGTCACAAGTCCTGCCAGCAAACCTTCTCCAGCCTGGGCTCTTCTCTCCATGGGGCCACAGCTCCTGCCAGGAGCCTGCTCCAGCACAGTCCTCCCACGGGGTGACAGCCTCCTTTTGGTATCCACCTGCATTGGCATGGTATCTTCCATGTGCTACAAGTGGATATCTGTTCCTCCATGGACCTCCGTGGGCTGGAAGGGCCTGCCTCACCATGGTCTTCTCCAGGGGCTGCAGAGGAATCTGCTCTGGCACCTGGAGCACCTCCACCCCTTCTTCACTGACCTTGATGTCTACAGAGCTGTTCCTCTCACATATTCCTAGCATCACAGAAAGTTTTGGATTAGAAGGGAACTCAAAGCCCATCTAGTTCCAATCCCCTGCCATGGGCAGGAGCACACTACATTAGACCAGGTTGCCCAAAGCCCCCTCCAGCATGTTGACTGCACCACACGTTTTGGTGTTGTCAATAAATCTGCTGAGGGTGTGTTCAATCCCACTGTCCAAGTTGCTGACAAAGATGTTGAACAGTGCTGGTGCCAGTACCAACCCCTGAGAAACACCACATGTGACTGATCTCCATTTGGATGTTGAGCCATTGCCCACAGCTTTTCTGAGTGTGACCATCCAGCCAATTCCTTACCCACTGACTGGTCCATCCCTCAAACCCATGTTGTGTGGGACAGTGTCAAATGCAGGTCTAAGTAGGCGACATCTGTCACTCTTCCCTTGTCCACCAGCGCTCTAACCACATCACGGAAGGTCACGAAATTTGTTTGGCATGATTTGCCTTTAGTGAAGCCAATCACCTCCTTATTTTCCTTATTTTCCATATGCCTGACCATAGTATCCAGGAGGATCTGCTCTATGTCTTGCCAGGCAAAGGTGGGACTGATTGGTTATATTTCCCCAGGTCTTCCTTTTCCCCTTTTTAGAAATGGTGGTTATGTTTCCCCTTTTCCAGTCAGTGCAAACTTCCACGACTTCTCAAATATGATGGAGAGTGGCTTAGCCATGTCATTCACCAGTTCCCTCAGGACCTGTGCATGGACTTAATCACCTTCAGCTTCCTTAGGTGGTCTTGAACCTGGTGTTCTCCTACAGTGGGTGGTTCTTCATTCTCCCAGCCTTTGTCTTCTGTGACTTGGGTGGTGTGGCTACAGCAGTTATTGGTGAAGACTATGACAAAAATATCTGTTGAGTACCTCCGCCATCTCTATGTCCTGGGTAACCCAGATCTCATTCCTTTCTCCAACTGCAATTGCTGATTTTCCCCCCCTTCTTAACTATGCTACCTCAGTGATGCCACCACTGTCACTGATGGGCTGAGCCTTGGCCAGCGGTGGGTCTGTCTTGGAGTAGGCTGGCATTGGCTCTGTTGGACATGGGGGAAACTTGTGGTGGCTTCTCACAGAAGCCACCCCTGTAGCCCCCTGCCACCAGCCTCTCCATGCAACTGTCTTCAGTTTCAAATTAAACAACTGTCAAAGCCTGATCCTGGGTATCCTACAGCTGTATCAGTCTTTTAACTGCATGCATGCCACGTGCCTAAAGTTAAATCTTTTTGAGGAGGTGTGTGTTGGATGTGTTGTGTAGATGTCTGCAGTCTTATTTGATAGAATTTTATGTATTTGAACATAAAGTGTAACAAAAAAAAAGGAATGAGGATTCCTTTTTGCTCAGAGTATGAATGCAATGCAAATTATAAAATACCACTGTTGGGAGGGAGAAGAGAAATAATTAGTCTACAGGGTCTTAATGGCAATGAAGCTGCTGTTTCTGGACTGATAGACAGAATGTTGCTTTTATAAGCCGCCTTTGTTGGCTTGGTGCCAGGGAAACATGAGCAGTGGTACCTCATCGCCTGCAGACAGGCAGATAAAAACACAAAGGCTTTTGTGTCGTTACTTGGCAGTGTAATCGCTGGTGGCAGAGAGGCCAGTGTGGTACCAAGTAAACTGGTGGCAGCCTTGTGACATAGAACATACCATTTCAACGCTCCTCTGTTTGTTTCTTGAAAAGAACTGTTTCTGCTCTCAAATTATTCATAAGCTTACTAGCAGGCAAAGGATGAATTATGGAAGAGGCTTTTTTTATGTGTCTTTGTTTAGTAATTAGAAGATAAACTGTAACTTAGCTGTCCCTGCTCTTGTTCATCTAGTTATAGCAGTAGTAGAAGCTAACTGGAGTTGATATAAACTCATTCTCTTTTAAAGAAAGTATAAAGTCAGATTATTGCACTTTGTAAGGTGGTAGTTGTCCCTTACTCCAAGCTGGGACTTTGAAAAAAAGGTCATTGTAATACCATCTTATGATGCTGGATATTAGACTGCTGATAAGTATCTGTAATCCAAGCAAGCTAAAAGTCTCAAGGTTTAGATATATAAATGAAGCCGCTCAAAATTTTTTTAGTTGATTTTTTCTTTTTGCTGAAATCAATAAAATCTCTATTAATGTAACAATGTAAAATTTTTATTTTCTATTAAATGCAGGTTTTCTTTCCCCCTCCTTCCCACCCAAGTACTAAAAAAGTATTTTGCAAAGTTCGGAAAAAATCTGAAAGGGAAGGGTGGAGGAAATAAGTCATTTTATTCAAATCAGCTTAGTTTTGATGGCCATTGTTGAAGGTGTCACATTTCTCATAAACAGCAGAAACATTGTCTTGACTTTATAACACAAACATGGGGAACATTGTTTAAAGAGTGCTTTTCACAGAATACAGGTGCAGACTTTAACATCCTGTGCTTGTTCTTTGAATGACTGTGTTCTTCTAGCCTCTTGTCGTTTTGATCATCTTACTCCTTTTCCTGGTCATATCCAAACTTTAGGACAGTCTATTTAACCACAAAGGGAAAATCTTAATCTTTGGTATTTTAATAGTGGTTTTCTTCAAGTATTTTCCACATATGTTTAGGTATGTGTAGATAATCAAACAGGGAATTACCAAGATAACATTCCACAAGAACTGACAAACATGCTTCAATTTTTTCCTTTTCTTTCTGTTTGTGTTTTCCCTGCGGTTTTGATATGCAAGAGAAGATTGTCTCACTAAATTAAAACTAACTTCCTATAAACTTGCTTATAAGAAATATGTTCTTTAGAACTGCTTTAATGAAACATGTCACACAACTCAGAGAAACTTTAATATTTGTATTTTAAAAATACCCCAAACCAGAGACAAGGGCTTTCCTTGCTGTTCTCAACTATGTTTGTTGATGACTCTGAAAAAAGGAGGTGCATAGCTCAGAGACTGACGACTTGTCTGGCACTGTGAAATTTGCCACTGTTGGCCCCCTCATTAGGAGAATTTTGCCCCATGTGGAACCACAGCACAACTGGATGCCATGGGTTGGTTAGGGTGCTCTTGGATCTCTGCAGAGTTCGAAGTGCCTTCAGAGGTGTGGAAGCTTCTGTTCCTAGCTGGCGTCTTTAACATGGAGTGCCAAGAGCAGCAGGCCTTTCCGAGCAGACTACCTTGTAGGGGTGTCACGGTGCCTTGCTCACAGGGCCCACCCTGAAGCTTTGTTAGGGTTGCTCTTAAACCAGGCAGGTATCTTGGCAATATTCTTCCCAGTGCTTTGCCCGACACTAAAGATGATGTAACACTTCCAAGTAATGAGAACTTGGTATGTTTTGGTGGGACTGTGTCTTTCAGGCAGTCTCATGACCATATCCAGCCTAAAGGAAGGTCAGACTTTGTAGTCAGTTAAATACGTGTATAAAAACTTCAAAAATCCATTGAATTCAACTGGATAAAGCTTCTAACCCATTTTATGAAATCCAGATTATTCACCAACAGCTGTCATTGCCTTGAAAATTTACTTGCTAGTGAACACTTATTATAGCTCTATTTATCTAACAGTATAAAGTTCCCACTTTTTCAATTCTTTTTTTTTTCTTCTTTTATTTTAGGTACTATGATTCTTCAGATTTGAGGAGCAGCACTTTCTCTAAATGGGATGACAATTCAGATTCCTTTTGGAAGAAAGAAAACAATAGTAGAGATGTTGATATAATGTTAACTTCAAAAAGTACAGGATTTTCAGACAGGTATACCAAGAAAAACCTAACGAATTTGTGTACAGAAAGTCCAAGCTTGTGAATACGATTTGAGTCCTGGTATTAATCACAGAATCACAGAATTACAAGGTTGGAAAAGACCTTTAAGATCATCAAGTCCAACCATTCCTGTCCTATGCTAAACCTATGCTATTAGTAGTGGGCTGTGCTTTTTTCAGGTAGAGGGAGAACTTTGCAGCCAAGGAACTTCCTGGCTGAATTTCTTTTGTAAGGTGGGTTTCCCATTCACGTTCTAAGCACTGTCTGTTTTGTTCAGTGCTGCACACTATATATACTGCAGGTAATTTCCAGAGTGTTTCAGCAAAAAAAAAAGTAGTAGACAAAAGATGTGGAGAGAAACTCAAATATTTGCATTGTGCTGAGAGCATACTTGCTGTACTTGCTCTGTTTATTACCTAACGATCCAAAGAGAACCCAGCTACCAAAGGAATGGAACTGTAGGGTACTCAGCTTTCAGGGTGAAGGTGTTGAAGATGTTTGCAAACAACGGGGCTAATTGTTGTTATGATTAAAACTTAATGTTATTTCTTCATTGAAAACTCTGGGTTTTATCTTTGTAGTCAAGTGAAAAATGTTTGTGTGCTCAGTTGTTTTCTCTTTTTCTTCTTCTTACAAAAAACTGTATTTTTCATTGCTGTTTTTTAAACACAAGCATCATGTGTTGTTTCCTAGAGTGCCCAGTGATGCACATCACAGAAAATGCCACATTTGAGTACATTTTTAAACTTTTTTACTTTTTAAATTTTTTTTTTTCCTTTTTTCCTTCTTTTTGCCTTTTTTTATGTACTTTTTTTTTTAGGACAAGTGTTGAGTATGTATGTTGGAGGTGAAAGTCAGTGACAGTTCAAGGAATGCCAAATCTTTTTGTACTATTATGTTTAAATCTGAATTTCACTGATCTTGTGTTTTGGGGTTTTTTTTTAGGTTTTGTAGAAATATTCTCTCCTTGCTGACATATTTCAAAAGCAAGCCAAAATGGAACTCTGACAATAAAGACACCACACTAATGAATTGGAAATTGTTCACCATCTCATAGAATCGTCACTGAAATTTTATTTGCTGCTATATCCATTTAGTTTTCAGGATTTCTTTATCCTCAGTTGATACTGATTTAATGTTTATTTTAAAAAAATCTATATAGTATTATAATTTTAGGCTTCACAGAGCAAAAATGGTGCTTCTTGTTTGATTTATTGCGTTGTGCTGTGATTTAAATAAAAGTTATGATCTCTAATGGAATTTATTTATCTTCTAGGCCTGCATCTCGTCGTAAGCCTGAATATGAACCATCTTTAAACACAGATGAGGCACAAAAAAAATTTGGCAATGTAAAAGCAATTTCATCAGACATGTACTTTGGAAGGCAAGATAGTGCTGATGTAAGTGGCAAGCAGTGATAACTGCTTTTCAGTATTAAAATAATCTTTGGCTATAAACATGGTGCTCTTCTGTAAAGAGAAGGCAATGAATAGTTAAAGTTGGTAGAGTTAATAAGCTTATAGAATTATGTCCACTTGAGCGTTTGTTTGATAGACCTGTACAAGTCTCTGATAGCTCCCAGCTCCTGTGGCAAGTAAGACCTTACCTCCAACATCATTCCTCTCTGATGAAAGTGGTAGACTGTGATTCAGCAGTCTTTAATTTTGACAGAATCATAGAATCACCTGGGTTGGAAGAGACCCTTCAGATCACGAAGTCCAACCATAGCCTAACCCTGACTAGCCCACCTCTAGATCATGTCCTTCAGGACTTCATCTATACACCTTTTAAATACCTTCAGGGGTGGTGACCTCACCACCTGCCTGGGCAGCCTGTTCCAATGCTTGACAGCCCTTTCAGTAAAGAAATTCTTCCTGATATCTAGCCTCAATCTCTCTTGGTGCAATTTTAAGCCATTGCCTCTACTCCTGTCACTTGTCACCTGAGAGGAGACCAACCCCGACGTCTCTACAACCTCCTTTAACGTACTTGTAGAGAGTGATAAGGTCTCCCCTCAGCCTCCTTTATTAAAGACTAAAAGGCCCCAGGTCCCTCAGCCTCATAGGATTTGTGCTACAGACCCTTCACCCGCTTCATTGCCCTTCTCTGGAGGCACTCCAGCATCTCAACATGCTTCCTGTAGTGAGGGGCTCAAAGCTGAACACAGTATTCAAGATGTGGCCTCACCAGCGTTAAGTATAACAGAACTATCACTTCCCTACTCCTGCTGGCCACACCGTTTCTGATACAGGCCAGGATGCCATTTGCCTTCTTGGCCACCTGGGCATACTGCTGGCTGACGTTCAGCTGGCTGTCGACCAACACCCCCAGGTCCTTCTCCAGGGAGGTCTCCAGCCACTCTGCCCCAAGCCTGTAGCACTGCCTGGGGTTGCTGTGACCAAAGTGTAGGACAGGATGCTGGGTGAAGTCTTACTTCTTCTGTTCTCAGTACCTAAACTGACGCTAACCAACAGTTGTTAAAAGAGCTGTCCCCTCTGTATTTGTTATGTGGAAACATCATTGCTGTTGTAAGGTTGAGCAAGCAGATAGGAAGTTCAACAAATCACATGTAATTGAATCAGCCTGGAGATGAAAACCGGATTAATGTTGTGTTGCACTTCGGAGGTGAAGCATAATTTCAAAACAGCAGGTTTTAGTGAAAAAATGTAAAAAATACAATGTAAAAAATATAATATGTATTATCATTCCCAAGGAACTCAGAAAAAGGTTGAATTACAAGCATCATGCAAACAGATGACAGTTAACATAACTTTTTCCTTATCCTACCCAACCACTGTATTTGACATATTTTAGTTGTTGTTTTTAATGATTGTGTGGTACATTCTCCTCTGCCTTTTCAGTGATCCTCTTTTTTTAGGGTAGCTGATAACTGAGTAGGTGTCTTGGTATTGCAGTGCTAAATGTCACTCTTTGATTAGCTCAGAAATGAGTTGAGATGATGACAAACTCACACTGTGTAAGTCATGTGAAAACTACTACGTGGAAACAGCTTTCTCGAGTGAACAACTTCACCTGGATTTGTGTGGTCTAAAACTGTATCTCTGGTCTCATGAATTATCTGACACAACCTCAAATGACAGCATGCTGTTACAGTACTTCTTCTTCTCAATTCTTTCCTAGTATGAAGCAAGGGCTCGACTAGAAAGACTGTCTGGAAGCTCCTCTATAAGTTCGGCTGACTTGTTTGAAGCTGAGAAAAAACAACCAGCAGGTACATATTGAACAGCGTGAGGAACTGTAGTGGGAAACACTCCGGTACTCTGCTGATAGTTCCACTACCAGCTAGCTCTTGCTGTATTCTATAAGAAGTGTGCAGAGTGCATTGGTATTGCTGGGACATTAAACAAGCATAAGAGGTGTAGCCATGACTTACACCAAGATTTACTGTCTTTTTTCTGTGACTTGGTACAACTAATTGACCACATCATAATAACTGATTATGAAAACACCTAAATTGACTACATCTAAATTGACAACACCTAAATTGACTATCAGTTCTTTTGATAAGCTAACACAAGTAACTTACAGCTGTCATAATAATATTGACTCTAAGACTTGGAATTCCCATGCAATCTGTTGCATGGCATATACATTCATTGGGGCACCTGCTTCTAACACTGGTCTTGCCAAATTATGAAGGAAATTCTGCAGTTGCTTTGTCTGTTTAAAAGGTTTGTTGGAACACCTTACACTGGAGAGTGTGTAATTAATCAAATTAGAAAGTGAAGAAGTGTTAGGTTAGATTGACTGAAAAGTAGCTCCTTAGGCTATTGGAAATCTCAGACATTTACTTGCCAGCACCCTTTTTGGATAGTGTAATAATGTGAAATAGAAAAGGTAAGAAATACTAGAGCATTTTATTGACCTGATCAGTTGGGTTTCTTTCTGTAACTTGTAAAGCAGTGGAAAAAAAAGAAATGTTGAAGGACTTGCAATTTGTGAGTAATTATATAAATAGGCTGGAAAAGCAAACAGTATGCAGCATCTGATTTTATTTTGGAAAAGTAGGAAGAAAAAAAAAGGAAAAAGGCATGTGATTTCAGCTTCAAGCCCCTGCAAGCAACTTTTAAATACACTGGCTACTAGAGAAATAGCTCCTGTTACCAGTTACTTAAACTGGATCAATTGAACTGTTTATAAAAAAGAAAAAGGGAAGGAGACAAAGCAGAAGTCACACTAAGTTACTTTACCCACTTGAAAGAGGGTTTGAAACATAGTGTGATTAAAAAAGATGATGGAACAGAAGCAAAGAAACATTTTTTCTTTCTGTATTTGTAAATTACAGTGTTTTCAATAACACATGTGATTGTGATTGCAAATACTATTTTCTTATCTAGCAGTTATTGAATAGTACTTTGTTTGCCCCTTTTAACTTTCTTGCATAGAAATTATTCTCTATAGAATTTTTTTCCTTTAATTTCTGTGGTTGGGGGGTTTACACAGTAATGGATAAGATAATGAACTAGGAAAAGGTGTGTGTATATATATATAAGTTAAAGATGGGGCAAATTGTGATAAACATATATGCCTGTATATTGCATGTGAATGTGCCTTTCTGTGGACACATACATTATATCATGCAAACTATGGTTACATGAGTTGTGCACACAGGACTGATTATTCCTTGTTGACCACTTGGAAAGGTTCGTGGGTCTTGTGGGGGAAAGCAGAGGTTCCTTCCTAATAATGGGAAGTACAATACCTGCCTGCAGTGTGGGGTTAGGGACTCTTTGTGGCTGGTATGTAACTCAACAGTAAATTTGTATTACAAAGACTAAACTTCTGCTAAATTTTGTGGGTTGTTAACTGCTCTAAAACTATAGGAAAAAACACACCAGGAATTACTAGTTTGTATATTATAAATTCACATTATGTTCAGTTGAGAGAATCTTCCTTTCCAGTGTGTTTTCCTGTTGTTTCCCCCCACTTCCAAAGACTATTTTTTGACAGCCGCCCTTCTCGGTGAAACGTTAAGTGTACTGATGGCTCCTCTGGTGTTGAGTTACTGCCAAGGCCATCCTTAGCTCCATAAAATAAAGGTTATCAGGAGACCGGAGGCTGGCAGCAAGAGCACTGCTGTAATTCTGGGGTCCCTGCCAGTGTAGAATGTCCTTTGAATCTCAAGTTGTTTTCATAAGCGCTGCTGAGATTGGAGAGGGCAGCAGTTGTGGGGTGCTTGCTTTTCTGCAGAGCGCTGCGGGAGCTACGTAGCAAAAAGAGGGGGCTGCCAGCAAGCACTGTTACTTTGTGTGCTTTCAGACCTGCTGCTTGCCAAACCTGGCGTGTCAGCTGCCTGACTCGTAGGTGCTGCTTGTGAAGGAAATCAGAGGAAAAGGCTACAACTCGGTGGTTGTATTTTTGTTTTGTCGGTGCTGACTGTATTGAAGGGGTATGGTTAGTAGGATGAGAGAGGTCCTTTTCCCCCTCTGCTCTGCCCTGGTGAGACTGCACCTGGAATATTGTGTCTAGTTCTGGGCCCCTCAGTTCAAGAAGGACATAGAACTCCTTGAAGAGCCCAGCACAGGGCCACCAAGGTGATGGAGTGGAACACCTTCCTTATGAGGAGGGGCTGCGGGAGCTGGGGCTCTTTAACCTGGGGAAGAGGAGACTGAGGAGTGACCTTATTAATGATTATAAATATGTAAAGAGTGAGAGTCAGGAGGATGGAGCCAGGCTCTTCTCAGTGATGGCAGCAATAGGACAAGGGGCAGTGGGTGCAGCTGGAGCAGAGGAAGCTCCCTGGGAGTGTAAGGAGGAATTTTTTCACTGGGAGGGTGATGGAGCCCTGGGACAGGCTGCCCAGAGAGGCTTTGGAGTCTCCTGTGGAGATACTCAAACCCTGCCTGGATGCATTCCTGTGTGATTTAGTCTAGCTGATCCTGCTCTGGCAGGGGGGTTGGACTAGATGATCTTTGGAGGTCGCTTCCAGCTCTTAATGTTCTGTGATTCTGTGATTCTTTACAAGAAGCCTTTCAGGCACTCCATATGTAAGCAGGAAAACATGGGAAAATTCATGTGGCTGAGAAGCAGTTAGAGCTTTTCTCAGGTTGTTTATATCTGCAGGTTTTATTTCCATGACTTCGATACCAAAATGCTGAAGCACTTGTGGAGCAGATCGTAAGGAAGTCAGAATTACAGCTCAGAAATAGGGCTGTCCCAGTGACAGTGAGTGTTTGCAAGTGCCTGTAATCAGGTGTGCCCCTGCATTGTAGAAACAGCTACTCACCGGCTTTAAGGATGGGGTGTGAAGCTCACCGCATGACTATGAATCTGCCACTGCCACCCAGCCACTTAGTTTAGTCAAATCAAGTTACCTACAGTATTGTGTACCTTGGCCTGCTAATGAAGCAGATGCCTTTCAGTTCCCATGAAACGTAGAGCTAGAGGTTCTCTCTCTTTTCCACCCCTCTTCAAAAAGAAAGACAACAAGGAGAAGAAAGGGATGCCGGGGTGTAGCCACGCTCTGCGTGCCACTGCTGGCCCTGCAAGCCTGCAGCTGGGTCATCCTCTCCAAGGTTCAGTAACTGCTCACAACTTAACAGTTGTGTCCCCAGTGGTCATGACTATAGGGTTACGTGCCTAAGTTAAGGCTACAGATTGCAGTCTCTGTTTTGAAAATGGTCTGGTTGGGTGTGCTTCCTCTCATCAGCCCCATTTAATCCTGACATCATTGTTCTGTGATGCTGTTTTACTGCTGTTTGTGCCTCCTACAGTATCAGGTATTTAATATTAAGGCGTGACAGCAATTCTTTTTACAAATGACTGGGTGATTGTAATTGTTAGCTTATTAATACTTATCATGAAGTTAGTTTTGAAACTAGGGTAGATTTATATTGATATTAAGAAGAAATTTTTCCCTATGCAGGCAGCGAGGCCCTGGCACAGGTTTGCCTGAGAAACTGTGGCTGCCTCCTCCCTGGCAGTGCTCAAGGCCAGGTTGGATGGGGCTTTAGGCAACCTGGTCTAGTGGAGGGTGTCCCTGCCCATTGGCAGGGGGCTGGAGCTGGATGGGTCTTTGAGGTCCCTTCCAACCCAAACCCCATTTTATGTTCTGTGATCTTTTATTTCTGTCTTCTTTAGGTCTACACTTTTCATAACAGCACCAGAGCTCACACGTACTGGCAGAACTCTACTGGCTTTAAGAAAGCCTGGATTGCCAGCTTTGTGTTGGAGTTTTATAGTGAACTTCTTTCTTTTCTCTTTACTATAATTTCTATAGAACTTTGCAAGCTTTGGGTGTGGTGACACAGGCGCTGTGTGTGCATATACAGCACGCAAAGCATACCTGTGCATGCACACAAATAGGGCTTGGCACTTCAGTCACCGCTGAAGTTCTTCAAGTTAAAAGATAATAACAGCTGTTTAGGATTCTGCTACCCAAACATTCAGTGCTCAGCTGGGAGTACGAAGCCCACAGGTTGATGCTCTGAGTGGAAAGGTGACCAACTGAAGAAATGAAGAGGAAGATGCACTTATGAAATTTGACATCTATGCCTAACATTCTTTACAGTGTTGACCAGACATTCATATTTAGTTCTTCCAGCATGTTGAGTTTTGGGGGAAAAAAAAGTCTGCTTTTAATGTAAAATTCTGATTTTTTCTTGTGTGTGTGTGTTCCCCTTTTAGGAAGCTACAATATTACAAATGTCTTGCCTTCAGCTCCAGATATAGCTCAGTTCAAACAAGGAGTGAAATCAGTGGCTGGAAAACTTTCTGTACTTGCCAATGGGGTCATGACATCTATACAGGTTAGTAAAAATATCACAATGTATTAAACACCAGTTGAAGTCTTTTTGTAGGGATTTAGTGTCATGGATCCTGCCATTGAATCGTTTGTAGGTAAGAGAAGAGAAGGGATTTGGTTTTGAGCTTCGTAGGCCTCTCATGATAGTCAATAGATCTTTATCTTTTAAAAAATAAATCTGTAGCTGATAGCTCACCTTCCTTGGAATATATTTTTTGTCTTTCCCCTTAATATAGTTTATTTCTTTTTTTACAATTGAAACAAGAACTCCATCATGGAATTTACTTGCTGTTGCTTTACTTTACAAGCAGTAGTAGTTCATAACTCAGCATGGAATAATAGTTCATTTGGAAGGGACCTACAGCAGTCACCTAGCCCAGCTCCTGTATTGGGTCTTTCATTGCTTTGACAGTAAAGAACTGGCCATGGTGGTTTAGCCCCAGCCGTCAGCTAAGCACCATCAACCACTTGCTCACACCCCCCGTCCTGGTGGGATGGGGAGGAAGAAAAATGGTAAAACTCGTTGGTGGGACTAAGGACAGTTTACTCAGACAGCCAAGGGATGTCACAGAGGAAAATAACAACAACACAAAAGAACATGCAAAGCAGGTGATTGACAGGGCAATTTGCTTACTGCCCGGTACCCAGTGCCCAGCCCATCCCCAAGCAGCAATCCCTCCTCCCCAGCTAGCTTCCCCCTTATATACCAAGCATGACATCATATGCTAGGGAATATTCTTTGGCTAGTTTGGATCAGCTGTCAGCTATGTCCCATCCCAGCCTCTTGTGAAAACTAACTATCCCAGCTGAAAAGCAGGACACAAAACTGGAAGCTTGGCCTCAGTAGGGTACAGCACACTTTGTGCTCCAGCTAGTTTGCATTTCCTGTACCAGGTCAGTGGGAGCTCCTGGATTTGAAAATCCGGCTACTTATCCTGGAGTTTATTAACCGTGAACTCCAGTTCTTGGAAACACTAGTTGAAGTGTTTTATTTAAGTCTTTAAGAATGAAACTTACTCTTTGCTTTCTAAATGTAAGTAAAACTAATTTCTTTCAGTGGAAAACATGCTCATGTCTGCCTGTGTGTGTTTGTTTTTGTTTTCCTAGGATCGATACGGTTCATAAGGACTTTTGTATCGACATAGTTAACTACACTAGAGAAGGATTTCTCTTCAGATCTACAAGTAATCACACTGCTGATTTGAATGAAGGTTGCCTTAAGACTGTTGATGTTTTTAATCGTTCCAGCATATTTGTTTACTTGTGCAGCTTTCTGGCTCAGCCTCTTCTTACCGCTGTTTCATCTTTACACAGCAGAAATCTTGTAGCAACCTGTTACATTGCATATGCTTTTTTATTTTCCTTTCCCCTTTACAGTCTTGTATTTCTTAATGACCTTCACGTTAGATGATGGAAGTTTATTTTATTACTGTTTTTTGGCTGTGAGGCAGGAAGGAGAAAGAAGGATGACCACAAACATTGGAAGTGAGGCTCCCTCCTGTGACTCACCAGACATAACTTGTCTTCTGGCTGTAGAGAAGAAAAATGTAAATTAAGCATATGCTGAGGTGGGTGTAGTGGACTGTAGCAAAATATAGAATTAAGTTAAACCTGCACTTATCAGGAGGTAGAAGCTGTTGCAGACATAAATTGATGTGCATTAAAATGATGGGGGAGTTAGTGTTTTTGAAATAATATTCCTGCTAGAAAATTGTATGCTTAGATGTGAGATATGGAGAAGACAAGATGCATGGTATATTGAATAGTGGTTTTTATCTTTTTACTCCTAGTTTTGAAAGTTACAAAAAGTTGCAATATAGAATCCTTAAGTGCTTTTAAAAAATTTGTATTGTGTACAAATTCACACAAAGAAACAAATCATTGTGGTTTAACCCGTCAGGCAGCTAAGACAACCACACCACTGGTCGCTCACTCTCCCCTTGCCCCACTGTGGGATGGGGGAAGAGAATTGAAAAGGAAAAAAATAAAAAGAAAGGTAAAATTTGTGGGTTGAGATCACGACAGTTTAAGAGAACACAGAAGATAGACAGTAATGGTAATGATAAAAAAACACACAAAACAAGTGATGCACAGCACAATTGCTCACCAGCCAAAGCCGATGCTCAGCTAGTTCTGGAGCCACCCCACCTCCCAGCCAAGACCCCAGTTATATACAGGACATGACATCATACGGTATGGGCTATGCCTTTGGCCAGTTTGGGTCACCTGACCTGGCCATGTCCCCTCCCAGCTTCCTGGGTGCCCTCCACCTTCTCCTCAGCAGGGCAGTGTGAGAAGCTGAAAAGTCCTTGACTTTAGCAACAACTAAAACATTGGCGTGTTATCAACGTTATTGTCATCCTACAGCCAAACCACAGCATTAAGCTGGCTACTAGAAGGAAAGTTAACTCCATCTCAGCTGATACCAGGACAAAATTACAACATATAGACCAGTTAATTCTTGTTAAAAATGTTTAGAACAATCCTAGTGTTTTGATAAATTATGAAATACTGAATGAGGACATGTAGTGGGGCTGTGTTTTAGACAGCCTAGAATTCACTGTTGATGACATCCTGTATAAAAATGATTATGACCTTGAAGAAAAAAACCTCACAACCAAGAATGAGCTCAAGCTAATTCCATTCTGTAACTTGATTTCCTAATTCAAATTTGTAAACTGCTGATATCTAATAAAAACAATTGATATAAACTCATGTTTAAATTCAATTTCTGTGTGCAGGCACCAGTCTCCAGCTTTCAAAATACTGCAGCTACCTGTAGTCTGTCTGTACAGTGATCTGGTAAAATTAGCCTTTCATTTCAGGGAGTGAACTAGCTTCCTCATTAAATTGTAACAGTGATTTAGAAATCAAAACAGTAAGGCTGTGGTAGAAAAATAAGCTGCAGTATTGAGCTACTGTGTTGAAATACGGTTAACATAGTATGGCTGTGTTTGCTTTTCAATTTCTGCCTGCCTCATAGCTAACTCTCAGTTCTGGTATTTCTCTCTCATCACTGTGGTGTTCAGATTTATTAATCTAAAAAATATTTTTCTCTTTTTGGGAGTAGTACACTTAGCTGTAGAGCTTTACAGTAAAGAACTTGCTTTCCCCCCCCCTCTCCCCAACATGTTACTGGTCAGGGCTTGCCTTCTTTTTCTCTAATTACAGGCAATGATTCTCAGTTTTCAAACTATTCTTTCAGTTACAGTAGTAAATTTATTACAAGAAATAAGTGGTCTGATTTTCAGAATTGTACCAACAGCACCCAGTGCCTCGCAGGAGACCCGCTCCTCTGATGACCAGGCTGCATATTTAGACACCTGTGTATGGGTGCAGTTGCTTTAAATTAAGGCAGTGCAGTATAACAAAAAGGAGTTCTGCCCCTTCTCGTGGTTTCTCCTGCATAATAATGTGAGATCACCTACACCAAAATAATTGTGTGTATTTTTAAAGCATCCCTGCAATACAGTGGAACCGCTCACAGATGGAAAAAGATGAAAAATGGGTGTTTTCAGAACAAAATAAGTTGTTCTCGGAGGAGGCAATTATGGGGTTATTTTAAATACCGCAAAATAGGTGCAACACTCTAGATGTATAAGCTCTTTCCTCTTTGCAGTCCAAAGGTTACACCACAAAGCTGCCTTAGAGGTGAACAACAAACCTGGTGTTGGTCACCAGCTGCATTTTACTGCGGTTCTTCTCCCTTTAGTCCTCTCTTACTGCACTTGACAGCAGCAGCAACTGTGAGCCATTCCAGTTAAACGTTCCACTTCTTAAAGTCCAGTAGAATCATAGAATCACAGACTGGTCTGGGTTGGAAGGGACCCCAAGGATATAGAGTTCCAACCCCCCTGCCACAGGCGGGGCTGCCAACCTCTGGGCCTGGATCTACACAAGGTTGCCCAGGGCACCATTCAACCTGGCGTTGAACACCTCCAGGGATGGGGCATTCACCACCTCTCTGGGCGGCCTGTTCCAGCACCTCACCACTCTCTCTGTAAAGAACTTTCCCTAATACCTAATCTAAACCTTCCCTCCTTTAGCTTTAATCCATTCTCCCTTGCTCTGCCATTGATTATTGATGCATCATCCAGTAAGGATAATGCATATAAGGGAGGAGAAAAGGCATTATTTATTATTTATTTAAACCCCCCCCCTCCCTGGCAGTGTTCAAGGCCAGGCTGGATGGAGCTTTGGGCAGCCTGGTCTGGTGAAGATATCCCTGCCCATGGCAGGGGGGTTAGAAGTAGTAGATGGGCTTTGAGGTCCCTTCCAACCCAAACCAGTCTGTGCCAATTCCATAATACTTTGTATTTCAGAGAGTTTATTTTTATAGGTTAAATTGAAAGGGTTAGAAAAATGTTTAAAATTGTTACAACACCAGAACCAGCGGTCATTGGATGCAGAACCATGTGCTCTTCTTCCCTGAGTGAACAGTGAAGGGCAGAGAGGGGAATCTTCTCACCATCTCTTTCTCCTGCTTCTTACAAAATGGGAAACGCTCAATGCTGTTCATTTCAGTTTGCTGCACATCAGTTTTTCCCTCTGCTGGGAGAAGTAATTCCAGAGCTGTTACGATGATGAGTTAAGCTTTTTGGTTTAGAAGGACTTTTGCAGGGCAACAGTGAGCTGAAGGACTCCATGGCGTAGGAGTCTGTTATTGTTGCTTTCACTGTGTGCATTTTAGCACTGCTCTTGTCCTGCTCTTGAGTCCAAGAAGTCTATCTGTTGTTGGAAATCAAGGGTGAAGCTGAAGACCACCTAAAATGTTGTGTGCTGGATTGGGTTTTGAGGGACTCCTACGCACATTAGCTTTTTTTGTATATCTGTGCATATGAGACTGGGTTCTTCTTGATCAGTAATGGTCAAATCAGTGTCCTACAGACCTGGAGGTAGCTGAGGCAGAACAAAGCAGAAAAGTTGCAGTCATCCTCTGTTCTGCTCACAAGAAGCTGCTCACAACTTCAGGGATGAACATCAGCGCTGCTTGTGTCTTCTTGCAAGATCAGCTGCAACAGACAGAATATGTTACTTCCAATTTTAGTGCTTTTGATTTAAATTTGCTCTTAGCATCTATTTTTTAAAACCTTCAAAGGAAGATTAGCTGCGTGGTCTCCCACATGGAGCACTATGATCTTACGGTTCTTTTTTAATTTTGGTACCTGTGGCACTTTTCCTTCCCTTTCCACAGTAAACAATGTTGCTTTCTTCCCAAGAAGATGTGCAACAGAGAAGCACAGCCCCACTGGAGCAGTCCAGAGCACCTTGTGGTGCATGGAGGGTAAGTAGAGGGTCCTGTCTGTCCTGTTGGCAAACTGTGAGAGCAGTTTGGCCTCTGGTTTGCACGCCTCTGAAGGTGCACTCTTTCTTCAGGAACCTCCCTGTTTGCAGAGGAAAACACCTCCACCTTCAGCTTGGCTCACAGCTCCATAATGCAACTCTGCAACACTTATTTCTTCATTTGTAGCTTTGGATTTTGCCTGGTTAGTCTGACCTTGCTGTTTTCTTCAGTTGTTTTCTTCAGGTTTTGCTCTTAAAGGTGACTATTTCTGCATCCCAGCTAACAGCAGTTCCAATCAATTGCCATTAGTCTTAGCAGACCTCGCCTGATCACACCAGAAGATGTGGGTCTCTTGCAGTGCTGTGTCATCAGTCGTGAACATGTGGGCACCTGAAGTATCTACAGCTGGGCATCTGGGTCAGGCTGCTGCATGTTGAGCGACAGGGACATCTACTCCCCACCATTTGTACTGAAGCTCTGTATGCTTACAGCAAGGCCTCCTGCATCTTCTCCTCACTGGGACATTAGTATGGAAGAGCTGTGGCTTTCCTCAGTGAACTGGGGAGAAAATAATTCTGTTGTTGAGAGGCTGGTTTCAGAAGGCACGCAGCCCAAGTGTCTGTGAGACAGGGTGCACCTGATATGAGTATGAAGGGGGCAGGTTTGGTGATGGGAATATGGGGATGTTCCATCCCAACACTGCAGGATCCTATAGCATGAGAACAGAGAATTCTGCAGTCTGAAGCTTGTAAGCCAAATGCTTTATTGGTTCACCAACTCATAAGCCAATCAATATAAACCAGCAGTTATATCTCCATTTATAAATTGATGCCATTTTCTCTTGATTTCTGTTACTGTAATGATTAAGGGGACAGAATCCTCAGGGCAATGAACATAGTGCAGGGGAGGATTGCTAGCAGAACAGCATGATCCGAAAGGAGAGAGAGAGAGATCAATAGGTATTCCAGAATTAAATTACACTGATGACTCTGTTGCCATTCTGTCACTTGCCCCCACCTGGTGCTTCAGAGGTTTGGTGTGAAGAGAAGGAAGGTGCTGATGCAAAATGTTGCAAAGAGAAGCTCCTTTGTCGTGGTCTGAAAGTGATAAAATGAGGGACAAAACAAAAATGATAAATGAGGAAGAAACCAGAGAGTGACAGTGTTTACTCAGAGAAAAATCTTTGTTTGGATTTCAGCAAGACTTCTGATACTGTCTCACAGTATCTTGCTATACAAACATCCATCATACAACTAGATAAAGCCATAATGTGTTGGGTAGGCAATTGGCTGATGGGTTGGGCCCAGAAGGTGATAGTAAATGGGGTTACATCAGACTGGCAGCCAGTCACTAGTGGGGCTCCCCAGGGCTACTTTTCAGGCCCAGTTCTTTTTATCATTTTCATAAATGGCCTGGTCACAGGACTAGAGGGTGTCTTAAGTAAATTTGCAGGTGACACCAAATTGGGAGGAGCTGTTGACTCCACTGAGGGTGGAGAAGCCTAGCAGAGGGACCTGGACAGCTTATTGTGCTGGGCAGTCATCAACAGCACGAAGTTTAACAAGGGCAAGTGCCAGATTCTGCACCTGGGAAGGAGCAGCCCTGGCTGCACATCCAGACTGAGGGATCAGATGCTGGAGGCCAGCCATGCTGAGAGGGATCTGGGGGTCTTGATCAACATCAAGTTAAACATGAGCCAGCAGTGTGTCCAGGCAGCTGGGAGGGCCAACTATATCCTGGGGAGCATCAAGCATGGCACTGCCAGACGATCCAGGGAGGGGACTGTCCCCCGCTACTCTGCGCTGGTGCAGCCTCACCTCGAGTGCTGTGTGCAGTTATGGGTGACACAGGACAAGAGGGACACAAAACTATTGGAGAGTGTCCAGAGGAGGGCAACAGGGATGGTGATGGGTCTGGAGGGGAAGCCTTATGAGGAGAGGCTGAAATCCCTTGGTTTGTTCAGCCTGAAGAAGAGGAGGCTGAGGTAAGACCTCATGGCAGTTGATGGCTTCCTGATGAGGGGAAGCAAAGGGGCAGGCACTTGTTGGTGATCAGTGACAGAACCCGAGGGAATGGTATGAAGCTGCAACAGGGGAGGTTTAGGTTGGGTATTAGGAAGAGGTTCTTTACTGAGAAGGTTGTCAGGCGCTGGCACAGGCTTCCCAGAGAGGTGGTCACAGCACTGAGCTTTGCTGAGTTCAAGAAGCGTCAGGACGATGCCCTCAGTCCCATGCTCTGACTCGTCAGACTGTGCAGAGCCAGGAGTTGGACTCGATGATCCTTATGGGTCCCTTCCAGCTCAGGAGATTCTATGGTTCTGTGACGCTGATTTGTTACCCAAACACACTCATCCCCCACACTGTGCAATCTCTGAGCAGCGGCTCCGTTGAAAGGCAGCTGGTGAAGCTCACAGAGCTTGAGCATGAGGTGATGCTTTTAGCTCTGTGCAGGAATCCCTTTTAAAAGCTGATGTCTACATCAGCTGGATTTCTGAAGTCCAGTAGGCAGCCATTGAAGAGGCACACACTTTCTTTTTCAGCTTTCTCATGACATTTATATGCATTTCTGCATTCCTTCCTGGTAATATATTATGCTCTTATAATGTTCCCTGACAGCTCCTTCCTGTTTATATCCGAAGGACGTGGCGCAGTGATAATTCATGATGATTGCAATTACACAAGTGAGCAGTCCTGGGAGATCCAGCAGCGTTCCTGGGATGCTTTAGAAACACATAATTCTCAAGGAGCTTGACCAATTGGAAGTTAACGAGCTGTATTGTATTTGTAACAGGCTGGACTGCAAATATTTTGCAACCCATGTTTGCAGCTCCTTGTTTTCACTGCCTGAAGATGACTGTTGTGGCTAAATGCCACCCTTTTCTGTCTCGGATTCAAGAGCATCAGAAAATAAAGGAAAATTAAAGCTGTAGGTGAATTTGCTTGCTAGCATCTTGATTAACACCCATCATCTGTCAAAGAGGAATGCATTTTTAATACCTGATTGCAAGAGGGAATAATGGCCATGGAACCGAAAGCCTTACTCTAAGGTAAGGCAGATGCTGCTGCTTGCATAACAGTAATCTAATGATGGATTTAACAGGGTTCTTTCCTGGCACGTGCCCCTTTCCTGCTCCTGGGCTAGGCTTCATCACCCTCTTTCCCTGCCCTCCTGTTGAAGGTCAGAACAAGGTGGGTAAGAAAACCAAAGTGAGAGGCAGCACAGGTTCAGGGATGGGTTTGGTTCAGGTGTGGGGGGGTTTAACCCAGCCAGCAGCTAAAACAGCCATGTAACTGCTCGCTCGCTCTCCCCCTGCCCCACTGTGGGATGGGGAGAGAACTGAAAATGGAGAAAAAGTAAAGCTTGTGGTCTGAGATAAAGGAAGTTTAATAGAATACAAAAGGAAGGCAATATGCTAATAGTAATAGGAGTAGAACATACAAAATAAGTGATGCACAGCACAACTGCTCACCAGCCACTAGTTCCTCAGCTGCCTGTCTGCCAGCCAACACCCAGTTACACACAGAATGTGACATGATATGGTATGGAACATCCCTTTGGCCAATTTGGGTCAACTATCCTGGCCGTGTCCCATCCCAGCTTCCTGGGTGCCCTCAGCCTTCTTGTCAGCAGGACAGTGTGAGAAGCTGCAATGTCCCTGACTGCTCAGCAACAACTAAAACATCCGTGTTATTGTCATCCTACAGCCAAACCACAGCGCTGTAGGAAGAAAATGAACTCTGCCACAGCTGACCCCAGGATGGGGTGCTTTGCAGATCATTTGGGTGACCAGTTCTTCAGAACCATGTAGCTGCAGTGAAGGGTGGTGGTCTGAGAGGACTACCATTGGTGTGGGGCAGGTAAATTGAAGTCATGCCTGTGTTCAGTGGGAGTTTTCCCAAACATTTGGGAGTCGATCCTTCACAAGGAGGTTGAAGCCACAGCAACCTGGCTTCAGCCCCAGGGGAATGCTCATCAAGGCTGGGTTTTACTTAGGAGAAAGATTTCTTCCTCTGTTCCTCAGTCTGACTGAATTGAGAAGTAAATAATTTCCTGTTGTCTGATTCTGCTTAACACCAAATTGCCTGAGTTTTTAAAAGAAGCTTTTGTTTGTCCCCCTGGTTTTTGCTGTCTGTGAAACCCTTTGCTAAATTCAGTGAGGAGGAAAGACGACCATTGGCACCCCCCCAGCTATTTTAGTTTCTTTACAAACTCAGGCCAGCTTTGCTCTGACCTGTATCTTAAAGGTGCTTCACAGGCTCACCTGGCAGCTGTTTTGGACCTGGAGACAAAGTGCCGTCATGTCTGAGGGAAATTTGCTGATGTCCCAACCTGCAAGCTCTGCTCATCATCAGGGGTGACTACACTGTGGGTATTCAAGGAGCAACATCCAGTTGTCCAGAGGATCAAAGGAAACCTGCACATCACTGTCCCCCTTCTATAAATGCAACTGAAAATAAGATTTCTCTGTGCCAAGTCTTTAGGGTGACATGACAACAGCTCCAGCTCACCTCTGGAGAGCAGTGCTGAAGGTAAGCAACACTACTGTTACCTCTTCAGGGAATGCCAGAAGAAGAATTTAGGCAGGCCATCACAGTGTTCCCAAACCCTCAAATGCCTTCACCTCTCCCTGAAATGTGAAGGAAACCCGTGACTTTGGATGCAAAGGGGCAAAATTAAGATGCATGAACAACACTAAAGTGAATCCAAATATCCTGCTCTTGGGGAAGGAAAAAGTGTGTCTATGTGTTTATACTGAAAACACTGCTTTTCTGTGAGAGAAGTCACTTCCAAAGGGAAAATGTAGGGAGGGGAAGAGGATTTGGGTACTTCTGGATAAAATAATATTAAAATTCTTTTTATTGAGTTCAAGGCCCTAAATTATATAATCATAGATTATGTAAGGTTGGAAGGGACCTTTAGAGGTCATGTAGTCCAACCCCCCTGCAGTAAGCAGGGACATCTTCACTAGATCAGGTTGCTCAGAGCCCCATCAAGCCTGACCTTGAATATGTCCAGGGATGGGGCCTCCACTACCTTCCTGGGCAACCTCTTTCAGTGATCCACCACCCTCATATTGAATAACTTTTTCCTAATATCCAACCTAAATCTCCCCTTTTCTAGTTTAAAACCATCATCCCTCATCCTATTGCTACATCCCCTCATGAACAGTTCTTCTCCAGCTTTCTTACTGGCACCTTTCAGGTACTGGAAGGCCACTTTAAGATCCTCCCTGGAGCCTTCTCTTCTCCAAGCTGAACAACCCCAACTCTCTCAGCCTAAGTCCTTCAGCCCCATCTTGGTAGTTCCCAACTGGAAGCAGAGATATATGTTATGGAGCATGGGAGGGGTGCTCATTTGCAGGGGGAAGCAGAAGAAGGGCCACTGCATGGTAGAAGATGGTTCTGCTTTTCATCACCTCCAGAGTTTGGGGTGGTGGTGTGCCATCTGGTTTTCTTCTTACAGCTAAGAAGATTTTCAAACTTTCATCTTAGATAATCTGGCCTGTGTTGTAGTTTAGAGGTATGAACTGCTGAGATCATGGTCATTTTAAGTGCTAAGTCAATTGCCAAAATAATTCTTTACATCATAGCGCTGCTACCTACATCCACAGTGTAATAGAAAACTGCCTTTATTTTTTTAAAAGTTATTTGGTGGGTATTTTCTGAATTTCACTGTGTAATATGAAGGTGTTAAAGCTTTATGAAGGTGTTTGCCCCAAGTCTGGGAAACAGTCAAATCTTAATTTTCTCTTGCTAAAGTAGGATTTGAGGTTAAAAATGTGTTATACACATGAACTATGCAAGTTCGTGAAGCTCATGAAATGCAACCAGTCAGCTCCGATGAATGAACTGAAAAACAAAGGAGACAAAATACATCAACACATAGATTTAGCATGCAAATAGCTAGGATGTTTCTTTTGCTTTATGATTTCTGAGAGGTTATCCATTAAATTGGGGAAAACGGATTTAAAAATCCATAAAAGCAAATCTTGCTTGATTTTATCTCCCTCCCTTCCCCCCAAGGTGCACCTTAATTTGTTTGTCATCTGACTGGCACTTCTTCCAAATGAGTGCAGGGCAGTTCAGCTGGCTGAGACTGGGCAATACTTGATTAAAAGGTGTGTGTGATAGCTTATCTGGTCTCTGCCTTCCCACTTTGGCTTGGTGAATATCTCGTCCTCCTGTGCAGTATTTCTGCTCCCTGAAGGACTCCTCTGTCACCATGTAGCAGTGCCAGCATCTGCCTTGTGCTCCTTCCCTGGGATGGGAGCAAGTTCTGTGAAGCCTCTCTTGTTTCAGGGGTTTTTTTGGCAGCTGTTTGTTTACTAAATGCGAGTCCCCAGAAGTGACAGCCGTGCTGGCAGAGCCACCAGTGGGAGGGGGCTGTGCTGCTGAGGGTGGCTCGGGATGTTCCGGGCTGCCAGCGCTGGAGGGAAGGAAATTGCTCCTAGAAAGAAGCTCCTCATCCTCCCTGCGCCTGGCTGGGGTGATGCCAGGGCTGTCAGTCACAGGAGCCTCCCAGGGGAGATTTTTAGCTTGATGCCAGGTGATGGGAGGACCTTGCAGGTAAAGACAAGAAACTTTGTGCTCTGGCAGTCATTCTGGCAGCTGTGATGTGACTGGAAACCCAGGACAGGGCATCACGGCAGGGAAGGACCAATAGCTCACTGGTCCTGGCCTGGGAAACACAGAAGATGGGCTGAGAGTCTCTGGGTTTGAACCAATTTCTGCCAGAATTGCTGAAGGCATGGCTGAGCAGAAACCCAGGAAGGGGGAAGGTGGGCAGAAACCAGTGGTGGGCACCAACCCACCAGCAGAAGGTCCGGAAAGAGCATCACAGGCAAAAACCAGCTTCCACAACCTTCCCTGCTCATCCTTGCTACTTTACAACCTCTTTACCCTCCCTAACAGGACAGCATTATGTCCTGTGTCCCTCAGAAATTTTACCTTCTCTGTCATGTTTACTTGCATTGCCTTCTCCTCCTCTCCATCCACTTTTTTTCTTGCCTAGCGCTGTCTGTGCTCATCTCTCAGCCATCATGTTTTCCAGTGAGGCAACACTCATTTTTTTAGCCTCTGACCTTCTGTTCTCAGCGCTTCTATCACGCATCTTTTTCTGTTTTGTTTCTTTCCCCTCAAGTGATTTGCCTTGCAGCTATTTTTAGCACTATGAAGCCAGCCCTGTAAGGCAATTTCGGTTCTGTGCTCAATTTCTCTTCATTTTCTGAGGCCTAATAGACAAGCGCTGTCTCCACAGTGGCAGCCCTGAGGCCTCCAGCACGTACCAGCCATAGTGACTTGCCCTCCTCCTCCCCATTCCTGAAGTTAAAGCAATGTGCTCCTGTCACTCATGTGGCCAGTGTGGATTGAGATCCCAGCTAGTGCCTCATATGGTGGCACGGATGTAGGCGAGAGCTGATGCAGAACACCCCTCCTCCCTCATCTATGCCCTTTGCTGGTTGTTTTGATGTTACAGCACTCGTCCTGCTGACAGCAACTCAGATTTATGGTCCCAGGTGGCCAGTTAGGGGATGGCTTGGAGACCTCTTGGATACCATGGCTGCAGGACTGGGCATTGCCATTGGGGTTTGATTTGAGATCAACGCCTCAGGTCAGTGTCTGAGGTCCCTTCAAAGCTGGGGTCTGGGCCCATGGGCACAGCTGGCTGGCGAGCCGTGGGGCATTTGCATTTGGTCAGTGTTGTCTGGGCCTCCTCCCGCCGCGACACTGCTGCCCCAAGCCCTGCTACCCAAGCTCCTTCGTTTCCTCCTGCACCACCATTAACTTGTGCTGCTCTGCTGCTTCCACGAGGAACTAACAACAGAGTTGTATGGGGTGCCTGGCACCAACCTCGTTCCAGCCACGGTGACACTGAGCGCGGGGCTGTGCGCAGCCAGGCCATCCCCATGCTCCCCAAACTGCTGCTCGGCCACACCCCACGTCCCCCCCAAATCAGCCCCTCTCTGCTTCTCCTTGCTTCCTCTAGCCACGGTTCTCCTACCCTGCTGGTAATTGCTGTTATGGTTGTGCACTGGTGCTCGCTTCTGTCCGAGGCCTCCTGAGCTTTGTTTTATGGCTGCTGTGATACGCAGGCAGGGAGCCATGCCATTAAACCTGAAAGCTTTCTTGGCCGAGCGGGACGGGGAAGAAATTTGTTCCACCTCAGGATCTCATTAAAACAATAGTGGTTTCTGGAAGCTGTTACAAACCCAGCCTGCAGGCTGCAAATGCAAATAGACCGCGCCTGCTCCAAACCTGACTGGACAGGGAGGCAGGAGAGGAGACACACCCAAGGCCTGAGGAAACCTGGAGCGGGCAGAAATGTGAAGTAAAGTGTAATTTAAGTGCATAACTGATATGTAACTGCGGAACCGAGACACAGCCGCTGGCCTGAGCAAATGCAGCTAACAGGGGAGAGAGCTGATGCAAGGAATCAACAGCGTATTCACAGCAGCTTTTTGCCTCATCTCAAAAGTTACCCTCTCTGGCTTTTTTCTCTTTTTTCCTATGTTTTCTAAGCATCCTTGGGGGTGGACTCGATGATCTTTTGAGGTCCCTTCCAGTCCCTTCCAACCCTTATGATTCTGTGAGCCACGGAAATGTAGGTTGTTACCTTCACCTCCCCTTTCTCTCTGTTACAGCTGTGGCACTCCACCTTTCGCAGGATCCGGCGGCGGGGTGGATCTGTGAGCAGCGGGTTTCTGCAGCCTGGGAGGTGGATCTGTGCAGCAGTGAAGGCAGCCAAGCATGCAGGAGTGAGGAACTGCTCCTCTTTGCCAGGCAAAATGAACGGGCCTGGGCTGCAGCCTGGTTTTCTTCATTTCTGGCTCCTGCGCTGCTCTAGATTAATGCGCTTTTTGTTCTTCCCAAAGGAAAACGTTGGTACCGAGTCCAGACACCTTGGGCAGTGAGAAAACACCATCTGCTCTGACTCATCCCCTGGACACACCACTGTGTCTCCATCGATGAGGGAGGAAAAGCTACCTCATTAATTGCTGAGAGTCAACGTGACGCCGTGAGTGTGTGGGAGAAGAGCCGCAGCCCCTACTGCCCCCATCACAGCAGACGTGCGGCACAGAGTGAGGTCCCCAGGGTGTAGGAGAAGGCCTTGTCTAGTGAGAGGACACACAGAGGTGGTTTAACTCCAGCTAGAGCCTTTCCTATGGCAGAGTTAATACCAGAAATACTGAGGGAAGGGAGGAGGAGTTTCCCAAAACCTTAGCATTCAAGCAAAAATGGTGCATCATTTTGGGGAAGTATCAAAAGTGTGATGTAAATATGAGCAGGTACAGGCTCTTGTAGAGACAGGTGGGTCCATCGTGCAGAGCTGTGTGAGTAATTCCCTTTTTAATTAGTTTTGAAAAAAAATCGAGAAGAAAAAAATTGTTCTGGCTCAAAGCAATTAAAAATATCAGGTGAAAAACCAACAAGTACATAAATTGGTTTAGATCAGACTAAATACCCTGTTCAGCCTGAGAGGCAATGCTTGCTTTCAAGTCTGAGACCTTTCAGTTGAAGGACATCGTAGAGCCACTTAAATGCAACCAACCAACCAAACAAAAAATCCCCAGCCAGGGTGAAGTCCTCTTTTCTCTGACCCTTTTTCTTTTATTTTCCCATTTGTTTTTTTTGGCATGAATAGCCAGGAATCCACAAAATGTTTTCCTGGCATCAAATCGGCACTTTGTGCTGGAAAAAGCTGCTGCTGGGTTTGGTGGGGGGGGGGGGGGGGTGGAGTTGTTGTTGTTTTCTGGGTGGTGGGGTTTTTTTCACTGGCCTTTCCCTCACTACGTGTGCAGGTAAGTTACAGCCTGTTTCCCAAACTGCTTCCCATCTTTGTCTTCCACTGGTACTGGAGAGGAGACACCCTGTCACTGGGGATGAGCTGGGAAAAGGGGAGGTCCGTAACCCCAGTAAGTAGGGGGAGAACCCAGTATCCCCACATAGAAACATGGAACTGTAGCTAAAAACACCCGGCCTGGGCTCCCATGATGGGTTTCTACCTGCTTGGGTCAGGATGGAAACCCCACCATCCTGGTCAAAAAAACCTTTTACTTAACGAAAACAGAGCCTCAGTTATGGGGGGGGGGGGGGGGGGGGGGGAAGAGAGAGGGAGAAAAGAAATACTTGGGATGCCTCAGCCATGCTCTTGGCAGCTGACAGAGAGGGGAAGCTTCTGTCCTGTGTCTGCGGCAGAGGGGCTGCTGTGGGTGAAGCAGTGGAGCAGGAGGAGGAGGAAGGACATGATGCTGAGGTGTGACTGGTAGTAGGTGCCACAGCCTGCAGCCCCAAAGGTACCCTGGTGAGAGTGGGTCTGGTTTTCCCCGGTCAGAGCAGCTGGACTAACTGGAAATTCCCCTACCCCACCCCCACCCTCCACCCCGGATGCTTCTTGTGGAACTGAGCCACAGATTTAGCAATTTTCTCAGAAGCAGATAAATAAAATCATAGAATCATAGAATGTGTAGGGTTGGAAGGGACCTTCAGAGGTCCAAACCCCCTGCAGTAAGCAGGGACATCTTTACAACATCAGACTGCTCAGAGCCCCATCAAGCCTGACTTTGAATATCTCCAGGGATGGAGCCTCTGCTACCTCTCTGGGCAACATGTTCCAGTGATCTACCACCCTCATATTGAAGAATTTCTTCCTAATAGCCAACCTAAATCTCCCCTTTTCTGGTTTAAAACCATTAACCCTCGTCCTATTGCTACGTCCCCTCGTGAACAGTTCTTCCCCAGCTTTCCTGTAAGCACCTTTCAGGTACTGGAAGGCCACTAGAAAGTCCCCCCCAGAGCCTTTTCCAAGCTGAGGAAGCCCAACTCTCTCAGCCTGTCTTCCTAGGTGAGGTACTGCAGCTCTTTGATCATTTTTGTGGCCCTCCTCTGGACGTGCTCCAACAGTTCATGTCCTTGTGTTGAGGGGTCTAAGGCTGGACACAGTATTTCAGGTGAGGTCTCACCTCTCTTAGGTTTGCTTTCTGGGCTGCAGATGCACATTGATGGCTCATTCCTGCACATGTATCAGCATGGCTGCTAGGAGGATCAGTTCCATGATCTTCCCAGGCAGAGAGGTGAGGCTGACAGGTTGGTAGTTCCCAGGGTCCTTCTTCCTACTCTTTCTTTCCTCTCTTCCAGCCACTAGGGACTTCACCTGGCTGCCACGACTTTCAAAATACCATGGAGAGTGGCTTGGCAACTACATCAGCCAATTCCTTCAGGGCTCTGAGATGCATCTCCATCTAGTCCCAGAGCTGGTGTGAGCCTGGGTGCCCAAACACGTCTGCAGCCTTGAAGGTTGTCTTGGCAGGAACCACGAGAACGGCACCGGCTCCCTGTGCCAAGGGGCAGCCAGTCCCTGAGTGCACACCTACACGTGCCCTGGAACATTAAAGCCAGCCCTTACTGACACCACTCAACAGCATGTGCACTTTCTTCTTGCTTTCAGCTCAGGCCAAATGGTGTCCACAGCCCACCCAGCTGAGTCAGTAGCACTGGGGATGTAAATACCCCGCTGCCCCCGGACCTGGAAGGGTTGTTCTGGCCCCAGCAGCTACAGCACCATCAGCCTTCCCATACATTGCCCACAGCTGGCCCTGAAGGGTTTGTGTCTGTATTATATTTTAATTGCCAGAAAATTAAGCAGGGTATTTGGAGAGTGTTAGCTGGCAACAGAGAGAATTTCACTTCCTAAACAGGTTTGGGTTTTTTTCAAGGCCCAATTCTGACAACAAACCTGATGCTGAAGAGGAACATGACGAGAAACAAAACCATCCAGTACAGGATCTAGAGGGATGCTCCTGCTTGCATGAGAGTATTCACATTATGCAGAATCCAAATTTTCACTAACAATTAATTTTAAAAGTATCTTGCACTCAGAGGTGAGGAAAGAACTTAACATGAATATAATCAATTACTGCCCAACTCTACAAAACCAGCAACAGGGAGGTGAATGTCTTGGTCCCTCCCAGCTCTTTCTTTGCTGTTCAGGTGGTGCATTGCTCCCCCTTTCTGCAATGGCTGCAACCAGGAGACTGACTACCCAGCGGGGTCCTAGATGACAAAGAGAGGTGAGAGGGGTGACCGGGCACTGACGCAGCAAGTGTCTTTTTTCCTTCCATCAGCAGGGTGGCTGGATGGAAGATGATTGTAAGTTTCTTCCTCACCTTCCTGGTGCAAGGGTCTGCAGGTAACAAGAATGACCAGCTCATGCCCCTAGGGACGTGGCCACCATGGCTCATAACAAAGGCAAGAGGGTGTCTTGTAACAGTGGTCCATTGGTGGCACCCCATGTGATTTTTGGCAGAATTTGCCCACAGGGCACAAAGCTGTGCCTGTAGGCAGCAAGGTGGGTCACCACTGGGGTGGGATGGAGGCTTTGCAGCACCTCTGGGCTAAAGGCAGCGGTATGGCCAAAGCAGCGTGGGGTGATAAAGCTGTGCACAGGCTTGGGTCCATGCAGGGCAGTGGTCCTCTGGAGCCAGCAGGGTTGGAGCAGCTGTGCACCCCCAACCATGACCATGGAGGCACCTACCCCAATGGTGGAGCCAAGCTGTTCTATGGGGAGCAAATACTATGGTGTGGGCTGCTGGCATGGGCAGGAGGCTCTCAGTGGCCTGCCCTGATCCAAAATTTGCTGGTCAGTGACAGGCAGGGTCTGCCAAGGTGGGTTTTGCACATGCTTGATTTTTGGGAGTGTGAGACTGTTTGTAGGCTTATTGGGTCAATTGCAGGTCTGCCAGGATGAGTACAACAGCTCTCTGGTGGCTTATATAAAATGCCTTGCTCTGTAAATTCCAGGTGGGGCTTTTGAGATTTAAAATATTTCTTTTGTTGCAGCAGCAGCTTTCTGCTTCCTTCCCTTGACACCTGAAGCTGCTGGGACTTTACAAAGAAAGTTGTGCAGTATGCAACTACAGAGAGGAGCAAAACTCAGCTGGACTTGTTTGAGGGAGCAGCAACTTCCCCCAAACCAGGATGAGATAAACCCCTGTCCACATAACAGATGGATATTGTTCTCCTGCCCAGCACAGGGCTCAGCATTTTGTCTCAGTCATCTGCAAAGTGCTGCGTCCCAAGGACCAGCTATACCCACAGTATTCTGCTGGAGAAGCTGGCGAGCCATGGCTTGGACAGGTGCACTCTTTGCTGGGCTAAAATCTGTCTGGATGGTTGGGCCCAGAGAGTGCTGGTGAATGGAGTTAGATCCAACTGGCAACTGGTCACAAGTGGTCAGTACTGAGGCCCATCCATTTTAATATCTATATTAATGATTTGGATGAGGGAATTGAGTGTCATTGAAGTTGGTGTCATCCGCAAGCTTACCAAGGGTGCACTCGAAGGGAAGTATCGATCTGCTGGAGGGTAGGAAGGCTCTCCAGAGGGACCTGGACAGGTTGAATCAATGGGCAGAGGTGAATGGGATGAGGTTCAACATGGCAAAGTGCTGGGTCCTGCACTTTGGTCATAACAACCTCAGGTAATGCTACAGGCTTGGGACAGGGTGGCTGGAAAGCTGTGCAGAGGAAAAGGATCTGGGGGTGTTGGTTGATAGTCACCTGAACATGAGCCAGCAGTGTGCCCAGGTGGCCAAGGAGGCCAATGGCATCCTGGATTGTATGAGGAATAGCATAGCCAGCAGGACCAGGGAGGTGATCTTACCCCTGTACTCAGCTCTGGTGAGGCCACACCTCAAATACTGTATGCAGTTTTGGGCCCCTCACTACAAGAAAGACATCAAGGCCATGGAACATGTCCAGAGACGGACAACAAAGCTAGTGAAGAGTCTGGAACACAAGTGTTATGAGGAGCAGCTGAGGAAGCTGGGACTCTTTAGTCTGGAGAAGAGGTGGCTCAGGGGAGACCTTATTGCTCTCTAGGACTACCTGAAAGGAGGTTGTGGTGAGCTGGGGGTCAGCCTCTTCTCACAGATAACTAGCAAGAGGACAAGAGGGAATGGCTGCAAGTTGTGCCGGGGAGGTTCAGGTTAGAGATAAGGAGAAATTTCTTCTCAGAAAGAGTGGTGAGGCATTGGAACAGGTTGCTCATGGAGGTGGAGTCACCGTCCCTCGGGGTGTTTAAGGACAGGTTGGATGAGGTACTGAAGGACGTGGTTTAGTAAGTAATATAGGTGGCAGAGGAACAGTTGGATTGGATGATCTTGGAGGTCTTTTCCAACCTTAATGCTTCTGTGATTCTATTCTTCATTTTAAGAGACTGTGTTGAGACTGTTGGCGCTTGTCTGTCTCAACATTGCTGGAACATCACACTGCCTACCACTGTCACAGCAACGGAGCATCAGTCAAACTACCAGACTATATATTTCCTGCCCTCCTATGAACCTGAATGCAGAGCAAAGTCTAAGAACTTTAACCCTGGGGTCTGGAAGACAGAGGAGCCTGGAGACCCCTGAAGACCACATAAAACTTCTGGACACCCCCTAGTGACGGTATTGGGCATGGGCACCACCGCTGAGGTTAAGCAAAGGCATTCTTAGAATATGCTAATTGATTCTCTGAAGGAGTAGAAAAGCAGAGATGACCAACATCGGATGGAATGTTCCCCCGACCAGACTTGAAGACAAATCAGAATGACAGGACACTGCAGCTCTGTGGTGGTAGCTACTGCATCTTTTCTTTCTTTTTTTTCCCCCTTCTTCCCTTCCAGTCCCTCCCTCTTTCTCTTGCATCCATGCGTATGTTTAAGTGACCCAAAAATTGCTTTAGTTCACGGCATCTGACCTCATCTGTGTCTTAATCTCACTCTGGGTATAGCAACGTGTTGTTGTTTTGCAGAGGGTCCCCATGGTGGAGCAGGTGGAGACATACAGAAGACGCTGTGACCTGCGTTGGAGCGAGCCCCTGCCAGCACTTGCAGCCCATGGAGAGAGACAGAGACACAGAGATGAGCAAGAAGCCCACGCCGGAGCAGGTTTGCTGGGCGGGGGCTTGTGACTCCAGGCAGGACCAGGATGGAGCAGTCAGGGCCTGAGAGACATTTTATGATTTATGAATGCACCCCATAGCAGTGACCCACGCTGGGACAGTTGGTGAAGAGCTGAAGCCCCATGGGAAAGAAATCACATTGGAGAAGTTCGTGGAGGACTGTCTGCCGTGGGTGGGACCCCACGGTGCAGCAGGGGAAGGGTGTGAGGAGTGCCTCCCCTGGCTAAGAAGCAAGAGAACTCATGAGGAACTGACCAAAATCCCCATTCCCTGCTCCTCCCCATGTCACAATGCAGGGGAAGAAGGGAGCAAAATCATGACTAAAGTGAAGTCTGCTAAAAAGGGAGAGGTGGGGGGAGGCTCTTTAAGATCTGGTTGCTCTTCTCATTACCCGACTCTGGTGTCACTGGGTGTGCAGTGCAATTAATTAGAGAGTTTTCTTTCCTTTATTCTGTGTTGAGTCTGTTTTGTCTGAGACACTGATTGCAGAATGATCTCTCCCTGTTATCTTGGTTCCTGAGCCTCTCAATATATATTCTCTCCCCTGTCCAGCTGAAAAGGGGAGCGATAGAGCAGCTTTGGTGGGTCTTTGGCCTCCAGCCAGGGTCAAACCACCACACAATGAATCTTCCTGGACTGGACCTTCCCAGATTGGGAAACTCATCAAACACTTTTTAAATGTTATGCTGTTATTTTCATGTAAAACCAGGCATTCCTGCTTGTCCTGAGTTTGGCTAGGATAGAGTTATTTTCTTTCTAGTAGCTGATGTAGTGCCTTGTTTGGGAGTCAGGATGAGAGCAGTGCTGATAACACACCAGTGTTTTAGCTGTTGCCAAGTAGTCAGGGACTTTTTAGCTTTTCATGCTGCTCTGATAGAATAAGATGGGGTGCATCCAGGAAGCTGTGAGGGGACACAGCCAGGACAGGTGACCCAGACTAGCCAAAGGGGCTATTACATACCAATGATGTCATGCTTAGTATAAAGGGGGGCTAGTGGGGGATGAGTGCTGGCTCCAGGATGTGGTTTGGGGGGGGCAGTCTGGCTTCAGTGTGGCTCTGAGCTGTATGGTCTCAGCTGTACGGTTTGATGAGAAACTGCATCATGTATCACCAGCTTTATATATTTTGCTATAAAGTCCTGTTACTGTTAGTTCTCCCTCCCTTTGCTGTCCCAGCAAACTGTCCTTCCCCCAGTGCAGGAGGTTTGCATTTGTTCTTTCGCTCCCACTCCCCGCGCACCAGAGAGTGGCTGCGTGGTGCTCAACTGCCAGCTGGGGCAAAGCCACAAGGCTGGGTTGCACATCTTGGAAATAAAATGTCTGCATTTTTGTGGAAACATGGACAAGTTTCATCTCAATCTGGTTACCTGTTCAATACAAGCCCTATTTAGCTGAAGCACTCTTTGGTTCCTTTGCCAAATTACTGTTTTCTCTCCTCCCTTCACATTCCCCAGGTTATGGAGGGTTTTTGACCTAAAACTTTGCTGCCAAGCCTCCAAGCTGGGAAATGAGGGTGACCTGACCTGGGGCTGCTCATGCGTTGCTGCTGGCGTGCATGGCTGGGCTTCTGGCCAGGCAAGGGCTGGGAAGGGTGGCCATGCCGCTCAAGTGCCATGATTTCAACGCCTACCAGCATTCGTTAACCGTCACAGGGCTGCTCTTGCAGTGGTTTGTCAGGAGGCCTTGCTCCCACTGTTGTCCCAGTGTGGCAGTGATGGTGGCAGGTCAGCCGTTTCCCGTGCCATCTCAGTCATTGGGGTTGGCAAGTCCCAGCTTGCCACAGCGACCTCCAGGTGTTTGCATGTGGGTATAACCCATTGGTGCACCTCTCTTCTAAAATGTCCCTGGGGAACTCCCTTCCCACCTGCTTTCCTCCCACTTCCTTGGGCTTCTCAGTAAGGGCCCTGGCAGCTGCTTCTTGCTGTCAGTGATTGGCCCTGCCGCTGCCTCTGGCTCGTTTTGGCCTCCTCACACAGAGGTGCCCCTCCCTGCTCTGAAATAGATGCCAGTGCTCAATTGCTTGTGACTTCTTGCTGAGACCACGAAAGGTTCTCAAGGGTCCTGCGAGCAGCAACAGGGCCGTGGTGCCAAATGCCTCTGGAGCTGCCCAGCGTTTGTCACAGAGGCCAGGACGGCAAAGGAAGTGGTTCCATGATGGGCACAAGTGGTACTCAGGTACAGAGCAGGCATTTTGTGTGGGTTTTTTTAGAGTTGCTTTGGGTAGATTTTGGGTATAACCTCTAAAGGGATAGATAAGTCTTCAAGTCACTTTTTAAGAGTAATGTTTCTTTTGATAGTTTTTCTTGTAGGGAGTGCCAGGTTAAGGCCACTCTGCAGTGTCTGGGCATCGATGGCCCTGCACAGCCAGCATGTGGGTCGTGAAGCACCACTGCATGGTTTTCCTCTAGGCAACCTCCCAAAAAACCCAGCACTGCCCTCCCTCCAGGCCAGAACTTAACATCTTGCAACACTATTTCCAACCCTTCTGGATAAGGAGATAAACCTTCAACAGAGAAGGAAGCACAAGATAAAACAGACACTTGGAGTTCCATAGCCAGAGGCATTTGGGAAGACACATCTGAGCTGTGGAAGGTCAGTCATGTGCTCTTCATTTTATTTACCTGACCCTAACATCATATCATGGAGCCCCTCTTGGTAGCACTGCAAGGTGAATGATATCAATTAGTTTTACAAACAGAGACCCTGAAACCATTTTGGAGATATAGATGTGCACATATCTGCTTATATCTAAAGTGAATATTTAATTTTCCATGAATAAATTTAGGAAGCCTATAATGAGAGCAGGCCTGCACTCAATGGATTGTACTTTTAGAAGGCAGAGGTGGTATTTTGTTAAGTGGGTTGTGTTCAAATGGTTAATAATACCATGCACTGCTCAGCTGAAGGGAAGGATTTCACTTCTTGTGAGAAACATCATTGAAATGACCTTCTGTGATGTTCCAAATATACACACTTATGAGCCATACGTGGTTTTGTGGCTGCACTGTTGGCTATCCTGGCTGATGCAAAGAAATGCAGCAAACAGGCTGGGCGGAGAATGGATTAGGAGCAGCCCTGAGGAGAAGGACTTGGGGGTGCTGATCAATGACAAGTTCATCATGAGCCATCAGTGTGCACTAGTGGCTCATCAGGCCAGCTGTGTCCTGAGCTGCATCAAGAACAGCATGGCCAGCAGGTCGAGGGAGGTGATTCTACCCCTCTGCTCTGCTCTCATGAGACCCCACCTGGAGTGCTGTGTCCAGCTCTGGGGTCCCTGGTACAGGAGTGAGTCCAGAGGAGGGCCACATAGATGATCAGGGGGCTGGAGCACCTCTCCTATGAAGACAGGCTGAGAGAGTTGGGCTTGTTCAGCCTGGAGAAGAGAAGGCTCCGGGGAGACCTAATTGCGGTGTATCAATACTTAAAGGGGTCCTACAGGAAAGTGGAAGAGGGACTGTTCACCAGGGAATGTAGTGATAGGACAAGGGGTGATGGCTTTAAGCTGAAAGAGGGTGGGTTTAGATTAGATGTTAGGAAGAAATTCATTACTATGAGGGTGGTGAGGCACTGGAACAGGTTGCCCAGAGAGGTTGTGGAAGCCCCATCCCTGGAAGTGTTTAAGGCTAGGCTAGATGGGCAGACTTCATGCTATGGCTTGCTCACACAACAATAACACCTCAGCATGCTTGGTCTTGCACACACCACCCCTGTGCTGCAGCTGGGCATGTGTATATGGCTGGTTCTGCAGGCACAGTGGGGACACCCAGCATCTGGAGGGGGTGATGGTACCCCATGGGTATGGGGGGGGCCACCAGGCATTGGCATCCCATCATCAGGCAAAGCAATATGCGTGAGTCAGGGGTGGCGGCACTCCACACCCTCAGGGCCTTTCCTTATTTGTTTCAGTCCTGACAACATGATTTACTTTTATCTATAAATATCCCTCTGGCACAGGGAATAATGCGTCGGATGACATTTTCCAGACAGTCTCATGTTCATGGGCGAGGCAATCCCCTGGCATCGTTAGAAAAGGGAAGAAAAGGCGATCTGCAAACCAGCACACCGTTTCACAGAGTCTTTAAAAGCATTTCATCTCCATCCCCCCTCTGAAGAGAGAGAGGAAAAAGCCCGTTCCCCATGTTTTGACATGTTGCAATCCCCCAGCTGAGACCCAACATGCCTTGAAATACACATACTGCAAAAAAAAAGGCAGACAGGGCTTGGTGTCCTTTCTTCTGCCTTTTTTCTCCCTGCCCTTTTCTTGGGTTTGCTTCAGAAAAATGCTTTTCCATAAAGGTGGGGGGAGATTTGAGGGACAAGAAACTGAAAACTTTGCTGCTGGTCCTTATTGTGGGGGTTTGTGTTTGTTTTTTTGTTTTAAATATATATCTAAAAATGTATTAAACTTGCTTCAAGAGTAAGAGATATTCAAGGCAGGCATTTAAAAGTTACCACTGCAATTCAAAATCCCCTGTACTTTTTCAAGGTCTTTGGAAGGAGCACCTTGACCGGGCAGCGCCAGCTGACCATGCCGTTGTTAGCTGCCATTAAGTTGTTCAGATTAAAAGATCTGCCTCCTGCACCTGGAGAGGCAGGATCACCCAGGGGTGCCACAATGCTCGGGGCCAGCTCTCCCTGGAACCCAGTGACATCCTCTTGGGCCAGGTTGGCTGCAGGGATGAGGAGTGGGGTGCTGTGGGAAGGGCTCAGTGGGAACATCTCCCACAGGAACCACACATTTGACAGGGGTGACATCCCATCCCTGCATGGCGTGCCTGGGGTACCCACTGGGCACACAGGGGTGCCGCTGAGGTGTGCCACAGGCATCAATGGGGTACACCTCCCTGCTGCTGGGTGGTCACTCAGAAAGAGCTTGAGCTCCGTGGGTAGGCGCCTGTGGGTGGATGTTTCCCTGCAGAGGAGGGAGCAGTTAAGAGCCCCAGGATCCTGAGTGGAGGAGAGCAAGCATAATTGGCCAGGTACATCATACATGTGTACAGCAGCTTAGTGCTGGCTGCAGGAACCCTGGCCTGGCAGAATGCTTCAGTATTTTGTGCAAATCCAAATACATATTTTTTTTTTCTGTAATAACCTATTGATTATTTGAGTTATCAGGGGGGAAAAAACCCAAGAGGTGAGACAAAACACTTGAAATGAGCACCCTCTTAGTAAGTCCTTTCAGATAGCAATGATTCCACCTCTGGGCTTCCAGACAGGACACAAACCTTGTTCTGACTGATATCCAGCACACAGAGCCATCAACATCTGAGAGACATTCGTAGTGTCCAAAATTAGGAAGCTACTAGCTAGGAACCAGAGATGTCCATACACCTGAAATGATTTAGGTATCCCCAAAACCCCAGAAGGGGTCTTGACTAATATTTTTATGTATTAGTGGAGCATATAAAAGTACGAGGCAGCAGCTCTGCCCTCAGTGACTATGACATCAAGCAGCAATGGCTCCAGCACCTGACATGCTGGAAGCCACCTCAGGGAGAGCTGGCATGAGCACTGGGAAGCCCTTTGAACCATTGCAGTTCACAGCCTTGTACGTTCAGAGGTTCCCCCTGATCAGTTTCTGCTTGTTTTAATACACTTCTCTTTTGGGAGCTGCTTCCCAGGGGTCTACACCCCACCCACCCCCAATATGGTAAATGCATCCCTGTACATCAAACACAGGGGCCAGGAGCGGGGTCATGTGAGTGCAAGGGCAGGTGCTGCCAGGCTGTGTGCACCAGCCATCAGCAAACCCTTCCTTTTGTGCTGATATTTGTGCCATTGCTTATCCCAGTGCCCTCATCGCTACTGGTATGGCAGCAGCATTGGGGTTTTTGGATGGTGTTCCCCAAAATGGCTGAAGGGACTATCCTCGTCCAAGCTGGGAGCTTGCAGGGCAGCCACCCTGCCAAGCAGGAGCACTGCCCTGGGTGGCAAGTGCTGCCTGACTTTGCCAGGTGCCTGCAGCATTCCTGGCATGAGGAGAAGAGTCCTGAAAGCCCTCAGGGTGTGGGGAGAGTCCAAGGAGGAGGAACGTGGCCAGGGAGCCTGGCTTGTCGGTGCCCACTAGCCATGCTGGGCATACTGCCAACTCATCTGCTTTGGAAAGAGGCAAAGTTGCCTTTTTGAGGCCCCCTGTCTTTACTCATGAATTGAGAAGGCTAGGAAGGGAGCAGTACAGGACCTGTGCTCCTGGCTCTGGGCAGGAGATCTCATCAGTGGGGCTGTGTCAGTGCTAATTTATGGCAGGGGCCTCCCTACCATGGCTGCTCCCAGGGCCAGGTGTTGCATCAGAGCTGTAGACGCTCTTGAGGAAAACTCGGGGAGGGTATGAGTTTCTGTACGCCTCTTGGAAGCTGCAACTTGGAAAGGCCCTTCAACCTCAACTGCTAATGACACGCGCGAGTGTGGCCTCTCCAGCTGACCCTCCCCAAACTGCTAACGCTGCTGCGCACGGTTCTGCTGGGTTTAGCTTCATTTTATTTTGGGTTCGTTTTATTTTAGTTGCCCAACTGCAGATTGGCTGTTATTTTCACTCTGAAACCAGGGAAAGCAAAAACGTGCGATGCTTATTGAGGCCTCCCCGGAGCTCTCCAAGAGAGCAGCCTGCAGTGGGCGAGTCCTGAGTGGCAGCAGTTTTGGGGAAGGCGTGGGCACGTCCTCTTCGCACCAACTGCAGCTTCATCGCGCGGGTAAAGTCCGGTCTGCAAGAGTCTCATAAGCCATCCCAGAGGCTGCACTTGCTCCAGGTTTTTAATCAGGGGAAACGTTTTTCCCAAGGCAGGGAGTGCCTGTCTTCCCAGGGCTGGGAATCGGTGGTGCCAGGAGCCCTGCAGTTGTGGTGCTGTGATTAATTCCTAAATCTCCCCTGGTGCTGAAAGCAGTGCTATTTTTTCCTTCTCTCTCTCTGCTGTCATACCCAGGGCTCAAAGCAGACCTGCCTGCTTTTACTAGTGAATAATTGAGTACCCACTGGTCAGAAATATGAGCAGCACGGTCCTGTTGTATTTACCGACTCCATGACTACTATGGAAAAACTACTATTTCATTCCTTCCTTATCAATCCAGAGGTGGATAAGGACAAATGATTCCAGCAAATGGGCAAATATTACGCATATGCTACCATTTCTACTTTTCAAATTAAAAGCAAACAAAATGAAGCCTGACACAATGCCCAGGAAAGACATTGGGGTCGTTGAAAGACCGATAAATTTTAACGGGGGGGGGGTGAAGAGGTGGAAAAAACCCCTTACCTAATCAACATCAGCTACCTGTGGCCTGCTGGAGCCCAGGGAAACCTCAATAAACATCAGCAGTTCCGCATGGGAACAAAAGGACTCTATTTCACTTGTTAAATACTTACTTAAAAATTGATAAGTGCTTTTATGTTGGCCTCATGTGGGGGAGTGTAAAATATTCTGTGATAGTGGTTTTTGCTGGCATTTCAGTGGGCCTGTTAACCCTGCTGTTGTGCCCCATTCTGGGCATGGGCAGATTTTACCGGTGGCAAGTAATTTCTGGTCTGTATAGGTAGCATGGGCTTTTTGTTTTATACAGTGCCTCTAGCACGTGGCTTGGTCAGTGCTTACACTCCTTTAGGCTCTGGCCTTGCGCTCAGGGGCCTGGAGCTCTCTGCCCAGCCAGACCAGTGGGGACTAAGGTGGGACTAAGGAAGGATACCACCAAAAAATATCCACCAGGCAGCTCCTCAGCCAAGCCCTTTGCAACACACAAAGAAGTGGAACCTCCCCCCCCCCGCCCCCCGCCATTACACAGTATTTCTGTGAGCTGGCTGATGAGCATGAATGTATCCATGCCTATTTCTCTACTTGAAGTTTTTTTGCCCAACAACATCAGTGTCTTAGAAACCTCAGGCAGTCACACACTGCTTTCAAACTGGTACAGGTTTCATATTAAAATGGTACACCTAGTTCAAGTCTCCGGGTGCCCCAGCACTCAGACTAGATCATCCTCTTTCTGGAAGGTGCATTAGGACTTTGAGAGAGTGGCCCCAGGTTAATAATGAACAAGGCAGATTAGTTTTTGGATGTGGACCTTCTGCATCCACCTACATTTATAGCCCTAAATGTGTTTTACTTCCAAATAGCCTCAGAGTAAAGAGTAATTCACGTATTAAAGTGCAATATTTATCTCGACAAATATCCATAAAGACCACATTGAAACAGAGGAGTAACAGAGGACTTTACTAATGACCTTTATTTGTGTAGGAACACAATGGACAGTTATTTTTAGGACCATCCTCACCATCTTAATTACATGTACACCCATGGTAGGTAAGGGGTGAAAAACAGGAGTATTTTATTGCGTGCTGCACTGGAGCTGGGAAGTGCTGCAGCTGCTTTCTTTACATTAGGAAAATTTTATGTTATACTCTTGGATGGTGGCTAGTCTGGTAAGTGATAAACTATAACAAACATGGAAACACAGGGAGAGCCAAACACTGGGCATTTGTAACTTAATCTATCTCAGTGCCCACATCAGAACTGCATGATTTATGGGAACTGGCAACTCTTACTGATGGAACCTTTGCAGATTTGGGGCCCTATTATTAGCTACAATCAGTGGAGACAGTTTGGGATTTTTTTAGTTTATTTTGGTTTTTTCTGACATTTCTTTCAGACTGGCCTGGTGGAAAGGAGAGAAATTTAATCAACATCAAAATTAAAAGAAGATGTGGTGCAGGGAAATAAAGGTTGGCAAACGTTTTTTTCCAAGCTTGGCAAGCATTTTCCCTCCCACAAAAACCCCACAATTCTTCCCTTTGAAATGTTACTTGAATTTTGAATGATTTAAATACGATCAAAATTTAAATTATTTGATACAATCATCTCAAAACTTTTAATTGTGATCCAACTCAAAATAGTGGTGATTATTAATTCAATACTCCCTTACTTTGGACTTGGGCCAGGGAAGCTTTTGCACTCTCAGGTTCCGATAGAGAGGGGGGAAATGGATGGGATTTCCGCATATCCAAATGTATCCAGACCTTCCTGCAGCTCCCCTGCAGCCAGCTATACATACACGGTGATCGCCCTTACCAATTCATGTCTGTAGTGAGCTTGGCCAGGTAGAAAGCTGAAACAGAGACCCACTTGGACTTTTTTTGTGGGAAGCAGATGGTTCCTGGCCTTGAATCCAGCTGAAGGCTCTTGTGCCTACAGTAGCACACCTCCCTTTGGGTTTAAATTATGTAGCAGCCATCCTGCCTTCTGTCTGAAGGTACTGTGCTGTTCCAATTTCCCTCTTCTCACATCTTCATTTCTAATCCACTCGTTGGACACAGTGCTTATTACACTTGGCTCAACTGGAAAAAATTATCAGAGTGCACCCCTTGTTGGTCAATACTGGTCGATAAATATGATACATCCTTGCAACACTGAGATAATGCTTCTAAAAGGATTTATCCCTATCTGCCAACTTCATTTGAAAAAAAAAAAAACAACCAAAACCTCTTGGTAGCAGCTCAGTGACTTCATTTCAAGGGGTGAGTGTCTGCAAGCAAAACCTTTGCCTTTCTTTTTTCTTCCTCCCTCTCACAGACATTTGATCAAGAAAACCTGGCAAGGGGAGCACGCTCTGGTTTCAGTCGCATCGTGGCTGATCAGGAATAGTATCCCCTTGGGAACGTAATACAGAAAAAAGGCAGGTGGTTTAAAGGTCTCAGCCTGCAATCTGGCTCCTAACAGAAGACCATACAGTCACCGGTGGCTGCGTCGTGAAAAGTCTTCATCTGCTTTTCTGAAGAGAAGGGAATACTTCTGGTTTTCTTAAAACCAAAGATAAAAGACATACCTGGAGTAAAGCCAAGAGCCAGGGTTGAAAAGTATAAAGAAGGACAGCAGACACAGGCGTCTTTCAACCTGGCCACAGGGTTACTTTCTGCAGCCCCCCAGGACGAGCCACCCTCCTGACATGATGCTGCAAGGAGCTGCTGGACACAGAGGCAGGAGCACCACTGGGGCAGCAGATGTTCCTGGTGCCTGGAGGAGGCAGCCTTTTGGGTGGCAAAAACACCCCTAAGGGCAAAATCGTCCCCATGCTTATGCCCATTTACCACTTTGGGCACTTTGGCTCCAAGAACGTCTAGGCTGCGGCCTGCCCATCGAGGAAAAGGTACGTAAAGCAGCAGTAAAGCATGTATAGTATCCAGGAGGCTGATACCACAAGGCCTTAATGACCCCAGTGGCTGCCTTCCTTCCCCCCTGTGCTGTGTGCAGGCAACCCAAAGGCTCCGCTATGTGCTTCTCTGACCCAGTGAATGGATGCATGTCCTCCCTCTTCCTTCTCCCACCTTGCTCCCAGTGTGGGATATTACAATCTAACTGCAAAGTGCCAGCCATGCAACACCCTTCTCCCTCCCCACCTTTGGTAAGCCATTTGCTTATTTCCCAGGCTGAGGCCAGTGCTGTGATAGTCACTGTCACTGGAATAATTTTTGTGTAAGCTCTTTCCAGCACTGGTAGCTCAGCAGCTGACATAAAGACCCTTCCAGTTGCAGGACTCAGCTGTTCCCAGCAGCTCACTTTGGCTTATTTTGGAATAGGGATGAAGAGGGAGCCATCTGCAGTATCACAGCAACCCTCCCCACACGCTTTCCCCTCCCAGTTCAAACCAAAGCCACCTCATTGGCTGACAGATGAGGTAGGAAACTGCTCATCAAATCAAAACTAGGCTGAAAACACTTAAAAACTGTTTGTTTATGTGATTTGCAGCAGGTGATGCTGCTCTAGTTCTGCCAGGTGCTTTGGAAGCTGATTTGCATGGTGAGATGCTCTTTACAGTGGCTAGAGGTAGGTTATTTGCCTCCCAAAACTCATCTTGGCCCCTGAGACCATGCATACCCCAACTGTGATTTGCAAGCAGGCCTGGCCAGCACCCTTGCAATGCTCTCCAGGTCATTGCTTTCTGGTGCGGGGGTAGTTGTGCCAGTTGCACTCAGTGCTTTAAGGCAAATCCAAACCAGTGGCTGTTCAGGAATGGATGACCAAACAGCCCAGGGGCACATGCAGGGTCTGAATTCTGCTGTTTAGATATGTCTCTGTGTCCAGGGACTGAGTTTACCATCCCTGCTGTAGTAGCCCCAAAGGAGCTAAATCCTGGCTCTGGCAATCTTTTGGAGATGTCTCTGGGTTTCAGATCCTCCTTCCCTGCTTTGTTACTGTTCTGTAGGGTGCCTGCATACGGCAGTGCTGCAAGTACTGTACTTGCCACTCCGGCTCCCATGATGTAACAGTTTGTCCCCAAATGAACCCAGGGTTGCAAACCTCCATCTTGCCTTCCCCTGCTTTGGGTGCCTGCTTTCACCCAAGGACCAGGAAGGAATAGCATCCCTGGGCTCAGTGCCATGGGGTACTGGGTGTGTAGGATAGACACAAATACCTTGATATCCACTTTAACTTCAAAATTGATTAAGGCCTGTTCTTATACAAGAAATTGCTTTATTTTAATTTGGGATGGGGGGAGAGTGGTTTCTGATTACTTAATTATGGGGAAAACATGTTTTTTGTTTAAAGGAATTGACAACGTGGAAGTCTTTGTTCACAGGTACACTGTTTTGTCACACGTAAGTAACATACTGTATCATGGGAAACATAAAAAACAGGGCTGGAAGACACCTCAAATGAGCTGGTGTCCAACACCTGCTCCAGGTAGGATTGCCTCCACCTGAACCACTCCTGATTACCATCTAACCTGCTTCCCAAAATCTCCGGTGATCTTCCCGTGCAATTTACTCCACCCCACAACAGCCTTTGCAATCGAAGGTGCTTTTGTAAACCAAAAGCCCCAATTTCCTTTCTTAATTCACGCTCGCTAAGAACTTGTTAAGCAGCCGTTGCCAAGAGTAATTAAGGCAAAAGCCTTCTCTTGCCGGAGGGCAGGAACGAAGCTCCCTTTGCAACGCGCTGCGAACAGCTTCATCTGCGGGCTACTCCTTTTTTTAACCAAAACTTTTCGCTTGGCGTCTTAGCTCGTGGTAGCTTTTTACCATCGCCTCCCTCGGTGTCAGAAGGACGTGGGAAGCTCCCGTTGTCCCCTGCTCCTCCTTCTGCCCGTAGTTTACCGGCCCTTCAAGGCCGTGAGGTCGTGGCGGGGGTGGGGTGTTAACCCCCCCCCACTACCAGCCGTCCCCCTGCTGCCCGCCCGGCGTCCGCCGGGGCCGGCTGAGGGCCGTGGGCTACCGGCCACCGACGCGCATCGTGACTTGCTCCGTTTGACATACTCACAGCGTGACAGCAGGTAAAATTGCGATGAAGATTGCGGATCGGATTATAAACTCCTGACCGGCCGCGGGGGAATGGAGAGGGTCCTGGAGGATGGGAGAGAGCGAGGAAACCCCCCCTAGCCCCGCAACAAACCCGCCAACGTTACATCAATTTAAGCCGGTATATTATGGAATAACCTTACCCCACCTCCCCCCCCCCCAAAAAAAAAACAACTACCACCCAAAAACCAGCAGTGGCTCTGCCCAGGGAGGAGCTGTTTCTCGGTGCCCTCGGGGCGGGGGGCCGCGCCGCCCGCTCCGGGGGTGACTCCGGCGGTGGCTCCGGCATCCAACGGGTATGCGTGTTTCCTCACCGGGGCTTCGTGACGGGGCGGTCCCGGAGGAGGCGGATGGGGCCCATCTAGAGGAGGGGGGGGATCGGCGGGCGGCGGCACGGGAGGCAGTGAGCCCTCGGTGATGCCCGGGGCTGCGGGGGGGCAGCCACACTCCTCGGCGGGCGCGGAGCGGCGGCGCCGGAGGTGAGCTGGGGCGCGGGGAAACCGGGGGCGACGACCGGGGCTCCCCGGCCGCGCTGCGGGAAGGGCAGTGCACCCCGCGACGGTGCCCGGGGGACGCGGGTAGCCCGTGAGCCGAGGCTGGGCGGCTTCATCTCCCTCCCCGCTCGGCGAAGGGTGTGTTTTTCCATGGAGAACTCTTCCACGAGCAGAGCGTGTCCCCGGTCCCCGCCGTGCCGGCCGCCCGGCGGGCAGCCCTCACATGTGGGTTGGAGCCGACCTCCAAACCCTGTAGGGTTGCTGAGGTTGGGGAGGGGTGGGGGGCCGGGTGGCGGACTCGTAGGCTGTGTTGCCTGCCCTCAGGCCGGACCCCCGGGCAGCCCTGAGCTGGCTCCGTGTGGCTGCCGTGCCCGGTCAAAGCTCTGTAGGTAGCAGTTCCGACTGTCCGGGCGGAAAGGCAAGGCATTTCGGCTGAGCAGCGGGGAAGGGAGCTGTGCGTACAGTGCCTGTGGGTGCTGCAGGCTGAAAGGGCCCCATACTACCTTAGAAGGACTAGTCAACTACTGAAGCCACGGATCCAGGTGAACGACAGCAGCATGGTGGGAGGATGAAGAGAAAAATGTTGGATGGGATGGTAAAATGTGCAGGTCCTCTCTGCCAGTAGTGATAGGCTGGCTTGGGTGAAAGGGTGGAAAGACCACAAAACTGGTGACAGGAGAGAGTGTCGTTGGCCATCACGTTGATGGAGATGAACCCTGAAAAATGTTGGTGACTGGGCAGGGATAAGGTCTGAGGAAGAAAGATGGAGACTCACAGTAGAGCTGTAGACATGCTTGCTGTGGCGAGAGGGGGAAGAAAGCCTCTACAAAAGAGGCATAAGAAAAACCATAATTCTTCTAACTGTAGTAACCTAAAACTAGTGTTATGTTGAAAGAAAGTGAGTTTAGAAGTTTTGCCAAAGAATGAACTGTGGCAGTTAAACTAATACATTGTTTCCTAACCCAGGTGAGTTTGCTCAGCATAGACTGGATGTTTCTTAACCCTGAAGAAATCCTTTCTAGCTTCTGCTGAGCTCCGCCGGTTTTGTGCTGTTATATGCTCTGAGCAAATATGGTAGAACCCAGATTTCCTTCTTTTTCATCTTGTAGCAATTCTGTTGGAGGAACCACCATACATAGAAGGCCCTTCTCTTGTTTGCGTGACCATCATTTGACAACCGGCAGTCACGCTTGAGAGCCAAGAGTGCGTGACGTTGGGTGAAGAGCAGTCTACCTGACATGGATTAGTTTTAGGTATGTAGTTCAGGTAGCAGCTGGTAGCTATGTGGCACGTTTTTTCCTTCTTGTAGGATTTTTACTGGCTCTTAAATGCATTGCTTCTCCCTGGCTGACAGTGTCTCTAGTGGAAGTTTTTCCTGTTCAGGGTATCACTGGACCACCATGTTCAGTTAGTTGTCGACTGTGAAGGTCTCTGTGTGTGGTCTGGTGTTACCACAAAGTTAAGTTTGGTGACACTAAAAGGATGCAGCCTCTAGGTGCCTGTCTCAGCCTTCTGGGAGCTAAACCAGTAGGAAAATCACATCCTTCAGCAAAATTGGCTTTTTGTTTCTTTAGCTTTCAGGACCAGTCACAGCAGGGTCTGGAGTGCCAACAAAGAGCCCAAGGAATTAGGGAGTGGGGCCCCTTGCTTTAGCAACACTTGGCCATTGCCTTGATTTTGTCGTGTCATCAGTGGATACTTTGGCATGAGGTACTTATGAGTAATGCTATTTCCCTCCATGTTAGTTGCATTTGTTTGGTCATTAGTACAGACAAGCTGGAGTCTGCCAGGCACAGTTACCGTATAAAACCATACAGATGAGCTGTATATAGCTTGGATATGACTTGCTGTCCATGCTGCTGTGGTGTGGATAGAGTTCCAGTAGTATCTGATGGCAGGAGAGATTGGGCACACCCCTCTTGTCTTTACTGGCAGCCCCTCACTAAATCAGCATAGGTGTACTAAGCTCCCTGAGGGTTGTGCTGCTTCTGCTTCTTAAAAGCTTGTACTCTTGTCTTCTGGCTTTGAGATCCCTTTCACTTCATTCATCTGGGGTGCGGGTTGTGTTTTGTTGGGTACCACCCCCACTCCCCTACCCACCCCCTCAGCTCCCCTGCACTCCTGACTAAACAAACACTTAAAATCCCTTATGTTGCTGGGCCATTCGGATTCCAGAACAGATTCATAAATCTCATTTTGGTTGGTGCTTTAACTTAGAAACAGGTGATAAGTTACCAGATTGGCTCTTTACTTTTAACTGGCTTCTTAGTTTGTCTGTACTGCCTTTTACAGTTATCGTAAAACAGGGCTGGGAACTCTGCCCAACTGCTTAAATGAGGTTTGGTTGAACAAAATGACAGATTATGTCATTGTGAACCAACTGCTCCCCTGTGAGCAAAGGATGAAGTACAGTCACGTTAGGTTTAGATTTTTCTTGTTAAAAAGGAAAAAAAATTCTTTGTTAAATAGGAAAATGTTCACATTATGGTTTGCATGACTGCACAAAATATCTGTGCAAGATACATGGGCTGCTATCTTCTGACCTTGTGTTTGGCCTTGCAGTGGCTCTGTCAGGTACTCCTTCCATATTCACAGGAGGAAGGCTGTGTTAGATGGAGAAAAATATCTACCTGCCCCCAACCCCCCAGCCCTTAGGATCCTTGAAGAAATTTAGACATTGACTTCGCTGTGATTTCAAGGCAGAGGTGAGATTTTGTGCTTCAAAGTGACCTATTTCTTGGCCTGTATGAAAATAAATAGAAGTCCCCTGAATCCATGTGTAGTGAGTGATCTGCTGTTGGACTATCCGTCCTCTTTAGCGTGTCTCTGGATTTTAAAAGCAGAGGGAAAGAGAGCATCATCCAGTTTCAGGGAGGGGAAACTCACTACAAGCCCATTATGCTCTGATACACTCAGTCTCTTTGCTTGTTAATGCTGCTGGATACTTGGTCACATACAGCTGGGCCGTGGAAGAGGACAACCATCTTCTGTGCCTTCTCTCAGTTTTGCAAGGTCTCTGAAGCCCTTGCATAAGCTCGTACTTAGAGCAGTAATGCTAGTGGTTGCAAGGGCTTGCTCACTTCCCGACTGGCGTCATTCTGACTTCTGCACTCTCATGGTCTCCTCCTGTACCCACGTCCTTCCAAAGAGCTGCTCCTTTTCTAGCCATGTGCCGGTATTTGCTTGAGCTGTGCAGGTTAAAATAGTATTTAGATTTAATCGTTATACACAGTTTCCAGCCCTGTTACACAGCGAGTGTGTATGGCTTTCTACCTGTGTGCAGTAATAGGAAACTACTATTTGAAAGCTGTTGGGGGCAAAAGGCTGTGTAGCTTTGCTCTAGCTGAGGTAGTGCTAGCATGTGTCCCTTTTGTCTGTTTGCCCTTAACAGCACCTTTCTGCAGCCAAATTCTGCCATCTTGTTTTAAGTATTGACGAGGGGGTTATGCTATCTGTTCCTTGAAACTAAAAGCTGTGAGGTACAAAATTGGCTCCTTTCAGCTAAAGAAGACCCTTACACTAAGCTCCACAAAAAAGTATTGCGAAACTTTCCTTGACAAGATGCTGAACACGATACTTCTGTACTATTTTGGGAAGAAAGAGAGATACCAGGCTGACCATGTGCTGTAGCTGGGTTCCTGATTTTGCCAGCTTTTCTCTACCTGTGTCTGTCCATAAATGCTCCTGCTCCCCTTTGTGTCCCACAGTGACCCTGGCACACTTCCTCACCCCGCCCCCACTCATCGCATTGCCTGGTGCTCCTGCCAGGATGAAACCATTCACTGCTCCATCCCCCAGGGACCTTGGTTTGGCACAGTGGAGCCCAGCTCCCTGCACTATGTGGTGTTACCCCAGTGGTGGGTACACTGGGGAACTGTGAGGGAGCACTGGGGAATGAGGGACCAGGCAAGCTCTCCCTGACCCACGCCAGCCCCTGTAAGCTGAGCGGGGCAGCCCTGAGGTGCAACAGCCTCAGTCAGGGGCCCAATACAACCTGGCTGAGGGGGTAAGGCAGCTTTGTTCCCAAGCTGGGTTGGGATCAAGGGTGTACAGGGCCAGTCATAGGTAGGGCTGCAATGTCAGAGGCAAGAACCTGATCTTAAAAGCCCCCTTCTTGGCTCCTTCCCAGTTCCCTGCATGCAACCTGGCTGCCTCATACAGTGCTTTCTCTTCTGTTGAGCAATTCCACCTTCAGACCTGTTCAGGGTTTCTGGGCAGCCAATGCTTGCCATTGCCACTTCGAATTCCTGAAGCTGTTTTAACGTAGCTGCTGCTCCCCAGTTGCTTCTGTGCTGGGCTCAAGGGCTATAGCAGAACGGGGGGGAACATGTGGAGCAGAGCAGCATGGGGGGATGGACCCGTGGTGAGGAAGTGAAGCGTCTGTACCCACCACCATGAAAGAGGTATGAAGGTTCATAAAAAAGAAGACAAGGGCTGTACTTCAAATGCCTACAGGACTGTTTGAGCTGGGAGGCAGGTTACAGCTCCCACATCACTGGGGTGCTGTGCTACACAGCTGGGAGCGCAGGCCAGCTGACCAATACCTAGTGCTGGGGGTTTGCAGTATGTTCTGCTGTTGTTTGTCAAGTGCAAGTAAATCTTACTGCTTCATGAAATGGGCATAGAAATTACAGGAAAACACCAGGATGTAGTGTTTTACTCATGCTTAGGAAGCTTCACCAAGAATCACAGAATCACAAGGTTGGAAAAGACCTTTGAGATCAAGTCCAACCGTTCCTGTTCTATGCTAAACCATATCCCTAATTACCTGATCTACCCTTTTTTTAAACACATCTGGGGAAGGTGATGCAACCCCACCCTGGGCAGCCTGTTCCAGGCCCTGACAACTCTTTCAGTAAAAATTTTTTCCTAACATCTAATCTGAACCTGCCTTGGCACAGCTTGGTGCCATTTACCCTTGTCCTATCTCCTGTTACTCGGCTGAAGAGACCATCGTCCACCTCTAAAACCTCCCTTCAGGTAGCTGTAGGTGGCGATAAGGTCTCTCCCCTCAGCCTCCTCTTCTCCAGGCTAAACATCCCCAGCTCCCTCAGCTGCTCCTTGTAAGGTTTGCTCATGAGATCACTTGAGGCCCTTGCAAGGACGTGCAGAGTCTTTTTCAATAAATTCTCTAAAGACTAGTAACAGCTTTTTGTCACAAGAAAATTAATCTTCCTGGGGCTTTTTGGGTAACCTGAGGTGGTGTTAGGGGCGTGAGGAGCAGGTATCCACCAGAGGGCCCTCCCTCCCCACAGTTTGGCGGCCTCACGGCGGGGGTGCCGCTCACACCAGCAGAGCTCAGTGGAAGGCTTGAGGAGAGCCCCGTCAGTCAGCGATGACCGCTTCAGCCCCAGCCCTGTGCTTTTCTGAGCACGCAGCTAACCGCATCAGGCTTGGAAATCTCTGCTTTTGTTCCCGTAGCTTAACTGTCAGTTCGAATGCTGTGTGGAGCCTGAGTGGCATTGAATTTTCAAAAGGAGTTTTTCTTCAGGGAGGTTACGTGTCATCCTGATGCGCAGCCGTTTAGCAGATAACGTGTTACCATGAGGTGTGCAGAAGGGAACAGCACGCAGTACCTCCTGGTGTTTCACATGTATGCTATTAGTACTGGGGGAAGCCTTAATAAGCAAAAAAACCTGATGTAAGTCCTGTAAGAAGCCAAGGCGTTTTAAGTGCATTAACTGTGGTACCTGGTGTACCCTTCGGAGAGGCCCCTCTGTTTCTCCCTTAGGCATGGATCCCATGAATAGTTTCATGTCAACTGGTCTGCATCTGCTTCTGTATGATCTGTAGCGCAGGGGCCGAACTGAAAAGCACAGCTCCAAACATGAGCCCTTTGTCTGCCTTTCTGCTGCAGGCTGCCTTAGCCCAAGTATTTCAAGAGACCACTCTTGGCCATAGCTCTCCACTGCACATACTAACAATTCAGAGTATCGCTTTGTATTTACTGTTCTTGGCAAGTGTGCCAAGCTTAAAGCGAAGGGATGAAAGCTGAAGAGACAGTGCAGAGTCTCTGATCAGAGACAGAGTCTGATCTTTGGACTGAGAGACGCTGCATGCTTTGCTTTGACAATGTGTGTAGTCTGTAGATCTGGGGGTTTCTTTCTTAATTTGTCCTTGATGAAAGCTTTGCAAGCTTTAATTTCCCATTGGGTTTGAAGGAAGGAATCACACTAACACAATAACTAGGAAACAATTCATGTAAACTTGTGTTTTCATCTTCTCTTTTTTGTTTGTTTGTTTTACTTAAGGGTGCGGTAACACCAAATACATTTGCTGGGAATTAATAACACCTAGTGGTTATTCTAAATTCTCTTAGCTCTTGATTCAAGCTTGACATATTTCATTTTGGCAGGCCAAATGTTACTTAAGTTTACTTTGACAATTCCCCTTTGGTACTAGTTTGAAATTTTAAGGCTTTTTGTGTTTTGTTGTAACCTACATTTCCAGTGCCTTTTAAAGGAAAAGCTATAGGTGCTTCCCCCCCAAAAAAAGCTTGTTGCATCTTGCTTGTTGCAAAAGCAAGGGCTAAAACCTGTTGGCAGAAGAACGATAGAGTTCTGGATTTGACCTTCTCCATGACACAGCAGCAAAAAAACTCTGGATGTTTTGTAATGTTCATTTGTGAAAACATCCTAGACTCTATCTTAGGGAGCAAATGTAACACAACATTTAAACCCAGCGCGTTACCTGAGCCACATAGAAATACTCTCAGAGTTCTATTATATCATCTTCAGTGCATTGCAGCCCTGTCCAGCTGGTGGAAACTCTTGAATGGCACATTCTCTGTGCCTTGCTGAGTCAACAGCGTATTGCTTCAGCCAGGGTTAACTACCCATTGGGGCTGGAAGAGGAGGAGGTATCTGGTAGCCTGTGAAGGCTACTCTGTGGGACGGATGTTCCTTTTAGTGCTGAGATGCAGCACACCATTCTGCACAGACAGTACTTTTAATGAACAAGTTTATTCCTTGGTGTGCACTACAGTAAGCGAAGTTGACTCATCTGCTCCTTGCCCCATGGAAAGTGCAACCTGGTTTCTGTGAGGGAGGACCTGACTCTTGACTCTTGCTGCTACAATACATGTTTGCTGATGAGTAATTTCTGTGTTGTCCCAGAAAAGTCTTAAAAGTGCCTTTTGTTTCCGGTCAGGAAACTCTTCTTCAGAGCTAATTAATGTTTGCTTTCTTTTGTAGTCACAAAGCACCTCTGAAGTAAAAACAAGAGTGAACTTTAAGCAAACACAGCTGCGTGTTGGCATTGGTGTGGGAATTGTTTCTGTGGTCATTTCCTCATTGTTTTGTCAGCCAAAATGACTGGATGTGACTTCAGTAGTGTATTGCCATCAGCCATCTTGTAGCTTTAAGACTTCAGCCTTCAGATAGGAGGAAATAGAACTTTTTGCTCTACCCCCAGAGGTGTTTATGCAGCCATGGAGGAGCCCATAGTTGTCTTGGTGCTTTCATTGTTGTTTCAGAACGCATGTTGTCATCTGCTGCACCTGTTTGCTGCCTGAGAGGTGTCTCTCCTGTTCAGCCATATCTGAAAAAGAAATAAAGCTGGGGCGTTGCTATCTCCCAACTCTTTGTAAGGGAGAAGTGTTGGGGGAGCAGTAGTGTTCTCTTAACCCTTTGGGTTGTGCTTTAGTCAAGGTGTTCAGTTGAAGCTAAGCCCTCAGAAAAGCTTTGTATTTGTGTTGAAGGTGGAATTTTACCATTTTGGTGGTTGTTTCTCCTGAGGTTGCTTTAGCTGCAACACAAAGCCTTGTTTTCCGAAGAAGGCTGTACAGGTAGGGTGGCAGTGCTGGGACACACTTGCCTTCCTGCCAAACTGGTAGAGACTCATTTGGCATATGCTAAGATGTTTAAAATAAAACTGTTAATAGGCTTGTAAAAAGTATAAAACAAGTTCTCTGGAACGTGATGCCATCAATAACTTGTTGACAAGTCCTTTGCATTGCAAGTAGGTAAATGATGATGTGTCATGTTTGGTCACTTTCTTTGTTTAAAGAATTTCTAAAGAACCATACAAGGAAGGTAAATGCATGAATTAAGGAAGTTGCCAACCTCAACCGCACAATGTGTGGGTGAACCTGGTTTGTTCACACTAGGTAACAAAGAATTGTTCACCAATTGGTAATCCAAATCCAGATTTTACCTTTTCAGGGGAAAAAGAGCAAGCTAGGGGCTTCTCTGTATTTAAAGATTTTAAGGTATTCTGTATGAAGTATAACTGGCAGGATTTGGGGAGCTGGGGGCTGTAAGGGTGACCTGTGTGGAAAGGAGCCATGAGCTGCCCTGTGTCAGTCCCAGGTGGTTCCAGTCAGCTCCAAAACAGATGAAAAGAGCCTGTTTCACACCAGAAACTGCAGTGTCAAGGCAGTATGCTGTGCCTCTTCTCAAATGTATTTAATAAAGGATGGTAGCTGCTAGGAACAGGAGTAACAGGAAGGGGATGTGAGAGGAGACACAAGGGCACGCATGAGGATAAGTATGGGAGGATGCAGAGAAGGAGACATGAGGAGGCATGAAAAAGGTCATGAAAAGGTGATATGAGGTGGTAGGCACAAAAAGACATGTATGAGGTCAAGTAAAAGAAGCCACAGAAACAAAGACATGAGGAGACCCAGGACAAGATGTGAGAGGAGGAGGTGTGAGGACATATGTAAAGAGAGAGATCGGGAATAAAAGGAAGAAGTGAAAGAAACATGTGGAAGGGAACATTGTTGGGTACATGGCTAGAGATGCTTTCTTGAAAGGAGACACATTGTGCTGGAGGAGGTGTTGTTGAGGACTGTGCCCCATGCTGGGTCGGGGCAACCCATGAGGATCTGCAGCTTGTGAAGGACCCACACTGGGGTAGGGTCACCCCTGAAAGGTCATGGCCCGTGGAGAACAGGGCATGTACATACTGAACAGTTGCAGGCTGTGGAGGATCCATGCTGGAGCAAAGGAGCAGTAAGAAGCAAGGAGCTGGAGGGGGGGAAGTGGGATGCAATGAGGAGCCAAAAGAAGCTGTTTCACACTGACCCTGTGCCACCTGTTGCCGCAACTGGGTCAATTTGAGTATAGCCCACAGTGAAAACCAGGGAAACTGAGACTAAGAAGAGGGGAGGAGAGATGTTGGACTGAAGATAAGCCTGGGTAAAGAGGAGGAAAAGCGTTTCCCAAAGTGCTTGTTTAAGTGTTGGTTGATGATCTCTGAGTTGGTAATGAAAAGCTTATGTTCACTTCTAATGACTTCAGTGAAATTCCCCAAGTCAATGCCTTGCTTAGGGCAGTGTATTAATTATGCTGGGGTTTAAAGTGTTTTAGCAGTGATGTGGCCAAACAGTATAAACCCTGTGTAGGTGTAATCTGGGTAGAGGTTCCTCCTTCCGTGTGTGAGATTGCCATACCCCTGTATTGCTGCATTGGTGTCTTCTCAGGTGCAGCTTTCTGGAGGAGTGTCAGCACCAGCTGTTTGGGAGTGGTGATCCTTGAACCAGGCGTGTAGACAAAAGCCAGAGAATAGATGCAGGTTTATTGTCAAGCCCTGGTATTCAGGGTGTGAAAGACGCATTGTGGGGCAGAGCCAGAGTAAACTTTTGCCATTGACTGTGTTGTTTCTGTAGGGTGGAGCTGCATAACAACCTCTTTTTCCGTGTCCCCAAACTCTTTGCTGGTGCAGTGCTACTAGCCTAGTAGTAACTATGCTGCATACTCAAGGTGTAATGTGGTTAAACAAACCTCACTCTTTCACGCATCTTCCTTCCTTTCAAACGCAAGTAGAGCTATAGAGAGAAAAGGGAGAGAAGTGCAGGAGGGCAGATGACAAGGTCTTGCCGTTTCTTGCATAGGGATAGAGTGTGTTACACTCTTACAATCTGCAGGAAAGCAAAGGATATGGAGGGGAAGGACAGTTCACTGGGACCACTGTTCCCAGGCTGGATGATGTCTACTGGTAGAGTAGAAATGCTCCAAAGAGGTCTGTGAGAGACTGAAGAGATGCTGAAAAAATCATAGGATAAGGCTTTTGTTCAAATGGAGGGGGAAAAAATGAGAAAAATAGCACTGCAGAGATTTTTTTCAACTGAAGAATGACTAATCTGAAATGGAAAATTCTGTTCTGTTATTAAGCTGACCCATAGCCACTGGTAACTCTGCCTGAGATTTGTCTCACAAAGCTTCTGTTTTTACTGTTGGATTGTATTGATTTTTTTTTTTCTCTTAAATGATGCAAGCTTTTACCAAAAGGAAAACAGATTAAGGCAGAGGAGACACTAAAATGTTTTGCATCTCTCAGAATTTTTGCTTTAAAGACTATATTCCTTGTGAAACCTTACTGATTTGAGTGTGTTTTTCTCAAGAGCCTGGCACCACTTTGACTGCAGGCTTTGAGGAAGGCATTGACATAGTGGTGACAGCACCCTTCAATTAGACTGTGCATTGACACGCCTTATTTCATAATGTTAAAAGCTGTTGGACTTTCTGGGAAATGTTTTTGAAGGAGAGTAGTCTTTGCTAGAGGACATTGTATCATACCAAATCCAACAGCCCAAGAAAGTTGGGACTGCTGCTGCTCCATGTCCAGCCAGCACCAAGGCTGAAGATTTATTGAGCAGGCATGCACACACACACGCACACACACACAAAGGACACACATGCACTACATGTATATGTATATGTACATCTACATGGCTGACCCCACAGATCCCAGGCAGATGCTCAGAGTACCCACGTGAACGTAAGCAGCAGCAACAGTCTCGTCCAGCTCCCCTCGCTGGCTGAACAGGGTAAAAGTCCACAAGTGAGAATATACATAGACATATGTACAAGGTGGATCACTTCAGCAGCTGGGTTTAGACACTGAGCCCAGTAGCTGCCCCGGATCCCAGTCTCCCCAGTTGCTGGCATCTGGAAGTACAAGTCCCCAGGGTTGCAGCCCTAATCGAGTGGTTAGTACAGACTATCAAAAACGCACACAGAGTGCTTGCCAGGATTCCTGTGTCAGATACCAGGTGCTCCGTGCTCTTGCCACTGACCCCCCACTCACCTTCCTTGCTCACAGAGCATTTTGCATGCTTGCAGGCTGGTTTACTTGATCTTTGCTAGCTGTTGTACACTTGCACACCCATGATCATTTGCATTTGTGGTTGCTGGCACCACAGACACATGGGCCTTCTGGCCTGTGGTCTGACTCTAGCATTCACACACTGATATGCACGTAGAACTGAATTTCCTCCCCCCACAAAGAGTCAGAAAGGAACTTAAGATGACGAGAGAGACTGCACTGATCAGGCACAAGGCGTGGCCAGACAAGTGTACTGACTCAAGATATTTACCAGCATCTAGTCCTCGTTATCCCCTCATGCTCCTATTTTCCCTGTCTTTCCAAAATGGCCTAAACCCCTCCATTGTCCTGCCTTTAGTTGCTTTGCTTAGTATCTCATAAGAAGTCCTGTGCAAATCCAAATGCCATTGTGCTCCTCTGAGCTTGAACTGATGGCCCCTGTCATCAGTTTTCCCATTTGTGAATAGCTCAGAAGGGTGCGTTTGGGCTCCCCCTCCTCCCATTGTCCCTCTGAGCTTTTTGTGGGTGTGCAGATGAGCTTTGTCACATAACCTCACAATCTGAACATGAGGTATAGTTTCTGATAGGGACCTATGGCAGTGTTGAGAAACAAAGATGCTTTTAAAAAGATAATGTAAAGGCATAACTCAAGCATGTTGGCATGAAGGAGAGTTCAGCATGTGTCTCTGCCATAGTACTGTCCCAAGGCTCATGGTCTGTTGCCTTCCCTGCCAATGTCTTTTTCTTCTTTCCTCCCCTTCAGATCACGACGGTTGTCTTGGGAGAGCAGGCCCTGACGGGAGCAAGAATGCTCAGGATGCCCAGCTACCTGCTAAAAGTGACCAGGGTGGTGCTGAGCCACAAGCTCAGGGCTCTGTTTATCCTCGCCTTTAAGTTCATGTCCTTTGCCTCCATCATTTTGTACTGGAGAATGATGGAGGATGCTAAGGGCAGGGTCCAGGTCTACAGCTTGCCTGTTGAGATACACTGTGCTCAATCTGTGCCTTCTCCTCCCTACGCCGTTGCTGGTGGGCCCTCTCCTTCCCCAGGGGACGTGTTCTTTGTGGAGACGTCAGAGCGAATGGACCCAAGTTACCTGTTCACATGTGCTGTGGAGTCAGCTGCCAGGACGCACCCGGGGACGAGGGTTGTTGTGCTCATGAAAGGTTTGTCAAGCGGGAACGCCTCGTTACCCCCCCACTGGGGCTTCTCGCTACTGAGCTGCTTTCCCAATGTGGAAATCCGGCCCCTGGACTTGCCAGAGCTTTTCTCAGGGACGCCTCTGGCAAAGTGGTACGTACAGGCTCAGCAGCGCTGGGAGCCTTATTTCTTACCCATCCTGTCTGACGCCTGCAGAATCGCCATCATGTGGAAGTTTGGTGGCATCTACCTGGACACAGACTTCATTGTGCTTAGGAACTTGAAGAACCTCACCAATGTGCTTGGTGCCCAGTCCAAGTATGTCCTGAACGGGGCCTTTCTGTCCTTTAAGCCCAAACACAAGTTCATAGAGCTTTGCATGCAGGACTTTGTGGAGAACTACAACAGCTGGATTTGGGGTCACCAGGGCCCACAGCTCCTAACTCGTGTCTTCAAGAAGTGGTGCTCTATTAGGAGTCTGCGGAGCAGTACGAGCTGCAAAGGCGTGAGTGCTCTGCCCCGTGAGGCTTTTTATCCCATTCGGTGGCAGGACTGGAAGAAATACTTTGAAGTGGTCAGCTCCTCAGAGCTTCACCACCTTTTTAATAACACCTATGCGGTGCATGTATGGAACAAGAAGAGCCAAGGGACAAGGTTAGAGATCACGTCCCAGGCTTTGCTGGCTCAGCTGCATTCTCACTTCTGCCCTGACACATACAACATAATGAAGAAGGAGTCTGAACGGCAGTGACTGAAGGGTCAGCTAAGAGATGTTTCCCAGGAGCCCACAACTCTCCAGCTGTTCCATCACAAATTAACCGTTTGAAGTGAGGTGGTGGGTGTTGAGGATGTAGGTAGCTTCAGCTGATGTCTGTGCAGCTGTCTTGAGTTTAACTATCTACCAGCAACGACTTGTTTCTCTGCAGGATGTTGCTTCTACTCTGTGTGGTCAGGCAGAGAAAACCTAGGAGGGGAGCAAGTGGTGGACCACTTGTGGCAGCCTCCATCAGCCTTTCAGAGGAGCAAGGCCCCTTTCAATGGCTGTACACCGTGAAGAGGCCTTTGTAGAAATGCATATCTCATTGCCTGATTCTCAGGACTTCTGAAGTGCAGTCCTCAAAGCAACAAAAGGATGGGGAAGCACATAGCAGCAACTGATGAGGAAGTTAAGAATGTGCTAGAGAACATGTCCTAAGGAAAAAAATGTAGAAGAAAGCAGAATAAAGAAAGGGCTGAAGTAACTTCTTTTCATTCCCTTCTCTTCTGAAGCCTTTGGTGGAGGAGATTCTCATGTCTGGTTTGAGCAGGGAGTAGGATACTGCAGAGATGTGGAAGTTTGGTGTCAATCAGAACACGGGGACCTGAGGCCAGCTCATAGTCCGGAAGGAGCTCTTTTGTCACAATGTTTAATTTTACAGTAGAGGCAAATTGAGATCCTGCGGTGAGCAGGAGACCTCATCCAAATCACACCTTAAATTGCACCTGACACTGGAAGAGACACTGCATTTTACATTGAGCTTGTCTCTCTGACCAGATGCTCATAACTGCATCTAAGATGCACCAGATCTTTGAGCACTTGAATGGATCCTAAAGGAAAGCCATGATATTTCCAGGGCTACTGAGAACTTGGTAGGGAACCTCTACTGCCATTTGAGTCATTTATGGTGGAGCTTTTCAAGTAGCCTGGAGTATTCCTGCAGTTCACTGTCCAGGAGTGCAAATCCCTCCTGGGAGGTCATGAAGGCAGTGGAAAGTTATACTTTTCTTCCTGAGCATCCTCCTGAATTGCAGTGGAGAAAGTTAACATCTCTGCAAAGTGCTGTTGTGGCTTTGAGGGTTCCCACCACAGAGGCAAATTTGTTGGACAAACAGTGGGAGTAAAATTTCCCCTTTCCTTGATGGCTAAAAGGACATACACGATGCTTGTTGTGGTTTAGTCCTAGCTGGCAGCTGAGCACCATGCTTGCTTTTCTCCCAGCCTGGTGGGGTAAGGAGGAGAATTGGAAGAAAAAGATAAAACTCATGGGTTGGGCTAACGACAGCTTGCTGGGACAGCAAAGGGAGAGAAAATAACAGCAGCAACACTTATAAAAGAATATACCAAGTGGCTGGTACACAGTGCGATGTGTTCACTGGAACCCAGTGCCCAGCCTGTTCCAAAGCAGTGGTGACTCCTCCCTGACCAGCTTCTCCCCTTATATACCGAGCATGATATCATATAGCGTGGAGTATCTCCTTGTCTAGTTTAGGTCAGCTGTCCTGGATGTGTCCCTTGCCAGCTTCTTCTGAAAACTAACTCTATCACAGCTGAAAACCAGGACAATGTCTTACAGTTCTTGTCAAAGGCTAATAGAAAGAGCATTGAGAAACAAGAATAAGGTTGACACCATCAGTGTAGTTATATCTGGTCCCCACCATGCTCTAAGGGGGATTGATGAAGCACATGAGCGTGGCACTACAATAGGGATAATGCAGATGAGCAGAACATTGGCCAACAGCAGTGGGGTGCTCCAGTGATCCCTCCGATGACCACGAGTCAGATCTTTAATGTCCCCTGTCCCCAAAGTGATAGCTCTTTCACATGGTGCTTCCTGAAAGTCGAGCGTGACTCAAGTGAGGAGTTCTAGATCTGCAGTTGTCTGAGGTCTTTCCTCCCCCCTCCTTTTTCTTTTTTCTTTTTCCTTCCCCCAGGTCAACCATTAGTGGTGGTTAGGCTGATAGTTGGACTTGATGGTCTGAAAGGCCCCTTCCAACCAAGACACTTTTATGATTCTACAAGTAATGTGAGGTTTTCTCAGTTTAGCCAAGGCAAAGGTCACAACTGTATCAGACTTGTGCATGCAATATTTTTGTTTGCCTCAGTTTTCTTTTGTCTCTGAAGTTATCCATCACTTTTCAGAAAACAGTTCCCCTCTTCCTCAGGGAATATAGCTGTGGGAGCTTAAGGAGAGAGTGTGTGGGTTTTGGGGTTTTGGTTTTTTTTTTTGTTTGGTTGGTTTTGTTTTGTTTGCTGGAGGTTTTTTTTTTTTACTGCTGAGCCATCTGGCATTGATCAGAGTCTGGTGCTGCCTTGATTGAAAGCACCTGCCTGTGAGTAGGGTGGGGTGTGAGGTCTCAGCACAGGTAGCTACTCTGGAAGGAAGAAGGTGCTGGAAGCGCCCCTCCAATGGCTGGCATCACATGCCTGTATGTATTGCCCAGCTTTATGGCATATCCTGGAGACATTCAAGATTTTGAACGTCTGCAGCTCTCCCAGCACTGAACATCTTTTAAAAACAAAGACTTTGTGGGCAAACTGCAGATCTTCCTGACTCTGTGAGCATTCTTCAATACACTAAGTGGTATAAATGGATGCTTTTTGCACTCTTTGCTCCCACTGTCACTACTCTGGGTTTTTTTTCTCTACTTTCTTTAGAAGCAGCAGCAAAATTGTCAGCCCTGGCCTAACGTGTGGTCAGCAAGGGACAGTTTCTTCTCCTACCGGTTTCTTCTGTTTTGGGCCATTTATGCTGAACAGAAGTATTTGGTAGGGGTTCCCAGAACTGACTTGGTAAAATGGTGACTGGTGATCATAAAGGGGTAAAAGGAGACTCTACTGTGGAAATACCATAAACTAGCTATGGGAGTGTTCAGGACCTACTGCAATGAATATCTGGCTTAATGTACCACTGCTTATTTTAGGAAAGTGCCTTTTTGGATGAGTGGGGTTTTTTGTTGTTTGGGGTTTTTTTGTGAGTTTTTTGTGTTTGTTTTGGGTTGGTTGGTTTGTTGGTTTAGTTTTTTTGTTTGGTGTTGCCCCATGTCTGACCCTCCCCACCCCCACAGAGTTGATGTTCTGAGATGTGATAAGGAGAGAATCAAACCAAATCAGCCTTTGTCCTTTTTTTCCCCTTTGTCTTGTGATAAATAAATAAATACAGTTTTTACTATTGTCTTAGCCAAGATGTCTTGTTCTGCGAGGCATTCGTGGTAGGTCTCAGTAGTCTGCTAATTATCACGCCCTGTCTCCTTTGTCCTTGAGCTCATGACGATTGGCTGGTACACAGGTGTGCAGTACGTCAAGGAGAGACGCCAGGGATAGTGGTTGGAGATGCAGAATTGGACAGTGCAACAGAAGAGGAGTAAGGAAAGATCAGTAAGATAATCCTGGACCTGGTCACCTGGGAAGGAACAGGTTGATAATTGTGTTCTCTGCGCTGTCTGAAAGCGCTCCTACACCAGGAGTTCTTGTCTTGGAGGGGATCTAGGATGCGCACTAAATGGTAATGCTCTATAGGGCTCTCTTCCCCACCCCCCACCCACAATCTTCTCTTCCCTGTTTCTTTTCCCTCCTCCCTGAAATGTGCAGACCAGGAAGGCTGTTGTGCAAAGCAGGTTAAGAGCTTGGGGAAAAGTGCAGTTACCTGTCTTTAATCACGTACACATTGGGAGCTGAGGTCTGCCTGGGGCTGGTTTGTCCTCACCAGGAGAGAGAGGGGGGGGAAATAAAGCTCTCCACATACTCTATTTGGATATACCATTTGTGAATGCTGGCACTCTGGTCTGTCTTACGTACTTTAGGCTCATCTCTCTCAAGTTCTGTGACTGTTCCCTGTGTTCACTTGGCTTGTGGTGTGTCTGGTACCTTCTTTGTCACCATGGCTGGAACTCAGGTAACAGAGCATAATCCAGAAGAGAAAACTACAGGAGGAAGTTACTTCAGCTGTATCCTGCCATTACAACTCAACCTGAAATCTTGGTCTTTACATTTGTTTATAATTGATGGAACCAAATAGCAGCTGCCATTGGTCTGCAGTATATTGGTAGAGGTACCAGAAGTAAACAAGTACTCTTCACAACGTGGAATCTATGTCCAGGAGTGAAAGTAGATAGGTGCATGAAGTCTGGCAAGTTAGATATGGAAACACCATTAGGCTATAGAAAACATCAGAGAGGTTGTGGATGCCCCCTCCTTGGCGGTGTTCAAGGCCAGGCTGGATGGGGCTTTGGGCAACCCAGTCTAGTGGAGGGTGTCCCTGCCCATGGCAGGGGGCTGGAACTAGATGGCATTCAAGGTCCTTTCCAACCCACACCAGTCTGTGATTCTATGATTGACTGAAAAACAATTAAAAAAAGACATTAAAGCTACAGTGGTTTGGGGTTGTGGGGTTTTCTTTTTCCAACTGCAGAAGGGATAGGAAGCATGCTAGAGAGGCAGGAGGTCTGTAGGAGATTAGAGAATGAAAGGGAGTTCACAGATCAGTTCAGAGAAGCAAACCAAACCTAATTTCTGCATCTGGCGACAGGTAGGAGGAATTTGGGGATGCTTCTCTACACTATAATCCATCTTTGTAGGGAATGCATGGTGCAGCCCCTTGTGCATCACCATGTCCATAGACTGAATGAATGGACAGATGATGGGTCCTGATAGGATGCATACTTGAGTGCTGTGGGAGCTGGTTGATGTCATTGTGAAACCACTCTTTGTTATGCTTGAAAGGTTGTAGAGGTCAGGGGAAGTGAAGGGAAACAAAAGTGACTTCTATCTTGCCTGTCTTCAAGGAGTACAACGAAGAGGATTGAGAGAACTACAGGTCAGTCAGTGTCACCTTGGCCCCTGGGAAGGTCATAGAGCAAATCCTCTTGGCAGTAACCTGCAAAAGTAGGACAAGATTAGGAGTAACTGGCATGGATTTTAAAGGGGAATTCATGCCTGGCTAAGATGATAGCCTTCTATGATGAAATGACCAGCTCAGTGGACAGGGGAGGATCATTGGATAGTGTTTATTGCAGCTTCAGTAAGGTTTTTTGAGTCTCCAGAGGAGCCTCGTACCACATAAAACAGTGACCTGTGTTTGAAAGCTGACTGAACTTCTGGACTTGAAGGATTGTAGGAAGTGACACACAATCCTGGTGGAGGCCAGTAACTAGTGGCAAACTCAAGATCTGTGTTGTGGCCGGTACTGTTTAATGTTGTTTATTAATGCAGTTCTCTGCATTTTGCAGACAATAAAAAAACTGGGAGGAGTGGTTGATAGACAAGCTGTTTTAGCTGCCTCTCAGAGTGACCTCAGTAAGCTGAAGACACAAGCCAACATATTGCTGAGCATGATACCATATGGTATGGAATATCTCTTTGGTCAGTTGGGGTCAGCTGTCCTGGCTGTGTCCCCTCCCAACTCCTTGTGCACCTGCAGCCTACAGGATAATGGTCTGGTCTGAGAAGCAAAAAAGGCCTTGACTCTGTGTAAGCACTGCTCAGCAATAGCAAAAGTGTCTCTCTGTTGTCAACACTGTTTTCAGCATGAAGTCAGAGCAGCCTCATGCTGGCTATAATGAAGAAAATTAACTCTGTCCTAGCCAAAACCCGTATGATTCTGTTAAGCATTGCCTGCAAGGTCAAGGGAACCAATCCTTCCCTGCTACTCAGCACTGGTAAGACACGTCTGGAGGGCTGTTTCTGGGCTCTCTGGTAAAAGTGAGACATAGACATACTGGAGCAAGTCCAGCAAAGAGACACTAAGATGAGAAAGGGACTAGAGCACCTGGCATACAAGGAGAGGCTGAGAGAGCTCTGATGAACTTTCTTGGAGAAGAGCAGGCTCAGGGGCTGCCTTGTTAAAGTGTATAAATACCCGATTAGAAATGGGTGGGGGTAAAGAAGGCAAGCCAGGTTCTTCTCAGTGGGATCAACAAATAGATGGATGAGGCACAATGGGCACAATGAAATATGGGGAATAAGAATGGAAGAAATGGTCGTGAAACACTGAAACAGGTTTCCCAGAGAGGTTGTGGAGTCTCTGTCCTTGGACAAAGTTCCAAAGAGCTTACCCACTGTTGGCTTCTTATGACACCGCTCTGTCCATGGTGCTGCAGTGCTTGAAGGATTTAGGGAGGAATGAGTGGTCTGGGAATGCCTACAGAGTAGTTGGCCTGATGTCTGGCAGGTAACAGAGTAGAAAAATCGTAAAACCAAAGTTTGGTGTCTGTATGGATAGAGGTGGTATCTTATGAATGTGTCAACATGTCCTCTGTCAGCTGCCATTGAGCACAGGGACGTAGGGGAGCTCTATCATAAAATGAGGGACACCTGAATTTGTCAAAGTCCTTGAGTGAGGTATCTGGCATAAGAGCAGGTATTCCCAAATGGATCAGTATATTCATTGGTCAGAAGAACAGGTGTTTGGAGGGGCATTCAGAGCTGAAGTCTTGGGGTTCAAGGAGGCAGCCTGTGAAACAAACTCTGACATCAGTTCTCGTGGCAGCCACCCAAGCAGCGTGAGCACTGGGAAGTCTTTGCAAAGAAGCAGAAAACAAAACAGCAAAATGCTTTCCTGCCAGTGTCTGACGCTTAAAGCTCAGCGTTAATGGGCTTCCAATTATTTATCTTTTTCCCCTATTTTTGTCTCGTGCGTTCCTTATTGGGTGACGTTCACAGCCCAGCCCCATGATGTCACATCCTCCCTCATTTTCTTCTTTTCTCAGCATGTTCAGACTTTTTCACCATTCCTTTTCAGAAAAGGAAGTCCCAGACCACAGAGTCTCAGGGGCGCTCAGGGGTACTAACCTCTTCCAAATGTTGTCCAGCTGAGCGGTCGCTTCTGTGGTGTCTGGAAAGCCGGGACGGGTGAGTAGTATTTACAGTTTCTGTTGAGTGGGGCTTGTGGTTTCAGAGGAAGGTGCAGCACCATATTTCCCGTGATTGTTTTGCCGTAGAAGGGGACTGGCTCGTGCAGCGACCTTGTGCAGTTCCTTCTCTAACTAAAAAATATAAGCTGTGCTTTCCTGCCTTCTCTATAGTAATAGGCTTTGTTCCCTCAAGTTGTTACCTGCTTTCCTTCTACAGTTTACTAAGGTGAAACTGATTTACCAGGATTCAGTCTGCTGTGGTGTGGAGAGAAGCGGAAATGGGTTATTTCAGTAGCAGCAGAGTGCATTCTTTGCTGCCTGTAACAGCCTGTACTTTCTGATGTAGGGCCTGAAGGCCCTGTAACAATAGTGAGGAGCTAGGAGACTATTTCAGAAAGGATGAAGAGATAAAATTTAAGCATGCCAAGTCCAGGCCAGTGGTAGCCACAGAGAGCCCACTTTTGTTTGAGTTTATCCAGGAGTTTGTCCCCTGGGCCTGCACTCCATTTCATCCTAAGCCATAAACTCTCATTGGATCCTAAACTGGACATTGACTGCTGTGTGTTGACCTGAAAGCCTAGAGTTGGTAGGATACTCTGTGGTGGTTTAGGCTTTGCTGGAGGCGAGATGCCCACCAGTCGATCTATCACTCCCCTTTTCAGCTGGACAGGGAAGAAAATATATATTGAGAGGCTCAGGAACGGAGATAAGGACAGGGAGAGATCATTCCACAATCAATGTCACAGGCAAAACAGACTCAACACAGAATAAAGGAAAGAAACTCTCTAATTAATTGCACTGCACACCCAGTGACACCAGAGTCAGGTAATGAGAAGCGAGACCAGATCTTAAAGCGCCTCCCCCAGCTCCTCCCTCCTTAGCAGACTTCACTTCAGTCATGATTTTGCTCCCTTCTTCCCCCATTGTCGCACAGGGAGGGGCAGGAAATGGGGGAATGAAGGTTTTGTTTGGTTCCTCGCAAGTTGGTTTCCTTCTTGGCCGGGGATGGGGGGCATTCATTCCACACACCCTTCCCCTGCTCCAGCATGGGATCCCACCCACAGGAGACAGTCCTCCACGAACTTCTCCAACTTGAGTCCTTTCCCATGGGGCTTCAGATGTTCACCAGCTGCCCCAGCGTGGGCCACTGCTATCCTGGGTTTCTCCATGGGCTGCAGGGGCATCTTTCTCTCTGGTACCCTTCACTGGCCTTGATGTTTGCACAGTTTCTTGCATCTCATTCCCTTCTCTGGTGGCAAAATGCAGGTGGTTATGGGTTTTTCCTCCTATATGTGATTCACAGAGGCGCTGTGACTATCGCCAGTTGGCTCAGCCTTGGTCAGCAGCAACTCTGGCCTTTAATCAGCTGACATTTACTCTCTGGGGCCACCAGAGAGCTTCTGGCTGCTTCTTGCAGGAGCCATCCCTGCACCCCCACCTTCTCCACGAGTACACAGCTACGCAAAACTGCAACAGACTGTTTTAGAACTGACCAACAGCCAAATTTAAGCGTGCTGCCCTGAGGTAAAGGAAGGAGAGTTCTGCTCTGCTCTGACACTCTCCCAAGTCTCGTCGTCTGCTGCCTTGCCTGTCAGTGCCTTTTTTTTTTTCCTCCAGATCACAGCAGTTGACTTGGGAGATCAGGCTCCAACGAGAGTGAGATCACCCAGGATGTCCGACTGCCTGACCAAACTGACTGCAGGGCTGATGAGCCAGAGGCTCAGGTTTCTGTTAATCCTCACCATTTCATTTGTGTTCTCCCTCATGTTCTACTGGAGAGGTGGGGAGCGCTCTGAGGGACAGTTCCACAGCTTGCTGACTCAAAGCATGTGTGGTCAGATTTTGCCCAATGCCAGTGGAAGCACTCCCCTACCTGGGGACGTGTTCTTTGTGGAGACGTCAGAGCGAATGGACCCAAGTTACCTGTTCACATGTGCTGTGGAGTCAGCTGCCAGGACGCACCCTGGGACGAGGGTTGTTGTGCTCATGAAAGGTTTGTCAAGCGGGAACGCCTCGTTACCCCCCCACTGGGGCTTCTCGCTACTGAGACGCTTGCCCAATGTGGAAATCCGGCCCCTGGACTTGCCAGAGCTTTTCTCAGGGACGCCTCTGTCAAAGTGGTACCTGCAGCCTGAGCACCAGAAGGAACCTTATTTCCTACCTGTCCTGTCTGATGCCTGCAGAATCGCCATCATGTGGAAGTTTGGTGGCATCTACCTGGACACAGACTTCATTGTGCTTAGGAACTTGAAGAACCTCAGCAATGCCCTTGGTTTGCAGTCCCAGGATGTCCTGAACGGGGCCTTTCTGTCCTTTAAACCCAAGCATGAGTTCATCATGCTTTGCATGCAGGACTTTGTGCAGAACTACAATGGCTGGATCTGGGCACACCAGGGCCCAGGACTCTTAACTCGTGTCTTCAGGAAGCAGTGCTCCATCAGTAATATCCAGAACAACAGTAGCTGCAAAGGGGTGCGTGCTCTTTCCCCAGAAGCCTTTTATCCTATTCGCTGGGAGGACTGGAAGAAGCTGTTTGATCCAATCAGCTCCTCGGAGCTTCACAAGCTCCTTCGGAACACCTATGCGGTGCACATATGGAACAAGCTGAGCCATGGGACAAGGCTAGAGATCACGTCCCAGGCTTTGCTGGCTCAGCTGTATTCTCAGTTCTGCCCAGCCACCTATGTGAAGATGAAGGAGGACTCTGAAAAGGTGTGATGTGACCTATAGGCCCTTGGCAGCAGGGGAGTTCCCCAACCTGAAGGACACCGAGTGCCTTTCACCTTCCCCAGAGTTGGCTTGTAGCCCACAGAGCAGGTATCCTGTGTGGCAGCGCAGCGATTTGTGTAATTTCTGAAATGTGCCTCAGATCCTGAGTGCTTCAAATACAGAGTGGAACCCGAGTCTTGACTCCTTGGTTGTCCTTTGGTACCCTTGATGCTGCAGGGAAGGTGAACACATTGTTCATCGGTGCTTCTCAGTTGCTCCTCTGTTGCTGTTGTGTCAGTTGTGTGAGGTCTGAAAGCCTCTGGGGTCGTTTCAACAGCTGCAGGAAGCCTTGGCTTGTTGCTCTCTGAAACATTCCTCTGTATGTGAATAAATGCCAGCCAGTGCTAGAGGGCACGTGTTAGAGGGCCTTGGGAGCACATTCTGCAGGTGCAGGTAAAGGTTCTTATGTTATAAAAATTGCTTTAAGAAGTGGGAAGTGTTTTAAATCCCTGCTTGCCTTGGTGCAAATTTGTTCTTGCTTTCCAAATGTACTGAATTTCAAAGACCTTTTCTACTGGTTTAAATTCCACAGCAGCAGGCCGATTTTTCTGGTCCTCATCAGGAAAACCAGTGGCCAAAAGCTGTTTTTTACCAGCATGGTGAGATGTGACAGGAATTGAAATTATACTGTCCTGCATCGAAGTAGAATTGTCATTATGTAAATGATGTGTTGACAGGACCCGAGGAAATGTATTCGGGACAGCACTGGTGGTAAAATTGTTGGTAGGCTGTCAGTGACTGAGGCTCTTCCCTGGTTGGTTGTTTTTGCTCATAGTGGAAATAAGTTACCTGGGTTAATAAGTACCCATAGGTAAAGTAATAAGCAACTCACAGTAACGCAGCTCAAATTCAGCTTAGAGCAAACTTCTTTCTGGCACTTGAAATTCTGTTTTGTGAGCTTTGCTGTCATCTTTGTCAGGAGAGTGGTTTTGCACCTTTTCTTAACCTTCCGTGTTTGCTTGATAGGGCAGGGTCCTTTTGGGGAAGTATTTCCATCAAATTCTGGGATTGTTCTGGGAAGGGCTGGATGCTGAGATGTGCAGTTTGTCATGCATCTCTTGCAACTCTCGTTTCAGACTGGATACGCGTAGTACCACAGAGAAGTACTGACATCTGAGTACAGTAACTTGCCAGGGTTCTTAGGCAGCAGCAGATTGCTGGTAGTAACGTGCAACAGGGTATCTCTGTGCTGGGTTTTCATGCCCAGCAAAACACAACGCAAGGAAATGCCTTCCCGGGCTATGAAGGAATCCAAGCGTAGCCTCCATGGGTGGTTGCTGTTAGGTTGCAGTGCCTGGCTGCACAACTGGTGATTTTCATTTTACTGGGGTGTTTTTTTCAAGAGGGGAAAATAAAAAGGCATTGCTTGTGTTTCTTGTCAGCAAATCTGCGCTGGCTCAGCTGTATCGGAAAGCGGGATTTTAGGGGAGGGGATGCAGAAGACCCAGGGGCATAGGAAGCCTGCAAAGCAACTTGGAAGGCTTTTCTGAGGAGGAGACGAACTGAGGGCCTGAGACTGGTGCTGTTTGTAGAAGGTGCCTGAGAAGAAAAAGCCCAAACGTTTTTTTTGCTATTGTTGCCTATGACACGGCCAGGTGCAGACTTCTCGGTGGCCTCTGTGGCACAACAGTTTCTGGGCAGGATGGGAACAATGAGAGAGGTAAGTCAGCACGGGCATGGTGGTCACAACTGAAGAGGAAGCAGGAAAAAGGCAGAGCAGCCTTACGGGTGAGCTGGTGGGCTCCTGCAGCCTGCCTGGCCATGGTGGGGCCACACGAAGGCCATGGCCAGCCAAGGCTTTTACGGGGAAGCCTGTGCCCCTGCTATCGGGAACGGGGCAGGGACAATGGAGGCAGTGGATGTGCTGGTGGGGAGGTCAGCATATGCCACCTGCTGCCTGGAGTTGCCTTTGTGTGGAGAGGTGCTGAGGCAGGGCAGCAGTGCCCTTGCTGCCATCTTCCCAGATGGAGGATAGCAGCTTGCCAGTCCCTCCTTCAGCTCCTCCTCCTGCCCTGCTCAGTTTTCTCCAAAGCATGGAAAGCAAGGCTGGGCTGACTCAGCTGTCCCTCCTGCTGCTGCCAGAGCTGCACAGACCTCACAGATGTCACGTGCGTACCGGGGCAGTGCCCCACCAGTCTGGTTGCGCTGGGAGGGCAGCAGCTGAGGTGATGGTGCCACTATGGCACAGCCTTCTGGAAAGTTCTGCACATCTGGGGGCTCTTGATGGTGAAGACTGAGGGGAAAGAAGTCATTGAGTACCTCAGCCTTCTCCATATCCCAGGTCACCATGTTGCCTGTTTGATTCCAGAGTCTCGGGTCTTACACAGAATCACAGTATGACAAGCTTGCCAAAGACCTCTAAGATTGAGTCCAACCATTCCCGTCCTCTGCTAAACCATATCCCTAAGTACCTCATCTATCCATCTTTTAAACACATCCAGGGATGGTGACTCAACCCCCTCCCTGGGCAGCCTGTTCCAATGCCCGACAACTCTTTCAGTGATGAATTTTTTCCTAATATCCAATCTGAACCTGCCCTGGCACAGCTTTGTCCTGTCACCTGGCTGAAGAGACCATTACCCACTTCTCTGCAACCTCCTTTCAGGTAACTGTAGGCAGTGATAAGGTCTCCCCTCAGACTCCCCTTCTCCAGACTAAACAACCCCAGCTCCTTCAGCTGCTCCTTGTAAGGTTTTCCCTCCAGCCCCTTCACCAGCCTGGCTGCCCTTCTCTGGACTTGCTCGAGGACCTCGCTGTCCTTCTTATGGTGAGAAGCCCAAAAGTGAACACAGCACTCGAGGTGCAGCCTCACCAATGCTGATTACAGGGGCACCATCACTTCCCTAGATGTACTGGCCACACTATTTTCTGATACAAGCCAGGATGCTGTTGGCCTTCTTGGCCACCTGGGCACACTGCTGTCTTGTGTTCCATCAGCAGTCAACAGACAGTCCCAGGGCCTTCTCCACCTGACAGCTTTCTAGCCAATCTTTCACAAGCCTGTAGCTCTGCATGGGGTGTTGTGTCGCAAGTGCAGGACTCTGCACTTGGTCTTCACAGAATTATCAACGTTGGAAAAGACCTAAAAGATCATCCAGTCCAACCATTCACCTATTACTACTGGCTCCCACTAAACCATGTCCCTCAATACAGCATCCAGTCTTTCCTTGAACACCCCCAGGGTCGGTGACTCCACCACCTCCCTGGGCAGTGCATTCCAGTGCCTGACTACCCTTTCAGAGAAGTAGTGCTTCCTAATGTCCAGCCTGAATCTCCCCTGGTGCAGCTTGATACCATTCCCTCTAGTTCTGTCGCTGTCTACATGGGAGAAGAGGCTGACCCCCAGCTCACTACAACCTCCCTTCAGGAAGTTATAGAGAGCTATAAGGTCTGCCCTGAGCCTCCTCTTCTCCAGGCTGAACAATCCCAGCTCCCTCAGCCGCTCCTCGTAAGGCCTGTGTTCCAGACCCCTCACCAGCTTAGTAGCCCTCCTCTGAACGCGTTCCAGGGCCTCAATGTCTTTCCTGTAGTGAGGGGCCCAAAACTGAACACAGTACTCGAGATGCGGCCTCACAAGTGCTGAGTACAGGGGGACAATTACCTCCCTGTTCCTACTAGTAACACTATTTTTGATGCAAGCCAGGATGCCGTTGGCCTTCTTGGCCACCTGCACACACTGTCGGCTCATGTTCAGCCGTGCATCGATCAGTACCCCCAGGTCCATTTCCTCCACACAGTCCTCCAGCCGCTCCACCCCAAGCCTATAGCGCTGCCTGGGGTTGTTGTGGCCAAAGTGCAGGACTCGGCATTTGCTCTTGTTGAACCTCATGCCATTGGCTTCAGCCCAGCTCTCCAGCCTGTCCAGATGCCTCTGTAGGGCCTCGCTACCCCCAGGCAGATCCACACTCCCAGCCAATTTAGTGTCATCTGCAAACTTACTGAGGGTGCACTCAATGCCCTCATCTAGGTCATCAATAAAGATATTGAAGAGGACAGGCCCCAGCACCGACCCCTGGGGAACACCACTCGTGACCGGTCGCCAGCTGGATTTAACTCCATTTACTACCACTCTCTGAGCTCGGCCCTCCAGCCAGCTCCTTACCCAGCCGAGGGTGTACCCATCCAAGCCACGGGCTGCCAGCTTCTGCAGGAGAATACCGTGGGAGACAGTGTCAAAGGCTTTGCTGAAGTCTAGGTAGACCACATCAACAGCCTTTCCCTCATCCAGCAGATGGGTCACTAGATCATAGAAGGAGATCAGGTTGGTCAAACAGGACCTGTCCTTCATGAACCCATGCTGGCTAGGCCTGATCCCCCGGCCATCCCGCACATACCGCGTGATCTCCCTCAAGACTATCTGTTCCATAACCTTCCCTGGAACCGAGGTCAGGCTAACAGGCCTGTAGTTCCCCGGATCCTCCTTACAACCTTTCTTGTAAATGGGAGTCACATTGGCGAGCCTCCAGTCTTCTGGGACCTCACCAGTCAACAAGGAGAGCTGATAGATAATGGAAAGCGGTTCGGCTACCACCTCTGCCAGTTCCCTCAGCACTCTCGGGTGGATCTCATCCGGCCTCATGGACTTGTGGCAGTCCAGTTGGAGTAGGAAGTCTGTGACCATTTCTTCCAGAATCACAGGGGAGTTAGCATGCTCCCCAGCCGAGACTACCAGGTCAGAGAGAGGAGTACCCTGAGGATAACTGGTCTGACCTTTAAAGACAGACGTAAAGAAGGCATTCAGAACCTCCGCCTTTTCCTTATCCTCAGTGATCACATTCCCAGCCTCATCCAGTAAAGAGTGGATATTCTCTTTTGTCCTCCTCTTACTGTTAATGTACTTATAAAAGAGTTTGTTATTCCTTTTCACCGCAGCGGCCAGGTTAAATTCAAGCTGGGCTTTTGCCTTTCTGATTTCACCTCTACACATCCTGACAACTTCCTTGAATTCATTCTCAGTTGCCCGTCCCTCCTTCCACAGGCGGTAGATTCTCTTTTTCTCCTGGAGCCTCAAGAATAACTCCCTATTCATCCACGCCGGTCTTCTTCCCCGCCGGCTCATTTTGCGGCTCAGGGGGACCGCCTGCTCCTGCGCCCTTAAGACTTCCTTCTTGAAGAGCAACCAACTCTCTTGTACCCCTTTGTTCGCTAAGACTAAATGCCAAGGGACTCCCCCTACCAGTCTCTTGAACAAATCAAAGTCCGCCCTCCGGAAGTCCAAGGTAGCAGTTTTACTGTTCCCCCTCCAAGCTCCACCATGAATTGAGAAATGTATCATTTCATGGTCACTCTGTCCAAGGCAGCCCCCAACCTTCACATCTCCTACCAGACCTTCCCTGTGCACGAACAGCAGGTCTAGCGGGGCAGTTCCTCTTGTGGGCTCTCTGACCAGCTGCATCAGGAAGGAATCCTCTATGGCCTTGTTGAACCTCATCCCCTTGGTCTCAGCCCATCGATCCAGTCTGCTCAGGTCTCTTTGAAGAGCCTCCCTACCCTCAGGCAGATCAGCACTTTCTCCCAGCTTAGTGTCATCTGCAAACTTACTGAGGGAACATTCAATCCCTTCATCCAGGTCGTTAATAAACATGTTGAACAGAACTGGACCCAGGACTGAACCCTGGGGGATACCACTCCCTGCTTCATCCGTCCTCCCCCTGATGTGATCCTTCCTTCCCATAGCATTCCTGAGTTGGCTCTGCAACACCCTGCTCAGTCCACTCCTCTCTGGCTGTTTCCAGCTGCTCCCCTTAGACATGGGATGGTGTGGAAAGAACCCGCTACTACCAGAGGTGAGCCAGCCGGCAACAAAATCTAGTGAGCAGCTCTCAAGTTGGTGACAGGGGCACCAGTTAAGCCAGCCTAAACTTCATGGCCACTTCCTACTGGGGAAGTGAGGAGCAGAGCTTGGTAGGTACTGAGGTGGGCACCCAACAGTTGGCATGGAGGCTAGTCCCGCTCTGGACATGGGGCATTCTGGGTTAGCTCTTGTGCCATTTTGGGCACGGGGCTGCTGCTGCAACTCCAGCTGGGCCATCGTCCCAACGAGGGCTAAGAATGGTTCCTGGGAAATTTCAACGCTCAGGTGAAAGGTGGGCTGAGACTTGAACTGCCCATCTGTGGGTTTGGTCCGTTTCCAGCAACCCCCACCAGTCCTGTAGGTCTGGAAGGGTACAAAGCACCAAGGGTCAGAGAGCTGCAGTGTCTGACGGTGAGCTTTGACTTACTTCCTTAGCTCTCCTCTCACTTTGTAAGGAGGTTGCTGCAAACAGCCAGGTTGCCAGCTAGTGCCAGCTTGTCTTTTTGTGTCCTGCACACTTGTGATCAGAACATTGTCTCTGCTGCCAGCACTGACAAGCGTTTTGTGAAATTTGATAAAGCCACCGAGCAAGTTTGCTTACCTGAAACCCAGCATGCCTGTGTTTTGTGCAGCTGTTACAGCTCTGAATTCATGCAACAAATTCCCTACTCTGTCTGAGTGTAACAGCATTACTGACCATTTCCCACCGATCTTTGACTGCTGCTTATTGTATTTAGGGAGACAGAAGGTGAATCACAGCTGAATGATGCTGCCATGACTGGCTAGGTGATTGTCTGTGGCTGTTTCTTACGTATGGTGTTGGTTCTCTCTGCTGCAAATAACAGAGTCTCTGTGGTTTTGCTTGATAACTTCACTGAGATGCCATCACGCTTACAGCCACATTCTGTACAGTGATTGGGGAATCAGCAGCTGCAAAAACTGCTGTATCATTTCTCCCCACGGTCTCTGTTTTTCACAGAAACTTGCTAAGACCCTCCAACTCTTTGCTGTGGCTTCCTTTTAGTTCTTCTTACCCCACGGAGTGTCTCTCCAGTGCTGTTTTAGAACTACACATGTGGGTATTTTCACTTGCCCTTCCCTTGTTTCAGAAGACAACAGCTCTAGGAGACACGTAGGTGAAATTGGATATTGCGGGGCTCCCCCTGGAAAGGCAAAAGATACACTTCAGGGACAGGTAGCTTAAGCATCCTCTGTATCTAGCTGCAGTATCCCATCAGATGCGGGATCGATCTTTCCTTTGGTATATTAGCTAAAGTTGTGTCATGTCCTTCCTGATTGGCATGTACTCAGCATCTGTTCAGACTCCACCTTTCACCCCTTTATATTTTTCAGAACAGGAAGTCCCGGACCACATCAGTTGTAGGTGTGTGCAGGTGCACTAATCTCTTCAAAATGTTGTCCAACTGAGCGGTGACTTCTGTGGTGTCTGGAAAGCCGGGACAGGTGAGTAGCATTTGTAGTTCCTCTTGAGTGGGACTTGCTGTTTCAGAGGGAGGTAGAGCGCCATATTTCTTGTGAAGAGGAAGAGAAACCTCTCTCTTACAGGTTACCTACCTAAAACTAATTTTCAGGATTCAACCTGCTGTAGTGTGGAGGGAGGGGGAAATAGGTACCTCATTAGCAGAGTGCGTTCTTTGCTGCCCGTAACACTCCTGGCACACGCTGGCCTTTTTCTGCGGGAGAACGTTCTGGGAATACAGAGCCAATGATTTGTGTGTGGGCTGCTTCTCCTCTTGTCCACCAAGCCCCCGTGCCTCGTGGTGAGCACTGACTCCACACTGTTGCATTTGGAAACCTCCCAATGAGGCTGACAAGACATTTTCTGGATATACGGGGAGTTAAGTATGTTACCCAGTTCTAGTAACCAGAAACAAAACATAAATTGTGTTGGGCTAGATGAGTTCTTTGTCCTGTTTCCTGCTTGGTTACAGATTAAAGCTTTTGTTGTTTCCTGAAGCGCTCTGTTCTGGAGCATGCAGATTTGGAGCAGAGAGAGACCGAAGGGAGGCAGAAGAAATGCTAGAATCCTCCACCATGCTTTGCACTGTTGAGTGCCCTGAAAGCCCAGAGTAGGTAGGAGACTGTGTGGTGGTTTAGGCTTCGCTGGAGGCGAGATGCCCACCAGTCGGTCTATCACTCCCCTTTTCAGCTGGACAGTGAAGAAAATATATATTGAGAGGCTTAGGAGTCGAGATAAGGAACAGGGAGAGATCATTCCACAACCAGTGTCATGGGCACAACAGACTCAACACAGAATAAACTCGCTAATTAATTGCACTGCACTGCACACCCAGTGACACCAGAGTCAGGTAATGAGAAGCGAGACCAGATCTTAAAGCGCCTCCCCCCACCTCTCCCTTCTTAGCAGACTTCACTTTAGTCATGATTTTTCTCCCTTCTTCCCCCCCATTGTGGCACAGGGAGGGGCAGGGAATGGGGGAATGAAGGTTTCGTTTGGTTCCTCGCAAGTTGGTTTCCTTCTTGGCCGGGGATGGGGGGGCATTCATTCCACACACCCTTCCCCTGCTCCAGCGTGGGGTCCCACCCATGGGAGACAGTCCTCCACGAACTTCTCCAACTTGAGTCCTTTCCCATGGGGCTTCAGATGTTCACCAGCTTCCCCAGCGTGGGTCACTGCTATGGCGGGCAGTCATAAATCACAATGTCTCTCAGTCCCAGTCCTCCATGGGGAGCCAGCCTTCCCCCAGCAAACCTACTCTAGCGTGGATCTCTCCCTTGCTCATCTCTGTGTCTCTGTCTCTCTCCATTGGTAGCAAGTCCTGGCAGGGGCTTCCTCCAATGCAGGTCACAGCATCTACTCTATGTGTCCACTTGCTTCAGCGTGGGGCCTCTCCATGGACTGCTGGTGGGGTCTTGTCCTTTTCCATGGGCTGTGGGGGGACACCTGCTCCACCATGGTTTTCTCCATAGGCTGCAGGGGCAACTTTCCCTCCAGCTTCTGGGGCACCTCCCCTCCCCCCCCTTCACTGGCCTTGATGTCTACACAGTTTCTAACATCTTCTCATTCCCTTCTCTGGTGGAAAAATGCATCTGCTTGTGGTTTTTTTCCTCCTATATGTGATTCACAGAGGCGCTGTGACTGTCGCCAGTTGGCTCGGCCTTGGTCAGCAGCAACTCTGGCCTTTAATCAGCTGACGTTTACTCTCTGGGGCCACCAGAGAGCTTCTGGCTGCTTCTTGCAGGAGCCATCCCTGCACCCCCACCTTCTCCATGAGTACCCAGCTACGCAAAACTGCAACAGACTGTTTTAGAACTGACCAACAGCCAAATTTAAGCGTGCTGCCCTGAGGTAAAGGAAGGAGAGTTCTGCTCTGCTCTGACACTCTCCCAAGTCTCGTCGTCTGCTGCCTTGCTTGTCAGTGCCTTTTTTTTTTTCCTCCAGATCACAGCAGTTGACTTGGGAGATCAGGCTCCAACGAGAGTGAGATCACCCAGGATGTCCGACTGCCTGACCAAACTGACCGCAGGGCTGATGAACCAGAGGCTCGGGTTTCTGTTGATCCTCACCATTTCATTTGTGTTCTCCCTCATGTTCTACTGGAGAGGTGGGGAGCGCTCTGAGGGACAGTTCCACAGCTTGCTGACTCAAAGCATGTATGGTCAGATTTTGCCCAATGCCAGTGGAACCCCTCCCCTACCTGGGGACGTGCTTTTTGTGGAGACGTCAGAGCGAATGGACCCAAGTTACCTGTTCACATGTGCTGTGGAGTCAGCTGCCAGGACGCACCCTGGGACAAGGGTTGTTGTGCTCATGAAAGGTTTGTCAAGCGGGAACGCCTCATCACCCCCCCACTGGGGCTTCTCGCTACTGAGCCGCTTTCCCAATGTGGAAATCTGGCCCCTGGACTTGCCAGAGCTTTTCTCAGGGACGCCTCTGTCAAAGTGGTACCTGCAGCCTGAGCACCAGAAGGAACCTTATTTCCTACCCGTCCTGTCTGACGCCTGCAGAATCGCCATCATGTGGAAGTTTGGTGGCATCTACCTGGACACAGACTTCATTGTGCTTAGGAACTTGAAGAACCTCAGCAATGCCCTTGGTTTGCAGTCTCAGGATGTCCTGAACGGGGCCTTTCTGTCCTTTAAACCCAAGCATGAGTTCATCATGCTTTGCATGCAGGACTTTGTGCAGAACTACAATGGCTGGATCTGGGCACACCAGGGCCCAGGACTCTTAACTCGTGTCTTCAAGAAGCAGTGCTCCATTAGTAAACTCCAGAACAACAGTAGCTGCAAAGGGGTGCGTGCTCTTTCCCCAGAAGCCTTTTATCCTATTCGCTGGGAGGATTGGAAGAAGCTGTTTGATCCAATCAGCTCCTCGGAGCTTCACAAGCTCCTTCGGAACACCTATGCGGTGCACGTATGGAACAAGCTGAGCCATGGGACAAGGCTAGAGATCACGTCCCAGGCTTTGCTGGCTCAGCTGTATTCTCAGTTCTGCCCAGCCACCTATGTGAAGATGAAGGACGACTCTGAAAAGGTGTGATGTGACCTATAGGCCCTTGGCAGCAGGGGAGTTCCCCAACCTGAAGGACACCGAGTGCCTTTCACCTTCCTCAGAGTTGGCTTGTAGCCCACAGAGCAGGTATCCTGCGTGGCAGCGCAGCGATTTGTGTAATTTCTGAAATGTGCCTCAGATCCTGAGTGCTTCAAATACAGAGTGGAACCCGAGTCTTGACTCCTTGGTTGTCCTTTGGTACCCTTGATGCTGCAGGGAAGGTGAACACATTGTTCATCGGTGCCTCTCAGTTGCTCCTCTGTTGCTGTTGTGTCAGTTGTGTGAGGTCTGAAAGCCTCTGGGGTTGTTTCAACAGCTGCAGGAAGCCTTGGCTTGTTGCTCTCTGAAACATTCCTCTATGTGAATAAATGCCAGCCAGTGCTAGAGGGCACGTGTTAGAGGGCCTTGGGAGCACATTCTGCAGGTGCAAGTAAAGGTTCTTATGTCTGGTGAAGTATATGGGGAATATATAAAAATTGCTTTAAGAAGTGGGAAGTGTTTTAAATCCCTGCTTGCCTTGGTGCAAAGTTGTTCTTGCTTTCCAAATGTACTGAATTTCAAAGACCTTTTCTACTGGTTTAAATTCCACAGCAGCAGGCCGATTTTTCTGGTCCTCATCAGGAAAACCAGTGGCCAAAAGCTGTTTTTTACCAGCATGGTGAGATGTGACAGGAATTGAAATGATACTGTCCTGCTTCAAAGTAGAATTGTCATTATGTAAATGATGTGTTGACAGGACCCGAGGAAATGTATTCGGGACAGCACTGGTGGTAAAATTGTTGGTAGGCTGTCAGTGACTGAGGCTCTTCCCTGGTTGGTTGTTTTTGCTCATAGTGGAAATAAGTTACCTGGGTTAATAAGTACCCATAGGTAAAGTAATAAGCAACTCACAGTAACGCAGCTCAAATTCAGCTTAGAGCAAACTTCTTTCTGGCACTTGAAATTCTGTTTTGTGAGCTTTGCTGTCATCTTTGTCAGGAGAGTGGTTGTGCACCTTTTCTTAACCTTCCGTGTTTGCTTGATAGGGCAGGGTCCTTTTGGGGAAGTATTTCCATCAAATTCTGGGATTATTCTGGGAAGGGCTGGATGCTGAGATGTGCAGTTTGTCATGCATCTGCTTGCAACTCTCGTTTCAGACTGGATACGCGCAGTACCACAGAGAAGTACTGACATCTGAGTACAGTAACTTGCCAGGGTTCTTAGGCAGCAGCAGATTGCTGGTAGTAACGTGCAACAGGGTATCTCTGTGCTGGGTTTTCATGCCCAGCAAAACACAACGCAAGGAAATGCCTTCCCGGGCTATGAAGGAATCCAAGCGTAGCCTCCATGGGTGGTTGCTGTTAGGTTGCAGTGCCTGGCTGCACAACTGGTGATTTTCATTTTACTGGGGTGTTTTTTTCAAGAGGGGAAAATAAAAAGGCATTGCTTGTGTTTCTTGTCAGCAAATCTGCGCTGGCTCAGCTGTATCGGAAAGCGGGATTTTAGGGGAGGGGATGCAGAAGACCCAGGGGCATAGGAAGCCTGCAAAGCAACTTGGAAGGCTTTTCTGAGGAGGAGACGAACTGAGGGCCTGAGACTGGTGCTGTTTGTAGAAGGTGCCTGAGAAGAAAAAGCCCAAACGTTTTTTTTGCTATTGTTGCCTATGACACGGCCAGGTGCAGACTTCTCGGTGGCCTCTGTGGCACGACAGTTTCTGGGCAGGATGGGAACAATGAGAGAGGTAAGTCAGCACGGGCATGGTGGTCACAACTGAAGAGGAAGCAGGAAAAAGGCAGAGCAGCCTTACGGGTGAGCTGGTGGGCTCCTGCAGCCTGCCTGGCCATGGTGGGGCCACACGAAGGCCATGGCCAGCCAAGGCTTTTACGGGGAAGCCTGTGCCCCTGCTATCGGGAATGGGGCAGGGACAATGGAGGCAGTGGATGTGCTGGTGGGGAGGTCAGCATATGCCACCTGCTGCCTGGAGTTGCCTTTGTGTGGAGAGGTGCTGAGGCAGGGCAGCAGTGCCCTTGCTGCCATCTTCCCAGATGGAGGATAGCAGCTTGCCAGTCCCTCCTTCAGCTCCTCCTCCTGCCCTGCTCAGTTTTCTCCAAAGCATGGAAAGCAAGGCTGGGCTGACTCAGCTGTCCCTCCTGCTGCTGCCAGAGCTGCACAGACCTCACAGATGTCACGTGTGTACCGGGGCAGTGCCCCACCAGTCTGGTTGCGCTGGGAGGGCAGCAGCTGAGGTGATGGTGCCACTATGGCACAGCCTTCTGGAAAGTTCTGCACATCTGGGGGCTCTTGATGGTGAAGACTGAGGGGAAAGAAGTCATTGAGTACCTCAGCCTTCTCCATATCCCAGGTCACCATGTTGCCTGTTTGATTCCAGAGTCTCGGGTCTTACACAGAATCACAGTATGACAAGCTTGCCAAAGACCTCTAAGATTGAGTCCAACCATTCCCGTCCTCTGCTAAACCATATCCCTAAGTACCTCATCTATCCGTCTTTTAAACACATCCAGGGATGGTGACTCAACCCCCTCCCTGGGCAGCCTGTTCCAATGCCCGACAACTCTTTCAGTGATGAATTTTTTCCTAATATCCAATCTGAACCTGCCCTGGCACAGCTTTGTCCTGTCACCTGGCTGAAGAGACCATTACCCACTTCTCTGCAACCTCCTTTCAGGTAACTGTAGGCAGTGATAAGGTCTCCCCTCAGACTCCCCTTCTCCAGACTAAACAACCCCAGCTCCTTCAGCTGCTCCTTGTAAGGTTTTCCCTCCAGCCCCTTCACCAGCCTGGCTGCCCTTCTCTGGACTTGCTCGAGGACCTCGATGTCCTTCTTATGGTGAGGAGCCCAAATGTGAACACAGCACTCGAGGTGCAGCCTCACCAATGCTGTTTACAGGGGCACAATCACTTCCCTAGATGTACTGGCCACACTATTTTCTGATACAAGCCAGGATGCTGTTGGCCTTCTTGGCCACCTGGGCACACTGCTGTCTTGTGTTCCATCAGCAGTCAACAGACAGTCCCAGGGCCTTCTCCACCTGACAGCTTTCTAGCCAATCTTTCACAAGCCTGTAGCTCTGCATGGGGTGTTGTGTCGCAAGTGCAGGACTCTGCACTTGGTCTTCACAGAATCACAGAATTATCAAGGTTGGAAAAGACCTAAAAGATCATCCAATCCAACCATTCACCTATTACTACTGGCTCCCACTAAACCATGTCCCTCAATACAGCATCCAGTCTTTCCTTGCACACCCCCAGGGTCGGTGACTCCACCACCTCCCTGGGCAGTGCATTCCAGTGCCTGACTACCCTTTCAGAGAAGTAGTGCTTCCTAATGTCCAGCCTGAATCTCCCCTGGCGCAGCTTGATACCATTCCCTCTAGTTCTGTCGCTGTCTACACGGGAGAAGAGGCTGACCCCCAGCTCACTACAACCTCCCTTCAGGAAGTTATAGAGAGCTATAAGGTCTGCCCTGAGCCTCCTCTTCTCCAGGCTGAACAATCCCAGCTCCCTCAGCCGCTCCTCGTAAGGCCTGTGTTCCAGACCCCTCACCAGCTTAGTAGCCCTCCTCTGAACGCGTTCCAGGGCCTCAATGTCTTTCCTGTAGTGAGGGGCCCAAAACTGAACACAGTACTCGAGATGCGGCCTCACAAGTGCTGAGTACAGGGGGACAATTACCTCCCTGTTCCTACTAGTAACACTATTTTTGATGCAAGCCAGGATGCCGTTGGCCTTCTTGGCCACCTGCACACACTGTCGGCTCATGTTCAGCCGTGCATCGATCAGTACCCCCAGGTCCATTTCATCCACACAGTCCTCCAGCCACTCCACCCCAAGCCTATAGCGCTGCCTGGGGTTGTTGTGGCCAAAGTGCAGGACTCGGCATTTGCTCTTGTTGAACCTCATGCCATTGGCTTCAGCCCAGCTCTCCAGCCTGTCCAGACGCCTCTGTAGGGCCTCGCTACCCCCAGGCAGATCCACACTCCCAGCCAATTTAGTGTCATCTGCAAACTTACTGAGGGTGCACTCAATGCCCTCATCTAGGTCATCAATAAAGATATTGAAGAGGACAGGCCCCAGCACCGACCCCTGGGGAACACCACTCGTGACCGGTCGCCAGCTGGATTTAACTCCATTTACTACCACTCTCTGAGCCCGGCCCTCCAGCCAGCTCCTTACCCAGCCGAGGGTGTACCCATCCAAGCCACGGGCTGCCAGCTTCTGCAGGAGAATACCGTGGGAGACAGTGTCAAAGGCTTTGCTGAAGTCTAGGTAGACCACATCAACAGCTTTTCCCTCATCCAGCAGATGGGTCACTAGATCATAGAAGGAGATCAGGTTGGTCAAACAGGACCTGTCCTTCATGAACCCATGCTGGCTAGGCCTGATCCCCCGGCCATCCCGCACATGCCGCATGATCTCCCTCAAGACTATCTGTTCCATAACCTTCCCTGGAACCGAGGTCAGGCTAACAGGCCTGTAGTTCCCCGGGTCCTCCTTACAACCTTTCTTGTAAATGGGAGTCACATTGGCGAGCCTCCAGTCTTCTGGGACCTCACCAGTCAACAAGGAGAGCTGATAGATAATGGAAAGCGGTTCGGCTACCACCTCTGCCAGTTCCCTCAGCACTCTCGGGTGGATCTCATCCGGCCTCATGGACTTGTGGCAGTCCAGTTGGAGTAGGAAGTCTGTGACCGTTTCTTCCAGAATCACAGGGGAGTTAGCATGCTCCCCAGCCGAGACTACCAGGTCAGAGAGAGGAGTACCCTGAGGATAACTGGTCTGACCTTTAAAGACAGACGTAAAGAAGGCATTCAGAACCTCCGCCTTTTCCTTATCCTCAGTGATCACATTCCCAGCCTCATCCAGTAAAGAGTGGATATTCTCCTTTGTCCTCCTCTTACTGTTAATGTACTTATAAAAGAGTTTGTTATTCCTTTTCACCCCAGCGGCCAGGTTAAATTCAAGCTGGGCTTTTGCCTTTCTGATTTCACCTCTACACATCCTGACAACTTCCTTGAATTCATTCTCAGTTGCCCGTCCCTCCTTCCACAGGCGGTAGATTCTCTTTTTCTCCCGGAGCCTCAAGAATAACTCCCTATTCATCCACGCCGGTCTTCTTCCCCCCCGGCTCATTTTGCGGCTCAGGGGGACCGCCTGCTCCTGCGCCCTTAAGACTTCCTTCTTGAAGAGCAACCAGCTCTCTTGTACCCCTTTGTTCGCTAAGACTAAATGCCAAGGGACTCCCCCTACCAGTCTCTTGAACAAATCAAAGTCCGCCCTCCGGAAGTCCAAGGTAGCAGTTTTACTGTTCCCCCTCCAAGCTCCACCATGAATTGAGAAATGTATCATTTCATGGTCACTCTGTCCAAGGCAGCCCCCAACCTTCACATCTCCTACCAGACCTTCCCTGTGCACGAACAGCAGGTCTAGCGGGGCAGTTCCTCTTGTGGGCTCTCTGACCAGCTGCATCAGGAAGGCATCCTCTATGGCCTTGTTGAACCTCATCCCCTTGGTCTCAGCCCATCGGTCCAGTCTGCTCAGGTCTCTTTGAAGAGCCTCCCTACCCTCAGGCAGATCAGCACTTTCTCCCAGCTTAGTGTCATCTGCAAACTTACTGAGGGAACATTCAATCCCTTCATCCAGGTCATTGATAAACATGTTGAACAGAACTGGACCCAGGACTGAACCCTGGGGGATACCACTCCCTGCTTCATCCGTCCTCCCCCTGATGTGATCCTTCCTTCCCATAGCATTCCTGAGTTAGCTCTGCAACACCCCGCTCAGTCCACTCCTCTCTGGCTGTTTCCAGCTGCTCCCCTTAGACATGGGATGGTGTGGAAAGAACCCGCTACTACCAGAGGTGAGCCAGCCGGCAACAAAATCTAGTGAGCAGCTCTCAAGTTGGTGACAGGGGCACCAGTTAAGCCAGCCTAAACTTCATGGCCACTTCCTACTGGGGAAGTGAGGAGCAGAGCTTGGTAGGTACTGAGGTGGGCACCCAACAGTTGGCATGGAGGCTAGTCCCGCTCTGGACATGGGGCATTCTGGGTTAGCTCTTGTGCCATTTTGGGCACGGGGCTGCTGCTGCAACTCCAGCTGGGCCATCGTCCCAACGAGGGCTAAGAATGGTTCCTGGGAAATTTCAAAGCCTGGCTAGGTGATTGTGGCTGTTTCTTACATATGGTGTTGGTTCTCTCTGCTGCAAATAACAGAGTCTCTGTGGTTTTGCTTGATAACTTCATTGAGATGCCATCACGCTTACAGCCACATTCTGTACAGTGATTGGGGAATCAGCAACTATAAAAACTGCTGTATCGTTACAGGGAATTATAAAATTATCCCCCATGCTAGGTGCATTTACAGAGAGGCACTTCAGCTGGGCCCCCAGTGAGGCTGATTTACTGGCTGGAATTCCTTTGGTGTATTTTCCCAGCATTTCTCTGTAGGTTCCCAATGCCTCAGGAGCCTCTGGGTCATCACTTCTAGCAGGCTGCGGTGTGTCCAGGATGTCTGAGAGCAACAGGATGAGGGTCTATGCCAGTACCCCAGCTCGGACGTGCCCTTCCAACTTGGGCAAGTCACACAGCTTGTCACAGGCAAGGCCGATGTTATCCCCCTCCCCTTTGGGGCCCAGTTTCATGCAGGAGATGAACAGGAGAGCTAGTGCACACCAGAATATGTTTTGGATTCTTGTAGCTGTGAGAGATTCTTTGATGCAGACCTTTTCTCTGGGTCTCTCCTGCCCTCTACATCATGGGCACATCAGTTTTTTACCTTCTAGTACAACAAAGTATGGTCTCAACTGCAGGCAGGACCAGATCTTTATGGTAAATCTCCCAAGTGGAGTGATCCATCAGCATGTTACTTTATGGCCACTTCACTGTGGAATCTGAAGGCTCCTACAGCAGAGCTGGAGCAAGTCATGCTCCCTGCTTCATCCGTCCTCCCCCCGATGTGATCCTTCCTTCCCATAGCATTCCTGAGTTGGCTCTGCAACACCCTGCTCAGTCCACTCCTCTCTGGCTGTTTCCAGCTGCTCCCCTTAGACATGGGATGGTGTGGAAAGAACCCGCTACTACCAGAGGTGAGCCAGCCGGCAACAAAATCTAGTGAGCAGCTCTCAAGTTGGTGACAGGGGCACCAGTTAAGCCAGCCTAAACTTCATGGCCACTTCCTACTGGGGAAGTGAGGAGCAGAGCTTGGTAGGTACTGAGGTGGGCACCCAACAGTTGGCATGGAGGCTAGTCCCGCTCTGGACATGGGGCATTCTGGGTTAGCTCTTGTGCCATTTTGGGCACGGGGCTGCTGCTGCAACTCCAGCTGGGCCATCGTCCCAACGAGGGCTAAGAATGGTTCCTGGGAAATTTCAAAGCCTGGCTAGGTGATTGTGGCTGTTTCTTACATATGGTGTTGGTTCTCTCTGCTGCAAATAACAGAGTCTCTGTGGTTTTGCTTGATAACTTCATTGAGATGCCATCACGCTTACAGCCACATTCTGTACAGTGATTGGGGAATCAGCAGCTGTAAAAACTGCTGTATCATTTCTCCCCACGGTCTCTGTTTTTCACAGAAGCTTGCTAAGACCCTCCAACTCTTTGCTGTGGCTTCCTTTTAGTTCTTCTTACCCCACGGAGTGTCTCTCCAGTGCTGTTTTAGAACTATACTTGTGGGTATTTTCACTTGCCCTTCCCTTGTTTCAGAAGACAACAGCTCTAGGAGACACGTAGGTGAAATTGGATATTGCGGGGCTCCCCCTGGAAAGGCAAAAGATACACTTCAGGGACAGGTAGCTTAAGCATCCTCTGTATCTAGCTGCAGTATCTTATGACTTGGCCTAAAACGCCCATTACAATCGTAATAACTGTCAACTCAAATATTTGCACATGCCGTTCTTCCTAGTGACAGAAGGAGGAGCTCTAAAGCTATTGCTAAAGTTCTAAATACTACCTGTCAAACCGTTAGGGCCATTCGCTGGCGGATTCATCCCTGTTTGGCACTGCTCTGCTCTTCCATGCCTAACAGACTGATCAGTCACCCAGTGAATGTTGGTATTGCCAGATTGTACCTCTTCTACTCTTGGTGGTAATGTTAATCTTGAGAAAACTGAGATCTTCTGCTTTTTTCTGGTGGGTCCCAAAAATACTCTCACCAGGCTTTCTGTGATCAGTGATATTGTTTGGGGTTGAGTATTTGACCCATTCTCCTAAAGACAACAGTGACTTGTGCAATCATGTTGAAGGTTGATCACAACTATGTTGCTGTGTTTCTACTTGATATACCGTAAATGTAGGGTTTGAATTGTTAAATGGCGTAGGGGAGTTGAAGTTACACTAAGATTGTGTGACAAAGATGAGCAATGGTAAGACAAGGCAGGGAAGGTATACCATGGTATACTTTCTCTTACCCTGTTTTTGTAGTTTATCCCTAGCCAGGAACTAAGCACTGCGTGACTCCTGACTCACATCCCCCTTGTAGGATTGGGGAGAGAACTGGAAGGATAAAAGTGAGAACTCATGGGTTGAGATAAAGACAGTTTAATAGGGAAAGCAAAAGCTGCCTGTGCAAGCTACAGAAAACAAGGAATTCACTCACCACTTCCCATTGGCAGGCAGGTGTTCAGCCATCCCCAGGACAGCAGGGCTCCATCATGCTTAATGGTTACTTGGGAAGACAAAAGCCATCACTCTGTGTCTATCCCCCTGCCTCCTTCCTTCTTCCCCCAGCTTTTTATTGCTGACCATGACGCCATATGGTATGGGATATCTCTTTGGTCAGTTGGAGTCAGCTGTCCTGGCTGTGTCCCCTCCCAACTCCTTGTGCACCTGCAGCCTACAGGATAATGGTCTGGTCTGAGAAGCAAAAAAGTCCTTGACTCTGTGTAAGCACTGCTCAGCAATAGCAAAAGTGTCTCTCTGTTGTCAACACTGTTTTCAGCATGAAGCCAGAGCAGCCTCATGCTAGCTATAATGAAGGAAATTAACTCTTTCTCAGCCAGAACCAGCACACCTGTGGAGCTAGATGTGGATGTTCATGACATAGTCTATCCCAACTCAGCTCTACCAGATTCTCCAGCTCTATCCCGGTCTTGATGACTCTATCACTGGGTCCCATGCAAAGAGCTGTAACTTTCCTATGCTTCCCCAGGATCTGATTCCCTCTAGCTAAACAAGAGGGAAACAAGTATAAACAAGACTCAGTTGTTTATACTGGTTATGCTAAATTCTAGGCCTGGAGGTTTGAGGACTTCCAGAGAAGTTATAATCCAAGAATTATACAGTCCCAAAGTAATTATGTCAAAGCAATTGTTATTGTGAACCGAGCATGTAACTCTTCCTTCTCTGAAATAGCTAAATGCTGTTAAAGAATTTGTACAGCCATTTGTTATCACTACTTGAAGTGTTACAAAGATCTGATGATGTTCTGTAACAAGACAGCTCAACAGTATACATTTTTTTTCTTGTTAGGATTGATTTTCCAGGTTTTAGGGATTTCTGAGTATCTCATGCTGCAATTTGAAAAACAGAAGATTGTAGAAATTGGTGATGCATGCTTGGCTTCATGTAGGTTGTCTTCCTGCACAAGACTTGTTGTATGATCAAACAATCATCCAAGTGTCTTCTAATTTTGGTTGGTTTTTTGTTGTTGTTGTCTGTGGTTTTGCTACTAAGGAAAATATCAAGAAAGCACATTTAAAGTCATGTAGGGCAGGAACCCCTTTCCTCACTGCAGGCTGCTCCAGTACTCCTCAGGAGCACCAAGAGTAAATGTGAGCACGTGCTGCTACAGCAGCATCAGATTGGGTGAAATCCTTGCACAGAGGAGTTTACAAGATCTTCCGTGTCCGTTCCCTTTCTGTTCCATGTTATCCTTTTTGTGCTTGGAACAAGAGAAACTTGCTACCACTTAGAGATCAGTCTTTACCTTATACAGCAAAGCATCTCTGAACATTTTACAGTTTTTGATTGGTAGGTTTTTTTCCCCTTCAGATATTTCCAACATTGCATTGCCTAGCTAGGCCTGTGAATTTAGCAAGCAAGGTCATGAAAATTATATGCAGTATTTTGCAAATCATGTATTGTCATAAAACATCCATTGGAAGGTTTCTTGATGTGTGTAGAAATTCTTGTGGCATAAAATGAGGGACACCTGAATTTGTCAAAGTCCTTGAGTGAGGTATCTGGCATAAGAGCAGGTATTCCCAAATGGATCAGTATATTCATTGGTCAGAAGAACGGGTGTTTGAAGGAGCGTTCAGAGCTGAAGTCTTGGGGTTCAAGGAGGCAGCCTATGAAACAAACTCTGACATCAGTTCTCGTGGCAGCCACCCAAGCAGCGTGAGCACTGGGAAGTCTTTGCAAAGAAGCAGAAAACAAAACAGCAAAATGCTTTCCTGCCAGTGTCTGACGCCTAAAGTTCAGCGTTAATGGGCTTTCAATTATTTATCTTTTTCCCCTATTTTTGTCTCGTGCGTTCCTTATCGGGTGACGTTCACGGCCCAGCCCCATGATGTCACATCCTCCCTCATTTTCTTCTTTTCTCAGCATGTTCAGACTTTTTCACCATTCCTTTTCAGAAAAGGAAGTCCCAGACCACAGAGTCTCAGGGGCGCTCAGGGGTACTAACCTCTTCCAAATGTTGTCCAGCTGAGTGGTCACTTCTGTGGTGTCTGGAAAGCCGGGACGGGTGAGTAGTATTTGCAGTTTCTGTTGAGTGGGGCTTGTGGTTTCAGAGGAAGGTGCAGCGCCATATTTCCTGTGATTGTTTTGCCGTAGAAGGGGACTGGCTCGTGCAGCGACCTTGTGCAGTTCCTTCTCTTACTAAAAATATAAGCTGTTCTTTCCTGCCTTCTCTATAGCAATAGGCTCTGTTCCCTCAAGTCGGTACCTGCTTTCCTTCTACAGTTTACTAAGGTGAAACTTATTTATCAGGATTCAGTCTGCTGTGGTGCGGAGGGAAGGGGAAATAGGGTACTTCAGCAGCAGAGTGCGTTCTTTGCTGCCTGTAACAGCCTGTAGTTTCTGATGTGGGACCTGAAGGCTCTGTGACAATGGTGAGGAGCTAGGAGACTGTTTCAGAAAAGATGAGGAGGCAAAATTTAAGCATGCTGCCTGAGGTAAAGGAAGAAGAGTTCTGCTCTGCTCTGACACTCTCCCAAGTCACGTCGTCTGCTGCCTTGCCTGTCAGTGCCTTTTTTTAATTTATCTTTCCTCCACTTCAGATCAGGATGGTTGACTTGGGAGATCAGGCTCCAACGATAGATCGATCGCCCAGGATGTCCGACTGCCTGACCAAACTGACCGCAGGGCTGATGAGCCAGAGGCTCAGGTTTCTGTTGGTCCTCACCATTTCATTTGTGTTCTCCCTCATGTTCTACTGGAGACGTGGGGAGCGCTCTGAGGGACAGTTCCACAGCTTGCCGACTCAAAGCGTGTGTGATCAGATTTTCCCCAATGCCAGTGGAACCCCTCCCCTACCTGGGGACATGTTTTTTGTGGAGACGTCAGAGCGAATGGACCCAAGTTACCTGTTCACATGTGCTGTGGAGTCAGCTGCCAGGACGCACCCTGGGACGAGGGTTGTTGTGCTCATGAAAGGTTTGTCAAGCGGGAACGCCTCGTTACCCCCCCACTGGGGCTTCTCGCTACTGAGACGCTTTCCCAATGTGGAAATCCGGCCCCTGGACTTGCCAGAGCTTTTCTCAGGGACGCCTCTGTCAAAGTGGTACCTGCAGCCTGAGCACCAGAAGGAACCTTATTTCCTACCCGTCCTGTCTGATGCCTGCAGAATCGCCATCATGTGGAAGTTTGGTGGCATCTACCTGGACACAGACTTCATTGTGCTTAGGAACTTGAAGAACCTCAGCAATGCCCTTGGTTTGCAGTCTCAGGATGTCCTGAACGGGGCCTTTCTGTCCTTTAAACCCAAGCATGAGTTCATCATGCTTTGCATGCAGGACTTTGTGCAGAACTACAATGGCTGGATCTGGGCACACCAGGGCCCAGGACTCTTAACTCGTGTCTTCAAGAAACAGTGCTCCATCAGTAATATCCAGAACAACAGTAGCTGCAAAGGGGTGCGTGCTCTTTCCCCAGAAGCCTTTTATCCTATTCGCTGGGAGGATTGGAAGAAGCTGTTTGATCCAATCAGCTCCTCGGAGCTTCACAAGCTCCTTCGGAACACCTATGCGGTGCACATATGGAACAAGCTGAGCCATGGGACAAGGCTAGAGATCACGTCCCAGGCTTTGCTGGCTCAGCTGTATTCTCAGTTCTGCCCTGCCACCTATGTGAAGATGAAGGAGGACTCTGAAGAGGCGTAATGTGACCTATAGGCCCTTGGCAGCAGGGGAGTTCCCCAACCTGAAGGACACCAAGTGCCTTTCACCTTCCCCAGAGTTGGCTTGTAGCCCACAGAGCAGGTATCCTGTGTGGCAGCGCAGCGATTTGTGTAATTTCTGAAATGTGCCTCAGATCCTGAGTGCTTCAAATACAGAGTGGAACCTGAGTCTTGACTCCTTGGTTGTCCTTTGGTACCCTTGATGCTGCAGGGAAGGTGAACACATTGTTCATCGGTGCTTCTCAGTTGCTCCTCTGTTGCTGTTGTGTCAGTTGTGTGAGGTCTGAAAGCCTCTGGGGTCGTTTCAACAGCTGCAGGAAGCCTTGGCTTGTTGCTCTCTGAAACATTCCTCTGTATGTGAATAAATGCCAGCCAGTGCTAGAGGGCACGTGTTAGAGGGCCTTGGGAGCACATTCTGCAGGTGGTAAAGGTTCTTATGTCTGCTGAAGTATATTATAGAATCATAGGGGTTGGAAGGGACCCCAGAGATCATCAGGTCCAACCCCCTGCCAAAGCCTCTCCATAGCTCATGTTGCACAGATAGGCGTCCAGACGGGTCTTGAATATCTCCAGAGATGGAGACTCCACCACCCCTCTGGGCAGCCTGTCCCAGGGCCCTGTCACCCTCACTGGGTAAAAGTTCTTCCACATGTTAGTGTGGAACTTCCTATGCTCCAACTTGCAGCCATTGCCCCTTGTCCTATCTCCACAGACCACTGAAAAGGGGCTGGTCATTTCCCCCTGCATCCCATACTTAAGATATTTATAAACATTAATAAGGTCCCCCATTAGTCTTCTTTTCTCCAGGCTGAACAATCCCAGCTCACTCAGCCTTCCCTCATAGGGGAGATGCTCCAGGCCCTTAATCACCTTCGTAGCCCTTCACTGGACTCTTTCCAGAACATCTGTGTCTTTTTTATACCAGGGACCCCAGAACTTGACACAATACTCCAGGTGGGGCCTGTCCAGGGCAGAGTAGAGGGGGAAATATGAGGGGAGTATATGAAAATTGCTTTAAGAAGTAGGAAGTGTTTTGAATGCCTGTTTGACTCAGCGTAAAGTTGTTCTTGATTTCCAAAGGTACTGAATTTCAAAGACCTTTTCTACTGGTTTACATTCCACAGCAGCAGGCCAATTTTTCTGGTCCTCATCAGGAAAACCAGTAGCCAAAAGCAGTTCTTTTACCAGTGTGAGTGAAGATCCTTGCTTGTAGAAATTCCTGTGGCACGTGAGTATCTAACTAGCCCCTCTCATGCTCTCAGAGGGTCTCAGCATCTGCCCATCTCTGTGTTAGTATGAGAAGGGAAAGCATTAATTTCCTTTCATTTGAGTATCATACATGTTTTGGAAGAACAGGGGCAGACATGACCACATGAGCAGATGGACCAGTGACCAGGTCCAGGTTTAGGAGCATTGTTCCCTGAGATGTTGTCTTCTTGTCACTGGGGATCTAGTCAATGAAGAAGCAGATGAGCGACTGCAGGCATCTCTGCCTGTAATGGGGACACAGGTGCCTGTACCATGGAATTATCAAGTTAGGTGAGATAAAGCCAACTGTGGGCCCGGGGGAACCTAATGAGGTTCAACACTGCAAGGTGTTGCACTTGGGCCGGAGGAGTCCCAGACAGAGACAAGATACAGACTGAGACAAGAGCTCCTTGAGAGTAGCCCTGCTGAGAAGGACCTGGCCGTCATGGTGGATGAGAAACTTAACATGAGCCAGCAGTGTGCTCTTGCAGCTCCAAAGTCCAATGGTATCCTGGGCTCCATCAGAAGAGGGGTGGCCAGCAGGGACAGGGAGGTGACTGTCCATCTCTACTCTGCCCTCATGAGGCTCCATTTGGAGTCCTGTGTCCAGGTCTGGGGGCCCCAATGCAAGAAAGATGTGGAACTGTTGGAGAGGGTTCAGAGGAGGACCACTAAGATGATTAGAGGGCTGGAGCACCTCCCCTATGAAGAGAGGCTGAGGGAGCTGGGCTTGTTCAGCTAAGAGGGGAGGGGAGGTCAGGTCAGGTCAGGTCATTGCAGCCTTCCAGTACCTGAAGGGAGCATATAAACAGGAGGTGAATCAACTGTTTAAAAGGGTAGACAATGGCAGAACAAGGTGGAATGGACTAAAGCTAAAGGAGGGAAAGTTTAGATTAGGTATTAGGAGGGGAGTTCTTTACAGAGAGATCAGTGAGGTGCTGGAACAGGCTGCCCAGAGAGGTGGTGGATGCCCGCCTGGTCCCTGGAGGTGTTCAAGGCCAAGTTGGATGGGGCCCTGGGCAACCTTGTGTAGATCCAGGCCTGGAGACTGGTGGCCCTACCTATGGCAGGGGGGTTAGAACTCTATGATCCCTTCCAGCCCAGACCATTCTATGATTCTAGGAAACCTGGGCAGACCCCATGCAACCTGCTTGCAATTTGATGACCATTCTCACATCAGAATATTTGCCCTGTGTGTCCAGGACACTGCAATTTTAAAATTTATTTGCAATTAACCTCTTCCTAAATGAGGAAAGAAAAAAAAAAGTACCATGTTTCTGCTGGTGCTAAATCAAAATTCCTGTCTGGAAGGCAAAACATGAGCAGGATGGGGTTATCGTTCATTCAGATATGCTCATTAACAATTCAGATATGTCATTAACAAATCAGAGAAATATGTGTATCAATTTTACATAGCCTTTTTCTAAATTCCATTATCTGCTGAAAAGTATGGTGTTGCCATGCACTAAGGAAGACTGATGTAAGTTTGATCCAACGTTTAATAAGAGCAGCAGTATGCTTCAGGGTTTGTCAGACACTCGGCCATAGCAGACTATTGATTAAACAGCCCACTGCAGACTAGAAGTGAATCATAAATTTTTACTCAAAATTAGTTGTATAACATCTTACTCCGCCGTCCAGTCCTGGGCCATCATCACCCCCATAAAAGCCTGGTCACTCTAACTACTTGGCTTCATTACTGGTGCTGAGGAGTACTGGATATGCTGTTCCAATGTGGGCCCCATGGCGGTACACAACGATCTGTAGGTCATATTGCTCTATCTTCACAGTTTCGCGTGTGACTCTTTCTTCAGCCAGCAGGAAAATGATGGTGTAAAGAGCAAATTCAAACTCTGGGCTCACTCCAATAAAGATGCTTCCAATTGGCTTGACTGAGCTTTTCCAGCTGAACTGGACAGTCAAAACTTGGTCATCTTTGTCAGGCTGAAAGCAGAAACAAACCAACAGAATAAGCTCCAATACAGCTGTTTATAACTTTATAATTTTGGGAGCATTGCAAGATTCAGCACCCGTCCTGTGCCAGCGTGCTATAGCTAGAGCACAGCATTTTCCCTGTCCTCTGGAGCATACATGAGCATTTATATCGATTAAGCTTCAGCAGTCTTATGATCCTGACACTTTTCTAAAAAAGAGAGTCTGGACTTGAGGGAATGGTAGTATTTCTTCTGCTTATGTACAACTGGGCAAATTAGGTTCAAAGCAGTTCTGCTTACAACTGCATCATTGTGCCTTGATTCATTACCACAACATTTATCTCCAGACCTGCTTTCTTATTTGCAGAGGCACCCTTCTTGTTCTTACCCTGGTCTTGTTCTTCCGAGTGATATATCCCTTATAGTCAATTTGGTTGCGCTTTTCCTGGAGGTAAAATTGCACCCAGTTGTGTAAACCTAAGATCTGTTTGCCACGCCTTGTTTCTCCAACAAAAACATGTTCAAAACCGCAAGAATCAGGTCTGTAATAAAACAAAGAATAATATGTAGGTCTTCTATGTGTTTCAGTAGTTCAGAGTGATAGAGGTAAAAGGCAAGACAATGCACAAGCTTGCTTAGGTTGATTTGTGAGCAGGTTTGGGGGGGGGGGGGTATTTGTCTGGATTTCACACAGAATCGCAGAATTACAAGTTTGGAAAAGACCTTTAAGATCATTGAGTCCAACCATTCCTGTCCTATGTGAAACCATATCCCTAAGTACCTCATCTATCTGTCTTTTAAACACATCCAGGGATGGTGACTCAACCCCCATCCTGGGCAGCCTGTTCCAGGCCCTGACAACTCTTTCAGTGAAGAACTTTTTTCCTAAAATTTTTTTTCCTTTGTGCCATTTTCCCTTGTCCTATCTCCTGTCACCTGGCTGAAGAGACCATTGTCCACCTTTCTACAACCTCCTTTCAGGTATTTGTAGTTGGTGATAAGGTCTCCCCTCAGCCTCCCTCTCTCCAGACTAAACATCCTCGGCTCCTTCAGCCACAAGTCATAGGATTTGCCCTCCAGCCGCTTCACGAACCTGGCTGCCCTTCTCTGCACTCGCTAGAGGACCTCAGTGTCCTTCTTATGGTGAGGAGCCCAGAACTGGACACAGTACGTGAGGTGTGGCCTCACCAATGCCAATTAGAATTGTTGGGTTTTCTTTCTTTGCATACAACTTGCAATGAAATCTAGCCACGAAGTCTAAATTTGTATTTGATGATGGAGGTTACTAGTAAATGCAACAGATACATTGCTGCTGCTTATCCAGATTTTAGCAAGGCTTCTGACACTCTCCCATAACAGACTCATAAGACAAATTGGTGAAGAGCAGATTAGAGAAGTGGATGAGTACAGCTGAAGGCCTGGGATTAGGGACACTAGGTGCAGTGCAGCTAGTGGCAGTTCATTGCTGGTGTACCCCAAAGGTCAATACTGTACTTACTGATCAGTAAGTCTTTAAATGGGATCTCTGTGGGAGCAATGAACACCTGATTTAGGACGTATTCTGAGGGTGTCTTCCAGTTCTGTGTGTAATAGATGGCACTTGGGCACTTCTGACCTAAATAAGAATAGGGTCAAGATTATCAGGGCCCCGCACCCATCAGACCTACCTGCCTCCTTCATCCCTGGCGTAGAGCTGGAACCAGATGTCATAGAGCTGATATTTGAAATCTGCAAGATTCGGCTTTGCTAGATTTTTTTTAAGCAGATATTCATGAGCTAGCTGAAGGATAGAAAACCAAGATACAGTGACAGTTTATTTTTTACTGCAGTGTTTTCAGCAGCTAAAAAAGATCTGTGTTACTCACTTTCATGACTTCTGTTGCTAAGATAGCATCAAGAAAACAGTTGTTTTCAACTACTTCTTCTGGAGTCACCACTTCTGCTACACCAGTTGATGTCTCATAGTTGTCCAATAGGGAAATAAAGGCTGCAGAAAAAAAGAAACTTTCACATGCTTATCGTGATCAACAGGACATATGCCTAATCATACTCGTGATCCAGTCATTAGAGAATCCCATCATAAAAAGATACACCTTGGCAGAAGAGGAAGGCAATCCTTTAAATGTCAGATTTCATTCTCAGGTATACAGTTGGGTGCAGGTCTAGAGGTGACTCAAGGCAAGACCACCGCTGTACTTCTTTTTAAGGTAAACAGCTTGCTGCAGAGCTTCTGTATGGAACCAAGTGCTATCTGGACACCAGAACCATGGACATGGCTTGTGAACTTGAGCTATGCTGGCGGAAGACTTTGAAGACATTACTTCAGTAAAGGTAAAAAACCTCAGCATAAACCTACATGAGATGGCTTGGGCACGTGGTCAGTGAGTGGATGGGTTTATTTTCTCCTTTGCACCCCTTTTGCCACGTGCTCTATCCTGTCACTTCATCTACTTGTCCTCTGACACTCAGTGGGGTTTGGGGGCTGATTCAGCACACCAAGCTGATAGGTTTTTGACCTCAAGTATTTTTCTAAGTCATTTCCTGCCAGGTTAGTGAGCAGAAGGGACTCAGCACAGAGCTCAGTGAATACCAGAGCTGTCCCCACTACACACACAATTGTGTGGCTCAGAGAAGGGGCCGGGGGCTGGGGGTGGAAGGGGCAGGGCACAGAGGAAAACAGTGCTCCCCACTGTGCTGGCTGTTTGATCAGCTTAATGTAACTTTATCTGGGGAAAAGAAAAATCAGGGAAGGAAATATACAGTCATAGACATGCTTGAAGGATAGCCCTCAACAGAAATGCAGGAAGTAGCTGTGGACCTAGTGCTATCTGAAAGGGCTAGAAGCTGTGATGAAAGGAGGAAAGATGTTTTGATTTTCCATAGATGGGATGACATCATAGCAATTATAAGAGTCTCATCCATTTCTCTTTGTAGTGGGAGAAGCGCAGAGAAATTCAGATTTTGGCTAAGGCACAAAGGATGTTCTACCCAAGGCTGAGACTATAGGTAACCTCCATGCAAATGTGGAAACTAGTTTCAAATGACATGGGGCCTGATGATCATCACCATCCAAATTATATATGATTTTACATTTTAGGCAAACACATAAAACCCAACACAGATGCTTCATGCCATTTCCACCATTAACAAAAGAATGGGTCTTACTTGCAAAAGTTCTTGTATTCTTCAAATGTTCTTCATTTACATTGTGAAACAGATGTCTGGCTGCTCTGTCCTGGACAGTGCTGTCACCTTGCTGTGCCACACCTGCTTTTCCCTAGGAGAAACACCAGGGGAAAGTAATGAAAGAAGCAGGATGTCCTTAGCCGAGACACTGTCTGCCTCTACAGTAATCAAAACCAAACTCACTATGCTATCGGGTCTTTCTATGCAATGAGAGAAGACATTACAGAAGAACTGCCAGCATAAAGAAAAAAAGACACAATCTCTGCCACTGCAAGAACCTGAAATGTCTCTGTTGACCCATTTTCAGAGAGGATTGTGATGACCCAGGTGACAGCTCAGTTCTGATCAGTAACCAGCTGTGCTATATACATCACAGATGGTTAAAAAAAAGTAATGTAGAGCCAAGAGTCCTTACCACCACAAATAAATAAAAAGGGGCTTTGTGCACCTTCCTTCTCTGTTCATCTGTAACCCACCGACTCACTGCATATAGTTTATGAGGCCAGGGAGATGCCTAGAGAGTTCTGTGAAGCTCCACCAACTTTGCATTGGTGGATCCTGGTGCTCTGAAGTTTCCAAACGCTTCTGGTAGGATTAAGAGCTTTTTAATCAGTGTTACCAATAAGCACATCCAAAATGGAAAGGAGGCTTTCCTGATGATTTTCAAGTTTTTGTTCGAAAAAAGAGCATTCTCAAGGACAGAAAAGATGAGTAGCAGTTTGCTAAGATGGGCAAGGGGTGACTGGAGCTTTGTTCTGAGGAATGGAGAAACTCTATGGGAGATGTTTTCCCCACACACATTTTGGTCAGGGGTAGGTACTCCTTTTCAGGTTTATCATCAGCAGAAAATTATAACTTATAATATGAAGCAACAGTAAAATAAAGCATTTGAGCACTTGCATGAGTATAAAATTGGATACTGAAAATTCATTCAATGGCCTGCTGCACTCTGCGGCCAAAACACGTGGTCATGTTTGCATCACACTCAGCTGGCAAGGAGGGAAACAGCTGCTCATCACATCTGATAGCCACTCCTCCCTCACAGTTACCTGTGGTAGCAACCTCACAGTTCCCTCTGAAACCTTCCTCACCAACACCTCTGTCCTTCACACTCTCCAGGAGAGACCCAGGAATTTCTCAAATTCCTCCCTTACTCTCCCAAGAATGACTTGGGACCTATCTCCCCCTCTCCCTTGCTGCAAGTCACCCAGACCATACACACAAGCAGTCATACACACAGAGAAACATCCAGGGTAGAGGGGACCTCAGGACGTCTCTAGTCCTGCTGAAAGCATGGTCAACATGGAATTGAGACAATATTGCTCAGGACATCTTGTTGGGTCTTGAAAACCTCCAGAGATGGAGATTTCACCATTTCACTGGGCTTCCTGTTCTGGTTGCATTTGTCCTTGTTGAATTTCATCATGTTCCTTCCTTAGTTTATTCCTCCAGCCTGCCTAGGTCCAGCTGAAGAGAAGCCTTGCATTTGAGCATACCAACTTCATCACCAGAGTTTTCTGTCATTTGCAAAATTGGAAAAGTTGCACTCCATCTCCTCCTCCAGGCCACTGATAAAGACATTCAATGTTCTAGGACCCAGGACAGACACCTGAGAGACTCCACTTACAGCCAGCTTCAAGCTAATGTGGACCATTGTTGTGTTCTCTGTACTGTTCCTTCTTCCAGGTGATTAGGGAGCTCTGCCTATGGCATTAGTGGAAATGACAAGGCCTAGGCAACTCTTCTAGGAAAAGACAGGTTTGCAGAAGACACCTTTTCCTACAGTACCATTCCGCCCTTAATCCTGATGGGACTTAGTAATTGGTTACCTGCAAATCAATTGTGTAGCCTTTCCCGGGCATAAGGCGGTTGACATCCATATCCCACATCTCATTGAAAAGCTTAGAAAGTTCATGGTTTACGGCCTTCCTATCAAGAAATCCAGAGAAACACATGTGTTAAAAGAGAGACATGCTGTTACTTCCCAAAGTAACTTCTAGAGTCTTCTAATGTCACTCTATGTTCTGAATGCTACCTTGTCATTGGGAGAGTTTTCTCTTCTCCCCACACCTTCCTGTCAGTGTTGCTCTAAAAAGCCACGGAGCTTTTGGTTCATGTTTATAACAAAAGAATGCAGGTAACCTATAGGGAAACCTGAGCCTTCCCTAAGGTTATTTTGGAATATATTTTAACAAAGTTCTTATTAGTAAGCCTTCCCACAATTTTCCATGCACTGGAATAAAAATGAAGTTGGTGATGTACAAACCAGAGGCAAGCAGAAGATTGTTAGCAGCACACAGCAACACTGCACAACAAAATAGGAAGCAAATAATCCTCTCTCAATGATGCTTTTCTAGCAGTAATCATATATACACCTCTTCTTACCTTTTTTTCTTGCAAGATTCCCCACTGGAGATGCTTTCCTGCACCTATACACGTGGTTATCCTCACAGCAAGTTAGCGTGACAAAAGGTGATTAAAACTCTAAACACACTGTCTGCCTACAATAAAATTCTCTCATGTGCATCTCTCTAATGCACATACAAACCTACCCAGGCTGGTCCTTTCCTCATTTTAATGGCATTTTGTCCTGCATAATAGTGTATATTTTTCAGATGTCTATCCATCCATCTTATCAACAAGATTTAGGAAGAGTTGCTATTGTGATGAACAGCCCGCAGGTAGCTCCAGTTTCAAAGGCATTATGTCCACACCAACACATAAGATCAAGCCAAAGAACAGAGCAGAGAAGGAGAAAGAGAAGTGGTTAGTCTTTAAAAGACTGACAGTTGAATTAATCAGTAACAAACCAGCACATGTACCAACGCCCAGAGAACTACAGCCTGATGATTTTGAATTTCTCCTCCAAACCCGATGCTCTCAAGAAGAGGAAAAAAAAATTGCAGAAATTTGTCAACAATGGATATTTCTTTCAAACAGACATTTGAGCAACTTGTTATTTTAACTATTGGTTCTCCCAGATTGAACTGAGGCACCTTCAACCCCAACTCTGAACCTCATAACAGATTATTGTTATGTATTCACCTATTCTGGCCAGGATGGACATACTCACTGCATCCTCCTGCCAATGGCAAAGTACACACTCTCTAGCAGAAGGAGTGAGCAAATACTGTGGTATGGTCACCAACAAGTCTTCTGACGTGGCAGTCTTGATGTGAGGCAGCTTGAGAGCCAGGAAGAGCAAACAATGAGGCAGGTGGGCACCTGCCCAGTTGTTAGCAGGGAGGGAATAGAAGTCATAGCAGAAAAGATGGCATTAATTAATTGTGGGAGAATAGTCTAGAAGTGGCATAAGCGACATTTTATGAGGCTTCCCTTGTCCTGGACTGTGCTTCATGGCTGGCTCAGAAACTGCAGGTTTAAACTCAGTGTTGAAAGGAACAGAAAGTAGCAAGCTGTGCCTGGAGAGCTGGGACTTTTTTTCAGATTATTGAGCAATCCTTTTTCTCCAAACTTGCCTTTGTAACCGTGGGATGGAACTCCTACATACAGCCCAAGACTGAAATCCTGAAACACGTAAGCAATCTGTGCTTAACCCCTTGAGAGCTGGTTGCCCGAAGAAATCAACACCCCCGGGTTAAGGGCCAAAAGCAGCCAGTTTACACTATTGCACCAGAGGGTAAGCTGCAGTAGCTGAGGAACATAAAGAACATGTATGATATTCCTATTATACTCAGCATTATTTAGAGTGGGGAAAGCAACCTCTTGCAGAAGGGCAGGGCAGTCGGCTGTGACTACCTTGGTTGCCACACCTCCGTCCTGCCTACAGCTGGGAATCTGAGCCGTCGCGTACCCCAGCCTGGCTGGAGGCACAGGCAGTCCGTTTTCACTCGGGCTCAGTGATACTTTGAGATTGTTGTTGATGGGAAATCTGCAAGATCATCCGAATTTTGAACTGGGCTTGAATAGGTGTCAGTACCTGAAAGAAGTAAAAGAACTAAAAATGCTAATGTGGTGGAGTGAAAGGATATGCTTGTTCCTAGGGTTACACAGAGATACAAAGGAAGAGGGTTTTTATGCTTGGAACTAGTACTTGCATGGATCTTACAAGTGCAGCAGAAGGAGGCAGTCATTGAGGAGCTATACTGAGCCCTTACCCAAACCCCAGGCTCTGCTTATACAGCAGAAGTGTGGCTTGTGGCATCACATTATCAACACTGGCTGTGCAGCCCAAATGAACCACCAGCTCAACTTCAGGGGAGCTTAGCCTCACAGCATTTCACCAAAGCCACCAACAGCAGCAGTTTTACTTTATTTTCAGCTGTACCTCCACATTCTTTTCAGAGTCTTAAGAAAAGTAGTTCCTCCTCAAAAGACTTTACAAACCAGCATCAAACAGAAGATTGTTCATCTCACCAGCTCAGCTGAAGACCCAAGGACAAGATTGGCAAGTTCACTGAACCAGAGATGCTTTTCAAACTTCCAGCACCATCTACATTCATGTTACCTTGGACTAAACTACTTCTATGAGATGATTTTCTCCTGGGTTCTGGACTCTCTTGCAGTCTACTCTGCATCAGCTTGTCCCATCTGTTTGAGTACCACCACATTACAGTTCACACAGTTTTTACTTTGCAAGTAACTACTGGTGGCGGATAGGAGCCTGCTGTCTGTTGAACATCCAAGGTATGTGAAATATTAGGAGGGGTGTAAGGTGTGTGTGTGTGTGTTAGTATTTTGGCCCATATATCTAGCATTTTCTATCCATATATTTTAGTATGTATATGTTTTGTTAAGAGTCACCTATACAGCAAATCAGTCATCCCTTCAGTACCTATTCCTTGTTCTTGTTCTGCTCTTGCCAGATCTGTCCTGTGTTTATAAAAGACTGTGGGGCTCTGATTGATCTTTCCTACTCTAAAAATGTTATGGAATATCACATAAGCTCATGAGGGCAAGCTCAAGGTGTCTGCTCAAGCGTGGGTTACAGCAAGAGCATACCTACTGATTTCAATCCTCATATTTATTTAATAAATAAGTACATATACTTCTACTAAATGTATTCCCACATTCAGAAAATGTGTCCCAAAAGTCCAAAGTCACTTAATTTTATAGAGTAAAAGCCTTTTCTTTCATCTTTCTCCGCTGGGTGCTACCACAATCTCATCATGGTTTTTTCCTCTCCTTTTTGTTGTCCCTTTAGTTTTCAAACAGAGCAGAGCACCTGTACACTTTCTAACTGAAGATTAGAGCAAGGAAAAATATATCCCTGCCAAAGCAAAGAACTTGTTCAGCAACTTTCATAGTCATCTTGTAAAAACTCTTTTTGGATAGTATTTCTTTAAAAAAAAATCCATAAACTTAGCTTACACACGTGAGGTGAGACAACTTCAAAGAGAAGCAGCCCAAAACCTTCATGCAAATCCATGACACACAGCATTTAAGTAAGGTTTTCCTGAAAAGGAGTATTGTCTATTTCTCTGGTTGTCAATGTGATTATATGTATGACTCAAACCAGAGATTTTTATCATTAATTCTCAATCCCCTCCCTATGGTGAAACCTCTTGGTTGTTAGATTTGTGCTTTCACATAGAATAAATTACTTCTGTGCAAGATGTCTGGCCAGTTGGGATTGTTCAGTTGGAGTCTTGCTTGGATGTGCTCACGTGCACAAAGCACCACCCAAATAACAAGAACACTTAGTTTTCACTTGTAAGAGCTGAGTAAATTTGGGAGGGAGGCTCTTCGCCATAGTAATCAATGCACCAGCAGTGCAGCTAGAATATATCCATTTTATTATAGCTTTCCAGTGAAATATTCACATGGTGTGCCTGTTTTTCCAAATTATTTTCTCACATGAAGCCTTCATTCTATTCAAAACGATGCCCCAAGAAGAAGTCTTTTATTGCTATAAATCAAAAGTGACTCAGGACATGAAGAGAATTAAAGGGTCAGCGGCGAATCACATGAGCAAGTCAACAGTGTCAAAGCAAGAAAAACATGTATTGTAAATGGGTCACACAGAGCCCTGCAAAGAAAGTTTGACTGAACATCTTCTTGAAAGTAAACTTACCTTTAGGGATCCTTTGAGCGACATCCAATTTTTAAAAAGCTTTTAATCTTGGCATAGAGAAGAAAAAGCATTTGGAAAGCCTGATGAGCAGCCATTTACAAGGAGTTTACAATTATTAAAAGAAAGTTGGTTGTAATGTTGTGAAATACATGCATCAGCTTATATGGTTAATGGAAGAGACAAACAATTCTCTCAACCTTCCTTTTATGCCAGTGTGCATGTTTCTTTTACTTGAGTCCAGTGCTGGTTTTCTTAGTTTAAAAATTGGTATTTGAAATAGCAAAGGATAAATAGGACAGGTTTTGCAGGTAGAAATGAAAACTCGTTGTCAAGGGACAAACACAAGAACGAGCAGTTACTTGGCCAACACTCGGTCAAAGTCCTGAGCACACAGGTGATGTTTGGAGAATGGATCTATGTTACCAGCTATGTTTAAGCAACACCTGATCTTAGCATCAGCTTGTTTTAGCTAGAACAGCTTATACTTCGGTCATCTCACCAACTTGTAATGCTGTAAGTTAGTAAACCAGAACAGAAACAGGAAGCCGTGCTGCATGTCACATAACTGCCTTTCACGTGTCTTCCAGAAAAAAATAGATCCCATCCCCACTGCTCTTCACATTAGAAAAGAATTAGTATGATTTTCTCTTACCTGTCAGCCATGCCAGGACAAAGGTTTTATCTCAGCAAATACACTGAGCAGGGAAGATACAAACGGAAGCTCAGAAATCCTTCTGGTAGTCCGAGGAGTGAAACCGTCTCCCTCTTATACTCTGCTTGCCCTCTGAGGACTGTCACTCAGACTGACAGGCAGCACAGGAAGGCAAAGGAGAAGCAGGAGGTGCCAAACCCTAGAAGAAGATGTGGAGTTTAAGGACAGTACCACGTCTCATGCCTCCCTCAGCGCAGGCACGCTCAGACCAGGAAGTCTGAGCCACCTCTACTAGGTTCCTGCTTTGCCTTATCGGTGCAATCACCATGGCAGAAAACACACAAGGCGACGGCAAAGAGACGCACAGCAACGGCATTCTCCCACCTGGGCTTTCAGGTCCGTGTACGAACTGCAGCCACGAGTCACGGCATTGCTTCTGCAGTTACGCTGGGTTATCCCTTAACAGATCCCCACGTGAATTTTGGGCCCAGAAATCAGCTCTTCAGGTCTGAAAGCCTTGACTGAGCTAGTCTTGGTGTTCTAGATACAGTTATTACTTGACAATAGAAGGGAAGTTGATAATAAAACAGGCATCAAAAAAATCATAGGTGGGGAAGAAAAATTTAAAAACCGTGTTCTTCTCTGTTTACAGCTGCAATTGCTAGTTGCAGCCTTGTGAATATTAGGAGGCATTATAACCAGGAAATGTTTTACAAAGGCAGCACTTTGCATGCACCACTGGTAGCAAGTGGTGGGAGGCACTGGTAAGTACAGGTACCCACTCTAGTGCCAGTGCTGGGAAGCATGCGTTCATCACACAGCTTAATTAACTTCCCAGTGGTTTAAAGCTTATTTTTGTATGATTGATCCTTTTCAATTTTCTCCTTCATAATAATCAATTATCAGAAAAATATAGCTTTAGGTTTAAACTGTATGTATGGATATACAGAAGCCAAAATGGTTTGGTATTAGGCTCCTATTTATACAAATGGTTCTGTACCTCTGGTGCATGTACCCCTCCAAAGAATCATATTAAAGCCATAAAAATCTGCAGGCAACGAGGAAGCCTGTTGCGTGGAATTGCACAGGGGACAGGACATGTAGCTAGCTCACTTAAAAGTGAAGCTTCCTTCTGACACGGGCAGGAGAAATTAATGTACTTCAAAATTGAACATCCTTAGCTTCAACATAATTTTTTCTTTACCATTTTTTTGTTACTATTTATTGCCATTCTGGGTAATCAAAATATATGACAAAAATACAGTGCCTGAGTTTATCAACTGAAGGCAGGAAGGCTTTTCCTAGGCTTTCCATTTAAAACATGAAAGTCATTGGGCATATTCTGTCTGTAACAAAGTTGCAACTCTTACATTCAAATTAGCAGAAAGAGACCAGATGGGAACCCAGGGAATTTACATTTACAAGCAGCATCATCACTGGAGTCAGTGGATTTAAGTTTATCTTCGATAAAATTACAGGTGGGATCAGTAGCATCGCTAATAATTTTGTAACTAAACACATACTTAAATGTGTTGTAAAACTTCTGCCCTGTGCTTTAGCTGTTGAGCCAAGAAAAACTAAAGATCCTGAAGAGTGTGAAAGGGAGTGTTTTTGCCAAGAGAAACAAAGCGCTGATCAAAGGCAAATGAGATCAGCACAGAAGCTGGATCGTTCCCAGGTATGATGCAGGCAGTAAGAAACTGTGAGCGTCCAGTGGCTTTCTCTGCTGAAGAGATCAGGCAATGCTTTGTCAAACCCACGGCACGGGGCACTGTATGTTTGTTCTGCAGGAGCTGAGGACGTGCTTCTCCTACTTTCCGTCCCTCTTTTCTGTCACGAGGGAGAAATATTTGGTGCTGTCTTGCTCACATGTGAACGACATTTCCAAAGGAATGAGGCAGCAGGCTTGTGGAAGATGCTCTGCCTAATAAAACTGCCACCTCAAGCATCAGAGGCTGACCTTTGGCAAGAGGAAGGATCAAGGAAACACTGTGCATAAGGCCTGTTTCTAAAGTATGCCAGCATCTCTGTGCATTTCTGGACTAAGTACTTCACTTCTTAACCAAGGTGGCTAATGGGTTAAGTGCTGGTTTGTCACCTCTAGTCTGGTGCCTAAACTTCCCTGAAGAGGGAAAAGGCTCACTCAGAGTTAATTTAAACCTCTTGGTTGATCTAGAGAGGGTGAGTGAGAACACTGTGCTTTACAAGCCTCCAGCCCAAAGCAGCCAGGGCTGACACATGCATGAAGGACACACCTGTGCTGGACAGGACAGGCTCACACAGGGAGCCTGAGTAACAGCTGGCAGCTAGAACTAGCACCCCACAGATCTACAGCAGGCTCAGTCCTTTCCCCAGAGAAGCCAGAACAGGCCTTCGGGTCACCTTTTGTGCATAGGGATGTTTCTGAGAAACTGAGTTTGCTGGACATTCCCATGGGAGCTTTGGCTACTGCTGCCAATTCTCCATAAGCTGACTAACACTGAAAAGCAGTGGAGATACAATCTGGGCTGGTCAGTGGGAACCTGGGCAGGTCAGAGCTCACTGTGAGCAGAGGGCAGCGACTTTGAGTTCTCTGTTCTTCCCTAAGTATTAATTCTCAAGCTGGACTCTCACCTGACACATTATCTCCCACCAAGCTCCATGGTCCTGGTGCCCAGCTTGTCTCATAGTTATCTGCCCAGTTCCCTAAGCATCAGCCCCTCAGCCCTGAAGTCCTTCTTCTCCCTAGCCAATGGTGCTATAAACCTTCCATTTACTTGGGAGTTTCCAGTGCAGCAGCCATCCTCTAAGAGAAAAGTTAAGAGGATTACACAGCCAGGCATGTTTTTGTCATGTAAATGCCAGGAATAAAGCAATTCCTGCTGCTTACTGTCTTTACCTACACTGTGCAGTGATCTGACCTGCTTTACCTCTAGTTTGCTATGTTAACCTGCCTTTATCAACCAGGGCTAGTTCCCAGGTTTAATAGGTAAACCATGGATGACTTATGGATGTTCTCACAGCCGGTTAGCTGCTTGCACAGGCAGCAAGCAGAGGGGCTGGGGGTAAGCAAGTGCCTGGGGATAAGGGTGGCTCGGTACCCCTGAGTGAGCTGAGGGGCTAAGGGAGGAAAATATTTTTAATTGTTTTGGGTTTTTTTTTGTTTTTAATTTTAATATTATATGCCTTCCTTTGATTTTTGTAAGGAGAAACTGTGCCTAAGAATCATTGAGGCCTGTTCGCTGCAAATTTGGACGCATTAATTAAAGAGCTGTGAGGCGCTTGATGTTTAGCATAGAGACAAGACACGTTTGCGTAATTAGTCGTTACTTTGTACGTAATTAGTCATTACTTTGTACGCATCAGTGTAACCCAGAATTTCAGGCAGCCTGGCTGAAAGAGTCCCTCTTGTCCCGCAGCTGGGTTCTTACACTTTGTGGGTGAGCATTGCCACTAACGGATCTGGCTGTTGGCCCAGGAGAGATGGAGTAAATTCGGAAGTGCCTGTGCTGGGTAGCAGGGCGCTGTTCTCCTTGCAGTTGGTGTGGGTGCTGGCCCTGAAGCAATACAGGTGGGGGAAGTTGTGGCTTGAGAAGCTTAGCTGATACAGAGTTTTGTGGTGCTGACATGCGTCAGTTACCATATTGCGAAAAGATAGTGGGGCTTCGATTGCTGGCTGGAGAAGGAAGATACGGCCATTTTATTATCCTTGCTTTCCCCCACCGTTATTTGGGCAGGTAAGAAGGAGGAGAAGCGATGTGTGGAAGCTGACTTCACAACTCACTAAGTGTTATAAAGAAGGTATGTTTATTCAGCGCTGGGTGCATGGGGAAGTGTTATACAGAAGGTATGTTTATTCAGCGCTGGGTGCATGGGGGATCGCTCCACCACGGATGTGCATACCAAAAGCAGTAATTCACCTTAACTATATACAGTAGAATGTTCCATATTCGTGGAATTTCACAATACACCTATACATATGCATCACCTGTCCCTGCTTTGTATTAAAATTAGCCCCAGGAAGTAATTTCCACAAACTCCTCCCAACTGCGCCTGCGCACTGTCTCCTGGTGGTGGTCGTTGGGGGTCTCAGCAATGAAGACTCAAAGTCTTCACCAGGTTGAACTTTTCACCTCCTCCCCCCGGCACACGCATAGTTCGGGTTGTTCCAAGCTGGGCACAGTTATCCTTGGCATGTTTCCTTCTTATCTGTCCCAGGCACCACCTTCCTTGGGATGCTTCCTCCTGGGAAGCCCTGGGTCCGCTTTTAAATTCTTCCCAGAACACTCATCGCTCAAGACCAACTCCGCTCGAAACGGGTTGTTCGAACAAGGCATTGTTTATGCAAGGCCACCGCTGACATAACGGCTGTGGCACTTCAAACCCTGCTGCTAGCAAGCCCCCCGTAACAAGCATCTCCTTAGCAAGCCCCCCGCATCGGAAGGGCCCTGAGTACGCGGCCCGGCAGCACAACCCGGCCAGGCTGCCGCCGCCGCGGCACCGCTCGGTGCGCCCGTCCTACGCCGGCGCGGCCGGCAGGCAGCGAGGAGCGCGGAGAGCCGCGGCCGCAGGGCGTTGTTTCTCAGGGGTTCCCACGCCTCCCGCTGCGATTGGTGCCGGCACCGGGAGGTACCGCCCCGCCGGCCCGCTCCCGGGCACCGCGACCCCGCGGCCGTTTCCAGCGCCGCCGCCGCCGCGGGGCAGCCGGCCACACGCACGCGAGAGCGCGGTTGCGACCTCAGCGACCGGCCAGGGCCGCAGCGCGCTCAGAAGAAACTGCGAGGGCGGCGCCGCGCCCGCCCCGCTCCCCACCGCCGCGGTGGGAAGCGGCTCCCGCCGCCCCAGGGGGCCCAGCCCTGGATCCCGACCTCCGCGCCGGGCCCCTGGCTGAGCGGCCGCCGCACCGGGCGCCTCGGTGGGGATCGGCCGCCCCCTGGCGGTCGCGCTGCACCGCGCAGGCTCGGTGGGCGCCGGCTGGGTGTGACGGGCCCGCGGGCCTGCGCGGGGAAGGGGGGACGGCCTGGCGGCCACCAGGGGGTGCTGGCGGCTCGGCGCTGATTGGCGGGGGGCGCGGCGCGGCGTCGTGAGGCGGGGCAGGGCAGGGCGGTTGGTCGCTCGGCCGGCCCGCTCGCTGCTGACAGGGGGACGCGATGGGGGTGCAGCTCAGTACGGTGAGTGCGGCCGGCCCCCGGGTGGCGGCCGGGCCCCCGGGTGGCGGCCGGGCCCCGGGGCGGGCGAGGGGGGATAGAGGCGGGAAACAAGCATCGCGCCTCCCGGCAGCGGTTGGGTGGTCGGTGTGTCGGCTTCCGTTGCGTTGCGTTGCGCCTTCACTTACTTCCCCCCACACTCCCGCCCGCCCGCCCCTCCCGCCGAGGCCCTCAGCGAGCGGAGGCCCCGAGGCCTGGCCGCGGGTGACGGGCGAGCCGCGGCGGCCCGCTGCGCCTCGGGCAGGGCCGCCTCGCCCGTCTCAAAGGCCTCGGGGCGGGCCCCGCGGATGCCTGAGCAGAGCGGGGGCCGTTGGGCGGTGCCGCGGGGTGCCCGAGGGCCCCGCTGCCTCCCCTGCCCTATGCCCGCCGCCCGGGCGGGAAGGCGGGGTGCCTGTGTGGGGCTGTGCGCGCTCCCTCAGCGATGCGGTGGCTCAGGGTCTTTCTCGTGGCTGGTCCCGGCCGGGGCGTGAGCGGCAGCGCGGGCGCCCGTGGTTCTTGTGCGTGGGATAATGGTGCCTGTGTTAGCTGCTGGGGTGTGTGCGCTTTTATTCTCTCAGTTCCCTGGATTGTTTTTCAGTGTCCGTGCTGACAGCTTTAAAGCCACCAGCTTGGCAGCCGCTGTTGCAGTGGAGAGCTCTTTTGGGATCATGGCTGCTGAGCAGTGGGTTTGCAGAGCTGTTATCTGCAGCGTGCATCGTTGCCTTCTTTCTGCAGCTGCCTAACATGCCATTTCTTTCCTCTGATGCACCTACTCAAGTATTTCTGGCTCAGGGTATGTCAGAGGAGCAGCGCAGAGGTGGATGCAACACATGCTAGTTTGGGTACAGCTGCTTATTAGGTTACTTAAAGAGAAGAGGATGAGGCAGATGCTGAAGCTGCAGAAGTAAATAAATGGCTGTCTCTCAATCCTCTTATCTTCAAAAACGGATGAGAAGAATCTTTAACTAAGATCACTTTGAGGTTGGAATGAGGAAGTGTGAGAGGGGGGCTGCAGGTACAAGGGTTTTCTTGCTAAAGAAGAATTTGTTTTGTGTGTGGTTGTGCCGTGGTTTGGCTGATGGACTGTCCTGCTGCAGTTTTCATGTTAAGCTCTGTTTTGCTCACCACGCCCTAGTGGAAGGGGATGGCGATCTCCATGCCATGGCTTCTCCCTTGGGCCTTTTGTTTTAATCCCACAGAGGTCTGTTTCCATTAATAAAAATTCTTGCTCAGTTACTTATTTTTTGATCTCTGTTAGCAAAGATTTGTGTGACTGGAAACTCTGAGTCACCAGGACTTCATGTAGCGATTCCTGGCTTCTATGGTCAGCCAGTCACTCCCTCTGTTGATGTAGATCTGATGCGGCTTCCATGGTTGTGCTGCAGTTATCTACATTAATATCTCGATGTGTCCAGTGGTAAGAGTATATAAATCACTTTTAACCCTGAGAATGTACTGCTAAGCAAGGACAACTGTTTGTAGTCATTCAGCTTTCAATTCTTTCTGCCCACCAGTTAGTTGATACCTTCTGACTAAAGAGCTAAATAGCTATCTGAATTAGTGGGTGTGCTCTCTTTCCAGCCTAAATCCCATGAGGCTTTTGTGTTAATTGACCACGAATAACAAATTGCCTTCCACAGGCTAAATGCTGTGTTAAAAGCATTTGTCATAATTAAAGTTTGTTCTGTTCCAGCAGACTCCGATCTGGTGCTTCAAGAAGTGGTGATTATGCACATTTGGGGAAAGAGTGTGTTAATCTCATTTGTTGAACGGCTGTGGTAGTTTTTGCTTGGCATCTAATGACCCAAAAACTATCTGTAAAGATGGGAAGACATTTATCTCTGCACACAGCTGGAGAAGCTGACTTGCAGAGATGATGTTTTGAGCTCTGCACTTCTCCTGCATTCCTGATCATCTGTTACTGGCATATACATTGGTGTTGGGAGTTGAGCCTTGAATTCCCATTTTCAATTGCATTTTTTGCTAGACCACAGCTGTGCCTTTTTTGGTCCATTTTAGATGTAGCTTACTTTGGCAAATTAATGTCTTGCTTGAAACAGCATCTGCTGCAGGTTCAGCTTGCTATCACCACCAGTTCTCATTCACCTGTTGGAGTTATCATTAGAAAGTTTGCTTGCTGCTCTGTCACTTCCTGAAACAACTTCCCCCTTCCCTTTTTTGTGACTCAGTAACAGAAGTTCTTCCTGGAGCTGCAGCACTCATGTGTATCTGCAGGAATTAAGGAATAACATTCCTGTAAACTTCAGCTTATTCAGAAACAACCTGTGTGGAGCCATTTCAGTATTTTCAAATAAAAGTGAGAAATGCAGTGTGTGTGTATGGCATGGTGGGCCTTCAAGCTGTACCTGATGTTGATGGATTTTAAACCTGTACAGCGGCATTTTAAAAACAGAGATTTTTATGCTGTCTTCTTTTTTAACATTTATACTTGTCACAGTTTTAGTAATAATAAGGTAAGAGGGGTTTTTGTAGTTTCCTGAGAACTGTCATACTCAACAGAAATGTGTTTCTGAAGTACTGGCCAGGTCCCTTTAAAATAAAATGAAAGTGAAAGCTAACCAGGCAGGACTTTGCCTTTAATGCACTTTGAGCACTTCCAAAAATGAGTATCTTAAGTGCTTCTACTTTCCCCACCCTCCCCCCTCAATGCTCTTCCCCCCCCTCTCCTTCTCTTTTGTTAAAGCATAGAATAACAAAGAGTTGGAGAGGATTTTTATAAGTACTTGTTCAGTTTATTTTCAGTTAGGACCAAGCCTACCTACACATGTGATTTTGTAGGCTGTTGCAGTGCTTATCTAACCTCACAAGCTGCTAACAGGCACTAGAAATGAAGGCATGGACCTCTAGCTGAGTATGGTCCAGCCTGTGGGTGAGCCATTCTCGATCCTGTGGACACACAAAGTACTCAAGGTGTATGGCACTGGGCTGGGGAGGTGATGTCTTCCTTCCACTTCGTCTGCACAGCTGTAGCTGTGGCAGCGCGGTCTCTTCTGTGCTTTCCTGGGCTATTGGGGCCACTCAGTCTCTCCTGCCGAGGCAGCCTGCGTGTGGTGTCAAGGATGGAGAGAGCAGTGTGGGGCCATGACCAGCTCCCGCCTTGTGGGGCTGGAGCTCACCCTTGTAGTAGGCTGCATGATTATGTCTCTGCTTCCAAGTGCTGTGATAAAAGGCCCAGAGCAGCAGTGTGTGCTAGGTGATCTGGTTGATGACCCTGTCTGCACACGTGTGACCTGAGGGGTGCAGATTCTTAATGGTGGGTGGGAACTTGGGTGATACCCTGACTCTGCTATTCCGAGGCCCATCAGAGTAGGACAGCCCACTCATGAAGGCTTATCTCCACACGCACGCAAAGGAGCACAGAGAGTGGCACACAGGGGACCCCCAGTAACCCACTCAGAAAAATGAGCCCTGACCCTTCCCAGAGCTGTCTGGGCAAACCATTGCTCCACGGGGACTGGTTGATGCCTGTCTGCACATGTCAGTGGAGGACTGTGGGACCTTAAGAGAAGGAACCAAAGGCAGGGATTAAGGCCATTTGGGGAGGAACAAATGTGGGGAAAATAAAAGGCTAAAGGGATAAAGAGGGCTGACCCTGTGTAAATAGGCCTGCTCTGTACTCTTGTCTGGCTGCCTCCTGCAGCCAGTCAGCACGGTCTGTCATGTGTGCTTGCTGAACTCCATAGCTGCTTTCCTGGGGAAGGGATGCTGCCCTGCATGCGTGTGTGCAGCTGTAGGCACTGGTGCCTGGAGCCAGACCCCAAGTCAGCGGGCCTGTGTTTCTGTCTGGTGCCAGTGCCCAGCATGAGTGCATGATGGCTAGCAAAGAGCAAGATAGACTAGCCAGCAAGTAAGCAAGGTGGCCTGGAGGCCAGGCATGTGTGTGTCTGCTGGTTGCTGGAGGGGCCAGGCACCCATGCCAGCTGCCATAGAGAGAGTGGGGTCTCAGGTTGAGTGTGAAACCCCCAATTATTTGGGGGTCAGCAATGCATATCGTGGTGTGTGAAGGGAACTGTGCAACAGTTCGTATGTGATGATGTCAGCAGCTGGGAAGACTGGAGTCTGGGGACAGCTGCTGCAAAGACTAAGCCAGCTACTGGTGGATCCACCTTACACACATGTGTCTATATATTTCCCACTAAGGACATTGCTACTCACCAGTCAGGGAGGGGAACAGGATGAGGCCATCAGAGCTGTTTGTCTGAGCATCCATCTGTGTTGATCAGTGAGGCCAGCCACGTGTATTTGGGTACACATTGTCTGTGTGTGCCTGCTGGACGTACGTGTGCAGCCTCGGTAGCGGTTGGATGTGGGGACATGGGGCTGTGGTATCCTCGGTTCTGTCGAGCTGCCGGGTTTGGCAACCCTCTGTCGATGTGCCAAGTGCCTGCACGTAGGAGTAACACCAGGTATTGATAAAGCAAACGTGTGTTACGTTGGATGGTGGGCTTTTAATAGAAATTGCTGTGTCATGCTACCATGTTTCTCCTCACCAAATGACTTGCTTGTGTTAACGCCTACGTGCCTAACGCTCTTCCTGTGTTGCTGCAGCTGACCCGGGTCGTGACGTACCCAGTATGGCTCATCTACAGCACCATCCTGAGGCTTTTCAAGAACCCCCGTCCTGCCATTACTCTGAAGGATCCTGAAGTGAAGTATGCATTGAGGCTGGTTGACAAGGAGGTAAGTGTATGGACAGTACTGGGCACGATGTCTCCGTGGGTACTGTGAAACGCTTGTAGCTTCTTAAATCTTGGGTAATGTTGCAGCAGGGCAAATAGTTGTATTTTAAGGAGAGGATTTCTTTGTAAATGTTCTGCAAGCAGCTTATTTCCAAGCAAGTTAGAGTGGAAAATGCTGCATTGGGAACTGCCCAACTCTTAGTTTCTGTCACATGTGTCTCATGTCATGGAGTACATCAGAAGAAGATTCCTAAACTCTGCACTACTAGATGAGCTACGAGACAGAAGTCATGCTGTCAGGCAGTGCAGGCAGTTTTGTCATGGTCAGTAGCATTCAGCGTCGTAGTTGTCAGAACTACGTTGATGCCAATACCTCTTACTGGATTTATATACTCTGCTGTGTTACAGGAAGACAGGTGTTTAAGTGATGTAGGTCTGGCAGCACCTCAGCTGTCTCAGCATCTCTTTCTCTCTGTTAAAAGTAGAAGAAGCTGTTTTGTACCTCCCAGGCTGCTCAACCGGATTTTCAGAGGAAAGTGATGACCCTTTTGGGGTTGAATCTTGCTGTCAAAAATTGGAAACTCAACTTGTGGGAAGGCAACCAAAGCCATGAAAGGTGAAAAGTCCAAATTTCCCTTGGAAATTTTCCAGATTTCCCAACTCACTATCAAAAGCATGAGATAGAAATCTTGGCTTTTTGGGTGTGAAGTAACACCTGAAGATAATTTGTGTTGACTTTTTAAGTTAATGAGCTAGTCAGAAAGTTATCAGAAGGGTTTTGATGAAAAGGCTTTTGACTTTGGACTGGATTCTGGAACAGAGATTTGTTTGAGGTATAGAGAGTCCACCAATAGCTTGGGTTTCATTTGTTCTGTCAAAAGAAACAATTACTGTCATTCCAAATCCTGGTTACGTGGGAACTGAAAGCTTCCCTGTGGCTTGGGCTGGGCAGCATTATGCATTTATTTCCCATGTGTACTGCAACAATGCAATTATTATATACTCCCTGCTAATATATACTCCATACTTTATCGAGCTACTTGCAGGTTTCTGCTGTAGCAGTTTGTAACAGAAGAGAATTTACAGTTCACATGATTTGTGTGCTACATACTGTTTTTTTTCCTCACTCTTAATTTTTGTATGCTGCTTTTTTAATCTTGAGAGGGAGGAGCAGCTCTTATGTAACCAGGTCAAATGCTGCTGCATGTGGTACCTTGATCAGCTGAGAATATTTGACTGATGAATGCTTATAAATCTTTGCCTAAATGGGAAATGTATCCTGGAAACAAAAAGTGAATTTCAAAAAATAACAACTTTGGTACAATCAGAAGCTCGTAACTTCTAACATCCTGCCAAAAATCTGGTGCCAACATTCTGATCTTTGGTACTGGGTTTCTAAATGTATCCAGCTGTCCGGGAAAGGTGGAATTAGTCAAAGTCTTTCTGACATGCTTCAATTTGTATTTCACAACCTATTAAATTTGGAGCAGATGAGAACTTTAATCTAAAACCACCTGTCATTACACAAACCCATTTTAGCTTGGGAAGAGAACTGTGGCTCTCAGTGGGGCTGTAGAGCCTACTCAAGACATCTGTGTGGCTGGCTAGAGCATACCTTCCATTGCAAGACGAATTTCAGTAAGCTGGTTTTACCTTGTAGTGTCGCTCTTTTTGCTTGCCCAGCCTAGCTGAAGACCCTCCTGTTTCTAAAGTTTCAGCTGTTCCCATGTTGGTACTTATTTTTGTGACTGAAGCTGTTGGTACCTTCAGCAGAGAACTAAATTGGTTTTTGAAACGAAAAATAAACAGATGAACTCCCTGTTTTGGGAGTAGCTGGGGGTTGTAATTTTTAACCTGATGTATTTTGATGATACAGTTGATGGTATGGCCTGGCAGAAACTTCTCTTAGTTTACTGTGACCCAAGCAAGGGAACAAGAAGCTTGACCAGGAAAGGAAGGGGCAGGAACTGCTTAAACTGATTTCACAGGTAAAGAAAATGGACTGGTGACTGCAGTGGAAAACTGAGTCACATGTACTGGCCTGTCACACAGCAATACATGTATGGGAGGTTTCCAGTGAAGGATCCCACCGTTCTGTAGAAACAGTTTTCAGGTGACTGCAGTCTGAAGTGTGGAAAGCAGTGCTCTGGAGATTGCCTAGTTCAACACGCAGGTATCTTTCACAGAATCATAGGGGTTGGAAGGGACCTCAAGAGATTGAGTCAAACCCCCCCTGCCAAAGCAGGTTCCCTAGGAAAAAAAAATCTTCTACCACAGCTTGGGGATTTTGTGTGTAAAAGCTGGAAATCAAATGTACCATTTTGTTGAGCAGTTGCAAGGAGAAGCCTTTCTTCCTCTACCCACTCTCTGCCTTGTCCCCACCAGCAGAAACCTTAACATCTGCCCACTCTTCTCAGGTTGAGTATGCCAGACCTCCTGTCTGTTGAACAGAGAAGGAGGGGTGACAAGCTGCCTCCTAGTGCTCAGCATTGGGAAAAACTGCTCATTTCAAGAAGCCAGCAACCTCAGAGTTTGGGGATTGGTTTGTTTTTTTTTTTTTTAGTGTAAGAATAATTAATTTGTTGCCTTTCAGTGGCTTCAGCAAACCACCAGCCTGTTAAAGTTGTTCTCCAGCTTTGCATTTGGAGTTGTGACTGTGGAAAGCTCCTCAGCACCTGCAAATGCGTGCTGGTTTCCCTTGGAGGCCAAGGGCTTCCAGGCACTTAGGGCAATGACAAATGATGTCCCATAGGCTGTATGCTGGGGGGTTTTGTCTTTCCCCACCCCCCACCCCTCCCACCCCCCGTGTTTTTCAGACCCATGAATATGACCTGATTTTTAAGAGACAAAACTTTGGTAGAAGAAATAATGTTTTATTTGCTCATTAACAAAATTTATTCAAGATGTGTTTTTCTTAGTCAAAGATTAGAATAGTTATCCAAACTGGACTGCATAAATTGTCATAATTTTATAAGGAAGTTCTTCTCTAAATAATAAAGTTCTTCTCTCTTTCCTGTTCTAATTAAGAATTAATTAATTATTTTATGGGGAAATTACTTTTAAGGTTCTTAGAATAGCAAAGGGTACTGGGTTGCCACTTCCTAACCATCTTGATATCCGCTACTGTCTTCTGAAATCATCTACATTTAATTAATCTGATATTGAGACATAGGAATCAAAATTTTTGGCCTTGATCTCCTGCATATTTAAACTTTAAATGAGACTTGAAGAACTGATTGATTTTTGTCTTATGGCCTTCCCACTGAAGGCAGTGTAAATGGTCATACTTTTTAGAGAGTTTATCATTTAGTCTTAATCTGCATATGAGTATTGTAGTAAGTTTTGCTAATCACTTTTAAAAATATCTCAAAACAGTATTTGCATTGGTCTCTTCAGCCAGGTGACAGGACAAGGGGAAATGGCACAAAGCTGTGCCAGGGCAGGGTCAGGTTAGATGTTAGGAAAAAATTCTTCACTGAAAGAGTTGTCAGGGCCTGGAACAGGCTGCCCAGGGAGGGGGTTGAGTCACCATCCCTGGATGTGTTTAAAAGACGGATAGATGAGGTACTTAGGGATATGGTTTAGCATAGGATGGGAACGGTTGGACTTGATGATCTTAAAGGTCTTTTCCAAACTTGTGATTCTGTGATTGTCTGTTTTTATTTCTATTTTTACTTCTGTTTTACTTCTAAAGCAGTTTTAGATAAAGTTAAGTTTTCAGGGAGTTTGAGTGAAAAGTTGCCATCTGCAAGATTACCATGTTTGGGAGTTGATACTTGCATGACACACAAAATAGTTATGATGCTACTCTCCCCCAGAGATTTAATCCTGCAGGAAGCCAGGCCAGTGTATTGATTTTACAAGTGAAATCACAAGCCTTAAATCCCAACAACACAGCTAACTGTCCTTTTCATTTTCTTCTTTCAGGAAGTTAGCCATGATACAAGAAGATTTCGGTTTGCTCTCCCTTCCATAGATCATGTGCTGGGTCTCCCCATAGGTACGTTCTGTCTTTCCTTACTGAAAACCCACCCATTGTTAATTATACTGCAAGAGATTTGTTTGGGATCTTTTTTCTTTACTTTTTAAACTGTTCAATTTCAAATACTGTCCACATGGCTTGAGTCGGGGTTTAGAGCTTTGCAAGATTATCCTCCTGCGGTGAGTCATCTGCAGGGTCTGAAATCTTGTGTACTTAGAGAGTGAGAATGCATGCAGCTTGTTCCTGCAAAGACAGTAGAAGCACTCATTGGTCTTGACTTGTATTTTTCCAGTCTTGATTCTCCACTGTGTGTTACTCACATGGTGCTTGGTCTCTGTGGTCCCTTTCTATCCCCTGAGGCAGCGCTCACAGCTACGTCTCTGACACGTGTTTTGCCAGATGATCTCCTCACTTCTGAATTCGCAGTCTGTCTCCTGGAACTTCTTATTCAGCCATGGGGTAGATGTTTCCTTAGGCCCTGCCATGTGGCATGCTGCCTTCTTGTAGTAGCTTAGTGCTATTGTTTCCTACTGCTTATATAAAGCACATTTAATTGTGACTTGTGTTTTATAGGGACTTCTGCTTTAACAGCTGCTTGCAGCGATGTGTGGATCAGAGGTGCTTTGTGGTACTCCTCAGCACCTTTCCAGCGTTACAGACCATTGTGATTTGGTTCCCTCTTGTATGGGATACATTATTCTCATGATCCAGTTTCAGCCATGAGGACAAAGCTAGTGTCCCTCCCTTGCCCATAATGAACACAGAGGAGAGAGCTGTCTCACCCCTGTAGTTTTTCTTGTCCTAATTGCTAACAGAAAGGAGGCCACCTGGATGCCCTCTGGATGCCACAGCTTCCTCCAGTGTTTTAGTAAGATCAGGGCAAATCAGCAAGTTGCTTCAGCACAGTGTGAGAAGGTGCATGCCTGGCCCTGCAACGTCCTAGGAGCAGTGTAGTCGTGCTCCAGAAGGTGCTCTGCATGGGCTAATCTGTGGTTAACTGAGGGAGTTGTTTACCGGGTGAGACTTGGGGAAGGTAAGAGAGCTGAAAGCTGGTGAGGGGGGTAAAAGCAACTGGGATCAGCAGGCTTGGCAGCTGTGGGACAGATCCTGGCATGCAGTCAGTCCAGCCCCAGTGTTTCACTGTTACCACCAGTCACGGTGTTACAGGAAAAAATGTGATTCATTCACACTGAGGGAGAGTGGGGTTATGTGTGGCCCCGAGTAGAGGCTGCCAGCAGCTGCTGTCCCATCAGGGTGGGGTAAAGCTTAACAAGTGGGAGCATAAGGCATGTTTTCCCTTTGGGAGGAGCACCTTTTTTGGATTTGTACCGATTCCTGGGAGACGTGCCCCAACAGTGGTCCCATCTGTCTGTGTTCACAGTCTGCAGTGGTCACCCTTCCTGGAGGAAGGGGTGGTGAGGCCACCCTTTGCCTGGAGGAGGAACGGGAGGCTGCTGCTGCTTCAGGTCTTCCCTGGCAGGAAACCCACATGCTACCAGATGTGGATAGGCTGTGCTGAGAGGGTTATTTGAGTCACCGTTGCATCTGTGTACAGCTTCCAAGTCAGTTACGATAGCACATCTTCATTCATCCACTGGTTTGCATCACTGGGCCTCCCTCTGGGCAAACCAGCTCTGGGTAAAATTGCCTCCTTGTGTTTGCCCAACAGCCAGAGAAGCTGTGCTGTCTTTGGAAAGCTGCATTTGTCTTTAGAGATGGTAGGTTCTGTTGACCTAGTGGTGATAAAATGAAATCCAAATAACTCCTAGGTATTCTTCACTTGTGTTTCATCAGGCTGTTGCAATTTCATAAGAAAACCTTTCAAAGGAGTACATTTTAGGGGTTTTGTTTTGTTTTTTTTTCCTCTACCAAAAAGGTAGACATTGAGAACTGAACTATTGTGGAAAGTTCAGCAAATGTGTGATACTGAAACATGATCACAACAATTAAATGTTAAGCTGGAGGAAGAGCTGGCTTAGAAAGTTGCTTTATCAATGGCAGCTAGAAGACCTCCTGGTAGGCATGAGTGATCTGCGGTCAAAGTAAGGACAGTTATAAATGAGGTGTGACAGTTTCTAGCTACCATGGTAATCAAGAAGTGTGAACAGCACTTGATAGTTTTCCCCTCACTTGTCCTTTTCCCCTCACTTGTCCTTTTCCCCTCACTTGTCCTTTTCCCTTGTCTGTTTGGGAGAGACATATCACATCTTGGCAAGATCTCCTGTGCATTTGGTGAACGTGAATGCCTGTGGCTATCAGAACAGACGTGACTGACACATACAGTTTGCAGTGGAGCTGTCGGCCCTTCTAGGTAGAGTCTCTGCATGGTTACCAACAACTCTGGCAGGGTGATAACGCTGTCAGGAAAATGAGAGAAGAAAAAGTGGTGCCAAAACCAAGGTGGTTAGGAGAACTTTGAGACTGTGTTTGCAGTCCATGCCAACTCGGTGGATCCACTGAAAGGAAAATCTTTTGAAAGCAAACTGCTTTTTTCTTCCCTGCGTACAGGACAGCATATCTACCTGTCTGCACGGATCGATGGAGCTCTGGTGGTCAGACCTTACACTCCAGTTTCCAGTGATGATGACAAAGGCTTTGTGGATCTTGTTGTCAAGGTGAGAATGTTGTGCTCTTTCTACCAAGCTGGGCAACCTCCGAGCCCACCTTAACACTTGCAGTGCTATGTGAAGCCTGATGTATCATACCCGTTCTGCTGTGTGTCACTCCAGACTTCCACTGTAGTAACAAGCAGTCTGCAGTTACCTGCAATCCATGTGTGGTGTTCTGCTGGTGCTTCTTTAGTCAGCGTGTCTCATGGGATGCTGCACAATTCTCTGCATGTGTGTGTTGTGGTTTTCCAAAATCTCTAGAGACCTGTAGATGTTCCCATATGGTTTTAATCCATCTGAAATAAGGAATTAACTTTACCTGAACTGCCAGCTGCTTCTGAAGCTAATGTAATGTGGTCATTATGATCATTAAGAGCTGTGATCATTATCGTTACTGATCCAGACAGTGTGAATGACTGATGTAATTGGCAAGAATGTGATTTTGAGTCTTGTGATAGTGTACTTCTGGTTTGTCTCTGGGTAGCTAGACTAAGCAAATGTATTTAAATTGAATAGGAATTTAAAACCTGAATATCCACACTGGGTTTCCTTTTAGAATTGTACTCTTAAGTGGGTTGTTTTTCTTCTTCACAACAAATACACTTTATTTATTGTGAAACCAGGTGAGCATTTAGCTTATGACTTACCTTCATGAGCACAGCATTGCACACTGAAGATGTGACAAGGGAAAAATGTCAATCTCTGACTGGGATACAAATGTTTCTCAAGACGTCTTCCCAGTGTGTGTCTCCATGCTTGCAAATGATGCTGTTCTTGTAAAAGCCCAGCTTGTCTCAGCTTGAAGCCTTCCACCCCCACATGATTTAAAACAAAAACAACAGCACAGTTCCAGCAGTGTAACTACATCCACTGATATCTGTTGGGGATCAGTTGATGAATATTCAACTAGTTACTTTCCATTTTTTTTATTACTCTAGGTTTGAGGTGCAACCAGGTGGCATCCCAAGAAGAAGGTCTGGGTATTTTGCAACTGAACTGTCAGGGATCTTTCTCAGAAGTGGCTTTTTTCTTTTTTGGTGTATTTTTTCCTCCCACTTGAAATTTATTGAATCAATATTACTAAATAGTATTGATTATTTACAGATATTTTCTTGTTACAGAAATGCAATGGAGACATTGCCAGTCTGTGTCCAGTTCTCTCTTTATTGTCAGTCAAATCTGCATATTTCCTTATGTACTGATTGTGTTCAGTGAGGAAGAGGGGAACCTAAATATTCAAGGGACAAATGCTCATCTTTGAGCTGTGAGATTAATTGTTTCATTGTTGTCTTTAACAGATCTACTTTAAAGGTGTCCATCCGAAGTTTCCAGATGGAGGGAAGATGTCTCAGTACTTAGACAGCCTGAAAATAGGGGATACTATTGACTTCAGAGGACCAAGTGGGCTACTTGTCTACAATGGAAAAGGCAAGGCTGACTTATTCAGAGTAAATGATACAGAAAAAACCCATTATAAAGTAGTAGTATATTTGTCACAGGTTTTTTTCCAGGTGGGTTCAAGTCTTTATAGAATCATAGAACAGTTTGGGTTAGAAGGGCCCTTTAATGGCCATCTAGTCCAACCCCCTGCGATGAGCAGGGCCATCTTCACCTACAGCAGACTGCAAGAAGCAGTGTCCAACCTGGCCTTGAATGTTTCTGGGGATGATGAGGCATCTACCACCTCTCTGGGCAACATGTTCCAGTGCCTCACCACCCTCCCTGTAAAAAATTTCTTCCTTGTATCTAGTGTAAATCCCCACTCTGTTAGTTACATGGCTATAGAAGTGCTTTTTCTTGATACTGTTCTCAAAAAAGGGGATTCTCTCCCTGCTTATATGGACATAACTTTTACACCGATAAAAACACTTGGTATTTGTGCTGCCTGGTGGTAATTTCACAAGTGAAAATGAACTTTTATGAATAGGAAATGCTTTTATGGCAATATAAGTTACCTCACTTTGGCATAACCCAGCCACAAATGTGTCACAAAAACCATCTGGTGGTTTTGTGAGCAGCAGAATGCAGATGTGTGGTTTTCCAGAGCTTTGTATGCTTTGTTTGGGTTTTCCTAGATCAAGAGAGATGTGAATACAACAAATAAAACACTTTGGGCACTTTGAAACTGTCAGATTTGGCTGAAACTGGCAAATCATCTTAAAAATAGGAGACAAATATACAAAAAAAAAATACACCTTGCATATTTCAGTTTTTTCCTTAAAGCAATCTGTGTGGGTAAACAAACTCTCTGAGCAGATGAATTCCTTTGTGCAGAACTGTTTCCAGAATCTGGGCTTCTGAGAATCACTGGGGGTGTGGGACAGGAGGAAATAGAAATGCAGGTTGTGGAGGTTTGATGCTCATGGTCAGGAGTCAGTAATAACCCGTGTCAGAGCCTGGTGTTATCGTCATGTGTCTTGCAACCTCTAATCATCTTCCAGGGTTTGTTTCAATTGGTGACATCTTCACCTTGTGTTTGCTTCCCACTCCTGCTTCACAGAGGGGGAAGTGTGACAGGGCTGAATCAATGAGCTGAGTGTGGTGGGAAGGCATCCTGGCCCCTGTTTCGTGCTTTCATCATCCTCTCTCTTTTCAGGGGAGTTTTCTATTCGGCCCGAAAAGAAAGCTGAACCAATTACTAAGAAAGTGAAGTACGTGGGGCTGATTGCAGGCGGGACTGGTACGTATATACATATATATATATATATAGACTCATCCTGGGTCTCTCACAGCTGGGAGATGGGCTTGTTCATATTTTCTCTCATGTGCTCACTTGGACATTCTTTGCTCCTTTACATTCTCACACTGCTGTTCTGCCTTTCTCTTTCAGGGATCACCCCTATGCTGCAGATCATCCGAGCAATCATAAAAGACAAAAATGACCCTACTGTTTGCCAGCTGCTCTTTGCTAATCAGGTAATTCTGTCCTTTTTTTCCCCCCCTGTTTATCAAGTTTTATGTAACTGACAGAACTCTACTCAGCAAATGAAGTTCTTGCTGGGAAAGCAACAGAAATACAGACCTCGAGGGCAGAAGGGAGCTGAAATGTTGAGAACTTCCCCATATAAAAGACTTATGATTAACTGTTTTTTTAGTGTTACTATAGAAACTCCCAGCTAAGGCAAGCTTTCCTGTGTCTCACTGCGCTGTTTCTAATCCAATGTATAAACGTTTTTAAATGCTCCATTCCTTTGTGCAAGTTGTTTATGCTCTGGGCAGACTTTCGGGGCTTTATTTCAGATTTTCTTCGAGGAAACATGAAAGAGGTGGACATCTGCCTCCTTCAGCAGGTACCTCCTTCTCCCCAACCTCAGAGCAGGGTTTCCATGCGGACTCTTTCTGTTTGAGAATACCTTAGGTGAGGCTACAATTACCATTTGCCTTCCAGCAGTTCCTCCAGCTATGGAGCTGTGATTCCAAGTGGTTGTCACCTTTCATTCCCATTCCCTCTGTCAGTTCTTCATGCGTTTCTTTTGCTCTGTGGGGTGTATCGTAGTGCCATGCTGGTCAAAGGGAAGATCTCTCATCCACACAGTCCTTGCAACAGATGTCTTGCATGACCAGGCAACCCAGATGGTGGTGTGCTGCTGAACTGCAGTGCCTTTCTTTGCCTGACATTCTTCTGGTGTTAATCTTTTGGCTTCTAAACTTCTCTCTATAGTAACAAAAACTCATTTTGGGATTATGAGACATTATTTGTGGTGAACCTCACTTTGTGCCTGTCTAAGTTTCTTTAGGCTCTCCTTTCTCATTCCTTTTTCCTCTGTTACTCAGTGTGTCTGCATTTCCTTCGTACTGTACCTGAATTAGAAACCAAGGTTTTTCTCTCCAGAAGCTGTGATCCAGGTGCCAACAGACACTGTGTTCGGGTGCTGTATTAGAGCAGGAGCTCCTCTGGAGCCCTCCCAGTGCCTTCTGGCGCTGGCTGGTGTGGCTGAGCATGAGGCGTTGGCATGAAGTACAGCTGGTATTGGGACAGGAGGGCCAGGATTTACTATGAGTAATTTGGAGTGACTAATACAGGCCTAGAACTGCTTCAGGAGTGAGAAAACCTACTGCTTCTTGCAGGGAGAGTTTGGGAACCATTGCTAGCGTGCTAGCGACAGCCTGTGTAAACATCAGCCCTTGGTTTTAAAGAGCCCTTGTACCCAGTAACTGCACACACACAAAGCAGCCTGATGAGAAATGTGCAGTCAGGAAAGCACTGCAGACAAGATGTTTGCTAATATTTCATATTTCCTTTTTTTGTGTGTGTTTTGCTGATCTTTTGTTTTGGCCCTCCTGAAAGAGCTGTCTGGGATGACAGGTGACAACGTACGTGGGCTCGTACCGTGTTTCTGAGTAGTGTGTTCTGAGCTGCTCAGGCCCAGCAGCAGCCTTTCAGGAGCACACAAAGCTGACATGCAGAAATAGGCACCTTCTCAGCAATAGTTGCTGGCACACTCTTTCATGCCCTCCCCCCCTGCCCCGTTATAGACATAGTGGTGTCCTCAGTGCCAAATTATGAAGGCTGGAGAGAGTGGTGCCACTTTTAGTCTCTACCCTTTTCCCTCCTTCCCAAATTGCAGCTGTTCTTACGGGAATAAGGCTTTCTTTTGGCCTTTGGTAATTGCATCAGGAAGGAGCAGAACTTGATACCCTGGGCAGCCTTTGTTGTTTCCATCAGAACTTGATACCCTTTTTGTTGTTTGTTGTTTCACAATCTGTTTGAAACCAAGCAGTTTCCAGTGCTAGTGAAGTTTGAAGCAGCACAGATGAAAAACATGGCATTTTCCTGACTGAACGGCACAGTATGGAGGGGTGGGGAGATGTGAGTGTTTTGATGAAAGCTGCTTCTGTAATAGTGCTAAAAGAGGGCTTTGCTCTTCTCATGCTACCACAAATTCCCCAAACTAGTGAAGGTTCTGTGTTTTGATACAGGTTTTGATTGGTTTTCTTTTATAGGGAGAAGGGGTTGCATGGTCAGGGTTTGTGGAAGTTCTGAACCTTTTTATTAGCTCTGCCTCAGGGTAGTCATGGAGGTAACTAGTGTTTGCTCTCTTCAGCCTGTAAAATGGAGATGAATAATCTGTTCCATCTCGCAGAGCTGAAGGCTAGCTAATGCTCCCTGGTCATCTGAGGGCTGCACTCAAATGCAGTGAGTAATCATTGTTTTCCTTACCCTGCAGACGGAGAAGGATATCCTGTTACGTTCCGAGCTAGAGGAGATCCAGGTTCAGAATCCCAATCGCTTTAAGTTTTGGTACACACTGGACAGGCCACCTGAAGGTAAGATCTGACATAGTACTTCCACTGCAGCTTGAGTTCTAAGCGTTAATGCACGTGTTTGACAGGGGACGTGCTACATCACGTGCATATTTCTGGGCTCCTTCCTTGCTTAAGGAGTTGTGCCTCAGCACATCTGGCAGCATCGCTCTTTGCACTGCCGTGCACGGACACTGCATGTGACAGGGCAGTGTCTCCAGAGCTACCCAGCTCGCCTCAGGCCGGTGGTGGTGCAGTGCTCCTCTCATGACCACACCTGCCTGTTCACCATTATTTACACTGATCCAAGGTGACCTTCCTTTCCCCTTCCCCACAGACTGAAATATGACAAGTTCAGAGCACGCATCGAGGCCGCTGCAGTGAGTGTGTCAGCTGTGCTGTGTCTCGTGGGGATGCGGCCAAGTGCACGCTCCTACCTAGCTCTCTCTGTGCAGCACTGTTACGGGAACTGATCTTCATCCTAAGCAAAGGAACTGTCTTTGTTTTGACAGTATTTCTCAACCAAAACATTGTTCCAGCTTGGTGGGGTACAGTTTTAAAGCTAGTGTGATACAGTTGGCTGGTCCAGGATGAGCTAGCTGACTGTGCCTCCTTCAGCTCTGCAAACTTGGAGAAGAAAAGACTAAATGGTTACTGACATAATGAAAAAGCTACATCATTTCTATTTGTGGTGGGTTGACCCTGGCTGGGGGCCAGATGCCCACCAAAGCTGCTCCATCACTGCCCTCCTCAGCTGGGCAGGCAAGAGAAGACATAATGAAAGGCTCACAGGTCGAGATAAGGACAGGGAGAGGTCATTCAGCAATTACCATCACAGGCAAAACAGACTCAACAGGGAATAAAATGCATCTAATTCATTACCCAATCAAAACAGAAAAGGATAATGAGAAATAAAACCAAATCTTAAAACACCTCCCCCCAACCCTCCCTTCTTTCTGGGCTCAACTTCACTCAGTTGCTCTCCCTCCTCTCCCTGAGTGGCACAGGGGGACAGGGAATGGGGGGTGTGGTCAATTCATCACATGTTGTCTCTGCTGCTCCTTTCTCCTGAGGGGAAAGACTCCTCATGCTCTTGCCCTGCTCCAGCATGGGGTCAGTCTGACATGAGACAGTCCTCCACCAACTTCTCCAGCATGACTCCTTCCCACAGGGCTTCAGTGCTTCTTTAAATGCCCCAGTGTAGGTCCCTTCCTTGGGGTGCAGTCTCTTAGGCCCAGACTGCTCCAGCCTGGTCCCTCATGAGGTCACAAGTCCCCCCAGCAAACCAGCTCTGGTGTGGGCCCCTCTCTCCATGGGATGCAGGTCCTGCCAGGAGCTTGCTCCAGCCCAGGCTTCCCACAGCCTCCTTCAGGTGTCTCCACCTGCTCCATGGGCTGCAGGTGGGATCTCCACTCCCCATCATCTTCCATGGGTTGCAGGGGAACAACCTGCTCTGTTTGCAGCTCTGTTTGAGATGTCCTTAGGGCTTTTAGTGGGCTTTAAACGTTAGGAGCTGGACTCAATGATCCTTATGGGTCCCTTCCAACTGAGTGTATTCTGTCATTCTGTGGTCAGTCCTTGTTTTCTCCATACATCAGTTGTGCATCTTTAAAACAGAGGTGGCAGTTTCTCCATGCAGCCTGACTCTGTTGAGGACACTGACACAAGTGGAGGGTACAAGTGCTCCAGTCCAGAATGTTGCTAACACCCCCCCCCCCCCCATCATTCTAATGTGACTTAGCTCTATCTTTGCCTCTTTTTAACTCATTCCCCTTCCCCTACTTTCATTTTTTGAACAGATTGGGATTACAGCCAGGGATTTGTGAACCAAGATATGATCAGAGACCACCTGCCCCCACCGCAAAACGATATTCTCATCCTCATGTGTGGACCTCCTCCAATGATCCAGTATGCTTGCATTCCCAACCTGGACAAACTGGGCTACACCAAGGACATGAGGTTCTCCTTCTAAAGATGACCGACAGTTCAGTGATGGTTTGTAGAAGGGAAGGAAAAAACCCATTTAAGGGGGAGCAGGACGAGGTTACAGAGTTGGATGATGCACAGTGCTGGGAAGCTACACTGACATTAAAAACACTTCATTTTAATCTTTTTTTTTTCCCCCAAATCTCTGGCAAATAAGACACTTCAGCTCAGCTCTACTAAAACCCTACTGTATGTTTGCACAGAAGCAGCTGCACTGTGGAAAGGTGGTGAGGCCTGCTGCTCAGCTGTGCAGAGTGCTCTGTCTCAAGGGAGGGCAGTGTAGCTGCCCGGGGCGGTAGCCACTCACTTACGCCCTTCCTCAGCGGTGTAACCACAGGGCAGTAACACCCTGCTTCCTAGCACTGTGCACACCCCGTGTTTTGTTTGGTATGAAGTATGAAAACACAGAGAATGTGCCGGATTATTCACCTTGCTTATGCCAAATTTTAACCCTTGCAGAGTTTTTTTACAGTAAGTGGGCCAGGAGTGTTTGCCTCCTATAGGTAATCTTTGTGGCGGCGGAAGCTTCTAGATGCTTCTAGATGCCTTGATCAGTTGAAGGGTGACAATTAGCCATTTCTGACTGAAGCTGTTCCAGCTGCCTTGTTAATCAGAACAGAGAGGTAGGCGCCAACACGGTGTTTCTTCCCTTTGTATTTTGGAATGGCCTCCCTTAAATGCAAACACTTCTCCAGCTGTTTGTAGCTTGCATCCTTGAGCAGTGAAAGAAACTTATGGAAGGCAGGTGGCTTTGTGCACTGTTCCAAAAATGGCTGGAATTTCTTGCTTGTGTGTGGGGGAATGCAGAAAAATAACCCCAGTGGGTTTACATTTACCTTTAAGTAGTGGACGGTGCTGTAGGTGTATGAAGCAGTTGTTCTGTATGTCCTGAGCAGTGGGGGGACAAAAAAATACTGGGTGAAAACTGGATCTAGTTTTATTTTCTTGTTTCCCAGAGGTGGATTTGGAACATGGGGCGCTTATTGCTGGGGTGGGTTTTGGGATGCGGTGTGCGTACAGTCGCAGGACTCGCTTGGGTGTCTTGCTCAGGCAAAGCTCCAAAGGGTTTCCCTTGGTAAGGATGCATTGGAACCGCCTTAAGTCACCAAACTGACAGCAAATCGAAATGTCTCACTGGATCTAAAACTGTTTCTCAGATGCTGTTTAATACAGCTCTGATTTTTTGATTTTTTAAAAATGTATTTTTTTTTACAGCAGCCTTTTACCTAGTCCTTAGTAAACTTAAGGCATCTTCAGGTGCCGAACCTTCTGCTTCTCAACAGCAGAGCTGCTGCTGAGATTAAAGTTGTCCTGCAAGGAGTCTATGAAACTAAAAATCCTTGTCCTAGTGGTGAAATCAGAGTGACCAAAAGGACATATAGTCACATATGAAGCAATGTGGAAGCTGCTTAGCTGCAAGTGTTGGTGTAGAATACCACTCTGTTAATTCAGGTAGGTATTTGAGTTTCTAGTCTGCCATGCTTTCTTTTGTGCCTGTACAACAGAGGGGTACTGTGTGCTTAAAAGGTTCATTTTTCAGTATGAATTAAAAGGAGAAAACAAATACTACCAAGACCTCAAATGGATAATACTGCAATTAATTTTATTAATTAGATGCCTGTCTCCGATACCTTGAATTTTTGACGTGTGCTTCTGAAACTTGTTCTTTAATACTGTGCTCCAAAGTTCAAATAGTAAGTTTCGGTCCTTCTTTTTTTAGGAGGCAAAAAGCATAAATATGAGAGAAATTATCTTGCTGCTGGTTTATATCACTGTGGGATACACATAAATTCTTTTCATCATTGTATTTAATGAAGTTTTCTTGTGAAAAGAACTAACTAGCTGGTTACGCATCAACTATTTTGTATTACTTACTCTGCTTATTCAATTACTGGCTTTTTTCACATCTGTGTAAGAAATAAAGTTATCTTGCAGGTGAATCACCTGTGTGTTACTGAGCACATCATCTCCAGCCTCCTAAGAGACAAACTATAATCATAAAACACTCCATAAAGTGAAGGTTCAAAACAAAAAGCTTGTTAGATTTGTTCAGCTTTTCTCTCTTGAGTTTGGTAAAAACTGCTGTATCTGGATGCCGTGTCAAGGAGTAAACTGTCTCTGTTTTTCTCCCTCTCACTCTGCTCTCCCCTTTTTACCTCTACTTTGTACATCGTCCTTGTGAACATGAGGCTCTTTTATTAAATAAAAAGAGGGGTTTTATATAATCTACTGAAACAAAACTGTGTCACAGTCCCCTTTGCTTGATGGTCCTGTCATAAAAGGTGGGTTTGCATCTTTTTTTAGCTTTCTTTTTGTTCCCCCCTGGAGCCAGTACGAGTATTCCTCCAGTTTCCTGACACACTAGGCTGAGTACTACAAACCTCCCCGTTGCAAAGCAGCTGGGGAAACATGAACCTCCTGCATGGAAGGCATTTTGTGGAGAGTTTCCTCAGCAGGAGACGGGATGGAAAGGGCTGCTGCTTCGCCTTTACCAGCTCCCCTTCACTGATCACTGCGTGAAGGCAGATCCCGTCCCAGGAAGAGCAAAGGCATGCTTGCGTGTGGCAAGTGTCTTCCTCTGGGACTGGGACTGCTGCGACGACAGCTCTGTGAGGAAGGAGGTAAGGACCAGGCTGCTCCTTAATCCCAGGCCTGTAGCTGGGCCTCGAGCCGGTGCTGCTCGTGGTGCCGCAGCAGGCCCGGCCGTGGGCCTGCTCATGGGGTGCAGGCCTCAGCCCTGTCACAGCCCGGGGGCTGGAGCTGGGTGCTGCTCTCTGCTCTGGGGGATGTGTGGGCTGAAGCGACTGCTTGCCCTAAGCAACTTCTTGCCTCTCCTGGCTTCCCAGATGCCCGTCTGACTGGGGGGGCTCTGCCTGCTGTCCTCAAGGCACTGTGTGTCAAGTAAAGAAGTTGCTTCAGGGGTTTTATGGTGTCTTCTAACAGTTTCTGGTACGAATAACTTCGTTTACAGAAAGGAGCCTCGCAGTGTTCCTGAGCTTTTCTCCTCTTCATCCTGCTGCAGGGAACAGGAAGGAGTGGAGTGTTCCCTGGGCAAAGCCGGTGCAGCAGCCAGGCTCTCCCTGTGTCTGTAACTTCTTACACATGCAGGTCAGGTGTGAGTAGGGAAACCACACAAATGAGGTCAGAGACTTCCCTTGCTTGAACAGCCTAAGAGGGTGAGCATAGCCCTTGCTTAGTACTGCTGGGGATGGAGCCCTGGCGGCTGCTCCCCTTTTGAACAGGACAGGACCTTGTTCTTAAACATCTTCACAGCAGCCAGCATGCAGCAGTCCCACTGCATGGATCAGAGGGCGTCTGCCACGGGGCTGTTGTGTCTCTGGCCTGTGTTTGGCTGTGGGCAACAGCCCTTGGGAGGGCACGCAGGCAGCTGGGTGCCAGAAATTCCAGCCTAGCTTCAATGCCACCCAGCTCCCTTGCTGCTGCAGGCTTGCAGAGTGCTGTGAAGCAGCACCCTGTGCTGAGCTTAACCATAGACAGAAGAGGCCTTGCAGCCCTGGAAGGGAAATGTCTGTGCAGGGTGGCGTGGGAGGTGGGGACTAGAAGGGAGTGCACTGGTGATGACTCACCCAGGGAGGAAGGGCAGGAGAGGGGTCACAGTGTAGATGAAGGCCTCTTCCAGATCTTGTCCCTGTACCGTACAGCTTGGGCTGCTGCTTCTCCAGTGGGAGCAGAAGGGTGAGGGGGTGGGATCTCAGGAGTAACACAGCACCAGCCCTGGGGGCCCAGGTCTTCCATGCTTGAGTCTTCAGAAACTCCTGGGGCCCCAGGCAGGGCGGGTGGGTATCTGTATCCCGTGATAAGCTGAGCATGTTTATTATTGAAGTTTCTTTAAAAAGGGTGGGGTGAGGTGTTCTGCTCCTTGAAGCCCTACCTGCCTGCACTAACCAGCCAGCAGCAGCACTGCTGCAGGTTTCCTCTTCTGAAACCCTTTCTCTGCAGAAGACCAATTCCATGAGCTCTCGAGCTCAGCTACAGTACAGAGAGTACAAACTCGACGTTGGAGTAAACTATAATTGTCCAAGCTAAACTAGAATTAGCAAATGATGTTCCAAAGGAAACAAACCCCAAAATGACACAGCCCAGGCCTTCCACTTTGCTTTTAGTAACCTTATTACACAAATTACCATGGGATTAAACTGAAGTCAACACCTGGCCTGGGAAATGGGCATGTGCGGTGGTACAGAAGCTTGTGGTGTGGCTGTGAGTCACCTGAGCTGAGCCTCCAGCTTGGCTGAATAAATGTACATGGTCAAATTTACATTGTTAAATACTTTGTTGTGCCTCTTCACAGCTCGTAGCTGTAGTAGAGAGTTTTGGCCCATTCCCACTGTTGCTGAAGGCCTGGGCTCCTGAGCTAAAACACAGCAGGAGAAGAGTGAGGTGCTGCCTGGGTGATGCACCCTGGCTCCCAGAGTAAAGGCCAAGCTTGCGGGACATCTCTGAGGTATCAGAGCCACTTGGGAAGACACAAATCAAATCTACAGCTAACTGCCCCAATGTGTGACTTACCTCCATGGTTCAAACTCTCTATAGTCAAGACATTTCGATTTTTCCCTTTCCCAGGGCTGAAAAAGCCACACAAAACATCAAAGGAAAAAGCCCAGTTTTTAGAGCCACGGCATTCCTATAGAACCAAAACTTGAGGCATGCACTACTTATACAATTAAGAGAATGTAATGCAAAAGTAAAGCTGGTTTTTTTTTTCCTGGTCTTTTATAAACTAATCAGTCCAGATGCAGTATTCATTATGCTGTTACTTTAACTGGGAAAAACAAACCCCAAAAAACCAAACAACCCCCATACCAGCTACCTTCATGATGCCAAAAAAAAAAAAGAATCCCAGTTGTCCGTGGTGTTTGTTTTTTACTTCACCTTCCAGCCTCTGCACCTACACCATGGAAAGCTGCAAACACATGAATGCTGCAGCTCCCTTCTGCCTGTGTAAATAACAGCCTTTATTCTCAGCTGTCACTGCTGCTCCATCTTGTAACTCAGGTGGTAAAGCATGAACAAGCTTTTGAAATTATTCTGGTAAATAAAATGAGTAAAATTATAAGAAAACTACAGGCAGAGGGGTTTTGCACTGAGAAAAAAAACCAACCAAAACTCTTCTAGCTGTAAATAGAGTTTACCAGTTTGAAAACCCATCTGATCTTCACTGGTTAACAGTGGCTGAAAGACAGTAACCCAGTTGTGCAACACCCCAGTCTCCCTTTGTCCCCTAAAAGCTGAGGGAAATGCACCACATCGGTCCATAAACACACTTGGCTGCTAAACTACTGAAAGCAAAGTGAAATAATTTTGCCTCCTCCTGGGTTTTACTCCCTGCCACAAGCGGTCAAGAGCTGTGTCTGTCTGCTGCCCTGGAACGGCAGAGCTCCCCACAGAGCCTCCAGCGCCAGGTTTTCGTCCCTGTTGGTTGATTTCCCCCCGTTTTAACACCTGCCAGTACCTTTTGCCTGGATGGACACAGCAGCTCAGCAAGACTGGGCTTTGCATCTGGGACCAAGCCTGTCCCTGCACTTCAGTCACAGCCCTGAGGTTCTTCCTAGCCTGGCACTGAGCTACTTCTGTATCTACTTTTAAGGGGCAGGTAACTGGTACGTTTCTCACGGAGCCCGTTTCCATGGCAGGGAAGGGCTCCCTCTTAGTTGTGAACCAGCTTGTGCCTCTAAACCAGCATTCCTAAAGCCCTTGTATTGGCCTTCACGCTCAACACCGATCTGCCCAGCACAGCACACTTATTACAGCCACAGCCTCCCATTACACACAGTAAACAAAGGCTGTGAGTCAAGTCTGCCACGGCCTCCCAAGGCCTCAGGGCGATAAAGCCACCACTGGCCAAGACTTAACGTCTGGCGAACAACATGTGCTGGAAAAACGATGAGCCTCCTATAAACACGTTTTTTCTGGCAGGTACCTCCTGTTGTTTTAAAAACCTGGACTGACTCAGCCTGGCGTCTGCCAGAGCTAAAGGAAGGGAGAAGGGTGGAGGGGAAGGGGGGAATAAGGGGGTGGTGGGAAAAGCGAACGAGGCAGAGCCAGGCCGCAGGCAGCCTCTGGTGCTGGCTGCAGAGAGCCACTGCTGCCAGCCAGTGCTTTACAGAAAGTTTACGTACATGTTGCCCCATCCATTGTGTGCACCAAGGCACTTCTCCAACACCTCTTCTGTGGGCAGGAAGCTGTCAGTATGGTGACAAATTGCTGTAGTGCATTCCTCCCCACAGGTGCCATTTTTGCTCTTCCTTGGCAGCGCTGTCTAGCATGACTCCTCCGATGTCCTTGGGCTTCCCTGGCACACCGAACATGATGAACAAGCCCAGGCAGTCCCGTCCCACCAGGCAGCAGCATTCCACCAGCTTCTCCAATCTGCTCACTCGTCTGGCTGCAGTGTTCCACCACCTCAACGGGGCTGCCTTTGCCATGGAAAGGCCTGCACAGCCATCTGAGGTTGGAGTTGCTCATCGGCTCCAGATCCAGTCCATGCCAAACAGGGAAGACTGCTGCTTAGTCATTTTGCTGGCCATGATACGTTCCTCCATTCCCTTTTCCACAAAGAAGCTGATGAAGTTGACCAAAAAGATCTCAATCAGTGTTTGTGGCTGCCTGCAATTTGCTCTGAGAATCCACCAAACCTAGCTAGTCCTCCAGCCTTTGAGATGCATGGACCACACCTTGGCTGAAAAATGTCACAGATGCCTTGAGCTTCAGCCTTGTTGTCCTCCTGTGAGACCTTCTGGCCCAGATTCTGTGCAAGAGAAGAGCCTTTCCACAGGTGGCCTCAGGGAAGTCCCTTCTTGCACCAGCAAAGGCTCTGCAGGCGCCAGGCTCAGCCAGACCTTTTCAGCACGCACATGGTTACCTGCTGCCTTCCAGATGGTCATGGCAGCAGCAGAGCCGAGCTCTGGGAGCAGGCCGCTGTCCCCAGGCTTTTTTCCTGGGTGTGTATCTCTGCAGCTGACTAAGCAGCCACCAGCCTGACAGGCCCAGTCACTTTCACACCTACTGAATTCCCTCCTGCCTGTTTCATTATCCATAATTCCAGCACCACAGCTTTGGCCGATGCTATCTCGCTCCAGCCTGATCCTAACAACTCCTTTGAAGTCCTCTCTAGGACTGTTTCAGAGAAGCCACTTTATTGGCAGTGGGCGTTTCCTGTAGATGAAACCATCTTTTGCTTTCAGTCACCAGAGGCAGGGTGTGCATCCGAACCTGGGCGCTGCTGCAGGGCGCTTCCAGTGACACTGCAGTCCTTTTTCCATGGGAGGCCACCTGTATCCCAACATTAACTGCCACTACCATCAGCAGCATCAGTCCTGCCCTGGCAACACACATGGATGCAGCTGGGCTCTTGGCTTAACTGAGAAGCTTGGGCTGTTGCTGCCTGTAGCTGGGTTATCTCAGGGAGGACTGGACACCACCATGTGCGACTCTCAAATACAGCTACAAACAAACCATCCCCCAAACCTACCAAATCCAGTCTCCCTAGCTCTGAAAACCGGAATGTATGTGACCACTGCAGCAGGAGTCAGCCCTGGTTCAGCACTGAGTGTTGGTGGTGTCAAACACAGCAGCACAGTCTCTTCATTGCCCAGAATCTCACCACCGTTCCCAAGAAACGCTGCTCTTCCTCCTCCTCTGCACACTGAATGAGTGAAAAAAGTGCCAGGGGTCTTTCTCTGCCCCCTTTACTCTCATTCCTCCAAACTTCTTCATTTGATCTCTCCCCTTCTGCCTATAGCTGTTCTGGTGCTCCTGCCACCCCAGGGAAACACCTTCTCAGGTGCACGGGCTGCTCAGTCCCACTGCTGTCCTTGGGTCCTTCTAAGAAACATACGATGGCCTACGTATTACATGTCTTTTCTTTCACTGGTCTTCAACTGTCATGGGCCCATCTCCTGTTTTTCATTCCCTTCTCACAGCTATGATTAGGAACCAGCTGCTGCTTCTCATGTTATCTCTTGACTGTAACTCTTGCTTCCTTTTTATTCAAGGATTCCCCAGGACCTTGCTGGGGGGAGGTCTCCTTGCTGACCACTCCTCCAAATCCACCAGTACTTGAAAAGTTTTTGATCCCTATGGGACTGTTAAAGGGTGCTGGGGGGGTCTACTGATCCCTCCCTGACTCTCCTCTCAATGAATCAGTTTACAGATGGGAACCGGGGAGTCTTGGCTGGTGTGATAGTGCTGCTGGTGAACCACCTTGCAACTCACATTCTTGTGCCTGTAGGGCCAAGGTAGGCTTTCCATCCCACTTCCTCATGTCCCCTCTGTGATCTCACAGGTGCCTCATGGTATGTACCCCTCTATATCCTGTCTCTTGAACGCTTACTCCCAATAGCTGCGATACTGGTCTGTACAGCTGGGGAGTAGGACATGTCCTCTTTGAGTTGCTGGACCTCCTCAGACAGCTTCTCCACAGCTGAGATGAGGGAGGAAGGGAAACTTCCTTATATTGCCAGAGCTGGCCAGCCACTTCATCCACTGCTGGTGCCTCTTGGTTTTCCCAGCCCATCGCTGCCAGTGAGTGGCTGTACGATGGTGGTGGGCTTAGTACACGCTTCTGCCACGTGGGTCAGGTATGTTTGACTTCATTGGGATTGGTGTGTACCTGCCTGTCGTCTGGATCATAATAAACCATTTCCTCACTCCATGATGGTCCACTTGCCAGGCCACCATGCAGCATCTTCACTGAAGGGACACCTTTCCCTCATGCTTGACAGAAGCCACATCCAGTGACTGAGAGCTTGGGTCTTTTTCCTGACAGCCTGGTCCATGCCTCCTTCTTTAGCTGGGGTGCCAGCTGCTTGGCCTCCCTACCCTCTAGTTCCAGGCTGCTGGCCCTGTTAGTTATCCCAGCATCAGAGCAGCCAGGAGACTGAAATCTTTCCTCCTGTCTTGCAGCTCACTCAGGGACAGGGATCAGGTGCATACTGTTCCGTTCATGAGTTCCTCTGCTTCCTCCTCCTCCTGACGGCCCTGTTTTTATATCCTCCCTCACTAAGCAAGCTGGCTTTTGCTTCCCAGATCTCTTCACGTGCATAGGGGCAACTGACACCAGCACCATTTGGGTCTCCGGTTCAGCTGCAGCGCCTGTTGTCGGGGTTGGGAGTAACTGCAGTGCCTGATGTTTAGTCAGCTCCAGAGACCTTCTCTTCCTTTAGAGGGCACTGCCAGCCCCCAGCCCACCGCAGCGATTCGTGTCTCTGGAACTGCCAGGGCGACACCATCATTTTCCCAAATGTTTCACTAGTTCTTCAGGATTCTGTACTTGTTCAGGGGTGAAGTTCCAAAACACTGGGGGCGACTGATGCCCTTAGGTACCCACCCGCACTATCCCACACACCCTGCCGCTCATGACTATCCAGCCTCAGGCAGATCTCTGGGTGTTGTTCTTAAATAGTCGTTGAGCCCTGAACAGGACCTGAAACACACTCAGGAGACACAGCAGCAGGAACGTGTTGGTTTGAACAACTCCAGAGAGTTCATAATTCTCAAGAGCTGCTGTAACCAGCCCAGAGGAGAAGGGGAAGGTGAAGAAGGGCAAGAGTCCCTCTTTGTGTCCCCTAAAGATTGGCTCTCTGAGGAGGAAAGGGAAGGAGTGTAATTTTAAGATTTGAGAGGTGGCTCCCCAGGTGCGGTGATGGCAGCAACACTGAGTACAAATGCCAGCCAGCCTCACAACCAGTCATTTGATCACATCATAAACCAGAGTTGCACAGTACAACAAAAGGGCGACCTTTTATCTCAGAGGAGATCAGAGAGCCCCGCAGGGAATACCTGCTGCAGGTAAGGCATTACACAACACAGCCCCCACAACCATTCCCTGCTGCAGGTAAGGCACTACACAACACAGCCCCCACAACCATTCCCTGCTGCAGGTAAGGCATTACACAACACAGCCCCCACAACCATTCCCTGCTGCAGGTAAGGCATTACACAACACAGCCCCCACAACCATTCCCTGCTGCAGGTAAGGCACTACACAACACAGCCCCCACAACCAATAAAGCAACACCGTGGCCAGTGACTATCAAACTTTAACAGTTTAACAGGTGCTGGTCAGATCCATTGTTATTTCAATCCTTCGGAGCCCCACGCTGGGTACCAAACAGGACTGTTGTGGTTTAACCCCAGCCCTTAATAAACTCCCCCAGCTTGGGGGGGATGGAGGAGAGAATTGGAAGTGTAAGAGTGAGGCATCTTGTGGGCTGAGATAAGAACAGCCTAATTGTTGGAATAGAAGAAAATACTGCTACTACAAAATAAGAGAATGAAATAAATCCCAAGAGAAACAAGTGATGCAAGTGAAAATAAAAGTTCTCACCACCCGCTGCCCAATGCCCAGCCAGTCCCTGAGCAATGTCTGCTGTCCCCCAGCCAACTCCCCAGTTTATGTGCTGAGCATGACACACAATCCCAGACTGGTTTGGGTTGGAAAGGACCTCAAAGCCCATCCAGTTCCAGCCCCCTGCCATGGGTAGGGACACCCTCCACTAGCCCAGGCTGCCCAAAGCCCCATCCAGCCTGTCCTTGAGCACTGCCAGGAAGGGGGCAGCCACAGCTTCTTGGGGCAGCCTGTGCCAAGGTCTCACCACTCTCACGTGTTAATTTACATTAACATGTAGGATTAGGATTTCTTCCTAATATCTAACCTAAACCTGCCTTCTTTCTTGCCCCTTGTCCTATCACTGCACTCCCTGGTGAACAGTCCCTTTCCCACTTTCCTCCTGTGGTATGGAATATCTCTTTGGCCAGTTTGGGCCAGCTGTTCTGACTCTGCCACCCCCAGCCTTCTCGCTGGTGGGGCACAAGTCTTTGACTTAGTGTAAGCATCAGCAACTACTAAAGCATCGGTGTGTTACCAACATTATTCTCTTCCTAAATCCAAAGCACAGCACTACATCAGGTGGTCCTTCAGGACAAGACCCCCAGAGGCGCACACACCAAGCAATGGGGGGGAAGTGCTTTCTCATCACGCCACACCAACAACCCAAGACATTTCTGGGATCCAGATTTGAACTGAGTAAAAAGAATCGGGATAGCTGATTTCTGAGAGGTTAGCAGAGTCCTTCCACAGGCACTAACGACAAACAAACTAACAAGCCTACAAAAAAAACCCCCTTCTGCCTCCTCTGTGTCCTCAACAGAGCAGAATGAACTTCCTAGGAAAACTGAATGAAAACAAAAAGGAAGCAGCTTTCAGAAACAAGTGGCATTTTTCACAGACTTTATTGGATTTTACATGGCAATACACAGTAGTTACGTTGCCCTCTTCAAACACGCACGAATTAACATACCCCAACGGCATCCCTTGTGTGCACACGTGCACATCAAGCCCCTGCCTTCATCACTCACTTTCAGATTCCACCCCCATAAAACAACTGAGGTTCAGACAAGAGGCAGCTTCAGGGGGGTGACCTGGCTCCCCACCGGGGAAGGCAGGAAGGGGCTGGCTGGAGCAGAACACCGCTTACACCTGACTTAAAGAAACCATCACCTGCCATCGCTGACATGCTCGGTAATAGCACTGAAGAGAAATCAGAAAGGGTTTGTCTGTGCCTGCTGCAGCACAGAACACTGTACCACCAGCCCCACTTTCTTCCCCAGAGTGAACCCAGAGGAGCAGTTTTGCTCCTCAGTGTGAATCTGGTTTTGCTGAGAAGCCTGTGCCATGCATCTTCCCAGCGCCTCTGCAGCACGGGGAGTGCAGGGTCTCCAGCTCAGCTTACCTGTAGGTAAGCTGAGAGACCCAGATGGAGACTGCTGCAGGGTACCCACAGAGAGCAAGCCCTGAACTCACATCCCAAGTGCTCCCCAAAGCAGACAGCAGGTGTTACCTGATGCGGTACTTCTGTCCCAACAGAACAGCTCAAACACCCCCCAAGGCTGCAGAGGAAGAAGCAACGGACAGCAAAAGTGATTGCAGGTAGGAATCAGTCAGGAATACTGAACAAAGGCTCAGCTGTGACCTGTCTGCAGACAAAGGGTAAGCAGCTCCATGTCCCACGATGGGTTGCTGGCCTGGCTCCAGTTACTGAAGAGAAAATGGCAGCGCTTGATCTGATGCTTGACGCAGCCAGTCCATGTTTTCTCACCTTGGTTCCTACACATGAGCCTTCACTGCACATCCTCCAAGGGCCAGGCCCGCAACAGCTTCTCAGGTTACAAGGACACAGTGCTAGAACACATCTGCAATGTTCCCTGATGCCAGACAGGAGCTCCCTGCCCCAGAAAGAACCTTTCTTCCTCTCCCAGCTTCAGCTGAAGCACTTCAGAAATACCCACAGTCACCTCCAACCCAACACCCCTTGCACCACACCAGCAGCATCTCGGAAACGGTCTCGCTTCCAGCCAGGAGAGCGACGGAACGAGCGACCAAATGCTTGCTAAAGCAACACACCAGCACAAGGAACAATTCTGACTGTTACTTGGGGGTTTGGGGGGTTTTTTTTGGCCTGTACAGAGCAAAGAAGCCTCATGCCATTGTGCTACAACACATGCAATGTTCAACACCGTACGAATGACCACTGTAATAAACAGAGTTACTTTGCTTGCTTGCTTTGGGCCAGGACGCCTCGCAATACCGCACGTCTGACGAAAGAATTCCACTGGCAGGTTGGGACTTGGAACATCTGACCATCTTCAGAAGCAGAGGAGCTGGGCTTCAGGAAGGTGAGATGATGAGCGATGTGGTTGGGAGTTGAACTTTGGAGGAAAAGTCCCACCTTGGGTTTAATATTATGAAATAATATATTTCCTATACATTTCTCTATATAACTTCTTTTTTTCCCCTCTCTTTTCTTATTTTGCAACTACACCACCTTTACATCAAGTCACAGCACAGAAACATCCCTTCCACAGGCAGGGAGTACTCACAGAAGCGCTGAGGACCTTGGTCTGAGCGCTGTGACCACCCCCGCTGCCGGGGAGGAGAAAGAAGCCATTCCCAAACACGCAGCTTCCGCAGGAGCCGCCGCTGGAAGAGCCACGCGTTACAGCCGCTCCATCCCAACTGGAAGATCATTAAACTGTGCACTGAGTGAAAAGCAAGGGAAGCAAAAAGCTCCACAGGTCAGCCTGCCTTTCCCAGTAACCAGCTGGTATGCAAACTGGCAGCGTTGGTTTTTTTACAACCCTCTCTCTCCTTCCCCTGCAACTGGAACTTTCCATCACTCTCTCCCACAAAAAAAAAATGTAATTTTTCCTTTTATATGCACTTCATATACTTTTTTTTTACCTTTTTTTTTTTTTTACTTTTTTTTTTATATAAAACAGTATAAAAATAAGAGCAACAGTCAAGAGCTACCAAGGAGTTTATGCAGGTCACAGATGACTGAAGTCCTACACTGGATACCGTAAGGAAGGGTAGAACTGGTTATTTGTGCCAAAACAAGAGCAGGAACATCTTTTCTTCAGCTGGGAGCCTAGAGAAAGCCAATGCACGATATCTACAGACGCAACGCTTCTACCTAACATCTCCTGGCATTCTGAAAGGGATTAGCTGAGGCTGTGAATAAGCAGAAAGAGCACTACCATACCACGTAACATTAGGTGCAACACTCAAACACATCACCAGTTTGTACATTAAATAGAGTAAAAACAATTACCATTCACCAGTGTCTGGGTGTTCCTTATGGCAACTTTAGAGTAGGCACCTTTTTTTTTTGCTTGTTTTCCTCCTTTTTCTTTTTTTTTTAAATTCTCCATCCCCACCCCCCCCAGTGTTACTTCTAACAAACAGAAGCAAGAGCAATGTAATGTACATGTTCTGCTGCCCGTCGCGTGTGACGGGGACGCTTCTTGCACCCAGGGAAGCCAGCCTTTGTCAGCGCCAGGTGGTTACTGTCACACGTTGGAGTCCTCGTCTGTTATACTGGTGCTGGGAGAGCGAGTCGCAAAGTCTTTAAACATCTCATCTTCTTTCAACATGTGCTAGAAAGGAAAGGGGGGAAGAGTCAAGGTTTGGGCCCTCGCAACCGAAATCGGGCACCTGGGACGGTCCGGTCCTGTGCCTGGCAGCAGGTACCTCCAGCAGCCCTGCCAGCCACCACTCTGTTCTGCTGAGGGTGGTTTCCACCTGGTCCTGGTTCCTGACCAGCTCCTGGCTCAGCCCCCTGGGGAATGCAGGCTGGGGATGGCTTTCTGCCAAGGAAAGGTGACCCTCAGCTGGCAACCTGCTGGCCTAGAGCCAGATGCCATGTCCTCTGTCCTCCCTGGAGGGCGGGGAGTCAGTGAGGAGAGCTGGCAGCCACGTGCCACCGCTCCCAGGTGGGGGAGCAACCTTGCCAGGATGGATGGGTGTATCTTCCTCACCCTCTGACTGTTCTTTTCCCCTCTGTCCCAGTTCAAAACCCAATGCCTCATTCTGAGGACATTTCACTGTGCCCACAATTTGTATGGTACCTGACACCCTTCAGGCCTCAGAGACAGGTGGTGCTTCACTCCAAACAAGGACTGCCTCTTGTTACACACTGACACCAGCCAAAGCAAGTGCCTCCAAGGCCCCACAACGTGGCTGCTGGGCAGCACAGCCCGTAACAGTGAGAAGTGAAGCTGTACTTTGTGTGCTTGTACCCAACAGCATCCTTACTAAACAGCACCACCAAGGGGTTGGCGCCCATCTTACAGAGACACAGCCCTCACCCCACGGACCCCACTCTCCAGCCTTACTGTCAAGTTGTTGATGCCTTCAGAAAACGCTCCTATTTGCCTCACCGTCCCTTCTGAATCTTCCATCTACAAGAAAAAAAAGCCCAGATAATGACCAATGAATGAATGAATTCGCTGTTCTCCACGACAGAGTGGCAACTGAGCGCAGCAAGTAACGGAACCGCTTGATTAGACCCCACAGGGTCAGAGCAAGGGAGGAGTGTGCTCTGCCCAGAGGGGACAGTTAGGTCAGAGGATGTCCTCAAGGCCTGAACGCTCTTGGGCCCAGACACATCATTTGTTAGCAATGCTGTGTGACTGCAAGAAGTCAGGACCTCCACAGCTCAAGTGGAAGGTTTCCCTGGGAAAAGGAAGGTTCTCCCACCGAACCTGGTAGAACCTGGGCTCCCCAAGCTGCTGGATCGTGCTTACCTGCTCCAGCCTGTCCAAGTCGTCATCGTCGTATACTCGGATGTCCAGGCCAGGCTTAAACCCCTTCTTCGACCCGCTTCCAGATGCCCGTCCCAGCTCCATAGGACACACGTACTCTTCCACATCATCTTGCTTCTTCTTCCTCAGGCTCCCAAAATTGCTGAAGGCAAGTTTCTTTGGCTAATGGGTGAAGAGAAAATCGATAAGGAGTTAAAGAGTTGGTAAAGAATTAACAGATCTCTCTCTCTTGCACTGGTGGCTCAGTGACGAAGGGTCAACCCCCCACTTGCTCTTCTACACCAAGATCTTTTGACTAGCTGTTCACAATGACTGCACCTGAAAGCACAGGATTTGTCCCCTTGCTTTACCACTGTTAAGGCATCACCATTCAAAGGATCCCGAACGAGATCAGAATCCCACTGCATCAAACCACGAGTGCATACACAGTACAAGTCTCCCTCCCAAACATCTTGCAGTCTAGGCAGGACAGCACACAAGAGTGCTACCTCTTCCTGTGCATTTGAGTGGCTGAGGTGTGGTGGGTTCGTGGTAGACTCGAGTGTCAAACCCAGATCTGCTGAACCCTGCTGCTTTCATTAGCCCTTTTCTCAGACCTGAACTGGACAAACAGGGGCAAAACCAGCACAGTGGAGATGTAAATGTCTGCCTGGAAGCTCACACGCCAACCCAGAACAAGTGACTTGCCTTCACTTTGGCGGTTGCTGTTAAGAGGACGTAGTCTGGGGACTCCATGGCTTCGCGTTTCTGCTGCTGGGCCTCCTGCCCAATCAGGAGGTTGAAATGAGTGGCCAAGTGCCGCCTCAGTAACGTCTTGTTTGGTGGGATGTTCAGCAGCTGTGCCATGGTTTCCACATTGAAACGGGGCTCCAAAACCTATTAATCAAACCACAGAGAGTCCAGCTGAAGCCAGTGCCATCTGAAGAGGTCTCAAGGAGGTCAGCAGGCAAGTGTTATCTTGATCACCTCCTAAGGTTGCTTTGGGGTCTTTGCTTGTATGTTAGAGGAAACGTCCAACAAAGAGGCAGAAAAGGGAGTTAACCAGTTAAAGGATTCACAGTATGCTAAGTCCAGGCTTTCCATCTTGAGCTACAGATAGAAACATAGTGGCAGCCAAGAAGAAAGGAACAGATAAATCCACCCTTAACTCATGTAATGTGTGAAGCTGCCACAGAATCTTTACCCACTTCCCTCTAATTTTAGAAAACGCAGCCAGCAGAACGATACACAGAAATGAGATGTTTGGAGCAGGGATACACCTCTCAACCACAACAGCAAACTTCTGCAAGTGTAAGTCTCTCACCTGGAGTATGTGAAGCCAGAGCAACTCAAACCAGTCTGGGCTTGACACTGAAATCAGGCGTTTTACAAAAGCAACAAACCTTCCTTAGAAAATCAAGCCGGATCCAGGTCTAGGAAGGCAGGTGGCAGCTGTTTAACAGCCCGGCAGCAGCCTGCAGCGTCACTGGACAGGAGGGGAAGGATGCCACACCAAACTTAAACTGTGGGAGGAATATAGCCCATTGCTGCTCACACCAATTCTGCTCAAGGCATTCCTGTCTTTGAACTCCAGGGCTTATATTATCCAGCAGAGTAAGAAGATAAGGTGTGTGCAGCACAGATGATGTCAGAACTCTGCTCCAGCAATTCTCAGCGATTGTTTTTTTCATAAAATGGAATAAGCCAGCCTAAAACCTTACCATCAGTCCCCCATGCACACCGCTGCCCCGCAGGTTAGGAGCATACTCTGCCAGATCAACAGAGCGCAACCACTCCATCACGCGATGATTGGTCCACTGGGTGACCTCAGAAGGTGTGACGTTATTCTGTGGGCAGGAAGAAAGGGCAGTTAAGGAGACTTCCTGACTCAGCTGTCCCAGCCCCCGTCTTCACCAAAACAAACCCTTCCTGCCCTTAATGAACACAAGCCCACTTTGCACTTAAGGAAAACTCTTTTTGGATTGCTGTCTTGCAGCAATACCAACACGGAGACTGGTCTGGACAGTGGGGGCAGACCTGTGTTATGCTTCAGGCCACTTGGTTATCCAGCTGTGCACCAGGACCACTTGCAAAGACCACCAGCAGAGCTGAGAATTTAGCTGGCTCCACATGCTGCTGTGCTCTTCCAGCACATATGCATCGTGAATCTAAATCCAAGAATCTGGGTTGCTTCACCACCCACTGCCCTATCTAGCATGTGCTGCTTCCAGAACAAACTGATGGCACTTCCCCCTGTGGTGACGGGGCCAAATGACTTTTAGACGGGTGATTTTAACACCACCATCAGTTTTCCAGAGAGCTACACAAGACTCACAGCAACAGTGCACTGAGTTGAAGATGATTTACATCCAGGCTGCACATCAGAGACTAAGGCAAAACAGCCAGCTGTTGGCTAGGAAGAGGAACAGGAGATTTGGCAAGGGGACGCGAGCTGGGCCATGGCAGGTGAAGAAAGTGGTGCTCCATGTTAGCGGTGCCAGGGCATGAGACAAAGGAAACCAAAATGAAAGAATAAAATAGGAAAGAGGATAAAGGAGGAGATGGCAGAGCAGGAACAGTCACAAAAACCACCAGGGAAAAACCCTAGTGGGTTCCTCTTCAGAGTGTCATCTTAACACGTTACCTCATCAGATGGCCTCCGGCGCAGACAGTTGGGCTCAAAGTTATTTATTCTCAAAACCTGAATGGCTCTTTTGATGCTGAGGTGGTGGAGGACACTGACAACTTTCAAGGACAGCAAATCATCCTGTCAAAGACAAAGGGGAAGTTAATAAACATCAATGTGCTTATTACTGGTGGAACGAGCACCCGACTGGAGGAGAACGCTTTGGACCCTGGCTTAGAAATGGCACATGTGACACATTCTGGGGTCAGATTTTAATACAAGAGACGTGTGATTCATGTCAAACCTTCAGTCCTAAAATAACATCTTCCCATGTTGCTCTGTACTGGCTCCTGGGTGATGTTCTTCACATATGGTATCAAGCTTAGAACAAGAAACCTGTGGTGATGAGGGGAGAGGGTGAGATGACACACTCTCAGTGATCCGATTAGATCTAGGACAACCTTCTAAATCAGACTTACCTGGCATCTGCATTAATCTTGCCAAAAGTCTTAATACCACAAATGTCCAGCTAAAATTTAATCAAACCCAATAAATTACCCTCCAAATGGAGGCATTCTGTATGGTTAGAATGATTTAAAAAAAAAAATCAAACCCAAAAAGAGGGATGAAGGAAAATAAGAACAATGAATATTTTCTCAAATGCTTGGCACAAGTGATGGAATGATGAAAGGGTGACCATACCCAGGCTGCAGAGAGGCTCATCTAGTTTCCTTGACCCCAGCTCCTCATCACTGGGTAGCTCCTGCACCTGCTATGGTTCAAGAGGACAGAGGGCAGGTTGGCCAGGGCTGCCAATTCCACCTCCCACGTGCCAAGGGGGCACGCTGGAGGCACGAGCAGCCTGAAGGCTGGCTCTGTGACAAGGCACTACAAGGCAACCTGGCTGTGCCTTCACACCACACCGTTTTCGGCATGGGATGAGACACCTCCCTCACATCCCAGGGCAAGAGCCTGCAGAGGCACAGCAACACATCGTTGCTGCATGGAAGAACCAGCAGCCAGTTCTTTCTCTAAAATCTCGATCCTCACAAGTTTTTTAACTTAACCATTCACCTCACAGGTAAGTTATTTTACAGCTCACACAGCCTGGCTGTTTAGGATCCCACCAATGTCCGTGGGAAGTGTCAGGTATCTCTTAGGACAATTGGTGCCATGGCAAGGAATGAGATAGTGCCTCACAGTGCCCCTCTCTTTGCACTGAGCACAGGGCACAGATGAATTCCTCCACCTGGACAAGGAGCTCTTGGAAGTCAAAAGCTGGAAGAGATGAGTCATTCTCTGCCCCGCTCCTGACTACAGTAGCAAGCAAGAGCTGTGCTTTGGCTCCATTAAAGTTCCCTGTTCTCCTTTTTGTACTCAGGGCTCCTTCAACCCACTGAGGAAGGGAGAGACAGAGCCTTCTGCCACCCAAGGGGGCTCAACTCACTGGACATGTGATGGACAATGGCAAAGGAGACAGAAGGTTCAGATGAAGCTCACAGATTAAAAACAGGCTGCTGGTGTTACCCACCTCCCCGACCTGTTCAGAGGTAGGTAGCACCTTTGTTCATTTGCAAACTAAGCAATGCAGATGTCATATTTTGCCCACCTCTGGCTTCATTCCAAAAGCTGGCCCCAGAAATTTAGTACTTCAAAAACAAAACAGTGAGATTCTCTCATTCAAGGAGTCAAGCCATGAAAAGCTTGGAAGGAGGAATATGTGACAGGCCTGGCCAGACTTCCCAGCTTGCTGCTGCTGCTGCTCCAGAGAAGTGTTACAACTGCAACTGTGGTCACATGCTGTGAGACCTGCATTCCCACTAAGGCAGGCTCTTGAGTTCCAACTGAGTTCAAATGATGCCACAAATTGTGTCAAAGTCCCATTCTCTTGATGGTGCAAATTGACTGGCAGACACCTTTATGCATCCTTATTAGCACAACTTACGTGTTACAGATACCAGGCTCCATTCTGTCAGGGTATTTCAGACTAAATTCTTGGCTTGCCCAGTTCCTATTTTGTGGTTTGCTAAGTCAAGGTAACTTCATGTGATTTTAGGAAGTATTTCTTTCATAATTTGCATACAGCTGTATTTAGTTGATCGTTTACACTGAAGCTGCTGTTGTTATTTTTGTTATAATTGTTAAACACTGCCTAAAAATACCACTAGTAATCTCCAAGTAAAGGGAAGTAACAGGAAGAGTATCTAATTAAAAGGCAAAGCTCCTCCCACACATCCCTCCTCTGTCCACCTATTATTTTTCTTTCTTGTTTAACAGGAAAAAGACTGACTGTTGAACAACACAAGTTCCCACACTGCATCTTACCCACAGTTCAATCCTCATCCAGCTAATACAGTGGTAAAAGTGTCCCAACAGAAGATCAGGGTCAGCACAACCTACTGGCATCAGATGAACTTCAGAAGCAGGAGAAAGAAACCACCTCCTACTTTTATGTTAGTACCTGAAACCCCAAAACCCAAAGGAAACAAACCCCTAATCACACTACATAAGCAACGACATTTATGATTTGACCAAAATGTGTCCAACAGCAAAGAGGTGCCCAGCAGCTGAGGCACCTTAACTCTGAATGCTGCCTGCAGTTCCTCAGCTGTGCTTGTCTTACAGGAGATTCTGATGGATCAACCTGAGGCTTCCTCCCAGTGCTGTGGTAAAGCTTATACAAAATACAGGCAAAGGTGGTGTAAAAAGGTCACTTTTACTCTATCCTTTGTTATGCAGAAGGAATGAATATTGGCAATGCTCAGTTTGCATTTGTGCATCCAGAAAAGAACAAAGGTCTTTTCTCATCTTACCTGAGACCTTACATAAAGGAATCCTGCTGTGCTGGCTTCACCTGGCCAGCAGTAAAGTGGGAGCTGACACTGGTGCTAAGCATTTTGCAGTGCACTATGCAACAAAAGCTATTAAGGCAGCCTGTTTTCAAACAAGTTGGTTCTTAAAACTTCAATCTTCTTCAGATGAGAGTGCTTGGGTTTTCTTACCTTAAGCATCCACATGAACAGGCAAGCAGACCAAATGCTTGCTCGCTGAAGGAAAAAATTCCATCTCCTACTATTAATTTGTAACAATCTGACCAGCTGCAGCCACAGAACTTGCACTTCTGTGCACCTACAGATGCTGCCTGAGCACACTGGTGCCACACACACACAGCTGTTAAGCACAAGATTGCCCATTTCTCATGAATGAGCCTGGGATTATGCTTACTACATTTGCTCTTCCACCTTGAGACGGTACCTTTAAAGCTGGAGAGGATATAGGAAACACTTGCAGGTGAGTATCAGGCCTTCTACAGGGTACAGCTATTAGGACTAGCTTAGCACAGGATACTCGCTAGAGTTTCAAGGCTGCTGCTGGCCAATTGACCAAAAAGGAGCAGGTGAAAGATGGAGGCTGGGATGGAGGAGAAGTGAATATAGTACTTATGCAGTTGCAACAACAGGCACAGTGTGAAGCAGGCCTCTCCAGTCTCACCTGCCCTCTAGTGAGCTACCTGGAGGTATGCCAGTACACAAGGAAGAGAGGAGAAACTAAGATCCCAAACAAGATGTCAGGAAGAGAAATGCCATTTACTTACCACACTCATGTAATGGAGCATTCGGCCATCCACCTTTCCTTCATCAAACTGGGTCTTATACTGGGGGAGGCCAATGTCATCCAACCACCCTTAAGGCAGAGACAGACACTCAGTGCGGTAGCCAAGTTACCTAGCACCAATTAGTGTTATTCCAACTCCAAGCCCCAAATTAGCCACGATTAGGAACCCCAATCAAAAGTTGCTGCCTCAGAATGCAGTAAGAATCTTACTGGTAACCCAGTGGTAATCCAGCTTTCCATGATTGTTTTCTTCTTCAGACCCGAGCGCCTGCAGAGCAAGCTGAAGCTTCTTTCGATGCAATGGGTGCTTTATCCCAAGCTCCTGTGAGAGGAAGGAAAGCAGCACACCTAGAGACAACGCTGTATTTTATCTCTTCCTCTGCTGAAATACAAATGGCTTCATAAAGTCACACTGTTTGTTTTCTATTTGCTGAGTAACAGCATCATTTTTGCAAGTGTTGAGCACCAGGGAAAGGCTGGCTCACTCTGTCCACACCCTGCTTCCCTCCAGTGTAACTACAGATTTGAACTAGCTCACTCCCTCCTTGAGGAAACAGGGTTACTATTTGGTGAGGATAGTGATTTTTAAAAGCTGAAAATTCAAATATTAGCAAATACTGTGGATTCAAAGTAGAGACTGGATCAATATTTAAATCTAGTTTTAGAAAAACAAGACGTAAACAATTCTATAATGAATTAAGACAAAGAAACCCACCATCCCTGTGTGTAACAAATCCTCATTACTCTGCGTAGAACAAGCAAAAAATACACTCAGAGCAAAGCAGCAGCTTCAGACACCTTTCTTACACAGGCATAAAGTCACTGTACTGTATACAAGTGCCAGTGACTCTACAAAACCCATGTGAGAAGGAGGCACCTTTCTGTGGCACAGACCATCCATACATCCATTTTTAATGAAGTTAAATCACGTATTTGCAATCAGACCATTGTATTTCCACAAAACTTCCAAGTAAAAGGAAAGAGATGTGGCACTGCTGCACGTGGCAGCATTTAAAACCTGCATCTTTTTATTGTTTTTACTGGATGCACCTTACAGACTTGATTTACATGCAGAGAAATAGCCAATTTGTGTATGCTTAATTGAAAGCAGTGTTTCCAGTATTTCTCACCTTTTCCAGATCCTGCTGAGAAGCTTGCAGAAGCGTTTGCCCGGACAGGATCCAGTGTTTGCCATTACTAATGTAAGAGCCCAGCCCTTGGTCCTGGAGCCAGTTGCAAACCTGCTCCTTTGTCCACTTTGCAAATGGCATGTCCAGCTCACTACAGAACATTAAAAAAAATTCTTAAAAAAGATAAACCTGGTGTCTCAAACCTGCTATTCTCATACATGATGATAAAATCAAAACCTAAGCCTAATTCATGAGTATTTTGTGGGAGTGAGGCCAATCTCTGTGGGAGAACGTGCCTCACAGCTGGCTGCTAGGTGAGGCTTCTGAACTGCCAGCACTGTGAAGCCCTGACTGCTGCTGATCTGCCATTATCACAACAAACACAATCTATTAATACCACCGAGACAACCACCTCTGCTGCCTGAAACTCTGAAGTAAGACCGTGAAGTTTTACTTTACCCTTTACTCTCCAGAAGTGGAGCAGGAAAAGTAGCAGAGGAGTATCTGTCAGAAGGGCTCACATGCTGCTTTGCACAGCCTCACAGCTGAGCTCCTACAGAGCAGTGGGCAAGGAGTGCTCCACTTGCAGCAGGACCCCACCACACAATGAACCTCAACACTGCAAAGATCATCTCTCAAAGGAGGAAACAGCCTGGATCCACCTGCTCCTGTATGCCAGGAAAGGGGGCACTTCATTTTGGCACTGCCCTTCTCCTCTGGACCCCGTGCTCGACTGGAGCACCAGCACACATTTTGCACCACTCGTCTTACTTGTGAGACTGTCCCAGGTCTCGAGACCAGCCCAGTCGTGGCCCCGCTGTTGCTCTTGTCCCTCCTCTTTTGAACTCCATCTCGGACATGTCGTCTGGGTTGAAGGTGGTAGATTGACTTCTTCTAAGTCTAGTTTAAAGGAAGAAAGCATATTCATATTTGGCTAAGGAAAAAGCATGCTTCTACTACTGCAAGCAATACAGGTGTTTGTAGCTCTTCCTCCACCCCCAGTGACAGGCTGATAGCTCCCTCAAATGCCACACTGGCTCCTGCTCTTATGACAGCAAACCACGGAGCCATAGGCTGGAGCAGGAAAAAGGAAAGATGTGTTCCCAGCAAACCCCAGCTCTGGAGAACAGGTATTTCTTGTATTTTACTTACTTTCCAAATAACCTCTTGATCCCTCTGGCCTTTTTCCTGGAATCTGGAGAAGGTGGTGTCATCTGTAGACTATCCATTTCTTTTGGGCGAGGGGGCAAGCCAGCCAGATCCAAGTGATCTGCAGATCCCTTCTCTGTTTCAGCTATTAGAAAGCAAAAGCCCCATCAACACTCACTCGTGCAGGACTGTACAGCCACGCTCCTGAACTCGGGAATGACTCTCACTAAAACTACCGAGACCCATCATGTTAAGAAAATGGGGCAAAGAGGGATGGGAAAATCCAGGAGAAACAACACGTGCTCCTCCTTCACAGGCCTGACTGTGAAGCTCCAAGGCAATGCACTGCACCGGTTAAGTGCCTTGCATCCAAGGTGGGCAAAAATCACCTCGTGGATCAATCAATGAATTAAATCCCAAGTTTACTCTTCCTTGAGGAGTGCTTCTGCAGTCCTTTCACAGACAGCTCAGCCACATGGATGCTCAGGAACCAGTGCCATGGCAAGGCACCAAACCAGGAGTTCCCAAAACGCAGCAAAATAAATCATTTCCCTGCAGGCATCTTTCCTATTAACTTGCAGTTCTGTCAACAAATAGCTCCTCCTGACCCAGGAGCAGGAGGGATCTTTTCCCCACACTTCTGCCAACTGCAGAATATTTTGTTCCTCTGCAGAGCGCCACCAGGCATTTTAGGTTCTGTCTGAACTAGATCTTCTCTTTGAGGCGAAGCACAGAACATCTCTTGAGTGATCCTACACATTACCACCCACTCTAAAAGCAGTAAATCTTTGATCTGAAGTTGTTGTTTTCTAAGATGACAAACCTGAAGGTTCCTGATCCCAAAAGGAAAGTTATCACGAGATTGTTTAGTAAAAGCTAAACTAAACAAAGAAGAAAACTATTTTAAGTTCATTTAAAAAGAAAACTACAAGAATTGCAGTATCTATTGTGCTACGTAAGCAGAGATGTGCCAGCAAGTGCCAGATAGCTGAATAAAACCACATTGTGGATTTTATGCTACTTTACTTGCTGAGGAACAGTGACAGCGCGAGCCTGTTCAGATGAAGCGGCCGTAGCAAGGCAGCCTGCAGCAGGTCTGACAGTCAGGCCTGGAACAGGCCTGGAACCGTCAGGCCTGCAACCATCAGGCCTGTAACCATTTCTACCACCTTTTAACACGGCTGTGTTACTAGGTGACTGCCATTTGTTTTTGAAATGGACTCTCAGACTTTCAGGAGAAAACCAAAGAAGCTACGTGAGTCAAGGTAGGGCATATATTGCAGGGGACACATGATCTCAGGCCACAGAGGTAACGCTGAGGTGGCCACAGAGCGCTGCAAACAACAGCAAACTGAAGGCTTTGCCAGAGTATTTTTCTGTCAGGCAAAGTTTAGGCGATTCGATTAGAATACATTTGAATACGTCCCATTTTCCACCAACGCTTTAGATGTTAAACCTTGCAGTGGGGCAATAAGGTCACGTAATAGATGGTCTCTGGGCACTCTGGCTTGACTGCTATTGAATACAGGGATCCTGCCAGTGAGAGACAGCACCAGTGTGGAACCAGGCTTTTGCGTTTGTGGTTTCTGCTTTACTTGTGTAAGGAAGAAGTGCTAGCTTAGTAACAACACATTTAGATAGCATTCTAGAGGAAGAATACCAGAACAAGGTCGGGTGCGTTAGCAGCAGAGATTTGCGGGTATTGCAACATTTGCTTCTTGTACCTCACTCCCCTTCATGCACTGACACAACCCTGACACTTAATGGGCTGGCCACAGGGAACCTGAGAGGGCCCAGAGCACTCTGTCTCTTCATCAGCAAGGGGCACATCGGGCGGCTGTGCGACCACTCTGACTGACACAGCTCCATCAGCTAAGGCAGGACCCTGCGGGTCTCACCTGCCCTTGTCAGAACCACCCAGGGAATGCTCATGTCATGAGACTGGTTTTTACTATGTGAATGGCTCCATCCCCATCTGCCCCAATTATTTCTCATTCATTTATTATCTCCTAAATGTACATCTGAAAGAAGGAATGATGCATCCTTCCTCTCAGAAGTCCCCTAGGTGAATGCCTGGGAAATAAACCTTTCCCTGCTTCACCAACCTCTAAGCTCTTCCAGGGGCTGCAGGACAGATGGCAGCGCAAAGATGCCTCAGATATTTGACCACCACTGATTCTCACCTGTTCTCTCTCCACCTGTGGGCAACTTTGTGCTCAAACTTACAGCAAAGGTCTCTGCAAATTACCCCGCAATCTCTCATTAGTAGCAGTTACTGAGAAATGGCGCAGCTGACTTTTAGCAGAGGGCAGATGTTACACGGAAACTCCTTTTAGTGATGGACAAGGGTTTTGATGCAGAGCTCTGGTGTCTAGTTCTTGTTTGAGAAGTGTGTGGCCATAACCAGCTGTTAGCAGCAGATACAACACAGCGCTGGTACAGGCAGACATGCAGGATTACTATACCTAAAGTAGGTGCACTTGCACTTCGACTGCGATCTTCAGATATCCAAACAACGCACATAACCACACGCAGCACAATGGGAGAGAACACGCAGAGGGACAAGGTAAAACACAATTCAAAACTTACATCAGCAAAATACAAGACAAAGGGAGGGAGGTACATGAGACACATGCGTTACACTCAACACTGAGTTCATACAGAGATGAGGATTACCGATTCACTGTTAATCCCCGCGCCCTCCAGTCACAAAAAAGAAATGCAGTATAGCTCTATGGTAGAGAGGGTAAAACAGCATCACAGTCATTCTGGTGCAGGGAGATCACTTGCTCCATGACAGGATGGGCAGGTGACTCCCAGGGGCTTCCCTGAGGTTGTGTCTGGACACCAGCTTTACCGATAGAAGCACTGAAATCTGGGTTACATAAGTAACTTTCTCAAATTCACAAGACCCTGAACTAGATGGCCCATCTTCCAATCCTTTACAACAGCTGCAAGTACTCCACTTCATTAGACAAATTAATTTCAGGTTGCAACAAGTGATTACACAAAAGCACACAGGAAATAAACCAGAGCAAAGGGCCTAACCCTCAGAATAGACTGTATATATATTCCAAGTAATGTAGCAAGTTCCCATGCTGTACGTCACAGGCAGCTATGGGCAACATGTAACAGCATGTGTCAGTATGATATTTTGTTTGAACAGAAGTCTAAAATTGTCTTTGAGTAAGTAAGAACAGGAGACACTTCTGGTCAATGAAGCAGAAGCTATCCCCCCCCCCCCTTCAGGCTTCTAAAAGGTAAGAGTTAAATTCCTGAACCTCGTGCAACTGAAAGCCAAAACCTCTTGATGATGGCAGTAGATCTGGTGCACAGACTTCCTTAGCACTTGAACTGGAACTGTGGAAAGACTGCTATAGCAGAGCAGTGAACTAGCAGGATTTCAGCTGCTGGCAACGATGCCTTCTGCATTAAGGAAAACATTTTGCTTGTTTCTTTGTCAAGTGCAAATATTACCAAATGACAATACCAAAACAACCCCCCTCCCTGAGTGCTGCCACTTTGCTTTTGTACATCTGAAAAATCTTATAAAAGATAAACTGAGAATGGAGCCAGGGGGAAAAAAAAAGCCCACAAATCCCACGTGTGAAGTACTGCCAGACAGCTAGCATTTCACAACAGCAGCAATCCACTACAAGGTCCCTGGGGAGATGGGGAGATATCACAGCAGAGATTGAAATGGATCAAACACTTCATTACATCAGAGAGGGGGCTTTTTTGAGTTGGTTTTTTTGTTGTTGTTGTTACTGTTCAATATTTTCCAAACATGCCACTGAGAAGTGCCACCAAGTCACGGTGCGACTAAGGCGTGCCTTCCTGCTTCTTGGGACGGTTACAGCTGTTGTTAGGACCCTTCAAAATACACAGAATCTGCATGTGCAAGTGCACAATACCTACCCAGGTTGGGGGCACTCGCAGTCCTCTTGTTATTTTTTATCTTGAAAAAGCCTCGTCCGAATGAAGATCTGGCCTTACGGGTACCAAAACTATCCTCGTCGCCTGTGCCACCATGAGAAGGAGACTTTGGAGGGAGGGTTGCAAAATTACTACTTTCCATAGGAGGCTTAACCTGCTCAAGTAAGGGAAATAAAGATTCGGTATTAGGGAATTACAAGAGGCCTTTTGAGATAGTCTGCACAAAGTGACTGCTGACGGATAATCTGGATTGTCCCCCTCATTTGTTGCTACAAGAAGGTAAAAGCCACAAAGGAAAATAAACAAGATCCACATTTGAGTATGTTCAGGACCCAAGATTACTATCACTACCTTGTAAAAGTAACATGTCTTAAATAAGATGTTTCTCAGTTTCTGCAAGGCTGGCTTACAGGTATAGAAAAGATAAAAATGCAGTCCTGGAAGGCTTTGAACTTTTCCAGCTCTTCAGGGTTTCTGCCTCCTGCACTGGTAGCTGTGGGGGCAGTGGGAAGCAAAGAGAGAAATGAGACCCCCACAGTTCTCTGCCAAGTGTCAGGCAGCTCCTGTTGTCTATCACTGCTCTACAATTTCAGAATGAATAAATTAATTGACTGTCCACTGCCAAAGCTGAGAAGAAATGAGGTATCGAGCAAGGAGCATAAATGTCAGGACAGACATCAGACATGCCACTTAACCAATTTAAGGCAGTACTTTTAACCTTGCCAGCAGCTTCTCTGTCTCTTTAAAAGGACAAGGAAGCAAGCCCATTCACAATTCAAATGTGATCCCTTGGCTTTTTCTGAATCAATACAGCAGTTCACACTTCAAGGTGTATCTGAGGTCTGGTCAGGTCTTCCTGCAGGTAATAACTGCTGCACGTGAACTATGGCCATACAGCAGGGTGACTGTTGTGCAACAACAGCCTTTTTAGGCACATAGTTGCTACTCAAAGAAAACAATTTGGAAAGCCACTAATCAAAGGTAATTACAGAGTCAGTAAAATACTTAATGATTAGCTTTGCTAATTGGCTAATGGTAGAGTATGTGGGGGAAACATTAGCTTAGATAGCAACCTCCTGCTGAACCAGACTGAAAGATAATCCATGTGTGAGAAGATAAGAATTGGGAGACACTGTAAGCCTGGCACCGAAGCGAGGGTGATAACCATCACATACTCCTCACTATCTTGTCAGCAGGTCTGCTATTCCCCCTCTGGAACTGCACGCTGCAATTCCATACAAGCAAGCCTTGCAACACCTATGTTTCTCTACATACACACATTACCTCTGTCAGCTTCTGGGCAGAGTCTCTGTCCTGTTGGGGAAAGATGAAGACAGACATTTAAAAATGTGTGGTTTGTAGCCAGTATTCAGTATTCATGCTTACCCTGAGTTATATTCTGAAATACCCTTCTCCCTGCCAATTTTTTCTCTCCAAAATAAATCTTATCAGAGCTGTATTTCACAAAGATTAGTTCTTGCTTTCTTTGAGGTCTGTGAGCTGATGTGGAAATACAGGTGCTTCGGTTTATTTTGTAAAGGATTAGCTGTGTACATAATTAGTGACACTCAAGTCTGTTAAGGGACAAATGGGTGCAGCAGGCTGAGGGGAAGCAGGAATCAAACAAGGCTAGATAGAACAGCCACAGCCTCTCCTTGGCTGTCCAAATGAACCAAGTCCAAAAAGAAAAACCTTCCTGACCTACGAACTCTAGCTTTCATCAGGTTCTGGTGACATTTTCAATCCTGTCAGCATCCCTCCTGAGCTACATGTAAGGCACAGCTTGGTGCCTTGGGTATCAGGGAGTTCAGGAGCTTTTAGGAGTTTAGGCTGCCAAAAAAACAGCACAGTAATTGGCCTGGTTTGATGACAGTGCTACAGGCTAGCTGCTTTTAGCTCTCTTTTGAAGGGACCAAACTGAAGCTATCACCAGAAATACAAAGGCTCTGTATTTTGTTCCCAACCCCCTAAAACATAGAGTGACTCCAGACTGTATTTTATAATGCATTAATTACATGGCCTTCCAAAATTATTTGCCTTAAACACAGGTGGGAAGTGGTAGTGGGACATACTTTCTTGTTGTCTTCTATCAGAAAAGCATGTGAGCTAAAAACAACCCACCCCAAACCCCTCATCATTTGAGAAAAAAGACAGCAAGAGAGCCAAAGCCTTACACAAACCCCAAAATAGGCACCTGTTCCCTTTGTTTTCAAGCACAGATTTTCCCCTTTAATAAAACCTGGAAGATGTCACATGTATGTGACCATAGTTAACACATGACATGAGGAACCCTACTCTGGCTCCGAGTTTCTCAGAAGAAAGCAACAGAGCATCCGCGGGGTCACTGCCACAACAGAGATGTCACCCCTGTTTTTAAGGGGATGGGAGGAAGTGAGAGATCAAACCAACCGCTTCAGATGTCTCTTTTCTCAAACTGCTCAGGCTGCTGGACTTCTGCAGCGAAGAAGTTCTGAAAGGACAACATAAAACCCAGGCCAAGTTACTGGAAATAAACTTGCTACGATAAACAGAGTCTCAGGAATGAGCTTTAAAGAAGGACTCTAACGCACGATGACATACATGAAAAACAAAGACATTCTGCATTAAGGCAATCAATGCCCACACAATTTGCTGAGATACCAGAAGAACCTCCACACTGTAATTACTGCTGCTGATGCTTCAGTGACATGATGCCTACCTTTGGGTATTTTTGGCTGCTTATTTAACTTTGCATTTTCAGAAGCACGAGCAGAAGTTACACAGGCAAAGGAAGTGATATAAACAAAAGCTATGAAAAGAAGTATTTTTAGCAACAGGCTTCTGACTAATTCAATCCTTAAAGAAGCCAAGCATATTAAGTCAAGCTTGTGCATTTTAGCTTTTTTATCTTCAGTTCCATCTTCCATTTCAGACCACATTATCTCCCAACTTTTAGTGGGACTTACAGACTAGACTACTGTCCGGTTGAAAATAAAGTTGCTGTTAAGGTTTTCCCTGCAATTTAGAGAAACTTCTCTGAATTTTACAGTTACCTATGTTCATACCAACATAACGGGAGTAGAATTTGGCTTTAGGCATAATCTTGTGGCACAAATTCACCTGAAATAAAACCAGCTGCTGAGCCTCACACTGTGTACCAGACAAACCTTATTCACTTAGACTCCTTACTAACACATTGCTTTGACTCAACTTTGAGTCCATAAATAGTCCCACTCATTTCCTCAGGGAGTATAGCTTTGGCAGAAATAAAAATTCTTTTCTCCTTATAGTCAGCTGATCACCTTTCCCACATTATCAAATGAAAAAAGCAAATCATGTGCCCATGTACAATGGAAAACTGTAAATTTCAAATTATACTGACAGTCTAAAACCCAATTAGAGATGCTTCACAATGTGGAAGAAATTAACTGCCCACGTGCAAAGGCACAGCATTGGAAAATAATGAGCACAAAACCACAGAACATGAGCAGAAAACTACCACCACTGACATCATCTGGGCTAAAATTAGTTGACATATTTACATGCATATGTAAAATATGGAGGGCACATTGGAGGGGGAGGTTTAAGTCAACAATTACACATAAATATGTTTCCTAAACATTTTTGATTATGATACTTACACCGGGCTATCACACAGCTTAGTTTCTGGGGAGGAACCTGTTGATCTTCCTTCACTGCAAAAACAAAGAAGATACGAAAAAAGCAATGCATTTGGGGAACCCCCATCCACATACCTTGCTGATATAGAAACCCTACTATCTCAGCCTGCTTTAATCCTGTTTTGACTTCAGCTGCTCTGGTACTAACACGTGGCAAATTTCCTCTCTACAGGTGGCCAATCTTAAAAGCCCCAGGAAAGACAACTTGCACCCTAATCTGATTACAATACCACACTGTTCATCTTAAACGAACGCAGAGGTTATGGCATGTGCAAGAGCTGCAAGCAGCACCAAGCAGGAGAGGCCACTGGATCCCTGTGAATCACCCCCAGGGGCATTTTGTGGGACATTAGTGGTTTGTTTGTTTGTTTCTTTTCCACAACGGGACACAGATGAAATCCCTGCTGATGGCAGCCAGAGGTGCATGAGGCACAGCATAGTGTCTTCTGGACAGGGTGCTTTACTTGCTTGGAAGTGGAATAATCACACGTCAACCTGTGCTTGCAACAAAAAAAATCATCAAAATCAATAAGGGTTTTAAGTCAACAAGATTTCCTTGCCTCTGGAATGTTAGTATTTGACACTAATTTAGATAAAGCCAGGGATTTGGACCCAGATAAAAAACCTTTAGCACAGCCTTTGTCTAGCTGTGAGTCCAGTGTGCTTCTCTGTACCCCTGGCAGTGCCAGTCCAGATGGGCAGGGACCAGGTTTCCTCACCGGGACAAGAAGGGTGCAGACTTGGAAATGCTGGAGGAAGCCAACAGCTTCTTCTCACCCAGAAGGCTGCCACTGGGCTCAAGCATGGGGGCTTCTGGGTGCCAAGGCTCAGCCACAGCCCTGGGGTGCAGCCACACATCCCCACCCCGGCTTCCCTGTGGCACTGTGCTTACACATTTCATCTGGCTTTCAAAATCTTAGGCAGGGCTCTCATAAGAGCAAGTGAAAAAATACCTCCACATTTCATCATGCCAAAGGATGGCTGCAAGGATATCTCTTTCTCTAATCTTTTGAAATGTCACTTGGGTTTCCTTCTGGGGGTCCCTTAACAGCTCATGGCTAGAGCCAAACACTCCTTTTGTTGCAGTCTTGGCAGTGTCTTACACCAAGTTTCAGCAACTGTGGAAAATGTCTGAATGCAGATCATCAGGAACTCATTTGTGTGAGCATAGCCAACACCATCTCAGCCACACCCAGATGATGTAAGCCTAGATAAAAATAATGATCCTATGTCCTTCATTACACTACACCAGCTTTTCTCTCCTTCTGTTCATTTCTTACGAAGCAGCTGGTAAAGAGTGTGAGTGCTGTTATAAGCAACAGCAACCAAACTGATACTTGCTTACTGAAAAAGATTCAATCAATGCGCTTCAGGAACATAAGCTCAATTAGCTATAGCTAGTCAAGGGAATGCTAGCCTTGTATAACTGACTTAATGACTTGACAATACTACAGTAACTGACAAATTATTACTCTCATTAAACGTCACAGAATGTTGGATTAACAATTGAAAAATACATGGAAACAGTAATACCTCATTTCACTTGCAAGATCTGGCCTAGGGTGTGTTTTCATTTTCTCTGCAACAGTTTCTGAGCCCTTGGATGTTGATGAAAAAGAAGGGATTGAAATCTGTAAAATACTGGTGTGGATCTGTAAGGAATTCTAAAAAGAATGAAGAACATGTGTTATTGGAGCTGAAATTAAGCACCATAAATAAGAAAAGAGTAACAGATAAACTACAAAAAGAAGGATTTGAAATTACTTTTTTTTTTAAGTGGCATTTTTATTTCTACTGTATTACAATGATTTATTACTTGAAAGATGGCGCTGACGATAAAACTTGAATCACTGCACAGATAAGCTACAGCACAGACAAAAATCTGCCCATGTCTCAAAGCTGCCTGACAAATCTATTTCTACCACAGACACTGCTCTGTTTTACTCCTGTCCTCAGCCACTCAGAGAACACCAAAAAGCTGCTAAACATTTAGTTTAATTTTGTTTTCTTTACAGTGCACTCATGCTGTTTAGCCAAGTATGTCAAGTCCCTGCTCTCACTCAGAGCTACAAGAGATCTGTAGTTTTGCTACTGGAAAACATAAATGTAGAAGTCAGAGTTTGAACCACGACCTACTTATCATTTAACTGAATGGATGTAACGATGATTGCACCCTTTTAAATATGACAGGATATATTAAATAACTGCCAACGTGTTTACTTCCAGCTCCTGAAAAATTATGCCCAGCTCCTAAAATAGCTACGTTTGATATGACAACCAATTCCTGTGTTTGACAGGAAAAGCAGTTAAGACCCACCTTCATGACAAACTCAACTGTTTGCTGCTTCGCAATCCCATTTGACTATTAAGAGAAACAAACCGAACTGAACTCAAACAAAACTCCTCAGCACCTTTCACAAGAAAAGTACATTCTCCACAAGGATATGGGACATGATAAAAGCTCTGCAACTCAGGAAAAAAAAAAACCCTTTTCCAAATCATTTGAGTTTTGGCACCTGCAATATGAATCCAGCACAAGGAATGTTTTCCGTGAGCGATGGCATTAAACGAGGAAGGAAAAAAACCCCATACCTCTTCATGAATACTCAGGTTAAAGTCATCGTGGATGGGAGATGCTGTTACTGGAGTTGGGGATGGGCTTTTCTCTGCGTCAGTCAGACTCGGGGTGTCCAATAAAACCGTGGAAACAGACCCTGAATTCAAGAAGTCTTCACCATCACTTTCCTTGCCTGAAGGGAGAGAAGATGAAAACTTGTTTGCTTTACTTCTATACATGATGACCCTCTGCCCCACATGAGGCACAGCAGCATGTTCATTTATGGGCCAAAAAGGGAAGAGGTTAGGATTATTTATTTTCTTTTAGACAGGTTACAATAGGAGAAGGGGAGTCATTCCCAAATGTCACTTCCCAATTCCACCACAGGTTTGGAGCAGATGGAGGACATTTATCTAACAGCAAAAAGCCCATCAAATGCCCTCAGGGCATTTAGCAGGATCAGTTTCAACAAGCTGAATAAGCTGGAGCAGTTATTTCCTGTCCTGTGTGCTGGAATTTCATACCAAATACTCCTTTTCCCTTATTTGCTAAGGAAAGACCAGGAGGTCAGGTCTGCCTGAAACTTCAGATGTCTCTATGGTATCTTCAAGTGACCCACAGGAAACACGCAGCCCACTTCGCACCAGCTCCCAAGTGACCACATCACATGCGCAGACTGCCCCATCTGAGTGCATCTTCGTTAATGCCACAGCCCACACCAACATCTGGCATCCTCTGCTTCCAACGGGAGACTCCCTGCTCCTGAACAAGCCAAAGTGTTCCCAGGAAAAGCCTCTCTTGCCTGTATTTCACTGCCTGAAATCTCTGCCCATGAATGGACCATGAAGCACAGTTCCCAGAGACCCAAGTCCTGTTTTAACATCCTCCTGTCTCTGAAGGCACAGCACTGCACATGAGAGTGATACCTCTTTAGAAACTACTACTCCTCCAAAGCTCAGCATGGTGCTTTGCTGTCACCACCGCCTCACCTCCTCCCTCACTCATCATCTGTTTTCCCAGCCTTGGCAGACAGAAGACATGCAGCTGTGTCCTTAGTTCCCCTGAGTGCTGGCTTCCAGAAAGGAAAAGCCTGTACATGCTGAGATCCAAGGACCACAGACAGCGAGGGCTGCCTGATCTCAACTTCCTTACAATAGGTGGTTCCCTCTCCCCTTGTTAACAGATTGGTGGCAAAAATGCTTCCCTGTGGGAGTTGTTAGCCTGACATGCTCCAGGCACACACCAGTTCCCATCTGGTTTACATCCATGACACTGGAATAAGAGAGGCTTCTTCCTGAACCCACCACTGCACCTACCTCAGGAATGCAGTACTCATAGGACTTGCAATTGGAGAACATGGCCAAGGACTTTCACACAGCCCTACAAATCAGCCAGCTCCCTCAGGAGTAGAGGTCAGGATCTACCTGCTGCAGTCACTACACCGCCAGTGGTAGCCTCTTAAAACCTAAGCAGAAGCAGAGAGGGGCACCAGGAACCTCTCTTTTCCCTGGATCTCACCTCCAGTTTCAGCAGCATGTCCAGGTAGGGCTCCACCCACCACTTTTCCTGCCTTGGGTCCACGATGCCAAACATCAATCTACCACCACAGAAATACGTATTTTGCACCCTCCCTCTGGCTATTGACAATCTTCACTCTTTGAAAGGATCTCTGAGGGCTTCTACATCCCTCTCCTAGGAAGAGCATCTGCCTCCAAACCTTGCATGGCCAACAAAAGCCACAAGCCCTTGCCTGCCCTTAAGAAGCTCAGGAAATGAGGTTAGGTTAACTCAAGGCCTGTGGAAGGCTGAGTTGGCCTTCTCTGGCCTTCAGAGGACTCGATGACAAAGAAGGTTTTCCATAACAAGGTAATACAGCACTGTGGCACACAGACTTTTAAGTTGTGCACATATTACATGCGCATACATTATCAGAATGCTAATGTCAAAAAATTGCTGGAGACAGGTCTTTCAAGGATGGTGACCTACAAAATGCACTTGAGAGCTGAAAGAACAGGATGATGCAGGGGGAAAAACCCATCCTAGATTGTAATGCAAGCAGACCAGGATTATTGCTGTAAAGGGAGATGCTAATTTTCTAACATCTAAGTGTTTTCATCTGAAATCACAGAACCTTTATAATGTCATGCTCTACGTGCATTTATTTTGCTTTTCTTTTAAGGGAGGAAGGAGAGAGACAGGGTGTTCAGTGCAATTACATCAAACTGATGACCATCTCCCTCAACAGTTATGTCCTTTGGGGATCAGAAGCTTCTGGATCTGGAAACCTCCACCAGTCTTGGAACATCCTGAATGAACCATTATGTGTTATGGTATGTCCTATAGACAGCATTTCAGTCACACAGTTAAGCTCATTATCTAGTGGCAGAGAAGGTGGGTTTTTTGTTTTGGGGGGTGTGAAACAAGACTGGTAGGAAAAGCCAGCCTGGCCCACCACTGTGGCAGGGAAGAACCGCTCCACAGCTGCTGCACATGGTGGTTTGTGAGGGCTTCGTTGCCTTCCAAAGGCATGGCATGTCATCACAACAGAGTCCTGGCAGCACACCCTCTTGCTACAGCCACTTCTGCAGTTCTCGGGCAGCGCTATCGCGGCGTGCGCAGCCGCCGGCGTGGTGCTGGTCTGGCTGTATGAACGTGCATGCCCAGGCACTGCTCTGCTCCACTACCAAGCCCTCCCCAGGAACAGGTGCAAGAGAGGGGAACAGCAATTTTTAGCAGTTAATCACAGAATTACAGGCTGGTAGGGGTTGGAAAGGACACCTGGACATCATCTAGTCCAACCCCCCTGCTAAAGGAGAATCGCCTAGAGCAGACTGCACAGGACTGTGTCCAGGCAGATTTTGAATGGCTCCAGAGGAGACTCCACAGCCTCTCTGGGCAGTCTGTGCCAGTGCTCTGTCAGCACCACAGTACAGGTTACTCCTCATGCTGAGATGGAACCTCTTGTGTTCCAGTTTGTCCTTGTCCTGTTGCCGGACACCACTGAAAAGTGTTTAGCCCCTGTCCTCTTGACGTCTGCCCTTCAGATATTTATATAAGTTGATAAGATCCTCTCTCAGTCTTCTTGGAGGGGGTTGGACTTGATGAGCTCGAGGTCCCTTCCAACACCTACAATTCTGTGATACAATTCTGTGATTCTCTTCTCCAGGCTGAACAGACCCAGCTCTCTCAGCCTTTCCTCATACAAGAGTCTCCAGTCCCCTCATCATCTTTGTAGCCCTGGTGTAGCAGCCAGCCCTGAAATGCATTTTGGGAGGCTACGGCAAAAGCCTGAGAGCTTATCACATTCAAACTAATTTTACAAGGTGGAAATAAGCAAAGTAGTTACTACTACCAGATGGGAAATGGGACAGAACCCCAACTTGCAGCTTCCTGGACAAAAAAGGCAGATTACCAGTTCACACCAGTTGAAGAACTGGCTTTTAGTATACCTAAGAGATGCCTCCAAAGACAGTAAATCTAGGGAGTCAATATAAAACTACCACAATGTACCTAGAATTTAAATGAAAGCAGAGTTTAATTTCTTTTTTGATTGTACTATACCTTTTTTACCTTGAGCCAGTATCACCATGTCTTGAACCTTTTTGTACCTATTCAGGGACTGCCGAAGCTCTTCAATCTTCCGATCCTAAAATAAAGGAAAGTTGGGACTGTACCTCTTCCTTCAGCAAGTCAAAGATAAGCAATACAAATACTAAGATACTCTTCAGTTTAACTGGTGGTGAGACTAAAAGAAATGGGAAGTGTGGATGGGACAGAACCCAGAACTCGGAGAGGCTTTGAAATATCAAAACTGGTAGTTAGAAAAAACCATCATCTAGCTAATCACCAGAATTGTCCCAGCCTTGAAAGTGGATTTCAGCTCCCTCATTAAGTCAAAGGTAGAGTATAATAAATTTGCCATGCACAAAGAAAACAGTAATCAAAGGATTTAGTGCTTTGGGGATCAAAAGAAAGCATTCTACAAAATGCATATGAATATGCAAAATCATACATGAAAACAATTCATACTTCACAGGAAGCCCTTTTGGAAACACAGCCTGGGACATCTCATGGGACTCATACAGAACTCTTTACAATTTCAGAACACGTAAATTGAAGTGGCACCAAACTGAATGACACAACAGTGTGATGACTGTGTACATGCAACAGAGCTCATAAATGCTCAGTTATAGTCCCTTAAAGGCACCGCAGTGTTTCTGACTACAGTGACTCTTACAACTGATTTTTTGAAACAGGAGATTGATTCTTACACCTTGTGACTTCTTAACTGAATTGCAACAACTTCTGGTGTGAAGATTTTCTTAAGAGATTTAACTCAAACTGAGGAATTATTACTGAAAAAAAAGAATGACTTTGCTACCTTCTCTTCATTTGCTGCCATTAGAGATTCTACCGCCTTCTTCATTTTCTGTACCTCTATATCTAAAAACACAATACAGTTCTCCAAGTCAATTTAAACACGACAGTGGAAGGAAAGAAGAAAAACAAAAATACCTAGAAGCAAATTGGTAATAATTGAAAGTAAATTTACAAATCAAAAGACAAAACATAAGCCACTTATATTCTATTTTAGATGGAAATACATAGAAGAAACCCTTTTTTCTTCAAAACCCTTTTTTTTTCCCTGACATTTTTATCAAAGAAACAAATGAAATTCAGGAAATGTCCTTACCCACCTCCCCAGCCTTAGGAAAACGGAGAAGTCAAGAGTAAAACTACTGCTTGACTTTACCTCCATTTTTCAGATCACCAAATAATTGCAAACCAAAAAGTCAAAAAATACAGAATGCTACAACTGGAGTGGAATAAAACACGTCCTCGTTACAACCGCTGATGAACACCCCACATGGCATCTCAACCCCCCTCTATACAAAGCAACAGGATGAATGGGTACGATGAAGAAAGCACTGTGCAGTGACACTTAGTCTGGATTCAGTATGGATGGAGAAGTGAGGACAGCACAATGGAATGATACAAGTTATTTGCTGTGACGAGCAGTCATGCTGGAATGCACATTGTAGTTCAGACTTGGAAGAGGTGCCTGATACAGACGACAGCGTTCTGTGCTTCATCTATAATCCTTATTTACAAAGAAGTATAAATACAGGGAAACATGTGTGCTCTAACAGCGTTAGATTCTGGAGACATTCTGGACTAGAAATTCAAAACCAATGGGAATAGTCTCCATTTTTCCTACAATTCTACTTTGCTTAAATGAAGTAAACTTTACCTTTTGTTACAAACACAAGCAGGTGGCCAAATCTGCAAGCAAAAAGCATTTTACCTTGTTTTAACTTCCTAAAATTTCTCTGAAAACAAACAGAATGGGAAGAACATTTCCCTTCTTAATGAGATTCAGGGAGACGACAAGCTGTCTGGCTTGAAATGAAAGACATTTAGACATGTTGGACTAAAACAGCAACTGATGCAGTTCCAATGATTTTCCCTCAGTTATGCTAACGGAAAATCTCATTTACTGGATTGCAACTGCATTTCAATCAGAGGCAACTGTTTTGTGAGCCTCTGTGAGACCAAATCTTTCTTTGTCTATCAGCTTTCCTTCAGAAAACTTTGTATTTGGAGTGTGATATATCCACTCTTACTTTCAAGCTTTACTGTGAGTGTAACTAAGGGTTATAGATGATGCAACCTAACGATGTTTGTTAAAGCAGTTTTTGCAAACACATGCAGAAAGCTATCCTGTGTGAAAAAGCACTTCTGAAATGCAAATGCTTGTGGAAAGACACCAGAAACCTTACTTTTATCTTTGAGCTTCTTTTTACAATTTTCATCTGTGCAGGAAAATCCATTGGATTTGAAATTAGCATCAAGGTTATGGCATTCAGTAACTTTTAAGACAACATCGAAACTTAGGGAGTCAACTATTCCTCATTTCTTATTGCAGAAGCAAGCAGTCCCCTGGTGCTAACGGTTCTGATGACATAAACTAGTCTCACCGATCTCATACATGACTACCTGTCTCAAGGATGTGTTTTTCAGCTGTATGCTTCCCCTTGTGAGGCCTCAGGAAAGGCTTATGCCAACAGGTGACTCTTCAGCTAACACTCTACTGGCAAGAGCCAGCTAAGTGACAGAGTACGTGTATTTGTTCAGAAAGCAGAGTTCAGGTGGACAACCTGCAGACAACCTGTGTTATCTGCAAACAGTGTTACTAAACATTGGTCCAAGGCAGAAGAAACCATGGTTCATCATGGCAGAATCTCCTGCTGAGTTACACTGAAAACTAAAGCTGAGACCCAGAGATAATGGGAGTTCAACATACACAGCAGCAACTGCCAGGCAGCAACTGCTACTTATACTCCCTATAAGTAGCCATATATGCAGTAAAGCCAGACTTGGTTCACATTTAAACGTTCTAAAAAGAAAGAAAAAAGAGAAAAAAAAATAGAAGAGTGAGAGAAGGGCAGGGGGGGAGAGAGGGGAGAGAGAGAGGAAGTGAAGAGAGAGAGAGAGGAGGGGGGAAGAGGAAGGAGGGAGAGAGGGGGATGAGGGAGAGGGAGGGGTGAAGAGGGAGAGGGAGGGGGGCAAGAGGGAGAGGGAGGGGGGCGAGAGGGAGGGGGGCGAGAGGGAGAGGGAGGGGGGCGAGAGGGAGAGGGAGGGGGGCAAGAGGGAGAGGGAGGGGGGCAAGAGGGAGAGGGAGGGGGGCAAGAGGGAGAGGGAAAAGAGAAAAAAAAGAGAAAAAAAATCACAGTTCAGTGGGGCCCCTTTCAGTGATCTTTTGCAGTGGATTTGAATACAGATTATTTTGTTAAATAAAATCTGACAATCTACACACTGCATTTTCCTCTGTGGGTCAGGAAAGAAACTAATTAATCTCTTGTGGGTTTGTTTTTCTAAAGAAGTACTTTAAAAGCACAACCTTAAAATCAGCAATAATTATCAGTGAGATATATTCAGAAGTGAAATTGCAGCAGGTCAAAAAAGTCAGTGGAAAATTTTTCTGATGCTCTATGAAAAATGTCTATTTTTAAGTAAGTTCCTGAATCTACATTTCCCCAAAATACACAATTGATTTTTTTTTTTTAATTTGCAAGCAAATAAAAGAATTATCTGACATGTAAAGTTTCTGGGCTAATTCAGGCTTAATTAGGATTTAGATTAACCAGTGCACAAATCCAAACCCAATCTTCAATTTCACCTACTTACAGCTTGGGTCCACTGAAGATTTGCAGGTACACATCATACTCATCACACTATGGATCTTAACCTTCCTTACCAATAAAGGGTGTACAAGCAAAGCCCAGCATAGATACCCACATAGAAAGTCTTCTTCTCAATATCATCTATTTGGGGAACTTGTTGAAATGAATTTGAGGATCTCTTTTGAGGCACTATGCAATTCATGCAAAGAGCTAACTAGTTGATTACCTAGTCTAGAATAAAGCTGACACTTGCTATGACAGTAGGTTGCATCATGAACACTTCTACTCCCTAAATATATTAAAAGAAGTTAACACAAAGACATAAAGTGTATGAAAATTGAGGCATTTATCTGTTATCTCCTACAATTACTCATGGAAACGTGACCTCAGGTGAGGTGACTGAGGAGGGCACGTTGAGAGAGCCTCCCTTCTTACCTCTGTCCAGTATTTCAATTCCTTCTCCTTTCAGCTTGGAAACCAATTTTTCCTGCAACCTTTTAACCTCGGCTTCTTTCTGCTCTAGTTTGTCTTTCAAGGCTGTGAGCTCATCCTGTAACAGACACAGAACCACTCAGTGACAGCTTCCACATGCATCTGAGATGTTTCCAAAATTCCCTCCTGTGAAGCACAGTGGACAGGTCCTCAGGCAGTGAAAATGACTGAGGGCCCCCTGACCTTGGCTGAGGGTGCACCCACCACTGAATATCACAACAGATTGCTGAGGCCATAAGGGGGCAAAACCAGGGGGGCCTGTGGTCTGAAAGTGTCACTCATAGACAATCAAAAAGAGATTTTACATCTAACTTTAAAAAAGGAAAGAAAAAAAAAAAAAGATGTTTTCTTATTGATGTAACCTGCAGAGACAGGAAAAAATGCAGGTGATGAGGCTGAAGGCTAAAATCTATGAACACTCATTTTAGTATTTATAGGGCATTTTGCATATTCAAAGCTGGACAATTATGGAACTGTGCTTACAGCAGGCTAAGGACACTTTCAGAAATAACATCTGCTTCTATGAAAGAAAAATCCATCACGAGACCACCAAGCACACGAACACACACTGGAAAGCAGTTCAGATGGAAATGTGGTACCTCTGCCACAGCTTGGGTTTGCTGCTGATCGAGCATCAGGAAAGGAAGCTTAGAGTTGAGATTCATGGGAATAAGACAGATGGTGTTTGGGGGAGTTGGGGTGTATTAGATAAATGCTGTCAAATTTTAGCTTAGATCTAACCATCTGCACTAGCAAGAGACTGGCACGGATCCACGCATTTAACTTTTCAAAATTTGAGTCTAATCCTCCTGAGTTTAGTAACGTGTTTCTTTCATGTCCCAGGATATCTTGCGCAACAGCGTCGTCACGACAGGACCCTCAGTGCAACACTGAAAATTTAATTTGTTCAGTTTGTAAACAAAACACAAGGCAAGACTCATAATTTTGGCATTTGCGGCTTCTAACTGAATTTTGAAATCCTTAAAGGAACAAACCAAACTAGGATACTGTGCCTTAGGTATAATTCCTGAGCTTCCCTCAAAAGATCTATCACAAATATCTAGTGATAAAATGCAACCCAAACTGTGGACCAGACTACAGAACTTCCTAATATTGGTTCCTGTTTGATCTAAAGCAGCAGTAAAAAATAGATCGATCTTAAAATTGCCAAGGAATCGAAGTTTCTTCCAGACCAGTGGCTGGGCAATACAATCATCCAGTGCTCTAACTTGGAACTGACTTTGATGGGATTTCTGCCTGTGTAGGACCTGTGCTTCTCCAAAACAAGACCATCTCTTGGTCAGTTGAGAAGCTGCTCTTACACACGTGGGCAACTGGAGCTGCACGTGGTTGCTGATGTGTATTTCTTCCCCTGAATCAGGAACACAGTGTGTAAATTTACACCTGCAGGAGGGGACAGTATAAAAGGATTTTCTTGCTGGTTTTCAAGAATAAATTTTCTCTTACAAAGGTGAGACAACTTTGAATAATGGACCTAAGCTACAGAAGAGGCAATCTTCCCTTGGAAGGGGGATGATGTAACACAAGTCTAATTCCATTATGTGCAACCTATGTAAAGTTCACAAGACTAAAGCCCTCTCCCATCCAATATTAAAGCTGTTTACAAGGAATATCTACGTAAGCAGCTTTCCACATCTAATGGAAAAGGGTGCACCACATAGCAACACACAGCAATTAATGAAGAACAGAGCACGACAGCACGATGCAAGACAGACCGTGAAACAGTGGAACACCAAGGATTCAAAACAGGCCCAATGTTACCCAGAAACTACTACACCTTTAGCATGTGGCTTTTTTGCTCCATCCGCTGCTTTTCATACTGCATCTGACCCACTTTGATTTTCATACTAGAAAGTTTGGCCATTAAAGACTGGTAACAGAGACAGAGCAGTGAGAGAAAACTATAGATAGAAAAGAGACAAGGCTAAATGGCAAAGAGAAGTTAGACACTTACAGAAACAGGCTGCTAGGATTACTTAGGTGAATGCTTTCTCTTCAGAAGTGACTGATTTTTAGCACATTTAGGAGAAAATAAATGCTCAGCTTTGGTATCACTTATGGCACAGGCCTTACAGACCGCAACCAGTGTTCCTCGACACATATGTGAAACATTGGTCCAAATAGGTTACAAATTTATTGATACCTGTCAGGTGCATGGTAAGTTACCCTTCATAAAAAAACAGTGCCCAGATCTGAAAACTGTAGCGTGAAATTGGGAAATAACCCCTGTTGCTGAGTACCATGAAACCCCTGAGCCCAAGTGTGCTCAGGATTTTTCCAGGCGCAAGCAAGGGGTGGGGAAAAGAGAGAGAGAAACTTCTGAAGCCTGACTGACACCCATCTCAGCTTCTTCCCCTCAGCCTCACTTACTTTGGTTGTTTTCAGTTTTTTTTCATACTGGAGTCTTTCATTGTCCATTTCTCCCACTCTCAACCGCAACTCATTTATTTCCTGGATCAAATCCTGAGGGAGGGGAAAAAGGAGACCAGAAACAACAAAGAAATTAAGTCAACAAAGCAGAACAATAGCCACCCATTGGTAGGACTGTAAAACCAGAGCAGCAGTAAAAGTCACTCCATACACAAAACCACACCACTCGAATTCACAGCTAAATCACACGATTCAGAGCTCCCCAGATATCCAGGGACTGTATTTCTCAGTTTCTGCACTACTGTGCTGAAGGCAAGAGGGCAGAGGACAAAGGGAGACATCAATGGATGCTGTGTTCCCTGTGCTATGGACCAAGAAAGGGCCTCTGCTCCCCGGCTTCTCAACTGCTGGATGTCTACCACCATGAGTAGGTAATGGAAAACCGCGGCAGACATCCTTCAACATGCAGCAGCCAGATCCTCCCTTTCCCAGTCCCTCCCACCCTCGACTTGCCAACCATCCCCTGCCTTTTCAAAAGATCAAGTGATTGCAGTGCAAATGCTCCTTTTTACCACTCAAATGAGCCCCCCTAAGTGAGAGGTGAATGGAAGAACCACCACTGGTTTCTACAGACACAAAGGCACATGTGTTTAAGCATCAATGGTGCCACTCCACCTGAACTTTACAAATTCAGCCTGGTTTGGAAGAAACTCAGAGCCACTGCTAAGTCACATCTGAGCTCTTCAGAACAATGTCTTGACCTCCTGACCATCCTCCTGGAGAGACCTACCAGGTTTGGAGGTCAACTCTGAGCACCAACAGCTCCGCAGCTCCTTTCCTGTGGGGTAAAACAAATCCCACAAGGTGCAAGGCATTCTTTCTCCAAACCTCTCCATCCTCTAGATGGGGAAATGGGATCTTAAGTGGCCAGTTGCAGACCTGCAGGAAGCCTGGGGACAGACAGGACAGTAACCGCCCCCCTCCCCACCCCCAATACAAGAGAGGATGAATCACAGCCTATTGGAAAAATGATCTTCCTGCTCAGCAGGGGAACACATTTACCAGAAAGCTGAGGCTTTCACGCCACTTTATGTCCAGCAAGCTTCTGTCTCATGATCTCACTGACCTTTAGTTTATGTATGGAATCCACAATAAAAAACAGGAGGGAATAAGAGGCGGGGGGGAAGGAAAAAAAAAATATGAAAAAAGCCGTTTTTCTCAGCAGTTACTGTGATGCTGTATTACCAGGAAACTCTTCAAAAGAAGAGACAAACTAGAAAACATAAGAGAACTTGACCTGCAGTATAACAGCTTTCAAACTACCAAGAAGATAGTATGGTACTTAGGTTGACTTGTCTTCCTACTTGGTAAGGCAAATCCTATCTGTGGTCAAGCACAGCTGTACATTGAGCTACCAACTCTAAGCACAATTTTTCAGACATAACTGTATAATTAGTAGAGATTTATAATTTATAAGTTAACAAGCCAGCAACTGACATTTAAAGGGTACTCATGGGGCCTGAGTAACACCTGCCTTGCAGCACCAAGCCACATTTTCTGAGCTCACAAGCCTCTGGCTATTATTTTGTCCTTAACGAACTGGATGGGAACAGAGCAGCAGCTGTATTTCTTTAGCAAGATCCAAGTTCAATTACCGGAAGTACAAGGAAAATAAAAATATAAAACATTTTGGTGTTACCAGTAATTATCACTGCTAATGTATGACTGATTTGGATACACCTGCAATTCCTCACTGATTCATTAATGTGTGACCTTTACAAAGCACACCACTCTTCTAAGTATAAATGTACATGGATGTCAGTCTGCATGACTACATTAATTGAGCTATTTCTTCTCAACTTGGCGTTGAGATCTCTAATGAATGTGTACACCCAGATCTGATGGTCAGTTTTGACACTATGACAATTGATCCGTTTGGGGCTTTCCTATCCTGCAGCCACTCGGCTTTGCTTTGGCAGGATCTGCTCTCAAAATATACTGTGTAGCAATAACCACTGAGGTTGTTGCCTACAGATTTATCATGTGAACTATGTGGCTTTTATAATACTAGAGGAGGAGGAGGAGAGGGAAACCAGTTACCCCTATTCAAAAGGCCCATCTAAGCAAAAGAAATAACAACCCAAAACTCTACTTTCATGAAGAAAGTCAGTGCAACAGATTAACAGAAATACCAGGAATGTTAAAAGCCGTAATGATTAAGATAAAGGACAAGATGCAAACACAATGCCATGGAAAACAGAACAATCTTGCAACCAGAATCCAAGAATGTAAGATCCTGGAGCAGCAAATAAGCTCTTCTGCTTAAACTGTTATGAACGTCATGAGTAATCAGATCCTTTGCCACTGGTAACTGGTCACCAAAAATACTGTACAATTTGCTCAAGGCTTAAACAGAACTAAATACAGGTCCTAACAGCATGCTTTGCCTAAAAATATTTTCAATTACTCTCTCCCAAGTGCAATATTAGCTCATGTCTTAAGTTACCTACAACACAGTTAACTGTAAATGGCGTTCACTCTCATCTTTTTGAGATATGGAACCTGGGGAATGTTTAATGTGCTTCTCTATCTCAAAAAGATGTCAATGTGCTTCTCTATCTCAAAAAGATGAATGCCATTTACAGTTAGTACAGAAGAGATGGTCAAGCCCTGCGTAAATGAGCAGAGGAAAAAGGCCCAAAGAGGGCTGTCTCCCCTGCTGCTGAATTGCTATTTACCTTTGGGCAAGCTACCAGAGGTAGAAACTGGCAAGGCACCAAGGTTCCCTAAGAAATCCTAATCCTCCCAGTGTACTTCACTTTTCTGCCTGCTGCCCTGACGTACTTTTATTTTCTTCCACTATTCTCTGTTCAGCTGATTCTGACTACAAAACTCTCACAGCAAGGACTTCCCCCTCCTACAGCAGCTCCAGCAAGGAGATCACAGCGCCGTTTGAAACCTGAAGGTGCCAACCATTGTAACCGCTTACAACCTGAAGAGCTTTTGGGACTGGTGTGATGTTTGAGGTGTTCATGACCCCATGGCACTCAGGGTGTGTGGTACAGGTTAATCAGGAGCTGAGATCAGAGCAAAAAGTCTGAGTTCCCTGCTAACTTGGATGAACCAGCAGTAGAAGAGTCACTCCCTTGGCAATCAGTGTATGGCACCTGCTCTGCCTGCACTTAACAGCTTCTCTTCAGGCACCCATAAATGGGTTAAAATAACTGCCCTGGGCACTAACACACGTTCCTATCTTAAAAACCTGCAAAAGAGAACAGAGCCACTGAATGGTCCTCTGCTGATCCAGGGCCAGGTCCCTCCACGCAAACACCCAATGGCTGTCCCTTGCTTGGATCCACGGATGAAGCTGATGGGGTGGGACATACAGACTTCTATTTCCCAAAGCCTTTTCCTTCCCCACTCATGTTACACGTGTCCTTCATGGCAGGGCCAGGGAGGCACAAAAAAACAATGATAACTTTAAGTTTCAGAGGTCAGAGGCTTCCTGGCCCTAGAAACACAAACGACACTCATCGTTTTGCTCTGCTCCAAAATTCATCTGCACAAAGGAGACTGGTGGTGTTTAAATTAGGAAGAATTCCCCATGACTGAACCAGTTTAACCTCTGGCTGCTGCTTCAAACACCATGTCTGTTTATGGACTCCTCCCTAAATAAACTCCCTCGTAGGATATTTTCTTACATAAACTCAACCCAACGCAGACCACCCGTGCTCCTTATGGAAAATCATACTGGTGTCTGCTGAGAAAAGTGGAAAGGCTGGGATGATTTAAAAGATCAGGTCAATTATAAATCTCTATTCATTATACAATAGCTATGTATTTGTAAACATCCAGGCAGGAAAAGTCTAGAGCACAAAGGAAAAAAATCTTACTGATCTAGTGAAGCATCTGTTTAGAGATAGAATGATGAATGTGAGAAACCTACCAAGGTGGAGTGGGAAGTTGCAATGACAGACAGAAGTAAAAACTACATAATATGAAAGATTTAATCTTAATAAATCTGTAGGAGACAGTGGCTTCAGAAAAGTTGGTTTAAGATGTCAATCTGGGTTTGTTTTTTTAACTTTCTTTTTCCTAAATAAAACCAGAAGCAGTATTAATAGTTTTTCTTTCCCATTTTGATTATGATTTTTTTTTCCCAATGATGTTGAATGCTGAATGTAAATGCTACAGTATTTTTGGTGGAGTATTTTAAATAGTCTTTTAAATACTCAGCTCTTCTGAAATAATTGATCTTCTATTACTTTAAACAGGAATATAATTACATCAACACTGAATAAAATACTATGTTCTTCCAAAATACCTGAGCCCCTTGAAAATAATGAACCATTCATTTTTCCACTGAACAAAATAGAAATTAAGACATGTTACTCATGTCAGCATGTAAGCCTTTCTACATCTGCAAAGTTTAGAAACAAAGAAGAAACAACATAGTAATTTCTATCACACTAACCTACATCAATCCGGTTTCCAAAGAGAGGGAGGGACATTTTAGCTCTGGCATAAATATCCAGGATGTAAATCTATATAGCCTCTAATTATAGTAATTGCATTTTAAACACAATTTAGTTTATCTTATTTTCATCAAAGATCTTAAGTGCATTTCAAGGCATTTCAAAGAGAAAGGCCTTCACAGCTTCCATGCAGGTAAGCCTCTTGCAGAGTGCCTACAAGAGTTGCAGTGCATGTTGTGGTCCCCACACTTCAACTACTTTTCTGGGAACAGAGGTAGCTCCACATCTGCGAGTTGTGCTCTTAAGTTACGGAGGGACTGCAGTTCAGAGGGGAAACAAAGGAAAGGGGAGTACAGGAAAGCTTAACAGAGAATCACATCCATTAAAAATAAGCATAGAGAGCAAGTAAATCACTAAAAGCCCAATAACGTTTTTTATGTGTTTTGGAAAACATAAGAAACCACAGTGTGCTTACAAGTGGTGACAAGAGGGATCCAGTTCTGAAAGTACACACTCACTGCAGTCATTTGGACCAAACTTTGTCTCCCCAAAGCCATTTACTGCTGTCACCTCATTTATTTATTGTTCAGGCTGCTTATGACAGGTGTCAGCATACAGGTGAAGAGAGTTATCTGTTACATGGTGCAACTCCTGAAAGAGCCAAGCACTGTGTGGGCAGAGACCTCACAGGAGCTGAGAAAGCAGCCAGCTCTAAATACACCCCTGATGGATGCAGAAGACCTCCAGTGATTCCCTCCACCTTTCTCCCACCAATTTCTCCAGCATTGCCATGCATGGTACTTGTCTGGACTGCAAAATCAGCTGCTTAAAGCAATGCTGTGATCCTTCACAAACCACCTGCTCATCAAACTAGAGAAGAAGGTACCTGGAGGCAACATGAATCCATCCCGCAGCTTGGCAGCACCCAGATGTGTTACACTGCAGGAATGGGCTCTGCTATCACTATGTAAATGATCACCACCTTTCAAATCTCAACATCATTGATTAGTTTTCAAGCTGTGGACTCATGGACTTACTTGTGTCTGTGGATTACTTCAGACAGGCCCGAAGAAAGTAATTTAAAAGCAAGCCCAACTTGCTCATACACTTGCTGTACAAGTGAGGAATGACACTTCATTGGAAAATATGTAGGAAACTGGGAGTTGGTAAACCACTGATTGAAGTGGAAAGGGCAAATTTTGTCTTCTGTGATGGTAGTATGGCTTCTTCCATTCTAAAAATTAAGGGCATCTGGAACATCCACAAAACTCACATCTGACACTTCAGATTATTTATGAACCCAGAATTTGAAATTTTGTTCTGCTTCCTAGGTAGACTCCAAGATATTTCTGATATGGGATATGTCAACCTTACAGCAACGTTTGCCCTGATTGTTGGAGTTTCCTGGAGAAACTGGGTTTGCCTACTGTTACGAAGCTTTCTGGCTTCAAACACAATCAAGGATCAGCTCTGCAGATCCACAGCACACAGAGGACAAATGTTCCAGGAGAGCACTGCCAGGGAGGGAAGCTCCAGGCTGCAGCTCTGCCGGGCATTGTACACCGCTGGGCTGAAGCCAGGCTGAGATGAGTAACTGCTGGCCTCTCACTCCTGGGCTTCTGTGGGACTGGGGTTTGAAGTGAGGCTCCAGAATGCCCTCACAGTGAGTCATCTCTTGTTCTCTGTTACTGGAAACAGAAGCAATCTTCCCTACTGCGCCCTGTCCTTGCACAGGCACGCCTCTGGCGCTCGCAAGGGGCTGGAGCTTTCCCTCAGAGGTGCCTTACTAAGGAGACAACAGTTTGAAGTTGGGACAGGAGAGTGCAGTATGTTCATGATTTTGTTTATATTCATCCTAAATCTCTCTTTGTAAAACCCAAGTTTACTAAAGAGGACACTTTTATTTTAAGAGATACATGTTTTAGCCTTAAAGACGAATTCCCTTCTCACCTGGAAAAAAAGAAAATCCCAAGAAATTTTCAGGTAGCATGAAGCCACACACAGCTTTCACAATTTCTTCAGCTGGGTTTTACTTACCTCTGTGTCTCTGAATCTGTCCTCATAGTCCAATCTATCCTTCTCTACAGATGTAAGCTTTAACTTCAGAGTGGAAATCTCTGCCATAAGATCCAGCTTCTGAGTTTCAAGGGATGTTCTGCTCAGAAGCTCCTAATTCAAGGTAAAGATGAAGAGAACGGAATTATTCATCCAAGGGGAAGAAATCAGTAATTGATTTCTGGAACTAAAGGCCTCTTTCACGGGGAGAAGCATTGCACACTTATTCCTTGCACTCTCTGGGACCCATCTGACAGACTCAAGGCACGTAGGACGCATCTGAGATCACGGGGGCACTATCACAGGTTAGCTACCAGTACAAGAAAAAAGCTTGTCTGTCATTACAGTCGCTCTGGGCAGCAAGGAGCTTTGAGGGGAATCCACCCATCCTGCCAAAGGCTTTAATCCAAGCCTCTTTGAAGTTCAGTGGGGAAAGGCTCAAAGAAGAGCAGGACTGGACTCCCACAGCGTAAAGCCACACTGACATTACAAAGTACAAAGACTTTAAAGCAAACATGGCAGAAAATTATCACTTAGTTAAGAGATAGCAAGGGGTGCAACACCTTGAACTGAAGTGCACTGCTCTAACCAAAGCAAAATGCAGGTCATTAAGTGAGAAGGAAGACAGACATGTGCCTGTGAAATACCTGCTGCAGCATCTCTTCTGTGGCGTTCAGCTTCTCCCTGTGCTCCTCCAGACAGAACTCCAGATCCCGAATCTTTTCTCCCTGGGCCTCCACCTGGTCCGTAAGCACACTCACCTGCACAGCAGAGAAAAAGGGATTCATGTATCATATGTGTCACCTGAAGTGAAGCATGTCAGTAACGGCACTGGCAGGGACACTGATGAAATGGGACCACAGGAGGAGGGGCAGCAAAGCTCTGCAGAGGATGTGACATGTGGCAAAGGTGACAAGAGAGCTGGGAACGCTCTCCCCTCATGCTTAACTGGGATTTCAGCTGAAGTTCTGGCAGATGCATTGCAATTCTGTATCTCCCCTCCTGACCTGTCCTGGGAGTTCTGACAAGGGGCATTCTATAGCCAACAATTAGGCCTCTGCTGTGATGATGCACTGACTAAAGCCCTCTAGCTCCTGCCTTAACAACCAAATAGCAAAACCTCGCTGCGTGCAACTTATTCTGCTTTCCAAGTGACTGCACACAGCGTGTCACAGCGTACAGCTTCTCCTTCTCAGGGCAATAGAAACAAAAGAGGTTAAGCTGCACAGACTGGGGCAAGAAACACCACAAGAACACCTCTGAAGCTTCACACCAATTCCCATTTTGCCTTTTCTGAATCAATTTTTTGTTTAAACAGGTTCTTTAGAGGAATTATGCAGTACTGCTGGGAACAAGGACAAGCTGCCTGGAATACAGCTCGATGCTGTCACAGCCCTTCGGCCAGGTCCACATCAGGGAACTGCAGCATGCCTGTGCAGACCAAGGGATGATAGGTAGTCCTGAACCTGATTGGCAGGAGTAATCCAACGGGGCATGGCAACCAGACCTGGCCCAGCCCAGTCCAGCCCAGCAGCAGGTGAGCAGGACCTCTGAGGAGGTCTCCTCCTCTTGCTTGTTGACCAGTCCTGCAGCTTTGTCACCTTGCAGGAGGGCAGGACGTCTGTCACCTGATGTGGACAGCATGGGAATGGTCATGGAAAAAGGTGATCTAAAGGATACATGTGCATGCAAGAAGGTGGTTGCTCTGCAGACCTGCTAAACTAGCAAGGTTTGATGAGAAATCAGATACAGAGAAAGCTCTTTAAATTTTTCCTGCAATCTAAGTTCACACCTATCCTTAATCTGGGTTAACTCCCAGGTATCAGCAAGCCTTGTGAACACTGCCCAAGATGACACAACTGCAAATAAATCCTCAGGTTTTATCACATACATGCAAGAGCAGAAAAAAACAATTTAGGTGACTACTCACTTGCAGAACAAGAGATTCCTTATCATTTTCCAGACGAGCCAGCCTTTCTTGATACACATCTCCATTTCCAGATATGTGCCCATTAGTCTGAAAAAGATGACAAATATTGTGTTGTCAGCTATCATACCACAAGTGTCCTTCAATGTTATCAGCACATTTGAGAAGTATTTTTAGTCTGCACAGTTCAAGAAATGATTTAAAGTGTTCTCCAGCCTGCAAAGGGTTACAAATCAAATAAAATGTCAACAAAAGATATAAGACCACCATTCAGAAGAAGAATTGTTCAGAGGCTTAAAGATGAGAAAGAACCTTTTGGTGACCTAATTCTGCAAAATTCACTTACTGTGCATTCAGCATTTTGTTAACCAAATTTGTGCTCAAAGATGTACTATGCTAAGCCATACTTGCAAAGAGACAAATACCCTGAGACATTCAGGAAGGGGAAAAAACCCAACATGCAGTCTACAAACCATGCATTAGGCTTCTTGCAAGTCAAACAATTTTTTCTATAACACATAGTAAGAGACATCCTTTTACATCAGGCACATTTTACTGGGTATGGGTGAACGTCTGCACTCTAAACACATCTCTTTGTAAAGCTGCCTGAGGCCAAAGAGAAACAAGAATACATGTTAATGCTATCAGAGAGTTCAGAGGAATCAGCAACTTTCTTTCTTCATAATAACTTCAATGCTTTTGAGCAGCGAGAAGGATTTTACTCTATTCATATTCAAAGCTGTCTCAAAGCACTTTGTGATGGACGCCTCCATCAGATCTCAGCTCATAAAATAAATTCCTGTTCCCATCATTGCATAAATTGCTTAGAGGAGTCTGAGAAGCTGCTCTGAAATCCAGTGCACTCCACAGAGGCTCTTCCACTGACGTTGAGGGGCCTTGATTTCCTTCTCAATATGCAGTGAAAAGAAACTGGGCGACTGATGTTCCTGCCCCATGAGTCTGTTGCACAACCCGGCCTTTAGAGGCCAGCACCACTGAAGAGCTGAACTACAAGCCCTGAGCTCCTTCTTTGGATCTCCCTTTCAAGCAGCTCATCTCCCCTGATGGCAGAGGATGCCTCAGGAAACCTGCTGGCTAAAACTCCATTTCTAAGTTACATATCTGACCTTGGGTGGCAGGAGAAACCCACCTCAACTCCCAACAGCACCACTTAAAAGATTAGACACAAGGCAAACAGGAGAGGATACAAGGCATATGACCTGACCTTTAGCCCTCTCAAGAAATTGGGCTGTGTCCCAGCAGCTTTAAAAGCAGTGCACAGCAGCAAACGTGTCTCCCAAGAACGCGCGTGTGACTTTCACAAGGTGACCACAGTATCTCCCCTGAAATCACCAGAGCTACAGCAGACTAAGAAATGATGCTCTCTTGTAATTTGTACCAACAGCTCATATCATAATGATCATAATGACCCCGTATCTAAATTATTTAGCACTAAATTACTAGAATTTCTGATCACCCAAACACTAAGAGTACTCGGGAGTTTGCCCTGTTTTTCCCCAGGGGAAACCAGAATTTAGCTCATACTGTAGATTTTCCATTCAAGATCAGTGAGGTCTTCAGTTTTTTAAACACTAAGTTAGGTGAAAGAAAGAGAGCTTCCAAAATATATTTTTTAGCTACTCAACTAGAAAATTACGTTATCAATTTTGTACCTTGACTTGTACGTGAAATATGTAACAGGTTTTTGTGTTCTTTTGCTATTCTGTAGCTCCCTTCTAATTTCAACTCTTCCAGTACAGTCTCCATAAGAACAGCATCCATATTTTGTAATATACATCACATTTATCAATCCTGTGTGTGTGTCTGATGTAGGAATGTGATATTCATCCTTCATTCTAAGCATGCAGCTGAGGTGCAAAGGTGCCCCTCCATTCTGTCAGGCTAACACGAAAGCTCTTGTCAAAGCACAGACCTGACTCCCTGCCTCTCAGCCACCACATCAATGCCCTAACCACTGAACCTCCTGTTACCTCTAAGTCAGTGTAACCAGACACAAGTTAACTAAAACCAAAGACTGTGTGAAGAAAATATGTCTGGGTAGGTATTGGTTTCACACTACGATGAAAATGTCTTTATGATGCTGTGAACACTAACAAGGTGTTAAAACAGAATGTTAGTCATTGTGCACAGCATCTTGCCAAGACACCTTTGTTGTTAAACTTTGTTCTCATTCCTCAGAAAAATATCCTGTTTTGCTGAGCATGTCATACTTGGTTTTAGAATTGGAGCATTTACAGAGCGAGAGTTCAGGCTGAAGCTGCACACTGCTGTGAGTACAATGGAGGGGCTGATAGCAACTCCAGACAGGACTGGAGTGAAGGTTGCTCTCCCACAAAATCAAACACAAAGATGACTTTGCCAGCAGTCACCAGAAATATGTTGTAAAATCTGCGTAAAACAAGATCTCCTGTGGTACACCCAAAACAGAACACTTGGTGTACAACCCAAGACCAGTTTTCTTTTTGCCTGAAATGGTTAACTTCCACATAATACCTGGGACTAACTCTTCATTTTAGGTATGAAAAGGCAAGAAAGTCACCGACTTTGGTTTCAGTGGGGAAATAGATGAGAGATGGAGGACACAGAAAGGCCATGGCAACTCATTCACAGAGCAGCAGCCCCAGCACCTCCTACGGTGGTGCCAAGATCAGGGACCCACAGGCAATGGCCCCACACCGCCTGGCCGCATCTCCCCTCTGCACTGTCATCACCAAAGGTAAAAAGTTGATACCCAGCAGGACAATTCTTCTCAGAGATGGGGAAGGAAAAGAAGAGATGAAACACATGAGAGAAAGAATAGGGTAATGATGGCAACTTAAGATCCATCTCCAATTAAGCTGTTAGACTTTGCACGTGCTTTCAATTTAGGGATTAATTGCAAAGCACCATATGGGAAGAGAATGGAGATTTACCAATACGGGTCTTAATCCTAAAAACAAAAGAACAGTTGTCATGATGCCACTGAGGCTTTGCAGAAGTTTGAGGTTAAGCGTTTACTTAAGATGCCTTATAAGATCAGAACCAGTTCACTTAAAGTCTCTGCAAGATCTGTTGGCTAATCTGTTAAAACACGTGTGTAAGCTTTGTCTGCAGTCATCTAAGTGTAGAAATCCACTCTGCTCTGGAGGGAATTATTCCTCTAGTAAGTAAGTAGATGCATCACCAAACTTTCACAGCTTGCCTGTCCTTAAGTCTTTAATCCATTTGCCCTGGAAGTGAGCTAGCACTCCAAACTGCAGGGCAGTTTCTAATAGGTGCTATTTTAAAGCTCCTAATTAAAAAATAAAATAAAATACATAAGAAAGCAAAACTGTTTCTCTGCAAATACTGAATTCTCCTTTCTAAAGTAAACGTCACTTTTAGCCTACTGCTGCTGCTATCCTCATTTCCCTTCAGCTTTTCTTCTGCTTTTGAGACAAAATAAGCAGCACAAATCACACTGTTCTTGCTGCAGAAGCAATTTAATTTGCATAGAAGGAGCTGCCACTCCACAGCATTATTTTCCTGTACAGCAGATTGCTCTGAGTATTTTGACCACCACAGCCCAGTCAACAGTTGGGCAAGTGAGCTGTCCCTGACATCTCTTTCCTGACCATCTGGAGTTAAATTAGAGCTCATCAACATGCTTACGTTGTTCCCATCATTATAATACACATTACCTACGCTTAGCTAAGCACAGCTACTGCTGTTCTGTCCGTTCACTCAGTTTTAGGGAGTCCCTTACAAGGGGGGGGCTCCACCAGCTTGTTACCCCAACATCACTTTTGCAAGCAAAGTATTTGCAACTGTTTCCTCTAACATACAGAGCTGTGATAGCTTTAGTCTCTATAAACATCAATTCTGTCCCAAATTCATACTGGTCACCTCTGTGAGTCCACCACTGCCCTCCCAAACCGGCACCTCCTGCATTTCCCATGTCACTAATTCATCACTGAGTATTTGCAGCCTGCTTCACATGCTCCTGGTGCAGGCAGGCAGACCCGCGGCTAGGCTTTTCCTAAAGTTTACAGATTAGCTCCTCTTTACAGAATGAGCAGGGAAAAAACACCCCAACCCAACAACCAACCACAACCCCCCTCACTCCCCCTCCCCCCAATTATGTTTTAACGGCTTCCCTACAAGAAAAAGCGAATTCTGAAAGAAAAACAGACCTTCTGAAAGGCAGACCTTCGCCCCGAGGAGTTTACCTGGAACATTTCCTAAATATAAATATCACAGCTGCTGAATAGGGAGGACGCAAGGGTTTCAAAATACTCTGTCTCTTCACCAGCAGCTCAGCTGGCGTCTGATGGGAGAGGAAGATGAAATGCTTGTTCCCTGCCGGCACTGCCCAGCTCTGGCTTGCCACTCCGAGACATGCAAGAGCCAGAGCAAACACAGATAGCCTTACCTTATTTAGCCAGACGCAGTGTCCGTGAATGTCCCAGCTATACTCCATGCTGGTCATAACTATCTTTAAGCATCCAAGGACAGGAGGGACTGCGGGAGGCAGCCGAGGCGGAGAGCTGCAGCCCCAGCACGGCGGGTGCCCACCGTCCCCGAACCCGGAGGGAGAGGCTAAGTGCCGGCAGGTTTCCTTGCCTAACCGAGGATGGAGGCGAATGTGGCAGCAGCACGGGCGATGTGGGAAGCAGAGCCGCCGTGAAGCAGCAGCAGCAGCAGCGCTCCTCGGGCGGAGCGAGCAGCTCCTCTGAGGAATTAACACATCAAAGCCCGGGAAGATCAGCGCTTCTTCCAACCTGAGCCCACGGCGGGGATCCCAACAGGCAGAGGCCGGGCAGCAAGGTGGGAGAGGATGCAGGCAGGGGCGTGCAGAGCTGTGTGAGCCTGACCGGGGCTGAAGGTAGCCCCGCAGAGGTGGCACTCCTTGCTGAACAGCGCAACCCCCTCCTCTGCACCTTCCCAGCCCTGAGGAAATCATCCTACCCAAGAACGCAGGAGAAAAGAGCGATCCTGATCCCTTTAACCTGACTACAAGGTAAACAGCAGGTAATTTTCTTCCCTTGATGAGCTATTAACTCTAAAAGCTGGAAGAACACATGTCATTCACTTGTAGGCGCCAAGAAGGAGGAAAAAAGTTGACTCAAGTGTCCCAGGTCTCACAAGTTGCTTGTCTCAGGCTTACATCCTATTTAAGAAAGATGAGAAATGCAACACTAACAACCAATTTCTGTCCTTGCTTTTAAGTTTCAATTGTCCCAGTGACAAGCAGTAGCATAACAAATCCTTAGCACTGTTGACCACAGAGCCTAGCTCCAGGAGTCCTGTGATCACCTCAAACCCCGCACCTTTTATTATTAAAGAAACATTTACAACTACCCTGGATAGATAAAAATCTCAAACAAAAATATACTACTTAATAGACCAGAACAACAGAACAGAGAAGAGGAGTAGAAGCTGTGCATTTTAAACCAGATTGATGCATTTTGGATTGGGAATGGTGATTTTCAACATCTCTGCCCTCCAGCCTGCCCTACACTCCAGTGCAGAACAAGGACCTCATAGTTTGTTCTTAACTGCCAATGAACTCATCCACGATGCACGAAGCTGCCACACCAACCTGTGCTGTAAATGAGCCCATATTATCTTCCAGCGTTAAAAATGCACCAGTCTGGATGATTACCTTTAGCAAAAGCAAGGTCCTGTGTTTCAAGAACTTTGAGGGGTAGATCTCTCACAGACAAAAAGTGTTGCCAGGAGGCAGTTTATGATGACAGGCTGAAATGCCATCACAAGGCTGCTTTCATATTTGCAACCTGAGGAGGGATCTCAAACAGGCTGTTTGGTGGTGAACGCCTATGTGCCACACATTACCATAGGACCTTTCGATAGCTGAACTCAACATAAGCAGAGGCTGAGCCAAATGAATGCACTGCACGCCCACACAAGACAATCAAACAACAAACTTTGGTTTGAAGACAAGATTTTTCCATGAATAAGAAATAGGAGATGATTTCTGGCTAACCAAACCGCTTCCTCCACTTGGGAATCACCCCGTTTCCCAAAGAAGCCAATATATCTCTTTAAGATTATAATCCATGTTCATCCAGTCAGGAAAACTACTGTCTGAAATCAAATATCCCCTCATAGTAACTAACTCTTGTTATTCACAGCCACTGTCTGGAAGAACTAACTTGTTGAAGAAGTGTTAAAAGCCGAGTTTGGTCTGTGAGATGACAGATCTGCTATTCACAGCAGCAGCAGCATTCTGGATTGCACAAGTCACCGTGGGTACTGCAGCCCAAATCAGCTATCCTCTGAAGATGAGCTGAAACTTTGTTTTGCCACAAATTTTGTTTTGCTTAATGTTCTTACAGTCAACTTCAGATATTCACTTCTGAAGTGAAAAAGAAAATATATATATATTCAAATTCAGAAAGTCACTTGTAAAGCTAAAGCCAATAAGAAGCATCACCCTGGCTCTTTCGTTCCAGGACCATGTCCTTTACAGAGGAGAAGACACAAAACAGGACCTGCATACACAAGTTCAGATCGGGAGCCTGGGGAAGCTGGCTCTGAGGTGTGGGAAGGGACTGTCCACCCACTCCTATCCTTCACCCTCCCTTTTTAACAAGACACAGTTTGTTTCTTAGTTCTGGGAAGGCTGTTGCATAAGATGTGTTTAAAAAGAAACACCAAAAAACCACCGTCAAGTAAAGTAATAACCAGAAAGAAGGCTGTCTCTTGTTTATTTCAACTGAAGAAAAAGCTGGACCAACATTCATGACTTGAAGCAAGTTTTCCGAGAATTATTCTCCAAGAGATGGCTCTATCAACTTCCAGCTGGCCAGGACAAGGCTGCCTTGGTCTTACAAAAGGCAGAAGTTTAATTTAAAATGGTCTTGTTACTGGCAATGATGTTACAGATTACTTGCATGTTGTCTATATCCAAGCCAGAAGCTCCATTTGCACAGAGCATGCCACATGTTTTAGTAGAGCACACATCAGAATATACTACATACTTCTGTTGATCATGAGAAACCTGAAAAAAATCCCAAACCTGAAAAAATTCCATAACCTTGGAACAGTTATGATCTGGCTATGGATTTCAGGTCTGGTCCACAGTGAGAACATGCAGTTCCAACACATCTGAGCTTAGAAAAAGTCTCAGTCTCATTCCAGACTTTGAGCAAATGGCCTTGCTTGTCATTTTAACCACAACATTCACCTGCCCTTTGCACATGGAGACCTGAGCAGGGTTTCAGCAACACAGAGATTGTGCTGTAGATGGACAAATAGAAACTGTGTTATAGTTAAACTGGCTTATTTGTGCACTTTCACCTTCTTTGAACTTCCCCCTTGGGGACCATCCGATGGCTGCTCTTGGAAGGGCTCTGCGAAGGTCCAGGCACTGTGTGAGCACTCTGGTGTCAGGTGGCCATCTGGCACCCACCAGTTAAAAGCTCCTTTTGAGTTCTTGCACAGACTTCTCCAACACACCCAGAGGAGCAGAAAGGAAGCTGTCACTAAGTAGCAATATGGGACAGAGGGCAGCCAATTCTGCAATGGAACGCCCTGCCCAGTTTTACAAAACCCAGCAACTTAGGGAGCCTGCTGTCAGACCCTTTTCCCAAGGCACTAGTGGTTTCCTGCAGGAGCCAGGAGAGGATTTTTCTCTTGTGACACACTACTTGGCAGCAGCAAACACTATTTTTGTTTTCCTCTGAGACACAAGAGACTTGCTTACAGCTTCAGATGTGATGTCACACAACAATTCCATCAGCTCTGAATAGCTTGGTAGATGCAACTTCTTCACGCGTGGAGGATTATTTAATCAACAGATTTCAAGACCAAGGAGGTATCTTCCCTTCCTCAGTAAGGATGGGCATGGTCACAGAAAGGCTTCCTAAAAATCATCCAGTCACATCACCCAACACCTTCCTGCTTAGACAGGGACCAATGACACCGGTGACAGCTGCAAATCCCACACCTGTACCACAGTACAAACTGTAATGCTCAGCCCTTCCTATTAGCAGCTTCAAGGATGCCAGAAAGTACAGGAGAACAATTTGAGGTGGGCTGAGGAGAAGCACAGATGGAATAACCATTCTCCACAATCTTTTGTACACACAACTCCTACACATCTTTTCCAGCGCTCAGGAGGCGCTAAGCTGAATGGCACAAGAGCCCTTTCCTCTCGCGGGTTAAGCCCGGGGCTGCAATGAAACCCATTACTGTCTCACTGCCATGCTGCAATCTGTGTCACTCTGGCCTGAAGGACCTCATCTTGCTCCAGATCCGAACAAGCAGACACCCCTAAATCACACATTTGCTGCCGCAAGGGGCAGCGACCAGCCTCCACCTCATTAATCTCACCAGACACCACAGCCTCTGGCAATGCTGCTCCAGAGTAAGGTCTGGTGGATCAGCGTCGCTAAGCACGGACTGCTGATGTTGGTGCACACCATGAGGGGTGAATCGTCAGTCTGTTTGGCATACAGCCTTTTTTTATTATTTCTAAAGGCCATGCTCACATGAAACCTGTCCCCCAATTTCTGCCCCTCACAGAGCAGACTAGTTACAGCAATGTTCACTGCTGTACATTACAGAGAAGGAAATGCTGATGGTAGCAGGAATCCAGTGTGTCCTAAAGATCTGACTGGAATGTCACTCCTGTCTCCTCCTCCTGATCTCAGCGCCGGCTGCCACGCTTTGACAGTGGGGGTGAGATCCAAATCCCACTGGAGGCAGTGGGAAAGTTCCCACGTACTTTTAAGTTTCAGGCATTGGCAAACGAGTAGTCCAAGGCAAAGGGCCAGGGAGAAAACTCCCCCCTCCAACAGTTCCCCAGGCCCTACACAAGCGAGCCCATCCGTGCTAGCCGGGTCCCGGTCTCTTCCCACAGCACTGTGCACATCCCACGTGCCGCCAGATGTCACGTGTCACCTCACCCAGCGCCAGCACAGCTCCATGCCCGGCCTGTGATCCCCAGCCACAGGTTTGGCAAACGCAGTCCTGCACCCATCCTGGGCTGCAGCACCGTGCCTGGCAGCTGAGCACCAAAATAAACCCCTGTATCGAGACAGAAATGCTTTTTCTGCAAGGTGAGCCACAGATCCAGGCTGACTGAACTATTTCCAGGGGAGGGTGAACTGTTTCCCAGGAAGGCGACAGGCAGCAGCTTCCCATCCTGACAGCAGCAACACGTCGAGTGCAACATGGAGCCACCATAGCGGCCTGCCCTGCATCAGATCCAGCCTCCATCAGATCCAGCATCCCCATTTCAACAGCAAGACACTGCCCTGGCCAATGCCCAGTGTGTCAGATGGCAGGACACAGAGGCTGCTGGAATAAAGATTTGGAAAAATCTGCAGAAGCCCACACCTGCTGCTGCTGTCATCATTACAGCTCCAGGCTGACTGAAGCATGGTCTTTAGAAGCCAGCTTTGACTTCCACTGCTGATGCTTCCCGGACACCTGCGCACACCCATACTGCCAAAACACAAACCCTGGCACAGACCATGAGCACAAGGACCTGCTAGGAAATCACAGGTCACAGGACACCTGGAGGCAGAAAGAGTGGGTCCTGTGAAAATGATACTATGGAACTCACCTTCTGAGAAGGGCAACATTTTATTTCCCAGCATAGTCTTGAGCAATATATTTTTATATATATTATTTTTATTTTAATATATATAATATATTATTATATTATATGATTTTTAAACTGATGGTTGGGGAAAGAAGAGTCTTGTCTGGTATAATGTGGTGTATTTTTAAAGCAAGGGTAACAAAACTGGGTAGATTCACAAACACAGAAAAATATGGTTTGATTTTCAGGTTAAAGGGATGCTGTTCTTATACCACCCATTTCTGTTACAAACCAGGTAAGGAAGCTCAGTAACACCACCGGTGTCTGTAGAAAGTATGTTGCCAAAAACGCTTTTTAGTGAAGAGCTAAAACAGAGCTTCAAAACAGCTTCCCCTCCTCCATTTAAGTGTCTGATTCCTATAAAAATGTCTTCCCTTAATCTCTGGGATAAAACTCCAATTACAAAAAAATTTTTGCTCCTCAAAATGAGGCTTGGTGGTACATAAAAAAAAATTGAAAATCACAGGCCAGTTCACTTGGACGAGGGATCTGAGCTACAGCTTTTCCAAGGCCCCACCACAGCACCACGAAATCAAAACTTTTCCCTTTGGTTCTTTGAAAATGCTCTAAACACGAAATGCCCTGCATAAACCACAGCCCCATGGCCTGAGCCAGTCTAGCTAATACACAAAACAAGTGCATTACAGGTGAAAGAGGGTGAGACTGTACCATTTGACTCTGGAGCCATTCGATCAGCGCCTCTGCCGTCGAGTCCGGGACCTGGCAGCGCAGCCCCTCTCTCTCATCTGCTTCCATCATCTCCAGCAGGCCCCGCAGGTCCTCCACCAGGTGCAGCGCCCGCAGGCCCCCCATGAAGGGGGAGGTGGGGGACTGGCAGTCAAAGATGCCATTGGAATACTCCAGCGCCTTCGAACCTGGAGGGAACAAAACCGCGTGGGGTCAGGCAGGAGGCAAGCAGGTCAGACAGAAATACAGCAAGGCTGAGAGATGCCAGGGGGTGTCACTCCCAGCAGGCCTGTATCTGAACGAGACTCAGCGCTGGTGCCGGATTCTGCCCACAACACGCAGCAACTTGGAGAAGGACAAGCCCTTGCTGGCATGCTACACCAATGGCAGCTCCAGCAGGAAAGAGGTGGGTTGGTGTGACACAGGATATGCACCCCAAAACCGTGCCCCCACCGGTTCAAGGCTGGGATCCTGCTCCCTGGGATGTCTCAGTCTCAGGGGTGTAAAGTCCTGTGGGGGCAACTGGCTCTGCTAATGCTTTGAGTCACACTGTAGGGACTGCACGGCCCGAGTCAGACACTGATGGTGTCCAGAGGAATTTTCATGTAGGAATATGTTACGCGGCTCCAAGGCACCGCAAAGCTTTAGAAAGAATAAATATGAAGATAAATAAAAAGATTTGAATCACTTCTACACAAGAATAAATTTTAAACCCAAGTTTGACACGGTAGCACCGATATTTGCATGTTAATAAAGAGAAAAAAAATCTCCACTTTGCATAAACTCACAGTATGTATATTTGACCTACATTAAAAGCTGCTATATATTAAGGAAGGAAGGAAACTGAATTCAGGGCTAAGGTTGATTTAAGTCAGCCTAGCTAATTCCAACTGTAATTTCCGCACACTGATCTGTGGCCTTAATACTATAATGCCCTGGCACAATCAGATGTGTTCATGACAGAGCTTTAGTTGTACTGTCAACTTTTGGAAACTACAGTCACATGCGATATATGCACTTCCACAAACTTTCCTTCCTCTCATTTGGCAAGCCACAAAAATGCAAAAATTCTACTAATTCCCTTTGAAAAAAAATAGAGAAAAGAAATCCCCACAACAGCACAGGAGTTGTCATATTACTTTATAGGTCCGGTGAGATGCATGGGTAAATGAAGTCTGTGGTGACTTAAACATCACAACATCACGTTATGTTTTTATATTAAACCTCATCCTGCCACAACCAACTTAGGCTCTTGGAAACACAGATACATGATCGGATCCAAATACCACTATCTACTTATGAAAATGACTAAAGTCACAGCTTATATGTATTTTTAGAAATCATTATGATCCAACTGAATCCACTTGACGTGTTGCTGCTACGTGTTCTTATTATCTTTAGGAAAACTGCAGTCAAAAGTCGTTCAAACAAAGCACGCTCTGTATTTATGATTTTTTTTCCCCTAAGGGATCTTATTTTAAGTGGAACTATTAAAGACTTTGTAACTGTGTTGCCATCTTGCAGAGTGGTTTTTTTCAGTTTGGGTAGCTGCTTGCATAGCTCTGCTGGAATAGGATTAAACTATTAACTTCTTGCTGCTTTGCTCCTCTGGGTTGTGTAATTATATTATTTTCTAACTCACCAGACTCAACTTAAATGCAAAGGTTGTATGCTTTGCAATGCCTCTCCTCAGTCCACTTACAAGTTATATGTACTTATAAAAAACTCAGATGTTCAAGGCAGCTCCAAACCAAATATTTGGACCTAGAGCTTTCCAATTTGGAAAAAAGGAAAATTCTATGCATGTTTTAACTCTGTAGAGCTGAGAGAAGTTCAGAGTAGCCAGAATTAGGCAAACTTACTCATCCTGCCTGGCAACATCTCTTTAAACACAGTCCACCTGGTTTAAAACATGTCTTGTCCTTAAGCTTTCATGGGGCTGTGTCCACCAGCTGAACTCCACCACTCAGCCACTCTGAGCAGCGTTTTGAGAGAATCTAGGAGAAAAACTTGGTTTAGCCATGCCTGTGTGTGACAGAGACTGAGCAATCCCCCCACTCTGTTTATCTGTAATCACTAAGCCATTAGGGAAGACACCAAACATGATTACCAGCACATTCCCTTCGCAGCCTGAAACTCTGCCCTCGGGGTATGAGAAAGGAGGACTTGAACAGCTAAATGAACAAGCTGCCCCCAGTGTTTACCTGCTATAATGCCATCCATCTGCTCCAGAGCCGCAGCGAGCATGTCACTTGCATCACTCATCATCTTCTCTCTTCCAAGGAACAATCACCAGCTACACCATAAGGAGCAACGAAGTGCTGATAGTGTGAGTTGGATCCAGAGATTCAAGTAGTCTGCAATTCAATCTGCAAAAGAGAACATAATTTCACTGCATTTCTCTGAATTCAGACACCACCATCACTGGACCAGCAGGAAGACTGGGGCCATTTGCTGACCACAAAACTTGGAGTGTTCACCAGCAGGCATGAAGTAGCAGCAAATCAAAGCACCAACCCGATGATCCATTTCCTGCAGCTGGCCAGCCTGTGGCTTACTCTGCCCACAGGTCTGTGCCACTTGAAGGAACATCCCTGAGAGCACCTTAGAAATCCCATATGGCACTTCAGGGAAGCTCACATAGAAGACACAAGCCTTTCAGCACTAAAAGGAAGCTGCAACTCAGCAATCAGCCACGTGTCTATCCACTGTATTTTTTCTCCCCAAGAGTTTGCTGCTATAGAAAGAGAGGAGTCTGAACATTTGCCCAAGATTTCTGGATGTCTGACAATCTGGAAGACCTGGCCACATAATCACATGCCTACAGACAGGGTCTCTCAAATGCCCAGGACTCACTGGATATACCATGTGTGCACAGACTATCTCCTCAACAACGATACTCTGAGCTTAGAAGAGATTCATGTCATAATGATAAAAAATTTTGAAACCCAGAAGTGGTCCCCCAGAGAAGTATTAGGGGTGGGTGTCAGGAGGATGGGGTTAGGCTTTTTTCAGTGGTGCCCACTGACAGAACAAGATGCAATGAGCACAAACTTCAATACAGGAAGCTCCACCTAAATGTGAAGAGGAGCTTCTTTCCTGTGCGGGTGGCAGAGCACTGGGACAGGCTGCCCAGAGAGGCTGTGGAATCTCCATTTCCGGAGGCATTCAAAACCTGCCTGGTGCTGTCCTGTGCAGCCTGCTCTAGGTGATCCTGCTCTGGCAGGGGGGTGATGGTTAGACTAGATGATGTCCAGAGGTCCCTTCCAACCCAAACCTTTCCGTGATTCTGTGATTTCCAGCAGAGCCTGGAAAAGCAAACCTGCCCAGTGTGCTGCCCGGGCAGGTGAACAGCAGACCCAAGATCCCAATGGGCTGCAGGTTAAGCACATGCTTAGGTACTTTGCCCAAGTGGAGCTGCAGAGGTCAGAGGCATACCAAGTCCCTCCACCCCAGCACAGCGCACACACGAGCTACTGAAATAGCCCAGACTGCTGTGGCTTTAATCTAGGACACACAAGACTACTTCTGCTATAAATACAGCTACAGAACGATGTTAAACAAACACCAGGAAGGAAAACTCACTTTAACCTTTTCCATACCCTGCCATTTGGGGTTTGTATTAGGCTGCACCACTCCTGACATTTGCCCCAACAAAAGCAATTAAGAAAGTTGTTCACAGTTTCTCTGGCATAAGTCCTGGAAAAGAATCTACTTAAAAAACAAAACAAAACCTTCACGCCATAAACTGAATTTCTCCCCTCCTACGAGTTAGGCCATTGGTGCAACCCAGCTGGGAAGTAGTCCTTACTGGGGACTGCCAGATAGCTTTGCTGAAATGTGATCCTTCAAATGCCAACAAACATGTCACCTTCCACATCAAAACTTTTGTTATATCAAGTAAGTCCAAACCCAAGGGTAACTTTCGGAGGACAGCACAAAGACTACCATGCTTTTGGAAAACTCCTTATTTAGTTGTCAGAATCAGAAAATTCAAAAGAACTTTAACTTCAAGGTATTTTGATTGTTTAAGGAGTTGGGAATATTTAAAAAGGCAGTAGCATCGTATCTGAAGATTTCCAGCCTTCAAGAAGGAAGCTCCTGAGTTTAAACCCAATATAAAGAGTAAACTTCAAGGACTACAGCACCTGCCATAATTTGCAGATCATTCAAGATACTTAGTCTGGTGTCCCTATATCTGATAAAAATGAGCAAAAAACCTGGCTTTTGCAAACACATTCTCTGGGACAATTCTGAAGACAGTCTTGTCCTTTGCTCTTTGGGATATCCTGGCTTCGATAACCAGGTCCTGTTGAAGGCTACTAAACACAGGCAGAAGAACACCCAGAGAAACCCCAGGTCTGCTGCTGCCCTAAGCAAAATACTGGTTCCTGACAGGACCAACAATGCAAATACCCACAAACCTGCAACAGTCAGTTAATATTTGGGAATTGGGAATGCCCACAATCTTCCCAGTGTGCATAAACACCCGATGGGGTAAGTAAAGATGAGCCAGACTCTTCTCGGTGAGGTCCAGTGATACGACAAGATGCAATGGGAGCACATTTAAACACAGGAAATTCCACTTCATCATGAACAGAAATTATAATCTTTTTTTACTGTGAGGGTGGCAAGCACTGGAAGAGTTGCTCTTTTGGGGACTTCATCTTTGGAGCTACCCACAGACTGACTGCCCAGTGCAGCCAGCTCTGAGCAACCTTGCTTTGGGCAGGAGGTGACCTGGAGACCTCAAGAGGTGCCTTCCCACCTCAGCTATCACTGAGCTCAGCACAGCTCATGATCAAGTGTTAAATAAGGTACTGAGGAGGCTGCCTAGGCAAAGCCAAGCTGGAGGCAGAAAATGTGCTCCCTAATCACTTTTGTTCACAGTGCACCCTTTTCCCTCACCTTTTGTCTAGGAGAGACATTAATTAGGGGCAAGGAACTGCTAATTCACATTTGCACAATAAAGCCATGGCTCACAGGCACCAGAAAAATCACCATCCCTGCACTTCATCCAGGCACAATCATTCCTCATGTTTCCAAAAAAAGCACTCCTTGTTTTTCCTAAACAAGGGGTTTTTCTGTGGTTATAAAAAAAAAAATCCCTAAACCAGCTCTATTGAAGAGAGCAGCAGTAGCAGACAATGGTAGCATCAGCATCCAGGAGGCCTCCAGCATTTACCCCACTGTTACCGGGTCCTACCTCCAAAGAAGGAGTGACGTCAGACTGCAGAGTCTCCTCCACTGATAGTGAAAAGAGAGCTGTGCTGCTGAGAGCAGCAGTGAGAAATTTTAAGATAAAATTTAGTGAAGGAAGACCATGCAAACACACTGACCTCCAAAAATGCCATCCACCACGCCCGAAGCACCCATTACCAACCTGACCAAGCCTACAGCTGAGAAACTCAGAGAGGTGAAATAAAAAGATCAACAACAACAAAAAAAACAAACCCCAAATCGAACATCTGGAGATGATGCAACAAAATCCCAGTTTCCTGGTTATTTGGTCCTAAAAGTGGTCATTGAAAACTAGACTAGAACAGCACATCCTGCCCTGGCCACCTTCCCAGCACACTGCATCACATCTAGCAGTCAGGAAGTAAAAACAGAGAGAGAGAAAAAGAACAGTATTAGAGCCATCCTTCCCCAGCAAGGGCACAGAATCACTTTCATTCCTTGCACACCATTGCCAGCACGCGGGGATTGGATGGGCAGGGAAGAAATCAAAGACCTGGTACACTAGCAGACTGAAGAACCAAGCTGCATGAAACATGAAAAGACAACAATCTGCAGGAGTAAAGGGGTGCAGAGAGAGTCAAAGCAATACAATTATTAGATAGAAGTCATAGATCAGCAGCCTTTGTGTATTACAGGTAGAAGGACAATACAGAGGATAATCCCTGCATCTGCTGAAGGGTACTGAGACTGCCTCTGACTTCACAAACTTTGAGAGGAGCCTGGACTGACAGCTAACACAGCAGCCCTTTCCCACTAAGTATGTTCCTTTCTTAGCTTCGCTTACTATAGCTTTGGTCTATTAGAAATAAAACCTAAGAGAAAACTCAAAGCATCAGGATTTTTTTGTTGGCAGTGACTAAGGAAAACCACACAGTCTGGTAACATGAACGAAAATCCATCTTGAAGAAATGCAATACAGCTCTTTAGGAAAATGAGGAATAGCTAATATTTCAGATGATGTCAAGCAGATTAAATACCTTTCATTCACAAAAGGAAAAAAAAACCCAAACAAACAAACAAACACACCCCCACACCATTTTAGCACAGATGGATTTATGACATGGCAGATGAATGAGAAACCAAGGTGCACACAAGAGATGGAGAGGCAGACACACACAAGCCACCCCCTGGCAAAATGCCATTGAGAACACACCTGGGAGCAAAGTACTAACAGTACCATGACAGACCATTTAGAATAAGTTTTCCTTTGCTTTCCAAGAAACAATGACTTACCTTCCTCATTCCTTCAATACCTACACAATCAGAATAAGATGGGGTGGGTGAGGGGCTGTTTTTGGAAAAGCAGATCCCCCTTTTAGGGCTCCCAGCTGAATACCCCACTCACGCCGGCAAGAACAAGCACCACTTCATCAAGGCTGTATTTACATTCCACCATGAAAAAAAAAAATTCAAACACAAACACAGCTATCTCCACTCTCAGTTACAATTAATCTCATCACTAGCTGGCATTTTTACCGCATCCCTGGCCGTTAGAGAAATGTTATTTGGTCTTACTTGCTTAACGTCCCTTCCTCTGGTTCGAGCACACCAGCTGGTTGCTAGGGCTATGCTGTTCACTTTTCAGTAGGTGGAGATTTGTTTTTTTTATTTTTATTTTTGAATGACATACAAACCCTCTGGCTACAGTGCTAGTGAAGACGTATTCCACACGGCTTACAGAGTAAACAAAACGCTGCCCTGCAAATAAATCCAAGGAAAGCTAGGGGAAAAAAAAATCCCCACAAAACAAGAGGCTTTGTGAATGGCAACTACAGTCTGTTGGATGCAAAGAGGAAAGCTGCCTGAGTATGGATTTCAAAAATCAGATATTTAATTAAGATGGCAGACTTAAAAGAAAAAAGAAAAAAAAAAAAAGAAAGAAGAAAAAAAAGCACTTAAACATTTTACATATGTAGGAAATTACAGTTTTCCTACCCAGAGGCTCTCTTTCCTAGATCAAACAACACACTGACAGGCATCTAGGGGAAAAAAATCTTCAAGTCTTTTTATTATTTTTATTTTTACTTTGAGGTGGTCTCATTCTGGACCTCCACCTGCAAAATACACCACACTTTAAAACCCAGAGGTCTGCAGACCTGAGGAGAACCAGCTGCTTGCTAGCAGGCCCGAAGGCCCAAAGGACATACTGTACCCCACGTGCAACCTCTCCAGGGAAGGGCAGGGGCTGGCCTTTCATCCCACTCGCCTTCCTCTCTGTGCACATGCTCTGCAAACGCTCAGCATTTGGAAAGAAAGCATGGGCTACAGATTATTTTTATGATCGTGTTTATGATTCTCTAAAGATGTGTGACTCGAGTTTCCCAGCTCTCACATTCCTATGTAACACTCCTTGAATCAGGAAATTTTGATACATAGGAATGAAAAATCTTGATTAGGCATTGTTTCCAAGAGCTGCAGAAGTAAAAAAAAAAATAAAGAAAGAAGAACCCCAAAAAACAGGCTTTTACTCCAGAGCAGTCTACCACAAAAAGACAATGAAAAAGCCAGTAAACTGCAGTCATCTCTTCCGGGGAAGGTGGAGGGAGAGAACCTTTTCCACAGCAAAAGACAGACCCCAAATTTCTCCTTGCTCTCAAAATTAATGTCCCTTCATTCTCGGTGCTACATGTGTGAGGTTACTGCACAAGGTCTGAAGCATCTTCTGGATTTGTCTTTCTCATCTCACAACATCGAAACAACAAATCTTCAGTAACTAAATTTTACAAGGTGAAGCTCTATTTAATTAAGATAAAATACCATTTTGAAAATGTTACTTTTATCTGTGCTTCTTTTGGCTGGCCAGAAAAGAAACAGGAACACACAGAGACTTATTTACAAAATACATTTCAATCACAAATGAAATGGGCTTCAAATTAATTCAGTCTAAATCTGTGGCACGATTTCCCCTGGGATATTTTGAAGATACTCAACTGTAGTGCCACCAGTCAGCAACATTTTAACACTTAATAATGAATATATTTGGCTAATTTACACTAGGAGTCATTAACATTTCCGTTAACATAAAAAAAAAAAGACTCCATTTCATATCTTCCACCCCTGAAATTAGAAACTACAACTGAAAATGGATTCTTGAATATATTGCTCTGGTGTTGTGCAAGAGAAGAATGAAATCTAAAAATTAAAATTAGGAACTGCTGGAAATATCTTTTGGGGAATAACCCAGGGAAATATCTCAGCATGAGGCAGGGACAGGAATCTAGTTAGGTTCCAAAAATGCTTCTGTAATTCAGATGAAGTTCTCTTTCGCTGAGGAGAGGTCTTGGAGACCATTTGGAGGCAGGTACCTCAGCTCAGGTCCCTCCCAGGCACAGGGCCACCTCTCTGAGAGCTCCTCCCACCAGGAGCCCATGTCACCATGGCTGAACAGCCATGACACGCAGGCCACAGCAAGGAGGCCTGGTGAGCCTGGACATGTCCCCTGGATGATACTTCCACATACAAAGCCTCCATTTCAGGAGAATGTATACAAGAAGCCCGGCCCTCAATGCAAGAGCTTGGTGGGGCCAGGCTCAGGGCCCTGCCAGTCTGCAGGCTCAGGGCCCTGCCAGCCTGCAGGCTCAGCACCCTCCAAGAGCAAAAAGGATAAATGTTATTATGAATAAAACCCAACCCAAATGCTGGCAAAGGCTTACTTAAACTGATAACGTCTATTTATTCCTATAGAGAGAGGGAGAAATCTCTTCTTGAATTTGCTGAACTCCAGTCAATGACATCAAACAGTACTGTTCTTATATTACGCAGGACTGCAAAAAAGCAACAAATGTCCCTTTGTTCCCTAACTAGATCCTTTCTTTGTTCCCTGAATTTCATTATTTCTTTATTATACAACAAACATTATTTATTTCCTTCAACTGATAAAAGTGAATGGAAGCACACTGAGGCTGAAAGCCTCTCTCGCAGTACGCAAGAAGTGTCTTGAGATAAAAGGTATCAAGCCATAGAAAAGATTTTAAAGCATTTTAAGAGCATCAAGCACAAAAGTCCTTCCAAGCTATTAATTGTTTATAACCCAGAAAAACTTAACTCAAACCACACCACAATTTTTACTACCAACCAGCTTAGCTGCATTCTGCACCTTGCCTTAAAATTTATTAAACACATTCGTCGTGATGCAAAAGCTAAGCCTCAACAAAATAAGCATCCCCTGGATACTCTGACAGGGAAGTATACACAGCAAACAGCTTATATAAACACCAAACGTCTCCCAGACAAGGTTTACAGCTTAGATTCATATCTAATTACAAAACAAACCATTTAGTTTGGTCTGCAGTATATGCATCCTGGTTGCTTATCCCTATTGTCCAGTAGCTCTTCTTTTCTTGTAATTAAAAGGAATTTAAAACACACAGGAGGTGACAGGTTATGTTCTGTGATGCCCAAGTGAGCTCTGTGATCACTGGATGGTACAAGCCAGTCAGAGGAGCAGCACCTTACCTGCAAAGCAGCTGTGCGATCCAAATACCTGTTTGCAAACACTCTTTGGACTTTCACTCTTAACGCACAAGCAATCCAAGGTCAAATGGAGACTTGCAAAAAAACCCCACTGATATACCTCACTTCAGACTGTTCATGTTTTACTGGTCAGCTGCTTTGTAAATGCTTTCAACTACGCACCTTGGAGAGTCAGAGGAATCAATATGTTATTTTCTCTCATGTTTTGCTTGGACTCACTGATTAGAAAAACAATTAAGATATTCATTCCTCACTCCAGCACTGCTAACGCAAGCAAGGAAATGCCTCACATTCCCCAGCAACATGTTACTGACACGATGTGGCCACACAGGCTACAAAACAAAAGAGGCACTGTTGGGTAAAGAGTCCAAAAGGTAGGTCTTCAAAGTACCTTGAAAACCAACAAATCCTGAGCGCAGACCTATGTTTAGATCTGATTTCATGGCTTGTGCTGCTTTTTGAATGGGCTGGATCCCAAGAGCAAATTCACAAACTTCCAAATTTGAAAAGGTTTGACTTCGGATATTGGACCTTCAGGTCTAGGAGTATTTAGGTTCACAGTTTGAGTTTGTTCTACATAAAACAAAAGTACAATGCACCTACCATCAAAAGCCCAAAGTAAATAAAATATAAGCAGCTTGAACAGTATCTTTATGTTTAACTACCAACTACTTGTAAAGAACAATAGAAAAAAAAGATACTTTGTAGTACTACAGCATCAACTGTAATATAGGGAAAACGCTCATATAAAGTCCCAGAATGACAGTCCTTACTGTCTGCCTCTGATTTTGTTATCTTGAGATTTGTTTTTCCTGGAGGAATATGTAAAAGAAGAGCTATCTGGAGTACATGCCTTGTGTGGGAGAATACTTCAGTTTTTTAAAGACTCCTGATATCTGAGAACTTGAGGTTGACAGTACAACCACTGCACCACTGATACATGAACAATACCCTGATACAGCATGATTCACCATCTCTTTCTTCTTGACGATTTAAAAATTAAACAGGGCAACATTTAACATGGTTGAGGACACCCCCCCTGAACTCCCTCCGACCTCCCCAACCCCCCCCCCCCCCATATAAAGTGAAAAATTGGGGGGGGGGGGGGGGAGGCTAAGAAACTGTATGCCATTTTTCACTCTGGCTTTGCCTTGCTCACCTCAAAAATATGCAGACCTTTGCTTTTCTTTTTCTCCTAAACTAAAGCCCTTTGTCAATAGATCATGCTGGAGCTTAGCCAACAGCTTATGTTTAGGTAGTATACTTGAGAATCTGAGTCTACATCAAGAAAACCTGCTTTTGGCAGCACATGACCTTAATCTCTATTAAAAATGGACTGCCTACTTTTGAGAATCTTGGAATATCAGAGGTAGGGGCTGTGCCTTTCAAAACACAGGCTTCAGATATTGCATTTGTTCTCAGCTTTGAAAAGGCCCAAATAGTTCATGTGCAAAACACACCCTGAAACTTTCACGTTTGTTCTCATCAATGAGAAAGCAAAAGTAAATGAAGCCACCTTCATGTTTTGACATGTGCCATGCAAGCTATCCCACCTCCAGCCAGAGCACCCACAGACAAGGGTCCTACAGAACAAGGAGATGCCTCTTGCCCAGGGAGTATAACGCTGCTGGGATGATCTCCATTTCCTTGGGAACATCCTCCCTTTCCTGTAGGGGATGGCTTGTGTTCGCTGCCCCACCTCCAGAGCTGCTCATTCAAGCCAGGAGTGAAGAAGGGGCACCTGTGGCTGTGGCTGTTTCCCAGGGCAGCTCTGAAATGCTGCCATCACAAGGTTCACCCACCACTGCCCATCTCATGCTTCCTTTTGACTGACTTCTGTCCCCGATGTCCCTTCCCAGGGTACAACTTCCAGCTCTTAAGACAGCACAGCCAAAAATCTGATAACCAGGGATTTCAGAAAAGCTGAAGGAAGGAAAGCTTTTTTTTTCCCTTTTTTTTCCCTTTCTCCAGCCAGGGGGCAGACTGCTGTTGATTTTGCTTTGCTTTTTTAAACAGCAAAGTTTCACTGCCAAGAGATGAAGGATAAAAGCTGCATGCTCTCAGCTGGAGGAAAGGGTCCTTCTCCTCTATTCTGAATGCTGCACTGATGAGTAGCAAGCAAACAAAACTCCCCCCCAAAAAACCCTATAATTACTGTGTAACTTTAAGGAGCTACTGTCCTCACTGCTTCCTGATTCTTGCCCTTGGTCAGCTGGGGGGCCATGTGTCCTCCCTACCCTTAGACCAGCATCACTCATCAGCACAAAGGCTATTTTGATGCTAGGACACGGACACTAGCTCCAAGGCTGCTCACTCCTCTTTCATGAAAGCCCACAGTCAGTTCTTCAGGAAAGCAGTGTTGTCTTCTCCATTCCCATCTCATCCTGTCCTCCTGTTGTTAGGCTGACACCTCACCATCCCTTGCAGAAAGATGTTTTCATGTCCTGGTGCCCTTTGGCCTCCAGCATCACCAAAGGCTAAAAATGTCAATAAAGCAGGGGCTGAGAGGCTATGCCTGGGGCTCAGAGCAGCTCACAAGAGAAAGATCTCAGTGCTTGGGGAATGGGAACAGTGCTGCGGTGGGCTGGAGGGTTACATGGTTAATATGGTCATATGGTATTGGGTGACACTAAAAGATTGGAGGGCTTTCACCAGCAAGGTAGGAGGCAACAGGTCAGCATCAAGCCAGATCTCTGAGCTCTGCAGGAACAGAGCATGAAACAAACCTGGTCCCAATCCTACTGTCATCCCTTTCTCCTGCAGCAGGAAAATGAGGAAAGCTGGAAGGAAAGAAGGTGGTAGAGGAAAAGGTGGCTTCCTGTCTCTTACTAGAGAAAAAAACTAAGGATGGAAGGCAGCAGCCACTCTTCATTCTGTGGCCAAGCCTTTGTGCATATGTAGGAGAGGAAAATATCCCACCCATCAGCCATGGCCCCATCAGCAAGCTGAGCAGAAAGTCCTGGCTACACAACAGAGGGAGATGCAGCTCATGAGTTTAAGAAAAATCTTATCAGGCAGAAACTTAAGACATACTTGCATCAATGGGTGCATGTCTGATGTCCAACTGGAAACAGAATTGCAGCTGCTACAGACCTACCTAGATTTCTGTGGGATAATGAGATTGCTCAGAATGACTTGCCTTGCTAGACATGGCCTGCTAAATGTGAAACAGCTTTTTACTTATTACACAGAACAATGTAAAATGCCCGTTTCATTAGATACAGCAATAAACTCTGGTTTGTTACTGACCTTACTGACAGTATGTTGCCCTCAGTAGACAGGGCTATAATGCACCAAAATGGAGAGTAAGATAACTTGTAAGAGCAGTTCAAGAAAGTTTACTGTCCAGTTGCAGCCATACAGAGTGAACACTTCTATAAACCACCTGCTTCAGGTACCCAGAGAACTTGATCCCAAACAAGGGGCTACAAAGCTTTCTCAGGCAACAGGAACAGCCGTGGATGGGTGAGTACACACACACCACCTTGTGCTGCCCAGGCCAGTGGTGCCATGATCTAAGCCAACGAGTCTGAAGCAAACTTAGGAGTGGGTAAATTATACAACAACAACAATGTAGAAATACTGTCCTGTGCAAGAGCTGGATTGCCCCTCTGCATGATCAATTGCCTGCAACATCTTTAAGCCAGTTTACACTTGTGATTTCCCACTCAGATTTACAGACTCTGCTGAAAGTCAGTTTTACACCATCAACCTTGCAATATCTGATTTGTCCCAAAAACTCAGAGACACAATTCCACCAGGCTGTTAGTTTTCATTAAAGAAAGAAAAAAAATATATTATTGAGCCACATGGTTGCTTAAGGGAATTTGATGTGATCTGAGAATATCCTGATAGTTGGGATACGGGAAGCCCCTTCTTTGCCATGCAATACAGTAAGGCACAGGAGGGATGTGGACTGGGGAAGCAGCATCATCTGACTTTTTTTAAGTTTGCAATAGAGAAAAAAAAAACACTTTAGGCTGCTTAACTGTTTCACTTCCCTCAGACTACAGATAGAATTAAAATAAAGCTTCAAAACCAATACAAGTCATTCAATAGTATTTTAATTAAAAGTTGGTTTTATAACACAAGAAGACCAAAAGTAACCTCAAAAAAAACCCCCAAAGCACCACCAAACCAAATCACCCTGCTATTTCATACTTGTATTGGGGAAAAAATGGTTCTTGTACTTTGTATTTTTCTAGCTTTCCAAAGCTCCACTGTATCAGAAGACAGCAAGGATGGAACAACACATCTAAGATTGAAAGCTCTGCCTAGCCCATGATTTATACACATCTAATTAGCAACTCCTGCACACACTCACACCCTTGAGCTCTGGGAACTGCTAGCATAATTCCTGCAATTAGAAACTTTGATGCCAGAATTCTCGCTTGCCAAAAGGAAGAAACAACAACCCCCTTCCTCCTCCAGCACAGCTGGGCATGTTTTTACAGGACTGGATGCCCAACTGTAAAAATGCTCAGCTCCAAGACCTCAACTTGCCTAAAATTCAAGATATTTATTAGAAATCTGTCATCCAGCACCCCGTTGCTTCCCAAGGATTACCATGGCCCTACTCCAGTAGAGCAACTCAAGCAAATCAGAAGTTTTAGGAGCTTAACACACTCCAGTTTTACTTGGCCAAGTTCAGAAGTCTCTGCTGGACATGGGGTAACTGTACTGAACAGGTCTCACACTGTAGCAGCACTGTGCCTTGGCTTCCCCACCAGAGACCGTGTTAGCTTCTTACAGTGTCACAGACATGGGTAACACAGGCAGACGGGTGAGGACCGCTCACCTGCCATGATGTGGTATCAAAACGGTACAGAATAGTTCAATTCATGCTGACTGGAAACACTCAAAATGTTTTGGATTAATTAATGACCCTTAGTATTTCCATACAAATGGTCCTCTGAATACATAATCTCAAGATAAAACTTCAAAAACCTCGGGGGATCAGATACACTTTTCATGTTACATTTCTTTGAAGTAGTTTTCCCTTTGTATTTCAACAACCCTTCAAAGTTTTCCTACTTACATACAAATCAAATCAGGCATCTTGTGCTAAAAGAAGCAGAGGTTGGAAGTGTTTCACACTTTCCCAACCTTCGCGTAGAGGGGGAAAGACGCAGTCTAGCAGACAGGTACATATTAACTAAACACTGATTTTCACTTCAACAGCTGGCCAAGAAGGAATTATTCATGTGTCAAAGGTCAAACAGAAACAAGGTACCACCCTCATCCTACCGGCAGCTGAAGATCCTGGTCCTAATGAACAACACAGGTTTAACCTGTACTACGCAAATAGTCTTGCTGACATCAAGAGGGACTTCATCATCGATGGAAGTACCCAGTCCACGAAGGCCACAGGGTGGAGGACAAAGGCCCACCAGCACTTACGAAGTTTAATAGGGGTAAGCTGATCATCCTCAATGTTTTTTTTCAGAGGCAAGGGGGGGGGAAATCAACACGTCTCTCAAAACACTGCAGAAATTGCCAGGGAAAGGGAAAAGGGGTGCATAGCATGATGTACCAGGTGTTGTGCCTCAACTAAAGATCTCACTGGACCAGTTGAAAAAACAAGGTTCCACAAGTTGTTGTCTACTACCATGCCAAAAAACCCCAAACCAAAACCCAACAATGCACCCTAAACAAACCTAAGTAAACAAATCATTATATTTTTGTCACCACTGGGAACTTGCAGCTTCCTCGGCAACCATATGAACATACTGGGCCAAATCCTGCATGGCATACATGGAGGCTCAGGAGTTACCTGGAGATAAGCCTCCTTTGTTCTTAAGCACTAAAAAAGTTTTAAAGGGTTAACTCCTGCTTCATATATAATAGACCTATAAAAATAACTATTTTAAAATGATTGCCCCTGTATTTCCCTTTGTGGGGGTGACTGTTTTTCATGTGCTTACTGAGCCATCACTGGAGAGACTGTTTCCGGGGAGGGGGCTATATTTAGTTCTGAAGCACTGCAGATTTTGTTTCCCTGGCTACAGTTAGGATGGGATCTTTCCTTGGAGGAGGATCTTACTCTGCTGAATGGAAAGTACTGAGACAGTCTAGTCTGGGCTTGCAGAGACACTGGTGATGCAAAGGTCCCAACTACAATGATCCTGCTGCGTAAAAAGGGAAAGGCAAATCCAAAACTGGCAAGAACATTTACTTTACATATACAGTAGACCTACAGCTTCAGCCCTGTTTAGGAAAATGAACGTTGCTTATTTCAGGATGTAAATCATCATGCACATAAATGCAGTGGTCCTGTCACTGTGTGGCCTCTCTTGGGGACAACTCATCATTTATTCACCGCTCTACAAAGCCAGCCTGCAGCAGAAGCATTTATACAGCTGTGTTTGGTTGCCTCTTCTGTCACCAGACAGAAACGGGGCAGCTCTAGATCACAAGAGTGCCAAACTGCTGATGGAAAAGGCTGCTGCTGCTCCCACCCTCCCCAGCAGCACAACAAAACCCCTAAGGTAATCATCTTACTTACAGCACACAATTCTGCTGCTAATGCACATGGATTCATCTACTTTAAGGTTTTGCTGCTAAGACATAAATGCCATTGTATTTTACTTCATAGAGGTCCAGGTCTTGTTGATAAACTCAGTTACTTTTGATAATTAATTACAACACATCAATTAACAGGAGCGTGCTCGCTGCTGGTACACTAGTTTTGCAAGCACCAAAATACCTTGGAAATTACTCTGTTACTGAAGTCACACAGTCAGCAGTGGGTTTCTAGCAAAGCCCAAAGAGCAAGACTACAAGAAAGTCCTAAGTGCTCACATTCTACAACACATGGACTTCTCTAGGACAAACTTTTAAGACCAGTCCCTGCAACCGGGCGCTCAAGTTTGCACAAGTCAAGTGCAATTCACTACATGCTTCAACCGCTTTACCTGGGGTTACAGCCTCACTTGGCTGAAGATAAACACTCTGTGCAAACAAGCTACAAGTCCAACAGGAAACCCACACAAGCACAAGGAGCCCTTGCACATAATGAGGCTGTTGAAGCCTCAAAAAATATCCAGCCATTATATTGCATTTCATTATCAATAGATCAGCCCAACTGGAACATGCTTTACCTTTAAAAGTGACTGAAGGTAAGAAATTTAAAAGAAGGGTCCTCCTTCTCATCCTCTGAGCAAAAAGGCTTAGTGTAATACAAGTTGAATGGAAAATACAGGTGGATAATATTAAACTTGTTCCCTTCAGTACAAGTTTATTAGAAGTGCCAAAGTAATGCTTTCCAAAACGGAACAGTAACACGTTGTACACCACCACGCCTGCTGTTACACACCTTACCCAGCAGATCATCTTTTAGTCTCCCAACTTTTCCAACTCCAGTTTTCAAACTAAAGAATATTTGACAGAAACCCAACTCCTTGATGTTGTGAGGTGAGAGAAAATGAAAACACCCAGAACAGCTCTCAGTTCTATGAAGAAACAAACAAAAAAGCATTGTCCACACGGCAGATCCTTGAAGAAAGCCCTGGTCTCCTCATTTTGCATCGATTCTTGATCCATTTTTGGAAGAAAATCCACCTGGCCATACATTTTAAAATGTGTAAGAGAAATCATCACTGCATTTTATCTAAGTTCTTGTTCAACATCCAACTTTAAATTAAAAGGTTTCACAAGTACTTTCAAAAAAAAAAAGGAGAATTAAAAAATGATAAATGCCAGGAACAGGTGCCTGTGTGTGGTAACAACCAGACCTCTGGCAGTGGAGGTATCCAAGTCATGCAGCTGGCCTTTGGGATTTGCTTTTTTGCCCATTATTAAAACTTTTGATAGTTCCAAATAGCAAGCTCTTGTCTCCTGCAAATGTCTCAAGGATCATAAAAGCATTCAGGCCTCTTATAGTATTTTAATAAAATATCAGTTCCTGCTCTTCTACTTGACTTGCAGGCAAAATTTACCATTTTAAGGAGATCATCTTAAACAGCTTTGCAAGAAATGTCAAGAATACTAAGCTGCCATTTCTGGGCTGTGGTTTCAGGATTTTTTTTTCCCTCCCCTAATACTCTATTTAAATTGTCTTTAAGAAGAAAGTGGAGCGCTATCCATGATGAAGCAGTGTGCTATGCTGTATTTTTAAGACTGCAAGACCTGAATCAGTACTGTCAGCTAATTAAAAACCTTCCAAAAAGTAGGGGGTTTATTCCCTGCATTGCATTATTGTGACCAAAAAAATACTTGGGAAAATAACATGAACAAGACAACTACTACACAGGGTCCTGTTTTTCTAAACTGGAGCTCCGTTATCAACACAACAAACGCTGATGCTCAGACACACTTCTGACACTTTTGTGCCTGTTTGAAAGCTTCTGCAAACCTACTTTAATGTTGATTAGGCAAAAGCTGCTTATGATTTATGGAACCATATTTGTTTAAGGAGAAGAAACCTTAACTTGCTGTTTTTAGACACCAACAACTCTTTCCTCAGCAGTGGAGAGCATTCATAGTTCTGGGTGCCCACTTCCAAATTCTGCACACCCAAGGAAAAAAGAGCCAGAGGATGTCCAGGTATCTGAAACTGGGGACCCAGCAGTTGAAGGGCAAGGTCAACGTCAGAGGTGAATTTCCATGGAGGAAAGCAATTTAGCACATGAGCACATACTCGACAGGAAAGAGACAGGTCTGAGTGAGGTACCTGGGACACCCCAGCAGCACACACCCCAAAGGCAGCCTGCTGAGCACATAGGTAATGAAGCCAGCCTGATCTGACCGTATGCCTGGGGGCCTTGGAGGAGACATTTAGCATTGATCCTACATTGAGTGACCTGCAAAGGGATTTGCACCCAGAGGGCAGCGCCACAGCAGTCGTGGCTGCCCTGGGAGGTTGCAGATGGAAGGAGGGACACCAAGAGATCCTGTGAAAGAGGACTTCTTCAGGCCTGAAACCAGTACTGAGAAGACATGGCCAGACAGCTGTGATACTCCTTCCAGCTAGAGGAAACATTTTCACATGATCGTGGGTGAGCTCCCATACCACAGGCACTCCTTGGGCTATACTCAGCAGGGCTCTTGGCTGCTGAGACCTCCTGCTCTGTACTCACATGACACCTCGCACTGCGACAGCCTGGCCCAGGGCTCTTCAAGTACTATAGCAGTTTGGTCCAAGACCAGAAACTTCCATCTAAGGTGGGGACAGCAATTTTGAGTACCTACACAGCAGTCTGCCAACACAAAGGTGTGAAAAATATGTTATTTTCCTAATGTTGGCTGACAAACTCAAAAGATCTAATAGAGATGAAGTAAACTGGGTGTTAAATCAAAAGAAACAGCTTAGCTAAACCAGTCACTCTAAAGGGCTTAGGTTAAGAGTTGCTCACCTGAGCTGGGACTCCTGTTACTCTGGTCTTCGTGGCTATTTTAACAGGTTAGCCTACCTAAGTAGAGCACATGTTCATCTACTATTCGTGGGAACCTTCACCAGCAAGGAAAAAGACAATGCTCCACATGAAAGCTGCATCCAGAACTGTCAAGTGCAGCTCCACGCTGCTACTAAGGCCCCACTAAATGAGGATGGATATTTAACTTGTGACTGAGGAATCATTACCTAGTAAATCAATGCTTTATCTCTCCACAGATCTCAAGAAATCAACCTTCAAATTATTTAGAATTACTTATACACAGCGTGGGGGGAGATATAGAATCAAGTGTTCTTTCCCACTATCACGAGAAAATAATATGATGTTCTCCTGAATTAAGAAAATATCAACAATTAAAAAAGAGAAACACACTCAGCACACACACATATGCCAAAACACACATGGCACCACAAGGATGTCTCCAGTATCCCCGCAACAGGAGCCTGTTCCTTGGAGGCTTCTTGTCCAAGAACTGTGACCCAGCCTGGCACTCCTTTGCTTGCAAGACCTGACAAGATCCCAAGAAGCTGGTGTGGCTGCAGGCCAACGACCTTGTGCTGTGCTGAGCTCCGAAGAGACGCATGCAAATGCTTTAATGAGAGTGAACATGACTACACAGGTTTCCCCTCCTGCTGTAACACCAGAAAGGCTCCAAACTTGTTCCAGATAATACAAGAGACAGCAACTCAAGCCATATCTCAGTGCCCCATGGTGTGGATCACAGCGTTCACCTCACCGCAGCTGTCATAACACACTATAAATTATACACAACACACGCTCTTAATAATGCAAACCTCAGAACTGCCTACATGTTTTGTGGCAGCAGACATTAACAGCTAATCAGACAGCAGAAGCATTAAAGGAGAGCGTCCTAGTCCATTACTGCTATTTGCTTCATGTATACATGGTTTCTCCCCATCCTAACTGGCTACACTGATGGTTTCTTCTCATGCAGGAATGTCAGGGGGCTTCTCTTTCCCATCCTCCGAACTGCCAGCTATTTCAGTTCCCTGAAGCAGAGCTGCCCCTACCTCAGGGGACTATCCCTGCCTGACAACACCCCACTGAACATGGAAGCATAACCTTAATACCGCACCCAGGCACCAAGAAACCCCATTTGTCATCAGATATCTGATCCAGACAAGAGCTTGCAGGAACTATTCAGAGGACACAATGCCACATTCATGCTGATCTGTACACATCATTCCTCCTACTTCTCTGCCCAGAACACTGCAGCACAGCTGGCAGAGGTCTTGTGAAGAGCAGCAGAGCTGCAGAGGTCCTAAATTAAATGAGATAGGCTATAAAGGAGGAGGATGATGTTAAGTGAGGGCAAGGCTAGCTACTCTGGACACTTATAGGATCTAAAGGTGTTAACTTCTGTAAGTGTTCAAATTTGCAAGGGAAGCAATAAAGAGTAGCAAACTGTTGTACTGAGAAGGGTCAGAAGCTGAGAGAGGAAAGGCAAGGCAGCAGTAATGGAAATCTGTGCCAAGGTCTTGGATGGAAAAGCACCAAACCCACAAAGAGGCTCTTGAGAGCACTTGGAAGCTAGCATTTGCAGACTGCCTGTGCTCTGCTGCCAGACTGTTTTGGGGCTGAAACACTGATAGGCAAGAAGACTTTCCCCCAGACAGCCAGAAGCGTGGCAGAGAGGTATCCTCCACTCATTGGATTTTTATCCTGTGCTACAAGCTGGGAACAGATACAGCTGGCACCACAGCAGCCATCAGCCCTGTTTTGGTTTTCCAAGCAACACCACAGCTGCTGATGGGATGCACGACCCTACTTTCTGTCCACACACGGTCAGGAGACAGCTGTTCACTGACCACATGGTTGGCCAAGGGTGAACCACCACAGCTGCTTTACCACTGCCATCACCTGGTGGACCCCCAGCAGCGTGACACCTGGGGCAGGTCCAGCCTCCACCACTTGGCATCAAGCCCAGCAGGCCAAGCAGCCAAAACGCCCCTGGTGTCAAGCCTTGTGAGCACAGCCCAGAGCGGTGGGGTGGTGGCCTGGTCCCACAGCAGAGCTGAACTTTGCAAATACTCTGAACAGCTCCTTACCAGCAAAGCGGCTTTACACCAGCTCAGCATGTCACAGTGTTCATAATCTGGTCCCCTTAAATTGGATTGACAGCCTAGCAGAACCACGGCCCGAAATAGAGGCAACCTCTCTGCCGGCACAGAGCCGGTTTAGGGCCACCCAGACCGAGATCAGCACATTGCATAAGCCCCTGTTTAATGACAAGCATGTGCCCAATGCCACTCAAGTCAGTGGCACTGGCAATGTGCTTAACACCATCTGCCTGTTTGACTGAGTGACCAAAATGGGACCTCAACATACAGATTCTGCCAGTTTTTGCAACCTCTGGGTGCTTTCAGTAACATCAACGCTGCTATAACGGCCACATCAGCTCTCCTCACTTCAACTGACTTCAGTCCATCAGATGCCAGATGTGAACTCTGCCACAAACCAAACAAAAGCATCATGATCCTTGCAGTTACAATCTTCCTTCCTTCTTGGCTCAGAGGCACTACCAGAGCCAGCTACAGTGGCAGGGGTGGGGAGTGTTTGGGCCCAAGGGAAATGCTAAATTCCAATCAAGTCTGCAAGGACACCTTGTCTTCCAACGCTGATCTTGCTACCATCACACAGAAAAGCAACTTCTTTGCCAAGGTATTTTTAGGTTAAGTTACTGGAGGTTGCACAGAACCACTGTGACCCATAGGCTTGGCTCTACACAGAAAACAAAGTAAAAATTCCTCAGGGAATCAGGCTGCTCTACTGTACAAGAGAGCTCACACGGTAGGACAGCTGAGCAGGCTGCACTGGCAGAAGGGAACGAGCTGGAGAAAGCCTCCACTGAAGCAAGCAGGAGTCTGGGAGGAAGCTCACCTCCCTTAGCCAGCACACAGCCAGCCACTTAGCTAGAAGTTAACAGCCTTTGCCACTCATGGTGAGGAGCAAAATGCTGCCCCCTCACTCATCAACCCACAGGGACAGCCTGCAGTGTCACTTTTGTTAGTTTATCAGGTACTGATTGTTATTAGTTATTGATAATTGTATGATTGCAAGGAGGTGTTGCCAGGGCTAAGTTGGCCTACTCACTGTGGCAAAACTGCTCCATGAGGAACAAAACAAACAGGCCAGAGTCACAGAACACTCCCTTCTGAATGTTCAATACACAGACTGAACACACTTCTTGGCAAAGTCTGCTCCCTTCCTGGAGCCTGCATGTGTAGAGAAAGCTCCCTACCTTGGTACAGCCCTCTGATATTGCCCATCTTTGATTTTTTTCAGGTAGGCAGCAATGAAGTAGCAACAAGAAGTCCAAGGGTAATCAAGAGAGACCTCAGGGCCATGAAATGACTGGTTAAGGAACAGGAGCACAAGAAGTCTTCTCCTCTATCCCTCCAGTTTCAGAGAATGACAAGGAAAGAAACAGGACAAACCTGCAGATCAAAACCTGGTTCCAATCCTGGTTTCATCAGCAGAATTTTGGGATTTTTGATCATGGGTTGGTCTACACAGCACCAGGCCTGCTCATATCAGAGCATGCCTGTCTCAAAGGGGGAAAAGGATCCTTGCACAAGAGTTAGTGGGCCGACTGAAAGGGCTCTAAACCACACTTGAAAGGGGAAAGGAATAAAACCAGGTCCTCTAGAGATAAGCCTGGGAGCAACGTGCCAATGCTTCAGTCTGCCATCTCAGTAGAGATAGGGGATGCAGATCCATGTGACAGCAAAGATGCAACAGTTACTGACGGGTTTGAAACCCCACAAGTGCCTGAGAAAGGTCACACAGCAACTAAGGCTTCTCCTCCCAAAAAGGTGATGGGATCAAGGGCCCAACTGATGGGATCAATGGCCCAACTGAAGTGCATCCACGCCAGCGCACCCAGCATGGGCAAAGAACAGGACAAACTGAAGCATTCGTGCAGTTGGAGAACTATGATATCGCTGCCATCAGAGAAACACGGTGAGATGACTCTCCTAACTGGAGTGCTGCAATGGATGGCAATAAACGCTTCAGAAAGGACTGGTGGCTCTGTATGTGAGGGAGGGCTTTGGTTGTCTGGAGCTTAGTGATGGTGATAATAGGGTTGAGCATTTACGGTAAGAACCAGGGGGAAAGCCAACAAGGCAGATACCAGGGCAGGAGTCTGTTATTGACCCCCCAACCAGAATGAAGCAGCAGATGAAACATTCTGTAAGGTGCTGAGAGAAGCCCTTTTTCTTGTGGGGGACTTCAACTTACCAGGTGTCTGCTGGAAATACAACACAGCAGAAAGCAAACAGTCTAGGAGTGTGTGGAAGATAACTTCCTGACACAGTGATGAGCCAGCCAGCTATGTAAGGCTGGACCTGTTGATTTCAAAGAAAGAAGGATTTGTGGTGATGTGATGGTTGGAGGTCACCTTGAGCATAGAGATGTGGAAATGACAGAGTTTTCAATTCCCAAAGAAGAGGGGTATCTTGGACTTCTGGTAGGCAAACTGTGGCCTGCCTAAGAGACTGGCTGACAGAGTTCCTTGGGAGACAAAGGAGTCCAGGAAGGTTAGACACTCTACAAGAAGAAAATCTTAGAGGTGCAGGGGCAGTCTCTTTCCATGTGCCGAAAAATGTGCCAGCAGGAAAGACCAGCCTGGCTGAACAGAGCACTCTGGCTGGAACTCAGGAAAAAATGGAGAGTTTATGATCTTTGGAAGAAGGGGGAGACAACTCAGGAGGTCTACAAGAATGTCATGATGTCGTGCAGGGAGAAAATTAGAAGGGCCAAAGCCAAACTAGAACTTAACCTGGCTACTGCCATAAAAGGCAACTAAAAATATTTCTGTAAACAAATTAGCAACAAAAGAAGGGCTAAAAAGTATCTCCATCCTTTGTTTGATGTAGGGGAGAAACACAATGACAAAGGATGATGAAATGGCTGAGGTACTTAATGCCTTCTTTGCCTGTGTCTTTAGCAGTAAGACCAGCTATTCTCTGGGTACCCAGCCCCCTGAGAAGGAAGACAGGGAGCAGAATGAAGCCCCCATAATCCAAGGGGAAATGGTTGGTGATCTGCTACACCACTTATATACAAGTCTATGGAGCAGGATGGGATCCACCCCAGGGTACAGAGGGAGCTGGCAGAAGTGCTCACCAAGATATCATTTACCACTAGTCCTGGCTGACTGGGAAGGTCCCAGATGACTGGAGAGACCCATCTACAAGGGCTGGAATGAGGATCTGGGCAACTACAGGCCTGCCAGTCTGACCTTGGTGCGGGGGAAGCTGATGGAGCAGATCATCTTGAGTGCCATCACTTGGCACCTACAAGACAACCAGGTGATCAGGCCCAGTCACAGGTTTATGAAAGGCAGGTCCTGCTTGACTAACCTGATCATCTCCTACGACAAGGTGACCCACTCAGTGGATGGGGGAAAAGGCTATGGATGTTGTATACCTAAACAGTGCCAGTAAAGCCTTTGACTCTGTTTCCCACAGCACTCTCCTGGACAAACTGGCTTGAGAAGGCGTACTCTTTGCTGGGTAACAGACTGTCTGGATGGCTGAGCCCAAAGAGTTGTGGTGAATGGAGGTACATCCAGTTGGTGGCTGGTCACAAGTGATGTTCCCCAGGGCTCAGTACTGGCACCAGTGCTTTTTACTATCCTTATCAAAGATCTGGATGAGGGGATCCAGTGCAACCTCAGTCAGTTTGCAGATGACATCAAGTCAGGGGAGTGCTGACCTGCTGGAGGGTGGGAAGGCTCTACACTTTTGATCTGGGCAGGCTGGGCCAATAGGCCAAGGCCAGTTGTATAGGGTTCAACAAGGCTCAGTGCCAGGTCCTACACTTGGGTCACAACAACCCCAAGCAGTCCTACAGGCTGGGGAAGGAGTGGCTGGAAAGCCGCCCAGCAGAAAAGGACCAGTGGCCAAAGGCCAACAGAATCCTGGCTTGTGTCAGAAATGGTGTGGCCAGCAGGACTAAGGATTGTCCCCCCCTACTCAGCAATGGTGAGGCCACACCTTAAACAGTGTGTTGAGTTCTGGGCCCCTCGCTACAGGAAAGACACTGAAATGCTGGAGTAAGTCCAAAAACAGGCAATGAAGCTGGTGGAGGGTCTAGAGCAGAAGTCTCATGAAGAGCAGCTGAGGGAACTGAGGCTGTTTAGCCTGGAGAAATGGAGGCTGAGGGCAGATCTTACTACTCTCTACAGCTACCTGAAAGAAGGTTGTAGCCAGGTGGGTGTTGGTTTCTTCTCCCAAGTAACAAGCGACAGAAGACGAAATGACCTCAAGTTGCACCAGGGGACACTTAAATTGGTTGCTAGCCCCAAAAGGGATATCAATCATTACAGCAGGCTGCCCAGGGGAATGGATGAGTACCGTACCTTGAGGTATATAAAAGACATGTCAATGTGGTGCTTAGGGACATGATTTAAGAGTGGACTTGTCAGTGCTGGGTGTGCAGTTGGACTCAATTTCCCAGAAGTCCAACCTGAACTATTCTATGATTATTAGTTTCATTGTCATTGTTTAGAATAAAGAGCTGCTAAGGGCACAAGGAAAGAAACCTCCTCCAGGTGCAGGACTCGCTTGGTTAAGGGAGCAAGATATTTCAGACATCTGAGCTCTTGGATGATGCTCACCTGCCACAGAAGGAATGATTATGCTCCCAAAATCTTGTCCTTGTCATTGCAACTCACTGTGGATCTCCAAAGGAACAACCTCATCTCCCTCAAACCAGGGGTTTGATGGTGGGAGATAAATCTAAATTCCTCCAGCTTTATGTACTTCAAATCACTGTGCACAGAAAGAAGAAATGGTGTTTCCCAACCTACCCCTTGTTACACCCCTCAGTACAGGTATACCAGAGGAGAATCAGGCCTTCAGGAAAGAACTAAGAAAACAGAAAATATGGCAATTGTTGTGTTGTCCTCATGAAACAGACTGAATTCTCTGGCCTTACCCTTAAACACTAGATGACTGAATTGACTTTGATCTCACCTCACGAGGCAAGGCTATTTCTTCTCCTACTTTCTTACAGTAACTCAGATTTGCCTCTGTCCTATTTTTGGTATCTAAATAAAGAATATTGCTCATAACCAGATTATATGGCATTTATTCTGAAGAGTAAGAGATACTTATACAGCTAAAAATTCAATATAAACACCCTGTGGATGTAAGCCATGGCATTTATATACCAGCTTAATAAGCACTAAGAGGAATTTCTGATGTAGGGCACATGACCCTCCCCTCATTTCAAAGGCAATTATTTTAATACCATGATTTCAAAGCGCGACATGTCCTTGCAAATGCTTGCAGACAGACAGCTTTATCAAACAAGCTTCCAAATCCTGAAAGGACAGTTTCGGGTGCACTACTGGTTCCAAGATAAGAGAGCATCTGGGAGCAGGTGTATGTATGGGCTGGCCAGCAGATAAGCAGGCTGAGACAAACATCAATTTTATGCAGCATGGATCTAAGCCTCCCTCAGACAAACTCTCAGGCTCAGGGAGATTCAACACAAGAGCTCCTGCTTCGTCCCATCTGTAGCTGTAACCAGCACCACTCCTGCTGCTGCTACCAGCAGAGCACTGCTGCCTTCCCAGTTCCTGCAGGTTACTGGAGCAGTCTTGCCACTCAGAGCAGCCCTTGGCTTTCACACCTTGTTGCCTACTCCTTGATATGTTCCACACACCTCAACCTGGAAGCCAATGCAGCTTATGGCTTTAATCACAAAAGAGAACACAGCAAGACTCCATGGTTATCCCTTGTCAAACCTGGCCAGCTGCAACTCAGCCTTTCAAAAACAGGAGAAATGGAGAAAACAGCCAACTTGTTGTACAGAGAGCTGAAAAGATGACAACAGCTGGTTTTTCCATCAAGACCTTAAAAGTTCCCAGCACTTTCTGACAAGGGCTTGATGCCCCAGCCAAAAGACACCCCCCTGTCCGAGTCCCTCTAGGCAAGAGCTGTCCACACACCTGGGCCACCATCTCTCAGCCTAGGGATGTCCCAACCAGTCCCAATGTAAGTAAGGCACGTGTCTGCTGCCATCCTGCATACCCCATAGAGCACAATACTGTTTCTTCCTGAAGCAGCAGATCAGGTGGCATGCCTTAAACATCAATTCATACCATTTAATTTTGCAATCAAAGATCATTACCTGTCATGGTAATTGTAGTTGTTACCTAAACCCATCCCAAATCCCAGAGTCATGTTACTATAGACATGCTACACCAAGTAAAACTGTAAGAAAGGATGTAACAATAAGTCCAGCTATCATAAAAGGCTTGCACATCAGGGTGTGGGGACACAGGAGGTTGGGCATGCAGGTTTAACACAGAAGTTGCAAATTTAAGTTCTTAAACCCACTTTGTATTCCCTTATTTCACCTCAAAATGGAATTTCTTAGTTATACAAAGCAAACTGCAGAGGTTAGTAATCAAGTTCACCATGGGGAATGATACTGGCTCAGGTGCCCATCACAGTACCTGCCTCCTGTTTCCTTATGGCTGTGATCTTTTAAGCCACCTCCTGGCTGCCATCTCTCACTTATTCATTCCTTCTATTCAAGCTGATGTCCCCTCTCCCACCACAATTTTCCCTCTCCTGATACCTTCCCACTCCCTTGAGTGCCCATGATGTTTTTGATTTGCAATCAACCTGTAACACATGACAGCTTCACCCTTCTCTTTGCTGCTTGCAAACACTTAGGAAGAAGCATGAGGAGAGAAAAAAAAATGAATCCCAAACAACCCTGTTCCCAGCTCTCGTGCTTGGCACAACCACAGCCACAGTCAGGCAATGGCAGGAAAAGTCTTCTTCAGCCCTTGTCATGGGCTGACCGAAACCAGGACAAGCCCTACAACTACTGTGGTGGGTCCCGGGGGAGGTGGTGCTCCAAGAAGCAGCTACTGCTTGGCGTCAGTTGCAGCACTCAACTCTCAAGGCTCTGTCAAGCAGAGGGACGTGCAGTTCTTCCCACACCTGGGCAGTTACCCAAGTTTTGGTGGATTTGCGTTGGGGGATAAAAACAGAAGGAAGAAGTACTTAGATAATGGGGTAGCTCCCTCCCTCTCTGAACTTCAAATACCTACGTATCACACAGCAATACTAAAGTATCTCAAACAAATTCCTTGGTAAGAGCATCAGCATGATCTAAGCAACTTGCCCTGGACACATTTCTTGGAAGCACTCACCATTTTTGAATGCAATACCTCAAAATAATTACAGAACACTATAATTTTTTTTAAAAAATCACAGCAAAACAGCCCAAGGCAAACGTGCAGCTCCCCACATGCTGAGCTGCTGACATTTCTTCTAAGCAGCCAAAATCAAAGTCTAGCAAGAGAAGCTGTCAGATGACACAGGAGAGACACAAAGACACCACCACAAATGCTCACACCCTGCAAGTAAAGCATGAAAGCCTGCATACCAGCTGCTCTGCTCTTACTGCTGCAAAACCCAGGTCCCAACCCAGCCCTGAGGGCTCCCCAAACCCAGGGCAGGAAAAACATCCAGATTTGTGAAGACCCACATTCAGCTCCTCAAAATGTCAGGTGACATCAGCAATTTGGGTATCATCTGAATACCCACCTGAATGAGAAGGGAGCCCTGTGAGCATGCCAAGGCCCTAAACAGCTCTGCTCAACACTGGGAGGGAGCACGTGCAAATCAGGTACTGGCCACATGAGAGAGTCAAAAGAAAAGAAAGAACCAAAATTGCCTATGATACCTTGGTGCTGCTGTCCATCGTTGAAGGTCTCATCTAAGGCATCAGGATAGCTGTCCCACTTATCAGAAACAGAAACTAAATCTATTCCCAGATTGAAGTCTCAAGCCCCTAATAAGTCCCAGCAAAGTTTGGTATCCCCAGACAGAGCGCATGGCTGAGCACAGCTGCTTTCTCCGCCACCTTCTGGAGCAGGGCATGACCAGCATAAAGCTGCATTTAGTCATGCAAGGCTTCTGCCAGAAAACGTACCAAACACGGCATCTGAAGCCAGCCAGGAGGTGGCCAGGGAACCTGAGAAGCTGTGGAGAAGAAGCCACAGGATTTTCCAAAGCAAGATGGAAGAAATTCTTCATGTGATTTCTGTTCTCCTCCACACCAAGCCACTGTTAACCATGCAGATTATCTTTCCTCCCCAACAGGACTAAACTGTTGGAACTTTCCCCCCTGTGCTCCAAAAAAGCCACAACTGACTAACTTTGAACAAGTGGTCAACAATGTTGTTACCATGACCTCCTCTGTCATTCCACATCTGATTACTTAGAGCACTCACCTTTTCTGTATGACATGCAACACATATGGGGGTCTTGCCAGTTGAATTAAGCAACAGTAAATCCACACCAAGTCCTAGAGCCTAGTGCAACTGTGTACATCATCTTTCTGCAAATGAAGTAATCCCAGCACCACTCTAAGCCAAGAACTTCTACTAGAGCCTACTCGGGGGACAAAAATCATAGCATGATGACAGGTGAGACAAGGAGGATTAGTTTCTATACACTTTGCACGCTAAAACAGTCCCCATTTAGGATGCCTCACTCTTCCCATCTGAATCTTGACTGAAAAAAAGGGCTGGGGGACACCCCTTCCAAACACTACAGAAGAGGTTTCCACTGCTTCTGGTTTAAGGGAGAATGGGAGGGAAGGAGCAAAAAGCTCCCCCAGCCAGCGGGGGCTGACACCCTCCTCTCCCTACCAACCTTAACCCAATTCACATGCTGCTTTGGCTTTATGAACTCCAGACAGTTCCTTGCATACCTCCAACCACACACTGAGAAGGGACAACCACATCAGAAGGTTTGGCAACGTATTTAAAAACAAGCACTAAAAAACCACCACCACCAAATGCACTTAATGAAACAGTTAACAAGGTTAGGCAAGTTCATTAAAGATAAACAGTTCTCCCTTAAATCTTTTTGTTGTTGATGGGAATCAAACTTCCCCCCTCCCCTGCAGTTTAAAGAAGAAAGAGGGGAGGAGATGTTCTAGTACAAGTCAGGGAGACAGGACCTCAAGTTGATTTTATTTATCCTCTGATGGCCTAAGGTCACTTGAATTCTTACTCATTTCCCCCATCTGTAAAATGGGGCGAATAATAATTACAAACTACTACAAGATGTTATAGGAATTATTCCTTTCAGAGCCATGCAGCTCTTTGAAGATGCAAACCAAGTGCCATACGTTATTACTAAATGATGAAATGATATATTTTCTCCCCCAAGCTATATCGGGGAGGAAAAAAGCCATGCAAACAGCCAACTGCATTCCTAATGAGATGTAATACTCAGAAAGTGGGACATCTTAAAACAGACTGGACAATCTTTTTCCAGCTCACAAGGATTATTCCCAATACATAAACCTCACAGGGTTATAAATGCAGGAAAAAAATCCTTTCATTTGCCCAGGTTTCTACAGACAAAAATAAGCTTGCCTAAATAGACAGAGAAAATGGACACTCAATCTTGAAGAGAACAAAAACAATTTATCAAAGTAGTAAGGGAAGAAATTAAATTAATTAGATTCAAAAGTTTTGGGGAGGCAAGGGGGGAGCGGAATTTATGTTTTCTGAACATAAAGTGACTGTCAGGCCTGGGAAAGTCAATTAAATAAAAAGAACCGGATAGGAGGGAGGCAGGGAAATGCAGCAACAGAAGGGTCACATGCCAGATAAACAGGGCAGTATGCTAACTATTTACACATAAATACAACTCCCTCTCTCACTGCAGAGATTTATGTATGTTAGAGAGCCAGTACTGTGTGTGACCATAATGTTAAGTTACATTAATGTTCTCCAAACCACATCACATAAAAAGTGAAGAGCAGAAGCGTAATAACACACTGCTTTGTGCAAGCAGCAATATTGCCTCTGAGAAGAAAGGAAGGCACAACCACTCAGAAAAATCCTCTCCGTTCATCCCCACCACCACCTGCCAGGGTGGCACTCTCCTTCCCCATCCTCTCCAGTCCAAGGATCATTGCTCAGCTGGCAGGCTTATATGGGACAGGAGATGTCATTCACACAAGAGAAATGTTAGTATAATAAAAAAATCTGTGGTTTTAACTCTTACCGAAACCCAGCAGCAAGTCAGGTCAAAACTGGCATTTCATTAGCATCCCTGTGTCATTTAATGTCCTCATATGGCTCTGACAATGCACTGAGTAACGGCAGGGGGATGCCTGGGCAAGGGGAGGGCACCACATTTCCTACATATGAGGAATTTTACCTCGTGCCAGACCCTTTGCTGTGCGGCAGTCTGGGGCAACGAGTCAAGAGAAGGCAATACCCCTGTCCTACACAGACTGAAGCTGTGGCAGCCTGAGCTGTGCTGTGCCCTACACCTGCCCCATGCCTGCCCCAGCATGCCTACCACAGCCCCACAGCTCCAGCAGCCAGGCAGGAACAGGACTGAGGGTGGCCTGGGGACCCCCCTCATTCCCCAACCACAGTCAGTGTTATACCTCCCATAAACATGCAGAGCCTGGGGTGGCCTGGGGACCGCCCCCCTCCCGATTCCCCAACCACAGGCAGCGCTACACCTCCCATAAACATGCAGAACAGCCACCGGCTCTGGGGAAATGTTTGAAATTACTACTATTTTAAGCACATTTCAGTTCAGCACAACTATTAAAAGCCCAAGAAAAGCTGCGTGTGGGCTGGACCCTGCAGGAGAAGGCAGCAAGGGCTAATAAACACAATAAGGAGACGTGTACAGAAGTACCCTTGTACTTCTTTCCCTCCCATATTCAATGGAGGGGAAAAAAACCCCACAAACCCAACCAACCAAACCGGCAAACACTAATTTTTGCCTTTTGCACAGAGGCACTGTGACAGGGTGGACTGGGCATGTGTTATTTCAGTGTCTCGTGTGCATGCTTTGTCTCAGTTTTGGACAGCAGACAATCTGCCGCCACTGAACACACACTTTAACTCAAAGCAGCCCCCAAAAGCTAGGGGAGCACGGTGAAGACATACCTGAAAACCTGCACGGATTTTGCTGCAAAAGATTGGGAGTCACAGGAAGTACAACTGAATCTGGCTGCGTGGACACAGCCGGGTTTCTGTGTCTTCGTGGCACTCCACTAAAGCTTCTCTCCGCTAAGGCTCACTTTAAAAGCCTTATTTAGCTTTTCTGGATGGTTTATGCACACTGCCTTACCATGGGCCACAGTTGGCCTGTCAGCACCACGTTTAACGGAGTGCTTGCTAGGGAGGGAACAATGGGATGGCAATCCATGCCTCTGCCATGGCTAAACAGAGGCAGCACGCAGGGGCACTGAAACTCCACCCGAAACACATCAGCATACACTGTGCGGTGAGATCAGAGCTCAGACATCCGTGCTGAACTTGGGGCAACACGACAAGAAAGCCCACGTTCCTCTCCCTGGCTGGGAGAAGCAGACAGCAGCCTGAAACAGGGCCTGCTGCTCCTGTCACCACCAAGTCAGGCATGGGAATTTCTTGCCACCTTGTTAGGAGAGGCTCTTATTTATCTATTTAATGGTGAAAGCAAGCAGCAGCCAGAGAAACCAGCTCCAGCCTTATGGACTGACTGCTGAGGGCAACGGGTCTGACATGAAGCAGAAACACACCAGTACTGGAGCTACAGAACAGGGAAGAGAGGACTGTGCACCTGCTACTAACAGCCTAAGATGGGCATGCCCACACACCCCTTCTGATGAGCAACAGCACAAGTGGCAGAGAAAACAAAGCAGATTTAGGTCCCAAAACTTGGTACCTAAAATGCTCCTCGGGAGAGAAAAACCAGCGCAGCAGCATCTGGAGAGCACAGAGGTAGAGACTTCCAACAAGTCAAGACATTTTTTGCATGATGATGCCAGCATATTGGAAGTCTCCAAACACACATCCAGCAGAACATGGCTGACAGCCAACATTGGACTTTTAACAATATTTTTACAGCCATGACTGACTCAGATCCATGACTGACTCAGATCCTGCTGGAGTGCAGGGGCAGTTGGAGTGTAATCCCAGCAACTCTGATAAGCAGCAATAAAAATGAAAAAATGTGACCACAATGGGAGACAATAGGTGATAACCGCTCCTGGAACCAGCAGACCTTTGATTAAAAGAAACCAGGAAATAGAAGCATTTGTCACTGGAGTGTCAGGGTTTCTGAAAAAGAAGGAGCAACATCCACTTCTTTCCAGGTCCAGTGTAAAACCTCAGGCAGCCTGTGAATCCCAGAGAGAGCTCTCAAGCAGTGATTTAGTGAGCAAAGGGTCGGAGATCCAAGAAGAGGTGCTCCAAAGGCTATGGAGAGGGAAAGGGAGTAAAAGAAAGGAAGTAACATTTCAAATGAGACACCAGTCCTTGGATACTGTGGGCCTGCAGCAAGGCCTGGGATGCAGGAGGTGCTTGCTGCCCTTTCCAAAGTCTAATGACTGTTACAAAACCTCTGGGTGCAAGGCAAGCAACCCCTTGGGTCAGAGGGCTCTTAAAACATTGTGAGGAACAGCAGCCACTTCATGCCCTATCAGCTGGCCCTGGAACAGTGCAAGGAATTTCAGGCCTGCAGGGCAACAGGAAGCAGATCCTGCCCATCTGCCCAGAAAAGCACGGACAAAAGGCAGCAAGTCCCAGATGGAGCAGGGAAACAGCAGTCGAGAAGATGCCTAGTCCAGCTGTGGAACAGAAAAAGACAGCTGTGACATAGGTAGACTTTCAGGGGTCCTGGACAGGTGAACATGTGACCAGATGTGCCTTATGGATACACCACAGGAAAGGAGGTCTGATGCTTGCTTCGCTGGTGGGCTCACACGCAACACCTCAGAGAGGACAGTACAAATACTGCACTCCTCATCCAGAAAAAAGGTAAGGATGAGCGGGTCAGAGCCAAGAGCAGCTGAAGGGCAACAAGCCAAGACAGAGACAGAGGATGGAGATCACTGGTAGATGCCACTGTTTGTACGAGTATGAGTGCGTGCAGCAATGGGAGTCAGGAGGAGAGACCCAGCAAGCCGCTGGGACCTCAGCCACGGTGTTACAGGGTGAGCACATCCCAGCCGCAGGGTGCGTGGCTCAAGTGCAGACACAGAAATTTGACCCAGCTCTCCTGCTGGAATTTAAGATGCTAAATCATGCTAGATCATACCACAATATCCAAAACAAAGTAGGTGAGGCATAAACATTCCCAAGACTGCCAGCTCTGACATGTACTAGGCTACTTAGATCAAATCAGTCTAGACTGAATGCAAAATGCCGCTCCTTGAAGTCAACTAAACTGAGCCATTTCCAAGGGGTAATGGAACAGATAGGTTATTTTGCCGAATGTGTTTTCACATAAACTTGCCCCAGTAATCTGAAAGCTCTTGGCAGTTTCCCTGCACACTGCCATAGACCTGCCAAGTCAGATTAACTGCACACACAGATCGCAGCTGCATCATGCAGGCACAGCAAGCGGGCCTCGTATCAGAGCGCTGGCACTGCTCGAGCCCATGGTATGCACGAAACAATTCCAGTGGTCATTTCAGTTTTACGTCTTGGATAATCAAAATATTCTCCATTACTCTGCCACAGTCCATATGTTAACTCTAAAGCTGCTGTCTTTAAAATGTGGAAAGCCTCCCTGAATCTAAACAGTGGTTCAGATTGTGTTAAGTGATAGGTATCCTTTAAAACACTGAATAAATGTATGTCTATAAAGCAAAAGCAGTGTAACATCCTTTTACAACTCCTGCTGGAAGCTATATGCAGTATAATTTAATGACATTTGAAATAAAAGCTAAAGGAGCTGTTGTGTAAGGTATCAAGAAGAAACCCGCAGACCTGCGGATATTAGACATCAGCGACACGGCGGGTTAGATTACTCACCCAGAGTAGCACTTAATGCTGATCTCCACTGTCACTTGTGAGCAAGTACCACTGATCCATACAAACTTCTGACACTGAAAAGAGAGAAATAAAGAACTTAATTAATCACTGTCTCAGGTGACTTAACAGTGCCATCTTAGAAAAGTTTATCGTCAAGTGACACAGGATACAGGAAGCACAGTGGATGACATACATAATAGCATTAAATAAAGCCATTACCAGGAGATTAAAGGATGACAACTGATGTAAAGAGGGAAAACGAGCTTGTTTATTCCAAATAATTCCAAGCAACCTTATTTCTCAGCATTTCTACATTACATGGTTGGTCTATGCCTGCCGTCCACCTCCCTAGCTGATCACACACGTATAATAAAAACAAAGGTAGTGAATAACGTTTCACAAGGTTTCCATCTCACTACTGCAACCTCCAAAATATCCCAACCAAGCATCTCATAGCATTGAAAGACAAGAGATCAGTGCAAGAAGTGAAGACAGTGGAAGTCAGAGCAGCCCAAAGCACTGAACCCACCCAACTGCTATTCCTGAGTCTCTCTACTATGACTATTTAGGGAAATCAAAGATGTTCTCTGTTACTGTGGTTTGACAGAAAGTTTTAGTCACAGATACTCCCATCTACAGATTGTGGTCAAAATAAGAACTCTTTGGTGTGGGAAGCTTGACAGAACCGTACCAGGAGAAGGTTCTGGGTAAATTTTGATTCTGAAATGCAAAAGGGAAGTTTGGGGAATAAAACTTGAGACCAGTAACAAAAAAAAATCCAAATTTGGGAAATTAGATAAACTACCATTAGAAGAGCTGCAGGAACCAGTAACTCATAGATGAATGCTCACTGAAATACAGCTGGCAGAATGATATAAACAATCAGGATCACTCTGATGTACCCCGACCCGGGACACTGCACCAGCACACCATGATGTTATTCTCTCCACAAAAATCATGTCAAAGAGCAAGAACAGATCTTGCCAAACTGAGGGAAGTTTAAGACAAGCAAGCAACATGACCAGAATGCAAAGAATCAGCTAAAAATAAAAAAAATTAAAAGGTGGGGCTAAAGAGACACTCCTAGTCTTTGACTTGGAGCCACAAAGATCAACACAAGGAATAAACTAGAACAGAGAGATGTCAGACTCTGCGTAGCTGGGAGATGAGCATGCGCGCACGCACACACACACCCCTCCAGAAGAAATGAAGGAAGAAAGGAAGGAAGAAGAAAAAGAGGGAAAAAAAGAAAAAAGAAGAAAAAAAAAGAAAAAGAAAAGAGGGAGAAAAAAAAGATACATGTTTTCAGGCCTAGATACTAAAAAGCTGTAATGGATGGTATCAGGGCACACAACTGATTGGGTGCTCACTACTTCTCAGAGCAGTTTTTGTAGACTTCACTAAATAAAAACACCCAGAAAAAAAAAATTACACAGAATACAAAATGCCTGGGACATATGAGTCTCCATCACAGGACTGGGGCTGCAGGCTATTGCAACAGAATAATTATGTACTGAGGACTGTTCAACACAGGAAAAAAAAAACATCTGTCAGACGGAAAAAGAGACAAAACGTGGAAGGCGGGGAAAAAATAATATTTGAGGTTTCTATAAAGGGTACTGCAGCACGTCACGTATGAAACTACAGAACCAGGGGAAAAAAGTTACTTAACAGTGTTATTTTAAGTCTGCCAAAAGTAATAGCAAGGGCTGAAATGGAAAACCTATAATTAGACAGCGCTTCTCCCCTCCATTACAAATGTTTGACTCCAGCTGAGCCAGGCGAGGGTCACAAATTGACAGGATCTTCGGGATTCCCACTGCCCAGGCTGCCAGGACCCACAGGCAGCAGTCAGGCAGAGGGGAAGGAAGTACAGAGCCTAGCAGCTGTGGGGTTTTGACATTGCTGTTGCAGCTGGTCTGCCCCTCCTGACACCCATTTCAGAGGCAGTCGATAGTCCTGCCACAATTTCCTCATCATCTTCCCCACTGCAGAAAGCATTTCTGATGCAGGAAAGTTCCAGCAGCTTTTCAGAACGAAGCTCCCTCCTGGTCCTGCAGGTCTGTCTCTCTCCATCGACACCATCTTCAAAGATAGGAGAGTCACACTTCCCATGAATGCCCCTCTCTGTCCCATTTGCTCTCCCCAGCACGGGGCGTGGCGGCACCACAGCTATCCCCAAACCTCTCTACCATGACTGTGTTGGTAAATCAAAGATGTTCTTTGTTACTGTGGTTTGACAGAAAGTTTAGTCATTTCCTTCTCAGCGGAGTCAGCATTACGCATACGCAGCCCACACCTCGCGCAGGCCGTACGGCTGCTCACTAGGAACAGCTGGGTGCCTGTATCAACAGCAGACTGCTGAGACTTTACCTTGTGAACTGTCAGCACAAGGACAAAAGCTGCCAGGGAAGCGGCCCACCATTTCCTGTCCCCCTGCTTCCTTCCTTCCCCAAGCTCAATGCAAGTTTTACTAATGAACTTCCCCAGGAATCCCAGACTCTCTCTAGTCCTACAGACAAGAAAAGCTCTCTCCCACTGCATTGAAAAGCAATTCCTATCTAGCTGGCTGTGATGTTCACCCCAGTATTTCTCCTGGCTGAACAGGACACAAGAGATCCAAAGGGCTTTTTACCCTGTGACCTGTATTAGGATGCCAGGAAAGCTGGCAAACCCACAGGAAGTCTGGAGCTCCAGGACAGTGGGTGAAAACTCGGACTTTCTGGACTTCTGGGAAAGGGTGGAGTTTTTCTGGTTTAGCTGGAAGGGTCAATTATCCAGGAATGGCATCAGAGGGAATAGCTGCTCTTGCATCACATGTGATAAATGTAGCATGAAGCCCCGATCAGAGGGCACGCAGGCGTCCAAGCGTCTCAGGCACTGGAGTTCTCCAGCTTCAACACCAGGAACTAAGGTGTCCACTGAGTTCAACCTAAGTTCAACTTCAGAATCAAAAAATCAGCCTCCTAGAAAACCACACTCATAACCAAGAGCTGGCTTTTAGGAATGAATATTTAAGACTCACAGGACTAGGCAAAGCAGGTGAGATAAAAATTAATTAGGTTTCTGATTTCAAACAGAGAACTTCACAGAACATGGATGTCCTGGAAGAACCTTTCTAAGGCACAGACAAAGAAATGAGAGGTGCACACTGTGAATTTTTTTGTCGTTTCCAACCTAAAATCTCTGGAAGTGAACAGAAATCCTAATCCTAGAGGCTTGCATGCTAGGCAATAACATTTTACATCGCCAGTCGAAGGTTTTGTACAACAGCCACCATCTCTTTCTCAAGTCGCACAACTGCACACAATTACCCCCTGTATGAATTTAAACAGGACACAACCCTATGCCTAAAGACCTGAAAAAGTCACATGTTGCACTGAGTTTATGGGCATGGCTTATGAAAGCTGCTGCACTGTTTCTTTGCTTTGTGCCTCCTGGAAGCTTTGCTTCAGGAACATTTTTGGAAGAATGCAAGAATACTGCAAGCAAATGATCTGGTTTATGTCTGCTCTTTACTAGATAAAAATAAAGATATGCTTTGCCTACTCATTTCTGATCAGGAAAAGAAGGGCTTTGAGTTACAAGATCTAAGAGCGCCCTTCATCTCTACTAGAAGCTGAAAAAATGACTCCGTAACACGGGACCCAAGCAGTCACAGCCCAGTCCAAATTATTCCTCCTTCCCACACGCTTGCTTCATGTCTGTGTGTTTGTGTTTCAATTAAAAAGCTACAACGACATTCTTCCTGCATTTTTAAAAGAAAATGGGGCGATACATTCCACAGGCAACAGGCCTCAGGGCAGCTTGTGTTTACATGTCCCCCACCTTCCCATTCCCCCAACCCCAAGGCACTCCACAAGCCACGCACAAGCTTCCTGCACACGCACACACGCCCAACTCGGACATGAAGGCCAGCCCTGCTCAATTACCAGGTTTTGTAATTGGACCATTTACATTTGGAGGACATGGTCAGACTGGTGGGCAAGTCATCTGGGCAGTGGACTTGGGATTTTCAGCCCCAAGAAATCACATGGGAAGGAGGGATCTAGGTGGAAGAGCTGTCAGCCAGGCAGCAAAGCTCAGCCTACTGCAGGGGACAGCACAAAAGGAGGTGCCAGCAGTTTCCCAGGCAGGGAGTGAGTGTTTCTTGAAATCCATGGTGATGGTTCAAACAAACTGCTCTGCCGTGATGGAAGCGGATGCTGTCTGTAACACTGACAGCTTGAAGCAGGCATGGTTGCCTCTCCAGGAAACACCTGACAACAGGCAGCACTTCCACAGCAGTCAGCAGCTCTATGCACATCCTGCCCTCTCATCCCTTCAGAGCAGGGCTGCAAAAGCCTCTGCTTTCATAAGGTAGGACCACTTCTGACAGGCACCCCGTTTCCACAGCTTGGCTGCCGAGGAGAAGAGGTGGCAAGGAACCTCCTCTGCCAAGAAGCCTCCGCGGCCTACCCCCTGTCTGCCACACATGCTACTTGGGCCAACAAAACGTCAGCAAGCACTCAGCTTCTTCCAGTCACCCCTCGACCACGGCCAGGACGCCTCTTCCTGAAAGCCCAGCCACACTTGCAGGAGCTGGGCCAAGCTGTGGCTCTGCACAAGCGTAGGATGAGGCTCCCACACAGACACAGACACAGCTCCTTCTTGTGGAGGCAGGCACAGGCGGCTCTGCAATCCTGGTATTCCGCTTCCCCCAGATGTATATGTAACAGGAGTTACTTTTGCAGACCTTGGCCATACACTTTCACCCTTTCCAAGGGTAACACCTAGTTTATGCTAGGCAGCAAAACCCCCTGTCTTTTTATATATGTATATATATATTTTAAAGCCTACATCAAGAAGCGTATTTGATGCTTGTGTACTCTGCCTTTAGTCTGTGTTAATAGATAGTTTTCCTTTTACATTTTTTTTCTCTTTAAAGAATGATTAATAGCTACTAGATAAAACTTCACTCAAAAAGCAATGAAGAAAAATTTAATAACATGTATTTCCAAGGAAGTCACCAACGCAGGCTGATCATGTCAGGTTATCTTGCCTTAGAAACGTGGGGAGAGGATTTAAAGTCAAGAAGCAAAGCAGAAACACCCAACGGTTTGAATGAGTGGGGAGCTAAAGGTTTTCCATGGAAAAAGTCATTGATGCATGTCTTTTACTTTGGTATGCCAGCAGTGCAACTTTGTTAGAGGCCTTTGGGCAAAGGCTGGTTTGAACCTGAATGGAAGTAATCAGGGTTACAGTTTGAATGATTTCCTCGTGTTTGTATACATCACCTACCCACACCAAGCATCACCCACCACCACACAGTCTCTCTCACAGCTAAATCACCCATCCGCAGACATATTTTTCAGCTGCTACAGGCCATGTAACCCACCTCTTATTTATGAAGGGACAGGCTGGCTGTGCTTAGGCAAGCAGGTAAAACGCAGGTGCTTCAGCCTTATCTTTATTTCCGGTTTCTGGAAGGCCACACACCTTCTGAGGCAGACAAAACAACCCACACGGCACCCACACTACCAAACCAATCTGGTTTTGGACACAACTGCATCCACAGCTGAAACCCAAAACAGTACTTGTCCATCCTGCAGTGCCAGCCTTGAGCTTAAGAACCAAATTCTGATCCAAAACCAGGGGTCTGGCACACACAGAAACCCGAAGTGAAAGTTCAAGGGACCAGTGCAACACTAACCGCATCATTAACTCCAGTGACCCAAACAACTGGTATCTCGTAACATTTTCTACCAGAAAATTGTGTACGAATGATGCACAAGCACAAATGTCACTGAGTCAACATACAAGCACTGGAGGATACAGACAACACAGCCAATTGCCACAACAAACAAACACCTTCTGGAAACATAATTAAATATTATAAATAATCTCCTCAGAGAAGAGTAACACCAGTCAGAACATTTAATTAAGTACTTGTAAGATCAGCAGCAAGAACACACAGCAGAAGGCTTAAATAAAAGCTTTCAAATCACTAACTTACTAGATTTTAAGTGAAATTAGACATGATTTATGCAGGGGAAAAATGTATGACTAATCTATGACTAATCTTATATTAATCACTGACTGTCTCCATCTATGAACTGGAGTGGTATTCCATGCGGTTTTTGTCAGCTAATGGGTTTTTTTCGTTCTACAAGCCAAAGCAACAGGTTATGTGCCATTTATCATCTGTGCAGGTGTAGTTGATGGAACATGTAGAAGTGACTGGAAAACATGGAAGATTATTTTATGAACTTAACTGAAGACCTCATGCCCTCAGTGCCCACATCATGGAATCAGTGTGGTAAGAAGCCTGTGCAATCAGATAAAAAAGAATTCAATCTCCTGGAAGACGTTTTCCATAGGGCAAACCTGGTACCATCATAGTACCAGTCTTGTCAGTAATTCTGCCTCTTTCATAGTTATGTCAAATTTAATGACACTAAGGTGACTCAAGCCACTGATCTTGTTAATCACATGGCAACCTGGAGCGCACAGGGTGGATGGACATCTTCAGACATCACTTCTGCCCCTGTGCAAACACCAAAAACTAGTTGGTGTCTCAAGCAGCCCTGGTTCTGGAAGCCAAGAGGCTGCAAGAGTTTTGTTAGAGGAGACTGTTTTTTTAGGGCAAGACGATCACGACGGGCTGTAACACTGCTCTCATTAAACTAACGCAAAAAGATTACCAAAGTCTTTCTCTCTTACAGGTACCAGGGTGGTCTCACTCTCCTACATGCGCAAAAGAGCCAAGAGCCTCCATGTACCTCTTGGTTGGAGGTTTAAGGGACACCTTCAGCTCTGGCATGCTCCAGCAAATGCAAAAAGCATTGCTCTATCAGCGTTATTCATCATCTTATTCTGACTGGTGTTGCCACATGCTGGTTTCTGCCTTCCTCCCCTACTCTACTAGAAATAAGCCTTAACAGAAAGGGACTGGGCTTACACAGAAGGTTTACCATGAAGTTTTGAAGATGCCCACTCTTTAATTGCACTGAATTGTTACGGGCATCCTTCACACAGTTCAGTCACAGCCATGCTTTGCCATTCCTAGAAAGAACTTAGATAGCTCCAACGCCACAAACTTACACAATCCTGTTAAGTGAGGGGGACACATCCAGGCTCTGTTTTTCCAGAGATGAGAGGCGAGATGGAAGCTATGCAAACAGCAAAACCCAAAAGCACTTGCCAGGAAAAGGAACAAAATTAATCCTTTTTTGTTGTTAAGAAGAGGCAACCAAAAGATGTGAGTTAAAACACCTCGAAATTAAGATCAACATAACTAGGTGCTTTGCCAGCAGAAGTAATGTACATTCATTTTTGAATTTCTTCATGCAGATGTTTCAGTTGCTTCAGTGCTTGTACACTGGTTACGTGCTAATACACACACACACAAGATTCAGCTGTCACGTTTTCATATAGATGGCAAATAGTCCCGAAAGAACCATGTCTACTAATCACATTGTTCCACAGAGTTTTAAAGCACATGATTGCAGAATAAAACCCTCACCACATATTTTTGGCCTGGATTCTAAAGGAAATTAAGTTTATGTGGTAGTGTTGTTTGTCAGTCCTCACCCTATTAAAGTTTCAACTCGCTAGTCAGTTTTGACCGCATTTGGCAGAAGACAAAAAGATCTGAATAGGTGTCATATTCTTACATCTTTGGGAGAGATTATTATGTAGGTAGAGGGGAGACATCCAAACTAGCCTCCCACAGAGTCAAACTCTACCACAAGAGCCCAACAATTCCCTGCTTTGGCCCAGCAGCCGCTCCGTCAGCATCTGCACGTGGGCATGTTGTCTCCTGTGCGGTCAACGTGAGAGACGCTGGATAGAAACCACGGGCCAAGCCAAAAGGGAGAGGAAAGGTAATTCAGAGAAAAGAGACAGGGAAAATGAAGAGGTCCAAAGAGAAGAATCGTAGGTCATGGTGGACAGAGGGCCAATGCACACAGGGGAAACAAATTCATGAAGAACCAAGTTTTGTCAACTCTGCTACCTGAGGGTAGGTGGTGGCAGCTCTTTGCCATCCTTATACCTACAAGCATGATAATGCCCTTTCCCTGCCCTCCTTCCACCCCTTGGAAAGCTCACAACACACCATCCTCCCACACATCCTGGGGTAGTTGTTTACAAGCCATGTTTCATCTTCAGATATCCACAAATAATGCTGGATGCTAGTGGCTACACAAATGGACCATGCCTTCAACCTGGCAGAAGGGACAGGAGCAATGCAGCTGCAACCAAGCTCATGCTTGTGGAAGAGGCGAGGCAAACCAGATCCACTTCACTCTTGTGTCACAACTGCAATAGAAAGCAAGATCCCTCTCCAGAACTGGCACCTACAAATTGCACCCACCTTCCTCTTCATCCCAAGAAAGAAGAAATGCACACCACATTCCATGAAGCTCTTGCTAGGGATTGGAAGAAACCCAGAGACACTACTGAAAGACAACTGGACAATACTGTCTGCAAGGAGTACAAAGAGAACAAAAGCTTACCAGCTGAACTGAGATCACTTGCAACCTACATAAGCCATTTTGCCCAAGGAGCTCTCAATACCCTAAACATGGACAGCGATTAGGTGATGAGAGGTACAATCAAATTATCCCTACTTGAGAAGAAGGGGAGGGCTGAGGGCCAGAAATAAGCAAGGACTACCATGAGAGGTGCCAAGCAGCCAGAACAGACAAGGGGAACATGCTGCAGAGCCAGGATGGACATCCCGGTTGCTAGCCAGGACTGAGCAACCCCAGGGCAAGTCCCACAGCCACCAGTGAGGTTTGCCCCACTCCCTCTCTGGGTTCAGCAGCTAGAGGAAAGACAGCTGGAAGTTTTATTTGTCTTAGTTCTTAGAAACGAATACTTCTGCTCCATGAAAGCAGAATGCAAATACCTCCTCCCCATGCGCCCACAAGCCTTTCTGTTTTACTTTGATTTTATTCAAGAATCTTCTTTACAACCAACTTACTATAACACTTTATTTAAGAAGTAAGGATGCTGCTACCAGCATTAAATACCCTCTCACTAGCAATTATGGGGCATTATCCTCCAAAGAAAAACTTAATTATCTTTCAGTCTCTCTCCTCCTTTAAAGAGGTCTTGCAACAACAGGAAAAAAAGGTTTTCTCTCAGGTAAAATACTGAGGATGCAGTTCAAGCCACAGAAAAGGTGCAGGCTAAGCACAAAACTCATGAGATAAACAAGCTGGAAAATAATTTTCCCCTTCTAGACCAACACTTTGACTTCAGACCAATTACACAGCAATTGAACAAGTCACCAGCTCCAGCTTCCCCCAAAGCTCTCCACGGTTTTAATATGCAAACCACGTCTGCAATGGCAGCCCACTTGTCTGAGAGCACGTTATGCAGCCCACAGCCCTGTGCTACCACAGCCAGCAGGCTCAGTGGGAAGCAGGGCTGGACAGCCACAACAGCCCCAACAGCTCTACTGCTGCAGCAAACGAGCCCAGATCAAGACGTGTCCCGACTTCAGTGCGGAGAAGACACTGGTCCTGTCAGGAGCACTGGATCTGTCCTGTGACAAGATGATCTCCCTCCAGCTGCAGTAGTCTGGAGCTTCTTATTAACAGCAGGGTGCTGGCATCTGTAGCCCTGGGCTGTGAGCCACTGCAGTGCGTCAAGAGCAAGGCGGCAAGGCTGATGGACCAGAGCTTCAAAACACTGGGGCTGGGAACAAGACAGAGCCTGAGCATAAAAATAAAGATATCCAACAAAAACAATAAGCCTTAAATCACAGTGAATTACAACTGACAGATGAATTGTAGCAGAGCGTGCAACTGAGCTGGGTGGGGCTATCTGACCCTAGAAAACAGGATCTTCACCTATGAGCTTTCCAACTCAACTTGGTCCTATTAACTCTTGTACTTCACCCACCCAGTTTTCATTCTCATGCAAGCAGCAACAGCCCTCACCACCACAGCAGCCAAAGAGAAACTAGCCCAGTGAAAGCTAGTTTCATCTTTCACGTGAAATATGAATAAATACTCCATATTTAATTGGTTGGTTGGTTTCTTTTGTGGAAGGGAGGTGGTTTGGTTTTTTAAAAGGAAAGAGGGAAACTTTGCTTAGACTCCAAAATTAACGTGAGACGTGAAATAAGTACTTACAAGATGCTGGGGGCAAACAAGTGCTCCATTAAGTATGTGCTGCATTGTATCTTTATTTAGAAATCATCTAATAACCATCTTTCCCCTGGGAGACCGTTACTATTAGAAGCCACATACATCCTACACAAGGATGTCTCTATTCAACCTCCTATATCAGGATGTTCCTAGAATCCAATAACTTCGCAAACCAGATTTTTTTAACTGCTGTGTAAAATTTGGGCCACAGCAAAAAGCCTTGAAGATCGCTTAGCCTGCTCACTTTTCACCACGTAAAACGGAGAAAGGGCCATCCTCAGAAACATATTCTGAAGGTGGTGGAGCACAGGGATAGGCATCCCCTGCACAGAAGGGTTGGGTGAAGTCTAATCCTTCAACTGGAAGGCAGCAGAATCTGATGCCTGGAGCCATACCATATTGCTGACCCACGTGGGAAACAGTGGAAGCAATGAGGGTGGGAGAAGCAGGCAAGGTCTTTTCAGAGAAAGTCACCGTCATACCCCTCACTTTCTGCAATCCAACCCACACCCATTACTGTATGTGGTGTTTTAGTCTCTAAATCAGAGGTCCCTCCACAGGGAATGTAAGAGATCACTTCAACGACGGTGTCAAGATATAGAAAAAAAGGCTTTTGGGTGACTACACGTTTCTGCCTCAGTTCCTTTTATCCTGAGATGCCCCCTTAAGAATCCTATACCTTTGTGGAGGGGAAAATATAGCCTCCCATACTTGACCAGATTGTAAAAAACAGTTCCTGCTTTATCTACAGTGGAAGTCATCACTTTCAAAAATGCTGCGTTTTATGAGGCATGGGTACAAAGGAAGACATAAGAATACTTGTAAATTGTTCTGAATTTGTACCCCAGTATTTTCCAGTGGCTGCCTTAAGTGTTTTTGTGATCGTATGCAGTCAGTTGTTCAGATTTTGATTAGGAACAGGAACACTGCCTCAATAAGAGACATAGGCCATTTTTACTTGGATTTCCACAAAAGCCCCAGCTGCTGAGCTCCAACACTAATTCTTTCCCATTCATTCCTTATTTACTACCTTGTACAGTAGTATATCTTGTGTACCTAGCACATCTCTAGCCCCAGCAACAACAAGGCCTAGCAGATGTCAAACTGCAAATCCCCCCCAAATATAAAAGGGGATGCAAATCGAAACAAGCATGACACAGGACTAGATAAATGCCACGCTTTACTGAAGGGGATCTAGACAAACCAGAACAACATGAGAAATGAAGTGCAGAGGAGAGAAGGGTGGATTAGGAAGATCTGTACGAGCAGCATGTGCAGCACTGAACAGCTTGCCTTGTGGAGAAGCCGGCTAGCTCTGTTCTGCAGAGAAACAGGTCTCAAGCACACGGCTGCCAACATGCAACACCCTGTTCTTTTTTCATACAGGATTTTTCTTCCCTTTTTTTAAGCAAGTTGGGGACCCGCAGGCTGAGAGATCACCTGCTGCAAGATGGAATTACTAAAACAACTTCCCACAGGTCCTGCTGGGCTCATTAAACCCCAGTAACCCTCACATAGATGGCAGCAATGCAGCTGGTGCTAATGCGTTTCCCCTTTCTGCTTGCATCACCAGTTCTTACTCATTAGGGCACTTATAATCTTTATATAGAATTCTTTTATGTTGCCTAATTGCCAAGAAATAATCATTCTCCTCTTCCCCTGGTAATACAAATGAGACAGAGCTGAAAAGTGATTTCATTTGCCATTTATTCCATGGCTCTCCTTCCCAAAAGTTTCTTTCAAATGTTCTGTATGAAGCCAGATACATTGGGTCATCAGAAAGTGCCTCTGAGAAACCCAATGTTTCATCAAGTTCTGTGTGGAAAAGATGAGTAATTTAGGAAGCTTTGTATCTTTTGAGTTTACTTGGCATTTCTTGCCAAAAGAAATCCATGGATTTCCTTTCTTAGGGAAGAAAAACACAGCCCAGAGAGCACTGAAGAATTCGACTCTCTGCTCAGAGCGGGTCAAGTGGACTTCAACCCGATGCTCAGAAAGAGCCGGCTCCACGTCAGCCAGGCGCAGGAGGGGACAGCATGGCAGACACGGCTACCGCCCGCGGCAGGACAGCGAGGCAGAGCCCGCGCTGCCCCAGCTCACCGCGTCCCTGGAGCCGCAGCAGTGCTACCTGGTCACTGCACTGCAGCGGGGTCTGGCAAGCCACAGGCTTCTGGCTTCAGCTTCGGGGCTCTGCTGCCAACTCACTCGGGGGCTCCAGCACATCTCTTTACTGTGTTGTTTCGGACTTTTCTCAGGGAAAATAAGAAAAGATAGCTTAAATCCAGGGCTGTTTTTCTACCCTAAGAGTACAGTCCTGTGCATTCAATCCAAACTTCAAAGGCCAACCTCTCTAAGGCTTTTTCAGTGTTTTGTTGGACAATAAATACGCCGGATGCCGAAAAGTTCACTGCTGAAATAATCACTGTCCTGCACTGACTACCACTCCCTACAAGTGAGTCAAAAATAGGGACCACAGATTTGTATTCATCCTTCCCTGTAGCTCAAGAGTCCTCACAACAGATTATTTTGTTCCTGGCCGAGCCTTAGTCCTTGCTGAGCCCTCAAAATCTCTCTACACGCTCACCAAGGGAGGGAAAACGAATCACCCGGTTGCAGTGCCTTGTTACACGCAAGCCTCATTGCTTCTGCTGCTTCACACCACCCACCTCCACCAAAAGAATAGCCTCCAAACCACAAAAATAGCACTGTTTAAGACAAAAGGGAGAAAATTGTTTTTGAAGAGTAGAACAATTCAGAGAGTCTGCATTTGCAAAGACCTCCTTCTACATGCCTCTGTGTTTTCAAACAGCCTTTCCGTATTGCAGTGACATCTGTGTAATTACTATGTACAGAGAAACGTAATTGTACTGTATTAACAATTAAGGTTTTGACTTCCTATCCAAGGGCTCTATTACTTTTAATTAAAATTTAATGTTGTAACATTGATAAGACTATGCAAATCCACAACATGAAGTCAGCTCCAATAAATGCACATGTCATCTTTGAGACAAGGATGCTGACACAGAATCAAAAATAAGCTTTGTTAGTACAGACAAAACCAAACAAATACACAAAGGTCCAGGAAATGGTTTTGAGGACTGAACATCACATAATCCATCAGCATCTTTCCAAAGCCACTACAAGTCTCCTTAACTCCTTGTGTGAGTACTTCATAACGTTTTCCATCCAATTTGCAGCACTCTGAGGATTGCAGCTGGGATTTCCCATAAGCCAACTGTGCAAACCAAAGACAGAGAGAGGCAAGACCCAGAGGTGATGCAACATCAGGAAGGTGAGAGTACGTTGAACAAGGTCAACGTGAGAGTCTGCTAGCACAACCTAACACCAGAATTTTATCTGTCTGAAAATAAAGGAGCTGGTTTTGAGAGAAAGGGCACTTTTCACAGGATTCCAGCATTGACTTAATGCAGCACCACCAGAACATCCATCTCCTGGAGCCAAGGCTGGATTAGCCCCAGAAAGCCAGGGTCTGACGCTCGTACTTGCACGAAAGCAGAATGAGAAGGTACCAGGGTAGGGCTAAACCAATTTTGAATGTTCTCCAAGTGCTTTCATGTCGGTCACAGATCCTTTATAGTTGGAGTTGCAATAATTCAGTCTAGTCACGAACCCTGAGGGAGAATGATCCAGACGTACATGTATCCACAGATTCAGGAGCTGGAGCTCACTGCTCCCCCAAGCTGCAATTAGCCCCGAGATGGTCTGAAGGGGCAGGGTGGGGTGGGAAAGGGAGGAAGACTAAAGGAAGAGAGAGAAGCCACATGGCTAACAGAGAACCTTCCCTGAGGAGGCTGCCTCTAACCTGGGCTGGAGGGAGAAGCTCTCCCTGCCACATGGCCATCCCACTGCTCTCCTGCTCCAGCCTCCGCGGCCAGGGAGGAAGAAGGACTGTGCTGCAGACAGGCACATCTGGCAAGCAGCTCCCACAGGCAGCCACCAGCTCTGGTGAGCAAGATTGCTTTGGGTGGAACAGAGCAACAAGGAGCTTTGCTGCATCCCGTCACCAGCTGTCCCCCCAGCTTCACTCAATCTAAATTTGATGTTGCTGATCATCTGGGTGAGTGTCTATGTCAAAGCAAACTTAAAAACCTAAGTGGTTTCATAGCTGCAATGGCTAGGAACTGATTTTGGCAGAGTGAAGGGCTTTCTGGAAAGCAGAGCCAGGAAAATAACAAATGAATGCCCACACAATTTGTCTCATTGGTCCTCCCAGTAGCCATTTCATTATGTCACTGTTTTCCTAACTAATAAAGGTCAAACTGTAATTGTTGTTACTTTAGATTTCTAGTTTCTCTCAAATGAAAGGCATTTGTACGCCAGGAAGAAACAAAAAGGACATTTATTTGCCCTACAGATGCTATAGCAAACTCAGTTCAGAAAGAAAAAAAAAGGAACCATTCTTTCCCTAGTCTTTTTTAAAAGGGAGAAAAAACAGTGAACAAGAAGCCAAGACCATTAGCGAACAGGAGAGAAAGAAGAAAAAAAAAAAGAAGGAAGAAAACCAGCAATAAGAGCCTTTATTCCCAAGAGCTCCTTCTCAATAACTTAGGAGACTCCAGGCAATGCAGCTGTACTTCCTGTGACCTGCAGCGTTCGGTTTGGGAACAGGAGGAAGGTCACTGCCTCGGAACAGCCCAGTACACCCACACGGCGCACGCAGAGCACTCAACTCGGAAGCACATTACACCGGGGCAGGGAGGAACTGGAAGGTCCTGCGGGAAGTCCTTTCTCATGGAGCAGGAGCAGAGCGCTGCTCATCAGTGGAGCTGCCTTGCACAGGGCACCCGCTCCAGCTCACACACGGCAGCAGGCTTCTCCCAGGAGTCCTCTGGGACAGCCTACGACAGCGACAGGAGACAGAACAGCTCTCTCACAACACACAGGTAGAAGAGAACACCAAGCAGGTAACACGCACGTGCTGTCCTCGCTCCCAGCTGCAGAGGCAGGCTGGGTACTCCTAAGAGCGGTATAACCAAGTAGTAAATTCAGTTCACAATTATCCGTGCTGTATTAGCCTGCTTCTTGCCATAAAAAGCTTCTTGCCATAAAAAGCATTTGGAAACGATACAAGCAGCTAGACACACAATGCATTTTCTAAAGCACACAGCCTGAGGAACATCACTTGATGTATTATTGATTGGAAGCCACTTCTGAGGCGAGACGGACTTTGAGCAGCACCACGATAGGAGGGCAGGGTACAGGGAAAGAAAACGACAGAAGAAAAACGCTGAACTGCCCCAGGACTTAGATAAACGGACTAATTAATTAGCAGAGAGTTTGTCTACATTGAAAAATTAACACAGGCACTGCCTCTAACTTGACCTCCCATCTACATCTTTAATTGGAGCACGGCGCTTTTAACTCGAGTTGGCAGGAAGCACGGGTAAACTTTGATTAACCACAATTAAGCAATACCTAAGCACCAGTGGAAGCAGGCAATACTCAGGGATCCCTAAGTTCTCCAGGTCTGCCCTGCTATCTTCCCCTGACACGTGCATAGCTCCAACTCCATCATACCCCTGAGGACAAATTTAGAAAGCAACAAAACTTCATATATTTTTTTATAAATATTTTAAATATATTTATTTTAAAGGTTTAGTGCTATATATAAACACAGCAGTACATTCAGCCCCTTTGGCGTCCTGCAAGCACAGCTACTGCTATCCACAGCAGTATTCTTCCTTCAAAGGACATCCACAATCACTTGGGCTTGACTTTTAGGGAAGGGGTCATCTCCACCAGGATACACAGCTGAGATCACCCTCCTACTAACTCTTTGGCCACTCACCAGGGCAGGGGTGATGAGCACCATTCAGTATTTCAAGCACACAAACCCTCTGCTGCTAGCAGCAGCCAGTATTGAGCTCAGTATACACAGGCAAGATCGCTATGAGCTTAACTGGGTTGTGAAGGGTGTCAGCAGGGAAAAAAAAAAGGAGATGAGGTTGCCAGTCCTTGAGAAATAGGAGGGGAAGTATCAGCTATGCTTGCCTAGAGCAAGGAGGCATTTCACCCTGCATCGGGATCCCTTGAGGCGGAACCTAGCCAGAAAGCCCAAATAATAGCCCTTCTGCTCACAAATCCACGGCTGTATCTTGACTGCTCACAAGCTGTCTGGAATACAGTTTTAAACTCATTAAAAATACAATGGGGAAAAGAAAATCCCGCCTTCCATCACCCGGAGAAGATACTAACTCAATGCCTTCTCCATTCTTGCTTTAGCTGTTTTTCATTACACAGCTCCCCAACAGCTAAACACTTTCTTCACAATTGACGAATTTTAAAGTACTGGGGTTTTATGTATATTTTTATACTTCCTCCCTGCACACGATGCCATTGGAAACCTTTAAGTATTGCATATGCAGAGATATGGAAATCTTGCTTTTAAGTGGATTAAAAGTCTGCATTGTGTCTTTTACAAGAAATTAAATGAACAGAAAGCATCTTTTAATAATCATAAGAGCTCTATGACAATTCAATTTGCAAAAGGCCAGACCAGCATTCTGCATTGCAGTAGGTGGTTTATCAAGCTCTTTAATGGGAGATGAGGCCCAAAGCCTCGTCCAGCAGTTTAACACCGTCTCGTGCTGTTCCAGCGACGCAGTCACTGAGCAGCAAACCACGATGACAGCAACCGCTCGCTCTGGTCGCAGGCTGTGCTGCATCCCAGCCCGAAAATCTGCCAGCCTCTGGGTACCAGCGAACGTAATCCAACTGAGCTGCAGCCAGGATCAACTTTGTGAAGGCAAGTTAATACTGATCTGCTTTACTCCGTTTTCCTAACATGAAGCCAGCTCTGCACTGCCGGAGGCCCCAGCCTTGTGAAGGAGGAAGCCTGGCTGTTCCGTTCCTAAGCCCTGCATGGGGTCTTGGCAGAGACTCCTTGGTGCAGGTAACCTCAGAGGATGCACACAAGAAGGACAAGAGGAAGAAATGCAGACAAAAGACAGACAGCTTCAACGTATGGGAAGGACCTGAAAAAACAAAGAAGCCCAAGGACAAAGCCTGCTACGTGCATGTGAGCAGTACCAAATACAGAAGACACCGCCAGCAGCAACAGCCCAACCACAGGAAAGCTCACTTCGACATACTGACCCCTCCATCTGCTGCTCCATCACCTATGCCTCCCTGAAAAGTGCTACTCCAGCCCAGCCGCACGGTCTGCCCTTGTACCCTGCAAGGGCTCTGTGTGCTACGCAGTCAGAGGCAGCCCCGTCTCAGATCCAAAAGCAGAAAGACAGAAAGCAGGACAGCAATAAAGCAGTGAAAGTGGGGGAGGCAACATATCCCAGCCTCAGAGGGAACAAGTGGCAGAGCTACAAACAGAGCTCAGTCTGGCCCCATCCACCCAGCAGCAGCTCCAGCATGAGCACAAACAGCTTTTGTGCAAATGCTGAGACATGTAGCATATTCCAAACAAATACTCCTTAGAGGGGAAAAAGAAAGATGCATCAAGTAAGACTTTTGGGACAGCTCCTTTTGCTCCCTGGTTCATGGGCTTTTGCCTATTTTTAGTAAGTTGTCTTTGCAGACGCCAAAATAACATTTCTCCCCCACTGTACATACACAGCTGGACATGAATCTTCACAATCTGACAGGCAGCATCTGCATTAAGCTTCACAGATGTGAAATATTATAGGAAGTCTCAAGAGGAAGCCTCTTCTCTGGAAATCCAAACACAAGTAGTTAATATGGTCCCAGTGCCGAGCATACCGCCCATAGGAAGGAGAGATTCACAGATACAGAGTTACAAAGTTCTGTCCTGCCGCCAGCACTACTTCTTCCTTCCTTTATTCCTAAGCAGCACCCTTGGAAGAAATCAACATGCACAATTCCAACACAGTAATACTGACTCGGTCCTTTTCCCCCAGACAGCTGCTGTTAGTGCACAGGATCACAGCTAAGGCTCAGCATTTTGCTTGGACACTGCCTCTTCGGCCACCGCAGCTCTCCAGAAAGGCTGCAGCTCTATTTACGTGCACCGGATCAACACTATCTCTGCATGGGCAGGAGAGCCAGACAGACCACGTGGGTGCTGCTTTCCCACGGAAGAAAGCTGCTGTGTGTTCCCATGCTGACCTTGCGGTTTGGAATTCCTAGGTAGCATCCATCCCTTTCCACTCCCAGCCCTGTGATCAGCAAGTGGCATCGCAAATCCTCCACATCATCACAGTGCTCTTACTGTTCAAGCCCAGCATAAACCAGACTGTAAAATTACACTGGTCTACCTTTTGTCTCCACTGCTCTTTGACACTGGCACACCTCCCAGAGCACGCACGTTTTGGTATGCTTTTCATTCCTCATCAGGCCCAAAATATTCACTGGAGAAATGTGCCCGCTCCAAAGACACAACCCAGCAAATCCCAGTGCCCCCAGGGGCTGATTGACTCCAACTCCACCCAGGGAAAATCACCCAGATCTCTGAGACTGTCCTTAATGCCATCACTGTTGGGGAGTCCACTTTACACTCACCCTTGGGAAAAAGGGATGAGGGCCCGAGTCAGCCCCAGAAATAGGTTTCCCTGCTGTGGTGGGTAGTGCCAATCTCCCAGTTGGCAGTTTGGCTGCCAACTGGCCTCCGGTGTTTCCCAACCCCCACAAGAGGCTCTGCAGCAAGAACAACGCTGTTGCCCACCCACTCGAAGGCTGCCCCAGACAGACTGTTTTCCGCTGCTTTCCACATCCCTGCCACACTCTCTGTTGCTGAGGAGCACAAGGAAGAAGCAGGCACACAAGAACAGTGTGCAAAGTGCCACCATGCACGCGAACCTTCTCTAGTCTGCCCAGTGTTTGCAGCACACACAAGCTGACCCCTCCCCTCCTCCGTAGGAAAGGGCGTGTGGGTCCACAACCCACAGCTTCACCCTCAGCAAGGCCATGTTTAGCTACTCCATCTCCCACACTCCCCCTGCCTCCCTATACCCGCAGTCCCCTCCCATAAATCTGCCTCATTTCTTGCAAACGCCTACGCAGCGAGCTTGGCGTGCTGGCTTGTCTCAAAACTCGTCGAGCCTCGTACAGGCACAGCCAACTTTTCAAGGAGGATTGACTTTTCATCCCTCACAGCCTCAAAGCTATGCAACATGTTGAGCCCGTGCTGTAACCTCTCTTTTATCACAGAATGGGTAACAAAGTTTAATTTGGATTAATTTCACGTATGGTTTCTATCAGAACCTGAAGAACCTCTGGCTGCCCTTGCACTTCTGTAAAAACATCAACTAGATCCAGGCATGAGGCTCTAGATATGGGAAGCGATGTCTCTGCCTCAAAGTTTTACAGTGCAAGCTAGACAAGAGGAATTAAAAGACGCCACAGAAATTATAAATTACAGTGCTTTGAATGTCCCACGTGCTTGTGGGAGTCTGTGGGCTGCAGTACACAGGGCAGGGATGCGCGCTTAGAGGACGGACCCCGTGACAGGTGGCAGCACACAAAAGGAGCACAACCTCCAACAGGGCCCCATGGAGGCCCTTGAGGGTCACACACACTTTGGCTGCTTGAGGCCACTTTTCCTCTCCACTGCTCTTAAGAGTGCCCAACGGGACAGGGGACACTGGGTCCAGCCAGGCAATGGCACGGTGACGTAGGCTTGCAAAACAGACAGCTGTAACACCAGGGATTGCAAGGGGCAGCCAGCTAGCTGAGCACAGCTGGTCCAAAACTTCACAGCCTGGAAGTCATCATTTAGTTTATGTATGTCAAGTGAGAGTATTTTGGCCCGTGCTGTTGTTGTATCCTTAACCCTCTGACTTTTAACTGTTGGAGCCCGCAGGATTGCCTGTTCTGGCACAGCTGGCTCCAGAGGAGCTCCACCAGCCCAGCCCAGTCCGCCCCAGGCCCTCTGTGGGGCCTGTCTCCTTGCTCCTGACTTCCAGGCCCAAAGGCTTCAGCAGCTGAGACCCCACCATCCCCTCCACATGGGGGGCAGGATCAGGATGTCCGCCTTCCTTCACAGACTACACCTCTAACATCTCATCCAGACAAAGCAGACAGCACAGGCATCTTCACCTGGGCTGTCACTGGGTCTCCAACCCTGTCAATCTCTCCCTCTCTCCAGAAAAACATACCAAGTGGGACAACGCAAAGTTGAGGTCTCAAAGCCGAAGTGTGACTTTCACTGCCTCTGGCAATGAAACTTCATCAACTGTGCTGTGTTTGCTCGCTCTGCTTATGGCAAGATACATCTTACCCACAGACATTCCAACGTCGAAGGGCAAGAGAGACAGCAAACCCAGTGCACCTCAGAGGAAAGCCGGTAGGACCCATTTCTTCCTTTTAGCGCAGAAAACCAGAGAGTATCCCCACCTACCCCACCCCAGTTTCACTCCCAAATGCATACTCTGCCAGAGCTACATGAGCACAGCTGGATCTAAGGAGGGGAAATGTTCTTCCTCCTCACATGAAACTGTAAAGCCAGGCCCTAATTGCCACAGCTACAGAAAGATGATACAGCACATTCAGTAAGAGGAATTAACTGCAGTATCACAGCCAAATTCCAATTTAGCATCAGCCCAGCTGGATACACTGTCCTAATCAACCAAGCAGCTGATCCTAACCTACTGCCATAAGTAGGCAATTTCCCTACCCCTTCAGTCCCTCCTTTCCAAAAAGAGGTGCTGCAGCACATGGGCGTATCAAGGCAAGTATCTAGAGAAACAACCCCTTGTTTCCACCACTTCTGCGTTTACAGATGCCCAGCAGCAAGATTAGCCCTGCCTAAACGTGGCAGGCCTAACGCTGCGGCCTGTTATTTTTAGGCCATGCCCCAAAGTGAAGGGAGCAGCGTAAGGCACAGATGCGTGCCAAGTACAACCTCACATCTGTTTTGACAACTGCATTTTTGAACCAGCGCTGGGCTTCACTAGGAGCAAAGTGACTTTGCAGGACAGCGCAGGATGGCACGTCAAACAGTGTCCCTTCATGGAAACACAACAGGGCAAGACCATTTGTTGCAAGAAACTCAAACACACACCAAGCACAATTATTCTTCATCAGATCTTCAAGGCATTTTTACTGATGAATGAATAAATTATCATTTACATCAAAGGCAAGATTTCCAGTTGGAGGTTGTTTACTTTCACCTCGGTCAGAGCAGCTCTGGCAGGCTAACTCAAGATACAGATGATTTACAAACCAAGCAGCAAGTGCTCGCATGCTGGGAACTGTTCAAACAGGAATAATTCAATCTTTTTGTAGGCTCACCCTGGCTAATTTGCCACAAGCTGTCTCTTTTCAGATGCTACATGAAACAAGAGGGGAAAAAAAAAACCCCAAACAAAACCCAAGCAGGATTAAGCTGGTGCATTTACAGCCAGTTCATCTACCAAGAGTTTGGGTCAGTTAGTTTTCTGCATAAAACAAATTCGTATTTTTCAGGTTCATAGAGTCAAAGGAACAAAAATTTTTCCCAGTAACCAAACATTTCTGACCGGACAAGTGTCCAGCAAGTACTTAACTAATGCAAACGATTTTCAGCCCACATGCAAGGAATGTATGGGATAATTGTAGGGCACTCTCTTCCACTGGCAATTTACAAGTACTTTTTAGGTAGCTATGGAGACGTTACAGCCTTTTTCATTTTGCTGTCATAACTAGACAGCTATTGATTTATTTGTAAAATTCCTGGGAAGAGTGGGAAGAAAGGGGGAGTTTTAAGTACCACGAGGTCTGAGAGCAAGAAGCTGAAGAAAACGGAAACCGATTTCAGATGGAGATGGCAGCACAGCGGCTCTTTGCAGGAGGCAGCCTTGAACTCCAGGTCCAGCTTTAGTAACTTCTGAGAGTAGGGAGGTAAAAATACACCACTGTGTAGCATGCAGGCCATGGAGGGATAGCCTCCCAACCAGATCCAAAAGGATCACGACTTCTAGCTACTGCTGCCATCGCCTTGCACATAAGGAGTCCCTCTCCAACCAAGGGCCTGCTGTGGTTTTGCTCCGACACAAAGCTCTCTGGAGACATGGTGGGACTCCGCCCTTGCAATCATCTTATGCTGGGCTACAAGACGTGTTCTCTCCCTCTCCATTTTATATGGAAACCTCATCTTTGGCAGGCCTTGCAGGCAATCAGTGCCTCCTGTCCACCTCCCGCAGACATTCCAGCCAGGCGACAAACGACTGGTCAAATAACCCTGCGCTTCTCTCTCTTTCCAACAGCAGCTCCAGAGCTCAGCATAAGACAAGCAAATGCTGGTCCTCAGTGGCTGATTACACCACGCTGCCCAGAAGGATACAGAGAGAAATGCCATTCACCACAGTGACATCACTATGACCAAACACTTGTGCGTACGTGGATTTAAGACAGCAGATGACAAGGGAGTCTGAAACCCGAGATACTGACCGGGAAAACACTGTGTCGCACAGATAAGGCTGTGCAAATAATCACATATTTAGGTCCCATTCAGAAACTCCCCCAGTAACGAGAACAACAGATCAGGCTGGGAACAGATTTTTCCCTTTGGATGAAACAGAAAGGAAAGCCTGTTTGACCAAAATATTTCTCTTAAATTCACCTTAGACCTAGTCACAACAATGAAGCCAGGATCTGCAGAATTATCTCTACCACCAAGCCGCAGGAAGTTTACAAGCACCACCCTGAAAACAAATCTCAGTCTCCTCATCCCCACGTAGCATTTAAAGCCTCTCGACCACTCGCCAAAAAGATGCTCTTGAGCAATGCCACAAACAGAGGGAGAGGGAGAGAGACACTGCTGCTGCAGAAGCCTCTGCACCTAGGGCAGACCTCTTACTGCTCCCTTCATGTAAGGCTCATCCATCTATGCAGCCACATCACCAATACAGCTTTGTTAATTCATGCAAAGGCTTGAAAGCAGGGAAGGATTAATCATCCTTTAAGCTTCCCAAGAAGGCTGAGGAGTGTCATTACCGCCCTCAGGGCGTATGGGTGCCACCAGCCACCATGTGTGAAAGCCCTTGGTCTAGACAGCAATGATGACACTTTCCCCACTCTCAGTGACAGAACTGCCCATGTTGACAACACCCTGGCTGCAGCTTTGCCACATCCTTCTGTGACTGATGCTACACAGCCTGCAAGGCTGCCCAGCTCCAATGCCCGCCAGTGCAGGCCTGCACCATGAGCAGGGCAGGGCAGAAACACCCCAGGGTGGCCTCAGGACTCACCCCATCCCACAGTTGGCCACTCCCAGATGTTTCTGCCATCCCATCACCACCCACAGGATCCCAGTTTCACAGCAGTACCACAAATCCTGTCGCACACCCCAGCAGGTGCCAGAGGCACGCCACACAATTACAGCATCCCTGTGCTGTGGGGCACAACACAGCCTGGCCTCCGCTGCTCCTGCTGCATGCTTCCCTCTGGGGCACTGAGGTAGGTGGGGGGACACATCTGCACCCCCTGCCCAGCAGCAGTCTTCCCACTCACTCAGGAATACAGTGCCACATGACACACACCTCCCTAGGGTCCCCCACCAAAACAGGCTCCTGTCCTCCCGAGGAAGGGTGGCAGGCAGAGACATGCATTGCCCCATGGTGCCCAAATTCCTGGTAGTGCTGCACATCCCGAGGAAGCCCCTGAAGACACATTTCTGTGTCAGCACCATCAGAGATTGCAGTGGTCCTGCCTGGTCCTACACAGGAGGCCCAACACCAGCTCCAGGATTAGTAAGAAAACCTCCAAGAGGATACTTCTGGTTAGGTCCTTTTAATTACATGTTTCACATACAGGGGAAAGTGTAGACCAGGGTAAGCCACTATATGCTCTTTTTGGAGGAGGGGAAAAACCCCACAAAATAGAGGAAAAAATCCCAGCCAAAGACAAAAATATCTTCTTTGTTGAAATAAGAAAAACAGGTTCTTAGAGCCAAATTAAGCTTAGCCAAGAAACATAAATATGCATTTCTGAACCTTCCCCTGATGTTTCCTTTACAAATACAACAAATTAGAAGTGCTGTCACAAGTTAAATAAGCTTCAGCTAAGTGGAGAAAAATAAAGAAAAAAATCCTGATTGCTGTAAGATCCAACTGACAAGCCTTTTCAGGCCTGCTCTGAACCAAAACCAACTTCCCAGAGATTTTAATTAAGAGTAAGAAATAGCCTCCTTTGCTTAATCCTGTTTTGGAAGCAGGACAGAGGATACTACAACAAAGCTAGCACCTGAACCCACCAGGAGGCACGTAGCTTACCCTATGGCTTTCCTGGAGATTAGCTGCTCAACACACCCACCTCCTCATGAAGAGGACCTTTGCTCCACTGCGTGTATAGTCGTGGGCAGGAATCTGGAACAGTTGGTGTGCCTTGGCTGCTCCAACATGTCCTTATACCCCTCCCTCTGTGGAAGCCACTAACCCACTGGAATTGTCTGTAATACACACCCTGTTCCAGGAGAACAACCATTCGCACTCAGACTTTCAGAGGAGCCACCAAGGATGGCCACTTCAGCCTCCACCTGCAAGGTGAAGGTGTCCCCCTCACAGCACAGAGGGGTGCCCAGGAGGTAGGATACACAAGGGACCTGTCAGTTAGGGTGTGGAGCACCTTGCATTACCTGGATGGGGTACCTGCTGCAGGTCAAAGCGCCAGGAATGCTCTCTGGTCCCACACAGCCACATCCACGTCCCAGCCTGCACCCCCCCTCGCACCCTGCAGCTTTAGGAGGCAGCAGCACGCTCCCCACCAGGCCTGCTCCCAGCCCTCCTCTGAGATGGACAAAAATGAACCCAGGCTACATTTCAGCACAGACTTACAAACCTAAACCAGGGGGGCAGAGGAGGCGCTTCGAATCCAGAAGAAAAGCTTCCAACATAAGGCAGGAGGAGACAGCTGCACAGATGATACCTACCAACATACCCATTCATGCTCAAGCTGAGGAGATGCCAATAGGCTATGCACTCCCTCTCCCTGCCAGCACCTTGTCTCCACAGCACTTCTTCCATACGAGCAGACTACCCAATCCAAGCCTAAGGGAAAACAGATTCCGGCAGCGTCTGTATGACCACAGTGATCTTCACAAACCCATGCCAGCTGTGGCCTTGCTAAGCTGTACAGCACCCAAGACCACAAGTGCTACAACTGTGTGGGATAACAACTATTTTCACAAACACAGAAACAGCTCAATGCATTTATTTTTACTTTTTTGTTTTTCTTTTTTACAATGAAGATGCTTTCCCTCACATGCTCCTCAAGACAGACGTTAATTATTAGCACTACACTCTGCAGAACCTTAATCTGATCCTACAGACACCCTCATGTGCCAGTGTGATGTCAAAAAACATAGAGAACAGCTTGCAAAGGGCCTGTGTGCTCTTTTCCCCATCCCTCACACTCCTTGTGATCTGGGCTAGTCTAAACAGTCAACATCCTTCAGCAGTGCTTGGACCCTTCCTGTGTTTTGCAAAGGCTGGATTTCTGTCTAACCTTCAGACATGGCTACAGCTAGTGAGTACCCATGCTTTAGAGAGAAATATCAAGCTGAGACCTCAGTAAAACACCCACCTAGACTCTCAGGATCTTATGAATGGACTTGAAGTTCCCTGAACAATAGAGGTAACTAGAAATTAAATTTTGCTCAGATCAAGACCTACACCATGAAAAGACACTCAGCAGCACAAAACAGACTGTCTAAGCCCACTCAGCAAACCCAGCATATGTTCAAAGCATCTGCAAGAACCTCCAACGAAGCTCTGTGTCTACAGCAACCACATTCCTCCTGCCCTCTACCTGCAGCATCCCTTGGACATCAGGTAGCCAGAGGTACAGCACGGGCCACAAAAAGTACAGTGAACAGCACACAGGCTGCAAGCCACAGCTTGGTCACTCCTCTAAGCCCAAGCAGGACCATAAACCTTTAACCACACTTCACCACTGCGGAGAGACCAGCTCTGACAGTTTTTGAAACTTCTGCACCAAGGGGCAAAGGCCAGACCAAAGAGCCTCCCAGTCAACCTTCCTTACAGCAAGGAAAGGTGCACTCATCATTAAGGACCTTCCTTCTGAATTTTAGAGCTTGGCCTGAAATCCTCAGGACTCCCGTTGTGCCAGGCTGAGCCCCTCAGCCAGTGAGCACCCAGCCACAAAGCTGGGTAAGACTGAGACCCCTGTGGCCATACAGACAGAGCACATGGACAGCTGTGCGCACAGCTGCCACCGCAGCAGTGAAAGGTAACACACCCCCCCTCCCCCCCTCCATCCCCTATCCCCACAGCCAGATCCTGGTGCTGGTTTGGTAAACACACACATATTCTTGTTTCTGTCATTCCTAAGAGAGAACTACAGGGGAAAGACTTGGAAATGAGGAGGTTGGGGAGGGTGGGGAGAGGGGACACAGATGACTGTTCAGCAGTTTGTCTTCACAGTATTTTTCTGTTACCAACTAAAAACTGCATATGACAACCACTGCAATGCCCATGAACTATCTGGGGTTATAATCTACATTCATATATAAAATATACCCTGTACATTTTCCCTAGTTTTTTTTGTTTTGGAATCGATCAGACTGAGAAGATGCATGTAAGACCAAACCATTACCATTTCCTCTTATTTGGACACATCTGTTACAGAGCAAGAAAATAAAACTGCTCTCCCGAATCCAGAAGCCACAAGAACTCTTTGATTTAAAACGTGCTGAGTCATGGGAGCAGTGATCAGATTTTTCTGATCCCAGACATAATTAGACAGCTGCCTTTGACAGCACAGAGATTCTCCAGCTTAAGAGTTCAGATGCTACAACAGCCGGCGCAAGTCTCAGCACTAAGCTTTCTGCTAATCATAGAATCACAGACTGGTCTGGGTTGGAAGGGACCCCAAGGATCACAGAGCTCCAACCCCCCTGCCACAGGCAGGGCCACCAACCTCCAGGCCTTGATCTACACAAGGCTGCCCAGGGCCTCATCCAGCCTGGCCTTGAACACCTCCAGGGACGGGGCATCCACCACCTCTCTGGGCAGCCTGTTCCAGCACCTCACCACTCTTTCTGTAAAGAACTTCCCCCTAATATCTAACTTAAACCTTCCCTCCTTTAGCTTTAATCCATTCCCCCTTGTCCTGCCAGCGTCTCCCCTTGTTTAAAAGTTGATTCCCCTCCTGCTTGTATTTAGGAAAAAGCCTATAAAGAAAGATGAGCGCACCAATCAAGTTTTGGAGCAGCGTACTTGATCTTGGAGCCTTTTGTTCACAGATGGCATTCCATAGTTTTTTATTTATTTCAGGAGTTACACACTGTGCCTCCTGGAAGTGTGATTACCATCGAGATGTATGCAAATGGCTGCTTAAAGTCACACTTTTTGTTATTTTTATCTTACCTCAAACACAACAAGCTGGAGACTGCTTAAATGGACCCTGGTCCTGGTTCTCTGACACAACTTGCACTGCTAAATGATGCAGAGCAGCTAGGGGAAGGCAATCATCCTTATCTTTAACACAAAGTAGGGATGCAGGTTTCCAGCCCAGTGCTGGACAGGAGAGGGGACTTCCTCCCCAAGTATTCTCCTGTGATATGGGGGAACCAGGGTTTTGCACCTCCCAGTGTTTTTAGCAAGATTCAGACTTGCACCAGGCTTTTGAAGTAAGAACAATTCTGGTCTTCACAAGGGGCCATTCCTCAACGTCCTGAGTTGACATGTAGGAGAAGATGCAACATTCAAGGAACAAGGGTGAAATTTAACAGCAACCCCCCCCGAAAGCACCTGTGATGAAGAGCACTCTGATGAAGCGTTACCTCTGCCAGCCCAGAGGGGCCAAGCACAGGACTCCCACCCAGGGGACATATGGGATTTGTGCAGGTATTGCACAGCCCAAGTCCTTCCTAAGTTCTCCACCTGCCTCCCCCATTAACAATGCAGATGGCCTGGGCAGGGGCAAGAAGAAGAAAGTCTACAGCCACAACTGGCTGCAAGACCTGTATCTAAATATACTTCCACTGAGGAGAGAAATCAGCTCTTTCCAGAATTGGTTTATTTTGGCCTTTTGACAGAAACAGAAGCAAAGCTGTTGGAAAAAGGATAGAGCTTTAACCCACCGCACTTCCCCCTTGTACAGCAGAAGTCACAGAGGAACAAAGCACTCTGGAAGCTAAAGGATATTGGGAAACCATATATGCCCACAGCAAGGGCAATACACATCATGGGCAAGCAACTGCAAATCCAGCATGATGACTGAATTGTTCATGGAAAATTCCAACCTTTAAGCAGAAATAAAGCACTATCTTGGCAGCAAACGCTACGAGAAAAATAACAAACAGCTAGTATCCTCAGCCCAAGCTGAACCAACACACAAGTCAACTTGTAAGAGGTGGGGAAGGGAAAAAAACAAAAATCAGGAGAGGGAAAAAACAGAGTCACCATTTCCTGCGCCCCAAGGCGTGTGCACATCCGAGCACCCTCGCTAGGGCACTCAGAACAAGGAGATCCAAAGCAGAGGTGCCACCAGAGACCCAGAGATAGATGCTACGACTTATTAGGGAGATCATCTGCTAAAAGGTGCCTGAAGTTGGAAGCATGCAACAAGTGCAGAAGATAACCTCAAGGCAGGAGAAACGCTGTCCTCCCAAAGAAGGACTGAGCTTTAATTCTGGACTGGATGCTGACTTTTCCAAACATTTGGCAAGAGATGCAATGTCTCTGGAATAACACGGAGTCTTTCTTATGCTACTCAAAGATTACTGCTTGTAAACCTGCCATCTTCAAAGAGCTGTTTGAACAGCAGACGTCTTTGATTTCCGAAGCTGCCGTTACATGGGCACCCTTTCTCCATGCAGAGAGCACCTGTTCAGCAGTCAGCTTTTCAGCACTAACAGCCTCCTACCCAGAGATGGGGAAGGCCGGTGCCCGAGCCCTGCTCAAACCAAAAAAAGAAGTCAGCACAAATGCAAGGATGGGCACAGGGTGGGTGAGACCCCGGCACGGCGCATCTGCTACGGGGACGCTGCAACACCCCGCTGAGGCTCTGGGTGCACAAACAAATTACAGTAAGGCAAGACAGGGTGGGAGTTTACACCAGATGCTAAATAATAAATGCTAAATAAATGTCTGGGCATAAACACGAGGCAAGGCAGTACAGTTCTACCTCTCCTGGGCTGGATCCAAGCACAGAGTCGCTAATGGGATGACTAATGGGATCTCACAATTACAAATGGGGGGGGAGGGGGGGTGGGAAGGGGAGCTGTGTTCAGCCGATGCACAGGAAGGCACTAAGTGGTTTTACTTATGAAGGTATTAAGTGTTTTCACACATTCTTAATGCACAGCTGCATGCACAAGCTCCACGCAAGAAGAGTGAGCGCAAACCTGCCTGAACCTTCCAGCAAACCTGTTCTTTGCGTTCATAAACTTACAGCTGTGGCCTGGCCAGACAGAAATGTGTCAGGTCATAACTGTAGGGCTTTAAAGAACCAAGGTAACATGGGTTTTGCTTTGAAACCTGAAAATAACAAAGGTAAGTACAAGAAGCAGCTGTCTCAGGTATACCAACCCAACTTGTGTATCACCATTTACAAGCCGAGCCAGAGGTTACCAGCACCTTAAGGAAGAACATGCAAATACAGCAGTGGGACAGGGGCTTTACTGACCACCTTGAGCACAACAGGAATTTCCAGGATGCTCTATTACCTCCCTAAGTCCTGTGTAATAGCTGAGCTCTTACATTCTCTGTTAAAAACTACTGCGAACTAGTGGACTCACCATTCACAGCCATTTTTAAATTTTATTTAATTTTTTTTCCCCACACTCCTCTCACCCCGCATCACAGGAGTCAGGGAAACATTCCTGGACCATCTTCTACCAGATCTGCGATCCTGCAACCTCTCAGCGCTCCCCCCACCCTCACAGAAAACACATAACGCAAAGCACAACAATTAGTCAGTTATTCAAATGAGTTTACAGCAACACTATCTTGTCCTGAGTAAGCAATCACACCAGTGTCAAGCAAGTGACTAAACCTCCTTCTGTTTTAAACCTCTTCAGGGGAAGGATTTTTCACCTGATGGAAACTGTTCCTTGAAGCACTGAAAGGCAGAAGCCTCACTGAAACCCTGTTTGGATGGATTCAAGAGGCACAAAACCTCGTGAAAAATGTGGTACCGTGCACCTCAACACACAGCGCTGCTGCCATCCAGACCCAAGCAGCGAGTAGAGACCAGACTTTGTCCCCCTCATCGCCACTGAGCAGTGGGACCAGACACGCCAGCAGCACCTGGAAACCTCAGTCTCCTGGGAATGACTGCAATTTCAGGAACGTTAACAATTATCCTCATGTTGACACAGGTCACAAGCAGAGTCTCCCCATACACCTCCACAGATGTTTTCATCAGGAATCCTGTTCCTCCCTGCAACGTGTTTCACACTGCATGGGCAGTGCAACCCCAGACAGAAATAGGATCTAGCATCTATGTAGGGGAAAAATAGAGGACATTCACCACAGCTTTCTGCCTCATGTGACATCCCTGGTTTCAGAGCGCTCCACCCTGCATTTCAAACAAGCAGAAACGTTACTCACCCATGTTTTTTTCCAGAGCACGGATGCGCTGCAGATACATGTGCTCAGGACACATCAACTGAAATATTCTTCAGCAGAACTCTTAAACCCAGAGCCAACCAAGCAAATGGATGTAAAACCAGGGCAAAACTCACCAAAAGGCGAGGGAGCACTTGAATCTGGACCCATGCATTTTGACTCTGACTTTTGCCAACACCTCATTTAAGAGGGTTACCGTGGTGCTGCATAACTAGTGCTTTGCTCATCGGTGGAGCGCCTCAAAGTAAGAGCAATGCTGCTGAAGAGGGAAGCTGCTCCTAAGGGCACCGCTCCACAGCCAGGCAAACACGTGGAGCTCCCGCTGCCTCTGGGGAAGAGAAACATCCACTTCGTACTCCCGGCCCAGGAACACTGACCGTAGTTTACGAGCAGCGGAGCACACAGGAAGTCTCTCCGGCAAACGGAACAACTCCCTCTGCTTCCAGGGGCTGATCTATCCCACACAGCTTTTCAAGAAGTTGTGCTAACTTATTGTCAAAACTCCCCTGGGATGGGTTCCAAGCCAAACTAGCGAGCACTTCAGCTCTTTAATTTCTCACTGTTGTGAAGAATTCAAGAGACCAAAACGCCTGCTCCGTTTGGAAGGGAGAGTTTAAGCAGATTTCAGTTTCCCTGATTTCTGGGATACCTCTTGACCTGACCCACCGTGCCACCTCACTGAGCACACCGGTTTTACTGAAACCTGTGCTTGTGCTGTTTATCCTAATTGCAAGTCACTTTTGTCCCTCGCAAAGTTAAATCCTCAAGCTACGGCTGCTACCTTTAATAGAAGCAATAAATCCGGAGTTGGCATAGCGAAACATCTTCCTCTCAGATACTCGATCATGTAAGCACGGGGAATATTCTCACTCTGTGACCCATTTTTGCTGTTTACTTTTTGGCATGCAGAGACGCTCCTATTGCTCAATCGTGCTGCCACTGCAATACATACCAGAGCTTACACATTGTGCCGTTGGTAGTATCTGCGCTTGGGCCAAAATAAGGAGCGCCAGCAGAGTCTCTGAAGGCTCAGGCACGGCCAAGCCCGACTCCTAAACACTTCATCTGTGTTTCCGCACGGGATCGGCAGCGCTGGGCTTCCATGAGAGAGCACACACAGGTCGTTGTACCACAGGGAAGCGTTTAACGCCATAGCCTACTCCCCCCTCCCAGAAATAACCGCACCGGCATAAAGCACCTTTTCACTTGCCACAGCTGCACCCCGGCCAGGGTGTGAGCTGGCACAGCTACTTGTGGTTTTTTATAAGTCACAGACCTAAAAGAAACAGACCTAGAAGAAATAATTGCAGGATGTAAAGCCCAGGCCTTAAATCAAAACACGTTTGTTAGTTCAAGATAAAACAACCCGAGTTTTCGCAGTTACTTGCGGCTGACGCCTGAAAAGATTAACCCAGAGAGAGCCTACTTCTCCCCAAAATTTCCCTGCAAAGCCACGCCAGGCGCAGCACATCTCTCAGTTACAGAAGACCAGCAGCTAACTACCGACCCTCCCTCGGAAGCTGCCCTCCTTCCCCCTCCCAGCCAGGGAGCCCCTCACGCAGCCCCAGCGCAGAGGACCGGCTGTTTTTTCGGCAGGGTAGAAGGGAAGCCCCTCGTCGCACCCTGGCCGCCCCCCGAAAGCTGCCCGCTTCCCGCACGGCGCTTCCCAGAACAGGCGGCGGGCGCTCCCGAAGCGCTCCCAGCCCACGCGTGGGGCGCGCAGTCCCCGGGACAGGGAACACCCGCTGCCCACAGGCGGGAGAGGCGGACCGGGCCCATGGCGGCGGGGAGGAGTCCGCCCCGCTGCGGCCCTCACGGCGCGGCGGGAGCCGTCGGTGCGCGCTTCTTGCCGCCGCCGCCGCCGCCAGGCTGCCCGCCGGGAAGGTGTACGGCGGGAGTTCATCCCGCCGGGACACAAAGTTGCCGCAGTCGGGCTCGGTTCGGTTTCGGTGAGCGGAGCCGAGCCCCGGAGCTCCCCAGCGCGCCCCTTACCTGCGCCCAAACCCCTGCGGGCCCTCCCAGGGCGGCCGCACCTCCGCCTCTGCCGGCTCCAGGCAGCCCCCGCCGCCGTCCGGTACGCGCCGCTCACCGCCCGCCCCGTCCCGGCCGGCCCCGCCTACGCCCCGCCCCGGACCGCCCGCGCCCCCGCCTCGCACACGGCGGCCAAGACCCAGCGGGGCCGCGGCGGGCCGGGCCGCGCCGGGCACTCGCTTCGCTCCCCGCCCCCGAGGCCGGGCCTCCCCGACGGAGCGGGCGGCAGCGCCGGGCCGGACAGGAGCCCTGATTGGGCCCGACGGCAGTCACTCGGCGCCGCCGGCGGGCAGGGGGCGGGGCGGGCTCGGCGCCAGGGCCCGGGCCGGAGTCCTCCCGTGCGGCCCTCAGCTTCGGCCCCGCCCGCAGCGAGACGCCCGGCACGCCCAGCCCGACGGGTGCATCCGGAGGCGCCTCCCGCCGCCGCTCCCGGGTCCTGGGGCGGAGTGAAGGGCAGGGCAGAGCCAGCCTCCCGCCGGCCCGTTTTCCCGGCCTGGAGTGGGATTGGGGCAGCCGCAAATCCCCGAGGCCTCGCACCGGGGATGCGCTGGAGGGCGTCCCGCTTCCTGCCCGCCTTCGCGCCTCGGCACCCGGCCGTCGGGCGGGCCGCAGCTCTGCCCTCCGACGCTGGATGGAAAGAGCCTGTGTGATCGCCCAGCGTGCTCCTTGGGAAGGGAAGGAGGGAGGGGTGGGCTGGTGGCAGCTGCCTGAGCAGGAGCAGCCCCGGGCCCACAGCTGGAAGGAGACCTCACACCTGCTCTTGGAGCCGTGTCCGCTGTGGAAATGGACGGGTGCCATCCATCTGGGCATCTCGCCGTCTGAAAGGAGCCATGCCTTTGCCTCTTGCATGGCAAAAGGGTCGGCAGAGGCCCGAGAGATTGTGCCTTCAGCAGTGGAGCCACGCGGAAAGTAGGGGACCCGGAGGCTCAGCTTGGCGGCCAGATCCATCCAGCTCCTAATTTTGAGTTGACACAATGATACAAAACTGTTTAGGGTTTTTTTTAAATCTTTTTAGTTAATTTCAGCACTTTTCTTGCCCCTCTTCAAAGTCTGGGTTAGACAAAACTCCATGTATTGGGTTTGTATATAGAATAAATTACTCAGTTATACTTTGCAACCATAACTTAGAAGTTTCCATTCAAAAACATGTTGAAAGTAAGTATTTTCAAAGGTGCCACTTGCGGTTTGTCAAATTGATTCAAAACACTTCTTTCTGGCAAGTCACCAGCCCCTCACCTGTGGCTGGCCACACAGCTGTAGTGAGTCTGGGGTTCAAACGGGGGGAGCTAACGTCTAGGCCACAAGAAGAGAAATGCACGTGGCCATGAAGTTAAAAATTCCCAGTTATCTTTGATACTGTCTATTCTTTGTGCTCCTGTTTCAAAACTTTGGGGGAATAACTATGGTTTGCTGTAGCATCAGTTGCTACAACTGGTCTTTTTTCACCGTTTCCTCTCATCCTCATCCAATGTCCAGGAAGTGTTACCGCTTTGCTGTCAGCTGATGGGTGGTGAGAGCCAGAACAGGACACTCAAATCGGGCACTCTGGGCCTCCTGAAATGGCTGCAGTTGGATTTGCCCAGTGACAAGTGCTTGGCACACGTACTGATCCTAGCTGAGGTCTGATACTCATCAGCCTGGTTTTTTTTTTGGGATTGACTCTTCTGTTGATTCCTGGTTTTTACACTTCAGCTGAAAGTGAGGATCCTTGCTAAAGAACCCAATGCATTGGGGCATTCCTTAGTCAGGGTGGCGTGTGAGTGAGATCTCTCTGAAAACAAATCTGAGCTGACAACTGTTTGAATTCTTTCATCAAAGAAAATACCTTTGCGAGTTAAGGCAAATCGCTGATAAGGCTTTCTGGCTTGCTTATCTCTGATCTCCCAAAATAGCTTAGCCCTTTTTGCTCCAGGCTGATGTGCAAGGAAAGGTTGATTTTCTCCACCTTGGTGAAAAGGCAGCAGTGCCTGAGAAGGCAAACATCTCCCTTGCTCCTGCTGTGAAGGCCGAGGGAGGTTGTAACAAGTAAGAGCATTTTCCAACATTCTTCACTGCTTGAGGAGGTGAAGGGAGAGAGCTTTTCCCTCACTTTGCAGTGGGAACACGTACCGTCTCCGTGGTTACAATCAATAAATGGCATTAGTCTGAGTATTTCAAGAGCTGTCAGAGAGATTTTGAGGGCACAGCGTACGCCCTCTTACACGATCTTCCTCAGGTGCCGCTTCGAGTCTTCCGCACGTTCACAGCACAACTAGGGACTCGGTGTTGCAGCGCAGCTGTTGTTCAGCTGGATCAGTGGGGGTGAGCAGACCGGCTCTGAGCCCCCACGATGGCTGGCACAAAGAGGAGCAGAACCGTGCCCCCCCCACTGGCAGGGACTCACAGGATAAGCCCCTTGCAGAACAGCGAGGAGCAGCACTCCTACTAAACCTGCAGTGCATCTATTCCGGGGTTCTGCCTGTACAGTGACAAGCAAAGCCCAGTTTTTAGTGGGGTTAACCTCGCTACATTCTCACAGGTGTTACTGTCTCACTCTGTATGGTTTAAGTAACTCACCCCGGCTAACTGGGGAGCGTTAAATGACTTGTAGCGATCCACATTTCAACTTGTTCTGGAAGTTCTCTGGTTTTAGCAGCATGATGGCCATTAGCCCCACACCTCAGTACCAGTACTAGCTCAGGCAGGGCCCTGAAATGCAATAGTGAGTCGTGTACATCGCAGCCAACTTTTAATTATTTTTTAAAAAATTAATTTTACAGCACCTCATTGGGCCTCAGAATTTTTCCTTTAGACCAAACCCACTTCCCAAAATACAGCAGCTGAAAGAGTCAATGGATCTGCTCCCCAAAGGGTTCCACACCCAGGCTGTGCTCGGCTTTTATTTCAGGACAGCTCAGAAAGGGGATTCTGTGAGTCGCTCTCTTTATTCCCAGCCAGCCGTTAACCCCGCAGCTGAGCCGGGGTGTTTTCAGGTCAGGTCTCCACCACCGAGTCTCCTGGCACCGTTGTGTCAGCCAGAGCTGTGATAAGATCCTTTTGAAGGAGAAGCTGTGCCAGCAACAGCACCTCGCACAGACGCAGGTACAAGCGGAGAACATTGTCGCTATTGTCCGGGCAGCTTATTTCACTCGAGGAAGCTGGAAGTCACTCCCTCAGCAAAAGCAGGGGTTTACTGTCAGAAGCTGCCTTCCTGCCTTGGAAATGTTTGGCTTTCTGGCCAACCATTGTAGCTGCACTGCTGAGGCTGTGCTGGCTCTCAGCTACCTGCAGCCTCCCGACTGATACAGCGCTCGACGGAGCTTCTTGTTTCAGCCAGCACCTCGAGTATGACACTCTGTTCAGTCCTGGGACAAAGCACTGCACAAACAGTTCCTAGCTGTCAAATCAATGGTTTAACCTCCCTCCTAGTGTTTAAATTTCCCTTCAGTCCTTTCCTAAATAGGAGAGGAGAAGTTCAGTGCCAAAAGGACAGCAGCCTAAGTACAAAATGCCCCCAAACTGTACCCGCCGATACGGTGAAACCTCAGACTTCAGCTATTCCATCCCCTGAGCCTTCCTGCAGCCAAGGTTTTGAAAGCACTGTAAGGAAAGCCCTGCAGAGTGAACCTGCCCCTGAACTGACAGAAGGGATGCTGCGCCAGCCAGCCAGCTCTGTTCTGGGCTGAAGTGCTTCACCGTGAGCAGTTTCTCTCCAGAATTTCTAGCTTAAACCCTCCCAGAAGGATGAAGGCCAGAAGGAACAAATGACCAATCTGCTCCTGCACTTGGGATTGTTTTGGGTGCCCCTCATCCTCTGAGGTGGGGTTTCCAGGTGCAAATCTGCAGTGTAAGGGTTAGGAGAAAAAATTGTCTGGGAAGAATAGTCCTGAAGGGCGAGTTGTCCTGAGTATCCCAGAAAGTGCTGAAGAGAAGATGCCTCTTGTGTAGTCCCTGCTGTCTTTGGTAAGGTGCTTGGTGTGGCCATTGTTTCCAGCCCAGTGAGATGACCAGTCTCAAGCATTTTAGCTGTGCAATTAGCCCCTGAAAACCTGAAAAGAATAAAGCAAACCCAAGTTCTTTCTCAAGCAAGCTAGAAAACGTCCCATAAAACTTTACATGCCCACAAGGGTAAAAAAGTAATTAGCTGGAGGGACTTCTCAAGCCTGAATGCTGAGAAGAAAATCAGAGATGTGTCAGTGTGGACTCACAAAAAGTAATAATTCTGAGGAGAAGCTGCTGCAGTTTTTATGTAAAAGGTATGCAAGGGAAAACCTCCAGGCGTGAGGAATGCATACACATGCAGTGGCCACAGCTTAGCTGTTGGGGTGTCTCAGATGGGCTTTATCTTCCTGTTGCTTTGAATGATTGCAGTCGTCAGAAGCAGGAAAGCAGCAACCGCAGTTGGAAAGCTTCACATTCTAAAATTCCTGCAGGCCTACAAGGCATTATTTCTCTTTCCCTGGAGGTCTCCTGCTCATTAGTGTAGCTGTACCTGTACCTTAGCTGGGCTGAAATCCTCATCAGGTTCGTGCACGCACAGTGTTCACTGCATTCTCTCCGTCTCTGTGTTGGCAGATGATTCTCAAGCTCAGGAGCTGGGGTACTTGGTGAAGATGACTGCTTGATTCAGAGCTAGAGAACAGCCCTTTGGATACTCAAAGTGTTTAGCTTCAGGCGCAGGAGAGAATGTTCAACAAGTTAGTAGTGGTGTATAAGAGTAGTCAGAAACCAGCCTATAGGTAGTGGTGCTTTTGCGGATAGATCTCGCTGTGGCATGTACCAGATAAGCACATCTCCATCGAAATGCACACAGGCAGCTTGCAAGTGATCCCCCAGCAAGGCAAATACAAATACCTGAGTCCCTGAAGTACTGAAGAATGTTATCAGAGAAAAGCAGGAATGGTGGATGCAGCAGGACATAACGACCCTGCTAGAAACTCAGTTTGTAGCATCTGCCTAATCCAAAGGAGACTTCTTCTGGATGCAGACAAATTCATCCCTTGTACAGCTCACACGTCTCACCTGGACGCTGCCCTTCATCTATGGTGGTGATGACATCCTACCCCTCAGCTTCTGTGCCCCTACCACTGGGATAACTCTCACTATTTCATTTCCCACTAGTTCTGATCTCACACTGCTGTTTTGCCTGGCCCTGTTTACATACAGACACAGCCTTGGCACCCTTTCCTTCCTTTCAGAATGACTTTCACATTCCCCTCCCCTAAGGCAATGTGTGAATTTTTTTCCTTGATTTTTTTTCCCCTCAGTTTCTTAAACACTCATCCAAGCACATCTCTAGCTTCTCTTAGTTCTCAGAGCCCTTTTAACAGGGCTTTCCACCACGTGCCTTTCTTCAGAGCATCTCAAAGCCTGCATCCTACCGCACGGAAATTCTTCTCTCCACCGTGCCAATGAAGAAGACAAGGGATGAAGAGGCAGAGGATGTGTCTGAATTCACACCATGACCCCACACAGAGTCTCCTGACCAAACCTCTGAGCAAGACAGTGCGTTGCACAGCACAGAGCAGCTGAACAGCCGCATTCACGCCACCCAGTCCCTCTGCTGCACAGCTGCCAGAAGCAGCCATGGTGCCATCCGGGCCCTGCTTCCAGAGCCACAGATATCTCTGCCTGGCACACTGTAGACATAACTGTAGTGACTTACTGCAGGTCACACAGGGAGTCAGTGTCAAAGCCAGCTCGCTCAGCTGGCCTTGGGCCTCAGGCTTTAAGCGGCCTTGAAGAGTGGAAAACAATGCTGGTCCAGACATTCCTGAAATACTAGGGTCATGAAGGCGGCAAGGGAAGGCGACAGCATCCTGCCTCAGTGCAAGTGGGAACTGCATTTGCTTCCCATTTCCAAGAGCCGGAGGTATGTGCACCTTGTTTGTTCCTGGACTGACTTCGGAAATGCATTTTGCTGGTGACTCGGGAGGGGGGGGGGGGGTAAGCCAGGAAAAGCTCTCAGGCTGAGTCACCCCAGGTGCTCACAGGGTTGGGAAGGGATGCTTTCAGGTGGCAAGCACCAAGGCAAGCTGATCACTCAAAATCACCAACTGCTTCTGCTCTAGAGAAACAAGAGGTGGTAGGCAAAAATCTCAGGGGCTGACGAGGACAGTCACCAAGCTGTCTGGCTGTATCAGTCAGCATGATGCTTGCCATGCTCTGAGCAAAGTGACAGACAACCACAGAACAGGGATTATTTTATTCTGAAAGAAAGAAGAGAGAAACGTGGAAAAAAACAGCTCGGAGGGGAGTGCAAAGGTGATGGTGCTCACCAAAGTAGCTATCAGTTTTGGTGGGTTTCTCTCTCCAGAGATCTTACACCTTCTGAATGAGGAGACTGCAGCTTTCATTCACAAAAGATACCTATAATTTAAGGTTAGAAAAAGCACCAGAGTGATCTTTATTCTCCACGTCACTTGCAAGCCCTGTCTTTCTGTGTTAAGGATAAGTAGAACAGGAGACAAGGAGGTTTTCTTGAAGTGGGGAGAAAGTCAGATGCGAGTTAGTATCGCTGACGTGAGTGGTTATAAATAGAACTTCACTGAGCCTATAGAGCTGAAAATATTTACATTATTTACCTAAAAAAAAAAACTATTTGAGGACCATTAATGGGACAAACAACGGGGAAAAAGTTAAGATCACACTGCAAAACATGTATTCAATGAACTGCATTTCAATGATCAGCTGGTGAACAGAAGAAATAGTTGCCTCTTCCCGTTAGAAAAGTGTCTGAACATCTTACTGAAGTTATTACACAGACAATTTAGATGTCAAAACACGTCTTCAGGTTGCATTTATCCAACAGCGTCTCTTAAAGCCAGTTAAATGTTTTAAGTCCCATCCCAGACAAAGTGCTGGTTTTGCCATTTTGAGAGAAACAGAGCAACACCATTTGAGATGAAAAGATGAATATTTGGGATTTTCATGAAATTAAATATCCCAAGACCAGCAGCTAAGGAAAAGTATATGAAAACCAGAATATAAACACTGAGCCATCACCTGGGAACACACTAATGGGTCTGTCCACCGCTCAGCCAGGCCCAAGCAGCACTGACCCAGCGAGGAGGTGAAGGTTGGGATGGGTGCACAGCAGCACCCAAACAGCACGGCAGCACTGCTGGGCCCGTTGAGCTCTACCTTCTGCACTCTTTTTAGTTACCCTGCTGCCAGCTCAGCTCCTTCATGGGGACGAGGCGGGCAGGCTGGGTGCAGCACAGCTTGCAGAAGCCAGCAGGCTTGGGAGCGGTGAAAGGTGAAACCTGTGCCAGAAAACAGAAGAGCAGAGCATGGAAAACGGGCGAGCACAACAAAACAGCGTAAGGGTGGATGAGCCAATGCGCATCTCAGGCGAGGTTAATTATAGCCAGAGTCTAATCTTGCTGGAGATGGAAGGCACACCTCCCCTGGCAGCCGGGCTTCATGAGAACACCTGCGGCTGTCACGTCTGGTTGGCTGGACGCCGTGGTGCAAAATGGTTTTACTAGCCCTATCAGCTCATTAATGCACAATTTGCTAATGCACGAGAGCGGGAGGGCTGGGATCCTGCATCCGCCCTCCTGTTGTGGCAGTTTTGTCTCTGTGCCAAAAACTTCTCAGAACATGCTTAAAGAAACAGCTCTCCATTAGTTCAGGTAACAGGGTGCCAGGCTTCATCGAGACCTCTGAGAGCTCAAGCTCAGTTTCAGTGAGAAGTGCCGTGTCCATCTTCTATGAAAATGTATTTGGTTCCTAAAAGAAATATTTTATCTTAAAAAGATTCATAAAGAAAGTTTCAAATTGAAATGATCAAAGTTATTGTCATTTCTTTGGATGAAATATCCATGAATATCCGTGGAAATATCATCCAAAGAAATGACAATAACTTCGGATGAATATCCATGGATATTTCTTCTAATCCTGGGTTCAGTAAAGAACTGTTTAAGTATTTACAAATAACTTACTCTCCAGTTCCCCTCACCTAGATGGCTTCTTGCATACCTGCATACAGCACTGATGTATTTGTACGAAAACCACCTTAAAATTCAAACAAAAATGCCAGGAAGTTCAGATACGAAGCCTTTAATTCATACACAAAACACGTGCAAGGAACATTCAAAGGAAGTTCCGATCCATCTTAGGCATCCGAGGAATGATGTTTTCACATTTAAGGTAAAACAGGAGTCAGAAGTAACTTTTGTCTTTTGGCAAGTGTTTTGCAAACATAAACATCCCCCTTAATCTTTGGCAATCAGGACTTTAGAGTGCATGGTATTTAAAAATCTTGTTTTCTTTTAAAGACGATGCATATGCTTTTACATATACATAAGTAAATGCTTAATCTGGATTCATTAATAATTCAATAGCCTACTTAAGACATAAGCCTATTTAAAATCAAGTGTTCTGTTCTTACACTAGATATTAAACATAAGTTTAATACATATTTTTTAAATGAATGAAATAAAATTCAAGGTGAAAACCATAAACGTTTGCAGTTAAAGATTTAAAGAGCATAAAACCACTGACCTGATGGAATTACCATCCGAACATCTGGAACAAGAATTGACTGAACTGAACCAGCTTTTGATAAAAGTCCTATTTCTACAGGTGCGGAAAGAATACTGGAGCTGAACACATTGAATAATCTGAAACAGAAATAGCAGTAAGTTCAAAGCTGAGAAACTAAGTGGAAACTGAATGCCAAAAAGCTTGTGCTCCTCTCGAAGCTGTGAATAAAAGTGAGGAATGAGAGCAGTACCTCTCTTCTTGCCTACGCTTTGAGGGACACAGCAAGAACTTCCATAAGCCAGCTGCAAACGATCCTGCAAAATCAGTGTGCTTTAATGAAAAATATATGATGCTGAGCTTTGTGTTTCTTCTTCCATGCTCGCAAAGGTCTACATGGTGAATTCATACCAACAGAGAGACTGGTTTTGAATGGAGAACCAAGCAATGAACTGAGCCAGGGGCCGAGGTTGTGGGGCACCCAGCCAGGCTGCTTGGAAGCACTCTGCACCCGGGCACCACAGGGGTAAAACACCAAACACTGATGAGTAAATTCACTGTTTTCCATCCCTGCACAAGATGGGCATGTGTTTTGCTTTGCCTCCTTCAGCCCAGGCTTAGCTCCACCAGCCGTGCAGCGGTGCGGGCAGGCGGGCTTCAGGCCCACTCCTCTTCCCTTACCTCCTACAGCTCCTGCTTGTTTCCAGCCTCAGGATCTGTCGGCATGCAGGACACAGTACCGTTGTTAGGGGAGACACATCGCTGTAAAATAAATATGCAACACTGTTTCTGAATGACGTGCTGCATTGGTTGGCAGGGATGTGTTTTCTGTGGCATGGGGAAAGGGTGTCACAGTGCAGTTACACACTTTCCCTAGAGTGGGGATGGCAGAGAGTAAACACCTGGAGCACTTGGTCAGTAAGGCCCAGCCGTGACTCGGGAGCGTTGGCGCTTCAACCAGGGCCTGACACACCACCTCCCCGCCCACACAGGGCCTGGGAGCTCACTGACCCCCACACCGCACAAACCTCCACCAAACAAAGCAAAACAAAACTTTCCACTTGAGTGAGCTGGAAAATGAATGTAAGGAGTAGCTTAAAGCTCCTGAGACACGCCCTGGCCCAAGCAGGGGGATCCATGAGCCAGGATGGCAGGAATAGGGCTGGGCAGAGGAAGTAGGATGGCACCAAAATAGTGCCCTGGGCCTGGGGGAAGGCGTTTGGTTGGGTGCAGACTGCTGGTGCACCCTGGGCATGGCGTGGCCCCCAGGGAGGAGGTTTAGCTATGTGTGGCTGGGTAAGGGGTCCCATCAACTCACTGAAGCAAACTCATGGCAAGAGTGTGACTTGGGTCACCTCTGAGCCACCATGGTTCAGCGGATGATGGCAGTTTAGTGAGCTGTTCCTTCCCACCTTGCCTGCAGCCTCCCTGGCCCCTGTCCTACCATGGTGACCAGCCTCCTTCCTTAAGCTGCCAGCTGGTGCTCCTGCTGTCTCTGTGGGGGATCAGCAGGGACCTGCTGCTGTCTGGGCTGGCTGGAGACACGCAGCACAGGGCCACCCTGCTCCCCTATCCTCTGTCTCATGGATGTTGAGGTGACACCTGGGAGGCTGATGCCAAGCAGCCAGTGACTGAGCAGCTTTTAGCGGGGCCACATCTTGGTGGGCAGCTCTTTCAGGGCCTGAGCTCTGCTATGGGCACCTACCCAAGGCAGAAGTTATAGTGCCTGGCCAGCTGCACCTTTCCCCTGGGGCAGACTTGCTGTCATCTATCCAGCAAAACTGAGCAAAAGGGAATGACATGCTGGAATGACATCACCTGGCATTTCTGCATCCACTTGTTAACAAGCTTTTTGTAAGAAAATTACTGCAGAGTTTTTCAAACTGACCTTCCCCCTCTCCCCGCAGAGGAGATCATGGGGAGCAGTTCAGTAATGCAGGACAGAAACAGTGCTGTGTTTCTTGTGATAGAGTGTGATGGGAAAACCACTTAAAATTCACAGGCTTTTCACATCCTCTATCGTCTTTCAGTCCCCAGGATCCCCATCAGCTACAGCAATCGGTTGGGGCTGTCAGCTACCAAAGCTGCATTATGTATGCGGTGGTATTTTTAACCTAAACATCTCTTTACATATAGAAGGACATTAAAGCAAGCTGTACTCCTGCTTTCCATAAAAATTATGCAGCTGGATGGCTACTGCCCTAACTGGGAGGCACACATCAAAGGAGGGCTGGGAGACTGACACGGGCCCCCAGTGACTTCAACCAAAATGAGTTTCAGGCAATTAAAAGAAATATTCATCTCATCCAACCTGAATGTAACCATGGCATTAAACAAAAAAAAAGAAAGAGGGGGAAGAACAGAATTCTCGCTCTGCTTAGAGCTCAATTTCCCTCTCCTGTGTCAGGCCTCCAGCTTGATTCAACCTGGAATTGGCTTTTGGTGGGGAAGCAGCTAGCCCGAGTGTTGTGCAGGCCTGCCAGTAGCTTTAGGAGCTTCCCAGGGTGAAATAACGTCTGCAATTAGCGAGCTGGATTTTTAGCATTGACAAAGCTTTGCAGTGAAAGCGGCTGAATGAGGCGCCACAGCCTATTGCCATGGGGAGCGCGAGAACAAGAGGCGGTGGCCTGGGAAATATCTTCTCATGCAGCCCACTGCCCCCCACCGTGAGCGGGCCGGAGGGCAGCAGCTCTTCCAGCAGTGCAGGAGGGAGGATCAAGGAGGCAAGGATGGCAACGTTTTGAACACAACCAGAAATGAATCCTCATCGAGGTATCAAGAGACACAACGACCATCTCCAGCTATCTTACCCTGGTCTTTCCCCTCCATCCCTTGGTATAACCTGCTGCAGACACTTGCCTTCTGTTTGCAATGACATAAGCAGCTTCTAGAGACAAGAACCTGTGGTGTAACTGCAGGACACCACAAAGCTCCGCTTCCATCTTTCCGAGGTAGGTACCCTGATGACACATGAGGATCAACTGTGCCTCTTTGACAGCAGAAATTCACATCTGCACTATGTTCAGTGAGGGTTGGTATCGTTTTATTTATTGGTGCCCTGCAGCAGATCTGCCTCTCTGCTTGAACGCTCCCAATTTGTGAAAAGAAAAGCCCCTCCAGCTCTTTAGACAAGCTCTGAAGCTGGCGGGAGGAGAACACATCAAACAGCACAGAATAATATTTAAAGCAAAGCTTTGCCAACCAGAGCCAGCAGATCTGCAGGGGATGCTCCTGAACCTGAGGCAGCACAAACTTTGTTCCAAATAACTTGTCCCGCTGTGCATGCACCGTCGCACTCGCTTGGGACTTAGCCTGAGTCTGTGGTCATCCAGATCTGTCAATAAGAATCACAGATCCCCATACTGAGACATTAAGCCCAGTGCTGAGAAAGACAGGGCCATTGCCACGATTTTGTGTGGCTATGCCTGTACATGTGAGCTGGGGAGCAGACACAGCGCCCCAGGAGGGTCCTCCTCCTTGAGCCCACGGGGTTCCTTGCACATTGCCAGTCACCGCTACGCACAGAAGCTGGTGAGTGAAGTCAGTTCATTTTCCATTAGCCATGCCCACTGGCTTTCTAGTGATCGGGACTAATGCTTTGCAGAATTTCAGAGACACCTAAATGCTTTTTCTGGCCCAAGTGCTGTCTCTGTGATGGTGGTGTTCTGGGTGACACTTTCTGCAGCAGCACTGCTCAGCAACTGGCAGGAAACGAGGCACCGCGAGTCCTGACATCAGGAATCTCATTTCACTAAAGGTGGGGTTTTGGTTTGTTGTGGGTTTTTTTTGGTACAAACTTTTAATCCCAGTTGCATCTCAAAGTAACTGACTTGGTGGAAGTATCTGATGACGAAGAATGGATCATGGAATGGTCTGGGTCAGAAGGGACCCCAAGGATCATAGAGTTCCAAGCCCCCTGCCACAGGCAGGGCCACCAACCTCCAGGCCTGGAGCTACACAAGGTTGCCCAGGGCCCCATCCAGCTTGGCCTTGAACGCCTCCAGGAACGGGGCATCCACCACCTCTCTGGGCAGCCTGTTCCAGCATTTCACCACTCTCTCTGTAATGAATTTCCCCCTAATACCTAATCTAAACCTTTCTTCCTTTAGCTTCAATCCATTTTCCCTTGTTATGCCATTGTCTACCCTCTTAAAAAGTTGATTCCTCTCTTGTTTGTAAGCTCCCTTCAGATACTGGAAGGCTGCAATGAGGTCCCCCCGCAGCCTTCTCTTCTCCAGGCTGAACAAGCCCAGCACCCTCAGCCTCTCTTCATAGGGGAGCTGCTCCAGCCCTCTAATCATCTTCGTGGCCCTGCTTAGAACCCTCTCCAACAATTCCACATCTTTCTTGCATTGGTGCCCCCAGACCTGGACACAGGACTCCAAATGGGGCCTCATGAGGGCAGAGTAGAGAGGGACAATCACCTCCCTGTCCCTGCTGGCCACCCCTCTTCTAATGGAGCCCAGGATACCATTGGCCTTGCAAGCTACAAGAGCACACTGCTGGCTCATGTTAAGTTTCTCATCCACCAGAACCCCCAGGTCCTTCTCAGCAGGGCTACTCTCAAGGTGCTCTTCCCCCATTCTGTATATATATCTGGGATCTTCAAGACCAGGTGCAAAACAGAGGTTAGCCACATCCACTGGCCAGAGTATGTAGGTTCAGGTACTTGTACACGTGCCCTTCTCTTTGAGATTTCAAACCTCTCTCAGGTTTAGGGAGTATCTTAGTTTCAGCTGTGGTAATTTTCTTCCTAGTAGCTGGTGTAATGCTGTATGTCGGATTTAGGATGAGAAATACACTGGTAACACGCTGATGATTAGCTGTTGCTAAGCAGTGTTTACAATTAAGTCAAGGACTCTTTGGCTGCCCAGGCCCTGCCGGGGAAGCAGCGTGAGCCTTCCGCAGTGGGGGCACAGGAAGCTGGGGGGGGGACACACAGCCAGGACAGCTGACCCAAACTGGCCAAAGGGATATTCCATACTGTATGATGTCATGCTCTGTACATAAGCTTGGGGGGGAAGTTGTCCAGGGAGGGCCACAGCTCAGGAACAAGCTGGGCGTTGGTTTGTGGTTGGCGAGTGATTGGGTTGTACAGTGCTTGCTTTGTATATTATTTTATCATCGCCACCACCACAGTTACTCTCTTCCTATTTTGTCCTATTAAACTGTTTTTATCTCAACCCATGAGTTGAGATCTACACCCTCCCACCAAGAGGAAGAGAACACACAGCTGCGTGGCTGCACTAGCTGCTGGCCAGGTTAAAGTACAGCCGCGAGCAACACCAGTTTACACTCTGCGCACTGTGGGAAACGTGTACTACAGTCACCTAAGCGAAGAATTCCAGGTGTGAGCCCAGGTAAATCCCCAATCCCCAGGAGCACGCTTTGGCCACACACAAGATCTCTTCAGTGAGAACTGAAGCCTCTGCACTCTGTCACTGACACGGAGGGACAGGAGATCTACAGCTGCCGTTGGCACCGTGCTGCACTGCAGAGTGGCGTCTTCTGTGCATCACTGGTTGGGTTAAACACTCCGCGATAGAGAAGACAGCTGGGTGGGCTATTGTGAGGCAGGAAATACTATAGATAGCAGCGCAGCACTGAATTAACTTTTAGCACAAAGCTCATATTCACATCACATTTTCTCCACAACCTTAGCAAGTCACAGTAAGAACTCAGACTTACTGTCAATCTGGCGAGATTTAAATATAAACAGCGATTGCCATAACAGGGCTAATGTGCGCACGAGTTCTTATTTTCTTCAGACAGTCCCAGATCTCAGCTCCATATGCTGGTTTTCTTGTCAGCAGCTGTGTCCCAGCTATTGATTAAACTTTAATTAATCGAGCTGAAAAATAGGGGTGCTGCTTGCGAGCGCAGCTTCTCATATGCAACACAAGTTCAGTTCATTGTGCTTATTCTGCTTCTCAAGAAGAGCTACCAGCTAATCGCTGCTTTAAGGCTGCAGCATTCCTCTTCAGGCAAGGAGAGCCAGCAGCAGGAGGCAAGAGACTGCTCAAGGTCTTGAGGTCCAGCCACTCTCTGATAACCCTCTTCTTGGTTTTAACCTAATGGTGTGCTATTTCATTAACAAATTGGCAAGAGCTTTCCATCCCACCCCTGAGCTGTGGTACAAGCTCCAACACTGATTTCCTTATACTGGTATGGCACTAGCTATGTAGTCCATATGTTGTTCAGAAATGCAGCTTTAGCTTGATATTAATGACATTTGGCAATTATTAACTCTCTGTATGTGCTGCTTTCCCAGGAAAACTAGCAGAGTATATCACTAACACGTGGTGTCCCTCCACCTTGCGCACTTTATGATTGTTTTTACCCTAACAGTAAAACAATTATTCTCAAAAAAAGGCCTTTGAAGTGTGGAGTACTTTGAGCTTTGTTTTCACAGGTGTGACACAGAGACAATGGTATTATGTGAAGTCCAAAGTTCGCACAGGGTGCCTGCTGCAACTTCTGTTGCAGCAGAAGTAGGCACAGATACCCCAAACACCCACTAGCCAAGTTGTTTAAAATGCAGGATTGTTGAACTCTGTACCCTTGTACGTGTGACCTAAGGTAGAATAAAAATAGCCATGGAGACTCCTCCCTATTTTCCTTCTCTTTCATGGGTTTAGAGAAATTTCTGCATCAATAGAGGTCTATGAATGCAATCCCTAGTGTGTGGAAAGAGCCCGCCCTACCTTGCTCCGTGTGCGGTTGAGGAAGAACCCTCAATGGCTGTTGTGAGGGCAAATGAACTTGTAGGTGCTGATGTTAAAGCACCGGAGTCCATCCATCCATCCTCCCAGTCATTGCCAAGAAGAAAATCTACTGCAGTAAGAGTAGTTCACTCATGCCTTTTTCCCAAAGGCCTGGGATTTTATGACCAATAGGGTTTCACACAGCTGATATCATGCCCATGGAAATAGCGAGCAGGTTTTTGACTTTGTCTTTAGGTCCTGACTGGTTTTCAAAGGCAGACCTGAGGAATCAGGTGATTTTCCTAGTTTGTTGTATCTCAGTTCTGCATTTTCTCTTTCCTGCCTGCTGTTCTAAGTCCCCATTGTAGGGATCACCATTTACCTGGAGGCTCTCAGAGCTGAGAATTACAAGCATCTCTCATCTGCACAGTACCTCTTGACTACAAACTGCAAACCTACTAAATTAACAAGGCTCAAAACCCATGAGCAGGGCCACCACAGTCAGCCTTTACCTACCACAAAACAAGTATGATCACAGCTTGTGTCATGTCATAATCTGGATTTGCAAGCTTGGCAAAGCAGCCAAGGAAACTGAAGGTGAATTTGATGCATCTTCTCAGGCCAAGGAAGTTGAGGTGTATGGAGAGATAACACAGCACCAGATAATCTGTGGTCTGGATATTTTAGCACAGCTGTGGGACAAAGGCATTTGATGTCTACATCCAAGTTTCTACTTCTGTAAAAAGACTATCACTGAGATTTAGGCAGTAATGTTTTAAGTTGCACAGTATCTAAAAGTACTCAAACCTATATCTACAAATATCTATGGTATGTATCTTTATTCTACTTTGTGGCAGTCCTTGGTGTGGAGAGTTTAATTAGTAACATTATTAATCCAGGTTTTAGCATTAGAAAATAATATAAGAAAAAAGAATCCCTTTCCAAAACTACACAGGTAAAAATCTCACATCAGTAGCTGTTGGTGAGCTCCAAACAGCAGTAATGCTGGTGCTGCCTGAGCAGGGTTTCAGACTCAATGATCCAGTTCCTCTCCTCAGCATTAAACTCATTCAAGAGATACAGTTCTGCCACAGTACTGCTGGAGAACCCTGAAAGAAAACTCAGATAATGAGGTTTTTAGATTAAGTTAGTCTCACTGCAGGCTTTTCATTATGAAGACTAGGTAACAGCCAATTTGAATCCTCCTTATTTCAGAAGGCAGATGAGGTGAGACAGAGCTCTGCATTACCTCTGTTACACAGCGAGACCGGGCGTATGGCATAACACTCAAACATCAAAGTGTCAGCCTTGCTGAGTACGTGTCTGATTTAATTTACACTTGTCTTTACACCAAGACATACATATGGGAAAACAGGGCTACGTGCAAGTGGTGATTTTGAAGAAGGGAGAGAAGGTTAGGCCTTCACTTCTCTTGGGAGTGCCATCAGAGATGGCACCTCACTCCCTTACACACTTTGGAAACGTAAGACATGTGAGAGTACTAAATTTGCTTCTTTTCCACAGAAAAGCTTAAAAAGAGGAGCTAGGTAGCTCAAATCCCAACCATTAATTATTCTTTATTTTCCTCACAATTCAGATGTCCATAAAAATCTCCCCTATTTGGAAAAAAACCCCAAGTTTCAGGAGTGAATGAACAGTTTTCATTTTGCACTAGGTTACGAGTAGTGTGGTCACTTCAGGAGAGACTCATCTCCAGATGCTTCTGGCTGCTTGAATCTTCCCCTTATTCCTGTACAGTGGCACAGGTTTCAGCGGCCAGCACTGGAACATGTTGCCCTTTCAGCTTGGGAACATAAATTAATCCCTAAAAATACACAGTAACTGTAAGAATAGCTGTAACGCTGAGTAGCGATCCGCAAAGGGAAAGATCTGGAAGAGCAGTACCCTGAGTTTACCAAAGGGAAGTCACATCTGCTCAGTAAAGTCTGCAGCTGTTTCTGTACGGCTTTGCTTCAGCTAAATGATGGCTGGACTCACTGGTTTATCCTGGCTTTGCTCTTTGTTCAAGTTTCCCATCACCACCGTACCAGCTCTGCTCAGCCCATCATTAACATCTGTCCTGAAGTTTCAGCAAATGGCCCTTGAACTCCAAAGTGTTGTATCTGGTGCAGAAAGAAGTCAGTGGTTTGTTAGTGTTCACTGAAATATATTCTCAGGAAATGCCCTTAATGCTTTTCCTGACATCAATGATCCTGTGCCTTTCTTTGAGAAACGTTTTGACTCAAATTTTTTGCACTAAGAACCTAATTAGGTTTAAAATTTAGGTGCAGATCACTTCTATTTAATTTTTAACTATGGTTTTAGAAATACCTCAATATAATTTTGATGCTATCAACCTTTACTAAAAGGTGTTTTTTAAATTTATTTCATTTCTTTGGCCTGTGGCCCCACCTGTTTGTCTTAGTCTTTCTCCTTTTTTACTTACAGTGTTGAATTGCTGTCCTGCCACAAGCTTTGCTTAACCACCAACTACCAAAAAAGTAATTTAACCTATAGAGTTTAATTCTACCTCGTGCACTCCAAGTGCAAATACTTACTGAAACAAGTGGCTAATTCTAAACAGAGCCAGTGAAGCGAATAAAGCTACTTACATTAAAGTATCAGCGAGCTGAAGCTTTCAGGCTATGTTTACACCAAACTGAGTAGTGCTGTGTAGAGATACCCAAGATGGATCTGGATCTAGATGGTGGCAGACAAGCCAATTAGGTTAGTCCTGCAGGCTTTGCTATCATAACTAGATTATTTCTAGGATTCCCTGGTGTGCTGATGGTGCTGCACTCTGCCACATATGAAACAGCCTGTTCAAAAAACAGCCCTGGGCTTTCTTAAGTGTTGTTGCATCATTAGTAGTGTCAGTAAAGCAGAAATCCTTCTGCAGGGAAATGCTACATCATTTTAAATAACATTAAATAATTAACAGCATGCTTTTGTAAAAGGCAGATATTCTTAAAGTACTTGTTTAGAAACAGTTATTGGTTATCCTATTTCCAGCTCAAACATATATAATCAATTTCAGTCCACTATTTCAAAATTAAAGCTCATAAAATGAACATGTTATTATGCAGAACTCCTCCTGAACAGCTACCAGGGACTGCAGTTTTTTAACTGATGATTAAGTTTCGTCATCATTAATCGGAGCAATGATAATAAAAAATCATTAAGACTCTACAGCAATTCATGCCTTTTGCAAAACCTTTCATGTTCATTCTAAAACATGGACATCTCTGTATCTGAGCTAGAATAGGAGTTGCGTTTCCACCAAGATGCTGAAATGCAATTTAAAAACTACTCAAAGATGCAATTCCCTGAGATTGCTTCCATGTCCTCAGTAGAAATACTGAAGAACCTTTTTGCTGTTACTTCTCTCTATGAAATTATGTGAAATGTGAATGAACTTCCTTGTTTTGACCAAAATATCTTGCCAAAATGCTGGTTTTGAATGCAACTTGTTCTCTATGCCATTAACTGTGGCACTAACCTTGAGCGTGGTATATGAGCATTGCTGCTTCTTTTTGGTTTTGCTTCTTGGCTATCAACAGCTGCACATAATGTAAATTTATCAGTTCCTGAAAAGCTGCAACATTTGGAAAGTTTGGTTTCATTAAAAGATGCAGTGCTATATCTAGAAGCAAAGAAACTGTGATGATCTCATCTGCAGCCTGTGCAAATTAAATATATGTTGATTTATGCATCCAAATGCCCATATATGTATCAAACATTAGCTGCAGAGAGAGAACAGAAAAAACCCCACAGCCTGTCTGTAGAGAGGACTTGTGCCCAGCCCATGTTTTTTACCTTGATCTTTGGTTTTAACAGCTACCTTGCAATTACTCTTAATACTGATCTTGGCCACGCTGAAGCCAGAGGCAAAGAATCTCACCGACTGTTGTGGAGACAAGTTTCCGCTCGGTTGTTGCCGCTATAAAAATCAATTACAGTGTTAAAGTCCATTTGTGACTTGTTAAGAATCCTGTAATTCTGGGGGGCATTCTCAGTCAAACTCAGCTTTCAGAAGAAACAAGGTCCAGAATGGCAGAGCTGAAAACTCATTCTCTGCTACAGATACTTGAAGGGCTGGAAGAAGTTTTCCAAGTTGCTTAATTCTCAAGGAAAGGCTTCGCCATCCATTGGCATACACAAGATTACACTGGGCATTGCACTGAATTTTCTTGCACACCAGTGAAAGTGTGATCTCTCAGGAGGAGAAGATAACCTGGTTATCCCATATGCCATGTGCCTAGTTCCCAAGTAAACCGAGCTATTTTTTGACATACAAGGGGCTGATTTAGGACTACTGGAACCAGTTAAAAGTTCTGCCCCATGAATAACTTCTGGACATAAAAATATAAATTACTAGACTCTCAAGTTAGATCTTCCAAATTTCTTGTTCTGAAAATATCTGAACAACTTTGATGCTGTATTTGAGGGGGACAATCATCAAGACTTCAAAGTGTCTCAAATCTGAATTTTGAAAGCCTTAAGCCCTGTTAGCCTGTCTCAATGCCTTTGCTTGATTAAAGCAAGGTACCAACACCGGGCTGAAAGCAGCAATATGAGGAGTTAGAAATGGTAACTTGCAGTCCTTGTATAAAAGGATCACATGTACCAACACAAACAAGACCTTCCAGTAGTGCAAGTTCCGCTCCCCGTGCCCAACTCCTTCCAGATTGATAAAGTGCAGCTTCCAATCCTGTTCAGATAATCCACAGAAACCTAAAATCAACACTTCTGAGATGGGCTTGAGTCTTCACTGGCTGCCTGAGAATCCAGTTGCATACTAACCCAAGCAGGAAAAGAATCCACTTGGAAACATTTCCCCCCAGAGTGCAATCAGTAATCCTCTTCACCATTTTTCAAGTTACCAACCCTTATGCTTATCACCAAATCTGAAGCACCATTAAGTGATCATGATAAGAATGCTTGCCAGAATCAGTAAATACCTGATTTAAATATGGCAAAGGTGGAGATAGTGAAGAACAAACAGCCTGGCCGCCTGTGCTTTATCATAAGGGAGCTGATGGGGCAGCGTGCCACAGCCCCACTCACACAAACATCTTGCTTGTAGCATGGCATAGAACTGCAGCTCAGGTTATTTATACTAAAGTCCACGGCTTGATGTCCAGGTGGAGACCAGTAATGAGTGACATTCCCCAAGGGTTGGTGCTGGGACCAGTGCTGTTCAACATCTTTGTTGGCAACATTCACAGTGGAACTTGGTGCACCCTCAGCAAGTTTGTGGGTGACACCAAGCTGTGTGGTGCAGTTGACATGCTGGAGGGAAGGGATGCCATCCAGTGGGACCCTGACAGGTGGGCCTGTGAGAACCACAAGAAGTTCTATAAGGCCAAGGGCAAGGTCCTGCTTATGGGTAGGCAAAATCCCAAGCACAGCTCCAGGCTGGGTGGATTACAGATTGAGAGCAGCCCTGAGGAGGACGACTTGGGGGTGTTGGTGTACAAGAAGCTCAACATATGCCAGCACTGCACTTGCAGACTAGAAAGCCAACTGTATCCTGGGCTGCATCATAAGAAGCATGACCAGCAGGTTGAAGGAGGTGATTCTGTCCCTCTACTTCACTCTCCTGAGACTCCACCTGGAGTACTGTGTCCAGCTTTGGGTCCCCAGTACAAGACAGACATGGAGCTGTTGAAGCAAAGCCAGAGAAGGGCCATGAAAATGATCAGAGGGCTGGAGCACCTCTCCTATGAAGACAGGCTGAGTTTGGTTTGTTCACCCTGGACAAGACTCCATGGAGATCTGATTGCAGCTTTCTGGTCACTGAAGGGGCCTACAGGAAAGCTGGAGAGGGGCTGTTTACAAGGCATGGAGTAATAGGACAACGGGTAATGGCCTTCAGCTGGAATAGATTTAGATTAGACATTAGGAAGACATTCATCCCTGTGCAGGCAGAGAGGCCCTGGCACAGGCTGCCCAGAGAAGCTGTGGCTACCCCCTCCCTGGCAGTGTTCAAGGCCAGGCTGGATGGGACTTTGGGCAGCCTGGGCTAGTGGAGGGTGTCCCTGCCCATGGCAGGGGGTTGGAGGTCTCTGATTGTCCTGACTCTCCTCCTTTTGTTGTTTTGTTTTAAAACCTGTATTTTTCCTGCAACTTTTATCTGGCTTTTCACTGCATTTGATCTTTCTGTTTATCCACAGACTCCCACAACACTGGAGCATTTCCCATGGCTTCCCACCAAAGCAACTGTAAGAACTCTGGAATAATGACCTCTGATTTCTGAGATACACAACACATGTTTTTATATTGGAAACTTCAAGTTCCTTACAGGCTTTGGATAGAAAATGCCCTGAAGAGTTAAAGCATACCACAGGAAAATAAATAATGGGCTTTTTTTTTTTTTAAAAAAGACCATCTAGGAGCATGCTGTAAATTACTGTAATAAACCACAAGCAAGACAGCTCTGAATAACTGTATGATTTAAGAAGTAAAGCTGGGGGTTCACAAAGGGGCACTGTCATAAAAGCTACGTAGGCGTGAGTGGCATAGAGACAGAAGGTAAGACACAATCGCTTGCTGTCTCTTCCAGTACAAGCAGCAGCAACCCACAAACGAAGTAGGAATCTAGCAGGAGCCAGAGCAGAGACAAGTGGCTCCTTCTCAATGGGGAGGAGGCCAGTGGCACTCCCTGTTAGAGGAGGCTGCTGATACAAGTACTTTCCAAGGGGTTAAGAAAGGGGTGGCCAAATAGATGTGCTTGGAATAGACATCCCTCAGGGTTTACCGAGCTGGCAAACCCAACCAAGGTCTGGAAATCCCCTGAGCTGAAAGCGGATGAAGCAGCTGCCATACTTGCCCCGTTCTTGACTGTTTTTAGGAGTCAGCTCATGGCCATTGCTGCCCACAGCAGAAGAGCACTCTGAAAAGTAGTACTTTGAAAAGCTACTCTGAGAAGAGCAGCTACTCTTCTTCACATTCCATGCAGAATGAAGTGCAGCCAGCCCAGAGCTCTTCAGACAAGTGGTTAGCAGCTGGCTGTGTCTTGCTGAAACAACACTGAGTTCAACCTGCTTGGTTTTTTTTGTTTTGTTGTGTGGTGGTGTTTTGGTTTTGTTTGGGTTTTGTTGTTGGTTTGTTTTGTGGGTTTCTGTCAAAGAGATTTACCATCTCTTCAATGATGACAAAAACATCATCTGATAACGCAACTATAAGAATACTCTTTTTTCTGGACAAATAAAGACCTGGCAAATCAAATGGATTTAAAATAGAAGGGACTAACAAATCAATTTTCTTATCATCCTATTTTGACAAGCCTAAGGATGGAACCACTCCTGCCAAAGAATATTTATCAACTCATCTTGAACTATTTTGTCCAAGTACTGAAGCCTCAGTAGCATAGTTCTCCATGTGATACAGCCCTGTTGGTAATGTTTATGAAAGAATCAATCTTTGAAGTGAGATTGCTTAAGAGCATTGCATATTACCTGAAATACTGTATTGGGCAAAGTTCTGCTGTTCACTTTACAGTCCTTTCTGGAAGCACAGTGATACATTTCATTGTTACAAAAGAGCCCATTAATTATGTTACTGTCTCTCAGCTGTGCCAAAGTTCCCTGACTTTCGTAGGGCAGATTGCTGGTGTCAGGTCACGTACACTTGGGATCTGTAAATGCTGGGAAGAAAACTTATCACCCAGACAGAGCCAAGCATTGGGAAAGCAACAAACAAGGAAGACCTTTCCCACAAAACATTTAATGATTTCCAAAGATTCAAAGATTGTGTGTTTACTTCTAGAGATTTTGAGATGAAAACGACTGAAGGATCAAAAGTAGTAACTGCCCATATATATGTGAACTTTAAGAAATCAGGCATGTTGAGGCACTTTATTCCCTTTTATCTCCCATTTAAAAAAAACCAAAACAAACCAAACAGACCACTTCACAAAAGCTGACACATGATATACAGAGCTCTCAGGGCCCTCCATTGGTTGGTTGGGTTTTATTCCCTAGTGTAGCAGGCTGGTATAGCTTGGCAGCAGTTCCACAGGACCTCAACTAGAAAGAGCTACAGAGACAGGGTCTGCACCAGTAAAATTGGCTACTTCCCAGGGATGGGAGAATTTTTGAAATATCTTTTCCTCACTAGGAAGATATGAAGTTTCTGAAAGCAATGAAACCAGGAACAACACAGAAAATTTAGTTATGACAGCCGCCTGTCACAGTAAAAGGGATCTATCTAGATGAACCTTCTAGAAATGAGGTACAAACAGAATGTGCCAAAGCAGCAGCTCACTGACTGACTGCTCCACTTGCCTTTTTCCTGAATTCCCTTAACTCTGCTGTTCTGAAAGAACCTCCAACCTCAGGTAGCTTCTTGATGCCTGTATTTGTATACAACACAGTAATTCTCATCAGGGATGGGGAACGAAAGGCCTCCTCTGAAGATGATCATAAATGTCATAAAGCTTTCCAGCAGATTGTTACTTCCTGGAGCTCCAGGACATGTTATGAATTTGTGTGATATATGTCAGTCTACAAAAAGGAAGCAAAAGACTAAGTGAAAGAGGGCTGGTGTCAGGCTTTGGGGAGAAGCGGCATCGCTTGTACAAGAATAAATTCTTCACTTCAGATTGGACTGGGAACAGGAACACACTACTGTCAGCACCCACCAAAACGACTAATGTTAGCCTTTTCTGCTGGTGACTAAACCAAATTTTCCTGTTCTCAAAAAGAAAAAGCCTAAGATCCACAGAAAAAGTCCAGAACTCCAATGCACCACAGGAAATAAGCACGGACTGAAGCTCTGCTTTGGACCCAAGTGATAGCACTCACTGTACTTGACTAAACCCTCCAAAGGGATCTCAAGAAACAATAACACCCAAAAGAGCACAGTAAGGATCCCTCCACCCCTACATCCATCAAATATTCTTACAGGCAGTGCAGAAGTTAAGGTTGGATATGCTGACATCTTCATGATTCATCACTGCAAGCCATGATGGCATTCTGAAGCACCATTTTAACCCTGTGTGCCACACAGCTGCCTGGGTCCTCCCTGCAGTCTGCCTCTGCTCTGACTCAGACTAGTGACAGCCAGCTGTCACCCTCCACCCAGCCAGACACCTTTCTCCTTCAAAACAATGTCCAGATGGCATTTGTCTCTACCATGTTCTCATTCCACTCTCCTAATGCTGAAAAGAATTCTCTCACATTTTCCTGTCAACACAGGAACTGGGTTCCCAAATGAGCTACTGCTTATATCAGAAGTCCTCTCCCATCAAGATTTTCTTATCTTTAACTCCATATGTGCCTGTAGGAACAAATTAGTTGACCCATCTCCAAGCACAACCACAATAACTAATAGGGCTTTTAAGAGCCTGTTGACACCTGCTTTATCACTTACCTTCCCTACCCATGGCAAGGTTCTGTGAGAACCATATCCATGTACTCTATTTGCTTCTGATGAAACAGGCTCTTCCAGGTAGAGCCTACAGGCACTCGCCTTCCAGGAGATGGACCAATTAAGCTGCAACTTCTGAGGTTTTTAGTACCTAGAAAATATGTGTTAGTTTGGATTACAAAGTTACCCTGGCCAGGGAATATCATCTTGAGCTACCAAAATCCACATTAACTCAACCACCCCATTTACATTTTTGGGGAAGAAGCCTGGGATCTGAAAGCACAAGTAATTTGTATTCAGCTTCAGTATTAGGTAGAACTGTCACCATCAAAAGAGATGTTTTTCTGACTCAATTTAGTCCCATCCTCTGATAACCCCCATCACACTTGTCCTGCTTTTCGGCCAGGATAGTGTTTGTTTTCACAAGAAGCTGGGACAGAGCCAGGACTGCTGACCCAAACTTGCCAAAGGGATATTACACACCGTATGACCTCATGATCCATATATAAGAGGGGGAGCTAGCTGGAGAGGAGGGGTCGCTGCTGGCAGTGGGTTGGGCATCGGGTTCCAGGCAGTGAGCAAACTGCAAGGTGTATCATGCACTGAGTATATTGTGTTACGAGCACTGCTGCTGTCTTCCTCTCCCTTTGCTGTCCCAGTACAACTGTCTTTGTCCCAACCCTTGAGTTTTACCTTTTTTTTTTCTTCCCAATTCTCCTCCCCATCGCACCAGGGTGGGGAGGGGTGAGCGAGCAGCCACGTAGTGCTCAGCTGGGGCTAAACCACTGAACATGCCAAGAAGTAAAAGATACCCTCTCCGTACCTCACCAGAGCCACACTGTCACAGGAACAGAAATAAGCACATACTATTTCAACTGTATTAAAAAATATGTATTCATTTCATCATAAATATTTACAATTGACACTTTTTCTTGCAAGAGTGCTTTAAAGCAGAAAAAATTACAAATAGTAAAGGGAGACTCTAACAAATGGAGAGCCACAGTATTGATCACTGACTGCAAAAGACTCAGATTTACAGTTTTGGTTTTTATTTTTTAGGGAAATCCAAGAAGAATCCAAAAATAGTGGTTTGACTCTAGACCGTTGTATGAATCCTGTGAAAGAATTAATATTCTCCTTCAGTCACAACACCTGCACCATTTTCAAACTAATTCAGTTAAAACCCAAAAGTATGCTGAGGAAAGTCTGTAATTTTAAGTTAGTTATTTACTCATTTAGCAGTGTTAGCTACTCTATTTGTTTTATTTAGATTTTTTTTTACCTTAATGCTCAAAAGCACAGAAAAAATGCACTTTACAATGGCAAAAAAATTTGGAAATTCTCGAATTCATTTATATAAATAGAATCCTATCAACTCTTAAAAAGTGCCTGTTTATTTTACTCACTGTGCTCCATGATATAGCTCAAAATTCATCTTTTGTGAAGAAACACATTTATACTAACAAAGCTAGAGAACAGATAATTTTGGCCCCGTGTCTGTAAAAAAAAAAGAAAATTAAAATAAAAATTTGAATGGAGGAAAACCACATGCAAGTTCAATGCAAAACCCCTACAGACTCTTAAAAATAAATTAATCCAATTAATCTAGCTGCTCTAGAAAATCCGGACGTCACCAAAAAAAAAAATTTCCTGGTTTAGCAAAACGATTGATATCTGTAAGATACAAAAGGTGCCCTGTCGAAGCGTGGGAAGTCAGTGCGGGCCGTAATTCCTGCAGGGAAGCGCAGCATCCAACGGCAGACGCGGGACATCTAGCGGCTCCCCGGCTCTTTGTTCGCACACGGCAGCCTTCGGGAAAAGAAAGACGGGTGACAGGCTGCCTGCCTATCGCTCACCTCCAGCCTTACAGGGAACGCCGAAAGTACTTCTGGTGGTACCCACGTTCAAACGCCTGTATTAAAACAATCTGCATGCGGATCAAGGATCTTCCAACGCTTTCCTTTCCTCACCCAAATAACAAGCCAACAGAAGAACGATGCTTTTATGACACATAATAGATGTGAAAAGTTGTCTTGAACCTTTAATACCAGAGATAAAAATGATCACTTTATATATTAATGCTATATTGTTCTAATAAAACCTGTTAAGTGCCGTGTTCTTTAGTAATTTGCTGTAACTGGGATACAATTCTTGCAAGAGCCGTCCCCCCAAAAGAAGATCATCCTATATAGTATTGACTTACAGGCAGCACTATATTACACAAATATTTTTTTTTTAAAAAGTCACAGACTAAAGCAATAGGAAAATCACCCTAACCTTTCCAAAACCAGAGAGACTATAAAAGATACCATAGAATTTTAACATTTCCCATTAACAGGCGGTGCAAACCTCACTCTGGAACCAAAGCCAATCTATCCCAACTCCTCTAGCTGGTAAATAGCCCGTGATGAGACCAAGGTGCTTTATAGCATTACTTTCCTTAGGTTTCTTTGCACTGCCCCTCTAATACATTACAGATAATGCAAAATAGTGATCAGGATTCTCTTGCTCTTTTCTTATGCCCTTATCATATTTGTGCACTGGGAAAGTGACTTTTTTCCCCTCAAAACATTCTCCTCTTATTGTTAGGTGATCCAATTCAAATCCTTGCTCCCAGAACCATAGGCTTTATTTCCACTTTTGACTACAAAAATTGCACTTCTGAAAAGGGGCAAGGAATCACAAACTGCATCATTTGAGAATTACAATACCCTATTATACAACTGTAGTGTGTGCAAATCATCATTTCAATGAAATTCAATAGTTACAAATGTTCTTAAACTGTGTAAGTACAGCAAGTTCTACAGAAAGTAACATAGATAATCAATAGTCTACCATTTGGAACAAAAGCAATAAATAAAAGTATTAAAACTAAGGAAAAAAATATTCCTGTACATTGTACAGTACCTTTTGGTTAAAGCTTCTTAGCAAAAATATAGCAATGTGTTTTAAGCATTCCAGTTACAGATGGTTCAATATTAAAATTTCAAGGTTTCTCCATCATCAAAAAAATATTGCATTTTTCCATAGGTGCAGCAGAAACTGTCTCTCTCTGAACAAGGCTTCAGTCTTTAAAAATATATAGACAGTAAGTCTGAATTCAAATGAAACCTTAAAAAAACTATAATACAGTACTGAGGATGTACGGTTGTTGTGCATTACTGATTTTACATTCCTTCTTATTTTGAAAAAGCAACACTAGAGAGCCCACTGTATATCACTGAGTTCAGCTGGGTCGCCGAGCCCTCCGTCAGCTTCCAAGTAATTCATAAGAGCCGTCATCGCAGTGTCGTCGTTTTCACATATTGCATCGAAGTCCAGCTGAGGATTGCCACCTATGAAATTATTAAAACAGTAGTGTGTGCAGTACAAAGCATGAAGAATATGTATTTGGTTTTAGACAGGGTGACATTTACAGGTAAATGTTAAAAAAAACAATAATCAAGTAATAGAATCAACAGGCTGCCTGCAGGCAGTTCTAAGGACACACATAACCTAAGTCTTAACTCTTGCCAATCCATTGGACTACCTCCAACTGCCAGCTAATGAAACTCATATCCATGCAGGAAAGCTCACATCACTGTGGTAGAAAACTGCTTTCTGCTTTACAGCACCTCAGTGGGATACACAGTCACATACCTGAATTGGTATCTGATGGACTCTGCTGGATAAACCTCTCAGGCCTTATGAGTTACCACGTGGTAGCTCTAGAAATTAACACTATACCCTGGCCTTCTGCAACAGCAAGGTAAAATACTTCAGCCTAACTATCAATGAAAAATGTTTCCTTGCCTAGCTTAAATAAAAAAAGTGAGAACATTTATCTATCTTTTCCCCAAACTCTTATTTGGGGATTAGCTTTTTTTCTTTGGGTTTTATTTTGTTGGGTTTTGGGGTTTTTTTGGATTTTTTTAATATAAAGGTCTCAAAACTAAACTGGAAGAACACTACAAGTTATAAATTAATAAAACTTAGTAACTGAAATAAAAAAAGGAAGACTGAAAAGTTCTAAGAGCTGAAATATGGAGTAAGCCTAAACTTTGCTTTTATAGCACTTTGTCTCTTTTGTTAAAAATAATACGATGGCATTTTCCTCTTAGAGGGTCAGGGAATCCTCCAGCCAGACAAACTGTTGCCTTAGTGCATGCTTGAAGGAGGGGAAAGGAAAAAAAGTACTTTTTCTTTCTGAAACCTTGTGACTACCCATTTGTACTGACTACACATAGCTTGCAGTTAAAGAGATGAAATCCCAAAAGGACAATAGTTTACAAATTACAACCAGTTCCCTTACGTTGCACTGAAATACTTTTCCTTACCCATCTCTCTTTTCAGGAAAGAGAACTAGTAAGTACCCAGTTAAAATTGTGGTCCTGTAACAGGATGTTATTTTTGTCACAAGATTCAATCACTGATCAAATTTTGCTGTTTGCCTTCCAGTGATAACACATCTGTTTTAAGACCCTCTTAAAACAGACAAATCTCTTTACATGGTTTTAAAAGGGGTGCACTCGAAAAACACACCATTTATCAGAAATGCCCTTCCCTGCAACCCCCAAAATATCCATAAGAGAAATAAATCTTACTGAGGAGAGGTTCAGTATTGGGAAATGGAATAGCACCCTGGGTTTGTTCTGAAGTCTCTAGAACTTCTGTTTCTGAAGGACATAACTGAATCAGCTCTTTATTTGGCACCTGAAAGAACAGAAGTAGTAAAAGGGACAGAATTAACCCCCAAATTTAGTCACAATTTTTACATTACAGAAACATTACAAATTGCCCTGAAAGTTTTAAGACATATGCATCACCTGTCAGATCTACTGCATTTAAAAATAATGGGTTTTAGTAGCTGACAGAGCACTGGACTTGGCTTGAATAAAAGGTGTTAATATCTGTCAAAGGCAGTTCACAGTGATGGCATCTACTTTATTGAGGGTCTAATTAAATATTCAGCAAATAAATCTAGCACAACAAATTGTACTGGTACATACTTTCTGCAACTAGTACCATGAACTACAAATTCCCAGTGACATCATGTTTGTCAGTGTTGACACATTCTAGCTAAAAGATAAAAAAAAGACTCTCATACCTCCCACGTTCTAGATGCATGAAGCTACATGAATTAGAAACTTGTATCTTTTCTAATATTTTGTATCTTGTTACCATCATGATAAAAATCATTTTCTACCACCATTTGTTTCATGTAACACACACATGCAATTCAGCAGGATAGATTTCTTGGGTTGCCTGACTTGTGTATATTCTACTAGGAAATTAGTAAGAGTTTAAATGCTTTACAAAAGCATTTAGAAACAAATGGGATACCAAAGCATGGAATAAAGAAGAACCTTCAACAAATACAGTGAAGTTATCCCAGTGATGAGATGCTGCATGATTTAGAAAGTTCATATATATATACACACACACACACACACACACACACACACACACACACACACACACACACACACACACACACAGAGTCAACCAACTCTTAAGGAGAAAGACCTGGGGTAAGGCAGGGGAGAACTGATCCTGAAAGGAAAAGAAGAAAAAAGCAGGAAACCAAAACAATCCCAAGTGCAGAATACTATTGTTAGAAAATAAAATTGCAATGGGAAGATAAACTGTCTTTAAATGGAAAGAAATCGATATTCAAAGAGATGCTGATGGAGAATTAAAGGCTGTTGCAGTGCACGATACACAACACACAATATACTTACACAGAAAATACATTAGTTATTCCACAGGTATGGTCAATAACTATGATAATTATAGTTTGTGGTGCTACCAAGCACTGTGAGATTAGCAGGACAGCACATTCTATCAACTTTTAGAATACTACTGAAATACGTTCAACGTAAAATTTTTAACCATTTTGAACATACAGCACAGATTTTTAAAAGGGTCTTCAAGTGAGAGAAAACAAGAAGTGGTATTTTGTCTGTCAAACTTGAACAGGTGGAAACACTTTTACTCTCTGACAGTTTTTTAACAAATGTTCTCATGCGATTCTAAAGCCAGAAGAGTCCTCATGGCATGAATCACATAATAGCCCCTTAAGGCTTTAATTGGTGCCCCCATAAATGAGGTTGGAACTTCTGCTGCTGTCACATTTCTCAAAAAGCTTTCATAGCTGCCAGATAATTGGCAATACCTTGCACATGCTCTCACAAAAACACAAGTCAGGGTAATTTGGTTCAAACATCGACTTTGAGCTATTTGACACTGACCTTGTGCTTAGATTTTTACAGCTAATGACATACTCACATTACTGCAGTTCACGGTTAAAGCTGGAGAAGGTGACTTTCTCAAGAGATGTGATGGGCTTAACTCCCCAGGTGGTGAGGAATGCAACCTAAAATTGTATATATTAGTTGATTTACCAACTCACATTGATCATAAACTAAAAAAAAGAGCCTATGTGTTACAGAACCCACCAGACCTCCCTCGTGACAAAGCATGAGCCAGATAATCAGAGACAATATTGTCTTAAATTCTCCTGAAGATTCTAAATTCTCCTGCTCCGAGGTTTGCTAACACAAAACAGAAGACGACATCAATAAAGGCCATAATTACTTGAGCACATTTATTTTTCTGTTGAATCACTGGCACTGACAGACCAGAGAGTAACAGGTTTCAGAATTATGCACGCTGGGACAAATAGGTATTTCAAATATACACAGAACACACACAACACAAGGATGTTCTACTAAAGGGTGAAGGGAAAACAACACATCCTCCCTTTACTATCGCTGTTATACCTGTCTTTCATATGGTCATGATATCTGAACTAAAAGAGAAGACTGCTTGCCTGTTACCAGCATTCTTTGAGACACTGCCTCAGCAAACATGCCAGTTATGAAACTAACAGTGAAAATGTCGTAGAAGGGCCCTCTGGACAGCTTGTTCCCGTCTCCCCCTGCTCTGACTCCCAAAACACAAGGCAAAAGAAGAATTAGGGCACTCTTGATGCTTCTGTTTCTGTCACTTCTTCAGATAAATGTGATAAAGGATTGGAAGAAAGATAATAAAACGTGTGAATAAACAGCCTATCCTAAATAAGTTATTTGTGTGGAGTATATGTTAGTTCCCTGCATTACAATACCCACCACACCATTTGATAAGCAGCACTGGCATCTCTAAAAGCTTGGACAGAAACTCCAGATTGAACAGATTTATAGCACTGCTGTGACTGAAATGATCATTCATCAGATGCTAATTTAATTCAGCTATGCTTGCAAATAGAGCTGCAGGCATAGTCCTGATATCTTTAAAAATACTTGGTGATGCCTGATGCACAGCTTGAAAACCATCTGTGTCTTTACTGATATTAAAAGAACACCAAGAGCGGATTCAGGTAGTAAATGCTCTCATCCTGTTGAATTATGTTGGTAGCCACTACAGTATCTGATGTAAAACAGCTGGTGCTAACCTCCCTCAGCTGATCACTTTTGCCTAGCTTTCTTTGCCCCGGTGTGTGCAAGACAGTAACCTGATTTCATACAAGAGAAAAATGAAGAAATAGCATGAAGTTCTACTCTTCAGTTGGAAAGAGAGAGAGTGCTGCTCTGAGTAATGATTCCGGAAAAGTGAACTACACCTTAATGCAACCAACTACAGTCAGACATCTCCAGAACATTCAGTTGGCCTTCAATGACCAGTTGTATTTGTGAATGCCTCTTCCTCTTACAGAGATAAAAAACTAGCTTCTTTTCTCCTAAGATACAGGACTGTAGGATAAATATTACGCTTGAGATCCCAGTTACACAGTGCAACTGTTCCCTTCCATATCTGGCTTCTTTTGAGAGCTGCCTTTCCTTTGGACACAGTTATTCTGCAGTATTTTGCTCTTAACTATGCTTTCTTTCACCTGCATAGCACCACCTTGGTCTATTAGTTTCAGCACAAGTTTATTTCTCAATTGCTAGCATCCACGGACAACTAGGAACTCTGAAACACACACAGCTGCACAAGACTAAAATGGCTCATATCATTGTGGCTCATGAAGCTGGCAAGCAAAATCATGTTTCCTTTGAAAATCTTGTATGACATTCAATTTGATGGAAAATAAGATGACTGTTCCCAAAGAAAGCAACATAGCATTGTTTCAGTTACTAGCCAGTGCTCAAGATAGGAACATAGCCAGGAAAAACACTAAGTTTTTGACTTGTGGAGTAAGACTACAGCTTCTTGAGGTGTGCCTTCATCACTGCCAACACTTTCACAAATATTTGTTCCTGAAAGTAGTTCTCTGAATATAGAACTTACAGCATTTTATTTCTTCTAGCAGCCTCACTTTTTAAATTAAAAGCAAGCCTTAACTATCACTGTGATCCTCCTGAAAAGATGTTCTGGTAAGTCAAACCAGGGTTAACATCCTGCTGCCTTAAACTGCTGCTGCATACAGGAGTAAAGCCAGGCTTTACTTACATGATGAAATAAGACAGCTACACAATGAATCTCTGACAGATAGAGGAGTGTGCATCAGGAGCTTCAAGCTTCTAACAGGCAGGCAGACAAGGAAAATTATGCTGGTGTTAATACTATGGAAGCTGAATATTTTGATAAATAAACTCAATTTGCGTAAGGTGTGACTAGAAAAATCCATTTTTCTTTAGGTATCAGGAAATTACAAACATTCCTTAAATAACCTAAAGAAACCTCAGTCATACCTGCTGTAACTGTACAGCTGAATTCCATTTAAACAGACAAAAAACATACTGAATCATCTAGAACAAGAGTTAAATTAAATTCTCAGGTCATACCTGGATATAAACCTCCAGATATGAGAACTTCTGCCAATTTACTTCAGTCTTCAGAAAGAAATAATAAAAAAATATCTCCTTCCTTTGTCTATAGGTGGTACTAATGAGAGGACATTAGCAATAGCATTACCAAAATGTAAAATCCCCCCCTTTGCTGTTGAGGATAGCAGTCCTTTTTTTTGTTGCCAGTGTTTTTCCTCCTTGCTGGGTAATACCCACAACCTGCCAACATGCTGTGGGATGATTTTAATATTTATCTTTTGAGTAGCAAGCTTCTCATCCCATCACAACTGAAGTGCTTTAGTTTTCTATTTCTTTTATTGAAGATGAATGATTCCCCATGCAATTTGACTGTTCTAATGGGACTTCACTGCTAGACAGCAATTCCAAAATATTGAAAATGGAGTAAGAAACATCTACTGCTTTCACTTTCCACTCTGGCTTTGGCTATGGCTTTTCTGCTTCAGAAAAGTTAAATATTGTCTTCTGATGAATAAACAACTGAGGATACAACCACACTGCAAAGAGATGGTACGCAATCCTGGAATTCAGCATGGATTTACAAAGGGGAAATCACACCTAACCAACCTGATAGCCTTCTACCAGAAGGTGACTAGCTTGGTGCATAAGGAGATAGCATTGGATGTTATTTACTTTGACTTCAGTGAAGCTTTTCACACTGTTTCCTGTAACATCCTCACAGACAAGCTGGTGAGTCAGACTATGAGTGAAACAGCAGAAGCTGACTGGTGCTGTAGCATGTTGATGTTTGTAAAGATTGGAGGGCACAAGACTGGAGTGCAGCGCTGCAGAACAAGGTCCAGGGAGTTTCGTTGATTGTAAACTCAATGGGAGCCGACAATGTGCCGTAGTGGCCAAGAGGGACGATGGTATCCTGGGGTGCACCACGCACAGCACAGCTAACTCGTCAAAAGCAGCAGCTGTTCCATTACACTCGGCGCTGGTGTGGCCTTACCTCAAGTACTTTGCAGTTCTGGGCTCCACAATTTAAGATAGATGTAAAAATATAAGAATTTGTCCACAGGAGGGAAAGCAAGATGGTGAAAGGACTAGAGGCCATGACTTAGGAAGAACAACTGAATATAGTGTTTGTCCAGCTTAGAGGAAAATGAGGGATGAGCTTGTTGCTGCCTACAACTTCCTTATGAAGGACAGCAGAGAAGCAAGTACTGATGTCTTCTCTGGTGTCCAGTTATAGGACACAGGGAATAGCTCAAAGCTGTATCAGGGGAAGATATTAGGAAAATGATCTTCACTGATAGGATAACCAAACACCGGAACAAGATTCCCAGGGAACTGGCCATGACCCCAGGCCTCTCAGTGTTCTAATGTTTGGACAATGCTCTTGGATTAATTTTTAGGTTGCCCCATGTAAAGTCAGAAGTCGGACTTGATGATCCTAATGGGTCCTTTTCAACTAAGGATATTCTACAATATGAAACTATTCCTTATACCTTTACCATTGTTGCCAAAACTGGAACATCACTTCTTGAAATAATTAACCTTACTAGTCTTTCAGGTGCAGTTATCAAAGTGCCAGTGGAAGGAACTACACAGGACCTTAGAATACACTGCTCTGCAGAAAAATATTAATTTTTTTTTTGGCATTCCTTTACCTGGAACTAGAAGATCTAAAGTTTGAGGACCAGCTTCAATATCCAAAACTAACACTTAGATAACTTGTCATGTGCTGATGAGATGAGAGCACCATTATCTTAAATATGACTAACAAAAGAGGTTGGGTCTTCTGATAAAACCTTAATTCCTGAAAGAATTGTCACTGAAAACAGACTTTTGTTGTGCATGTGCATCCCAAAGTCCTTGAATTAGTTGGCTCAGAGACTTAAACAAATGGCAATACAGTGCAAACTGACACAAAGTAATAACCTTCCCCTCCACAGACAAGTCAGGCACCACTGTGGGTGCACAATACAAAAATATGTCAGGATATCTTCCCATTAAAGTTTTGTTCCTTCCTTTCAAATTCCTTGGCTAAGCTGTGTACCTACTAAAACTAGTTTTGAAACGGTCAATCTTTAATTAACAATTTGAATCTTGTATGGATTCCCATTTGGAATGACACACTGAGGTTTTGTTTTAATCTGTGGCTTGGTACTGAGAAGGAATTGTGCTATCACTTTAGTCTCTGTTCAGGGACTAGACAGGCTATGAAAGTTCTCCACTGGGGACCATTTCAAGGGAAGCTTTCCTAGCAGAGAAGCACTATCAGAAATATAAATACAACTCACAGACCAGTGATATTCTATTCATGAATGGTTTATCTACCCATTTCAACACCATGTTAAGAAGCTGCATCATGGTGACACGTGTGAAGTCATAGTTAAATAATACTTTGTTAATCAACACCAGTGCCGTGTTCTGCCATACATGAGACTAATACTGGGTTAATAGTTTGTATCTCATAATGCCACTGCTCAAACTAAAAATATTTTATACACATAACACAATAAAAATGAAACTTGAACAGCCCCCACATAATCACATATAACTCTTCTCCATCATTACTAAGAAATCTGATGTATGATGTTAAGCACTTATTACCTTTGCAATTCTAGTATTTCGTTTGCAATTTCAGTTCCTATACTTCCAGCACCAAGAACTGTTCCAGAGGACATTCCAGGTACACTTACTAAAGATTGTTTTACAGCATCTGCAGTTAAAAAGACCCCACAAAAGAAAACCTTAAGTTTGAAGCAGTTTTATTACACAGCAAGGAGCAATCACCTCAAGGATTCGTTTTAAAGCAGTTCAGAAATTATTTAACACACTAACTCATGAGGGAGAGTCTTCTAAGTCTCATTTGAAATAAGATGAGTAATATATTTGTGACAACTGCTGATTTCCAGTAATGAGATTAGCTTTAATCATTACCACCTCCAGTCTCTCTCTCAGACAATTCAAAACACATGAGAAAAAAAAAAACATTTTGGACTTTTCACAAACTGAAAGAGGTTATTAAAAAGAACAATTTAAAAACAAAACCAAAAAGCCTTATAGCAAGATGACAAAGTAGCACATAGAAATCAGAACCTATGCATAGCAGAAAGATATTAACAGTACGTATACCAATTGCAGTATTACCCCATATTCTATAGGTAAACTCAGACAGTGCAATTGCATTTCTTCAGAAAACCAAGCAAAATACAAAGAGGGTCAGTGACAGAAGCATAATATCCTATCAAATTCCTAGCTAAAGCAGAAGCTGCTAGAAGGAAAAGATATGCTATCACAGTTAGGTGAATTATATGAATTAGGATCCTGTGAATAACTAGAAACTGTCAGAGTTAGCTTTAAAAAAATTATACTTCCTTGCACAACAACATAGAATAACAAAAATTCCCAGATTGATTAAGTCTAAATTGAAATGACTGATCAAGAGGTGAACCTATGGTAACTGTAAGACACAACACTTACCTTCTGCAGGTTGGGAACCGTGGGGCACCTGTTCTTCAGCTGACTCATTATGACCTCTAAGATTTAAATAAATTTAAAAAAACACCAAAGAAAAAAAAATCAGTAAGTTTATCAAAGGCAAAATCCAGCATAAATATGTTTCATCAGTAAGACTTTACATAGAGTAAAAACTAACATACTCAAACTAGTAGAAAAAAAAAAAAAAAGATACTCCTCACATGTTTCAACATTCAATCCTTTGTACTGTTGTTTCTGAAGCACTGGGTGACATACTAATTTCTACTTATTCTCCAAATAAAGAAGACAGACCAATATAGTTGTCTGTGTTTCATGACAAGAGAACAATTTTTGCTCCTAGGAGGGAGACCAGTTAACCAAAACCAACTGCTGTAGGACAGGTCAGTATCTACCTTCTGCCAGCAGCTGCTGTCTTCTCTCCTCCAGAGAGCTGCAGATGCCCAAATTCCAGGGCAGGCAAAAGTGGCCTTTGGCTGCTTGGCAGCATGGACTGTCTTAACTGCTCTTCTCTAACTTACTGAGAAAAAGATGTGGGCAAAATGGGTGGGTGATGTTGATGTAAAGACAGGAAGCACCAACAGAAGGGGTAAAAAGCCCTACTGACAATTTGGTTTAACGGAAATAAAGTCCCTTCTGTTCCCCCTCAAAAACTCAGTCATTGGCAAAGATCCTCAGTGGCACTGGAACAATCCAAATTATGTCTCTGCTGCAAGGCACAGAGAATGAATAAGAAGAACTAAACACACACATTTACTGTTTCACAGGTTTCTCCCTTGCAATGAATTTGGAGAGTATCTTTCTGTCCTGCATTGCATTACTACGATCTACTGACTACACCTCTTCATGTTCTGATGCACTGTAGGTAAGGTACTGCTTGAAATTAGGTCGTGACACGTATGGTCTTGTAAAGCTCAGAAGTAGCAGCACTAACTTCACATTTCCATTTACTCACGTCTACTTTCCTTAAAAGATCCTTCCTTCCTCCCTAACTTTAGTAAGAAACTTTTTCACTTGTTTTTTTTTTCCTACTGGAAAGAGCAGTTTTCTGAATTAAATCCATGATTTAAAGCCTGAAGTAGAATAACCATTAAACACAAAGTTCTTCCAGTTTATTCAACCTCTTTTTGTGCAGTGTTGATGTTTTCTAGACTTGTTCTGCTTCTTAAACAGGTTGCTTTCTGTTAATGCTAGCTGTTATTAAGACAAAAACAATACAGAAATTCAAATAATAAATTACTTACAATACCACTGTGTTGTTTGATACAATGTACTCCAGTTCTTTGGTCCATGGATTCATGAAACTAAACCACTGACTCTTCAAAGTAACAAAAGTCCCATCTTTTGCTCTAAATTTGTAGGAATTTGTAAATACTTTTTCTTTATTCTGCAACACTAGATTAGAAAGGAAAGTTGTAATCACCATATTTATACTTAGAAAGATAAAAGTTTTAAAAAAATAATCTGTTTTATAGCTTATAAAACCCAAATGGATTTGATGGCCAGAAATACAAATTAAATGCTAGAATATCTGACAGGACTGGTCTCGTGCTAAAATCAAACTACAGTTTCAGCAATCTTATTAACGTTAAATGAAAGCCCAAGTACTAAGTTTCTGCAAACCACTAGTAGGGCCACTTGTGACCTGCTGAATTCTCATAATCAGTGTCTTTAATTACATGATTAGGCACATATGCTCTCATTCTTATAAACAATGGAAGCAGGGTGTTGAAAGAAGCATTAACGTTATTCCCCTGCACCAAGACCCAAGACAACAAGAGTTTCTCTCTGCTTTTATTCCAAGCCTTATGCAGGCATGTCTTAATGCAGATGTCAAAAAGGACAATGTTAAGATTGTTTAATTTTATCAATTCTCAGCTTCTGATTTTTTGATTTGCCCTGTTTCCACACAGCAGTTACATGAAGTTATATATCGTCTGGGCGGGCCAGTTATTTTGTACCTTCTTTATGTTTTTCAGCTAGATGGTTGTGGTCATCTTGATGGCAGTACTCGTAACAAGAAGTTCCTAGAAGCTCTTGTGGCAGATACCCTAAAATTGCTGTTGCACTGTTAGAAATAAAAACATGAACTACAGCGGATTCAAACAATTGCAAAGCTGTTTTCTTCAGCATCAGATAGAGTGGGAAAATAAGATTTAAACAAAGAGATGATCATGTTCACGTTTGGGAAAGATCTAGCATTGATACAGCTCTAAACCAACAGGAAATATTATTCATTGTAAATTATCCATTTGGAATGAATGGCAATCCAAAGACAAAATAACAGCATTTAAACATGCAAACCACGTGCACATAGAAAATATTCCTGATCATTAGGTCTTCCTATTAGCCAATCAGGGTACTGGTCACACATAATGAGTCATTCAAAAAATTTAGTAGTTGAAGGAATAGGTTTGAACTGATACCTTTAGATGAAAGACAAGATGACTGAAAGCAATAAAAAGCTTCCAGTGACAACAGTGAAATTTGAAATGCAAAGCGGTAACACAATCTTCAGGACGTTCAGAAAATAAAAACTTTGCTTTCAGTTCTAATGAAATAAATTGGGTGTAACATACATGTTGCAAATAGTAAGATTTTAAGAAGTAATTTTTTTTTGTTAAATATTTTACTACTTAAGTCATATGCATAGCTATGAAGCTCTAAATTGAGTTTTTTCTTTATGAATAAGTGTATTGGTTCATTTTACAACATATTTTAATCTTGCTAGCTCATCTGTTCTATAGAAGTCTGATACTATGCTAACCAAGTCCCAAGTAATCATAGGTTCAGAATGAACAGCTCCCTGTGTACAGTACCTAGAAATTCTATCCTGCTTGAGAAGTCACAGTGTGGACAGAAAGAATTAGAAAGTTTAACTATTGGTGTCATTTTCATTTTCTCTTCATTAAAGAACAAAAGGCTTACCGCTGATCTACATAAACAAATTTTCCATCCATGGCAAATCGTGTAACAAATTCTGTTGCTTTGACTTTTATCTCTCCACTCTTTTGTGGAACAATATAAGGGTGTAACCTCCCAATTGCAACAAGACAGTTAAAGTTATTACTGTCCTTTTCTACATCATTTTCCTCTTCTACTCCCACCTCATTAGGAGGCCAATTCTTCATATACCCAGTACAGTGAATGGTACAGTATTTTCTGTGATCTAATAAAAAGAAATAAGAAGCAGTTAAGGTTCAAAAAGTAAAGTGAATTATGTTTTTTAATTCAATTCACCACGAGACCAGCAACTGTATTTTATACTTACCTACAACTATACAAACTTACAGATAATTTTACAGAGTATTTTAAAATAATTGTGTATGACTTCATTTTTGCTTACCTGGAGAGCATGCTTCTAACCCTATATAAGATTTAGGAAGAAAAGTTATAGGTGTTGGCAGTTCAAACACAGTCTCACAGAAAAAAAAGGAAATCAATAGTCTGGTAACCCACATATCGCTTTATATTTATATAGTTTCATAAGGATTGTAAATAAAAATAAACTAGAGAGGCACTCGGTATGTTCCAAATCAATTTACCTTTTGTGAACACAGTGATCTTCACATATGCCTACGGCAATCACTAAAAGAATCAGTCAAGAGAAACTCCCCCCCAAAACTAGCTTATTTTCTATTTATCTTAGGCTTCTGAGTTCCTCAATTTTCTGGGAACACAAATATTTAAGGAGTCTTAAATTACAGCACACACTGTCATTTATTGCTATGGCTGGTAGGTTGCTGCCTATATAACATGCCAACACCTCTACATGCATCAAAAGCAGAAAGATGACATAACATGTCACGAAGTAACTATCTTTCAAAAAACTGCACAAAATATCTTTCAAAAAAATTCTCAAATCTATATTGTGAACAAATTACGCTTTACATAGATTTGACTGTATTAACCCTATCAACTACAGAAAATACCTAACACTAAAGTGAAAAACTGAGTCATCCTACTGTGACTTCATCACGGTTTCTCAGATTGCCAAGGTGTCCTCCATCAGTGTTTCTTCAGAAAGCAGAACCGATACAAGTTACATTCTTATTTCATCAAGTTAGTTGGCACATCAAGGGAGCCTATTCACTTCTAATGACAGACCTACTTTAAAATTTACTATTGTATGGTGTGCCTCAACAATGGCAGGTTGCATTGGAAAACAAGAGTAGGATGATTTTTTTCAGGGTCAAACAATTTCACCACACCTCTGCAAAAACCAGAACTAAGGTACTAAATAAAAGCTGGACGTTACATTTAAAAAAAAGATCAATTCTCTAAGAACTTGAAGAGTATACTGCTGTACAGACATACCAAAATGTGAGCCAAATTAAAATTACAGGGAAAAGGAATGGAATTGCACTGATAAAAATAACTTTACTATTAGAAGCTTAAAAAAAGGAAAATTCATACTTTTAAAGTACACTCAACACAAAGTAAATTAGAAAAAAGTTAGTTTACTTGCTTTCTTTTTCTCTTCAAAACGGGATTTTGCAGTCCTTATTCACAATTAACTTGAATATATAGGTTTAGTTTCATTCTTCTGATCTGCTCCAGTGCTTAAAAAAATTTCCCTGACACTTCTAAAATTTGACTACAACAGACAATGCACTCCTAAACAGCCACTGTAACTCAGGTTCCTCCCTCTTTTCCAGTAGAAAATAGGGAGGAGAAAGAGCACAGAAACGCTGATTTTCAAAATGTATCTCCAGTACACATTGATGCTTCTCTACAGCTATTTTACACAGTTGTTGATACCTAAAAGGGTCGCACTAATGACTCAGAACATAAATATGCCAAGTTTCAAGACAGAAAGGCCCCACTTCATCAACACTGTTTGAATACCTTTCTTCTTTGGGTTGGGCAAGCACTCCTTTTCTTCTTTAACTGTGGTCCTACTACATTTTATCCGACAGAAGAAGGAACGTCGAGCACCAGAATTCAGTCGAGCTGGTCCAGCTTGAAAATCTGTGTGTACTTGCAAGCCAGCTTACAAAAATATAGTACAGTAGTTTATAAAAACCCAAAATCCAACAATAAAATGTCAAAATACAAGGCCTTTTCTTGATTTTAGCTTCCAGTACATTCTCCTTACTCTTTTAGTTGCCTAAATTTTGTCCTTACAATTAAAAATGAAAAAAAGTCTAAGTTAAATAGGGCAAAGAAAACGCAACTGTCACAGAGATTCCAAAACTAAAAAGAACTACCAAACTATTTTTAAAACCTTCTTGATATTTTGAATCTATTTTAATAAGTATGCTTTATAAACTTTCAACTGCTATTTGGTACATGGAAGAACTGCCAAGCTGCTTATAAAAGCCAGCAATAAAATAATGATTAGCTGCACAGTAAATATTGTTTTCCATATTAGAAATAACTGTAAACAAAATAAGATTTGGTTAAATTAGGATTGACACTTAGCATTTTCAGAGAAGACAGTGATTCTTGATATTGAAGTATTTTATCCCATGTTCGACTACATCAGGTCTTTTGTATTGACAAGACCTATCAAATACAAGAAAAAAAAGTAGTATGTCTGGTAGGAAGAATGTCAGACCACATCTTGATAAATGTTTAACAATGCAAATTTCAGTCATTCTTATAATCTAAAATCAATTCTTTTCTGGCCTAGCTTTTAAACTGTAAGTGCACTCTCAGCTGCAGATGAACATTCCACTAAGTTTGATTCATAGAAATTCTACCTCAAGTTTGTACATCCATGCACATACGAACACACAAATACGCCCTGCACAGTGGCTAAATTTATTAAATTCTCGCTCAAAAAATCCAAGCACATTCAAGTATGACTTACTTTTCCCATCCACGAGCTTCTCCCTAGGAGAGATATCTGAAGAAGACAGTTGCTCCTTAACTTTTGCAACATCTTTCGGATGCAAGTAATCAAACAAACTTTGTCCAATTAAACTGGCCTGTTAAAATCAAAAACGAAACATGACCAAAAGATCTAAAACCCACATCATTTTAGAACAGGACCCATACATATTACTTCTCAGAAAAACAACTTCCTACACCATTATAAAGGCAAATACCACAGGTACTCTAAACATCAGTATTTTGATCCACATGTACTTTGCCAGTTTAATATTATTTTTTGTAAGAACAGGGGAGTAAAGCCATAATTTGTTCTTCTCTTTTGCAAAATAGCAGATTCAGTTGGATATTAGAACACAGTCCTGTAAACTCAAATGTTCTATTTGTGTGCATTATATGATTGCTGATCCTAGCCAAAGGTTAATCACAAAGTAGCTTCACTCACAGTTTATTACAAGGAGGAACGTAAGGAAATAGGAAGAAATATTCACACTACCTAATGGCTGAGCTCTAATTTGGTTGGACAAAGTGGCACCACTGAGCTAAGAGCTGCCTGGAAGCAGGTAGCAACTCACTTCAGCACCCCGTAGTAAGGATATTCACAGGAATCTCTCTAGCTGGAATCCATTCAACCTGAGGACTCCACTGATCCAACAGAACTGGTCTGCTGTACTCCTGTAGGCAGCACTACTTTCTTTTGACACAGGAAGCAATTCTCATACAACTGGGCTAGTTTGGTGTTGTGTTTTTTCTTGATTGCTTACCTTTACCACAGCAGGTCAAATCAACAGAAAGAGAGGAACTGTCTTGAAAAGGAGTATTCTAGACTCAACTCATTTTGGACTCAACACCACTTGCTATATGACCACTGCATACATAAAGGGGAGCTCTTTTCCAATAAGCCAGAGTTAAAAATTAGTTTAATTAGTTTTAATTAGTTGTTTGTTTTTTTTTTTTTTTATGGGGGACTTCAACTATCCAGATATTTGCTGGGCAAGCAACACGGCCAGTCGTATGCAATCCAGACAATCTCTGCAGTACGTTGAAGACTATTTCCTGCTGCAGATGGTGCAGGAGCCTACACGGGGAGGGCGGGTGCTGGACCTTGTTTTCACTAACAAGGACGGGCTCGTTAGGGAAGCGAAGGTCGGGGGCAGCTTAGGACAAAGCGACCATGAAATAGTTGAGTTCAAGATCCTGGGTGGAAGAAGCAAACCCACAAGTAGGATAGTTACCCTGAATTTTGGAAGAGCTAACTTTGATCTCCTCCGCTACTTAATAGGGGCTATCCCGTGGGCTACGCGGTTTGAAGGAATGGGAGCCTGTGAGAGCTGGCTGTTATTCAAACAGTGCTTCTTCCAAGCACAGGAACGATGCATCCCTTTGAGCAAGAAATCGGGAAAGAGAGGCAGAAGACCTGCATGGATGAACAGGGAGCTATTGGGTAAACTCAAAGAGAAGCAGAAGATCTACGAATTGTGGAAAAAGGGTCTGAGCACCTGGGGAGAATACAGGAATGTGGTCAGGGCCTGTAGGGATGCAACTAGGAAGGCTAAAGCCCTCTTGGAAATGAAGCTGGCAAGGGACATAAGGATAATAAAAAGGGTTTTTTTAGATACGTGAATAGTAAGAGGATGACCAGGGATAATGTAGGACCCTTGCTGAATGAGGAGGGTGTCCTGGTAACGGGGGATGCTGAGAAGGCGGAGATACTGAATGCCACCTTTGCTTCGGTCTTCACTTCAAAGGCCTCCCGGGACCCACAGACACTGGATGAAAGTAGGAGTGTTTGGGAAACGAAGAGCTTCCCTCTAGTTGAGGTAGGGGAGGTCCAGGAGTGGCTCAAAGGGATTAATGCACACAAATCCATGGGCCCAGATGGGTTACATCCACGTGTGCTGAGGGAGCTGGCGGAGGTGATTGCTGAGCCGCTCTCTATCATCTTCAACAGGTCTTGGAGGACAGGAGAAGTGCTTGAAGACTGGAGGATAGCCAATGTCACTCCAGTCTTTAAAAAGGGCAAAAAGGAGGAACCTAGTAACTATAGGCCTCACCTCTGTCCCCGGAAAGGTAATGGAACAGCTTGTTCTGAACGCCATCTCCAAGCAATTGGAAGGGAAGGTCATGAGGAGTAGTCAGCATGGATTCATCAAGGGGAAATCTTGCTCGACCAATCTCATAGCCTTCTATGATCTCATGACAGGCTGGGTAGATGGAGGGAGAGCAGTGCATGTCATCTACCTTGACTTCAGCAAGGCCTTTGATACTGTCTCCCATGACATCCTGATAGCAAAGCTGAGAAAGCATGGGATAGATGAGTGGACAGTGAGGTAGGTTGAGAATTGGCTGTCAGACCGAGCCCAGGGGGTTGTGATTCGTGGAGCAGAATCTGACTGGAGGCCTGTTACTAGCGGTGTTCCCCAGGGCTCGGTGTTGGGTCCAGTCCTGTTTAATATCTTCATTGACGACCTTGGTGAGGGAATGGCATCCACCCTCAGCAAGTGCTGATGATACAAAGCTGGGAGGAGTGGCTGGCACACAGGAACACTGTGCTGCCATCCAGCGAGACCTGGACAGGCTGGAGAGCTGGGCAGGGAGAAACCAGATGAAGTTCAACAAAAGCAAGTGTAGAGTCTTTCACCTGGGAAGGAACAACCGTTTGTATCAGTACAGGCTGGGGCATGACCTGCTGGAGAAGAGCTCAGTGGAGAAGGACCTGGGGGTCCTGGTTGATGACAGGTTGACCATGAGCCAGCAGTGTGCTCTGGTGTCTAAGAGAGCCAATGGGATCCTGGGGTGCATCCGGAGGAGTGTAGCCAGCAGGTCAAAGGAGGTGATCCTCCCCCTCTACTCTGCCCTGGTCAGGCCCCACCTGGAGTATTGTGTCCAGTTCTGGGCTCCCTGGTATAAAAAGGACCGAGATCTCCTGGAGAGAGTCCAGAGAAGGGCTACGAAGATGATTAAGGGCCTGGAGCATCTCCCCTATGAGGAAACGCTGAGTAAGTTGGGACTGTTCAGCCTTGAGAAGAGAAGACTATGGGCGGACCTAATTAAAGTTTATAATTATCTGAAGCAGGGGCTGCAGGGGGAATCAGCCAGCCCCTTTTCAGTGGTCTGTGGGGACAGGACAAGGGGCAATGGCTGCAAGTTGGAGCACAGGAAGTTCCGCACCAACATGTGGAAAAACTTTTTCACAGAGAGGGTGACAGAGCCCTGGGACAGGCTGCCCAGGGGGGTGGTGGAGTCTCCTTCTCTGGAGATATTCAAGACCCGTCTGGACACCTATCTGAGTAACCTGTCCTAGGGAGCTGCTTTGGCAGGGGGGTTGGACCCGATGATCTCTGGAGGTCCCTTCCAACCCCTACAATTCTATGATTCTATGATTAATGACATGCTTCTAAGAGAGCAGGATTAACATACAGCCTTTTTTATTTGCTCTGTTCTCATCTACCGCCAACACAAAGGGAGAACACTGAGCACCACTGAGAAAGTAAATAGCAGCCTTGTCAAAATATGCAGATGTAAGAGATCAGGCTGCAGGATGAGATTCCTAACCTAGCATGATTCCCAAGTAAAATAATAAATGAATGGGTAAAGTCAGTCATGTTCTCTGAATTTCTTTGGCTGCAACAGTGAAAACCTTACAGGTCTGGAAGTAGGTATGGCATGTAAGAGACTCAAAAAGGTCATTTAGTAAATTTGTTGTAGAAGTTTTTTTGATTTTTTTAAAAATTAAAATCTACTTTATCTTTGTTTCCATATGAGGATTAATTTAATTTTAATTTAAAAAGATATAGTTTGTTTTATAGAATTTATTAAAAAAGAAGTCCAGATTGGTTGCCCTTCCTTTAATGAAGAAAATGAACATAGCACAAATGGTTTCAAAGTTATAGAAGTAGACAGATGGAAGCAATAACTGGTTTAGCCTCTGTTTTTAGAACAGAAGTCATAGATACATGAGCAAGTTATCATGCCTCGATTATTTGTTGTAGTTGTCCATGTTAACTGTCAGCTAATGGAAGGTGCTTATATTTTTGCTATTTCTTTTATTCTACAGGTTAAGCTAACTCACACTATCTCAGGTTCCTTCAGGTTAGTAGTGTGTACGTAGACAGCTATTGTGGATGAGGTGTTACATAGTGTATCTGAGCATAAAGACCTTACCAAGGAAAGCTCAATCTGAACTATCATTTTTTCCTTGGCCTAAAAAACATCCCCAAAAATGACTTCACCATTTAAAACAAAATCTGGAGATAGAAATTAGGACATCTTCAAATTATCTCTTCCTCTCAGAGTAGCAGTTTTCTTAAGGATGATGAGCTGAAATCTGGTGCTGTCACACTCAGGTCAGGAACACTGTCTGTACTTGCAAATATTTTGTTCCAGGATACTCAGCCTTACTCCGAAGGAGGTGGAATCAAAGAAACTTCAAGAAATGATAAATGATAAATTCAAGAAATGATAAATGAGGACTTTTTGGTAGTAATATATAATAAAGTGTAAAAGTTGAAAGTTTTCTAAGAAAACACAAGAAGCAAACCAAGAAACTCAATTATAAGCACCTGATCGTAGTTAAGTATTTTGCAGACTGACTCTGAGACAAACAGAATTTTTCCTCTGTTGCATCCAACCACAAACAGGAATCCGTCTGCAGCCTGAAAACAAAGATACTGTGATTAAAATATACAACGAATAGATGGCTACACAGAAGGGAACTTAGAAACCCATTTTTAAAAATTAAATTAGTTATAAATCACATCAAAAAACAATTAAGATTGCAAAGGCTGAATCAGACCTTCAAATGCAGACAGCTAAAATTTTCAAAACACAGCCCTGGGCCAAGAAGCAGCCAGCTGCAAAACAGTGTAACTTGGGAGTCATCTTACAGATCTGTTAAGAAAGTCTGTTACTGCAGCAAAGAAAAAAGAAAATAGTTGCAAATGAGAAAGGGTAAAGGGGTGTGTACATGGTGAAGTGTGAAAACAAGAAGGAAGATTTTATTTCAGGTATTATTTCTGCATCTTTTTCAAAGTATGTCTTAAAAATTAAAAAAAAAAAAAAGGCGAGCAAACAACTGCAATTACATATATGTGTAATTAAAAGCATTCTCTAAACTTGCATGCAGTCTTCAAATGTCAACACAAACATTTTCAGGTACTAAATATGCATACTTATTATCCCTTCAAAGACTGCTGTCTGCCATGCCCTTGAATCATTTTCTGTACCCTCTCATAAAGGAAAAGCCTGTATAGCCTACAGATTTTATAAACCTGTACTCATCAAATACATCAAAGTGCCTGCTTGAAGAAAAAGATGGGAAAATAAAACCAGCTAAAAACTCAAGTTAATGGCAAGCTTTAGCTGGAGTTAAACATCGTTTAACTGAGAGTTTTTTTCCACTCACCCTGAGGATTAACTGTCGGAGCTCATCATCCTTTAAAAAGGAAGGTTTATAGCGGACTTCTGAATAGGAGCTAGCAGAACCTTGGAAAACAGATTATTTGTAGACAGTGTTAAAAGTTACATTTTAAGTTTACTCTTAACAGAGTTGTAACTTCCTTTGTCTTTTATAAGTTCTCCTTGCAACTATAACAGCTGATTAAAAAAAAAAAGTTTTAAAACTCTAAAAATATTTTTTAGATCTCATAAACATACGCTGGTAATGAATATGGGCACACAACCAGGTTTTTCTTGCCCTTTACTTAGCATAAAGCAAGGAAGCTTCTGTTCAGATATATTTAATTTACTGCTAAAGAAATGATATTGTAAGAACTGAATTTTCCAGAAACATTTCTTAAGACATATTTCAGAATCCTTAACTTTTCCTGAATCCAAGTAATTCCAATGTTGTCTGTTGCCTTTGGCATAAATAACACTTCATTAATACTATATATATCCAACAATAAAAAAAACCCTACTCTATTGTAGTTAAATTGAATGCCTTAATTTGAATGAGACAAATATAACTGTATTTACGATTTTAGCACCTGTGGCAAGTATTCTAAAATAATTTTTAGCCTTTACAAGCATCCTCACAACCTTTTCTAAATATTTGAGATAAATAGCAGTTGAATATTCCACCATATTTTAGCATTCGCTATAATACCACATAATCTGGTCTTTTAAAGCATGTTTTGAAGATAAATAACTGTGAGATGTAAGAGTCTTTTTTATATGCTAGTGTCACAGTACAATTAATAGAGCTGAAGACTTATTGTAGATGCTTGCTTAAACTGCAGTGCAATTACTGTCCTGCTCATGTGTCATGTTACTTGTTTATGCAAAATTCTCAAGCTGCTCAGGCTAATTGGCCTCTAGAAAACCCTTCCAACCAAAATTAATCTGTGATTATGTTAGTGTCAAATTAGTAGCATAATTTACTTTGCATACTCCTTTGACTAATAGAGTTCTTACAAGATAGGTTTATTCACAACCATTTTTTTGCAATGCTTTGTAAGCATTGCAAAGGATTCTTTGATCCTTGCATACAGTTGGCCAAATTATTATTTTGAAACAGTAGAGCCAATCTCATGTGCTGCTGATAGCCCATGTGATGTGCAACTTGTATTTAGATATAATCTTTTTAGGGGAAAAAACAACATCCCAAATCCTAGCAACAGGAAAAGAAGGAAGACTATATCCTGGTTTGATCCCAACACTAAACCATTCTCTGAGCTAGCTAACTTTGGTAGCTGAACAAGGATATAATTTTGATAACTCTTTCTTGCTACACTCTAACATTTTAGCATTTAAGACTTCAATGAAATAAGTCATTCTGTTAAAATATATTTGGTATTGCAACATCCCTCTTGACTACTGTTCTTACAGGCAAAAAAAAAAAGAGTTTGAAAAATGATCACATCCATTTCTTATGTTTTATGCAACTGGTTTTGGTATTATGAAGTTACACTGTAAAAGACTTAACCTTTCACTGAAGGAAGTTCCCTGTGCTCCCTACCACTGCAACTCCTTATATCAATTTCTTTAGGTAAGCATTAGCTTCTCCCATTGTTGAGAAGACTTTTTTAATCTCAAACTGGACAAACAACTCATTGGAAGCAGTGGATATTTTATAAGTGACTTGGCTTCCCTAAAATGTAGATGTTTTTTGTTGGATTTTTTTTAATGGTCTTTTTCTGTGATGTAAATTTTGAAGTTAACAAACATGAAATTCCAATACAGAGACAAAGGGTTGTTATTCCTGCATTTGTGATTGCATCAAACAGGAGTATGAAGACCATTTGCTTCTCTAGTAGCAGTATAACTGTTGGCATCAGTACGGCACCACAGGTATCATTGTTACAGAAAGCATGATGGAAAGTGGAGACATCACAGAGCACACATTTAATTTTGGGGTTGGAAAATTATGATAGACAGACTTGCCTGATCCTGGTAATTTTTAAAAAGAATCAAGGAGTGACTCAGTTGCAAGGCATCCCTTACTGAGAGAAAATAGCAGACACTAAAGTGTGACTTTTCTTTTACATTAAGCAAAAAGAAGAACATTCTGGAATCTACAAACATGTAAATTTAAATGAAGAACAGACTCAGAACTGAATTCAGCAAGGAAACAGGAAACAAATGACCTTTGATTTATTTAACAGCCAAGGAAGATATGCAGTAGAACTCTTAACAAGGGCTTTCAGAATTAGTTTACTAAAACCCACCTTTTAAAGATTTTAAGTGTTGCACAGCCATCCGTAACACTGTAAGCTTGTCTAGCTTTCGTGGCATGGGATTGCACTGAGGTATCATAGCAGACAATTCCTCTATCAAATTATTCATTTTGTCTCTTCTTCGTTTCTCTGTTTGACTGTGAGCCTCTCTAAGAAGAAAAGTTATTTTAAGAAAGATGTGGAACATATAATTTTCCCCATAATATTAATCAATTCCATTTTGGGAGTGGAACATATCCCAACAAGTATTACTGCACTTGAACAAAGCAGAAATAGTCACAATAATTACGTGAAATATTGAAGGGAAAAATATTTCAAGCAACAACTTGACTATATATGGCAGGAAAAAGAGACTATGAAGACTTATAAAAGCTAAATTCTTCTTGTGCCCCTTGATATCCAATTGAATATCCTGACACTTTACTGTATACTAGAAAACTTTTGATGTCATTAGTAATCAGAGAGAGACATTTCTGCTTCCTGGCCCCATCTCTACCTGGCCTGTGTAAACTAAAATGGGGTATTCATTCTGCTACCTTTTTTGAGGGGTGCTGGTTTTTGGGAATTTTTGGTGTGGGGTTTGTTTTGTTTATTTGTTTGTTGGTTTGGGGTTTTTTTTAAAGAATGCTCTCAGCACTTGCTAAATCACTTCTGAACTCTGTTTTATGCAAACTCACAACAATCTGAGATGAGGAACATTTTCCTGGTACCTCATTACTTTAAAAATTACTAAGATCGGAGACAGACACAAGCATTTACTCTGTTTTGGCTTTGCATAGCACGGCAGAAGCAACAGGCAATCCATTTATATGTGCTTATAAGAGATGTAGTAGAAACTGAAAGAAAAATCTGTGCCTCATGTAATTTCACAAGCTGTATTTCAGAGACCTTTCCCCTTTGTTCACCTGATAAGGTGGCAGAAAGGGTTTCAGCCTCTGTGCATACCTTGTGTACTACATTTCATCTCTTGGTAAGCCTCTGTCCAAGAGCTCAACCACATAAAGGGAGCTTCTCTTCTTGGATAGTTTTCATCAGAAAACCCCTTTTAAGGCACATGAGAGCGCATATCACAAGCATATCTCGGGTTACTTTTTCCTTAATTCTTTCCAATCCTTTCTGCCCCAGAAGACAATCTAGCCACTCAATTAAAATGAAGATAATTTTCTTTTTTTTTTTTTTTTTCACTTGAGACCAGACACAGTTGATGAAACTGAAGAGCAAGTTTTGGTTAACTGATCTCCCAAACTCTTCCTCTTAAGCATACTGTAACAAAAGGTATTAAAGGCAATAAAGTTAACTACACCTAGCCTGTCGAGAAAGAACAAAGTACAATTTTAAAGACCTAGTCCTCTAGCATTTTTATTGTTTTACCCAAAAGTAAATACCTTCTCCATACAACTAGTTCTGAGTTGTTCACCCAAGCAAATTCTCTTTAAAGCCTTTTTTTAAAATTTAATTTTATCAGTTATTCTCAGCTCTAGAGGTTCACCCAACTTTTCCTTCATGTCACGTAGGAACAGTCAAACAATATATTGTGTATGCTCCTTGAGCTGTGAACCTCAGGAAGACATTTGGGGAAACATTTGGGGGAAGAGAACAATCTTCCCTATCTTTAAGAGTCAATGTTAGTTGCAGAAACCTGAACAAGGTGATGACCGGATGATTCAAAAAGTCTTCTGTTATATTCCCCAATTATGAAGGGGGAGTGGGGATGTGTGTGTGGAAATCAAGCTGCCAAATAAGCTTGAAGGGAAAAAAGAAAAAGAGAACACTGGAGAGAGATAACTGTTTAAGGAAACGCTCAAAAAGAGTCTTGTAAATAATTTTTCCTCCAACTACTGAAGCAGAATTTAAGGAAAACATTAACAATACAACATAAAAGTTATTCAAGCAATGGAAAAAACAGAATTGTGTATAGCAGTCTGGGATGCTCAATAAAGAAAAAAAATTTTGCAGTTAAAAAACCCTCTAAATATATTTTGGAACACTTTCACGTCCTCAATGTTATTTAAATTAGAGGAACACTTCATAGTTAATAGTTACCATACTATATAAATAATGTTTTTGACAGCAGAGCGGGTTATGTATTTCTGCTTTGACATCTCAGCTTGCATGACAAATGAGACACTTCCATTTTTAAAAGATACTTTATAAAACTGCACAAGTTTTACTATGTGGCTTGTCTATAGTTTAAAATATTTGTCTGGATGAATCATGACTGCATTCAGTCACGCAGTACTGCAAACCTTACAAGTGCTTTATGTGAATTTCCATTTGGATTCAGGTAAGACGTGAACTCAAAGTGCAATGGCAAACCTCCAGCAATTCCCTACACAAAACCTCATTCCAGAACAAGAATTCTTTGTCATGCTTCAGCTGAATCCATTTTCATGTGGGATAAATTTTAAATACCTACAAGTGGAGACCAAACTAGAAAAAGACAATTCTCAAACTCATACAGACTGCAGATTGACTCCTCCCTTTCTACTCGACTCCAGTGTACCTCATTTCATTCTCACCTTCAGAATTTTAACCTCATGTTTTTGCTAAACCACCCAAGAGATTCTGGAACATGACTGTCACTGAAATTACTAGAAAGTAAAATCCTTAAGGAGACTCTAAACATTACTATACATTTAGGAATGAAAAGTTGACTTAAATTTTTGATGGTTTTAATGAATGTTACCCACAAAATCATGTTTTACTCTGGTGAATTCTGGTATTTCCCAGAAAAACATACTTTGTTATAAATTAGTACCTGAAATCTTTTATTTTAACATGTTCTTCATCTTCACTCCTAGAAAAAAACAAAATACGGTTTGACATTGCGTATTTAATACTGGGCACTTATTTCCTCCCATTAATTCAAGAAGATGCAGAAAATGCTACAAATTTGCCACGGCTCTAAGAAAAGCAAGCTCACAGAAATTCATAAACCAAAAATGATCTAGCAAGTGATGCATATTAGAAAGAGACTATAGCATAACTTCCAATATTCACAGTTACATGAACACATTGTGGGGATATTTCATAACTACAAGGCTATTTTTATCCTGGAGAAAACAACATAATTAGAACACAGCCTAGTCTGGGCCTAAAATACTCTTTAATTGCTCATGGTGATTAGAGGACTGGAGCACCTCCCCTATGAAGACAGGCTGAAAGAGCTGGGCTTAGAGAAGAAAAGGCTGCAGGGCGACCTCATTGCAGCCTTCCAGTACATGAAGGGAGCTTACAAACAGGAGGGGAATCAACTTTTCAGAAGGGTAGATAATGGTAGGACAAGGGGGAATGGATTGAAGCTAAAGGAGAGAAGGCTTAGATATTAGGGGGAAGTTTTTTACAGAGAGAGTGGTAAGGTGCTGGAACAGGCTGCCCAGAGAGGTGGTGGATGCCCTGTCCCTGGAGGTGTTCAAAGCCAGGTTGGATGGGGCCCTAGGCAACCTTGTCTAGATCATGAATGGAGGTTGGTGGCCCTGCCTGTGGCAGAGGGATTGGAACTCTATGATCTTTGGGTTCCCTTCCAACCCAGACCATTCTGGTCAGAAAAAGTAAAAATTATTCACCCATAACACAGAGCAACGACTGGGAAGCCTACACAATAAGATTGTAAACGAACGACAATCATGGGTGCCTGCATCATGATAAATATTTGGCAGCAAGAAAATTTAAAGGATGATTCAAACAAGGACAATGGGGCTTTTTCTTCCCTAAGATCACAGTATTCTTCACCACCATCTATTAAGAATTTTAGACCACAGCCAAGTAGTTGTCTTGCCAATTCAGCACAAGCGATTTGGTACTTGCAGAGAGGCAGTTCCCATATAAACACAGGCCACTATTTTCTTTAACAGCTGATACAAGTATTTTTAATGTTTCCACAGCAGTTCTTCAGCTTTTTTGAATTCATCAGTGAAAACATGCAGTACTTTAAACTCTGTTCCAGAGGAGAGACCTGCTAACTTATGACTGTACCAGAAGGTTTGCAAGGAAACAGCCTGATCAGTCACCAGATATTTCCTATGAGGAAATGGAAGTAGGAAGTAAAAGGACAGTTGGAGATTACAGCTTTAGGAAAGCCCCCTAAAACTGCTTCCCCTCTAACTATGCACTGACCCCATCCAGGATCCAATAGCCAGAGCCAAATTAACACGCAATGCAGCTCTTCAACTTGGGTTTTCACTGGAGCCCAGGAATCTTCTAGCCAGTCTGATACACAGGATTAGGTTGGGCTCCTAAAACCCTAGGATTTTCCTTCAGTGAAACTTTCAGATTTAGAGAAGCTTACAATAACTAGTATGTTGCTTTCACTCTAAAAGTAACTTTTAGGAGAAAAGTGCATGAACTCTAACAGAAGTTACATTGCCTGACCTTAGAGAAGAGAGAAGGTGGAGCCAGAACAACTGCAGTGCAGTGGCCTATTAACTATCTGTCCTTCTCCCTCAGGATATCTACTTGGGGAAGGAAGTAGAACAAATTTGCTGCTCAAGCAATCAGTCACAGACTTCAATGGATTTTTATAGCCTCTATCCTAACAGCCGTGTTGTTACCGATATAAATAGCTAGATTAACACTACCTTGACTATGTGAACTTGGGGTGAAATGCTGCCTCAGGGCTATAATGTAGATATACTTAATTGGTACTAAAGGAACAGAATCTGTACTGTTCAGGAAAAAGTAAAGAGTATCACATTTTCCTCTGTTTTCTCAATTAAACATACTTCCCTGTTTCTTCTAAACCAGAAGCAGAGGTTTTAAAGGCAGAAAAGGAGCATTTTTATTCACATTTTCCCATCATAAGCACCATGGATAAATACACAAAGAAACAAATAATTTACCTCCAAAGATTTTTATACTACCCAATGAGCCACGCACCAAACACTGACTACAGAGATAAAGAGGAATACTGCACAGCTACAAATAAGCAAATATATTTTCCAAGTAAGGTATCCAGGTGCAGAAAAAGAAATCACAACAGAGTAATTGCATAATTAATAACTATCCCATAACATGCATAAGCAAAGGGTTTTTCTTATGCTGCACATCCAATCTTAACTCTGGTTTGTTACTTTGCCATAGCAGTGTTTTAACATAGTTCTGGTAGGTGTATTTTAAAAAGCACTTGACAAGGTTAAAACAAACAAAAAATAAATGTTTGTGTGCATCAGTCCTAGAAGAGTACAAGACCCTTCCTTCACCTCCCCGGCTGTCTGATTTGTTACTTTTCATGCATTCCCATTCTTACCATAACTTCAATTCTAACAAGTCTGGTAAGTTTACAAACAAGTTGGAGTGTCTTCTTAGAAGAAAATATCTTAGAAGAAAACATTCACATTAGATGAGCTTACCCATCCTGTTAATTACCTATGTTTATCATCTTGTGCTGTACAAACAGCTGCCCTTGGACAAGGCATTCCTTAAGGCAAAACATCATCTAGCCAAACATGTGGCATGTTTATAGCACTGAAAGCAGCAAGGGATTCATTTATAAAGCATACCTTTTCTGAGGATCACCATCAACTTCCACTGCATCCCTGCAGAAACACAAGCAAGCAAAATGCAGTTTGAAGCACAAAAGGAGACTTGATATACCCAATGAAAAAAAGCCACTGAAAAACTGTAGTGGAAGCCCCACTTGATTAGTTATATTCAGCATGAACATTAGGTTTTAGAAACTAATAACTAGTTCTTATAAAACAAGACTTTTTGAATTAGTATTTCAATTTGGACATTAATTTTCCTTTTTGTTTCATGAAAAGTTTCATGAAATCAGAGAGATCCAAACTTCAGGGAAACACTACTGAGTACTTCCACTGAACAGGTAAAAGTCAACAAGTGCTAGCGAAAAAGAAGGGAGACTTGTGGGTTGGTTTGGTTGTTTGAGTTTTGGGTTTGTTTTTTTTTTTCCCCAGAAACAAATCTATTTCTGGAGTTTTCAGTGATCTACAAGATACACGTGAAGCTCCAAGTTGACAGTTCTATCAACAGCCACAGTATGGCTACATTCTCTAGATCAACAGACCAACTACAGAAGATGCAGGGATTAAAGAGAATTGCTTCAATAATCACAAATAAATGCAATTTTTTTTACGCTACCTCCTCCCTTTCAAAGGTGGATTTTCCACATTAGTTTGGAGATAACTAATACTGACTTGTGTCCCTTACTTATGGCTAATACAACTTTGAGTAGATCACGTTATAAAAGTAATGTTTTTAATGTAAATCATTCCTTGGTTAACTGGCACTTGTTTGGCAGTTATAAAACAGAAGAAAATGGTCGACAGTTATCGTATCAGTAAAGTATGACCCACTTAAAAAGACTCAGTACTGCTGTAGGACAGTCCTCATTTTTAGGTCACAGGTCTGTCTGGACATTTAAAGACCTCCCTGGTCCCTGAAGTAGCAGTTAGTATTCTGCAGTTATAGATCAAAGAGCTTAACTAGTAATCTTGTTTCATGCTTTAAGGTGATACTCTACTGTGCACTTGGGAGACTTCAAGCAACTTAATAACAACCTGCTGCAAAGAGAATTTTCCTTTACCATCAGACAAAGAAAAAAAAAAAAAAAGAAGAAAAAAAAGAAGAAGAAGAAAAAAGAGTTAGGATTGAAATTTCAGCAAACACTTCAGGCCAGGAAATGACATGATAGATTCCTACACATACCCCTTAGATTGAATTTTACTTTTTCTATTTTTAATAACTCAGGACTGTCAAAGGACACACTTAGAAGAAACTGTAAGAAATGCTGGTAATACATAAAGGAAAGAGAATTAGTTACCATGTTGCATAAAACACAGATGAATGTCTCAAATTTATGTTGAGACACAGAGAGAATCTATTCACTTACTGGTTATCAGAATCGCTTCCTTTGCGCTTCCTTGGAATCTCAGCCACTGAAGCATTGAAAGAAGTGGTGGTGGCAGGCTTCGTCATGGGATTCATCAGGCTGGGGACTCCAGAAGCAACGCATGGGTTTCCATCTATTGAGAAGTTATCTGTGAACGGGGAAAAAAAAACCAACAAAAACACCTCAGTGCCCACTAAGAGCTACATCATCGTGTATCCATTCTGATTTTCACGTGGAAAACAAAAAATTGCCAGTGGGTGGCTCCTATGCCTCTGACACAGGAGCCTTATAAAGGTTGCACTGCTGCAACCTAGGTACAGAAAAGACTACATTGTCCTCCTAGTCTTCTATTGATCTCATCAACCCAATCAACACACCGATGCAATCTAAACTGCACAACCTCAGACAAGCTGAGCAGACTGCACGTAAATCCCTCAGCACCTCAAACGTCCTGCTGCAAAATCACAAAACGTAGTATTCAATAGCAGAACAAAATACTGCAACTGACACAAAATTCAACTTTAAAAGTGTATGTTTAAGTGAAAAAAACATTTTTTAAATAAGCTGGACATCCAGAGAATGAAAAGTCCACCACAACTATGTTTCTGACATAAAATCTGTAATTACATATAACATCGGTCATGTAAACAGGAGGAGCATTGAAAGCTTGACAGGTTCTACCTTAAAATTCCCTTCACAGTTCTCCTCTTGAGGATAACAGCTTTGATTCTGGGAGGAATAGAAGACAAGTCACAAGCCAAAATAACACTAGCAACCTACTGGGAAAGGAAAAACTGCCTCTGGGAATCTAAGTACCATCACACTTTTTTCTCTATCTCGGCGCAAAGCTATCACAAAGAATCACCCAGTTGATGGTTAGCTAAATAATCAGAATTAAGTCTGTTTCAGCAAATGTAGCCAGTCCTTTAGGCTTCTTGTCCTAGTAAGGAAAGTTTCCTATGTGATACACCTAGAGACAGTACAAGAATTAACTCCACTGAGGGACAAATGAGGGACTAAGAGAGGTCTTTCAAGGAAGAGAGCATCTACTTTTAGCAGGAGGCAAAACCGAAGCAAGGTACTTTCAAAATCCAGCAGTAAGAAAAAGGGGATACTTTCACTGTAAGGTGTTTGGTTTTGTTTTGGGGTTGGGTTTTTTCTCATCCATGCTATCTGTGACAGGTAAAAGCATGGAAACTGTGTATGTTTTTTTCTTCTTAGGTGTAAGAACATCTTACACCAGAAAAATTACCTCCTAGGTTTTCATTTTCTGTTGGAATATTACTCTGGAGAGCTAAATGAAAATAGGCTAATACTTGAATAACAGCTTGCCTGGTCTTCCATTAATCCTCTCCCTACCAAGTCAGACTACACAGAGTCAGCCCTGTTTTATTTTAGAAAGCTCTTTGACTCACTAAGTCACACAGGAAGTTCAAAAAAAAAAAAAAAAAAAAAAGAAATGGAATCTCAAAGAATCAATAAATGATTGACAAATAAGTAACAAACTTTGGGCATCTACAATAGAAACTAAATTTGGTTACTTCAAATACATAACATTCAAGTTAGGAATATTAAAAATATATTAAAAGAAGTGACATCACAAATACTACAAGTGCACAAACAGCAGATGTGAGAACTATTTACATGATTAATCACCCCTTCATAATAGTCTCATTTTCTTTTTCTACTATAAATTCTTGCAACTACAAACCAAATAAAAAACCCTCAACAATTCCAAGGGAACTAGTTATAAAAAGTAATTTTAATTCACTTAGGTAATAGCAGCCTATAATTACTAGATTAAGTTATTGAGGTATAATCATACTTCATGAATAGTCATGAAAGAGTACTTACTAAACAGAAACCTACATGGGTGAAAGACAAGAATGCCTTCAGCACAACAGATCCTTTAGTCCTGGAACAAAGCAGGAGAGAACAGACCCACTGACCTAAATACTCCTTTGCTCACAGATGGCCAGTCTGCTTTCTGAACCACTTCCCTTTAAAGCAGCAAACTGAAATGCATCATTTACAGCTTTTCCAATTTATCCTTCATATTATCAAAATATCTACTACTGTTTTTTACCCACTCACTCTCAAGCAACAAATTCTGAATACTGCACTTCTCTCCATTTCCTAACACCACCCTTTTTGCTTTTTCTTAACTAAAACAATCAAAAATGTTTAGATTATCAGCAATTATGACCTATTAAGAACTATGACAATTGTCAGGTGATAAATTGAATCCTAAATACTATCATTGTGACAAACTAAATGCCATGATAAATGCCACCTAGATAAATGCCACCTAGCTAAATGCTAGGAAGATAGCTGGGTGATCTTAGACAAAAACCTAAGGTGAGGAATCTGTATTACCAAACCCAAAACAACACAAAAGAAAACAAACAGGGAAATTGAAAGTTTCAGAACTACCAAACTTAGTAGTAAAGTAATTATTTGGAATGTAATCAACAAGAGCAAATCTTTTTAATACCTGCCACTCACTGCACGTGAAGCAGACAGACAGACACAGTTCATAAAGCTAAGTCAGCTTTGAGAAGTCAGTAGGAGTGCTTTAAAATAATCTCTTAAGGCTTTATAATAGCTGTCATTGTGATACGAGGTGATTCCAAGGTGCTGCGGGTGATACTGCTGCCATTGTGACACTAGGGGATTCCAAGGCACCCTGAAGATTGCCTTAACCTTCTGCAGTCTGTGATGAAAGATTTCTTTACTTCTCCAGCTATATCACCTGGGGAGAGATGGGCAACAGATTTCAAAATTGTGGGGCTCACAACGAGAATGAGCTGGAACGCACCCCAATACCCAGGGTGTGCTTCTAGGATAGGAGAGGGCTGGATTCTTTCATTTGTGCACCTGGGCTGTGAGTATCTTCAATTTCCATGAACGTTTCCATACCACTAACATCAAAACCAAATGTTCCTAAGAACATATGAAGCAAACCAAAATGTTTCCTAATTTTACAGCACTCTTGCTTCATGAAAAACAGTATCTAGAAAGACCATTCTTTATTACAAGTGTATTTCCCTGGAAAACTGAAATCATTAGTCAATTTCTAAACTCCCAGAAACAGTTTAATTCAACTAGAGATTCTTTGGTTTACAACCCCGAGGCTACTACTCAGACTACTCTGAAGCCAAATGAAAATCCAACTGAGGAATTATATGGGATTTTAAAAAAATTATTACTGTTCATTTCAAAGTTTTGCTAATGCCCTGGCACACCAATAATCGAATTTTAGTGGGAAGTGAATCATTCCTCAAACACATGTCTATTTATGATCTATGCTTGGCTCTCAGTATTAAGCATATATGCATATCTGTATTAAAAAATTAAAATATTTTAAAAGCATATTAAGCACATCAGGACAGATGAAAGCAGTACTGAAAAAAACCCCACTGCATTCATTCTCTCTGCAAAAAAGCAAAGATCATGTATGTAAGCATTACAAGCACACCGTATGAAAAATAACTGATTCAAGGAAGTCTAACAGAAATAAAAAGCTATTATTTTAATATTTTAACATATTTTATAATCAGACAAACGAAGTATTTAAGGAATGGTTATCAGTACATACAGTTCTCATCACATCAACATAGAAGACCATGCCCTACTGCAATACAAACTCTCTTTTGTTTTTCTAAAAAACAAAAACAACCAGAAAAACCCCACCAAACCCACCCTGCAAACAGATGACATGAAACTACTTCATATCCCACCCCAAAACAGTAAAGACGTAGGAAATCAACTGTATTCCTATGCTCAGCAAAGGTTCTGTGTAAATTACCACATGCAATGCATTAAGAAACAAGGCTTGGGGACTGTACGTTTTTCCAATTACTGACAATAATATTTTCTAAACACACGCCACATTCCTGACCTGTTTTCTCCACTAACAGTTTGAAGGTTTCCAGTTCCTAAACAAACACAGTCTATTAGAAAAGGCTTATGGCCAAGCTCCACCAGCTGTAAAAGGTGAGATTCATCTGAACAAATAAAGATGTCCACGTCTGAACTAGCCATTCTAGTCCTCCTCGGAGGGAAGAAACATTTCTAGGGTGATTCATCTCAACCTAAAATAGATTCCTACTGTTGGCTAGATGAAATACAACATTTCTAGGGTGATTAATCTCAATCTAAAATAGATTCCTACAGTTAGCTAGATGAAATACAGTCCAAGAGTGTGTACCCCTATTCAGTAATTATATCAAGACCAAGCTACCTGGCTCAGACTTGGATATCTTCTTTGTAGACATCTAAAGGTAAGTAAGATTAATCCCACCCAAGGTGGCTACAGACCTGTCATGCAATTCTTAAAGTATAACAGCCACAGACACCAATTGTTTGTGTCACACACAAGTTTAAGCTCAAGACATTCTTTCAAAATCATTGCCTTAATTACGCACTACCACCTCATGACCCACTCCTCTCCAGAAGGTTAGCTCTTCTGGCCAGCTTTACTCCCCATAGGCTTTCCTAAAATACTACTTCCATACTAAAACATTATTTTTGACCTTTTTAGACCCATCAAATCATTTAGAATTCATACAAGATACACATAAAGCACTCCAAAAATCAGCAGAAAAATACAAGTCATGTAGTTATTAATAAATTAATTAAAACCCCTGTCAGTCAGCCCTCATTTTAGCCAGTTTAAAAAAGACTACCTAAATCCACCTATCAGGATGTAACAGCAAATTACATTTGAAATAAAATATCAGTGAATAAGTACATTTATAAAACTCATATATGGCACTCTTCATAGCCTGTACATACCAGACTTTGAGATCTGTTGCAGCCCTGCAGCTGCTTAAGTTAACGATGCTGTGACACTGGCACAACTTCCCTAAGAACAAGGAGACACTTTCAAACCATCCTCTTATTTTAAAACGCTTTCTGGTAGAAAGAAGCTGATTTGAATTGAATTTTCTAAGACTACAGATACCACAGACTTGTGTATTTTCAAAATTCACACTCCTGGCATGCACAAAAACTTTTAACTAGAATTTCAAGCTTTGACAAGTTTAAATAAGTCAAAATTATGTTAGAAGTGACTGTAGTTAAACTGGTACATAAGTGTTCTTTACCCTAACTGGACGAATTACTAAAATTGGAATCTACTCACACAAGCTATTAAGCTATACCAATGCTACTAACTACAGTGGCATAACAGCAACAGGTCAGTAGAGAGAAGCAGCTGGTGCAGATGCCCCTACTTCTCATTTGTAAGTAGTGCAGGGAGCTTACACTAAATCATATTTAGTCCGGTTCACTGGGCCAAAAATCCTTACAGTGCACATGTTTTAAAGCTGTCAGAGAACAAACTTCTGCTTCACAGATTCACAGACCGGTTTGGGTTGGAAGGGACCTCAAAGCCTGTCCAGTTCCAACACCCCTGCCATGGGCAGGGACACCCTCCCCTAGCCCAGGCTGCCCAAAGCCCCATCCAGCCTGGCCTTGAGCACTGCCAGGGAGGGGCAGCCACCGCTTCTCTGGGCAGCCTGTTTAGTCCCTTAGGTTTGAAGTTGGGATACGCTCAGTGTGTGCCTGCAGCAGTCCTAAACTTGCTACAATAAAATTCTAGTTTAGTTTCTGGCTTAGAGGAACTGGACTCCTTTCAGAAGAACTGTCCTACAAAGCAGACCCATCAGCAGCAAGTGGGGATGACAGGATTCAATCCAAACCAGTGCTGTTTCTCTGAACCAAAACCCTGATGTGCACACAGACCCATAGCACTTACTTGATTTCAGGGTCTCAGTCTAGAGTTCCTAGTAGTGCAGTCATACAGAGCAGCAGAGACAACCACAGGCACACAAATCCAGGCACACAAGCAACCTCATTTTTCCAAACGGAAGCACTACTGAAGACATCAAGTCAGATTCTCAGGTTTTGTCAACGCTGACATGCTCGTTTTTTAAAAGATAAAGCTCTGATGACTGAAGCAATTACAGATGTATCTCTCTTTACATGCAGCACCCACAGTATAGCTACCAAGTCGAAGAATTCCCAATAACCGTCACACAAATGGCTTTATTTTACTATGGGGTTATTTTTCTAAAATTATTTTAATGAATTATTACTGCAGCTTCTTGTTAGAGAATGAGAAAACTATCCCTATATACTACATGCACACAGCACTGCAGGAGGAAGAAGGTCACAGGTGCTGTGACATGCACCACTTCACAGGTCTTGCAGATCTGAGGACCTACAAAATGCAGAATCATATTCTCTAAATGGGGTGAGAGTTGTATTAAATGTTCTTTCTATTTATTTTAAAGCTTTACAACAAGCCGCAAAAAGCATCTTCAGACTAGTTACAGCAAGCCTGGCATCCAGACCTTAGCCCACAGTATCTGTCACTGAAAGCTGGGGCAGCAATTTTCATTTTAGTTAAGTTGTGAAAATAGTAGAAATGTAGTTCCCCAAAATTTTATAAGCATGTATAACGCAGGAGCAAGGTGCAGACTTCAGTAATGCAGTCATCTCATGAACAACATTACACAGAGAATAAATTCTTATAGGTTAAAGAGCACGGGATTTACTCTTAATTTCACAAAATTATGGAAGGAAATTAGGTAACATCCTGAATTACAAAAATCTAAATCAAATGGGCATAACATAGGCAGCTGATTACCTTCAGAAGTAGTCAAGAACCACAACTTTCCAATTAAATAACACATTTACTTAATAGATTTCAAACACCAAATATTTCACCAAACCTATTGGTGTGTATTAAAAAGTATGACTGTTACTAGCTTATGAAAAGACACACTACACAAGCCCTTGAAAGGCTACCCTGCTTTCCCAGTCAGCTCCAGACTCAAACCAGGTCACTGACAGAAACTGTGACTCTCCTACACAGTAGATCACTACTGGGGGGTGGGGGGGAAACAACCACCTCTCCGGTCAGATACCGCTAAAGGAATGGAGGGTGGCTTTTTTCTTGTACATTTTTGGTTCATACTCTTGTTAAATGATGATACCCACCAAGTCAGCTGCACAAGTTCCATGGTTTTATCTGACCCTGGAGTCCACACAGGAATCAACAAAGTGTTTACAACGATTCATTTCCCACAGTCACCCACCAAGTTAGTTCTTCCTAAAATGAATTTGACTCTTAGCCCATGTGAACTGTCCAGTTTAGAGTTTGCTTTTCGTCATGTGCAAGCAGACCAACAATAATGTGTATGCTCATGTGAAAAATGCCTATTAAGCAGCTAACCTAAGTATGGACCTAGACCACAAAGATTAGGATAGTGGGTTTTGGTTGGTTTTGGTGGGTTTTTTTAAAAGATAAAAGTAACAGAAAACGGCTTTCTTCAAAATCCATTAGAATAGGTGTAAACATGGGTAACCAAAGAAACCAGGGAAGGGGGCTTGTTTCACAATGAAACACAAAAGCCTACGTCGTTCATTGCTTTCCCAAATCTATTTGTAAATGGAAATGTCCACGTATTTGGGGTTGTATTTTGACTATTTCCCTTCCTTACTGTATATGCATGATATAGAAATCCTTAAGTACAATCTAACAGACTGCAAAATCTCTACAAGAAAACCCCCTGAAAATCCCACTTCGTTTAGAAACACTAGATTACTTGCTCCAAAACTGTGCCAGTATTTAAGCAATCCAGCAGCAGAGAGAGAAAACTGCCAATTATTCTAAACAACCAGGGTCCCCACATCCCATGTAAACCCCCAATCACATGCAAACCAATAGACGTTGAAAAAACAGCAGCTACTACCGAATCTGGGAGAACTGGTGCTACCTAAACAGAGCCGCCACGATGACTTGGGAGAGATTTGCTCGCTTCTGTTTTTCAAAGCCCCGTGCAAAAAACACGTCTCCTCACAGAGGGGAAGCAACATACTCGTTTCAAAGGAGGAGGAATACGAACAGCTGCTGGCGGTTTACAACCAGCCTTGTTTTAGTACCAGAAACTTGTGATTAAGAAGGAAGGAAGGAAGGAACATCAATCCTTGGTCACCATACAAGCGTGGGCACACACACACACACATACACAAGCAGAAGCTAAAATCGCTATACCTAAAATACTAAATTGTGTTTACCTTCAAAAAAATAATGCCGGAGTATTAGGAACGTGTAAAACAGCTGAGTGTGTATCAGAAACGGTAAACCGCACACTAAGTTAATAAAAAAACAACAGAAAAAGAGGCACAAAACCACGTTTAGCCCACATCAGTTCGATGACACACCTATAACACTAATAAACGGAAGCGGAGCGAACATTATACCCGGGAAGCGCACAACGTAACGCCGCCGCATCCACCCCAGAGCCCCTTCCACCCAACTTCAGCGGGAGGAAGGAGCCGGCAGCGCCCCACTCACACTCCGGGCCGCCGGGCGCGCAGACAACAGCCGGAGCAGAAAGGGAAACGAGCCCAAAACACCCCCGCCCCGGAGTGATACCGGGAACGCGGCTGGCCCAGCGTGCCCTCGCCGAAAGGCTGCACCCCGCGGCCGGGCAGCCGCAGCCCCCTGCGCGACGGGCAGCGACCCCCACGGCAGCCACGCAGGACTCGCTCCGTGCCACATCACGGGCGGCGGGCAGACGCGCACCCCACCCCTGCCCGCACCATACACGCCCGCGATCGCCCCACAAACGCGGCGCAACGCGCCACCCACAGCGGGGTGGGAGGCTGGCGGGACGGGGGAGGGGGGGGGACACCCAGCCGTCGCCCGCCAACGGCCCCCTTTCCCCCCGCCCCCACCTTCAGTGGCCCGCCGCTCCTCCTCGGCCCCCTCGGCGCTCCCCGCTCCTGCCTCGGCCATGACGGGCGGCCCGTGCCCCGCTCCACAGCGCCCCCGGCACCGGCGGCATGCAGGAGGTGAGCTAAGGTGAGGAGAAACAGCCTGTCCTGCCGGCCCGGGGGAGGGCTCACGGGCGCCCCGCCAGTCCCCCTGCCCCCCGCCTCTCACTGGCGCCGCCTCAGCCCCGCCGCCATCCCCCCGCCCCCGGCCCGCCCGGCCCCGCCGAAGGGACACTTTCTCGCGAGATTTCGGGCCGCATGCGAGAGGGCAGCGGGGCACGGCGGGGCTGGCGGCTGGGTGCCTCGGCTGCGGTGCCGTGCCTGAGGCTGGCGGCCTCTCACCGTGCTCAGGCGGGGGAGGGCCGGGCGTGGAACGTGGGTGGGTCCGCGTCTAGAGCTCTGGGACCCGCGCGGTACCTGCCGTGGTGAATGTATGGCCGATGTGTCCCCTGGGCAGGTTCTCACAGCTCCCCTCTGGTGTGTGAGGAGAGCCAGGGAAGGTGTGGGCCACCTCTGACCTTTGCAGTATGAGGGGAATTCCCCAAATCGCTTTAGCTTGGCCTCTGTACCCTTTAGGTGCTAAGGGTGTTGTACAGAGGAAGCTTATTTGAGGAAGAATCAGGGTCATGGAACTAATTGTGTTTGGGAGATGCCTCTTTGGGTCATCTGGTCCGGTGTGTGGTCAGAGCATGGCAGAGAAGTCACACATACCACTAAAAACATTAAAAATAGGGCTCACTGTTACCAGTGTGTTAAATGGTGTTAGACCTGGATTACCCTAGATGCTGGGGGTGTAGTTATGGTTTTTTGCTGACACCGGGGCTGTATGTACCCATCCACCTCGTTGTGCTTCTGGCTCATGTCTCGGGAGCAGTCTCGGTGTGTGCGAAGCACGTTCATTTTGCATGAAGACCTCAGGATGCACCTGCAAGAGCATCGTGTGCTCCAGCTGTTAATGGACATCCGCTCTGGCAGACCCCTCTTGAGCTACTCTGAAATGAAGGCTCTACAAGCACAGCGTGGGCATCGGGACGTCAGCAGTGCCAGTTCCACTTGACAGAACCTCTCTCGCTGCCCAGGCCTACATGTTGACGTTGATGTAGCCTGTGCTTGCTCAGTTCCAGTTGTAGATGTGGTAGAATAGGCTCTCTTACCTCGCCTCACACCTCCATACCTGTGCCATCTTTTCATGGGCTTTGTGTGTGCCCGATTCTACCTGTTGAATTCAGATGTGAGGGAATTTACACAATAGAGCATTGTTGATATCGTTCACCAGTAAGGCTGGATCCAGATGATCAGTGACCTGTGCAAGGAAAGCTACTTCTGTGGGGGTACGGTTCAGTGGCCTTTCAGAGTGTCTGTTATTAGTAATGAGGGGTCCTTTGTAACTAACAAAATAGGTGTAATATTTTCCAAAGTGTATTACATTATTTTGTCACCTGTTTTGTGGTTAATATCTAATTGTTTAAATTGCCTGTCTTTGAGCTGCAAACAAGTGATTGTTTTTTCTGGTCTGGAGGCATGATAAAATTATTCTGAAGATTAAAAGAAAAGCACCTTTTGCTAAAAGCAAAAAAGGAAGTGTGACTAAAAAAAGGTCCACTTGATTTTAATAAAAAAGACTAATATTATTTACATATTTTCATCATTGACTGCATTACATTGCGGGGAAGTACATGTATGTGAATGCCAGTTGTCTGTCCAGGTGAAAGGAAGTTTCAAGCATGCAAAGGGTTAAGACAAACCTATGGGTTATAAAATTGCTCTTGCAGAAATAAATTGCTTGAAAGATAGTTTTCTGAAAGGCTGCTTTCTTCAAGAGGATAGTCACATGCAGCCGAACAATGAGTCTGGAGCTGTAGAAACAGTGCAGAGGGAGTCTTGTGGTAATGTTTATAAGCACCTCACCACTGGTGGTAAGACTATGGGCAATTATGGTTATTTATGAAATTACAAGAGACTGTTTACTGTTGACTCTTTAAAAAAGTTTTTTTTTTATTTACCCCTTGAAAATTAAGGACATTTTTGAAGTCCTACTAAAGATTCTTACTGTAGCTCAATATACCTCATATGTGTGAAATAGCTGTTTCTATGTCTGTTTTGTTTCTGTAGGAAGGTTAATATTTTATCCCAGGAAAGCTAATAACTTGAAACAGAAGCCTCATCAACTCTTTCCTTCTTTGTTGCTTCCATCATCCCATCTAAGACAGCAGTTCAGTATTGTCTTTATATTCATTATGTATGAACAGGTATGCCTGCCAAAACACTTAAAAACTTGAGGAAGAAAATCCTCACAAAATCCCACCTATGAATTTAATGTAGCGTGGTGGAAGGTTGGTAACTTCCCTAGTCAATGATGGAGCTGAGGAAAAAAAACCCCAAAACAAAGATGTGTTTGGTTCATAGCTTTCTGAGATTTAGGCAGAATTTAGTTGCCTGAACTTCAAGCTGCAATACTGGGAACGATTACTCGGCTGCAATCCTGAACTCCCATTTGTTCCACCTTTTATATTTTGAAGGTCCCAACACATTTCATATTCAACTTGGAAGCACCCCATCTGCATGGGAGTGAGCATCTTGCTCATAGCTAAACCCAAGGATTAGACTGGGCACGTGGAAGGGCACAGAGGGTGCACGGCACTAACAGAATATTCTTACCTGGCCAGGGAATTACAGGTTTCAGCTGAGGTTGTTGCTGAAAAGCTGCAATTGAGCTGCTACAGCATTCTCCCTGAATGGTTTTTTGTAAGGTGCTTTTTTTCCCCCCTTGTAAATCTACTTTATCATCTCAGAATTTGAAGTTACACGTAATCCCACAGTTAACTATTGCAGTGAGGTATATATTCCACCGTGCTGGGTTCGCTTGGTCTGACAGAATTTGTATTGGGGAAAAGCGATTACAAACCACTTCTGCCCATAAAAAGCAGTATCAGGAACTAAAAAGCAGGAGTTACATACACACTGTTGCCATCTTTGAGAAAATCATTGTCATCAATGGTGACAACTGATACTGAAAAAAAAAAGAGCTTGCTCACAGGAAGCTCAAATGTCATGTTTGGCTCTGCTAAAATACCCTTTTGCCCCAGTTTTGAAATTAGGAGCTCTTCCCTCCAGGTTTGCATCATCAGTGGACACCTAAATTTCTAGAGACCTGAAGGAGATTCTGGAGATCTGAAGAGTGAGTCAGACACATTGACTGAGAATGTTTCAGAGACTGGGTAAGCACAGACAGTTGAGGACGGCCGTTGCTATAAAGCTGAATCTGCTAGAGATATAAAATAGTTCCTGAAAACTGTTTTAACAAACTCAGGAGCTTAACAGCTATTAAATACAAGCTCTCTCCAGATGGGAGCGTTCAATGAAGACATTGGGAATACAAGTTTGTGGGGGTTTTCTTAACTGACTCACTAGAAGCAGAGCTAATGTACCTAATACTAAGTTTTACTTAGTGTTTTGTAGTGCAACAATAGGAGTAATTCAGTGGAGAAGTTTTTGGCACTTTATGATATGTCTAGGTCAGGAAATCAGTCTCTCAGCAATATTTCTGCCTGTCATGTTTTCTCCTGCGTGTTTCTCATCCACGCGCCTCCTGGCAGTGAGAGAGTTCTCTATAAACACAGCGTGCTTCCAGTTTGTCAACACAGATTTTTAAACATCATTTGTTATACTTGTTCCCTATTCCAAGGTGGTGATTGGTCTCCTCATCAAACATTTTATGGACTTCATATATGACAGTAACTGGTGTTTATAGCATACAGTTAGCCCCAAGCCTTGGCAGGGGAGGATCCCACTTTATGTAAGACAATGATTTTGAGTAGGCCACACTTGATATTTTTGCCCCGTTTTTAGGTGAGCACTTTCTCTTGAGTAGCTTTTAGCTATAAAATAGAGAACAGAATGCTTTATGTAAGCAACTGATAGCCTCTTTTTTTCCAAACAACTTATACAACAACTTGCTGAAGGGGTAAAAATAACAGTCAAACCTCAGAGCAGTTAAATAATAGCCTGAAACTGAGCAGTTAAAGAAAGGTGTCTGGATTGTTACTCCTTTTTCTTTTCTGTAAATGATTAATGCCACCCAAAGCACAGTGTTTCTTGGCTGTCGCACAGGCCGTGAATAGCATCCAGCCAGTTTTTAATCTGAGATGCCACCCTGAAGAGGATGCAGTTTGGTGTGTTTGCTGGGGCTGAGCTAGCTCCACGTGCGCCACGCTCCAGAGACCTGTTTCAGAAGCTAAGAGAGCAGCTGGACAAAAGCACTCTCCTCTCTGAGGAAATACCAAGAGTCACTCTGTGTTACTGGAGCAACATGGATTGCTTCACATAATAACATACTAAGGTGGCTGCTTAGAGCAAGCTAGCCTTTTTCTGCTGAAACTTAATAGCAGTAAACTGAAGTTTCTTAGCATACCTGGAAAAACAAATACAGATTTTTTTTTCCACAGGCTTCTCTTCCAGAAGACAAGTGTTCACGCTTCCCCCTCGGACCATGGGATTACATGGCTCAAAGCAGCATGAAGAACAACACCTGTGTCTTGGATCGAGTGTGTTTTATCATGTCCCTGGGAACGGGCTAGCTAGTGAGAAGAATGAATGCAGTTTAAAAAAATATATATGTATCTGTTTTAGTCTGTGTTTTTGTGCTTGAAGGTCATTGGACTACTTTTAAGGGCACCGCCAGCAATTTGTTGATGATGCTATAAGAGCCGTGTCTAGGCATTAGTAAAATCTGCTGTAATTTTAAAGCAAAAATTCTTCCCTAAATCAGAGTCCTGTGCTTCAAAAATTATACCAATAGCATACTCATAGTGTAACCACCCAAGTAAGCTCTTTAAAGTTATTTCCACTCAGTAATTAGTACAGAAGTCCTTTGAAGAAGCAAAAAAAAAAACCCAGGACAAAAGAATCCAGGCTTTGCTGGCACACCACAGTAAGTGAAGTTGTGTCTATTATGTTATGTAGCACATCACGCTGGATTGTGAGTGATTTAGCCTGGCCTGAAAGATCTATGAATCATGGACAAATTCCTTGCATGATGAAACAAGTCCAATTTGAGAAGAGCTTCCAAATCCTACTTGCTCTCCCTCTCTAAGCTGAGTATTGAAGCCAGTAGGATGATCAACTTACTTTGGGGTTTTCCAACAAAATTAGAACTGGTTAAAAAGATCAGCATTTCCTAAGGTGCCTGCTGCATTTTGGAGTCCTGGTTGGTGAGGTTTGTATTCACAAAGTCATTCACTTGTTAATAAATCTCTTAGCTAAGAGTGTCTCAATTTGCTGGTGCCATTTTTGATTTAAAAACAAAATCATCTTCAGTTCTTAAATAGCTTTTTAATTTCTGGCAGAAACCACTATTTTCTAAATATCTGACAGGAGCCTAATGTCTGATGTCTCTGAAAAACAGTGTTGCTGTTACCAGTCTCCACACAAGGATAAATAAAGCTGCTTAGGGGGCTTGTTGAAATGAAAAGCAGTTGAAATGTGCCATGTCGCACAAGTGGCAGCCACCAAGCTGAGTCCTGTCTCTAGGATCAGCAAGATACCACCTGGTGCCTTTTCTCCCAGGGCTAGAAGAGAGCAAAACCAGCAATGAGGGCTGGTTTTCTCCAAGGAGAAAACACCTTCTCTTGTGTTTGCACACAACCAGTCTGCAAGCCTCCAAGCTGCACTCATCTCATCTATCTTGCCTGAAAATATTCTGACAACGCATTACATCACTGCTGGAAAGGTTTCTCCTTGATTGAAGCAGACCTGGCATCCAAGGATTGAAGAAGACATGTCATCCAAGGTACAGAATCCAGGTCTTTTCACATGTTAAGCAGCTCGTATAGGAACAGTTTAGATACAAAAGCACAGACCACCTTCAATCAGTGCCACTGGGGCATCAGAATTCACTGAGAAGAGGAGCCCAATGACTGTTGCACTGAGTGGGCCCATCAGTACGTCTAACATTGCTCAGCAGAACTGTGCTGGTTGGATGCATCAAAATAGTGTGGCCAGTAGGTCTAGGGAGGTGGTTGTGCCCCTGTACTCAGCATTGGTGAGGCCACACCTCGAGTACTGTGTGCAGTTCTGGGCTCCCCACCATAAGAAGGACATTGAGGTCCTGGAGCGAGTGCAGAGAAGGGCAACCAGGATAGTGAAGGGGCTGGAGGGCAAATCATACGAGGAGCGGCTGAGGGAGCTGGGAATGTTTAGGCTGGAGAAGAGGAGGCTGAGGGGAGACCTTATCACCACCTACAACTACCTGAAAGGAGGTTGTAGAGAGGTGGGCGATGGTCTCTTCAGCCAGGTGACAGGAGATGGGACAAGGGGAAATGGCATGAAGCTGTGCCAGGGCAGGTTCAGATTAGATGTTAGGAAAAGTTCTTCACTGAAAGAGTTGTCAGGGCCTGGAACAAGCTGCCCAGGGAGATGGTTGAGTCACCATCCCTGGATGTACTTGAAAAAAGGGTAGATCAAGTACTTAGGGATTATGGTTTAGCATAGGACGGGAACGGTTGGACTTGATGATCTTAAAGGTCTTTTCCAACCTTGTGATTCTGTGATTCTGTGATCACAGTCATTGTTTGCTGCCTGTGAACTCCACAGCTGAAGAAGCCATGCGGATCTGGCTGCTTCCTAGAATACGCAAAATCCACACTGGGGCCCAGTCTGGGTCAAATCCCACAGCCGCCTACTATGCTACTTCAGAAAAATGTGTTTAAATTAATTGTACCTTTTGCAGAGTTTCCTTAAGGCATTAGCTTATCTTTATCAAACAAGTATTTTCTCCTTTAATGGCAGAGGTACCCTGCAAGTTTGTCACCTTTGTATCTGAAGCCACCAGCATCCCCTTCACATACTGCTTTTCCATCAGTTGTGTAGATACAAAACTCTTTGTGTCTCATTTAAAACAAACATTAAAGCCTGGCACCAACAAACAGCCTGGTCCTTGTTCACAGCTTTCCTTGGGCTTTGGATAGCCATCTTTTGCTGATGTCAGCAGGAGCTGGATGGCACCTCAAAGCCGGCCTGCTGGATTGAAAATCTTGAGATGTGCGCCTGTAGCTTACCGGTGATTCACTCCGTCGTGATGAAAAAGGTCACTGAAGTTCTTCTCTGATCGTTCGCTGCTATTAAATAGATACATTGCAGTCAGAAGTAGACTGTGTAGGGAAATTTAAGTGCCCAAGACTAGAAGAGCTATTGCAGTTTTTGAGGAAGTCCAGACACGAGAGGTGTTCGTTCAAATCAGTGCTCCCATCTCGAGTCCCAAAGCTTTCTGGATGGCCATGTGTACACAGACGTGGCCGGGGGTAGAACATCTCGGCACAGATGTGTGCTTCCCCTCGCAGCTCCATTACCTTCATACTCCAGCCTGTACATCCACAGTGAGGGGCAGAGTCTGCCTACATCCCTAGAGGGAAACAAGGTGTTACATAGACTTGGTGCGTATGTAACACTTGCTATCTGTGGCTGCCATCTCTTTTTCAAAATGTGGAGCAGGGGCCCTGGATACGCTTTTACACAACAGCTTCAAGGTCACAGCACTTAACGCTGCCCATCAGCTGCCCTCTCAGCACCGTTTTAGTTTTGTAGGTAGGAAACATAGAGGCAAGGGCAAGGGTTTTGTCTTTTGGGGTGGGGGAGGATGGGCAAGGATACCTGAAAGGGCAAGAACTGCTGCCAATCGAAGGTGGGCTGCCCGGGGACAGCGCGCAGGGAGAGCACGTATTCCTAGAGGAGAGAGAATCAGCAGCAGATGGTGGCTCACTAGAAACAGATTAAAGCAGCTGGTATGGAAACAAGATGTGGCATCTAGGGTCAGTTCAAATCAGAAACAAACTGTTCTAGCAGAGCCTTGACTTGATTGGGAAATGAGAAACCTGGGCTAATTTTCTTCCTCAGCATGAGAAGGTTCGAGCCTACATGCCCTGTTTCCCCAGAGAACAGTAACCTCCACGCTATCAAATAACCTGGAGAGAGGTGGTGGGAGGAGTAGGAGGTGGTGAGATGAACTCTCTGCATGCGTGAAGATTCATTTCCCCTCACACCGACTGGGGAAGTGTTCCTGTGCCATGAAGTGTACAGAGAATATGCTCATTGTAGTACCTATACATTAACTGATGCTGCTCCAGCACTGAACCCACCCAATAGCTAATGTACCCAGTACCTTTCGGACAGCGACTCTTTTTAGGCAGAAGGGAGTGCTGGGCAGCAGAGCCTGGCACTGCCAAACCCAGCACAGCCGACAGGTTACACTCTGCTGGCACCCACATTGAAAACCTGCTTTCACCTTTGAAATTCAGCCATGAGATAGGCCTTCTGGAACCTCTCTGAGAGTTAAAATGAACACAATGATAAACAAAATTACCGTAAGAAATACCTAAAGCACTGCCTGAACTGCAGATACATCCTTGTCTCGTCCACAGCTGGGAACCACTATCACTATCATTCCCAAGAGAAAGACACAGTTTTGGATACTCCTCCTAGCTCTTTCCACACAACGAATATCGGCCGAAGCATACTTGTTTCGCCTACACACAAGAATAAGGAAATGAAAAATGCCCAACATATATTTGCATCAGCTTTTATAAACACTAAACTACATCATATTTAAAAGTGGTTGATTAAAAAAAACAACCCAATTCTGCACACACTGAAAGCATACCTTTTATATTTGCTATTAAAATGCTGTATTTTTGCAGAATACTGCATTTGGTAATGCGATGAACAGCTTGAACTTGCATTTCCTTATGATACGTAGCTCTAAGACGTAATACATAATTACTGGAAGAAAAGCATCATCCCTTTAAACAGAATTTGCAAAATTCTGTTCAAATTGTATCGTTTGCTGAGAGCAGCAATTCTCAAGTGGTGGAGGGGCTGTTGTTCACTGGAGGGTTCCTACAGAACACCAGTCATAAGCTGCTGGCTTCTCTTTGCTTTCACCTGCTCGACTCTTTTAATTTTTTTCTTTTTTTTTTTTTTTTTAATGTGATTATTTGATAACTGCTGCCACTGCTCTAAACTCAGCAAGGAAGGGGGGAGCAGCAGCACCAAATTGTTTCTGCAGTGAATCAGAGGGCACGACTGCCCGTGGAAGCCTTTCTTGAATAAATGATGGCCTATTGGGAAGAAGATTGCTCTTTGAAAGAGGTTGCTCCATTGTTCTTGTGAAGAGCAAGAACCGTTTTTAGAAGTAGCTTCACGTGACTGCTGCTGGTGTGAGCCGAGTGACTTCTGCCACCTCTGCTCCCTGACTGAGAGCAGCGACGCTGGGCTTTTCACGGTCTGTGGAACGCGCGACGCAAACACACCAAAGAGCGCCTTTGGGCCTTGAGACATCTCCCCTTTCAGCAGGTAAGCAGTGTGAAAAAAATAATTGAATAAAAAAGGCAACTTTACAAAAGGAATGCTACTTTTATTTTCAAATGCTGTAAAAAGCCTCATATAAATTTTTATAATGCTTCTAAGTAACTTTCCCAACCACAACTAATGAAACAGTCTAGGAAAAATATAGCAGTTGCCATTTCGACTCCAAGAACGAGCTGCTGTAATATATCAACATTAAAAGGACAAGGTACAGTATGTTACAATGCTTGTAATTGCTCATATTATTGAAAAAGTGAGAGCACTTCCTAAGCATTAGAGTATAACCGGGCTAAACTGCAGTATTCCCTACTTGCTGTCGCCGAGGAGGAAAAGTCACCTCTTCAGAGGGAGCCGACACAACACCCTTTGTACTGCTCGTGCCCTTTTATCTTCGTAGTGTGGAGAGCTTTCAGCAAGCCCCTTTGCACTTCGGTGAATTCACCCACATCAGACGCTATTATTCCATACTGTATCCAACGGCTCAGGTGTTTTAACAATTGACCTATAAAAATAACACTTATATAACTCTCCAGCAAGGCAAATTTAACAGTGCAAACGCGGTATCAACAATATTTGATTTCTGAATGCTGGCAATTTTTTTTTTTCTTTCCTTATTTTTTTTTTTTTGTGGCTTTTTTTTTTTTTTTTTCAACTCCTTATGCACGTGAAACAACCTCTGCTGATGTCCTGTACCTAAGGCCACTCACTCACGCTGGTCGGAGATGGAACAAAGTGCAAAGAGCTTGGCTGCGCTTCCCAATCCAAGCTTCCTCCCCAGTCTCAGGGTATCCAGATCCGGAATTGGGATTCAGGCTCACCACTTCCATCGACGCACTCGAGTTTTCCCCCGCTGGAACTGGTTTTAACTTCCCAGCAAAACCTCTGATGACAATTTGCATACACAATTCCACGTTTTAACAAAAGTTAACAAAACATACTTCCAGAAAATAAATTTTCACATGGTTGCAATCATCAAGCCATTTCAGGATCTTTGGTACTCCAAGAATAAGAAAAAAATAAATGGCACAGTGACAAACATCGCCAAAGGAATAAACACAACCATCCAAAGGAATAGGACAGACATAACAAAACAGAAGATATGTTGCACTTCCATTTTTTGAGAGCCAGTGTCGATTAACCATCTGTTCTCTTTAATCTGTTACAGTGTCACAGTTTCAACCTTTAAAAAAAAAATTATCATCCTAAAAGCAGTAGTTAATATTTTGTTTAACTTGACTTACTGATTAAAATAATGCTATGTTTTAAAAAAAAAATTTAAAAATAAAATCAACTACCACGATACAGAAGTTTATGCTAAATAGGCTGCAGGCTGTTTTCCTATGGATATAACTCCTATGTGAGCACTGATATGATTACTCATCTGCAATTTTAAACGAGTATTATCTTTAGTGTTACAAATATAAGGGTTGAGCTTTTTTTCCCAAGTTTGTAAACCAGTGAGTATGCACAGACATAACTGTTTAATAGATAGCTTTAAATTACGTGTGTGTTTATCTCCCCCTCCCTCAAGCCCCGCAGGAAAAAAAAACCCAAAATTAAAAAAAACCCACCAGTATTACTGAGCACTTGCAGTTTCCATGAAACTTATCTTTCTTAGCAAGTTCAAGCAAAGACTTCTCTTTCTCTTACGCAAAAAAAAAGGTTACTGTGGTCTTTTGAAATGCCTTGTTCGCAGGAGTTCCACTTCTGGTGCACACAGTGCCCCATGAATGAGACTGGAAATCAAAACTAATAACAATTCTCTTTTGAATAGCAGTGTCCTTTGAGGCCAAGTTTGCACCTCGTGTGTTTTCTACCTCAGTCTTCTTAGAATGGACCGAAGGCCTTAGCAAGGGACTTTCCTTTCCTGAGAAGCTTCAGAAGCTGCTAGGGCACCGGCAGAACGAAGCCTGAAAGTGTCAAGGTGGATTTATGCGAGTTACCAGGGTTTTTGGGACAGTCCTTGGATGGCTACATGTCGACCTTCACTGCGTTGGCAAGAACACCACCGGAGAGTTTCTGAGGAATCTCGCCCCACCAGCAGTAACAGGGAATTAATTAGGGAAAGGTCTGGGAAGAAATACTGGGAGAAGAATGAGCTGTCCCCACAAGTCCAGCAGTTCAGCTTGGCCATGTTCTGACAGAACACCAGATGGGCCCTCAGGCACCGGCTACTCCTCTCTGATGAGCTGAAGACTAAAGTTTTTTTTAGAATTGTGCTATAAATAACTGATAATAGACCTTCAGAGGGAGACAAAATATTGGAGGAAAGACATCACTGAAGCCCTTGAGGAACCCAGTAGCTGTTGGCTCAGGGAAGACTACATGCACTTCAGTAAGTCACTGACGCACAGAAGTCTTGCTGGTAAAGGGTCTTTCGTGCAGCCCATGAACACCCTGGTGTGGTTTTAAAGCACACAAATAATTCAGAACAGCTGATGCCACGGTGCCTGACAGCAATAAATATTTCTGTGATGGCTTTATAAATACTCACTCCCGTTTTGCTGCAAAAGCCAGTCTTAATGGAGCCCTTCCTACAGTGTGCCAAAACATCCTGTACTTCGGAGAGGTTTTAGAGTGCCTTTCACTTGCCTTCAGAGGAGAAAGACAACAGCGTCTCCGCTTGTTCAATTACTGGAGAATTGTTCATTACTGTAAATCTTTTGTAACCAGAAAATGACATCAAAGATCACTACTGTGCTGAGAGAGCTTCAAAGCACTGCAGATGATATTCTAGTGCAGGCACAGGCACAGAGAAATTCGCCACCGACCAGGTAATTGCAGACTGTTTGAGGAGTGCAATTCAGTCCCAAACTGCTGCTGGGCCACGAAGCAAAACCATACCCTGCATATGGAGGGAGTTCTGCTTCAGCTTCCTTGACCTCTGAGAAGGAGACCTATCAGTTTGTCACCACCTTGCAGACTGGGGAGAACGGCATTTAAATGCTCTGCCCAATTCAGTCACGGTTGGTCGCAGTCACAACCTCAGCTGATGCTTTGTAATCCCATGGTCCACGATAGATGGAGATATGAGAAGATGGACCCCACAGGTCCATGGAAGAACTCCATTTCCTCTAGCTTGGCAGAGGCTGGTACAGGGTATTCTGGAAAGAAAAGGCTAGAGAAGCAACCCCTCTGCCTGGAACTTCTTCAGGAGATACAATAGAAAAGGTAAGAATTTGATCACTTCTCTAGAATACATTTTGCAGAGACAGAAAAGGCTGCTTGAATTATGAGCAGTAAAAGTTGAGGCAGGGACGCAGTCCTGGAAGCCTTGCCATATCTTCAGAACTTGGTATCAGAACGTTTCCTTTCTGCTAAAAATCTTCCCAATTTTTATTCAGATTTCTTTTCTTCTGAAGATGCCAACAAGCATCATCATCTTAAACAGAAGCACCCACCAGCTATCATTTAGAGCAGAAATACCGCCAAACAGATCACAAGGACTGTCTCACCACTGCACACAGTGGAAGAAGGAAGAAAGAGAAGAAGGGATGACCAGCTGATAAAGCCCTCCAGTGAGGAGAAGTGAGGGCAGGGCGGGTTCAAGTAGGCCCACAGGACACTGCTATTATTTATAGTAATTCAATGTTGCCAAACACTCATGGGGTACCTGCAGACCAGAGCTGGAACACCCTTGGAGCAACTGCTCAGAGAATTTTGCATGTGTGGGCCATGGGGTTTTTTTTTTTTTTTTATATACTGCATATCTAAAACCCACCAGGTAAGCAGTATATTAACAATGCTGCATAAAATGATATGTTTTTACTCCTGGGTGGATCAGATGGTTTACAGTACAAACAAAGCCACAGTACAGAGAGGCATAATTAACCGTTATACACACATATAGGCAGTGCAGTTAAAGGGATGTACGTTCCTTTTATTCCAGTACCTTTGTATAATAAAGTTAACAAAAATATTCAAATATTTAAAAAAAAAAAAAGGAAAAAAAAAGGGGGAAAAAAAAAAAGAAGCCAGCTGGCACTGCCAACTAATTCCTGTAGTAGTCTCAGAAATCCTAATCCTGTAGAATTTCCTTGTGAAACTGATGCGCACCAGAGTCGATGTATTGATAACTAACGCCAAGCGGGTCTGGTGATGCAGCTACCTGAGGTTTGTGTTTGTCTTTCGTTCGCCGGGCTGTGTTTGGCTTCACAACTTCCCGGCTTTCATGTAGGAAGGGATCGAGCCACGCTGCGTGAGCCCTTCAAACCTCTTGTAGGTGTAATTGAGGAAAACCCAGTCTTTGGATTTGTAGTCAGGTTCCGTTGTGTTTGGCACTAGAATGCAGGAACAAAAGGGAAAACAAGCCAGTTAAAGACAGCGCTGCTATCCCAGAGGACTTTTCGCAGAGCTCTGGCATAAACAGCCCCAAACTCAGATTTCCCATGAAGCAAAAATCCCTTGCAGAAGTTCTGTTTCTAACCAAGTCAGCTGCTGTTTGCCAATGCTCTGAGTTATCATTTCAGCCTATCTCTGAAGTGGAAAAAGGGTGGTGTTTTGTTTGGTAGGGCTGTTGGTTTGAGGGTTTTTTGTATGTCTATACACAGGAACAGGTTGCCATACCTTGATAGGAACCTCTAAAATACCCACAGGATATACCAATTACAAACCCCCATAACATTTAGGACACTCCATGCACAAACACACCTATAGGTACCGTGTTATCCTCACTATGAACAGAAGAAAGGGATCTAAGTTCTCCCAAGAGATCTACACGCATTGTACACATACTACTCTCCTATGACATCCTCCCTGCTCCCAGCCTCAGCAGGGCTTGTACTGCCTCCCTCTTATTTTACGAGCAGCCCACACGGCTGGGGTGCTGCACATGGACTTTCACCACAGTGGGCTGCTGCTGCTTTCAGAGTTGCATAATAATATTTTGAACCCATGATGCCAAAACCCACCAAAAAAGCAGTTTGCATTTTAGGTATCCAAATGTACAGGACCATTTTCAGAGGGCAGGAAATACTGAAACCAATACAAACATACTTGGCATTACCCTTCACTTCAGCACTGGAGATTGCTTGCTTCTATATCAAAAGGACAACCTTCCTTCCCATTCAAGAAAAGCCATTTCAAGAGGAAAAAAACACCCCACCACAGCTTTTTGATAATTCTTATGGTTGTTAGCACATCTGTACTTACCAGTCATCAATTAATCATTGTTACATATCTGTCTGTCTTTAAGCCATTAATAATTAATTGGAATGAGTCAGAGCTGGGAGAATCTGGCACATGGGCGTATCAAGCCTTTTTCTACTGCTTGCCCATAGAAATTAACAATTAAAAAAAAACCCTTCAGTGATTTGCAGAGCCACTCAGGTTCGTAAATCACAATGTTAAATAATCATCTGTCTGAACATTTGTCCACAAATATGTGATCTGGCCTGAAACTCAAAAGTCATTAAAGATCAAAAGTCAATCGGTTAATAAGGTTTTACTGGAATTTGGTCAGACAGACTGTATGGTAGAAGACAGTAGCATCTTCTGTGCTCACCATATACAACAATCCATTTTTACTAATAGATTTAACTGTTAAAATCTGTAGGCTCTTTTTTTATTATCTCCAAAGTTCTAAGGAAGAAGAAGCTATGAGAGATTATATGTTTGCATTTATAATTGAAATAAAGTCTCTAGGATAAAGTCTGTACATTACCTTGATTAGGATACCAGAAAAAATGAATAGAAATAACAACAAAAGCATCTGTGGAGTGTTCTAGCATGTCACAGACAGGAATTTGGAATTCACAATGGCAGTCTCACCTGGCTGTAAAATATCAGATTCAGGAAATTCATCGAAGTTGGAAGTATCATCAATACTTTTGATTTCTATAGGGATTGCAGCTGGTCTTTCCCTGCAAACAGAAACAAATGCTAGAACAGCCAATACCAGGAAAAAAATACATTAAGTTCCAGTTTTGCTTAACTCAGCTTTTTAAAGTTACAACATCCCTGTAATGTAAAGCACAAAGATTCCATCGGGTCCATCAGAGATGTATCTGACTTGCCTGTTTGCTGACATCACGGGGAGATTTACTGGTTTCCTAACTAGCATTAGCATCATCTTGGCAAACTTGGGGGAAACATAATTTTCCCCATTAACTGAAACAGCATTCCACACTTACCTGCCACACAGCTATCGCTACGACCTTGGTCGTAGATCTCACCTCTGTATCATAAACCCTGCCTACCCAGCTGAGCAAGATCTTACTTGCATTTGGAGCCCTCAGATGTGCTGCCTTACAGTTCCAGCACTCATCAGCCTGGACCTCATCCAGATACCTTTCAACTGTAGCACCTATTCCTGACGTTCAGCCACCAGTGTCTCTCATCCAAAACGAGTCGGCTCTGGCATGTTACTGCTCTATTAGCTCAAGATTTAGGCTGCCCTTTAAGAAGCTTTAAGGTGGCTTTCGAAGTCACTTAAGTGATCTGTCCCACGAAAGCTTTCAAACTAGAACATGGCACGGTGGGAAAGTCATTAATTTACACCTGCCAATTTATTACAGTTGTAATTATCACAATTACAATTACATCCATTTCTGGGTGGAACTGGGAAGCCATTTGCCAGGTTGCCAAATGTGGCATGAACAGGTATGTTGCTGCTCTTGCTGTTTATGAGTGCCTCCCACGCTGAGAGGATAAATGAAATGGGGCTTTCTGCACCAGAGGAAAAGTACAGGAGCTGGACAGTGCCCTGCCAACACTCTGGATTCCCACCTATAAAACCATAGTATTGCTGAAAGAGCCAACTACCTCAGACCTTAAAAGAGAGCTGAACAGTTGCCAGCATTTCAAACGAAGGTATCTGTGGGGCTACCAGAGCCAGTTCGAAAGGTGCTACTACTCTGGGTATGCACAGATGTTACTCAGCACCTACCAGCACAAGCTCAGGCTGCAACCGGTACGGCTGCCTCAGACAGGCCCTCTACCCAGGCTTGGCCCAGCAGATTTTGGCCACAGAGGCTGCGAAACTGAGGTGAATCAGCGCCTCTGCCCAGCGCTCTGTAGACATACCGGTTCACTCGGGTGTAGTATCTGCAGCACGCAGTAAAGACATGCCCTGCATTTTCCTCCTATTTGCTGCCTCTCCTCTTCATTCATCTATTTCCCCTGCGTTTTTGGGACAGAGTTTGCTTTTCTCCTGCTCCTATTACAAAAAAAGTCAATTATAGCAATAGCTGCAGAGCCCGTTACTACTGGAAGAGGGGGGGGTCTCTGCTGATACCAGAGCATACATCAGGAATACCACAGCCGCCCTACCACCACTCCTTTCCATCCCAGGCACTCCTGAGGCAATCCGAGGCATCAAGACAGTTAAGGTCTGATCAGGTCAATGAATGTCAGCAAGGCCTGAGAACCTTCACTGTCACCCACCTACTGCCAGTAGCTGCCTTTCAAAATGAACGATACATTGGATATAATTACCCCTGACATCATAGCACATTAAATTCTTGCTTTCATGGCTTTTATTCTCTCTATAAAATGTGTGTGTGTGTGTATATATACCTGATATGTCCCCAGTCCACGCCTTCAAAGAACGGATGACTTTTTATTTCCTCTACTCCATTACTACCAATTCTATTTTCTGAGTCAATACAAAACCTGGAAAAGTGGGGGGAAAAAATAAAGGGAATGTTACAATAAATGCAGATAAAAGCAACAGCAAATAAAACTGCCATGGTATCCTGTACCAGCAGCTTGAGGAGGTTGTTTCAAATGGTTCCATCACTTGCTGTAACGCAAAAGCGGCCTGTTAGGTTTAGGAGAAAAGGGAAATAGGAGAAGCAGAACACTGTTAAGAGCCCCAAAACAAAAAGCTATGATGACAGTAACTTGAACTTTTCCTAAGCTGTTGCATCCCCATTTTCAAGGCTAGTGAAAAGTTGCTTCGAGTAACTGCCTTGTAAGATTAGTTTGCAACGGAGGCTCAAGTCCCTGTCACTGGAAATTCCTCTGCGTGTCCTCAACTGTTTAAAACCCATGTTTCAAAGTCAAATTAATAAGAACAGGTACACTTCATGAAATAGGACTACTCTCTGAGGTCACCCTTTGGAACTGCAATGAACCAGACACATTCAAAACACGCCATGTCCCCGTTCTCCCTGGTGCCTTCTCTTCCCTCTCCTGAGAGATCCAGATGCTGGTGGCACAAAGACCCAAGGACTATTCCTGATATGGCCCAGCTGCATAACTTCAGCCCAGACTTAAGGGAAATTGTCAGTCTTTCAGAAGCAGCTGTGAGAAAGTCCATAGTCAAGTAAGAAGAAAAATGTGAGACTGGTGAGAGAGGGGACTGGTAAGGTGGGACTGTTGCCTGCTCAAGAAGGCAGAGGGAAAAACACCAACAAGGAAAAAAAAAACTATAAAGAAAGGAAAAAAAAAACCCCACCACAACAACAACAACAAAAAAAGAAAAAAGCAAGGTGGAAGCTCTCTGACAACAACTCGTGACACCAGGGACTTGTTCCAGGGAGCAGCAGAGGCTGACCCTTCTCTTCTGGACTGACGCCTGCCTGGACTGATGCCTGGCTGGCTAGAAAAGACTCAAGTGTCTCATCGAGGAGATGGTGACCACACCAGTGCTCACCCTAGGTATTTATTAAATCCTAGCTATCTTTTGCACTCATTAGTGGAGACGTGACTGCTTTATATTTTTACACTGTCCTTGCAGCCTCTTTGAGGATGGCAAATGGTGTCTACAGTGACATAATGAGGGAGGTTTACAAAACCAGGAAAAAAACTGCTCACGTCAAACAAAAAGCTTAGCCTGGCCCAGTGTGGAGTCACTTGAGGACCTCCTGGAAATGGGGAGTACTTGGTAACACGGGGGTATGGGCCTCCTGTTGCTCTGAAATCAGCTGACCTTTGTTAAGTGAAATCCTGTTTGCCTAGACGAGCAAAGCCTCTGGTTGTTGATTTAGTTATCCTGAACTCATGATCTCTCCCCACGATCCCCCAGATTCGCAAGGCGCTTTCCACATCCAGCCACTGCGATACAGAAACGGTCACCTTCTCACTAGTTAGTGAAATTCTCAGCAGGTAATTGAGTAACACAGCCAGTTAGGCCATAAACTGTCCCCAGTTAGAGCCTGTAATGTTCTTTTACTTGCCACTTAGGAAAAAAATCCAAAAACCCAAACCAACCTGCTTGTATTCCTACTGCAGCCCAGCCAGTTGGTTGATGCCAAGCACTAATAATAGACCTTGAGCCTCCTAACAACAGTTAGCCAGGTCAGGCCGCAGGATTTGTCAAGGCTTTGTCTGAACTGGAGCTTGGTTTAGTTTGGTTTTATCTCTTTCTAGAAAAATAAAGATACTTGAACTTTGCCTGCAACTTCCTTTAAGTTGAAATATATGTTGTCTAACTCATCCAAGCTGTAACAGACCAAGTACCCAACGACCAGTTGTTTGTTGCCTAACCTGCTGCTCTGACCCTGTTGGAATACATTATCTAGAACTAGAAAAAAAAATGCTTTACCCTAATTTAAATACTCCCATATAGGAAGAAAAACAAATAAATTCCAGTGGTCATTGTATAAGTAAATTCATGAGCAAGGCATGTCAATAGATAAACTGCCCAAGATACCTAAAAATGCCCCAAACACAAGCCAGACTGAGAAGGAAGAAATCCTCAGCAGCCACGCTGGACTCACTCCAGCAAAGACCACGCAGGAGAGGTTAAACAGAACAGTAGGGAAAAAGAGATACTGAAAATGGACTAAAACTGTTATACATAAACTTATTAACAAGGATTAGCAATAATTAAATGAATGGAACTGTTAGTGTCCCTGTAACTGGATTAAGAATAACCATTTGCTGTATTTGTTATGTTTGCTGCATGCTGCTACTGTTAATAATAAATTCTAGTTCTTGGCTCTGCCTATGAAGTATGTTCCCATTTCTGCCTGTAACAAAATTGCATAAGTTTGTAATGTTATCTGGGGGGAGGAGGGGGGAAAAAGAAAAAAAAAAAAGAAGAAAAATAAAGCCAAAACCTACACCCCGCCCTCCCAAACCTTCCAGGACAAGGGAGAATCTCTCGGTCTGACCTGGACATCAAACCCACTCAGAAAAACTCCAGTGCAAACTGAGTGTATTAAAACATGTCATTTTGTTAAGTCCAGAACATCCATAGCTTTCTGTTCAGTGCATTAAACAGTGGTGGGCCATTATTTTGCAGTTCCCTCTGTGAAGAGAAAAAGTGGGTGTTGATCTATTCTTACTCCCCACAGCTGCTCTGTTTCTCCTGATATGGTGGCACAAATCAAGATCATTACAGCTTAGTCCTTCATGTTAAATTAAATACTTAAAAAAAAAAATAATTCAGCAAGGAATGCAACACAGAAGAAACCAACTGTCCCACCAGTCTAAAGCTTCCTTTAGGCAGGCCGGAAAGTTCACCTGATGGCAGCGGACTAGGCCTGGGTGAATGGCCAGAGCGGTCTGCTGTTACTGACCTTAGAATTAAGTCCTTTGCTTTCTCTGAAATGGGCACCTCTGGAGGAAATACCAACGTTTCTTTCCAGTTCATAACTTTCCTATAAGTCTCTTGTGGTGTTTCTGAGCAGAAAGGTGGATATCCTGCACAAACAAATGGAAAACTTAACAAGCTTTTCCAAGAAGAGGAAAGTGACCTGGGGCCTCTGCTTTTGCCACTACAGCTCCCAAACCTAGCAGAGGTACTAGTCAGAAGTTTTCTCTTTTGTAATGCAACATTAAAGGTTATTTTGTTATTTCCAAGTAACGAGACTGAACCTCAAGAACATTTAATAGTTAACTGGTTTTCACTGAAACAACTAACTGAAGCATCACCAAAGGGTTTGCGTTGGAAGGGACCTCAAAGCCCACCCAGTTCCAGTCCCTTTCCATGGGCAGGGGCCCAAAGCCCCTTCCAGCCTGGCCTTGAGCCCTGCCAGGGAGGGGGCAGTCACAGCTTCTCTGGGCAGTCTGTGCCAGGCCCTCACCACCCTTGCAGGGAAGAATTTCTTCCTAATACCTTATCTAAATCTACCTTCTTTCAGTTTAAAGCCATCACCCCCTGTCCTGTCACTACATGGCATCGCTTCCTGTGTGCTTGGAAAGGTTTCCAGAAGCTGGGCTTACTTCAGGTAGAACTGAATTAAATTCTCCACTATGCAGGGGATCAGACTTGGTGACATATCAGACCCTGTTACATTTAAGCCTTTAGAATGATTCTTAAATTGAGGTCTTTAACGTACCTATTAGCATTTCGTACATAATCACTCCCAATGACCACCAGTCACACAGCTTGTTGTACCCAGTCTGCATAAATACTTCTGGTGCAATATAGTCTGGGGTTCCAACAGTAGAATATGCCTGGAAAAAAAACCAACAAACCCTCTTTAAAAGATAAACACTATGTTTTTACACTTTGCAAAGCCTCTTCCTGGTGGTTCACATATAGGGTCTTGCTATTTGGATGGACAAGAATGCTTAATTTGAGGATTCACACCATCTAAAATCCCAAGAACATTATTCTTTATGTGAGTAAGCACAGACAACCTTGGAAGTAAATGGAAATCATCTTCCTAAATGCGCTGAAATCACAGGATATTCCCACTGAAGTATCAAAAGATCATCAGAGCTGTTTCAGGTAGCTGCATTACTAAAATACCCAAGAAGTTCTGTTGCTGTTTCGGGTTTGGGGCTTTTTGTGAGTTTTTTCTTTTTTAAAAGGGATAACCAGCAGAAGATTCCTGTGCGTGACACTTGTGATACACAAGCTGTTTCATGCTTTCCCTCATCCTTGTTGCAAAACTGAGTCTTTGCTGGATGCAGGCTTCATCCTCTTAACCTTTTACATGTGATTCCAGCTAATGACCGAGCCTGGAGCTGTTTGGAAATTTCTCTTTACTGATGAAAAATTTGGCATGGGGCAGGGTGGGAAGAAAAAAACCCCTCAAAACCCAATGTAAAACCACAAAACAAAACACAACAAGATGTCCACCAAAACCAGCTTTGCCAGAAAAAAAATCTTCCATTTGTCTGACCAGAAACAAAATGCTTCATTTCACCAAACAGAGCCAAGGCATTTAGTTTTGAACCAATGGAAAAGCAAGAATATGGCTCCTTTTCAAGCAGTCTTGCTCCTAATTGAAATTTTGGCTTTTTACTCTCTCTGTTGGACTGTCTCGTGACTCATCTAGTTTCACCACACAGTTCTGCCACGTCAGTCTTCACTGACCCAGAGGTGTAGTGTTTTTAGGGACATCAGTCCCTAAGCGGGAGTGAGGGTGTGAAGTACAGCCCCTGTGAGGCAGTATGATTGCAGTGCAACCTCATGATGTCATAGAATCATAGAATAGTCTGGGTTGGAAGGGACCCCAAGGATCATAGAGCTCCAACCCCCCCTGCCACAGGCGGGGCCACCAACCTTCAGGCTTGATCTAGACAAGGTTGCCCAGGGCCCCATCTGACCTGGCCTTGAACACCTCCAGGGACGGGGCATCCACAACCTCTCTGGGCAGCCTGTTCCAGCATCTTACCACTCTCTCTGTAAAGAACTTCCCCTAATATCTAATCTAAACCTTCCCTCCTTTAGCCTCAATGCATTCCCCCTTGTCCTGCCATTGTCTACCCTTTTAAAAAGTTGATTCCCCTGAATCAACTTGTCTCGCAGAGCAGGAAAATAAACAACTCCAAGGCTCCTTGGGAATACTGCAGCGTATCACTTTTTAAACAGAATGTGCAACGTAAAAAGTTCCAACATCTGAAAAGTGAGAGTTGTGCAACTGCTACATGGTGAAAACCATGAGCAGGGCTGACACACTTTCCCTTTGGTTCAGATAGTGACGGAGTTCCCTTTACTACCTGCCCACTCTTCATGATAAACCCAGGCTGCAGCACTCCAGTGCCAATACCCTCCCACTGCCTTCCCATCACACTCATGTTCAGTGGAAGGACAAAGAAAGGTGCCCCACAATTCTCTGAAGAAGAGCCACGCAGCCACACATCGCCTGGTGACACTGAACCCTGGGAAATAAGCCCGGGAGTTCACACACAGTGTTAACACCAGGTCAGTCTAGGAGAGAAACTCGAGATACAGCTTTGCTAAGCTGACACCTGAGGTGACTCAGCCCAGATGCTCATAAGGGAAACGACGGCACAGAGAAGAGCGGGGTCTTGCCAGTCACAGCTCTGAAAAGAGACAGACAAAGCAACCCTCATCTCCCAGATATTTCACAATCAGAATCGCTAAACCACTTTCTTTTGAGATATTTATATTTTGGGGAGCTTAAAGAGACCAACATCTGTCACAGATGAGGGCCTTTCAGTTTTGAAAAAACTAATATCACTGGTGCTGAGTTTTTATTTAACATTTTGTGTAAATAGTTTAAAAAAAAAATCCCAAACCATAACTTTTAAACTCACCAGCTGTCGCCTGTTCTTCTTCCATGTTTCTGCTTTTCTCTTGGAGTTCATGTTCTGAAATGCTAATTTAAAAAATAGTAACTAGGTTATAAATGCATTTGTGAGGATTAAAAGATTGATATTCTGTTTTTCAAATAACTGCTTTGGATCTTTAGAGTGCTTCAGTACAGAAACAAATCATAGAATAGTCTGGGTTGGAAGGGACCCCAAGGATCATAGAGTTCCAATCCCCCCTGCCACAGGCAGGACCACCAATTCATGATCTAGACAAGGCTGCCCAGGGCCCCATCCAACCTGGCCTTGAACAACTCCAGGGACGGGACATCCACCACCTCTCTGGGCAGCCTGTTCCAGCACCTTACCACTCTCTCTGTAAAAAACTTCCCCCTAATATCTAAACTAAACCTTCTCTCCTCTAGCTTTAATCCATTCCCCCTTGTCCTGCCATTGTCTACCCTTTTAAAAAGTTGATTCCCCTCCTGTTTATATGCTCCCTTCAGGTACTGGAAGGCTGCAATGAGGACCCCCACAGCCTTCTCTTCTCTAGGCTGATATGTGATTATAAACTGGAGATAGGAGAATGAGTAACTACTGGCCAATGTGCAGCTGAAAATCCTTTTACAGATTGATCTGAGATCAGCAGTGCTTATTGTTGCATCCAGCAACGTGCGTTCAGGTAAGAGCTGTGTTTTTTTCAAGCAGTAAGTGAAGAATCCAAGAAGAACTGCAGAGGAATTTTACGTTTGTCAAATAAAACGCTGATGTGGATGTGTCACCAAGGCATGCTGATGAACAACTTTACTCTGAAGAAGAGCTTAATGAGATTGTCAGTGACTTTAGTAAGTCGGCACATAAAACCCCACACCCCTTCTTTCAGAGGGTTTCTGTAACTTCACTAACACTGTTGTGAAAATTACATTGAAATACAGATGGAACGTACAAAACTACATCAACACTGCAGAAATCAATTGAAATGCTTCCATGTGCTGGGGAACGTGCATTTCCAGTTTTCCAATTAAATGCAATCAGCCTCACCAATCTTGCTTACCCCAGCAAGAACTAAATTACGAGATGGCACAGCTCCAGCTCAATGCTATTTACATGTTTAACTAGGACACCTCATACTTACAGAAGTCACTTGGCGGGTTGTGTGTAAGGTTCCTGTAGAACTCGGTTCTGTGAGCTTTCTTTAAACCTGTGCATAGCCCAAAATCAGACAGTTTTACGTGACCCTAAAGAAAAAAAAAAAAAAAAATTAAAAAAGATGAAAAGATAATTTAGAAAGGTAGTGCTTGGAAAAGAAAGCTTAGGACCCACATGTGCCTTCTCAGGCCATGATGAATTTGCACAGGGACACCTAATCCAGGACAAGCAGGCAAATAATGACTGAATCTTAATGTACTGTGAGACTGTTTTCTCTCAGACAGGTTGCTGTCCCCTGGGAGTGGTTACATCTACACTGGTGCAGCAGCTGAAGGCAGCTACTCTGCCTGGGTTTGTTTTGAACTGGATACCACCAAGACCTGAGAAAACTGAGACACCAGTGTAGGCAGCCTACACAGACTTGTGTGTGATGCATCCTGGGGCCATTTCATGGCTCGCTGCTGTCAGTCTAACAGAGCATTTCTGCTGGTGAGGAGGTAATAAAACAAATGAGATAAGTGTAGGACTGGAACTGATTATTTTTCATTGTCTGAATGTTTCAGGCATCAGTTCTTTTAACGTGTATTGAATATGAGCATCTGGACACAGAAAAACAGAATTGTAGGAGTTGGAAGGGGCCTCAAGAGATCATCGGGTCCAGCCCCCCTGCCAAAGCAGAGTCCCTAGGACATATTGCACAGGTGGGTGCCCAGACAGATCTTGAGTATCTCCAGAGGAGACTCTACAACCCCCCTAGGCAGCCTGTCCCAGGGCTCTGACACCCTCACTGTGAAAAAGTTCTTCCGCATGTTGGTGCGGAACTTCCTCTTCTCCAACTCGAGGCCATTGCCCCTTGTCCTGTCTCCACAGACCACTGAAAAGGGGCTGGCTATTTCCCCTTTTGTCCCACACTTGAGATATTTATAAACATTAATCAGATCCCCTCTCAGTCTTCTGTTCTCAAGGCTGAACAGCCCCAGTTCTTTCAGCCTTTCCTCAGAGGGGAGATGCTCCAGTGCCTTAAAAGTGTTAAAATGCTTCCCATCAAAAACTAAGGGTGGTTTCACTTTGGTTTGTGTTGGTATTCTATGAGGAAAAAGTTAGTGACCATTTTCTGCCTTCACCCCAGCTAGTTTAAATCACTGGTGGGGCACTACTGGTCCCCACCGATCAGCGCCAGTATAAATGGCATTGTCTCTAGGGCAAGATGTTTAAAGCACAGGCAGTTTACATGCACATCACATGCCTTAGCATCCAGCAGAAGGTTATCTGGTTTAATATCTCTGTGGATGAATCCCAGCTGGTGAATAGCATCTATGGCCAACACAGTTTCAGAAATGTAAAACTGCGTCTCCTCTTCTGATAAGGTGTCTTTCTTCATTAGTAAGGTCATCATGTCGCCTAATCAAAGAAGAAAATACAGCTCAGAAATCAGAACATTTAATTCACAAGCCTAATTCTACATGAAACCCCAGTAGAATCCAAATTTAACCTCGTAACCAGCATTATAGCTACTAATTATAAAACTATTACTGTGAGGACCTACAAACCCAACATACTTTTTTAGTAAAATGGAGGTAAAACTGTTGAAAATCTTAAGTAGGAATCTTAATTGGATAGCCCAGGAAGAGATAGTGAATTTTAACACATAATACAGATATTGCACAAATCAGCTGTTTAAACGAGCTTTTTTGTTTGCCTTTGTTTTTTTTACTGTTAATAGCTTCAGCAGTTAAAAAGGAGAACATTGGATTAGAATAATTATTTAATTCAAGTCTATTTTAACACATTTTCTGCCTCCCCTAAAAATCAGGAATGTCTGGGACTTTGTTTAAAACAGCATTAAAATTACACAAAACCCTTGGTTTTAAGATTTTATGAAGCTGAGAACAAAAGCTAAGGAAGGAATACTTGTACCACCTCACACCAGAACATACAGCTTACCTCCAGGTAAGAACTCCATGATCAGGTAAAGATTTCTTTTATCCTGAAAGCTGTAAAACATTTTCACTACCCAGGCTCCATCCGCTTCAACCAAAATATCTCTTTCTGCTCGGATATGGGCCACCTAAAGTGTTTTAAAAATTACTGTTATTAAAAGACAATTTTAATATTTCAGCAAGGAATGCCATATTATATTCCTAGTCCTACAATATGTTTTCATGACCTTTAGCAAAGGAACTAATTTTTTAATAGATACTATGTAGTCCTCACAAAATACCCACTAGAAACCCACAGAAGTCAACTCTGTGCTGCTGAGGGAAGACCTTATCACCACCTACAACTACCTGAAGGAAGGTTGTAGAGAGATGGGCAATGATCTCTACAGTCAGGAGATAGGACAAGAGGAAATGGCATGAAGCTGTGCCAGGGCAGGTTTAGATTAGATATTAGAAAAACAATTTTTACTGAAAGAGTTGTCAGGGCCTGGAACAGGCTGCCCAGGGAGGGGGTTGAGTCACCTTCCCTGGGTGTGTTTAAAAAAAGGGTAGATGAGGTACTTAGGGATCTGGTTTAGCTTAGGACAGGAATGGTTGGACTTGATGATCTTAAAGTTCTTTTCCAACCTTGTGATTCTGTGAAACAGCTGTTCCCATGACTTGGCAGAAGCAATCTCGAGAAACACAATACATCAAGCTGTTTCTGTTTGTTGGGAGGAACTGACAAAGCTGACGTAAAAGTGCAATTTCTTTCTTTTTACTATCCCATAAAATGAAATAGGAACATTCAAAAAGCTTCAGAGCTGACCATCACAGAGCTTTAGGCCGTAGTGTCCCTCCTTCAAGCTCAGACAAAAACATAACGTGCGACTTGAGGTGTAAATACCACCAAAATTATTGGGAAAGGACAAAGCTGGCCTTAAAGAACTTCAGAACCAAGATGCACTGTGATCACTGCCAGATGTGAGCAGACTTCTCCTGTACAAAGAAACACAGAGCTAACAGCTACTTCTATACACGTCTGTCACAGTTTAAATGTGGCGAGGCAAGCCTGGGAGTCTTCTCCAGCCAGACCGAGCGTCTGGACTAATGACTTCCTGCAAAACCCCACTGCTTCCCCCTTGTGAAGGGAGAAATCCCTGGCTGACAGTGAGCTACTGCCCAGTTCCCCAACCCACGTTGCGCAGGCTGCTCCTACACGCACATACGCAGCAAACCTTACTTGAACTGCAGGGCAAGTGCCTTGGCCAAGTGGGAGAAGGACTGGCATGAGTTCCAGCCCTTAGAGATAACAGCAGGTAGCCGTGAGGCCAGTGGCCAGAATTAAAGCACTGCAAAAATGGTAGGGGTCTTGGGCTGATTAAGGCAGGGGAGCTGTGGGGAGAGGATGTGGAGCACAGAGGGAAGAGAAAGCGGAGCCATTCCTGTGAGTAATGTGCATGGAGCTGGCCCAGAACCGATACGGCCACCACTGCTGCTGGTGTTGGTCCTGGGCAAGTGAGTCTGGGAACGTCTGACCTTGCTCAGAAGGTTCTAAGTCCCAGATGAGGCTTTGAAAACTCTACAGAGAGCTGCTACCCCATGAATTCACTGGAAACTAAGAATAATAGAGGCTGGAGGAGGGGAGGTGTTTCACTAGAACATACCCTCACCCTGAAGGAAAATGAAAGGCACATGAGCAGAAAAACATTTTTGGACAGCTGTAAGATATCCATCCTTCATACACCAGAAAGAAACTTCTGCAGAGAAAATATCTACCACTATTCCAGCTTCAAGGGCTATTTCCAATAAGCAGCAAATAATCTTCAGTATCTCTTCCCCAGTTCTACTGGCCAGGAGCATCTTTACATGGACATGTTCTTTTCTCAGAGCTATGGATTTTCTCTCTCTGTAGCAGGCACCCTAACTTTGATTTATCTAGCTCTATTCATGTTAAAAAACATTTCTTTCCACCCTCTACTCCTCAACGTAGCTATAAAACATAATACTAAAGCCTTGCTTAAAAGCCAAACAGCCAGGACACCTCCCAGTGCTACAAGTGCTAAATTAATTTTCTTGCATTTTTATGCCATGTAGCTTTCCAATGAACAAAACAGGCAACCAAAGTTACAGCAGATAGACACTCTCCAAGGAAGACTACCATCCCAAATGAAATGGAGAGCACCAGCTCAGCCTCCTTGCCACATCAGGTTACAAAATGGGGACATGGCTTCAACTTAGAGGGCCCACACACATCCTGGCTGTGGGGCAGAACTCGCTGCTGCTCCTGTGATTCCCTATATTCAGGGCTGGGGCTTGAGGGGACAAAAAATCCACACCAGGAAAAAAAGTAACACCATTACAGGGAAATACAGTACAAAAGGAAATGATGGGTAAGGTTTGGACTGGTAAGGAAGTATCCTCTCTTATCTGCCCTTTTGCTTGACTTCTTTGCTATGTGGTGCTGGTATTTTCTTTGTCCTACCAGGAGCTTTGCAGTGAATTGTTAACTACCACCTGAAAGCTAAAACCAAACCAAACCAAGCAAAACAAGATGAGACCCGACCACAAAGCAAAACAAAGGCCATGAAAAATATCACATCTGTTGGTGACCATCAAAAGAAAACATCTTACTTTGGCACCATGTTACTCCTCAAGAAGCATTTTCCTTGCAATGCAGTTTTACTGATTATGTACTACACTGTCTGCATTTATAAAGGAAGGGAGAAAAACCTGATCTTTGTTACTATTGCAAATTGTAAATATATTTTTAAATGCTGCTATGTGACCTTATTTCCTAACTACTATTTATTCTTTTGCACTGCAGTAGCCACTGCATAGATGCTTTGCACTGTTACACCGCTACTGGGGCTTTCAAAGTGGAAAAATCTGATTAAATAGTACCCACCACAAAAAAAGTTCAGCGATTTTTCAAGTTCATAATCTAGGGGAATCATACAACACAAACCTGCTCTTTCTCCAGCATATCTGCTTTTCTAAGTATCTTCATTGCATAAATATGACCTGTGTCCTTCTTCTGCACGAGGCGTACCTGGAACAAGAAATACAACACAATCAACCTTTTCTTCATCAGAAACTAGACCCCCAGTGAGGAATCTACTGGAAGGCTCAAAACTGCTGGGCACAGGAAAGTTTGTTAAACATTTAAAAACACATGGAAAAAGAAATATATCTATACCATGTACAACACTAGTGATGAACAGATAGTGTGAAGTAGATAATTGTTTTAGGAGAAGTTAGAAGGCCCAGTAAATTCCAGGTAGCTGTGAGACTGTGCACGCTAAAATTCAGGAGCAGGTAAAACTGTGATGTGAGACAGGGCAGGGAGGATGTTTACAGAGAGGGACTGTGCAGCTGCAAATCCATCCTTTCAGGGGGCCACATGGGCAACATTAGTTTGGGAAGCTGTGGGAAACTAAGGGCCCTGCCAGGGGCCTTAAGAAATCGATGCACATCCATCACTGGACTTCCCAAACTCTCACTGTTCTTCTGCAATAAAACTCCCCGAGTAGAACTTCATATTCTGAAATTAAAATTTTCATTTTAAAGTTCAATTTTTATAACCTCTGCAAGCAAAAGTGCCACAAACCTCCCCAAACGCTCCTCTTCCTATAACTTTCAAAGATTCAAAGTCATCCAAGCCAAGCCTAGTCCTCTTCAGTCGCAGGAACTCTGTTTCCTTGCGAGCGTGTTGGGACCTGCGCAGTTTTTTCTAAGGAGACACAAACACATAAAAGGTGTAAGTCATTTGGCAGTGGAAAGTCAAGTCTCCCTTCCTGTAAAGTATTCTCTCTCCCATTAGGATTACAGGGAAAATTTAAAAGGAAAAGTATTCCTGAATTCCTAAAAGTATGATCTACGAGCACGGTCGTTTAGATAGAGGTTTCAGGCCCAGCTTCTTTTATTTGGGGGGGCTGTTTTATTTTCTTCATTGCTTAAATATAAAGAAATGGTAATAAAAATAATGAAGAAAAAAATAATCACATTGTTTCAAAGTACATCAAAGCCCAAAGTCAGCAGCTGAGGAGAGAACCCTTGGCTTTGGGCACTGGGAAGAATCAATAAAAGCTGGAACTTGGACCCCACCGTAAAGAGTGATGACAGGCAACAAAGAGCCTACAGGCCGCAGACATCCAACTTAAACTATCAACAGCCAAATCCCTTTGGTTTATGGAAGGCAAACACTTGTATTTGAAAGAAAAATCTGTCCAAATCCTGTCATGTATTTTGTTCTGCAAAAGCATCAACAGGATTTGCGCTGAGAGAAGGCAAATATCCAGCTGTGTTCCCAAAGATGCCGAGAAGACCTCAAAAGACTGCTAAGGAGATCCATCCATCCATCCATCCATCCATCCATCCATCCTGCCAGATTTTGTGTGGGGATGACGGCACCGTTTAAAACCACAAGATGGCATTACGCACCCACACTCACTTCTCCTCCTTCCCACGAGTCAGGGCAGCCACAGGAACTCAGAAATGGCTAGGGCGCTGTTCCTACTGCTTTCCCTGCCTATCCTGAAGGCAGTACAGGCAGCTACGGTGTGAAGGCCCTCAGAAAAGCAACTTATTGATCAACGGTCTGAGAGGTGCCAACCTGTCAGGGATCCCCATTCATCCTTACCCAAATGGAGAAAGGGTGTGCCCAGTTTATGGTTTAAATGAAGAAAGAAACATGGTTCAGCATTTTGCTTTCTACCTGCTTCCTCCAAGCACATCTCACCTTTTTTTCTTGCCAAATAGAATGGCAAATAATTTTGAGATTAGAAAAGTATACTACACACTGCTGCAGCCATATGTATCCTAAGGACTAAGGGTGGCATGAAAAGCCTTACTGACAGACAAAAACCCTGAAGAGAAGGACTTAGGGGTACTGGCAGATGAGTAGCTTGACTTGAGCTGACAATGCACGCTTGCAGCCCAGAAGGCCAACCGTGCCCTGGGCTGCATCAAAAGGATCATGGCCTGCAGGTCGAGGGAGGTGATTCTGCCCCTCTGCTCCGCTCTTGTGAGACCCCACCTGGAGTACTGTGTCCAGTTCTGGAGCCCTCAGCATAAGAAGGACATGGAACTGTTGGAACAGGTCTAGAGGAGGGCTATGAAAATGATCAAAGCACTGGAGCATCTCTCCTATGAAGACGGGCTGAAAAAGTTGGGGATGTTCAGCCTGGAGAAGAGAAGGCTCTGGGGGCCTGAAGGGGCCTACTACAAGAAAGCTGGGGAGAGACTTTTTAGAGGTGTATGCAGTGATCGGACGAGGGGGAGTGGTTTTAAATTGGAAAGGAGTAGATGTAGATTGGATATTAGGAAAAAAAACTTTTACTATGAGCATGGTGAGGCCCTGGCACAGGCTGCCCAGAGAAGCTGTGGCTGCCCCCTCCCTGGCAGTGTTCAAGGACAGGGTGGATGGGGCTTTGGGCAGCCTGGGCTAGTGGAGGGTGTCCCTACCCATGGCAGGTGATTTGGAACTTGATGATCTTTAAGGTCCCTTCCAACCCAACCATTCTATGATTCTATTCCAAGTGTCACTCAAGAATATTCACAGCTTTCCCAACAAACAAATAATTTACAGGGGCAACATTAATTTACAAAATAAAACTTGGTATCATGCTAATGTTTCTGTAAGCTCTTGAAATGCCCATCTGTAGCACGACAAAAGCAAAGCAGTCACTGCAACAGTTACTTAAGTAGCATCTACCTCCTCATCTGCGAGCCCTTCCTCTTCCATAGCCACTTCTAGCTTCTTCTGCCTGCAAAGGAGAGAACCAGGAGATTGCTTTTTCAATTTTTAATAAAGTAATAAAAAGCATAACACTACAGTAAGACAACACCTTTACTTGACATATTCCAGATGCCAGGGAACTTGCCTCAAATGGAAATTTGAAGACTTACTGCCCACTCATCTGTGACCAAAGCTGTTGAAAATGTATGAGGCACTCAGAGCACATATTTATTGTATTTGCAGAATTAGACACTAAAGGTCCGAACATGTCATTCACTCTAACAACTTCTATTTCTTCATATAATCATACTTGTTGAAGTAAGGCTGAGTTTATCAATTAGGATTATGAATCAGAATAAACATGGGGTTTTTTTTTTAACCATTTCAATCTCAGCTCTACCTCCGACACCTCAGCCAGCTCCAGCTTTCACACCCAGTACCAGCCCTGCTGACCTCTCCCCGGACACACACCTGGTCCTGCTTCCCTCACCCTCATGCCAAACAACTCTACTCATACCCCCAGAATTCATCATTCATTGCCTCCCAGTGACCTGCCCGGGCCAGGGCTCACCATTCCTGGGGCTCCTGCAGCTGCTGCCAGACTAGTCTGGAAGGGTCTGAGCAAGGAGTGAAGCCTGGGAGTACCCTACAGATGGCAAGGGAGAGCATGTAGCAAAGGGTCTACTGGACCCCTCTTTTTCCACCCATGGGATGCTTCTTCACAACAGTTGGGGTGCAGCTTTTGGAAAGCGGGTTACCCACTAGCAGTGACCAAGAGTTTGAAGGCTGTGTGCCAGGCAGCTAGTGTCTTTCTGCACTTTGGGAAGTACAGCAGGATCCCCTAAATTAAAGGCCCTCGTTAGCCTATTCTTCTAACTAGAAGCAACTCAATTACATGGGATAATGACTAAATATGATGAAGAGAGAAACCCTGCTGCTTGGCTGAAAACCCCTCAATTAAAAACATATTACCAGGGGAATGATAATTTAACGTGCTGATGACAATTTGAAACACAACATTCATTATAATCAAATGCTTCATGCTTTGACACTTAATTCAAGTATCACTTCACCACACTGGAGGCAGAATTGAGTACTGATGAGAGAAGTTATAGTGGAGATGACCAACGCAGACTCCCACACTAGGAGTACTAGCTAACACCACCCAAGAGGAATTTTGAGGTGTGTATGACTTCATCTCCAACATTCTTCTTCCCAACCAAGAGCCTCCCAAGGCCCCACCCCTTCGCTAACCCTATGCTCTTTACTGGCCCTTATTTCCACCCCAGGCTACCCCCAGCTCTCTGCTCCCTTTCCTTATCCCATCACCCTGTCATCAAACATCTCTCCTATCAGTCCTGTTCCCTACCTCCTGTACACTCCCTTCTGTGGGGTTGATGAGTCTTGGCGCGAGCTCGATGCTGCAGAGCATGAACAGACACCACGAGCCTCTGCCTTACGCAAAACCAGGTTACCACCCATCAGCAGCATCGACCTCTGTGGAGTTTATTCCCTGTGGCACGCACAGGAGGAAGCAGAGGTCGCTGACCCCCACCATGGAAATAGGAACCTCATATGGGGTACAAAATGAGCCCCTGCAAAGGATGGTTTCTGCCAAATGGTAATAATCTGATGAGAGGTAAGTTGTATGAGAACATCAAAAGTGGAGGTCCTCAGTCACTTGGTGGCTGCCTGGTGCAGGTAGCAGGGGATGTTGACAGCAGCCAAGAGGCAAGCTGTGACCTTTGGGGATTAGCTCCTTGCTGCCAAGTACAGAAGAACTTACAAGGACTGATCTGTGCACAGGGATCAAACACTGCCAAAAACCAACCCAGAAAAGCTGAAGAGGGGTGAGAGGAAGCAGAGCCGGTACCTGGTTTCTCTCTCTTCATGCTGTATAATTAGGTTGCTGTAGAAGTTCTCCAGCGTCAGTTTGGCCACCGTCACTCTCTCCCGGGTGTGGTTACTCATGGGAAAGGATGTAGTAGTCCCTGCAGTCATCGCCATGGTAACATGTACTGAAACACAGTGTGTCAAATCATTACTCACTTGAAAAAAAGTGCGCGTCTATCTATAAAAAAAAAAGTATATTATACAAATTTTACAAACATGTACCCTCCTCTTTCCCACTCTTCCAACTCCTAGACGCCACAGAATTCACAGGAAAGGTGCTGTTCTTCAGAATGAAGAAACCCCAGAAAAAAACCTGTATTACAAAATTATCCTGTGAGAGCAGGAGGACTTGCTACCCACTCTCCAAAAAAAACCCAAAAAACCAAACAAAACCCCAACACAAACCCAACCAACAACATGTTGGCAAAACAAAGGGTGAATCATAGCTCGGAATGATGCAGGCGATGGGCAGCTCACCCAGCAGCACTTGTCCACAAATGAGGCAAACGTTCCTCTGGTGGACTCCAGCCCAGCCTAGGGGAGGGAAGAGGCAGCAGAGAGTGGAAAGGAGAAGGAGGAAGCAAGAGGAGGACCAGGCAGCTCCCTCAGAGGAGTATATCACAATTCTTAGGACAATTTCAGACTCCGGAAATTCTAGGTGCTGCTAAAAAGAGAGGCTGAAATGAAAAAGTAAATGGACAAGACCCCCAAATCACATCCAGAAGAGAACCTACTTCAAGGATAGAAGGTAGCCTTTGAATACCTTTGAATTTTAAAGCTGCTAGATACTAGAAATCATCACATGACAATGAAATAGTGGAATTGCTGTATTTCAAATGGAAAACTTCTGTTTCTGTTTGCTTGGGCTTTGTTTTTTTTTCCAAAAACAACAGCCAACCACCAAGAATAGAAAAGCCTTTTCTACCACAAGGCCATTAGACAACCAGTCTTCCCCTCTGTTTCCTTTCCGACCACCTCTGTGCCATGCCACCACCGAAACAGGAGTTCTCTGGAGTTGCTGATTATTACAGAGCTCCTCATGTTTGGATTCTCAAATCTGGGGTGGGGGGCAGGGAGGGGAAGAATCATCTTACACAGCTGGAAATACATTACCCATGTAGGTAAAGTACTTATAGGTCAGGGCATGTGGTTATCAAGCCCTTAAAAAAACTGTGAAGAAAGAGGAAAGAAGAAAGGCTGCTCTTTTGAGTAGCTTTCATCTGGAACCCAAAGAACTCGGATGTACCAGAACAACGCTGTTAATGCTGGGAAAAAGATATCTTAGGGCAGTCCTGCGTCCCTTACACATGGTCTAGGGAAGCCAAGGGAGATTAAAAAGGAAAAAAAAAAGGCCACTTTGTCCTAGGACTCGCACCCTACCTAAAAGTGAGTAGAGGCACTTCAGGAGAGCTTTCTGGTGGGCAGCATCGAATAGCAACAACTCAGCTCGTTCACTCAGGTTGTTTTGGGGTTGGGTTTGGAAAATTACACAGAAGTGCACACGCTTCCTTTTGATTATTTATGCAATCCTTCTATTCCAACGGGGGATTTTGAGGCAGAAAAATCCCAATTAGATTTATGATTTTTCAAGCAGGTCCTAATACCTTTGCAGGTGAACTGATGAAAAGTTTCATACAGAAGAAAACTTGCCCTGCACACATCAGGCAGGGAGATGGCTGAATTCTGCTCTGGGGTTTTTGTTTTGGATTTGCCTGCCACCCTCTGTGAGGATGGCATTTCATCTGGTCGATTTTTAATTGGATTTGGTGTGACAATAAGAGATTTGTTGCCAGAAACGCAGCTGCTGTGTCCCAAATAAAGGCGTTTTATAGCATTATGGGGATATTATTTTAGCTGTGGATTTTGGAGCGCGCAAGATGCCAGAGTTCTGAGAACAGAAACGTATCTCTCTATACATACACAAAGAGGTTTGACCGGCGCTACAGCTGCTTTATGATGATGTGTTGGTATTTGTTAAATCAGCCTCTTACCCACTTCAGTCTTCTACTAAAGAAAGATCAGAGCTCTCAACTATTAATAACCTTCACTAAAAATTATGGGGTTTACTCTTCACACAAAAACACATACCCCACAGGACATGTTCTCCAAAAGCTGGGAGAACCATTCCCTGCTCCCCCTTACTCAGTCTGTTACACAGTATTACACTCTTTCTCCCTTGGTAGACGGGAAGAGAAAAATGTGAAACAGGTATCTGAGAGCCAAAAAGACACCACGCTGACACACCCAAATCAAACAGAGCAACTGCTGACCGCACACTGGCATCTGTGATTAAGTAAGTTATTTCCAGAAATGACCTAACAGAGTAAAAACCCGCCTTCCGAGCATTTTTAGTTTCAGGATAGTGCAGCATTAACCCAGGCTTGAAACGGATTAACCTTTACTTAAGGTATAATGAGCACACTTCTGCACCGGCAAGCAACAGGATATATTGGCCTCTGCACATCTTGTATTCCTGGTAGGATAAAGTAACACCCCAATCTTTATTTCCTGCTGATTTGTTTTCCCTCTGCTCCTGTACTTGCAAATGCAGACGGTACCAAATAGCAAGTCTAAGTCACTTGACTTTATTAAGCCTGTAAAAAGGCGATAACAATTCTGGCACCAGCACACCGCGCTATAAATAGCGGGGCTGACCCTCGCTGTGGTGCTACAGTAGGAAAATACAGACAAGAACTCAAGCCATAAACTAGCCAGCTCTGAGAAAGCTGTTTCCCAGAGAAGACACTCATACTGGCTTCACCACCGTACCACGGCACAAGCATTTTTTTCCAGCATCCCATGACTCCCAAGCACATCCCACCAGCCTCCTGAGCACACCCCACCAGCCCTGCCTCCGGACCACGACGTTTCCTTGAGACGGAATTTGCATTTGCTCAGTTTGCAGTTGGTGTCCCTGTTTACCTCTGTCATTGTGGGGAAAGAAAAAAAACCCAAACCCAACACCTCTATAAAACTGAGAAGTGCCCTAAGCTCTACAGGTTCCCAGAAGTAAGTGGAAAAGAGGACAGATCTGGCAGGAGACACAAGGCACCCCGCAAAATCCTATGTCAACTCACAGCCAAGGAAACCTCTTCACTCTTCTTCCTCCCACCTCTCTGCTTCCACTTACAATCCCCCAAGCAAAGCACAAATCAATCAACATCCTGAACAAATTATTCAGTTGGGAGTAACCGAGTCAAGTCCTTAAGCCTGACCTTTGTAAACAAATGATGCCACAGGGGATGAGGGTGGGAAGGAAGAAGCTTCAAAAATGGGGCCTTTTATTGAGTCCGCGCTGCTTCTACTGACCTCACCACATTAACGGGAATGTTTTGAAAAGGTGCCACCCATCGTTCTTGGAAATGTCCTCAAAAAATCCACTAATTCACCCAAATTCATGCCATTTGCATAATGGAACCATTCTACTCCTGCTGCATCACCGACCTTGAATTAGGCTCCCTGCACCACGAAGAAGGTCATATTAAACCAGCCAGCCACGTTTGGCCAAAAATCCTCTGGCTGATGAGGACCAAAGACTTTTCTTTCTGAAGGGCCTGTTACTTGAGGAAAAAAATGATACACCATTGCCTGTGAGAGAGACATCAAACAGATCTCATCGACAGGAGACACTGAGCAGCATGCAGCCGGCAGGACAGTGTCTTGGAGCTGCCAGAAGCAGAGACACCGTATGTGCTGCTTGGCCCAGAAATTGAGCCTGTGCCTCCTGGATGGTCGCCTGAACTCATGGCGTGAGCCTTTCTCCTGATGCCTGCTCAGCTCAGCAACAAGCACCTATGGCACGGTAATGAGGAGCTACAGATGGGGGCAACCAGGGAAAAATCTTGCCCCCAGAGGCCGGTGGGACATCAGCAGAGCAAAGAGGAGCTGAAGGATGTTCCTGAAGCACGAGGGAGAGCAGGATACGGCAGCAGAAAGGGGACAGTAGGCTCAATGCTAACAAACTGAGGTCTTCAAGAATCTCCTCTAAGCAAGTCTCTCCTGACCCACCATAAACCAGAATATTCCCATTGGAAGGGGCCTCTCTATTACGGTAGAAAAATGCTGCCTGCTCAGAGCATATGTTCAATCTTTTTACTCCCAGATCTTTCCTGACTGGGAAGCAGAGAAAGGCCAAGCGGTGTTTGCTTCAACTTCAATCTGTGCTCCCATCTATCACAACAGCTGTAAGTCAAATGAGTTTCCACCACTGAAAACCCCATACCCAGCTTCTGCTACACAACTGGTAACTCAAAACACGTCCTCTTTGAGGGACTTCTTGGCAGGCAGTTCCCACAGTCTGTCAATAACGTTTTCATTGCACACTACATGATTAAGACTCCGGTTAATGAGAGCAAAATCACCAAAGCATCCAACTCTACCTGCTACAGCTCTTTAGAAGAGCTGATTTCTTCTTTTCTAGAAGAAATCAAGGCACCTGAACCGTTCTCTCCTGGAATAAACACTGGACACTTTGTGGGATGAATTTCTAACTAGGAAGGGATGAGAACACAGCACTCAAGCCCCACACACATCCTCTCCAGCCTTCACAGCTCCAGTTTGAGGCATCCAGGATGCGTGAAGGTGAGGGAGAGCACAGAGATGTCTCTCAGCAGGAGGGAAGGATGGAGGTTTGACACCCTCATTAATTTTGGAGCATTTTGGAGAAATTTTATTTCTGCATATCCAGGTAGCTCTAGACTTTAAGGAGAAAAGGATGAAGGATGAAACAGGATCTTGACACAGATGTGCTACAAGATCTCAAGAAATCCACTTTATTGCCCCCACAGCATACTTTCCAGCATGTAAAATGGAGCAACAGAAGAGGAATGTGGAATGGAGACCATAATCATAACACTACACATAACTGACCTGTAGTGATGACAAAGATTCAAATACTTCAATAGGGGGAAAAAAAGCCCAACAAACCCTCAAAAAAACAATGCACACCCCTCAAAGCAGGTTAGTTCATTGTGATTATCACTTCAGATCCTTCTAAAATACTCTTCCAACCTTTCACATTTACTTCTTTAATGATTTCTGACTTCAGAGAGAATATAAATATGTGACAGCATGCCACAAGCAGTGCAAACTGAAACCAGACTTTCCCACTATCTTCCTTATCAGAGGGTTTCGTGTTTCTCAGGAAACGACAGCAATCTATTTTATCAATTCTTTCTTGCTCTTTTGCTGGCAATCTGTGTGAAAGCAAGTCTGTTCCAGTTGGACAGTGGCGGGTGGGTAACCTGACTAGGCTTCGTCTTGGTAAGAAGAGGGCTGAAGGTGTCAGTCTCTTTACAGGCAAATCTTCTGCACATCTATGTTATGTCACACAGCTTGGTTCTGACTATCTAATAAGGCTGTATCTATACTACCAAATCAGATGGACTTAAGTCACACATAGAAATATCCCTATTTTTGAAACCATGCAGGCAAGTATAATTATGCAGCAGGCCTAGAATAAATCTACACTGGACTGATTACTTGGTGCACATCTAAGTAAGGGAGCAAACACCACGTCCAGTTCCCTCAGAGAGAAAACCACATTTTCCATGTAACAGAACGATGCTACTTAGGTCATGATGCTGGGTCTCCGATTCAGATTTAAACTGTAAAGGTATGTACACAGGTCTCACTAGACAGGGAACACCAATCCTTCCTCCCGAAACAGCTACTTTGCTTCCCATAAAGGCTGATGATCATTTTCATTTATACACCCAAGCACGCCCCTGAAGCCCAGCAATTAGAAAGGCAGATCATTATTGTAGTAAAAAGGATAAAACTGCAAAATTTATAAAGTTTCCGTTTACATTCTGAGGGAATTTGGCTCTTGAACGAAAACCTTCCAGTAAGGCAGATACTGAAACTTATTTCCACCTTTCCGGGTTCTCAGCATGACACATTGGTCCGTCAACCTGCTCCTGAAATGAAGTACACAAATGGCTGTTTTCTCAAGAATTAGGAGGTGAAAGAGAAAGGAGAGGAAGGCTTTGAGTGCCAGAGCTGCTCCAAAGATAACACATCCAGCTGGATAAAGCCAATACCTTCAGAAACGCCAGCTATCCCGCTGGCGCGCAGTGCTGGAGCTCTTCTGCGTGAGGAGTTGGAGCGGACTTAGGAAAACCCCACTCAGCTCCTTACAGACAACACAGCAAAGCAACTCACAAAACCAGGCAGTAAAACCCTCCACCGACAAGGATTATGTTTAAAAAATGAATTGCTATCTAGGAAAGCAGGGTGGATACAGCAAGGCTTCAAGTATGAGCGCCAGCCCTGCTGTCTCCAAATTGTTTGGCTTCTCTGAAAGAGAAACAAGAGATTATATATATACATATATAAAAAAAAAACCCCCAAACCCCACACCAACCCACTGTACGCAAATAACAGCATGATTCACACCAAAAGGCAGTGGGCAGGAATAAGCAACCAAAGGCTGAGCAGGATGAGGTGGTGTGACATACCAGCAGGAGCCAGGGGAGGAGCAGCAGCTGGAGCAGCAGCCACCCAGGCACCCTGGACTACTTCTGAAACGTCCAATGAGCTGACATGCAAACAGAAGGCAAAGATAAAAATGCTGTACTAGAGCTGACACCTCCGATGATGAAACAGAAGGAGAAAGTGGTCATGCTGTGGAATGCCCGGAGGGAAACTGACTTTCTGTGCCACTACAGTTCCTGCTAGCATAAGTTTGCCAACTCCACTATGCATATTTTCATCGTCCAATTACTTATACTGAACCTCCTCCTGGAGAGATTCTCTGCCTTCTTTTACTAGAGCCCACTTTAAATCTATTTCCAAAGCTTTTGAGAAACCTCCAGAAACAAACCCCACGGGATCCTGAAATCTCTGATCAGTAAAGCAGACAAGAAAACCTGCTGCTCCAATCTATGTCAATTATAGGCCAATATTGTTCAGCTCTCAGAGCCTGATGTTAACACCTGCATTGTTATCAAATACAGATTTCCACATTCAGAACGGAGCTTTGTCCAAAGATCACTTACACCAATGAACAAACCCCTTCAGCTCAGCAGGCCCTGACCTACTATTCCTGGTTTTGGCATCCAGACAATGATACTAGATGTGCTACTGCTGTTACTGAAGCTCACGGTTATCAGATCAGCAAGCGTGCCAAGCACCGACCTGGGGTACATTTCAGAAAGTAAAATAAATATTATCTTCCTACGTAATTCATGTTTTCAGCAGCACCACCACTCACAAGCCCCTATTTTATTTAATATGCTGCCTGAAGGACGCAACGTTCCCTGCCAAATACCACCAGCCAGACACTTCAGGCACAGATTCTTCTTCTTCTTTGACATTACTGCCGAGACCACATCTTCCTGACACCCTCCAGTTTTTACAACAGTCCCCATCTGAGAAGGGAAAAACGAAATAACAAGACTGCAACAAGCTGTCACTGACACTTTAGCATTTCATTTACCTCATTTATATACTTCATTTCCTTTAGGTTGTTATTCGTTCCCCAATGTGCATTATGTTCTAATAAGTTTTTCCTACTTTAAAGTTACAGAGTGGATTACATTTGGTCTATTTAAAGTAGCATTGAGAAACCAAGTAAAATTAGCCCTGTCTGAACAGGCTTTGCTATTTAAAAGCAAAAGATGTTCAAATGTTTTAGCCATTTTAAGTCATTCCTGCTTTCCCTATGGAGCGTCTGGGTGAGTCGCCCGTTATAGTCACAGCTAAAAGCAGAAAATGCTCCATGACTCGCCCGGCCCCATCTCGTAAACCAAAAAGAGCAGACACGCCCAGTGCCAGACCCTCACAACCGTGAGAAAACATCGAGGAGACCTTCACAGACACGCAGGGCTTGGGGATGGAAGCGCTGCACAGATGCTGCAGCCTCAGAGGCTGCTGCACTTCTGGGATTGACAACACCAGGGAAACCCAGGGGACTGAGGACCAGAGAGCAACTTGGGGGTGCTAGTGTCTGGCTCCAACATGCCCCCTAAAATCCAGAAGAGCTTTTCACCCAATGCACCCTACATAAGATGCTTTCAAAATGGAGAGAGTTACATTCCTACCTTGGGGTAGACTCCCAAACCAATACATACCTTAAAAATATAGATGAAGGGTTCTGAGTAGACTAGGCAGAAAAAATCCCAACCCAAACCCAAAGCCCTCCAAATAACACCAACAATTCCCCCTGCAAAAGCCACGGCTGTGTATGCACACTGCTTCTGAGAGAAGCCGTCCCACTTTCCATCAAACCATCTGCTTGTTTCTCTCCCGCTGCCACTCGACGCTTTGTGCCAGCACGGGAAGCTGTGTAACCCAGATTGAGGAACCACACTGGGCTAAAAGGATTTCTTTTAAAAGAGTTTTGGTGAGGCTGGTCTTACCTGCACTGATCGAAAAGGGCCACCCCGGGCCCAGGCTGAGCCTGTTCGTTCCTCCCCGCGGAGGTCGTCCGAAAGCCAGCGCTAAGCGACAGGGCCTCGTCTTTTCATTTGGCTCGCCGAAATTAATCTCACAAATCATTCCAACACACCCGCAGTAATGATAAGGAAATATTTCCTAATATGGAATAAAAACGGAATATTGGAGTTGTGCTGCACTTCAGGATTTCCTGCTATTCAAGGGAGCCGAGCAGCAGAAGTCTCCCATGAGCGGCGGCCGCGATCCAGCGCTCTGCTACTTCCAACGGGCAGCAGGGGAGGCTGACAAAGGCAAGCTCATTTCCCTGACGGGAAAAGGTACTGCTTGGGTAAAACCATGTATAAACAAAAATATACATCCAAGTGGGAGGGTATATACAAGCTATGTATACCTACACCTATATAAAATAGGTGCAGTCTGTTTTCTTCCTTTCAGAGTTAATCTTTTGTCCGCTTCAAGTAGCAAAGAGACTTTTGATCCAAACATCATAACCTTTGCTTTCACTAACAATGGGAGACTGGTCACCTCAAGTTTAGAAACACAAACCCCCATATAAGGTCACTTCCATCTCAGCTCCACTTGCCTCAACCTCTGGTGATACAGTTACATTCTTTATGCTCAACTATCAATAGCTCTGTCCCAAAGTTAAGAGCACATTGTGAGATGTCCTGTACTCAGAACATTCACTGAGCATTGAATGACTTGCAATGATATACCAAAATCTTCAGGACCTCAATCCTTTCAAATAACCTCATTTCTTTTCTTTACAAAAGGGTCTTTTTTAAGACAATCCAATCATTCAGGTTTTAGCAGTACCCACTCAAACTGAGGCACCTGACTGTGTGCGTGTGTGGCTACAAGATAGGACTCCCCTACCCCACCCCATTAATCCCAGTGTAGAGAGTGAGGAGAAAATAAAGAGGTTGCACCTTGGCTCCACCAGCAAGGACAGAGGGATAGAGCTAGGAAGAAGAAGGGAAGAGAGTTGCTGAGGTATCCACAATCTGCTCTGTCTTCCAAGGACTGCTCCAAATGGGACGTCTGCTAAGGATGACACCTTGGGGGACTAAATGAAGCGCACGACACAATGAGAGAACTAGACTTGCAGTCCCATGGAGCCATCCCTCTCTTCCCAGGGCAGACCACAGCATCTGAACTGATGTGTATTAATTTCCTGGCAACAACAGAAAATCAGCAGCGTGCTGAAAAGCCAACAATGCTGTGCAGTGAAATGGCATTTCATCGCTTGCTTTGGCTTACTTGTATCTCTCCTTTCTCCTGGCTCACCCTAAGTTTCACAGTGCTGCAAATCTTTGTCCTCTCAGGAGTGTCTAAAAACAGGAAACTTTTCTATCTACTGAAGTAATTGCATTCCTGCGCTCTTAAGCATTTTCTCAGCTTTTAGCAGGCACTGGTACCCAGGGCATATTCAAGAAAGCACTGTTTTAAGATCTGCTCAATTAACTGGCATAGAAAAGCCCATGCTAAATAGTTTGGTGCAATGTTTTGGATCATGAAATAATTGCAAACAAAGCAAGGTAAACGACTAAAAATCTGCTTCCTCCTCAGGTACTGGCTTTCTGGATAAAACTATACTCAGGTCTAACTCCAAAACATGTACAACTGTCTAAAAGTAAAATTCAGTCACACTGGATTTCCCTAAATCTGTCTCTTTCATGGTTAAGAGACACAGCTTGGGACAGAAGTAAAGAATAAAGTGAAGAGCTTTTAATGTGGCACCCCCGTAATGTTTCCTTGAAACTGTAATACATTTTCAACTTTGATCCAAGAAACTCTCAAATTTTAGGGATGCTGTAAATCTGTTTACTTCCTAAGAAGCCTAGGGAAGCAGAGGGGGGATTCACCCTAGAAGGGACTTTTGCATTGGAGAATGCTGGAGGAGAAGAAAGCACCAAGTTCATTTGCCTTTTTACAGATGAATGTTTGAATCCCTGACTCTTGCTAGGCTCATTTTGGATCACATCAATCAAATTAAGTATAGTAATTACATGTGATAAGTCTGTGCCAGCAAAGGAGCTGACTGCTAAATGAGATGCAGAACACCAATGACCAGCGACGGCTTGTGCGATGCCTCTAGTCAAGGTTAATGAGCACAACAGATCCCACTGGCCTTAAAAAGCTGCAAATTCAGGTAGTGCATCTTGTTAGTAGTATATGTGATATTGGAGAACAGATGTTTGCCCATTCAAATGCCACTACAACAGTTAATTTCTTTAACTATGAATTCTGGAGGAGACAGCTGTTGGCACATAAAACACACTACCTTGATGAGGCCCAGGATACACAGAGACAAAAAGACACATGTGGTCTTTTGACGTAAGAGAGAAGTACATGGTATCATCTTCCGAGTGCCTGAAGCTGGGAATCAGATTTGGAATGACGGGGATGGAGCTGCACCAATCTTAGCACCAACCATTGGGAGCTCTGGCCATCAGTACCAGAGGTGGAGAAAGAAATATTATTTCATGAAGGAACCATAATGGCATCATCTGATCTCTACAGTGATAACAAGGACAACTGAAATGAGAAACCATTCTCATTCTGCCTTATTATCAGGCTGCTTTAGGGGACAACAGTCAATACAACTGTGGTTTTGCATTTCAACGTTTCTGTCACTTGGAGGACATATGTGTTACTACATCAATCTACTTTGAGAACAAAAATACACTGGAGCTGGGGCTTATCCCTCTGAGATTTAGAGGTTTAGGCACAGAGCAAACCAGCTGTTTGGGTGGGAGACACACAGAGCCTTGCCTTCTTGAGAGTCTCCCTGCAGCTTATTGCTTAATGTCCCAACCACTCATCTTCTCTGGGGCTGAAACCACAGGAGCACTTTGTTACGGATAAGAGTATATACAACATGATCCCTCCTACACAATCACATATCCACCCTTCTAGGAAGATAAGAGAAAGGCAAAAAGGAAAAGGAAATAGAAGATTTGCACTTAGGTAAAAGATGATGAGGAGATTTGTTGTCTGCATTAGTTCTCTGTGGAAGGTCGTTCTCCAGTATCGGCCTGGGAAAACTCACTCAGAATGGGTGGTGTTTTCCTTTAAATTAATCTCAGAGATTTGACTCTATTATCTGGTTTCCTACTTAAAGAAGAGAGGCAAAAGCAGGGTGTGGGTAAAAGCTCTCACTTTATCCCATTGCAAGAGAAAGTGAGAGGAAAAAGGAAGAGAGGATATCTGCTGAAGTTCCAATAAGCAACTAAGGCTGTGCATTGGTGCTGTGCTGCAGTTAAACATGCAAGAATGGGCAAATTTCAAGATTTTAGAAAAAATAAAAATCTTAAAGAGCCCAGTTTGACATGCTTTTGAGATGAAATTTATTATGGCATGAATAAGAGAACAAGAGGACAACATCTCTAGGAGCAAATCTTCCCAACCAAGAATGCCTTTGGAACAGAATATACTTGCATCATGTCCTGAGGGTGAGCACACTCTTGACGGAGAAAAGGAGGAACACTTCACAAACACAGGTCACCTCACACAAAAGCGTGGGCTTCTCAGGAAAGCAGAAGGAAAAGCAGGACTCGTGTTCCTGCAGAATGGCACTGTGCAGGGCCACCTGAATGGCACTCACCCGTGTCAAGGTGTAAGTCTTGACTGCCCTGCAAGGAAGCCAAGTGTGGTTGTGCCTCCGTTTCTTTATCTGACAAGTGGAGACAAAGACAAGTGGAGTTACCCGCAGGAAACCGGAATGGAAATGCCAGTTTAGTGCAAACAATGTGTAAAGATGGAGACTGGAGGAGTGGCAAGTAAAGAAGTCCTTCAGGAAGCAATCTGAATTGCTTGACAAGTTGGATACAACCAGTTATTTCCCATAAATAGTAACCAAGAACAGAACCACAAATAAGCCATAAGAAGAATGACCTCATTTCCACTTTTGAAATATTATTTAACATTGATGTTTCCTTATGGGGATGGGCCCTGTGCACTAGGCCCTTACACAGAAAGGATAGACTTTGCTGCCAACTTCTGTTTCAAGGAGTGCCAATGCAGGTCTATGAACCACTTCTTCGAGAGCGAGGTTCCTCCCTCTCACTTTGCTGATCCCTCCAGTCCTGGCCACATGCTCCTACAGTTTTCCCAATAACACAGCCACGAGCAGGTCAGGTGAACTCAACAGCCTGACAAAACATGCTCTTGTAAAAAGGAGACCATCCTTTGACAAAACCAGCAAGCTGTCTTGAACCAACTGCACAACAAAGAGGAGTAACAGAATATGGAGAGGTACAAAGGGCAAGGGGGAGAACAACACTGTCCTTTTGCAGGCACCCAAATCTGGGCTACATCCAAGTAGGGTTAGGCTCTACCTGTGGCGATGGGAGGACCAGAGTGCCCCTTGTCACAGAGGCCAGTTATATCAAATTGGGTACAACACAGACTCCAGAGTCTAATGGTAGCAACTGTTAAGCACATGTTAACTCTCACCAATGAGTCACATTCTTCTTGCACCACCTTTTGCTGAGTCCATTTGGAAACAGGTTGATGGAGAGGCTAGCTTTGTAAAGCTTTCAAAAGACAGGCTGAAACTCCTTTCTCACATCCCCCTTCATTTCAGGCTGCAGCAACACGGAACACAATTGACTGGGTTCTGATTAAAATGGTTACAGTGAGGCTAATCACGATGTACAGCCAAACACCCATCCCCTAGACGGTGTGTCATGTGCTGCACTCTTTGTAAATATACCTGGGGTCATTCATAGAGATGAGGAGGGGGTTTGTACTACGTGTCGCTTCTTCTTGCTTCACAAGCCAGACCAAGCGCTACCCCTGGAGCATCTCTTGGTTCTTGTATGTTGAACAGAGCCCAGCGTGGACAAGCAAGCTCCATCAGCAGTGCTGACACAGAGCAGAAGCACACACTACTACACTGCAGATACAGACATAATTTCTGCTTGAGCTTGAAGAGATTTATGCCCACCCAAAGAATGGTGAGAGCAAAGACTTAGAGCAAAGCCTGGTACCTGACCAATGGTAACACACCAGGAACACCCACTTTAAGGCCCATTCTGATCTCACTCATTCCTTAATGTGCCTCCTCTCATTCTACTCAACAGTTCTATCAGAAGAGTTACCAGTGAAGGTATCCCTAACACAACTTCTGATGGTGACTTGAGGTAGACAGATGTTTTCTGGAAAATAAAACCACATTAAATTCCTGGTATTTGCCAGTGATGCAAGCACTGAATTCATAAATATTTTTGAGTTTTCTTTTTCTAGTTGCAGATGATGTACATAGAGAGGAAGGATGCTCTTGTGGCTACAACACAGGAAACTGCATTAAGTAACAGATGATCTCAATTCTATTTTATTTCCCATGTGCAAGAACAAACCTTACAGACTAAAAAAAAAAAAAAAGAAAGAAAAAAAAAGTACTGAGGGTGTGACTCAATTACCCTACAGGAAAACCAAACATCATTCCTGTACCTAGCAGGCCATGTTAGGCAGCTTAGGGTGTTTATATATGCAAAGAACCTATGCTCTTAAGAGGAAAGACGCTAAAGAAGTGTGAAAAAATTATTTATTAATGCAGTCTGAAAATTCATTATTTAACCTGGCCTGAAAGCTTATGAGGCAAGTGGCCCTTTCCTTGTTACTGCAGTCGTCTGGGCTGCCCATTAGATGAGCAGCCTGTTAACTACAGCCGACTGCAGAAGAGGCAATAATTGGTATACTGCAGATTTGGAAGGGTGTGCTCATAAGCAACTGAGACGTTTTTCACTGTTCCAAAAATGGGGTTGAAGTCTCATTCTGACTTCAGAAACTAGAGGAAAATATATGGGAAGAGGCAATAGAAAAGACAATTAAATATTAATAAACTGCAAGTGGCCAAGTTTGGTGATAACATTTCCAAGTTGAGCTACATTCAGCCTTGGCGAAACGTTGCTATTGTGAATCCAGCTGAAAGCATTCATTTGAATGATTCCCCAGTCAATGTTTACACATTCTGTTGCTCATATGCAAATAACATTAATCAGCTGCCTTTTTAAAGTACTGATAAATGGGCAACATTTGGAAAGTTCTACCAGTTTCCTGGTAAAGCCACACATAATAGGAGGAATGTAGTTTGTCACATTGATAGAATCCAGGGCAAGAGAGAATGCTTCTCCATTTCACAAATCACTAGGAAGCAGCTGCTCTGTTACATTCTCCTCACTTCTGAAAATATAAAGAGCACCCAAAAAATAATAAAAATTAAAGAGAAGGGAGCCTAATAATGTAGTATTTGTAAGGAATAAAACACACGCTTGTGATGCCTCAAGATGAGTAATTATATCTTCAATTGAGTCTTAAAATATACATCAACTTGCACTCATTTATGAAAAGAAAACCAAGTAAAATCCCTTATTTTAGAAGTAGCCTGGCAGGCAACAAAGGTCTGTGCAAGAACTAGCACTTTTTACTCCACAGACCATGCCCCAGTTCATATTGAGCCCTACCTCCTTAGCCTGGATGCATAATACAAAATTTATTACTCTCTCCAAGCATAAGATGATAAGGCCAACAGCATCCTGGCTTGTGTCAGGAAAAGTGTAGCCAGCCAGCCTAGGGAAAAGATCATTCCCCTGTACCTGGCACTGGTGAGGCAGCACCTTGAATACTGTGTTCAGCTCTGGGGCTCACACAAGACAGACATGGAGGTGCTGGAGTGTGTCCAAAGATGGGCAATGAAACTAGCGAAGGGTCTAGAGCACAACTCTTGTGAGGGCATTTGGGCTGTTTAGGCTGGAGAAAAGGAGGCTGAGGGGTGATCTTATCATTCTCTACAACTACTTGAAAGGAGGTTGTAGCCAGGTGGGTGTTGATCAATTCTCCCAAGTAGCAAGCCTCAGGACAAGAGAAAATAGCCTCAAGTTGCACCAGGGGAGGTTTAGATTGGATATTAGGAAATATTTATTTACCAAAATGGTTATCAATCAGTGAAACAGGCTGCCCAGGGAAGTGGCTGAGTCACCATCCCTGAAGGTATTTAAAAGACCTGTAGATGTGGTGCTTGGGGACAAGGTTTAGTGATGGATTTGGCATGCCAGGTTAATTGTTGGACTTGATCATCTTAAAGGTCTTTTCCAACCAAAATTATTCTATAACCAATCAGGTATAGAAGCAAAATCTGGAGGCTAGTCTGTTTTATTTGGGTTTTTTTATCCCCTTGAGTAAAATCTTGCAAAGTAGATCAGTAGTAAAATACATTATTGAAATTTCAGCAAATCCTGAAAACACAGGGAAGCTGCTCTGCTGGCAGCCTCCGGGAGGGAAAGTGTGCCCTTCCCCTTCCCGGCATACCCAAAGCTTTAAAGGTCTCTTGGGCTTGTTACCAAGCCTCAAGCTGCTTTCATCTCCTTTGGGTTATTTCTCATGTTAATAACTCCAGAAAGCATCTTCATCTTCCAATGAAGATGAAAGCTGCAAGCTTTACTCTGCTTCACTACGTGATGTGCCTGCCTCCTACTTTTCAAGCAAATGACATCTTGCTAAATTATCTCTAGTAGTTTCCACCCAAGGTACTCTGCAGAAGTAGCATAAGCACATCATCTTGGTAAAGCAAGTCAGCAATGTACCACAGTTGACTACAAAGGAAAGTAGATGAACCCAAGCTCCACCCTGGAAGGACTTTGAATGCATAACACCAAGAGAAGAACTTGCCCAGAGAACCTTGCCTTGTAACAAGTATCTACAGTGGCCTGGGGAACAGACTCCTTCCAACTCTATAGCCATTTAGTAGTAGAAATATATCCAAGATAACATAAAGGCTTATACCACACTCTCCACATAGTTCTCAAAATACGAGGACAATTTCAATCTGATTTTAGAAATTAAAACCAAAATTAATCAGAGCCACCAAAATAAAAGATAATTTTCAAAAAGCCAACTGTGCATCACCAATACCACCTTCTGAAGCACAAGTGAAACTCGCAGAAGCTGACAAAGGCCTTGAAGGAAGAGCTGAGACAGGGAACCGCAGCATTAGCCCTGGTTCTTACCTTGGGTTTAGTGTTACGGTCAGATGAGGTCAGCGCTGGGGAAAGGCAAGCTGTTCCTCTGGCAAGCCCTCATACGGATACACGTTTGAAAGATAAAGAGGTGAGCACTTAAGGAACATAAAAATGTTTTATGGAATCCTATTTTTAACACTAAATGCCACAACGAACTATGGGAAGAAACGAGCATTACAGCAGGGAACAGGAAAAAAGGAAAACCCCTCAGTTGACCCGAGCCCGGGGTTTTTCCCAGGTGCAACTGCAGAGGAGCTCTGCCTACTTACACTGCTGTTTACACCAGGCCCTGGGGCTTTCACAGCTACTACCAAGGAAGCACATTCTTCATGCTCTTCTGGAGAAAAACAAATGGATTCTGACTGCCATGGAGCAAAACAAAAGGGAGTCTGTGAATTCACAAGTTTTTGCATGCACCTGCGGGGATATTTTACTAAGGTGAAGCCAGTGGATTCAGCTCTTTCTGAACTTCCAACTGCCATAGGAAATTACTCAGAAGCCACACAGCAGTTTTTGGCCCACATACACGCATTTGAGGCTGTACAACTGGAAGTCCACCTCGGCCTCGCGTGTAGTCATCTTTTCTCCTGAAAAAATGTGTTAACCTCTGTTCTACCAGCTGTAGTGCCACAGTCCTAAAACAGCTCCCCTTGCAGAAGGCAGAAAGGAGGTATCTCTCCTCCTGGTGCTTCTTCATTCCCATTGACTACAGAGGAGGATGGTTAAGGTGACTAACTGGTTCGGATGCACAGCTTCTAAGCATCCAAGGGTAGGCAGATGAATCCTGCCTGGCTGCTGATACAGTGCTGACTGTCACTGTGATGAGGGTACCTGGAGTTAACCTTTGGATTTAGCAGTTTGCTTCTCCTGATCATCTCAAAAATTGGTGCTCATGACTATAACAGGTTTCTAAAGCACATTCAGAAAAACAGCCTCATCAATACAGCAATTGTATGTGACTTACAGTTAAAATATGCTCCAAGGGCCAAATGAACCAAACAAAATAGGTGGCATCCTTCCTCCATCTCCACCACAGAGTGCTGGACTCTCCAGCAGAGGAGGACTGGGCAACTGCCTGTGATGCAGATAGACCCACCTCCCACCAAACTTCATTTGAATCCAACTGTGATTTGAACATCTTGTTGTTTTTATATCCTTTGACTCTGGACGCCTTGCAGACAGTAAAAATATTCTCCACATAAGACAAAAGATGAAGATCTGAAGTGCCTGTGCTATAGTGTTCGCTAAAAATACCTCTTTGGAGACATCCTTTGCCAAATAAGTGCCAAAAACTTCAAAGGATGAATTACACTGTTGAAATATTTGTAATGCAAGTTTGTAACATTTCTTGTGAAGCATGGCTGGCAGTCAGAGATGGCATCTTTCAGCTCAAAGACTTGGTCCAGGCAGTAACTGGAAATAGCTTTTTGGTGGCTTATGTGAAATGAGTCAAGGGATCTCAGCTCAGCCCTCAATAAATTAGGAACCACATCACAAAAGCATCTGTAAGAGTCACTTCCTTTGTTGATACCATTCTCAAGGCCAAGGACTGAATAAGGTGGGGAAAAATAATTATCCTCCCTCAAAATAACATGTTCCTTCAAAACACAAATTGCTTTTACCAAGCATCTTTTGTGAAAGTATCCCAGTGTGTCTGTACAAAATATGAACTAAGCTAAGCATTTCTCTATGTAATATTTGAAATCCCATACTGTCTTGGTAGAAAAACCCAACACGTGCTCACTTCCAACATGCCACAGCCACGCAAAAGGAGAGCAGACAGCAGGAATATTCCCACCCCACATGCTAATTGCATTTCTAGTTTCCAGAACCATTGAAAGTTCAAAAGCTCCCAAGTGTTTTGCTTTAAGAAAATTTAGCTTAGAGATATAGGGGCTCCTTGAATAAACTGCTCCTTTTCAAAGACTCACATCATTAGGAATTTCTGCCTAGCCTCTTGTCAGAAAAGAGGCATGAAGTAAATAATAAAAAACTTAGAGAACTAGGAAAACCCAACTGTTTTAAACTCTGCTTTAAAAGAAAGCAGCGTAATTTTAAGAGGATGCAGATTCAACAGGGGCATGTGTAGGATCCTGCATCCAGAGAGAAACAACCCCATGCACCAGTACAGGTTAGGGATTGATCTGCTGGGAAGCAGCTCGGCAGAGAAGGACCTGGGAGCTCTTCTGATGGAGAACAAGCTTTCCATGAGCCAACAAAGACTTGGTCCAGGAAATAATATCCTGGGGTGCATTAAGAAGACTGTGGCCAGCAGATCAAGAGAAGTTATCTCCCCTCACTACTCTGCTCTGGTGAGGCCACATCTGAAATATTGTGTCCAGTTCTGGGTTCCTCAGTTCAAGAAATACAGGGAACTATTGGGGAAGAGTCCAGCAGACGGTTATAAAGACAATGAGGGGACTGAAGCTTCTCTTTTATGAGGAAAGCTTAAGGTAGCTGGGTCTGTTCAGCCTGGAGAAGACCAAAAGGGGATCTGATTAATGCTTATGATTATCTAAAGGGTGGGTGGCAAGAGGATGGGGTCAAACTCTTCTCAGTGGTGCCCAGCAGCAGGACAAGGGGCAACAGGCACAAACTGGAGCACAGAAAGTTCTGCACATGAGAAAACACTTCTTTATTATGAGGGTGACAGAGCACTGTGACAGGCTGCCCAGGAGGTTGTAGAGCCTCCTTCCCTGAAGATATTCAAAACCCGCCTGAAGACAACCCTGTGGAACCTGCTCTAGGTGATCCTACCTTAGCAGGGGGGTTGGACTAGATGATCTCCAAAGGTCCCTTCCAACCCCTGCTGTTAACTGATTCTGTGAATATGGGATCAAAATCTTTGATCATGAACATCAATCTTCATTTCTCACAATAAATCTCCACACCAGAAAGCACTATGTAAATCCTAGTGAATTAACTTTCTAGAAAGCAAAGGTGTCCATACATGGCACAAATGCAATTCAGAGCAATGGTTTTGGAAAATCAGTCAATTATACTAATTTGAACACAGAGTAATTGACTACAAACACATTTTATGCTGGGGGATTGGTGCTGTTCAGTGAATTTAGAGATGTCAAGTTGAGAGAAAAGAAAGAGTTTCATTAAAAGATGAAGGCTGTCTGAATTTTGGAGCTTAGTAAACAGGTGTTAAACTGACTGAATGATGACTGTGAAGTACGCAGGGTCAAATGTGGTCAGTACCTCAAAAAGCACCAGATCTTTCAATTTTGAAAGCGCACTTATAAAAATATCTCAGTACATTCATATAACCTTGCTCAGCCTGTCACTTCCAAGATTGTCCTAGGTGTCCACAACAGAGGCTGGATTAACCCCTCTCCCTCAAAATTGATGAGAATTATACAAATTCAATACGGGAGTAGATTTAGGATACTACCAAAAAGAGAGGATTCTTGCTTAGAAGTAGCATTTACTGAGGTACCAAGGAAAGCAAAAACTGATAAAGAAATTTTTAAGTGTTAACTTTATTCATACATTACTCACTGACAAATAACTCATTAATCTGGAAAGCTGCTAGTGCAGCTCCCTTATAACCCTTATTTGGGTTAACCACATTTTATTTCCACTAGAAGTCTTACACTCTTGGGCAACCACAAACTATGGTCCTGATCTACCCAAGGAATAGAAAAGAAGGGGGCAAAGCGTAAGTAGGTGCAGCACTTGTTATACCACAAGCAAAAAAAATAGCCCCTATTTCCCTCCCTAAATGTACATATGATATGGGAGCCTACTTCTGTGACTTCCATCTTGTAGATCAGATGCTATGTTGACAAGACAATCACCACCCTTGAATAGAAGGAAGCTGCACCAATTCTGACACTCCAGACAGAAGTCTGGCCTTCCATCCAAGAAAAACATGGAGCTTAATCTGCACTGCTCTTACCATGGTTTATTAGTTTTCAATATCTGGAGAGGTTTCAAAGAGAAGGGGGGGGTGGGTGGACCTTACTTAACCAACATCTTTGTGGTAAAATCCAACCTTGCCTTGGCAGGGCAAGTGAAGGAGAAAGCACTTCGATCCCACAATGACAGGAGAAAAATCTCATCATTGCAGCTGCATTTTTCAACAGCACAGGGGCAGATGCGGATTCACTATCGCTCTGTAATGTCCTAAGGAAGGATATAGAAGCTTTTATCCTCTTAGCCTGTATGGCAGCACTCTTTAAAGATGACATGACTGCTTCACAGTGCTTAGGCAAAAGAGCCAAGGAAACACACTTATGCTGTGTTTCTCAGACTGGGAAAATTACTGTCAAATAGAAATAAGATACTGTCAAGATTAGTCTCAAAAGTGAGCCTCTATATGGAAAAAGTACAAAGGACTCTAACAGGATTCAGGTTTGGTTTTGTTTGTCTGGGTTTGGTTTTTCTTTTGAAGAGAAATAGTATAACCAGAATTATCAACATAATTCTCCTCTTGCAGCTTTATTCCTTTAACAACACAGGCTCAGCTTGTGCCTGGGGGTCAAAATCTGAGACTGAGACTGGAATATAAACAAAACCAAAATTTGCTTTCTAAATATTGCTGTTTAATAAAAAGTGCTGAGAGAAAATTAGCTAAAATCACTTATCTTTATTGAAGTGTAACAATTTCCCCCCCAATTACCTCTTAATTACTTCCTTTTACCATTTTTCACTTTCCACCATTCTTTAGATCATTACATTTGGAAGGAATGAAAATGTGCATGAAAAAAACTGATGTGAATCTATCAATGGTTGGGTTTTTTCCCTAAACGTTGCTTTTGACTGTAAGGATTATTTTACAAAGCAGAAAGTTATTCTGCTTATTTAAACTGATAATGAACAAGTAAACCTCTTCATTATACTCCCACCATGACCAGAGGTTTGCATCTTACTGAGGAGTGAAGGTGAAGGCAGCAGCATTTTGGCAGGCTCCAAGGAACCTCTTTGCTAGTTTCCAGCCAAGGTGTTCACCAAAGCTACTCTGTCAGCAGCCAGGCTGCCGCAGGAGCTGCCAGGAGCAACTGAAATCAGTGGTGTAGGTCAGGGTATATTCAGGCATGTGAAATTCTCTTATCTTGGGTTTGGGTGATATAACGTTCATCTGTTCTTCTTGAATGCTTAAAGGGATTTGTTCTTCTTTTATCATTTGCCACTACACAATTGTTTTACGCATCTGTGAGCTAAAGCAGACAGTTAACATGAATCAGGTACCCTCTGGGATTAAAGGGGCTTAAAGGTATCCAAGTGGGAGCCTACGACTTGGGAGTTATGAATGAGCCACAGCTGTCAGAGACGATGTTTTCAGTATGAACTCAGAGCAAGTGGCACTGCGACAGCCAGGTTGTACTCTGATGCCTCCTGAAAAACCAAGTGGAAAGTTCCTTTAAGTCACCCTCCAGTAAAGGAGCTGGGATTAGAAATGCAATACATCAAGCCCATTTGATCCTCATACTGGTTAGCCCATTAACACATGCACGGTCTGAGATTCATGGCATGGTTGGGGGATTCCTCATATGGCCTTCATTTCACACTCCTTGCCAGGACAAAGCCCAGAGCAGTAAATCTTGGAAGATGAGAAGACACATCACCATTCCTGTTACAAGCAACTTTGATACAATTTCACTTGCATCTAAATTATCTCCTAGGTGTAACCACCCATCTGAAAACGCCAATATTTACATGATGAAACAGATTATCTGGTAAACATACTATAGCCCTCACCTGGACAGCTCCAGCCTTCCATATGGTGCTACCTTGCCAGCACGGCTGAAATGCATGTTTTCATCCCACGCATTTGTTCTCTTATAACACCACCTTAGCAACAGGGCCTCAAGTCTTTGGGGACAACTTTGCATTTCCTTGTGCACCTGGGGCTCACAGTAATTTCAGTGTGTTCCTTCCTGTTGAAGGAATGGATGAATGTTGCCTGTAAACACTGCTAATTACTGAGAACCAGAGCTGGTCAAGAAGTCATGCATGCTGTGATGTTAAGAAAGAAACTAAAAAATTCTCCAATTTCTTTGAAGGTTTGCCAGTGAAGCTTGAAAAACTAAAGTATTCCACTCGGTTCTTTTCCCTTTATCACTGGCTCATGAGGAAAAAGGAAAAAAAAAAAAAGGAAAGAGAGAAAAAAGATTTATCAGGAAGGAAGAATCCCCTTCTCTACTCCCTTCATCTTCCAAGCCAAACTAACTAGGTTCGTTTTTTTCCAGACCTTTATCTCCCTTCATCTAAAAACCGTCCTTCTCAAAATTGTACAATAAATTAACTGTAATTCATTTTCTTACATGAAACTATTTCTGAAGATGATTGTTCCCAATACCACAGCTCATCGGAACTTAAGGATTTCCAACCCGCAGTCCACAGACATTGTCAGCAGTTGTGCAGCTGGTCAATGGGACCAGGAGTGGTTTTATAATCAAAGGTGCATGACAGACTGGGGGCATATTGTGGCTTGACAGCCATCTGTGGTTCACTGGACTCAAGAACCACAGCCTCAAGTTCTGTTGCTGTCTAACCACTCCATGGCTTGCAGAACTCAACCTCAGACAGCTGTAACACTCAGATTCTGCAGAATATCATTGGGAGAGCTTTACTTGACTTCAGTTCCACATGTATCTCTTCCAGCAGACACTAAAGGTCAAATAAACTCATGTTTTATACTAAAGACACATGTTTTTATTTCCTCTTGTGAGGTTCCCCCTACCCCGCCACCACTAAATGCCTGTTGTGATGTCTGTATTCTGCACTTTGGGCCTTTCAAATACTTCAAAACAGTCTCTGATCTATAGATTTTTGTCTTATTGTCGTTTTACCTATCTACAAGTTCGTTTGATTTCTAGTTGGAACAATTCAAAGCAGAAGCAGTTTACAGGACATTACTTCAGGTGGGTTTTTTTGGTATGGGGGAAAAAAACAAATATGGAAAAGTTTCTAATTGGTACTTGTACAATTAAGCAGTGAGGTCACCATATCCAGAGTACAAGTGGGTTAAGACACTCGCATAATATATATTTTCTCTGAACCCTCCCTCTCTGCTAAACTCCCTGAGAAGATAAACAGGACAAAGTAGGGAAAGAATCTCCACGCAACAATTAACTATACAAGAACCCATATAACAGACTTCAGTATAAAACAGTCATCTATACACTTTGCTTACAAGATATGACAGAGCTGAATTCATGGAGAACTCCTGTTTTGTTAAAACTTGTTTCTCTGCCCTTAGTCATTGCTTTGTAAGATGTTACCTGTGCCTGTTAAGACTCGGGAAGGACCAAACAATAAGGCTTTACTAGAAATTGCATATATGATGTCATCAGGGTTGGTTTGTTTGGGTTTGGGCTTATTTTTCCCATAAACTTTCACGTGAGTATATTTCCTTTCCTACAGCATTTGCAGAAACCAAGATTCACACTGTAACTAATTTCATTAGGCAAAATAAACAGATTATTTTAAAGTGGAAGCAGACAGCTTAATTTAGCAAGAAATCTTCTTCAGGCACAACAAAACTTTTGATTTATGGAAGTGAAATATGGCAGTCAGTCATGAAGAACATCAACTCACTGGGTCAGAGCTCTTTGCCACGTCTGCGGACTATCCAAGTACAAACAAAGCCAACAGAACCCAACAACAACGATGCACATTATTGACACCAGAAGTGATAAAATTCCTTTCTTTCACCTTATCTTGACAGTTAGAATTCACTGCAACGCACTTAACTGCTTTCCAAGGCATGCCACCATTAGGATCTGCACTGTAAGATGACCTTACTTGGTAAGTAAGTGTCACCAAGTGTGTTTGCTACACAAGTATCTGTTAACCAAAAGCCATTACTCCACTAAATTGGAATGTGTTTTAACAGTTGGCTGTTACAAACATACAACAGCCATGTCCTTCACTGTCATGTGATTGCCTAGTGTCTCACACAGACAGAAGCTCATATGCAAAATTCCCTCTTATTTCAAGATGCTAGAGCTTGCTAAATTATACTTCTAATTATTGTTAAGTGGACTTCATTCTCCACATTCAGTTTCTACAGTTTGTAAAGACAGGTACTCCCATTAGCTCCTTACCTTGTGACTGAATTTGCTCTTTTCTGCTCTGCTGAACATCACAAAACGGAAGAATCCGGTTATCTTTAACTTCAAGGCACAACAACTGCCTTTAAACAATGCAGTACAATGGTTCTGTCTGTGGAGCTACCAGCACACGCTTTCCTCTTCGTAACAGGACTCAGCACGCTAAAAATTAGTGACATTTTAAGTGGAACAATTCTTTCATCATCAAGCTGATATTTGGCTGGCATTCTGGTTACCTCCCTTACAAGGCACCAGCAAGAGGGAAGGGCTGGGAAGGCATTATGCAAGTATTCATTGCAAAAATGTAATTAAACCAAATTTTCAATAACATCTGTGATGAACACTTTTCCAATATAAGAAGCGAGACAAAAGGAGCATGATGCCACTGGAGTAAGGTCAGATTTTATTTTTTTTTACCTGGATAATTTGGAAAAAGGGAATTTTTTTTCTGAAAGGGAAGGTTTTTCTCGGTTTTATGGGAAGAAGTAGAACGCTTAATCCTGCAAGCTGCTCTACGAAATGAACCTATAGTTGTTCTGGTGTTACCTGGCAGTTGAGTCAGGCTTCTCTCAGTATTACATTGAGCTCTACTCAGATTGGTAAAAAAACAAAGCAGAAAACAGTGATCTGTGAGGAAGGTCCAGTCCATCAAGCGACCATCTCAGATTGGTAGCAGTGCTGGTAAATTCAAGGTTTACACACATGGCAGAACCAAATCTATCTTGGAAATGAACACTGTCCCTAGAAAACCCTTTTCCCACAGGGCAGACTCACAAGTCTCCAAACTGGCAGCAGTCTGTCAGGAAGAGAACACACGTATCCGTCCTCTGTGGGGGAGGGCGGTTCTCAGTGATGCTGACAGATGTTCACAGTAGAACACAACTTGTCTCACCCTCCTGTTGCATCAAGGACAGGGAGATGGAATCTAACCTTGTACAACCAGGTGAGTCCCTTGAGCACACCCAATTACCCACTTGTAGCAAGCCACCTATGCCAAGTAACTTACGTTTGCTGTTTGCCCCTTAGCAGTAGCTTCAGGGTGGTCACACACCTTACTGAAGTTAAGACTTTTGCTCCTTCTCACCCAGTTTAAACTCCTGTGTGTAGAAGCCGAGTGTAACTCCCATGGCTCAGCACAACCTAATATCTTCATTATAATCGCACCCAACTTAAGCACAAGCGTATTTCTCATCGACATTATTCTACTACACTGTCTCACAAAAAGACAAGCACTTCTTTCTGGTAAGGTACCCACTTGACTAGTTTTTGAATTGTTTGTCTGGGGGGTGGTTTGCTTGGTTTTGTTTTACTACCAGATTTAATTGCTAAAATTTCTTGGCACATTTCACAAATGCACCAGCAGTGCCTTACTTATGACATTACACACAGTACACTCAAGAGAACTGTAAACTGCTATCTTTATTACACATAATAAAAAAGGTCTCACAACCTTTCATCTGTTAAAAGATAACAAAACCGGGTTTTTTGTTTCCACTTCTGCGGAAGGAAATTTACGGAATTCCAACATGCCAAGTCCTTTGCTAAGTCTGCGGCTTGTCAGTGATCACAGGCTCAAACTCTGGAACACAAGAGACAGAGCTAATATAAAACTGCAATACAATGAACACTCTTCCCCTGAACACAGTATTTCTCTCTGCATAGATCGGAGTCAGCCTCTTACTTCCTCCCTGCTATTCACTCCGCCACCTATGATAAACTCAATCTGTTTGCACAACCTGTTCACACCAAGCTATTACTTAATACTGTCTGTTCCTTCTTACTAAAAGGTGACTAGCTGTCTCTTTTTTACTGCTTCAGGAGATTCTTACTCTTGTGAAATCCCATAAACCCAGACTACCGTTTTAAAATCAACCACTCTTCCCTTTTACTAGCAAAAACACAGAAGACAACTGTTCCTTTGACGATGAAAAAAATCTCATCATAAGTCTTCCGAAAGCAAGTTTATTACATTAGAATTCTAGGTGTCTGCTCTCTCTGTACTCTACTCAGTTGCAACTCTCATAAACCCACGTCAGCTAACAAATTGCAAGTTTGTAGGTATAAATATTAAAGACATACATCACAAAGTTCCAAATCTACAGTTCAAACCAGAAAGCAAAATCTGACGCCAGAATTACCAAGAAATCAGAAAACCAGACGTTTGAAGCATAAAGATTAATCTTCTTTCCTGATCCCTTGTTTCCCTTTACCTTTTTAATCTCTATAAAGTACTGAGATACCGATGCAAGTCTCACAAAATTACCTGATTTTACAATTAAAAGACAGTATTAACTATGAATGCCCATTTTAATGCTTCCCACACTGTCCAAATTATTTACAAGGAAAGTAATCCTTTTCTCTGATAAATTCATTCACCTCCCCAGTCCCTGTTTTGTTTTTATTGTTGTCAAAGAAAAATGTTCTATTGTTTCCTCACGCAGATGCAGGAGCAGTGGGACTGCCAAAAGTGATTCTGTAGAGCTGCAGGACTTTTCATACCAATCAAATTATGGAGTTTACTCTTCTGCGTTTCACCATGACTTAATTTGTGATCTTTCAAGAGGAGATCCCCCACCTTAAATACAGTTCACCATGCCAATTCACACCGCCCACCAAACAAGGCTTAGACCTGAGTTCATGCCCCCTGACATTAGACTCTGCTCACTGTTACTTCTTTTCACACATTCAAAGATGTTACTTAGTCATCACACTTTGAAAACTCCGACCTCAACCCATCCCATTAGACTTCAGTCAGTCATTTATCAACCCCACGTTTGCACTCTACAGTAATGCAGCTACTACTGATGGCAGGTCTGCTCCAAGTGCAGCTACACGTTGAAAAGAGCTGGGAAGGACACAAGACTAAACGATTTCGCAGACAATAGTATGTTTTTGTCAACTGTCATTACACTAAGACACATAAAACCTCTTTCTGGAGGATGAAAAGCAAAGCATTTACCACATAATATCAGCTTAGTAGCCTTTGTGCTGATGAATACTGTATTCAGAGAAGTAATTCTTTTCATTGTAATCTACATGTCTACACTGCATCTCCTGGAATACAAATATCAAAGTTTATTAATTGGCTTTACATTTAAGCAACCCTTGGCTTAAACTTGCTGGGAAGAACATTTTTACTAGAATAAACATGGAGTGAGGAAAAATTGAATTTTCAGGTATAAGAGAAGCTTTAAAAACAAGACAAACCCCATTGCCTAGACAGATAAAGTGCACAAAGACAGTACTTCTCAAACTGTGACTTCGCTTTCCTTGTGGTCACTCAAGGATTCCAGAGAGATGCCAAACTACAGCAGGTAAATTAAATGATTAAAAACTCTTACCCACCATTCAAGCTTTAGGGACAAAAGAGGAGCCAAAAGAAGGCCACACAGAAGTCCTGAGAAACCACAGCTAGGCAAACTTCACCCGTGTGTGTGAGAAGCTACACGTACATTGAACACCACGCAGTGTGCCACCCCATATTATTCCCATCCATCCCATCTCATTCTAATCCAGGGGGAGGAATCCACTAAGCACAATACCAGATGCCCAGAGGTCGGCACCAGAAGGCTTGCATGAGCAGGTCCACAATGGATCATTTGACAGAAATCCAAAACTTCTTTTCTCCTGGCAACATTCCCTCAATGCACACCAAGAGCACAGGGGCCTGCTCCAAGTCTACTGCAAGTTAATGATAGGGTGTGGGTTTGTTGTTTTGGAGGTTTTTTTAGAAAGACTAAACTTCCTGGGGAGGAAAAAAAAAAAAGGCAGAAAGAAATAATGCACGATACCTGCCCACTGCAAATACTTGCTTTTGAATTCTGTTTAGCTAGCAGTTTTGGGATTACATTTCCCCTGAAATGTTTGAAAAATAAAATGTTTAATTTTATGATCCTTTTAAGGTTTGTTAAGCAATAGTATTTAAAAAGCACATACACTATGCCATCTACAATGTGAAAAACAGGTGAGTTCCAGTTTCCCAGAACTATGCAAATTTGACTTTTCCTAATCCAAGACACCAATGCAGGCAAACATGTTTACATACAGCGCAGAAGACAAAACTGCACCAGTTCTACTAGATACAGAGTTGTCATACGCAATCAGTGGCCACTGCTCATCACCTCTCAGGTTAGCAGCCTATGGGCTAACATTTGAGTCAAGTGCTCAGTAAATATAAGACTGATACTCTTTTATCCCTATATTCCTAAAGGACAATTAATGAAAGCAGGCTTTAAGACTCCTGTGTACATTCAGGCATCTTTTACGGAGCACACACAACAATTCAGTGAGATTTATTAATACCATATAGGCTCACAAACAATATCCTTGCACTTGAAGTGACTTCAAAACAGCCAAACAGCAGACATGACAAAGCCCAACATCCCCGGTCTCCAAAATAAACGTCACTTCATCAAAGAGCAAGTAGAAGCAAAGCAAGGCGAATGTAGCCCATCAAATATCCTGTAAGAAGCTTCTTTTTTTTTTATTTTGAAGTCAAACTTGAGCACAGATTTTTTTATCCAGGTGCTACATCAAGGCTCAGTTATTCCCACTCTGGATTTTGCAACAGGAAACCAGGTACCCAACAGCAGCGGCACCAGCCTTTCAGCATGTGCGTGAACTCTTATTATGCTAACCCCGAGACTTCTCTTATTAATTATAACTACAGAAAACCAGGAGACACCTCGCGGTCCTTCGCATTTGCCTTTTATCTCGGCCATTGCAAGTTGCCTAAAGATACGGAGCACGAGCCGCCAAATTAGGGGCCCGATCCAGCACCCCTTTGGCTGCGGGGAACAGCGTCAAAGCAGGTTTCAGGTTTGTTCATCTGAGAGTGGAAACTTCTGAGGCTTTCAGTGGTGGGTTTTTGTGTTGTGTTGTTTGGTTATTTCTTTTTTTAAAGAGCGTTAGAGAGATAATTCTGTCCCTTCAGCTAGTTTTTGAAGGGAGCATGACACCCCTAAACCCGAACGCCGCGTTACTACCGCGAGGTCCATCCCGCACCTCGGCTCCGCCAGCCGCGCCGGAGCCCGACCCGGCGCCGCACGGGATCCACACCTGCCCGCCTCCGCCTCCTCAACGCCGAACCTGCCCACCGAGCTGAGCTCGCCTCTTCCCCACCCCTGCCCCTCCATCATCTACCCCAGCCGGGGCATCCCCGGCTCCCCGCAAGCTCGCCCGGCACGACAGCCCCTCAGCCAGTACCCAACCGGCGGTTATACCGTCCGTATCCCCCCCTCTTTCCCCCCTCGCCTCCCCTCGGAGGGGGGGTATGGAGCGGCTGGTGGCGGGGCACCCCACCCCGGGAGAGAGGGGCGAACTCGGGCAACTTGTGCCCCGCTGTCAGGAGACGGCAGCCCCTGCCCGCCAGCCGGCTCGGCCGCTGAGGGCAGGGGGGGGGGGAAGTCACCCGAGGGGCAGCGCGCCGGAGGCAGGCGGGCAAACTGCTCTGGCGGCTCCCAAGCCGGGAGCCACCCCCGAGCCTCCCGCCGCCTCCTCCCGGGGCTGAACGGCAGCCGGGGCTAAGGCTGTCTGTCCTCCCTCAGACTCCGCGGCTATGGCTGCTCCTGCTGCCTCACGGTGCGGGGGGGGGAGGGAGAGGAGGGAGGGAGGAAGGAGGAGGAGAGGGAAGGCAAAGGGAGACTTCCAGTTTCTAGTGACAGGGTCCCTTCTCCCACCGCACCACGCCAGAGGAAGGCTGCTCCCCCGCCTCCGGCCGCCGCCGGCGGGGTGAGGAGGGGGGGGTGGGTGGGGGGAGGGCCGGGCCGAGCGGCGCCCCCGAGGCGGAGGGCTACGCCGGCTTACCGCGGCACTCACCTCTCCACACCGCCCTCCCGCCAGCTCCTCGCTCGCTGCCTGCAGCCGGCGCCTCTGCGAGCGCGACCCCCTCCTCCGCGCTAATGGCAGGAGGAGGAGGAGGAGGGCGGCGGGCGGAGCAGAGCGGCGGGAGGGCCTCGGCGGAGGGATGTTTACCGGAGGCTCTCGCGAGAGCCCGGCGCCGCCGAACCGGGCCGCGATTGGCTGCTCTCGCCGCCCGCCGGAGGCGCGCCCCGACCCGGCCCGCAGGCAGGTGCCACCGAGGGGGCACCGCGGACCCCGGCGGACTGGCGGCTCCTTCCCCTCCTTCTTGCCAGCCCGGAGCTCTTCAGGAGCGGCGGCCGGGGGTGAACGGCTTCGCCTCTGGCTCGTCCCGGAGCGCAGCTGCTGCCTGGGGCCGCCCGCATGCCCCTGCTCCCCACGGGCCGCAGGGACTGCCGTTCCCTGCAGTCTGAGCAGCCAGCTGAGATCTGGGCTCCCAGCAGGCTCTGGCGGTAGAGGTTGGCTGAAGGGCCTGTAGCTGCGGAGAGATGTCACGGTCAGGAGGTCGCCACCAGCCTCTCTTGGCGCGCGTGTCGGTGCCGAGGTGCTCAGGCAGAAGGCAGTGAACTGGGAACAGTGCGTTTGCAGGCCTTTCGCTTCTATCTCCGTCTGTCCCGCCACAGAAGCACCAGCGTAGGGCTGTTAGTGCAGGCGGAAGACAGGTGAAAAGCCCCGTTTGGGTTTTGGTGCTACCTGACTGAAAAATGAAGCAGCAGCAGCAGCATTTAACGGGGGGAAATGTTACCCCAAGGATACGGGTTCCTCACAACGCTGGATACGTAGAAGGCAAATCTCTGAGCTCAGTTTGGAAGAATGATGAGGAACAACTGCCTCCTGCTTCTGTCACAACGTGCGACGTGGAAAAGCTAGTGGAAGTTTGCCCTAGTCCTGTCACTTGACTTGGGGGTAGCTGCTTGTGAAGAGGACATACTCAGCAGCTATGTTTAATGTGTTTTTTCCTCATTAGTCTTTATAGAGAGACAGGTCTTAGGAGCTCCGTACACTTAAAGTGATCTTACGGCCTCAGGACCTGCAGGTGTATCTCCCTGTCCCCTTTCCAGGCAGAGCCAGGACATTCACCACAGACCATGCTGAGCACTGCAGGCCTACGTGTTGAGACGGGTTTCCAGAAGCATTAAATTTGGTAGGTTTGAAATAACAGAAGCCCAAAATTAGCATGTTTTAACTTGAATGCAATGCTAGAGTGCTTCCTGGAGGGACTGCCCTTTCTGATACCTGAACTCTCTTTCCACATTTGGAGCTCACCCTAATGAAGTTGTGCACTCCCATTTACTGTGTTGCAGTGTTGAAAGCACAGGCACATAACCCAGAAAAAAAGAATATTTAAGAGGAGAAAAGACACTTGATGATAAGTAAATTCAAATTAATCTGGTTACAGAACTAGAAAAAGCAGCGTTTCACTAAAGCACTCTTCCCAGAGCAAAAGTCTTTAAAAGCTTTTATCAATAACAATGGTAAAAGGGAGTGACAGTCACCAGGGCTACGCCCAACAGGAATGGGTACCGATTTTGACTGGGGATTTCTGATGTTTGAGAGTTCTGATTTCAGTATCTTGCTTCTGTCTGATACCCCCGTTAGGGCTGTCGAAGGGGAGTTGGGGGAGGCAAGGTCAGTCTCAGAGACAATGAGGACCAGCTGTGAGAATGAAAATTGAATGAATATTCACAACATGACGTTACAGTTCCTGACTTGCTGTGGCTACTCCGCTTCTGGGTCCTGCCAGCACAGCAGATGGCAGGCACCGAAAGATTCTCATGCCAGTGGAAAATTACAGAGTTTTGTTGGTCCTGCGTATGTGCGTGTGTGAGGGGGGAAGTGGGGCACCCTTCTATTCATTTGATTATTTTCAAGGCAGGAAAGGAAAGCAAATGGTTCCCAAGACTGCAAAATTACTGGCATGTGAGGAACTGGTCTCTTTTATAGATGAATGATACAAGTCTGTTGACATTACAAGTTTTCCTTGTAATTCCATATAACTTTTCTCATAAATCAGGATTGTGACTTTTCCTAAATAGTAGTGCAATTAAAAAGAAAAACACCACTGTAATAACAGCACCGGCCGTTGCTTAAGAGACCTATGGAAAAACAAAGTATTTCATGTTTCTATTTTTAGGATACTGTTAAAAGTATTTATGTTAGTGGACTTTCCATTGCAGACCAGACACAGTGTATTTTAATTCTCTAATTTTGCACTTTATTTTTACATAGCTGCACACACAGAAGGTTGTCTCACCTGATCTTGCAGCAGGATCACCACTGTTGCAGCTGAAGTCAGTGGGGTACCTAATGTGAATCCAGTTAAGCGTGGCTGTAGTCTTTGAAGGTCTGCCCGCTTACAACCGAATGCTCATCCTGAAGTGAACCGTGACAGAACCAAACCTGCCCAATCACTTCTACTTGTGTGTGTTTGCAGAGTTAGACCTTAATGTAGGGGTGTAAGAACCCATCGACTATGTGGAAGGGCAGCATCTCTTTTAAGTTGCCAGGCAGAGGACTCAGAAAAACATTCTGAAGCCAAATCTTCCTTCGAAACGTGCACGCTTCTGCACGCTGTGTAACATTCCAACCCTGCAAGTCTCAACAAGCAGCAAAAGGTTTTGTGCCCTCTGCTCAAACGGTACCAGCTGCAGCATCAGGATACACCCTGGTGCGCGGCAATTAAAGGCAAACACAAAAGCCTAAATACCACTTGTCAAATTCCACTGAACCTCTGAAGCCTTCAAAAAACTTAGGGGAAGGTTTGTAGGAAACCAAAACAATATTGTCCTCATTATTGTAATTCAAAAGAGGGATATCTTGTCTGTGAAAGGACAGTTATGTGAGGTTTTGACATACATTTCTTTCTCTCAACTGGTGTAACATACAAATTGCTATATCAAAGTCATGCTGAGGATGTCTCTAGGAAAGATTCTGGGGTTTGTTAACCATGAAAGGCCCCTCTCCCCATCAGAAATAACCTGCAAATCTTTAATATACAGGAGGCATTACAAATAGTTTGCTACTAACTTCTTAATGTAACATTTAGGAATCAGTTCTGACTTTCTTGCATTCTTAGTATTTTTCTATACAATATAAACCAGTTGTATTTCTTCAAAGTAAGCCCAAAAATACCAAAACTTTAAAGACTGATCAAGAAGTGATGTAGAGATATGTAAGCATAGTGCAAGTCATATAGAAACATTCATACAGATTTTCTAGTGTCTAATTATGGCTTTTTTAGCTGCTGTTGATACTACCTTTAATCCAAGTTTTACTTGTAACTCCCTAATCTGCCTAAATAACAGAAGTGTTGTGGGTTTTTTTTTTATTTAATACATAGAAGGCCAGGAAAAAACACAAATCCTTTAATCTGTTTTATGACACTTAGCATGTGCCAGTTCTGACAAAATTTCACACCTGATGAACGTACCATAGATATTTAGTTGCTTGATTCCTGGGGGGCACAATAGTGAATCAAATACTTAGAAAATGCTGCAGCATTAGAAGAAAATGTAACTTCCTAATAGGCAGAATGCAAACTTAGAAGGAGGCATGTGTGGTTCTACTTCATATGCAGTGTTTCACAGTTGAATTAAACAATTGGGAAGATCTTGGGCCTGCAAACTTGTGAAGACTTAGATGACACTGAAATTTATTTGGTTTACTTCTGTGAGACTGTTCTCAGAAGTAACATTACTCACCTGATTGTTTCCTAAGTTGGGCTCCACATTTAGGAAACTGTCATCAATATTTAAAAGACATATGAAAAAGCATATGAATGTCTGCTCTGGTTCAGACCCAGGTTCTGTCTAGGTCACATTTCTTTCTTTCTGGTGATCATAGGCAGACACCTAGGGAAAAGGAAGAGCATACCAAATTTGTGATGGATTCCTTTAAAATCCTTCCACCTGTCCTGAGCCTAATGTGGTCTGTCTAAATAATAACTCAATGGGTTTGGTCTTCCAGGTGTGTCTGTAGTCTCTTCTTAAAACCTTGTGAGCATCGTGCATTCCCAGCACCCAGGAGTTCCAGTCTGTTGTGTGAAAATCACCTCCTTTTGCTTGTCCTATACCTGATTCCTGAGAGCACTTTGGTGTGGCTTCTGGTCTTGGTATCAGCATGGATCGTAAACTATTGATTTATGTCCATCCTGGCAGTGCTAATCTTTCTTTTTTTTTTTTTAAATATATCCCATGCCTTCTCAGCTGACTTTATTTCAGACTAAAGAGACCTAGCCTGGAAGCCATTCCCCACTTTTCATCATCCTTGTTGCCCATCTCTGAACCTTTCCAATTTCTGTTACATTTTTGGAAGTAAAGAGAACAGAACTTCACTATTCAAGGTGTGGATGAACTGTGAATTTATCCAGGGGCATGTAGATCTTGCCTGACCTCTTAATTTGAAGGCAGACTACATCATTTGCCATGCCTCTTAAAAACCAGTGGTGAAGTTAAGCATGGCCAGTACCATTAGTTAAGTTTTTAAATGAAGTGCCTTTTGAAGACGTTCACAACAGTCCAGCACTGTTCCACACAGACAATTACAGACTGATACTGCCTCCACACCCCTTTGTGGAAAGTTCTAGTTTATACTTTCCTACAAGCCCAGATAATTTTCTTTATATTAATAGCATCTGTGTCACTGGGAAACCATTTGTGTTTCCATTGCATAGGCTAAGGAACAAAGTAACTCATTCAGCTATATGCAATCAAGGAAATTACTACAGTCACCTTACAGACTGTCAGCTTGTATCCTGAATGCCTTAGCAATTCACAGCTATCCTTCCAAAAGCAGTATTTTGCCAGTTTTCAATACCATTTCAATTACTTCTTTCCTATGTAAGTATTACTGGGTTTTAGCATGAACTTCTGGCTTGGCTGCAACTTTTGCAGGCAATTTGGAACCCACAGCACGGTTCTTCCTGGCACAAAGATACCAAATTCCTCATGCAGGAGTTAAGGATGTGACGAATTTGATTCATTTTGTAAGCAATTAAAATATTTATAGCTGATTTCACTTAAACAACGTCATCTCTTAAAATATTATTCCTGGATTCTCTTTGGAGAAAATCCTTGGTAGATTTGCAAGAGACATATTTAGTACCTGATCTTTTTCCATAAACAAAAAACATGGAAAGTCTGGAACAAAAAGTTAGCAAAAACACTAACTAATAATAACAACTATTTTTAATTACTAAGGCAGCTTGATATTCCTGGTCAGTTAACATAGTCACCGTTGTCCTTTTGTTAAAACTCTAGAGAAAAATCAAGTTGTTAATCTTTCCTGTCAATCCCAGGGATACAAAGTAATATATTTAACATAAATAGTCCTATTTTCCAGACATTTTATCCTTAGTTAATATATTTGATCTGTTCCTACACTATTTCAGGAGTGACTACATGCTTTTTTCCTCTTAGCAAAGATTCTCTGTAGATTTCCTTGCTAGCTCCTTTGCTGTTTTCACATTATCCAGATACATGTGAGATCATCTGTATTTTGCAACCTTACCACACAGTCTGTCTTCTTCCTTAATGTTTGCTCTCTGCTTGTCTTTGCTATAGAGCCGTCTAGTTCAGCTTTTGTGTCTGGCATAAAGCTCTTAAAATAAATTAGGAAAAAAAGAAGCTGGAACAAGATGTAAACTAAATGATGCAACTTACTGTTACATTCTGTTCTCTGTTTTTCAACCCAAATGCATCTATTTTAGGCCGTGATATTGAAGTCCTGTGATACTCACAGGAGCTATCCCGTTATACATGGGCTTCTGGAACAGTCTAGGGAGAAGACATTCTTGCTTGGAGGGGATGTCTGGTGCCCCAACATGGTGTAGCTCTCACAGGAGAAGCAAGGACAAAACAACAGGCACAAGGAGGCATGGAGATTACCTGACTGGAATTGGACCTGCCATATTTCTTCAACTGTAACACAAAATACCCCTTCAGGGTAGGGTCAGGTGTCTGGTCACACAGAATGGGTCTGAAGTTTGCCTATACAAGGTGATGAGTTTCCTGCCTCTCTCCCTCTTGACAGCCTCACGTATCAACAGTCAATTGCCAGGGAGTCCAAACCTGCAGTTTAAAAGTTTTAGAGTCAGTAGCTCAAAATACAGAGTCAGTATGGAAGGTAGAAAAATATGTTACAAGGAAGTGGGAACAAAATATCACTGGGGTTGTGAGGAATCATTTCTAGGACCATGAAAGATTTGTCCAGGAGGGGCTGGCATGAGCTTAGAACACAAGCTTGCATTCGTGTTCAGGCACCCCGTTGCTAATGTGCATGATGCAGCTGTAGGTATCTCAAGGGAGCTGCTGCACTGAAGGGAGGAGGATTTAGTGAGAAAACAGGCTAGTGACAGGGTCACAGATAGCCTGAGAAAGCCAGGAGTCTCAAGAGCTGACCCACTGTTTCCATGATGGAAGAAGCAAGGACAGTGTGATTCAGTGAAAGGGGATGACCAGGGAGGATTTTTGAGGTATTTCTTACCCAAAGCTAATCTAATCCAAGCCTAATGCAGCGCTGTAAACTCAAGTGCTCAAAAATCTTAAATCAGCTCTTGCCTTCCAAACTTTCACAAAGCTCAGAAAGCCACAAGTCCGGAAAAGAAATACATGATGGTGATGAAATCCCGGGGTTTAGTCAAATGCCTTGATTATTTAATTTCCTGTGCCTTGCTCCCCCACTACCCTCTTTTTCAGTAGAATAATTGAAAGCCTGAAAACTCCATCCTAACTCTGCACGCAAAAGATGCAACCCAAGCTCTGCTGCATTTTTGATTGACATTTCCAGTCCTTTCCCTCCCTGTCTTCCAGCTCCATCCCTTAGAGCCCTCCCTGTTCCCTAAGTCCCCTTAGCAGTACCTGGCTGTCCCTGCACATTCCTACTAGGTTTCCCCAGCCAGCTAACAGATTGGCACAGCTTCCCCTCTGTTTCTAGCGTGTGAAGCATGTCCTTGTGCTGACTTTCATTACTGACTCTTCCTTACTGAAGGTACGAGAGGTATTCTCCATATTGCTTGCGGTTTAATAACACAAGACACGTCCCCTGAATTTTTAACACTAATTTTATTCTCTCTTGATGGGTGTTGCCTCTCAGCCACCACTGGAACCCAACGCTTGAACCTTTGCTGTTTCTACCACAACCGTCCTTCTGCACTTCTGCTCCTCCCTCAGAGCTATAGGTTGCTAGTGAGGCAGGCACCATTCGCTGCCAAAGTTGCAGAAAGGGCCCTTCTCCAACTTGGACAGTAAACAGTAAACTTTGGCTCAGCTACACAGAGCAAAAAGAGAGAGAGAACTCTTTGCAGGAACAGAGCTGTCAGCTCTTTGAGGTCTGGGTATTTCTCACACATCAATTAAATGCAGTAAAATTCTACAGGGTTATATAAATAATCATTCTCAACTTGGCAAAAGTCAGTTCTTAGATGAGCTGGCTTCTTAGCAGATTTCCTTAGCTACATGTATCATCTAATGTGAAGTAGGAGTTTCTAGACAAAAGGTTTCAAAATCAAACTGTAATTCTCATTTGAAATGGAAGTGTGAGTTTCTTTGTGTCTCTCGTACAGTCTCTACAAATATCCAGAAAATGTTGTCTTTTTCAAGCAGAAGATGAACTGTGCTGGTGATGAAGTCTTGATAAACTTTTGAGAACCAGTTCTGGGTTGACATAAATTTGATGGGATCTCTGACTCTGTCCATTGGTCTGTCCTAACACAAGCAAATACATGCACAGTCAGTGTAAGATGTCCGGTGTACTGGCCTGTGTCAGCAAGACCACTTGCACTCTTAAGCTTTAATGTCAGTAAAGAACAAGTAATACTCCATGCTATTGCCCTGCACAGTAGGGCATCTGCCTGAATGTTCAACCACTGCGCAGAGAGGAAAGTGGGCTTCTCCCATTCATTTCAAGAACCCTGGGAAGGTTTCCAAATGAAGTGCTAACTACTGAGAGCATTTCAGCAATGGTTTTAGCATTTCAGTAATAGATTTCAAATGTTACTAAGGAGGGGAACTGATCAGCCCTTGCCTTTGCAGGTCAAGCCCATAAGAAATAGAGGCAATCACTTTGTGAAGACGTACATAGTAAGTGGGACGTTTCGAAGTCTCACCTGTGTTGCAGGCAGGGCTTGCAGTGATACTGCCATCTTCCCAATTTAGCCTCTCAGCACAGAGTTTTGATTAGGTAGCCTTTTATGGAACTTTTGTAGTAAAAAGCATGTAAACATGCTGTAATTTCCTTCCTTTTTTGCTGCTCTCCTTTGTGAGACTTACCTTTGTTGTCCTTCTTGTTCAGTATCAAGGTAATTGAAAACGTAAATTGAATAACTGGCCTTTTCACTTTTAATATACCACAACCACACACTGGAATATAATGATCTAAGCACAAGCTCCATCTGCAGAAGAGAAGAAAGTGATTCCAAGCTAACAAAATAGTTACAAACTTAATGCAGCCTCACACTTGTTTAGACTACTAATGAGGGAGAGCCGAGAGAGGAAAACAATTCCGTTCCATTCCAGTTATCTTGTGGGCTTGGATCTTTAAATTAAAATAGTCCAATTAATTGTCACAGCATGAAGAAAATGGTTGGGACTGATAATGATGAGGCAGAACCCTAAAGAAAAAAACACCCCATGTTCAAGGCCTTAATGTGAGCCAACAAAAGATCTCCTGGTTTCCATGCATTTATTCCAGAGCCTTCTCTGCATTGTCCCTGCATAAGTATAATGTCACAGAGAGGTAGAGCAGTCAGCCCAGGCACATTTAGCCCAGGACCAATTGCATAACACTGGATCTCCCTCCTCTGTTGTTACATCCAACAGAATCCTGGAGTCCTCAGGAGCCCCGTGCACAGGCTGCTGTGCGCTAATGGAAACGGAGCGAGTAATTAAGCCTGCAGTGCTCAAGTCCTCTATGGGGAAAGGCCACGGGGGGCCCAATGAAGAAAGGCTTCTTTTAAATGGCATCAAACATCAAATCCCCAGAACTCTGTTCTCGCCCTCCCAGTCACCAGTCAAGGATCAACAGCATTTTCCAAAAATGATTGCGATTCAGAAAACACGGGCAATAAGCTGCCAGCGGGGTGTCAGCGGGTCTGGAGCTGCCAAAGTCATTTCCTAGTCTCTCCAAAGGGAGCAGAATGTTAATCAATGTACTCGTTTTTCTCCTTCCACTATAATTAGCCATGCATGGCCACAGCTTGACCACCTGAGTTAACTCAAAACTGTTGAAAAAAAAAATCAGTGTGCTCAGAAGGATTACTGACAAAAGAGAGTGGCTTTGGAAACGCAACAAGAAGTCAAATATCTGGCCTAGTTTTGTGAGGGTCTATTAAAGCAAGCAACCTAGTGATAGGGAGTGTGTAAAAAAAACAAGAGTAAGCATGGACAGCAGCTCTCTTAGGTTTCTTAGGATTTTAACTAGTCTTCTGTCTCCCTAGGTTAGTAGCATTTCTTGGTAAAAACAGTAGTTCCAAGGCTGTTTCCAAAGAGACGGTGTATATTAGGGTTGTTTCACTAGCTCTAATTTTTTCATCAGCTGAACTAAGAATCACAGAACGGTTTGGGTTGGAAGGGACTTTCAAGATCATCTAGTTCCCTCTCCTCCTCTCCCCTACTCTTCCCCTGCCATCCCCACCCCCTCCCCGCCACCATAGGCAGGGACACTCTCTACTGTCCCTACTCCTTAATGAGAGTCCTGAACTTTTGCACGTAGAGGCGGAGAAGTGACCTATAGAGCAACTGTAAAATCAGGGCTGAAGCCTCTGTTTCTGCACCCTAACTGTTGTATGCTGAGAAGACAGTGAACATGTAAAGGAAAGATGGGACAAAAGCAAACACCAAACAAATTCTCCAGAGACACTGGAGAAATTTCTTATTGGAAGAAAATATTTCAGATGTGAACAACTGGTCAGATATGTTGAAGAGGGAGAAGGATATATAAAGTTATTTGTCATAAATGTTTATTGTAATAAATAAGATTTTGAAGATAATTTAGAGAGTAATTTCATTTATACTAGATGACAAAGATGTCAAGTGATGGTGATAGTAGGTGGTATCTTCTAGGTCTTCCTTTGTTGATGTTAGGTAGAGTCAGGGAGCAGCAAGAGTAGGGTTCCTCCATGATGGAGGACAAGCTGGGGTCAAGGGTGACCATGACACAGATAGTGTCCTGGCCAGGACACAGTCCTAAGTATGTGAATAAGGTGTGCAGCATCCATTGACAGTCCCGGGCAAGGAAAGGTGGTGGAGGTCTGGAGTCTGTTCAGGGAGTCCAGTGGGGAACAGCTCCAGGCAGAACTGGAGACAGGAAAGAGTACAATGTAGGTCTGAGGTCTGTTCAGGAGACAGGATACAAACTAACTACAACATGGATCAGAAATCCAACCAGGAAACAGTGACAGCAACAGGGCTGGGCACAGGAATTTCTAGGACATAACTGGGGCAAGGACTGAAGGCCCTAACAACTTCAGCAGGCCCCTCCTGACCAGAGAAGCAAGTCAGACATGAGTAAGGTGGAAACAACAAGTTTATGGAGAGATCAAGTGCAGGGCTGTTGCAGGTACCTCCAGTCAGTCCCTGTTACTTCACTGGCATTGATTTATATTCCCCTTTTCACACTCCCACGTTCTTCCTCTTTCCCATGTTCACCTCCCCCCAAATAAACACACTGGTTAATTGTTGCTCCATTGTCCCTCCTGCTACTCTTTTTGGTGCTTATCATATCGCTGCTTTAATAACTTCTACCTCAGTCAGCAATTCCATTTTGTCAGAGCCCCTCTTTTGTGATGTATGTTTCTCATTTCTGCCATTTTTCATGTTGTTATCTTGCTAGTGTAGCCAGGGGGCAGGGATTGCCAGCTGCACATACATTGCTCCCCTTTTGCTATCTTGAGCTCCCTGCAGTTTTTCATGTTGTTATCTCACTCAGGGGAGACCTTCTGCATGTCTCAGTAATTTGTATTAGCTAATAAATAAAGTGAGAGCCTTTATCAGCAGTAGATTAAAATCACATTTCTTCAGTTGTGGAGACTATACAGTTCACTGGAGTCTTGTGTCCAAGCTGAGGACGTACAAACATATGTAAGAAGTTCTTGTGAGTGGCCTCTTTCCCTCTCCTACTCATCATTGCCGGATACAGATAACTGAAGACAAATGAAGATACATACTCAAAGGTGTGTATTTTGGGCCTGTTTTTTTGGAGGTTTCTTTTACTGAACCTGACCTGTAGTATCTTTTATGACTCTGGGCCTCAGTCAAAATCCACAGACACCAATGTTGGGTAGCAGTAACAAAGGAGATGGAGTTTTCCTTATCGTGAACTGTCTTTGCCCCGGCTCCCGTTCTTGCTTCGAGCTGGACATGTGCTATTTACTCTTTAAAAACTGAAAAGACATCCAAACTCCCAGCTAAGTGAGGGTCATTGAGGTCTTTCCAAGCTTGCCTACTAGTGCAAAATACACAAAATTGCTAAGATTTAGAGAGTGTATGTTTCATATCTTTGAGTGAAGGTGTTTGTGTCTGACTACTCACTTTTTCACTACACCATGTCCTGTTTGTACCTTTACTGCTTCCACTGCTAAGGGGACACAGGGAAATCTCATCTGCCAGTTTGACCATAATGTACCATTTCACTTGCATTACAAAGTAAGTCTACATTTCTGACCTCTGCCCAGTTCTGTGACTGGGCTCTAATGTGGGTAACCTGGAGCAAGTTTTAAACAGTCCAGCCTGGAAATTAATGACAACAGAGTTGTCTCCAGGCATCCCAGCTGCAGAAGCAAAATTAGTTTGGTTTTTTTTCTGTTTCAAAGAAGAAGGACTGGGATCGGCTGAGTGCTTCCTACCTTTGGAAGGGAAGTGGCAGATATAGAGCAAGAGTGCTTTGGGAAACTAGGTGTGCTGCTCCTCTGCTACTGGACAGGGGTGACCCTACTTCATAGCACACTGGCTCTGGCCCCACACATCCTCTACTAAAGTGCCAGCCTGACTCTCACAGGTTAACCATCCTGGAAGACTGATGCTATGAAGCAGCCTAGATGGAGTAGCCCAGAGATCAGTCAGTTCGGATAACCACCCCTGAAGATGACCTTATCAGGATGGTTTGGGAGCTTGCTGTGAGCTCTGGGCTGCTGCTGGCGGTAGAGCACTGGCAGTGCCAAGGCAGTGCCAAATTTAAAATTAGGTCAGATACACACAGTGAACTAAGTGACATGTCTCCAGTGTCAGCATGCATACACTTATGCTATAGGAGGCTTTTAGAGCTTATGGACCAAGTTGTTCTTGGAAGTCCCAATGTAAAGCTTTCATCTCTGCAGGCCAAAGTTTTATGGGCTCACAGAGAGAGAACACGAAGGCAAAAGTCTCAAAAGATATTTCCAGAAGAAGGAGGGACTCTTGAAAGACTTTCAGAAGGGACTTATCTTTGGAAGAGAATGCTGTGTGTCTCTCCTGTTAGTCTTTTGTTCTCCAGATCTAGCAAGGGCTCAATCTAGAGCCTTTTCCACACATTTACAGGCATATTGTGGACATAACATCCTATTTTCTTAATGTAAGCAGTAGTGGCAAAGCAGCTGCTAGTAAGATACAACTCTCTAAATTGCTAATAGAAGAGGGTAGTTAGTCACTTGAGACCAACTCTGAATGGTCTAGGACATTTTCACCAGGCACATGTTCCTATTGGCTTGTTATAGTTTTTTTTTCTAGCTTTCTCCAAGAAGTTCCACCAGATGTTCCTACAGGCTTCATTTTTTTCATGTACAGAGCATGATACCGTGGCCAGCAGACCCGGGGCCTCACCAGCACCAGTCTCTGTCCCACTGCCTCCAAGCAAGGCAGACCTTGTGAGGTGCCAGCTGGGGTCAACCAAGAGTCCAGATCATCAAGTGAGCCTGTGCTGATGAGGCAAGCCCAAGGGTACATGAGTTAGCAAGTTTGCATTAGATCCAGTGTCAATAAAGATGATCAGACTCAGCCAGTGATCACCAAGCAAGTCCATAGCAATGCTGCAGGTTTGTAGTCAGGCCTGATTCAGATTAAGGGGGTCCATGGCCAGCACAGTTGTGACTAACGACAGGCAGACCTACAACATAGCTCTGGCAGGGTCTGAAGCCCAGGTCTGAGCTTTAACAGCCCCATGTCCCTAGGGAGAGGCTGTGAGTGAGGCTGGACAGGACAATTGAAGTCTATTGGTGCCCTCAGGGCCCTGCCAAGCTCTTCTTCCTCCTCCTTCTCTCCTGCCAAGCAGAGATGGGAGAAAAAGAGCCTTGGCAATACAGGGCATGGTGGGCTAAAGGCAATCTTTGACCCCATGGCCAGATTGCCAGCATTTCTAAGCATAAAAGCAGAGATGAAAACAGTGTCACTTTTCATTTGGACACAAATAGGACAGTTCTTGTTTCCATGCTCTTTGGCTTTATAAGGCAGCTACACTCCTGAAAAAGGCTGAGGATGGACCTTACTGCAGGGGCTAAAGAGGAACCAACATCCTTTTCAGTGTTGTACTGAATGTGTGTACGTAATGCAAATCACCAGTGCACTCTTCTCCTCGTTTTACTGTGCTTACAGATGTGTGCAGGTTCATTTTCACATGAGCTCCAGAGACAGAGAGTTTGCAGAGGCAGAAGCCTCCTCTCCTCCAGTAGAGAAGTCAGCACAGACTGCCCTCAATATAGTGTCACTTTCTACTGATCCGAAAAAGAAAGTGGTCAGGAGCTGTGGTGTTGGAAATGAGCACACTGTCAGCTTCCCATTACATCACACGGTGTAGCAGAGGGCACACTCTCACAGGAAGCTCTGGAACACAAAAAGATATGGAACAGGATTTAGAGAGAGTATCTCTAAGTGGACTCAGCCCCTACTCAGCATGGAAGTAAGTGAGGCTAAGCTAGATGAGGAGTGAGCGAGTTGTGTCAGCCTGAGGTGCCCAGTGCTTCCAGTTCCAGGAGCTAGAGCCAGCAGAGTTTACTAGCCTGAACTCTGATCTGTAAAAGCTGTTAAACTCAACTCATCCAGGAAAAGCATAGCAGCATCCACACAGAAATGCACCTTTGATGTTAGATTTGTTTTCCCTCTCTGGCTGTCTGCTGAGCCAGCCTGTGTGTCTGTGATTGTGTGCTATGGTAAAGCCTCAGCCCAGGTATTACATTAGATGAACAGGCAAGAATTTACTACACATTGCAGTCATAACCAGTAGACATACCTCTGACGCAACAAAAGCTGTAGAACTTCAAGTGACAGCTTCACAGAGGTTGGGAGGCACTTCTTTACCTTAACTAATCCAATCCCTGACAGAAATGAAAGTTAACTAGAGCAGCCTGCTTAGGACTGCATTCACTTGGGGTTGGGATATCTCCATGTCCATTCATTGCCTCCTTGGGCAACCAGTGCCAGTGTTGGAGTGTTTGCCCATCCTTGCTGTAAAAAGTTTTTCCTATCTTTAGATGGAATCCTTTGTATTTGTTGCACGTTGCTTCTTGTCTGGTCACTGGATAGCATTGAAAAGAGTCTGGCTTTGTCTTCTTCATATCTTCCTATCAGGTATTTATAAACATGGATAATGTTCCCCCTGAGCCTTGTCTTCTTCAGGTTAAATTATCCCAGCTCTCTCAGCCTCTCATTTCTCTCTGATTCAGTCCCTTAATCATCCTTGTAGCCCTTTTGGTGATGTCTAAACACCGACGTGAACTGGGGCTACCACCAACACTACAATGTCATCTTGTCTAACAAGGCCCTGAAAAACTCCAAGGACATCTGCACCAGTGTTTTCCCACCCTCTGACCAAAAACCTCCTAATGTCTGACCTGGATTTCCCAGAACAGTTAGTTTGTGGCTTCCATGTCCTCTTATGCCATCTGCCACTTCTGAGGCAAGTTTGCCTCCGTCATTTTTGTAGTACCCCTCCAAGTAGTTTTGTTTTCTTCTTAATTCATCTTTTAAAAGAATTAGGCTACTTCAATGTGTGTCTGCTTTACAGGATGCCAAACCAGATATGTGATCCTTTTAGCCCCTGGCTCTAGAAAATGGCTTTCTATGGCAGTAGCATTTGCTTATCATGTGGCTGTCTGCACATGAGTTGCACAACTCATGAGGTCAAAGGATAACAGCCATACTAGGAGAATAGACAAAGGAGATCCAGTGACATTTATTTTTCTTTAGGTTGAAATCCCTTCTTTAGGAAGCATTTGTATTTTATCTTCCAAAGCTATTAATCTGCCAGTAACAGTTTAACTTCGTAGCTGGTACTGTGAGTTGCTTCTGCAGCAATCTGTTCAGTAATGACCAGCAAGTGATGCTTTCTTTACTATTCCCTGTAAATCTCTAATAGCCCTGAAAACTCCCTTTTCCTACATATTCCTATGAATATTGTAAAGTTCAGCTCAATCACACTGCTTTCAGCTTCTGTGGTCAACTGGAAGTTTTCTGGAGACCTCTAGGACTAGTGCAATATATTCCTATTAAGGCATCTGTTTTCCCTGGGACATGGACTGGAGTCTGAGTTTAGAGCTCTTGAAGGCACACTGAATGGTGCATTTATTTAGCCTGGCCTTTTATTGCCCTTTATTGACCGTTAGAGGTTTTCTGGCAGCAGCATGCAGGTATTGAACTACTGTCAATGCATTTCTTAGGCTGCCCCTGAGGTTGGTTTTGCTCTCATCTGGTCTCACCTGATTTTGCTTTTTTAGCATGATTTTTGTTAGACATCAGTTGTTGCCAAAATGGACACAGAACATACTTTAGATTAAATCAGGTGTCTAGATAAAACACGTAGTGGAATTGTATTTCACTGAAGGCTTCTGTTCACTGAAGCACACCATGGTTTGGGGTGCAGAGGCCAAAATCCAAAGCTGTGACTCCACATTAACTTGAAGTGCACAGGAATAGATGTCTCATTGCAAAAGATGCTAATCAGAAGGCTCTGCTTGTTACTCTCTTCTCTGCAAAGCCCTCTCTATTATACCAAAATAAACGTTCCAAGGATTCCTTACAGTCCTCTGCAAAATACTGGGGAAAGTGAGACACTGCAACCACCTCCCCTCAGTCAAGAAATAATCTATTTCAAGAGGGTTTTTATCCTACCACTCTTCTGGCTCGTCAGATTAAGCTACAGCATTAATTTTAGCCAAGTGTTCACTACATTTGTGCTTTTTTTGAGCCTGCTTTTTTATATCCATTCTTCATTTGATTTCAAGTTCACATGCTGTATTTTAAGCATGAAATTCATATTCTACCAGCTACGTGAACAGAGCTAATCTTGCCAAACTATCAACTACCTTACAAATAACTGTCTGCAGCCTAGTGCAGGTTTTCTGTATTACTCTTGATTAGGTGAAAAGAAGATGAAAAGACACTTTGATTGCCAGTAAAAATCACATTTCACTAGCTGAACTTTTAAAAATATAATGATGCAGCACAACTAAAACCAGGAAGGCAGAACTTATGCCATTGTGCTATTACCCTGTCTAGGAACTATTTTGAATTTAATGGAGTTGTGTAAAAACCTGCTTAAGAACTCCCTCAAAAACAGACCATTCAGAGAGAAATAATTTATGGATAACCTATTGGTAAAGCTACTTCATGCTTCAAGTTTTACCTGATCTGGTCCAGCAATTTTGACTGATCAAGTGGTAAAACTTACAGATTTTGTTTTAAATTGCCATTGTCTAAAGCACCATGCAATGCCTTATTTAAGCCAGACCAAGCATCCAAACATACTGTTTCCTTACAGAACAGTTTTAAGTCATCTTTTATTACAGCAGCTTGGTAGTTGCCTCATCCACTCCAGCTATGGGCTTACTTCAAGAAACAGATAACTACAAGCACTGATAAGATAGGATGAAGAGCCTGAGAACTCCAAGATTAGCATAGTGCTCATAAGATGCATCAGCTGTAACCAGGCTAGGTTCCCAGGGACTGGGTGGCTGCATGGGTGCACTGGCATGAAGCAGGTGACAAATTTCTGCTGCTCTTGCCTGTAATAATATTCTTAGATGTGCAGTAACACCAGTGAGGCAATCAAAAATAAAAGCAACCAACACATCTCAATTAGATACATTACAAGCCACACAAGACTACACCCCTTTGTGAAATTTTCATCACACCCTTCTTAAAGTGACACCTCTGAACGAGTTGTGAGACCAGCCAGGGAAGGATGTTATTAGAGAGACAGCTGCTGAATGTGAAAGTGATGAACAAAAAGTTCAAGCTATTGTAATACTGAAAACTGGCAGTAAAACTCTCAACCCAATTTCTTTAAGTTTTCTTTAAAAGTATTCAGAAATACTCCTCATTATCACCAAAATAAGAACGTTTTGGGTAATGTCTTAAGAGAAGCAGGTACCATCCAGATGACTGTTAATGAGAGAACATGGCAACATTTGCCTAGTTATGGCTTATAGCTGAATTTCAGTTGGATGCTGCTCAAGTGAAGCGATGCTGCTCTTCTCATCTGTTGTCAACTTCACCTTCCTATTCCTGGGTCAGGGTTGTTCACATTTGACACTACAGGTGGGATGAAGCTTCCACGACTTCTATGCACAGGTGAGGTTACAGCTTTAGTGATGGTGCTGAGGGCAGCAGCTGCATCACTTACACATTGGCTCTTCTCTCATTTATGCATTTTATTGCCACAATATCTATTCTTCAAAGTTGTTCTTGAGAGGAGAAAGGACTCTCTCAACATGTTTCATGTTTCTTCTTCTGTGGTGTTTTAATGACGATTTTTAAGCTAAAAATACAGAGGAGTGTGTTGTAAGGAAAACTGGCTAGTAGAATGACCATAAAAAAGGGTGAAAGAAAGACCAAGCCAAATTGCAGGTCTTGTTGGGCTAAGACACTTAAAATTAAAGGGAACTGGAAATGCAATAAGTTGTTGGTGATCTTTGCTTCCAGAAAGGTTGTGTAATGAAAGCTTAAAGCAAAGCTGGCTATGCAAGCCAGTGCTGGTCAATAGGGCAAGGTTTAGTCAAAATTAAGAAAATTTCCTTTTGGCTTTGTGCCCTAAAAGCAGGGCAAAGCATTATCAATAGGTGAATTGTCTGAAGAAGCATGTCTATGTAAGACATTAAGGAGACCAATAAGGTGGAGAATTTATTCACTCCATTTCCCCTAATTAGCTTGGTTTTGGGATGTCTTCCCCAGTCTACTTGCTTTCAGGCTGTGAGTGTTTATGGGAATTAACACCTTATTGCAGAACCCCACTGCTTACGGGGAGGGCAAATCAGCACCTACTGTCAAGTGCCACCATACACACAAACACACGATTCACACCATGAAAGCAACTGGTCCCACACGTTTGTTTAGCTGAGAAGAAAAAGCTTATGGGATCTCTCTGTCATTCTAGCTGTCCAACACCTAGTATCAAATATGTTGGTGTACTGGGGCTGCCTTTAAGAAATCCTGGTTTTGTTGTGAGATGTGGATGGGAATTGTTGATGGTTAATTGCATCATTGGTATGGTCTGAAAGGAAAGGTCTGCTACAGAAGAACTCTTTTTCTCTTAGGAATGGATCTTCATCACACTTTCCTAACTGCAAAGTGAGAATGAGTAGGAGAACTTTTGACCTCAATGCAGCTTATTTTTGGAAGGACAGGAGAGGAAGCAGGGCATGGAGCAGTGGGTCTCCTGCAGCAATAAGTGATAGAGTGAGAAAGACAACTCAATAATAAACACTACTGACCACATTTTCACTACTCATTCCTTTCCCTTTCTGTTTAAAGAGAACTCAGTGTAGGCAATGGCTTGATTTAGTTGTTGTTATTTACATCCCTGCTTATAGACAGAGCCGCTTTATAGATACTGTTAGATAACTTTTTCCCGTCCAGAGAAGCTCAAAGTTCATGGTAGATACTAAGGGCAGGGGACCAACAGCAGGCAATTAATGTTGTACTCAGTGCCTGTCCTATAAAAACCCTCACAAAAGGAGCTTTTCAAACTCTACCTGACTTTGGGAAGAAACATGACTAAGAAACATACTAAGGAAGTTAGCATTTGTCTTCAGAAGATAGGCTAAAGGACAATGTCCTTGCTGAGGAGCAAGACAGTAAGCTGCTTTCCTTTGAGTGTGTGGGCTTTCCTTTTGTAGTGTGTGTATCTCTGGCTGTGCTGAGACAGCATCTGACTCCTTGTAGATGCTATCCCACAGTTGTGGTTGGTACCATGGTTGACACTGGAGGTTACCTGCAAAGCTGAAGGGGACCATTCAGTGGAGTGGAGGGGGTGGGCTCGTTCTGGGACAGGGAAAGATGGAACATGATATTGAATTTCCAGTTTGGATGGTGTAAGCTCTAATGTCCTGGCGGTTAATGTAAATACAATCATTGATGCTCACTCACGTGTTGCCATATCCATTACCCCTTACTGAAAATAGTAGGAAAAAATATATTGAGTTATCTCAGTTGAAGTTCCCAGAAACCCTCTCCTGTTTATCTGAAAGACAAAGGAAACTGGCATGAAAAATTGTGTATAGATCCTTCCGATTTCATTTATATTGTGTCCTTCAAGGACCATGTAACATTTTCAGTGGTCTTTAAATAGGCCTAGAAACATGAGTATTTGACCTCCTGAGGGGAGTTTTAACTAAAATTTAGGAACAGCCATTGTTGTTCTGTACTGGGAAAGGTGACCTGTTTCCCAGAGAGGCATCCTGCAGATATTTCAGGAGATGCAAAGGATGGACACGGTTTTTTTAGCTAATCCAGCCACTGTAATTTCATACAATTTTATAGAAATCAGCAAGAAGAAATGCAAGATTCCAGTAAATTTGATTTGCACAGGGAACCGGGTTCATTTTGTTTGTTTATACAATAACTCATCAGGGAGTATTTTATTGATGTGCTAATGTCAGCAACGTGTCCATGCAGTTTACCCAGCTGGGCCAGCTAGGAAGAGGCAGGAGAGGAAGGGGGAGTGATGAAATGTCGTGTGCATTCTCCCCCCACCAGTTTCTTGGTAATGGTACAATGGGTACCCCGCAGAACAGGTAGCTTTCCCGGTGATCTGCATAGCTTTGCTTTGTTTCTGGCAGCAACGCATTTACATGAAGATGGAGTAACTCAGCTAGCTCGGGTGCTGTCTCAACAATGTGATAGAGAGGCAATCTACTCGGTTTATTTCTCAAAGCTACAAGGAGGTGTGAGTCACAAAGCACAGAGACAGAATCCAGATATCGCTGTCCCTTTAGTTCAAAGAGTTCAGCTCTGGTTTTTCCGTGCAAGCTTTTCTCTCCATGAGATTAGGAAGGGATGAGCCCTGAGGAAGAAGAAACAGCTAGTGTAAATGTTTTATTATTGCACTCTTAAAAAGAAAAGAGAAACCTAAAAAGGTCAGGGCAGCCTAGTTCTTGGTAAGGCAGAGCCGCAAAGTACTTAGTGCAGAAAACTGGAAATAAAGGCTGGAGGAATCTATTCCTGATTCATTGAGTAGCCTTAGGAAAGATGCTTAGCAGTGACTTTTAGCAGATACTACTTTTCAGGATTACTGCATTCAATTTAAAGCTTTATATCCACTAAATGTACAGCACATATCCCTTGGAAAATATTCCTGAACCAGTCACAGAGGTGCCCACACATGGGACATGGCAAATTATAGAATGAGTGTGCATGTGTATGTATTCGTGGGTATTTGAAGGAATACCACATGCTTTACTACAAAAGTATCTCTAGCAAAGTCCCAGAGCTGATGCAATGAAGTTTGCCTCGTATTCCTTCAGAAGGGTGGAGCGTGTGGATTCAGATCTGGCCCTTTGATTTATGTCTTTCTCTGTTTGGATATTTTCTGTGAGTCACAAAGCTACCTGGAAATTTGCAGGTGGAAAAGGTTGAGAAATTGCACATATTTTTTTAATGACCAACTGGACCAAGTAAATGGGTGCACTTACTATCCCAGACAGGACAAGGCAATTAAAACAAGTTGCCTGAAATGGATTCATGGTAGGACAAAACAGTCCATGCATTTCAATTAGGAAATACAAACTATTGTAGGAATCACAAAGAAGCATTAAGCCATTTGTAGAAAGCTTAGATTATGACATCATCTGTCTGGGCAGAGATTTATTGCTGCCAAAATTCCATGCTGCAGAAATGCTGCATCAATAAATCATAATTTCACCTTGTCCAGAGCTTTAATAGGAGAAGGAACAGGCTGAAAATGTTTCTGGCCGCTATGTTACTCCAAAAGAAGTTCCGAGGCAGGAGTGCTATTGCTGTCAGGAGTGACAGTATTTACTCCTCTCTGAAAGGACACATCAGGGCCAATTCTGCATTAGAAAAAGGGCACTTGGAGTTACTGCTTTGTTTCATCCCTTGTGGGTGTTGCAGTCTTCCTGAAGGAGGTTACTACCCCCACCACAGCTACCAGTTAGCTCATGAGAGTACAGGCAAGTGTTCCTCATACACATCAGTGGAAGTGGCTGAGCTCACAGGATCACAGAACATTATGGGTTGGAAGGGACCTCGAAAGATCTAGTCCAACCTCCTTGCCAGAGTAGGGTCACCTAGATTAGGTCACACAAGAACATGTCCAGGTGGGTTTTGAATGTCTCCAGAGAAGGAAACTCCAAATCCTCTCTGGGCAGCCTGTCCCAGTGCTCCGTCACCCTCACAGTGAAAAGGTTTTCTCTTATATTCACCACTCTGACTTTGCACTGGAGTGGACAAGGAACACAGGCAGAACTTGTTATGTGTTCAGTAATGTTATAAATTGAGACTACAATGGATCATAATCCAATTAGAATTTTATTAATTATAGCAAGTAGAATATGAGCAAAGACAGCGCTGGACGGCAGGAGAGTCTGCGCTCTGCCAACTGCCGTGCTGATCAGTTCAAACAGTCCCCTTTTATATATTTTTTACTTCCGTGTTCATGAAGTAGTGGAGGTACTGTGCGTATGCTTCAGTTGTTGTTAGGGGGTTGTTTTCTGCCTCTGGGTGGTCTTTGAGGCCGGAGTAAGAAGTCTTCCTCCTTTGTCCTATCTGTGGCTCCTGGACATCTGGTTATCTTGTACAAGCGGTATCTGGTTTAGTTTGTGTAAGCAATTGTGGTTATCTTATCCTGGACAAGCAGGTTTAGTTTGTGTAAGCAATTGTTACCTTATCCTGGACAAGCAGTGTCTGGTAGCTTGCATAAGCAATTGCACATTTTTGGTAGCTGCTGGCATAAGCCTTAATAAACAATATCCTGGTCCATAATTCCTCACAGTTATTTTTTACAAACTAAGATGTGGTGACCGATTTCGAAATGTGTCAGCAGATGTTGTGACGGGTTTCGAGATATAAGTCAGCAACCTCCCTGATATTAGAAATAATATTAGAAGCTAAGTGTTTTCCTGTCATTCATACTTTGTTTCAATGAACAAAATATTAACCCATTCACTACAATCCCCCCTTTTTCTTTTTCTTTATTCTTGTTCATTGAACCTTTTTTAATTCCTTTTTGGCCCATTCTAATTTCTCGTCGCCTGATTCTTCAGGTGATGATTCATATTGTGTTCTAATAAGCATTAAATGTGCTGCTTCTAAGCGTCCTTTTACAATGGTAATTAGTTTGTTAAAGATACATGGTCCAAATGTCAAACCTAATATTAGCAGGATGAGTGGTCCTGCTATAGTTGATAAAAGGGTAGTTAACCAAGGAGAATAGTTGAACCAGGATTCGTACCAGTTTTGATTAGTCTCTCTCCTTTTTTTTTTTTTTTTTTTTTTTTTTTCCGAGCCCTTCCCTTAACTCAGTCATGGAATCTCGTACCACACCCGTGTGATCTACATAGAAGCAGCATTCTTCTCCCAGAGCGGCACAAAGCCCACCTTGTTGTAGAAAAAGGATATCCATCCCTCTTCTATTTTGTAAAACTACCTCTGATAATGAGGTCAAGGATTTTCCACAATATCCATACCCCGGGGTAGTTACAGTAACCTTTACCTGGATTGGAAGCAGGACACCAATAAGTTTGATACAATGATTGATCACCAAATTTGGGAAATCCTAGTTGTGAAGGAAATATGTCCTTTAGTTTAAATTCAAAAAATGGATTACCCGGTGTGGTAGTTTTGTGGAGTGCCTTGTCACTGGAAAGGTGACGCAGGACCCACTTAAATGGTTGATGAGGATTTCCATTTGCTTGAGTTATTATTAATAACAAGATTAACGGTATACCAGGAAAAAGGGTGTCTGTTAATTTGGCTAATTTAAGTATACTTTTACCAGTCCTGGGGAAGTTCGGCCATTGCTGTTTTTGCGTCCCATTGTTCTGGTTCTTTTCTCCACAGTTTGTTCCTCCTCTGCCTCGCCCGTCGACTCGGTTGCTTCGAGCCACGGGGGTACCATCTTCTCGGCAGCAAGGGAATTCTTCAGGAGAACAGCTGATCTGGGCTTTTTTTTTTTTTTTTTTTTTTTCTATTTATATAGGCTTCCCACTTTGCAGCTTTAACTAATGGGGCAAAACAAGACACCGTTATTACTTCCCTTCTGCACTTCATAGCCAAGATATCAGCTACAAAGGGGACTGGCTCGTTGGAATGGTAACAATAGTATTGAGGGTTTATTCTTTTGGTAAAAATTTCCCACCACTCACGAGATTCTCGGACAATTTCTTGTGTTAGCTCTAATTGTTTTAGTTTCCACTCAGTGAGTGTTCTTTGAATTTTCCAACACTGTGTACAAACCCCTATTGGCGGGTATCCATATCCACAGTGTGCCCACCATTTATCTTGGCATACCTTGCACCTAAAACAAGCAAATGGATAACAATTACAGTTTTAATTATTACACTTAATTTTTACGTCAAAGGTACATGTATTACTTATATCAACATATTCTCTAAATTCAATATTATGTGGTTGCATGGGTCTAACAGTTTTCCTTTTGCACACTTTGTGTTTTTCCAGATGTAATAGACAAAAAAGAAATAATTATAGCAAATATAAACGACAACATGCACTTTATACCAAAAGGTAGTGCAGCAAAATAATCAAATAAAGTCTTTATCATCACGTTATCTTTTCAGGGTTATCTTGGTGTCACCTGGAGTACTGATTATTTTCCAGTGGGGTCTTGTCACTGGGCCTTTAATGCGACTGGCATGAGTCCATCCACGCTCAGCAGTCCGGACAGCTGTTTCTGTTGTAAGCAAAACAAGATAAGGTCCCTCCCAATGGGGTTTTAGGGTTTCTTCTTTCCACGTTTTAACCAATATCCAGTCCCCAGGTTTAAAATTGTGAATTTTTAAGTCCAACGGGGGTCGTTGCACAATCAGTCCACGTTCCCAAAGTTTGTTGCGATGTTCTGCTAATTGTGAAACATATTCATTAATCACACGATCTCGAATTAAAACATTTGTTTGTGGACTTTCAATTCTATAGGACATTCCATATACCATTTCAAACGCTGATATTCCTATATCTGCTCGGGGCCTGGTTCTGAGAATTAATAGTGCCATGGGTAGGCACTTAGTCCATGATAATCTGGTTTCTATCATTAATTTAGTCAAAATAGTTTTGATTTCTCCATTCATCCTTTCAACTTTTCCCGAACTTTGTGGATGCCATGGAGTATGGTATTCCCACTTAATACCCAAGTTTTCTGTTAGATCTCTAACAATTTTTGACACAAAATGTGTTCCTCTGTCCGAGTCGATTACATCAGGTACTCCATATCGAGGTACAATGTGTTCAAGTAATACCTTAGTAACTTGGTTAGCAGTTGCTTTGGAGGTGGGAAAAGCCTCAACATAATGTGTTAAATGATCCACCATTACTAATAAATATTTGTAACGCCCTACCCTGGGTAGTTCAGTAAAATCCACTTGTATGTGTGAGAAAGGTCTATATGCTGGGGAACGTCCTCCAAGAGGTTTTTGTCTCATGTTGTTTCGATTAACCTTTTGACAGGTCTCACAGGCTGCCGTTACTGTTTTTGCTATGTTATATACACCTATACAGGCAAACCGTTGACTGAAATGATCAACTAACGCCTGCGTTCCCCAGTGTGTTTTACTGTGTATTTTTGAAAATATTTCGAGTGCTATGCCCTTCGGCAAGACTTCTCTTCCATCTGGTAATATATACTTACCATCCTGTTCCTTAGCTCCCATTTGTTTTAGTTTTTCCTTTTCTATAGATTCAAAACTTAAATTTTTATTAACAGGTACTTGTTGCATAATTAAAATCATATTATAATTGCCTGCCACTCGTTTTGCTTCTATATCGGCTGCATTATTTCCTCTAACTTGATAACTTGTACCTCGCTGGTGTCCCTTTATATGTACAACTGCTATTTTATTCGGCATTTTCAACGCCCCCAGAACTCGCCGAATTAATTCCGGGTGTATCAGTTCTTTTCCCTGTGAATTAATAAATCCTCTTTCCTCCCATATTTTCCCAAAGGTTTGTACTACTCCGAACGCATAGCGTGAGTCCGTATATATAGTTCCATCCTTTCCCTTCAGTGACACTAATGCTTTCCATAATGCATACAGTTCACAGGCTTGAGCCGACCAGCTGGCACTCAGGGGGCCTGATTCTATTATCTTAAATTCACCTTTTTCCAACTTAACGATGGCATATCCAGACAATCGTTTACCTTCTATTATTCGAGATGACCCATCTATAAAAACTATTTCTCCATGTTGTAATTCCTCTTCTTCTAGATCTGGTCGAATTCGTGTTTGCTGTTCAATCGTTTGAAAACAATCATGTACTAGCTCAGTACTTTCCCCTGGGTATAAAAATTCTGCGGGGTTAACCGCTCCGATAGTCCTTAGGGACAGTTTTGGAGATTCTATGAGTATTCCCTCATACTTTAGTAGTCGGCTATCTGTAAGCCATTTTTCTGCTTTTTGTTGAAGCACCCCCCTTATATTATGAGGTGCATATAGGACAACTTCTCCATTAAAGGTAATACGATTTGTTTCCTCAAGTAATAAGGCAGCAGCAACAATGATTTGTAAACAACTTGGCCAACCCCTGCTCACAGGATCTAACAGCTTTGATAAGTAAGCCACCGGTTTCTTTTGTCCAGCCCATTTCTGAGTTAATACTCCAAATGCCGTTCCTTCATGTATGTTAACGAATAAATGGAATGGCCGCTTTAAATCTGGGAGGCTTAAAACTGGTGCTTGACTTAGCTCCCTTTTGAGACTGGCAAACTGCTCTTGATCCTGAGGGGTCCACTTGGGTATTTTGTCTTTAGACAGTTGTTCATATAAAAATTTAACTTTAAAGCTGTAGTTCTCTATCCATTGCCTACAATACCCAAATAGCCCTAATGCCTGCCGAATTTGCCTCTTAGTGACAGGCATAGGTAATTCTAAAATTCCTTTAATGCGCTCTGGATCCAATATTTTCTTGCCATTAAACAAATAGTGCCCCAAATATTTCACCTTTTCCTCCACAAATTGTAACTTTTCTTGTGATACCCGTAGTCCTTTTTGTGCAAGAAAGTTTAGGAGCCGAATGCTTTCTTTTCTTACATCTTCCTTATTATTCCCTGCTATTAGCAGATCATCTACATACTGTAACAGCACGTTTCCTGTTTGTACCTGGTATTCTTTTAAGAGCTCTTCCAGGGCCTGTCCAAACAGATTAGGGGACTCAGTAAACCCCTGGGGGAGCACGGTCCATCTCAATTGCTGTCTACGACCTGTCTCTATGTCCTCCCATTCAAAGGCAAAATAATCACGGCATTCTTCTGCCAGTGGACAGGCCCAAAAGGCATCCTTTAAATCAATCACACTATACCAGGAGTTATGGGGTCCTAGCTTGCTTAGCAGTGTGTATGGATTTGCTACTACAGGGAACCGGGTGATAGTTCTTTTGTTTATTTCCCTTAAATCATGTACAAGCCGATATTTTCCATTTGGCTTCCTCACAGGCAAAATGGGGGTATTAAAGGGTGACATACAAGGCTCTAAGATTCCTTGTGCTAACAATCGATCAATTTCTGGTTTTAATCCTCTCCGTCCCTCTAGGGATATGGGATATTGCCTTACCCTCACAGGTACGTGGGGTTCGGAAATTTGAATTTTAATCGGTGGGATTTCCAGTTTGCTTATTGTGTCTGGGGAGTACCAGACATCGGGGTTAATTTGTTTTTGATCGTCCACGGTCAAAGGATAAGCAGACACTGTTAGCTCTTGATTCTTTACTTTAATTTCTAATTGCAATTCAACAATTAAGTCTCGTCCTAACAGATTAAATTCTGTTTCAGGGACGAGCAAGAGTTCACCCATTCCAAATTTATTTTCAGTTTCGAATACTACATTTTTGATTTTGCTTACTTTAAAGGGTTCTCCTTTTGCCCCAATTACTTGTACCTTTTCAGGGGAAACTTTACATCCCTCAGGTATTTGCCTAATAGTCGATTTCTCAGCCCCAGTGTCTACTAAAAAGGTGAACTCTTGTTTATGGGGACCTATCTTTAATTTTATCAAGGGCTCATGATGACTCCGGTCCCCTAAGATATAGAGCCCCTGACTCTCCTATTCCGTTTTCAATATTTCCTCATCCCTGATCCTTTCTCTGCAATTCTTCTTTATATGTCCCCTCTTTCCACAGTAAAAACAACATCTCTGTTCCTTCTTCACTACTACGTTCCCTTGTTTTATTCCAGCGGATCTGTGTTCACCAGTCCGCTCTTTGCGATCCTCTCTGACCGCTGCTACCATCATTCTTACTTGTCGCTTGCTACTCTCTTCTTCCCGCCTTACGTAGACTTTCTGAGCTTCCCTCAATAATTCATCCAACCCTCTATTTTGCCAGTCTTCTAATTTTTCAATTTTCTTTCTGATATCTTCCCATGATTTTGCTACAAACTGAGTTTTGAGGAGTGCTTGCCCTAAAGGGTCGTCTGGATTTACCCCAGAGTACAGCTGAAGGGCTTTCCTCAGTCGTTCCAGCCACTCAGTAGGGCTCTCATCTTTCTTTTGCATTTCATTAAATGCTTTATTGATATTCTGGCCACGGGGTACTGCTTCTTTAATCCCCTGAATTACTATAGTTCTCAGGTCCTGCATATGAGTTCTATGCATCGGATCCTGATTATTCCAATTAGGTCTTTGGAGTGGCCATTTAATATCTGCTTGGGGTCCCTGGGCATGCTGAGTATCCCACAGTCTCATTCCTGCTCGTCTAATCATATCTCTTTCCTCGGTAGTAAATAATTGACCAAGGATAGATTGCATCTCATCCCAAGTATAAAGGTTTGGTCCCAAAAATTGATCTAATCTTTCTGCCACTCCGAATGGGTCCTCAATTAAGTTTCCCATCTCGGTTCTTTTAAAATCTCGTAGGTCAGCCGAGCTTAGGGGTACAGAAATATATCCAATCACAGGTTGAGGTCCCCCCATGGGCATTTCCCTTAGAGGGTATATCTGAGCTGCCTCTTTTTGACTTCTAGTCACGCGTCTAGGAGGAGGGGGAGACCCTTGTTCCGACTCTGGTGGGGGAGTGGGCGCTCTGGGGACCTCTGGAGGGGCTGTGGGAGCAGGAGAAGGAATGTAAGGAGGGGGGGTTAGAAGGGTTTCGTCTAACTCTTCTTTCTTTTTCTTTTGTTTAATTTTTACTTCATTCAGTGGGTAAAGTCTAGTTCCCGGTTTTTCTAGCCACACTTCCGCATACTGACTCTCCTCCGGGTTAAGGGGTTTTTTATTACTAACCCAGAGGTTTAATTGCTGTCTTACCCAATCCTCTTCTGACCCATAGACTGGCCAAAAGACATTTTTAGAAATCTTCTTCCCTCCCCATATCTTAGTACAATATTCTATCATTTTTTGCTTATCTTTCCCTAGAGTTCCAGGTAAATATCTCCAATTGTCTAAGATATATGCCAGAGGGGTATTCTTAGGTACAGTGGGTACCCTTCCCATGGGAGTCGAAGGCTTGCTGCCCTTCACCCCCATCTTCTGGATTATCCACAAACATACACTCACTCGCTCCCTTTGTTCCTGGCCCAGTCCCTCGCGGGAGATGGGAAACGCAGTACTTAAGAGTCCACACTCACTTGGTTCAGTATATCGAACCTCTCACTCGTTATAATCCAGGAAACCCAATCCCGCCCGAACGGCAAACCCGCGAAAAATTTCGCAATATACTTACGCGTCCTGCGTCTTCGTCCGGACTCCCGTGCACAGAATTTTTATGGGATTTTACCGGTTCCTCCTTTGCTCATTATCCTAGAATTTAGGTTCGTCGGTAAGGTTGAGGTAGGCTGTCGGTCGCGGGGCCGCGGATTGCCGCGGGGCGCCTCCCCGAGGACAGAAGCCCACCGTTCCTTATCCGAGTCACGGCACCAGATTGTTATAAATTGAGACTACAATGGATCATAATCCAATTAGAATTTTATTAATTATAGCAAGTAGAATATGAGCAAAGACAGCGCTGGACGGCAGGAGAGTCTGCGCTCTGCCAACTGCCGTGCTGATCAGTTCAAACAGTCCCCTTTTATATATTTTTTACTTCCGTGTTCATGAAGTAGTGGAGGTACTGTGCGTATGCTTCAGTTGTTGTTAGGGGGTTGTTTTCTGCCTCTGGGTGGTCTTTGAGGCCGGAGTAAGAAGTCTTCCTCCTTTGTCCTATCTGTGGCTCCTGGACATCTGGTTATCTTGTACAAGCGGTATCTGGTTTAGTTTGTGTAAGCAATTGTGGTTATCTTATCCTGGACAAGCAGGTTTAGTTTGTGTAAGCAATTGTTACCTTATCCTGGACAAGCAGTGTCTGGTAGCTTGCATAAGCAATTGCACATTTTTGGTAGCTGCTGGCATAAGCCTTAATAAACAATATCCTGGTCCATAATTCCTCACAGTTATTTTTTACAAACTAAGATGTGGTGACCGATTTCGAAATGTGTCAGCAGATGTTGTGACGGGTTTCGAGATATAAGTCAGCAACCTCCCTGATATTAGAAATAATATTAGAAGCTAAGTGTTTTCCTGTCATTCATACTTTGTTTCAATGAACAAAATATTAACCCATTCACTACAGTAACTTCCACCTTGCGACAAAAAGCAAAGGGATTGGGAACATCTTTAATGGATAATATATGTGAAGCTTTTGCAAGTGAAGATCTTGTATAAATGCTAAATACTGTTGTTTAAATGAGTTGAACTCTTTTCATAATTGAAGAACTGCATCTTACAAGGTGCTATCTTTACTAGGAGAGATTTTAAATTATTTTCCACTTTCCAACTTGCATAAATAAACTCTGTTTAAGGCAGTTACTGTGTAATTCTGAAAAACAACAGGACTGTAATTCTGAGGTTAGTAGGGTGGGAGAGATAGGATTAAGGCAGTAGCAGCTTGCCTATGGTCTCATATATGCTTTCCATTTCTTGCTTGTATCCCATTTCTTGGCATTTTTCTAATACTTTTGAGTATTCCCTTACTGATGGGGGATTTTGAGCCACAAATTGTTTGCTTTATATTATTTTAAAGAGGACTGGATGGCCAATAGTATTGTTTGTTTTCCTTAAGTGCTATTTCTTCTTTTCATTATACTTATTAAAAAGCATCCTGCTTTCATCCTACATTTAAATTTACTTAATTCTTTCGTAGAACTCTTCAGTCTGCATTCTCTCCCTACTGCTGTTTACATTTCTAATGTTCGTTATCTTTTGAGTCTTCAGCAACCACAGTGAAATTCCCCTTAGTTTCATCCCAAGAAGGCTGAAAAAAACCCTTCAAAAAGAATCAAAATTTTTTCCAAGAATCTCCACTAAAGAAATGAAAGCAAGACACTGTATTTCTGAAGTAAAGTTATTTCACATCTGCTTTTCCATGAGAAGAGAAATGAAAAAGAAAATGCCAGATATCTTTCCCCTTTGTGGGTTGTCTTTAGGTAGAAGGTCAAAGCTGGAGCAAGTAGAGTGGCCTTTTATTTATTAATCTCACCCCAGTTGCCACTTACCACCTATGAAAGCTCTTAATCTATCAGTGAAATGCTTCAAGTGCAACACGGGGGAATTTCACAGCAGAAAGACGGCGTTATCTGAATCACAGGAACTGCATCATAAAGCATCAGCACCAGTGCAGTGGCCACCATAATTCCTGGTATTTTCTGCTATATCAGAGCTGAGGGGTGGAAGCTGTGTGGGTAAGAATTTGTAACAACCACCAAAATCTTGTGGTGACTGCGGTATTTAAGATGAAAAAGGAATTTACACTGCCTGTTCATACTCACAGACCTTCAGTTTATCTTTCTGAGTGCTAGAAAGAGTGAAGCCACAAATGTGGGATTGATAAAATTTTCCTTACAAACTCTGTGGGACAGCAATCCATAAATGAGCTTATGCACCACAGGACATAACCCTCTGATATCAGGCTGTCTAACTGGCCCAAGTTAAATACCAGGGTGCCACACACAGGTGTCCTTGTTGAGTACAGACACCAGAAACTGAGACTCAGAGAAAGCAGCAAGTTGAGCAAGAAGCTCCCTAAATCAACCATAAGGAAATGCTGCTGAGTATGCCCAAGGTTAATCCTCAGGGCTGGTGGAGAGATGGAAGTAGGTGATTTTCTATGTGCTTCTCTTTCTGCGTGAACTCCCTCTTTGAGTCTGGTGCCTAATCCAAGTGAGCCACTGCTGTACTATGGAAAAGAAAAAAGCCCAGAAACAAAGAGAAACTGTGTCATATTTCAGCTATATGTTGTGAAAGATATATGTTGTAGTGGGATTCTTAAAAGAAATCTCCTAATGCCAGGCTTTTTGTGTGTTTCAGTCCGAGCCTCTCTTGGTTTCTTTTGCTGGGGTTGCTCCTGTTTGTCCCCTTCATGGAAAAGTAGTGGAGTGAGGAGCAGGGAGGGTAGCAGAGCAAAAGGCAGGTGCATGGAGGCTTGCAGCCTAAAGGCTGAGACAGATTTTTGGTGACCAAATATTTATCAAAGGCAGGTAAAGCACATCTTTCATCATCTTGTGGGTGGTTCAGGGTTCGATTTAATTGCTTTTTTCCGGAATCAGAACTGAACCAGCCAGAGCCAGTTTTGTCTTGCCTGTGCCTTGGGGCTAAAGTGCAGACTGACCACGCCTCCATTTCTTTATTGTAACAGGTAAATACAGATGTCTCAGGAATTTACCAGTGCAGAAGCCAGTAGCCTTGGCCCCTGCAAGTAGCCCTTAGGAAGCTTTGTTCTTGTTGGGTAACCCTGTTCAAGGTTCATTTACAGTTCAAAAGGCATTTCATGGGAGGTGTTTCATGGATGGGCACTAGCTCCAGTTCTGCTTCCAACAGAGCAGCAAATACCATATAGACCAGTGCAAACCTGTTGCTTGTGGTCTTTCCCTAGGGCTTCACAGTGAGATATATCCAGAGGAAAACCAGGTGTGTTTGAAGCTTGCACTTTTTAGACTTGGAGAGTGAGGAGCATTTCCATCAAACACAAACTGCAATTAGACAGAAGAGAACCTTTAGGAAATGTGAAGGGCTCAGTAGGTAACAAAATTTGAATAGGCTGATCAGCCACCCAAAACACAGTGCTTCCTCTATTTGAAAGCTGATTCTTAGCAAAAAATTACATATCAGGGAAAAAAAAATAGATGGATCTTATGGATCATTATGGTTGTTATGAAAAATGTATAGCTTCTGGTGGATTGCTGACTCATGGTTTGTGATGCAATATTTAATGGGAGGATGCCTATTCACTAAGCTACAGTGGCATGAGTTCCCAGTGGAGGTTACCCTTTATTTTGGTTTCTGGATTGCTATGGTTTACCAGCACAGGTCCTACATGAACCTTATTCCTCTTGGCAGAATTTTTTGCGTAACTGAGTTCTCCATATAGGGTCAGGTATTCCAGTGATCTCAAAAAATTAGCTGAATCAGCTGAGAATCTGACCATAAGCATTACAAGAAGCCCTGATGGCTGGTAGACTTCTGAGAGTTGGATACAGTGTTGAGAACCTGAGCTCTTGGTATTCTCTGTGTGTCAGGGACCAGAAGAAGCCACCGAGACTAAGATGGAAGCTCAGTGTGTGCAAAGTGTGATGGAAACATGTCAATATCTACCTATCCTATGTGTTGAGGTTTTCTTCATGGTCTTCCCCTAAGCTTCCTACCCTACTGCTGCTATCTGTTGCACCAGCATGGCATTCTGCCCCCGTCCATCGGTCAGTTTGCTCTATGTGGCTCATTTCTGATATATGTGGTCCTGAGAAGGCACAGTTAAGAATTCTTCAGCCTCAGGAGGAAGGAAGGCAAAACAAAAATGGGTAGCTGAGGATAGCACTGTCCTGTTTCTTGAAGGTGCCTTGAATTCTGCTGGCAGCAATGGAACCACCACTGTCCTGGACAATAACCCTTTAGGTGATATAGAGGTGAAAAAAGTCACCAGAACTTTAAGAAAGGGCAGGTGAACAGAATACTACTGAGATACAAAGAGAGCAGTTGCTGACACACGTTCAGTGTGGAGTGGAACAACCTCTTCTTTGCCAAGGGGTCAGATGGTCTTGAGTACAGATGTCTCTATTTCCAGAGGCAAGCTATTGAGGGGCTTGGAGCTTGGGAAAGCCGGCACCCGAGCTGCCTGCCCAGGCAGCTGTGCAGGTGCCAGCCAGGCAGCAGGCTGGCTTCCAGTATAAATCAGCCTGGCAGGCATGTTTCCCCCCCAGAAACCATCCAGGGCTTCATCAAATACTCATTGACACTGACAACATTCCTGCAGAGCATGTTGAGCCACCAGGCAGGATCTTCTCCCTGTGCATGGCCTGAAAATGGGACCAGGTCTTACAGTAGTGGGATGAGAAGAGGAGCACCCTGTGGCTGTTTGAACCTCACAACTGAAGCAGAAAATACAAGGAAACCAGACAAGAAAAGACAAAGTCTTGCTGTGGTGGAAAGGTCAGCTGTTCAGCCTTGCGAATGCAGATGTAGACCTGTTTTGTTTACACACTTGATAATTAATGGTGTTCACCTAATTGTCTCACTAGACTAATTATTAGTTTTACCCTGTCTGTAAATAAGACAATCTGTGGTTATAGTAGAACAGAATCCCTCACTGTGAGTTTGTCAAATAAAAGCAGATTGTGAAATACAAACATCTATTCTGCCCTGCGAGGAAAAGCCTGCTTTGTAATGCTGCAGAGGGTAGTCTGGCTGAGTAATAAGCCTCCTGTGAAACACAGAGGCTCCAGAAAGTCAGGTAGTGAATTTGAAATACATAAGTAATTTCAGACTTTGTTAAACCCAGCTGGTTTGTGTTTCTGAAAGCATCGTTGCTTTCACAGCACAGGAAGGAAGGACAGAGTTTTTAAGTGACAGGCAGTCACCAAAAAAATGCCCAGTGAGGTGTTGGATGAGAAGCAGCTAGTGGATGCTGCAGCCCAATAGGTTTCATGTTGTAGGGACAATAGGGAGAAAATTTGACCTTACAGTGGGAATAAGGATGGTAATACTGGAGTACAGGGATAGGGCATCCACCACCTCTCTGGGCAGCCTGTTCCACCACCTTACCGCTCTCTCTGTATAGAACTTCCCCCTAATATCTAATCTAAACCTTCCTTCCTTTAGCTTCAATCCATTCCCCCTTGCCCTGCCATTATCTACCCTTTAAAAAGTTGATTCCCCTCCTGTTTATTACATCTTATGGTGACACGCTGCCTCTCCTGACTGCTCAGTCCTTAGGAGAACTCAGTACCTGCAAGCTTCTGTGGCCCTTGCAAGTGGATGTGGGAATATATGAGCAAAGGATCTGTCCCTCATATGTCAAATAGGTCTGCAAATGCCAAGTGTTTTCCAGCACCAGTGAAGAGTTTCTCCAGAGATGCACCGTTACTCCCCCTTGATGCATGCACAGTTCTTGCCAACCTGCGTGAGTACAGAGGCATGGAAGGGATTTGCTCACCTGGCTTTGAGCACTCTCAAAGGAAGCCTGTGATTAGGAGGCTCCTCATTCTCCCCCATCAGCCTGAAAGGCAGCCTACAGAAATGGTAGCCCAGGCCTGTGTGTTTTAGGACAGCAAAGTTAGGTGAGAGAAATTTCATCCTTCATACCAGCACAGAGCAGAGATAATACCTGATTGGTACCTGCTGTCTTGCCCTGTGATGCACGACATCCTTAATTAGCAAAAACCCAAGAATGAGACAACACATTAAATCACAAATGAGAATGAGTATTTCACAGACATTTGTCTTTTAATCAGTGAGAAAACTGAGTTGAAGATGTGTCAGCATGCTCACAACAGCATCACTTGATATGACCATGCATGTGATTAAGCAAAACCCTTTCAAGGAAGTGATTCATTGGTTTGAGTTTGCTTTTTTCTTTTTATTGCATTATACATAATAAGCATATAAATGTGCTTTTGTTTATAGATTGCTCCAGGATAAAAATATACACTGCATGCATCATCAGTTAAGTAATCCATATCTGCCTTCATTCTAGGGTGTAGACATCAGAAAAGATGAAAAGAAAAGATGAAAAAAAAAGATGAAAAAAAGATGAAAAACTGCAAGATGACCATCATGCGATGGTTACGTTCCTGTGTCTTCTCATATTAGGTCAGATCATTTGATGGAGGATAGGTTCTGTGAGATGCTGCCTGAGCATCTCTCAGAAGTTGTGAAACTCAGGGTGTCTTGCCTAGCTGTGACTATTCTGAAGAACTCAGACATACCTTCTCCCATTGTTCTGGCTAATTTGTTAATGGATAATCAATTTAATAGGGAAGTTTCCTGTTCATAGTCAACTTGACAATACTGCCTGTCTGGATATGTAGTATCCCAAGATACTGGCTCCCAGGATCATATTTCTGATCTTCCACCTACTCCCATCACATATCTGATGTCCTGGTTTACCACGTGTCCTAGCCAACAATTAGACCTAAGCAAGTCAATACTGAGTAGACATCCCAGGGTACAGTTTATCAGGTGCAGATTATCATCTCTAACTCTACAGGGTTCTGGGACATGCAGGCTCTTCAGACACAGAGTTAGAGCCAGGCTCTCTGTAGGAGAAGCATGCAAATGCCAGGATAAGAAGATGTATTTAGTTGCTTTTTGTTTATTTTTCCTCACTAGCTGGGAATTAGGAGCCATGAATTTAACACAGTGTTTTACATGAGACTTCCGTGTGGTCTGTGACAAATCATTAGTTGACTGTCCTGGTGTCTGTAAAGAAATAATGCCTCCCTGCCATTTGTGCCCTTGAATATCAGCCTTAAATTCATTGGGCCTCCATAGTCATTTGCAAATTGTTTTGATTTACGAGCACAGGACACGTCTTAGAATCCTCTCTGCTTAAGAACAGGAAGATTTCAGAGAGTGAATGCTGAGCAAAGGTAATTTGAAAATTATTGCAGTGATTATCAAACTGCAGCACCAGTAAATAATGTGGTATCATAAATGTAGTAAATAATTTGCATCCAATTTCCACATTTTATTACAGTGTCTGTCTGGAATTTGAAGTGCTGCGTCCTAGCCTGTTTCTGTAGCTCAGCCCCGGGGGAAGAACAAGGTTTACTTGTTGTGTTTTAACTCTCAAAAACAAAAATCAGAGAGGACAATCACATCAGCTTCCTACCACCATGGGTAGAGAGGGCTCTCCATTCAATGGCTTTGGTGCCAAATTCAAATACTCCTTGATCCCTAGAACCGAATCCCCTGAATTTTACCCCTGGGGTATTTTTTTTTTTTTTCCCCTGTTAACCCTTCTGAGAAAAGTATTTTCAGAGAAAATACTGTGGAAGGCAAGAGCCCCAGGCTGTACCCAGCTCTGGCAGGGTGCCTCAGACAAGCGTGGCTAGCAGCACCTTGCCATCCCAAATGCATCCTGCTGGGTGACTCACCCATGTGGTTAGGTCAATGGCACCACGAACTCTTACCCTACTTACCTGAATGGCAAGTGGATGTGGGGAGTGTCTGTGGGATTTCCCTTTCGTACACAGAAGTGAAGCCAGATCTGCAGTGTGGTGCCGTGGCCCCACGTCTGCACTATCTGAAGACGTTCACTGTGGGGACGCAGATTAGTGGTTCTCCACCTCATTTGCCACGCGGCTGACAGCTTGGCAAGGCCCAGGGCCTCCAGCTGTCACACGCAGCTGATGGCAGCATGTGGCTCGCTCTTCTCTTGCCCCCAATCAGGCGGTTTTGAGGCTGACTGAATCTGTGTCACTCCATGCCATCAATTTACCACTTGGCTTGCCTAAAATGCTGTCACAGCTGCTTGTGGCTGACATCTTCCAGTTACCGATGTGAAATGGTCTCTGCGGGCCCACCGCTGAGCTCGGCGTCTGCCTGCGGGCTGTTCCATGGGAACCAGCAGATAAGATTGCTTTTCTCCCATTGTGCCCATCCTGATTATTCCTCAAACACTGGGGCTACTTGCCCGAGTTTATAAGAATTGGAACGTGAGATGGCTCTGCAGGGCACCAGTGCTGTTACAGTGCTCCCTCAGTATCGGCCCAGAGGGTCAGGGATTTATCCTGGAGCAGTGGAATTGCGTTAGGATCTGTGTGTGGCTGTGTTGTTTAACACCTCCCCCTAATCAAGACAGTTGCCCTCTGCTTTAATACCTCATGCTGTTTCTGTCCCAGACAGATGAGACACTTCCTCATCACTATCAGTGTATCCACCGTACAGCTGCTGCTTGGCTTCTTGTTGTCTTTCCTGCAGCTAATGAGAATGCCCTTGTAGGGCAGCTGCAGGACAGGAGCCAGATTCATCCCCAAAACTTCCTTCTCCTGGCTTCTTCAGAGTGCTTTCTTCAGAGTGACATGTTGAATTGAATACATAATCAGCTGTTGTCAGTTTGGGCCCATATTATCTCCCATAATATAGCCTATATATAGCCTAACCAAGTTTCCTGGCAGCATGTGATACATTGCACACACCTTCAAAGCCATCATTACAGGTCAAATCCTTAGTATCCTTGAGCCTGAGCATGATAGTGAATATTCCCTGTTGGGGCCACACTAACAGATGCTTCCACTGATCAGCTCCTGGCCTGCTATCCTAAAAGATTATGAATGTTTTTATGGGCTAAGTAATCTCCTTCCCTGAGTACAGTGCATTGTGTCTTTAGATGGTTCCTCTAAAGGCACCCAGTAATGTTTTTGGTGGGTTACTGAGTATATCAGGAGAACACAAGCATCCATTGACTGACAGACAGTCAATACGGTAGGTCTGCATAGTGGTGGTTTGTTTGGGTGAGGTTGTGGTAGACTTTGGCTGGCTGCCATAAACTACCAGCATAAGTCATTTAGCCTAGATTTAGCCACATGCAGGTTCAAAGCAAGGGGGTCATATCCATGCCATGGCTACTCTAATGATGTGCTTCAGAGCTAGTTTTAGGACCAGAACATAATTATAAATACACTTTTAGCCATTAAGGGGGCTGCACTTTTAAATTAGCAATAGCAGCATGTTACCATAAAACACTACTGTAAAAGCTGAGTGGAATAGCAGTGGTCTTGGAACAATATTACTGCAGCCATACCAGGGATGATGCAATATGGATGCTGGGGGGTTGTGGGTGAATGGCTTTCTTCCTTCTTGCCATGGTGTTTCTGCACGTGACCAGTTTCTCCAGTGAACCAGCGCATAGTATTGCAGATGCAGCAGTGTGCATCAATGGTGACATCCTTCTCTTGCCTATGTCCCTCACATTGAACACAGCGAGCCCCTCTGGCTTCCTTCCCATGTTTTAGCTTTGCAAGTTCAGTTTAGATACAAACTTATGCTCGGTTGAATTAGTCTTTTCAAAGTGATCTAGATGGGCCTGAATCCCTCTGATCTTTCATGCTCTTTTTCAGTCAAAGACTATTTTTAAAACCCCAGGGTGAGCCACTACCTTCAGCTTTTCCCACACTTTTTAAATGCTTTTCCTCATGCTTTTCCTCCTTTAACCTGAAAATTCTCATTTTGCTTTTGGCATGTGCTATTTTTTGCCTTTTCTATGCAGCCAGGCTTCTGCTACCATCCTTGCTTCATCCATTAGCGACATCCAAGCAATTCTGTCATGATGGGCAGCAAGATCTCTTTCCAGGTTTCTTCTAGGATCTAGCCCTACCTTTTGTAATATTTTGTGGCAGCAGAAATGTTTCATGCAGCCTGGACAAGGATTTTATGCCTGAGAGCTGAAGTCTGTTAGCTCTTTGTTCCATCTGTAAAGACAAGCCCTTTCATGCTCTCAGTTTCCAGCTTCTACCCTGCTCCCACTTCAACTACAAAGGAATGAAACAAAGGGCTTTCTGTTCCCAGGTGGTTTAAGAATCAGGTGAAGTGCTGTATTTCTTGCAGTCATATCACTTAAAAAGTGATTTTGCCCCTGAGGACAGCATTACCTCACGCACATCAAGAGAATGCCTGCGCGCTTAAGTGTCAGGTCTCCTGAGACAAGAGTTTCTCCACTGTAATTGCTTATGTAGCTTCCAACAGTTTTCTCTCACCTGATCTTTTATTGGTTGTGGTACAGAGTGGCCGATCATCCTTGCACAGGTTTCCTTCACAATGGAAAATTTTTCTTTAGCACAGGGGAGGGATCTGTCGCAGCAAGCAGAGCAGCCAGGTGAGAATGCTTAAAAGCCAGCACTCTTCTGCGAAGCGGCGTGTTTGCAGAGCCCTGCCTCCCACTTGGCATATACTTGTTTAACAAATGTCTTAATCTCTGTGGCTCTGCCTCACTGCTGTCTTGTTTGTCTTGTCTATCCCTGGTGCAAGTTCATAAGGGCAGCAGCTGCCTTCCTGTTTGTACATCGGTGCCTTCGTCTCAGCCGGGGGCTCTTGGCATTGCGCAGCTAACTGCACTGCAGAAGCATCATTTCCTTCAGGCCAGTGCTACAGAATGGAAACACAGCTGACATCTGATTCTCCAGTTAATCCATAGGCCCCCTGCTAATTACCTTTGCACAGTAGGCTGTGCAGCCGAAGTGCAGAAAAACAGCTTGTATCAATCCAGAGAACAGCTAATGAGAATAACCAGCCATTAACACATCGAATCAGATAATAAATGCTGAAGAGCACATCTGATGGCTCAGAGTCTCTTGTGATATGTGAGGGTTGGCTATTTTATTTCCTAGTAAAATAGCAGCCACTTCTGTGCAGCTTAGCTTCACATGAGGTAGCTTTTATTAGGGTTGTAGATCAAATCAAAACATATGGCGAATATAGTAGCTGGGATTAAAATTCTAGACTTGCCCATTAAAACTCTCTTCTGCCAAGGCCATTAACACAGCCTGCTGGTCAAGGACCTTAGGGACAGCTGGGGGAAGTCTGGGGAGAGTACAGACCTCAAAGTCTAAGCAGTTTTACCAACAGGCTCAGGTGTAGGTACCAGGCAAAAAAGGCAGAAAACATGTCAGTGAAGCGCACTGGAATGCCCTCTTACATGCTGTGTTAGCCTGACCTGACCTATACAGGATTTCTCTATTGTTTGGCATTGGTCCTTACGAAGGAAATACACTTGGATATATGCTACATGGAGTTAAAACTTCGGGACTAGAAACCAGAGTAGTTTCTGGAACTTAGGTTAGATATTTTGCTTGATGGTCTTAAATCTCTTCCCAATCAATTAATGTATGTTCGTGATACCTCTCCACAGTAGAAATTGGCAGCTGCTGAAAAGCACTTCTCTTTGGTGTGGGAAACAGCAGAAAATCAGCAGCCTGGAGAGTGTAAATGCAGAAAATGAGGAGCACTGAATGCTTTTTAAGTTGGGCAGAATGGTGAGAAGGGAATTGGCAATGCCATCCCCAGCTGGTATTTGATAGTCTTCTTCCAGCTGAAACTACCACGGGATCTTTCACAACCACTTCCCATCACCAGCGGCATTACTCATGTGGGTCAGAACCTTTCAATTTCTAGCGTCCTCCAAGAAAGGAGTATTGCAGTGGCACAGAGCTGTGGAACACTCTTCTCTGGTATTTGTTCCAGTGGATAGACACTTGGAAGGCAGGAGAGCTGGCTGCTGCTTCATCCAGCTGCTTTGTGGAGCACAGAGCTATTTTTCTTGCAAGCCTCCCCTAAACACAGTTTATTCTCTCCTGCGCTGTGTTTTTCTCAGGTAAAGCACTGCAAACCTGGCCATTCTCCTGCCTCAGGGCTTTTTTAGAATGGAGCTTCTTCCTGCCCTGGTACAGCACTGCAGAGTAAGACACTGCTCATTTTGCCATCTCTTTTGTGTGCATTCAGTCTAAGATAGAAGACCACAGTTCCTACCTAGCAGCAGACCAGCATAACAGGATCTAGAGCTGGACCACTTTCCATTTAAACCCATCTTCTAAAGAATTCTTCTTTGCAATGTATTCATGCAGCTTCTTTGCAATGTATTCATGCAGCTATGTGTCTTTAATGATGCGCTTGGGCAGCAGGGTGCTGACAATGGCATCACTGTGACGCTCTGTCAAGCAAGAATCTCTGTCAAATCTTCAGCTTGCTAAGAAAGTGTAGGTTTGTGATGGACTCAGCTTAATCATATTCCAGCTCACATGCTTGTGCCAGGATGCTCTTCCCTGCCATTTTTTGATGCCACTCAGAAGCACCACATACCTGAGGCTTCATTTCCTCACCTGTTTCTTAGCATTATTAGCTGGGCTTAGTCAAGAAGCTGACAGCAGCTGCCTCATTGAGTTTCACTGGATAGGCTGGCAGAGGCTTAAAATCTGGATGCTCATTTATGTTCATTACACAGACCACATATGTTTATGTTTGTGAGCCTGATGTGAAGCTAGCTGAATTGTTTGGGGGACACCTTCAGTGTGTTTGGATCCGGGCCCATAGGAACATTCATTCCTTGTTGCTCAGAAGAGTGAGATACATCAGGCTTTGTTTCTGAGATAAAAGCTGAATTGGAAAAAAAGTGATGGCTAGGAAGGAAAAGAAGGGGAACGTTCTCTTCCCACCAGAGGACATGTTTTGAAATAAGGGTGGATTTATAAAGCCTGCTTCATTGCATGGAAAGGGTGTGAGGATGCTGGCTGGGAGTAGCTGTTGAGAACTTTGTGGATGAAAAACCTGCTACAAGAGTTTCAGTTACCACTAAATTGAAAATATATCATATCTTTAAGAGTATCTTCTCCTTTTGCCAGTCTGATCCCAAAATGAAAAATGACAAATCCAAGAAAAACTCCCTGAAAAAAATTACAGGAAAACTGTGTCCCCTGAAATCTGAGACCTTCAGTTAGTCCACAGCAGGTCTTCAAGGAGCAGAGAATATCAATGAACAAGAACATTTATTTCTTTTTCTGTGTCTCTGTCTTCTAACTCATGTTTTCAAATTGCTTTGGGCCATTTCCAGCCAGCTTAAATTCCACCTAAATGTCTGTGTCTGTAGTGGGTTTAGTGCCTCTGGAGACCAATTCAGAAAGCCTGAGGGAAGTGCAGAGTGAGAGTGCCTTGAGTCAGACAGCAGGAAACATGAGACAAAGACAACACTTGGTGGTATTTAAGCCAGCTGAATATGCCTATTTTCTTCTGTTTGTTTTTATAATGGTGATATCAGCTGGTGTGTTTAAACATTTATTTCTGTCCTTCCTCTTTTAGGAGATTGGCTGTGTAGGAGAAGAGAATCCTTTTGCTTCTAAGGAACATAAGGTATGAACTCAACCTCTATCCAGTAGCTACTGTAGGAGCCTTCCAGAAGGAAGATCTTGTGCCTATTGTGAAACCTTGTGGTTTCACACCTTACCTTGCAAGGAAATATGACTTTTTGTGACTACAGTAAGAGCAATTCAGAGACTATCATCCATTTGAGCTGTACTTTTGAAGTAATTATCAATACTGGTACAGAAATTAGAACCTCAAATAAAACCAGTGCTGCCTGTACAAAGTTCTAGTTCCCAGTTGGGAGGGAAGTGGGTGTTATGTCTGAGTAACCCTTTTTGGGCTGGGTCTCCACATCGTCCACATTGCACACTTTGTGCAATGCCAGGGTTTGTGGTGTGCTGGCAGAGTATTGTTGCCAGACTTTTCAGAAGGGTGATGCTGTTGACCAGTGCAGGTGGGGCATTCTGCCTGGTCTCCCACCAGCTCTCCTCAGGAGGAAAATGATGGAAAGAATGGATGTAAAACATTATTCCTAAGGCCACTGCAAATTCTCCAACAGAATTGTTTCCTTTTAGACTCTAAGAAGGTTCTGGCAGAGCAGGCTTACAGTGGTCTTGGAGATCTAAAGTCCTTAACATTTTAGGAAAGCCCTTCTCCAGTCATCAGACAGCAACAACCACTTCCAATTCTATAGGGAATTAGAAACATGGAACCCACTGATGTCAAGCTATCATAGGTCTCCTCCCTGGGGACTGCAGCCTTCCAGGACACTGCTGGGAATAGGGAAAGAAAGGCAGAGAAAAGTAAAGTGATTTGTCTGTTGAGCACAAAATCTGCTTTTTTTAACCCCTGCTCACATTATACCTCTTCACTTGGGGCATATTCCAGAAGCACACTTGCAAGACAAAGCTGTGATCACAGGGCACCAGCCTCCAGATGGAGGTATTAAATGAAACCCACAAACACCCCACCCCTTTCACAGAGGAAGCTATCAAAGCACGTAGCCAAGGCAGTGGGCATAGTTCCATGGGGAAAAGCATTTAGTTTCTGCCAAGGTATTTTGGATGATCTTAGCTATCTTGCTCATAGAAAAGACCCAGCCATCTTCTACTTTGTAAAAGGCACTGGCTTTGCTGTCATCTTTCAAACTAGCACCCCTTATTCCACTCCAGGAAAGTGTATTGTGGGGACCAGCAGCTCTCTTTCTTCCTTGCTTCCAGCCCCTGCACTCCCTCCACACTCCAGAGGCCTGGAAGGCATTAGAAACTGAGGATCCTTTCTTTCTTTCTTTGCTACTGGTATGACCCTTTTTGCTGCGGCGTTTCAATGTCTTTAATGTATTCAGCTTCCTAATATGACACTAAAATAGGGAAGTTCTGTTGTCTGGAATTTACAGATAAGTAACTGAGGCATAGAAGACTTAAGTCTTAGATCCTGGGCTGCATCATAAGAAGCGTGACCAGCAGGTCGAAGGAGGTGATTCTCCGCCTCTGCTCTGATCCCATGAGACCCCCACCTGCAGTACTGTGTCCAGCTCTGGGGATGCAGAGATGGACCTGTCCAGGGGAGGACCACAAAGATGATCAGAGAGAGCTGTAGCACCTCTCCTAGGAAAACAGGCTGAGAGAATTGGAGAAGAGAAGGCTCCAGGAAGACCTTATTTCAGCCTTCCAGTACCTAAAGGGGCCTACAGGAAAGCTGGGGAGGGCCTGTTTACAAGGGAAAAAGGGGTAATGGCCTTCAGATGAAGGAGCATAGATTTAGATGAGATATTAGGAAGAAAATTTTTACAGTGAGGGTGGTGAAGCACTGGAACTGTTTTCCCAGGGAGGTGGTAAATACCCCATCCCTGGAAACATTCAAAACTAGACTGGATGGGGCCCTGGACAACCTGCTCCAGTTGAAGATGTTACTGCTCATTGCAGTGTTTCTGGACTAGATGACCTTTAAAGGTCCCTCCCAAATCAAATTATTCTATGTTCTATGATTCTATGATCATTAATGGCATATAATGCATGTATCTGTGGAGCTAGTCCTCAGTGACCTTTGTAAGGGCACACAGCAAGTATGTGCAAGAAATGGGAACCTGGCCAATGTCTTCCAGGAATTAAACCAGTGTCTACATTAGTGTTTTCACTCCATTCCTAGCTCAGTATCAACAGGATCGATTATCAATCTATGCCACCCTGCCCTGTGCCCTTGGGTTTTTACTATCATCTCTAAACTTTGTCCATTACAGTATTTGCGAAGGATCAATAAGAATAAACTTAATTTCTACCCTAAAGAATTTACAAATCAAAAGATACAACACAATGTGATCACCATACCTCTTTGCTAAAGGCAACAGCTCAGCATATAGTATTCTGGACTTATGGAAACTAGTGCCCAAATGAACAAGTAAATTAACCCTGGGAGAAAAAAAAAGTCTTTTGAGGATGTAGATCACTTCTCCTTTTTTTTTTTTAGAAGGGATTGCCAAGCTTTTTGGGCTGTCACATTTTAATTTTTCAATCCTGCAGCTAGAATAAACCAGCAGAAGTTTGTATCCTGTTCAAAGAGCAGGTTTTTCCTGGTTTTATGGTTATAAACACACTGTGACCTTTAGACAAAAGAATATTACAACATATAATTATATGGAAATGAAAAAAAAAATGGAAAAGCTTTGCCACTTCACAGATAATTTGCTGTTGCTTTTATGTTCCTCAGCCTTCTAAAGAGCCTTTGTGAGTATTTTTCTTGCTTAATGCTCCCACAGTAGCTTTCCCTTGAGCTTCTCATCTGTCAGCTCAAGCATTCTAGATAAGGTTTATTCCATACACCTGACTTTTCAGGCATCTGTTTGTTGCTGTGCATGCAGACCTGTGAATGAAAGTGGCAACTATAATGCCTTTCAGATGCAGCCACATAAGCACCTTATTTTATTCTGTTTTCAATATGAACACAGGGTCATTTCTAGCTTGTGCATCCCCAGTAGTTTAGGGCTAGAATGGTATTTCAGTGTATTTTTTCCAATGAATATTTATCTACACAACATCCTGGCAGTCTTAGAGATTCCAAAAATCGGAATGCACCCACATAGATAGTTGCCTTAAAAAATAATAACCCTCTTTCTTTTAAATGAGGCAAGAAAATGTATGTGTTCTCTGGTCAGACTATCCTTGGTCTGGAGGCATTTACTCTGTTTGCTGTTCAGACACATTTGGGAGAACATCTACAAATTCTCCCTCAGTCCCTACGGTCCAGAATATCATAAGCTCTTTGCCTAATTTCTTTTGGAGTGTCCACCTGCTGGGATATGAGGTGAGGATGCCAGTCAGTTCAAGGGCCTGATAACTGTTTGGAGCAATGGGTACCTGTCTGAGGGAGACTTGAATCTCTGCTCAGATTCCAGACTGATGGAAACATGCTGAGGTTTTCCAGGAAGCAATGTCACTGTCAGCCTAGCCTCACTATACTTCTGGTTTTTCTTCCTTTCATTATATCTTAAATAAAAAAAAAATAAAGCAGGGGGAGACAGGGAACTCTTCACCTCATAAATGGGCTTGTAAGGGATATATCTATTTTAAAAAAGCTATTTTTAGAAGAAATATGTGCTGCATGAGATCTAGCTTCAGTAACTTCCATTCATCACACCATACCCCCTAACATTTCTCTGGTGTTATAAATCAGTAGAGCATAAAACAAGGTGGCTGTCCAGTAAGAAAGCTCATTTCCCTTTGACCTGCACCAGTATTTCAACTATAGACCTCCGAGGAGCTCTTCTGGTTTGGAGAAGAAATTATGCAGGTGAGCATTATCTGCAAGGAAGAGAAAAAGAGGAGAGCATTGTCTTAGTTATTAAAACATGAGACTAGCTTAGTTTCATCCTGTGCTCTCTGCTGACTCACTTTGACCTTGAACAAGGCCTCTTTATGTTTTCCTGACTGCAAGAAAGGGGTAATAATATTTTCTGCTTCCTGGAAAATTATGTGAGCGTAGCTCAACATTTCTAATGCACTCAGATGGAAGATATAGTGGGGACACAGAATTCTTTTTCCTTGTAGGACAACCAGGAAGAATCATAACCACAATGTCTGTAACACTGCAAGCTTCCATTCAGGATGTGGTATCCCATCCAGGACACTGCCTTTTTTACCTTGTCCCCCTACAATTGCTGCTTTCTTTTTTTTTTTTTTTTCCTTGAAAGATTCAATCAAAACAACTCAGCAACTCCAAGATTGGAACTAGGCAAGAAAAAAATATAAATTTTGTCCTCTTCCAAATATTTTGGTGATTTTGCTTAGAGAGATCCTGGCATTGCTGTCTGGTTTGGGGCAGCATCTACTCATTTGGTGTCAAATCCCTTTTAGCATATATTACATTCAGTCACAAACCCTGGAGAAAAGCAGTTGTCAAATGCTCAGTGGTGCTTAACAATGAAGAACCCTGGAAATGTCACTCTCCTCATGCTTGAGCCTCTAATGAGGTTACCAACTTGATGGTGGGAACTGAAGTTCAGAGCAAACAGTAGCGATGTTTCAGGTGTGAAAGGAGGCCTATATATATATATATATATACCAGGATTTAGGAAACTCTGTGGACATGTGGTCTGCCTGTGTTTTTATATATGAGATGCTACTCTTTTGGACCTGTCAGTGCAACTTTAATTTCTCAGCAGGTTCTGGAACAAGCTGTGAAAAAAATGACATTGTAAACACCTAAATGATCATAAGCTGATAAAAGAAATACCCACCAAGGTTCTTGAACATTGGTCACGTCAAGCCTCTTTAATTTCTGTGTTTGGCTGTTAAGTGGCCTAGTGGGGAAAAAGGGAGATACAACTAATAAGATAAAATCTCAATTCCAGTGATGTTTCTGCTACTCCTCCATGGCACTCCCATAAGGAAACTAATGAAATACAGCACTGAGGTGGTTGTGAGAAGAAAGTTGGGCAGTGGTTGGATGTGCACCCTCAACGAGCGCTCATCTGGTCTTTGCTGTCAAATTTCAACTGAAGTTTAGTGTTGCTCTGTTCAGCATTTCTCGTGGCAGTTTGTAGGACTGGTGAGAGACTGTGGTCATAGTATTAGTGAGTGGGAGAGACATTGGTCAAGGTTGCAAGTACTGTGGACATGGGAATTGGAATTCAACACAGACTTGAAAAATTGCAGAGAATCTGAAATCAAACCAGCTGAAATTCAGCACAGGCAAATGCAAAAGTCTACCTCCCCAGGAAGGAGAAATTCAGTAGGCAAGCACAAACCTGGAATTTACTGTCTGGGCAGCAGCACAGCAAAAGAGGGAGATTTATTTTTCTGACTGGACTCTGCAGTATGATTTAAGGTAGCATTTTTGTCTCCAAGCATCTAAATGTGAAGAGAGTGAAGCACTGGAACAGATAGTCTGCGATGATAATGAAATCTCCCCGTTGGACATTTTTGAAGAACAAGTGAGACAAACATCTTTTGAAGATTTGTAGTTGTCATTCACTAGACAGTCTCTATCCCCTTGGTGGAGGAACACCCCTGGTGTTCGTTCTGTGATCCACACTACGGAGCTCAAGCTTGGTATATGTCAATAACCAGATACTGCTGAGGAAGAGACGAGCTTTGTTCTGACAGTAAAACTACCTTCACGTAGGCAGCAGTAGCAATTGTTCCACTTTCTGAAGTAGAGATGAAGTCCCAGCTGGAGTCCTTTGTCTCAGCTGGAAGCAGTAAGTAGGCACAGTCAAGGGAAAAGCACAGAAAAGCAACAAGCAGGGTAAGAAGTACAGAAAACGTGACTCACAAAACAGAAGCTGAAGGCACTGGATCGACAACAGGAGGCTGAGAATCGGCCCAGCAGCTTGGAAGGGGTTGACACAGATGGGGCAACAACTGTAAATTACTTTGCATGTCCATTTCAGGGAGGGCAAGAAAGTATCAGTTTCACCTTCACCTAAGAGACTTAGGCAGCATATTAGGTAAGTCTTTCTATCTGCAAGTGTGGCAAAGCGTTAGGACATCCTACCCAGGGATATCGGTTTCTTCAAGTGAAGAAGATAAAAGTGTCAGGGATGGTGTCCAGATACTTTTATCCTGCTTCAGTGGAGAATGTTGGACGAGATGATCTCCTGAGACTCCTCCTAGCCTGCCAGATCTGTGAATTTATCTTTGGCAAGCATTTATTTTGGCATGTAGATAAAGTACGGGTAAATGGAGCCAAATGAATGTATCTGGAAAAATCACTAACTCTGATAGAGTGCAAGCCCCTTCTGAAGAAAAGAACTATGTTGCAATTGTCAGGATGATTTATAAACATCATTACTTTTATGTTGCTTTTGCAACTTATACCTCTCCTATTAAGGCCTGAATTAGATTACAAAGGCCAGACCACCATGTAACTTGTAGTGTTTGTATCTTGCTCTTGTTTATGCTTTGATAAGTCTCTTCAATTTTGGAGAACATCTCTTGTGAAGCTCTGCATGGGTCAAAATACACTGTGCTTTCAGATCAGAACATGAATCACATGAGAGTTGCTTGTGGTCTGCCAATATGGTAAAAAGTCTGTTGGAAACTCATTCTATTGACATAGTTAGATACATTTCTGAAAATTTTCATCCTTTAGATTTATTTCCAATTTGCTAAAATCAACTGGTAAGGACTAGGACTGCTGCCAGAATATGCCTTAACACCAAAAGTCTTCTCATCCTCCATCAGCATCTGCTTAACTGAGGCTGTAGAAAAAGTATCTGCTGCTTCCCTACTGTTCAGTGGTGCAAAGAAGCTGCCTTTGCATTTCATATGCTGGGGAAAGATTAAATATTTGACTGTTAGATGGAAGATCATCCGGTGAATGTGAACCCAATAATGACGCTGTTTCATGTGTTTCTACAGAGAAATCCAAGTGCAGCAGATACGTGCTGTGCTCTTTCAAAAGCCAAAGACATTGCCTCCTTTTCTAGTTAGCTATATTACTGTTTAGTTTCTGAGAGGCAAACCTCTCAGGGACTTTTCATTTTACCATTATACCTGCAAAGATCATGTTTCTGGAGGAAAACTGATTTCATGCTGTATTACCAGACCTCACCTTCCCTTTCCTTAGCAGAGACTTTGCTGAGAAACAGCCCTTACTGCTGTGGAGTTGCATTGTTGTTAAAAAAGACATAATGACTCTGGGATACATATTATGGGCGCTTTCAGCTGAGGAGTTAAATAACAAAAGGATGAAGAACATATTAACAAATGCTTTAGCTAGAATGTCCAGCTTTTGTAAGATAAAGAAGGGATCTGAGGGCTAGAAATTCTTCCATTAACTGGCCTTACAGCTACACATTTCAAAGTAGGCATCCAGTAGCTGCTATTTCTCTACATGTACTGGATTAGTTTTTCACCTCTGAAATAGTACACAATGCTTGCATTGACCTAAGAGCAACCCCTCTGAGAGAGGACAAATGGTTCTGCCTCCAGTCTTGTCAGATTATTTTCTGTGCCTCGTGCTTTCCACCTTCAGCATGAGGACTGCTCATCCAACCAAGTTCTGCCAAGCAGGGCTGCATGGAGCAGAGATGGAACATGGCAAGAGAGGTACTTGGACAGGGCAAAGGCAGCAGCAGTGGAGGGTCACCTAGGGAAGCCTTGTGGGGCGGGGACATGCGTACAGACTTCTTTACCCTTGTCATGCCTGCCCCACATTGCTGGGCAAGGCAGTCCTGAGCCCTCATGACCTGGCAAGGTCAAGTACCCACCTCAGCCACCTAAACAGCTCCAGCCCAGGAAGCCCTGGGCCATGTCCTGCTGCCTCCTGCTCCCTCTTGGCACACAGCATGGATTTCCCACCCTGGTGGAAGAGCTGAAGAGGGTGAGGAGGAGGAGTGCAGTGTTCTGGTTGGGTGGGAGAGAAACATCAAGGAACTTTTGTCCTTGGGGAACAAAAATGTAGGCACCCAGTCTCATCCGGGGTTGCCCCGTTGAAGAACCATGGTATGGGGGGGTATTTGCTGTATTACTTGATGCTTGGTTTTATCTGAGATCCTGGGGTCACAATACTGCATTTGTCTATCAGTCAGACTTCAATGTATGGGGGATTTTGGCTTTGATTCAGGAAAACATTTTAACAACAGTCCCATCTTTAGCAGAAAAGCACTTCAAGGGCTACGCTGAATCTGTGATAAACCCTTCTCTTTGATACTGAAAAAGAAAGGCAGATTTCTAAATGTCTTTAACTGCACCAGTTTATGCAGTTAGAACAATGGAAGAAGAAGAAAAAAATGCTCTCAGAAATTAAAAGTGTATGGCACTTACCAGAAACTTTTAGAATACATTTAAATACAGAAAGCTGTGTCATGATCCTTAATCACTCACCACAAATCTGAAATTCCTATCAACTGCTGATGGATGTTTTGCCTTAGTGAAGACTGCAGAACTCTGCCCTCCTAATGGCATGTCTGATCCACAATTATGGTGTCTGTACTCTAGAAACTTCTAACAAATAGCTTCACCAGAGGTTGGGCTTTTTTACCATCTTGGCTTTTTTTCTTAAGCTTCTCCTGCAGTTTTGAAACTTTGGGTCTTCCTACTTCTATATTCAAATCTGATTAGACACGACTATATATAACTGAAGGGTGAGCTCATCCTTCCTTTTGAAAGGCATAAACCAAACCCACTGGCTGGTACATAAAGCCAGAAAAAATCAAATGTATGTCTGTGAGTGTGACTGTGCATTGGAGCAGACTAACACGGGACACGGCAACTTCTCTGTTGGCTGCTTTTTAATCCAGACTAGATGTCTTTTCTGAAAACAGGCTTTAACTGAAAAATGCATTGTTGTAGGGAATCGGAGGACCTTTAGTTGACTCTGTTGTGGAGAAGGTCAGATAAGGTGATAGTAATGGGCTTTTCCAGCTATAAAATTGCCAAGTCCTTTACTGAATGGGCAAGAGAGTGAATTTTAAGTACTCCATGATTTTAAATGGAAACACCCTTGCATAATGCATATTTTGAAAGGCTGAGTGAGCTGGGACTGTTCAGCCTGGAGAAAAGAAGACTAACGGGGGACCTTATTAATGTTTATAAATACCTTAAGTATGGGATGCAGGGGGAAATGGTCAGCCCCTTTTCAGTGGTCTGTGGGGACAGGACAAGGGGCAATGGCTGCAAGTTGGAGCACAGGAAGTTCTGTACCAATATGCGGAACAACTTTTACCCAGCGAGGGTGACAGAGCCCTGGGACAGGCTGCCCAGGGAGGTGGTGGAGTCTCCTTCCCTGGAGATATTCAAGACCTGTCTGCTGCCTCTCTGTGCAATATGAACTAGGGAGCTGCTTTGGCAGGGGGGTTGGACCCGATGATCTCTGGGGTCCCTTCCAACCCTTATGATTCTATGATTCTGTGGCACTGTATTTTCTCTTGCAATACCCAGTGAAATTCTTCCTTCCCAAAGAAAAGTAAGGAAGTACCTCAGTTTTCCACAGGCTCTTTAAAATGACTAATGCACCACTCAAAGGGGTCTTTTTTCTCTTTATTTCTGGCACAGAAATGAGCAGGACTTCTTACGGTATTTTTAGAAAAATCCTGGTTTTGTTAAGCATGCATTATTTTCTGACAGCGGGATTTAGGGATAGGTAGTAATTACTGCATATGCATGTATGTCACTGACATCCTGAAAGGTTACCTGTTGCTCTGAAAGAGATAAGTGGCATAATATCACCCTCATATTTCAGTGAAGAAGTGAACCCTTAAAAGCCCACGGGGGGTGGGGGATGCTCACAGATCCAGATGTAATGCCATTCGAAAGGGCATTGCATGTTTCTACCTATGTCTTCGAAGCGACCTGAGCAGGCATTTAATAGCAGACCTGCTGTTTTGGGGGTGAGCAGACTCTGAGAGGTGTATTGAAGTGTTACACCACTCAAAATGCAAAGTGCCTGGAGGGCCCTGAGAGCTGTGAGAGGTTGGGGGATGAACACACCACCTCTTCACACTCATCCCCACCAGTGTCCCTGGGGCTGTGGTCTGACCAGAATTATAAAAACACCTTTCCCCTTACCCCCTCTTCCCCGTAGGAGTAGCTGCTGCACGGGGGCATTGGCTACCTTTGAGTGGTGCCCTAAATAATCTAGGAAGTAGGAAGGAAAAAGAGGTGATGCCACGTGGACCAGCTACTGCAGCGTTTAAATGTATCACAGGCAACCACGGCCTCCAGATCTTCTTCACAAGGTCTCCCCTCAGCCTGAGGTCCTCATCCATGTTACAGAAGGCAGAAGGGACTGACTCCTGACCTGTGGTTCAAATGCTGTCTGTAGATGCGTTGCCAAGCACATGTACCCACCAGCAATTAGCTTAGTACCCCCATAGCAGGAAATTGTTATTGTAGCACAACCCCCATCAGAGTGCTCAGGTTTATGAGACTGCGGGGTAGGGCAATCACAAAAAGGAGACTGGCTTGTCAAAAATAGGGACAATCAGCTTAACGAAATTTCATAGTTTCATAGTGCAAAGTAGAACGTAGAATAGTTTGGGTTGGAAGGGACCTTTAAAGGTCAGCTAGTCCAAAAACCCTGCAATAAGCAGGAACATTTTCAACTGGAGCAGGTTGCCCAGAGCTCCAGAGGTTTGAATGTTTCCAGGGATGGGGCAATTATTATCTCTCTAGGGAATCAGTTCCAGTGCTTCACCACCCTTATTGTAAAAATTTTCTTCCTAATATCTAATCTAAATCTATGGTCCTTCAGCTGAAGGCCATCACCCCTTGTCCTATCATTCGACACCCTGGTAAACAGTCCCTCTTCAGTCCCCTTTAGGTACTGGAAGGCTGAAATAAGGTCTCCCTGGAGCCTTCTCTTCTCCAGACTGGACCACCCCATCTCTGTCAGCCTGTTTTCCTAGGAGAACAGCTACAGTTCTCTCTGATCATCTTTGTGGCTCTCCTCTGGCCTCACTCCAAGAGGTCCATGTCTTTCTTGTACTGGGGACCTCAGAGCTGGACACAGTACTGCAGGTGGGGTCTCATGAGAGCAAAGTAGAGGGGGAAAATCACCTGCTTCAACCTACTGGCCATATTTTTTATGATGCAGCCCAGGATACAGTTGGCTTTCTGAGCTGCAAGGGCACATTGTCAGGTCATGTCCAGTTTTTCATCCACCAGTACCCCCAAGTCCTTTTCTGCAGGGCTTCTCTCAATCCCTTCACCCTCCATCCAGCCTGTGTTGATAAGAGGGGTTGCCTCAGCCCAGTTGTAGGGCCTTGCACTTGGAGGTAGTAGATGTACTTTTAGGTCTGTTTGGATGTGACATGAGTTTTGAGATGGTAAATTCCCTAAGCTTTTCTTCTTATGCAAATGTCTTTGCACTGGCATCTCAGTCCTTAGCTGCTCTTGTAGACTCTCTGGAAAGTTTTCTGCTCTTGATGTATTAATATATATATATATTAGTTTGGATATTTTTTGTGATCTGTTTTTCAAAGTCCTTCTTTTTTTTGGCCACCTTTATTGTATTTTTACTTTTAATCTGCCAGAATTTACAATCCTTTCTGTTTTCTCCTTTTGGACATGTCTTTTGCTCATTGAACTTCTTTCTAATGCCTTTACTTGCTCTGCCACACAACAAAGCTGGCTACATCTTGCCCTTTCTTCAAGCCTTTCTGCAAAAATGGTGTGTACTGGCACTGTGTTACTGATATGGCATCTCTCAACAGCTTCCATCCAGCCTGCAGGAACTTAATTCTCATATTTGTCCCTTTCAAGTCCTTTTAAGACACTTCCTCATTTTTATATAGTTCCCCTTTCTGAAGCTGAGCATATCTGTAATGGATATTTGGCCTTTAACTACTGTGCACTGCTCAGGTCCAAGTCAAGGGCTGCATCTTCTCTTATGAGGTCCCACATTTTGTTTGTGCATTTGAGCCCAGAAGCGAGGGGCTTCTGGGTTTGTAGGTCTGTTGGTGCAGTTTGAGCCCAGAAGTGAGGGGCTTCTGGGTTTGTAGGTGCAGTTTGAGCCCAGAAGCGGGGCTGTGCGCTCAGCAGTGTGTCAGGTGACAGAGTGGAGGCAAGTGACGTGTTGTCATTGCTGACACACATGTGGCAACACGTGCATCCTCCAGGATCAACACTGTGTGTGCTGAAACTCCAGCTGGCACAGTGAGCTGCACAGCAGGACGTCCAGGGGAGAAAAGGGGTTGGAGTGGTCCTCCTACATAAGCAACATCTTCTATATTATGTGTTAAAAAGGAGAACTCGGGGTTAAGACTGGAGCTGAGGCTTTTATTCTGATAAAGGGATCTACATTTGGCCTACATCTAGTGAATGGTATTGAGCCAATGCCTCAGAAATTGTAGGCAAGATGACTCAGGAGTCTGTTTGTCCTGGCGCGTGTGAGGTCACCGCTTGTGCACTGCAAACAAGGAAACGAGAGAAAGAGGAGCTCGTCTTGTAATCACACTGAAACAGTTTGGACTGGGAAAGCTTCTTTGAGAGGAAAAATTGGTTAAGTGACTGATATTGTCCAGAAAATTGGGCACAATTTGGTTGTTGTACCTTCTTGCAGGTACAAGCACAATTCAGAGGGCAGCAGGAAAGATGCAGGTATAGGTAAGTCAGTTCAGCCTGTTATCGTTCAGCAAAGGCAAAATGAAATAAATTACCTTTGTCATCGTTGTGGTTTAACTGGGCAGGCAGCTAAAGCAACCACACAGCTGGCTGGTTGCTCACCCTCCTCTCCCAGTGGGAAGGGGGAGATAATTGAAAATGGGGGAAGAAAATCAAAGAGAAAACTTGTGGGTTGAGATAAAGGCGGTTTAATAGGACAGAAAAGGAAGACTAATAACAACAGCAATAACAATAGTATTATTGTTAATAACAATAGTAATAATAGATGAAACAACACAATTCAGTTGTGCTAAACAACACAATTTCTCACCACTCAAAGTTGATGCTCAGCAAGACCCTAAGCTGCCCCACCTCCCTGCCAACCCCCCCAGTTATATGCAGAACATGACATCATATAGTACGGACTATCCCTTTGGCCAATTTGGGTCTGCTATCCTGGCTGTGTCCCCTCCCAGCTTCCTCGGTGCCCTCTGCCTTCGCCTTGGCAGAGCAGTCTGAGAAGCTGAGAAGTCCTTGACTGCTTAGCAACAACTAAAACATCAGCCTGTTATCAATGTTATTGTCATCCTATAGCCAAACCACAGCACTATACCAGCTGCTAGGAAGAAAATTAGCTCTATCTCTGCCGAAACCAGGACAGTCATATTTTTACAGCTTCCCTGAAGCCCAGGAGCAGATTACAAAGGGCACAGTTCCTACCAGAAAAAGTGATCTGTTTTGCAAACGTGTCCAATTAATGGCACACCCAAAGCCACTCCTACTTCTGCTTCTTTTATGTAATGATAGAAGAAAGTCTTTAAGATGCAGCTTTACCCGCAGACTAATAGTAAAATAAAACCACCATGTCTGATCTCAATCTTCTTCCTCAAATTTCAGACCCTGAAGGATCAATAGAAAAAGCCCAAAACCATGTTTTTGAGCTTGTCATCATATGTGTGACAAGCTTGTCTGGAAATGTACCTATACAAAACAAGTCTGCTCTTATGCACTGAAGGGACCTTACCCAAAATTCCTGACTGATCCAGAAGAGCTTTAGTGTAGTGATGACTTTGGGTGTATTTGTATAAATGCAGGAAAAAGAGAAAACCACAAACTGAAGACCAGAGCAGTGTTTACTCGGACAGGCTAGCTTTGAGTACAGCCAGTCAGGTGGTGAAATGACACACAAAAAAGTAAATTCAAAGTACAGATACCACTTGCTTAAGTGTCTGCTTCAGCAGAAAATTAGTCCCATTTTCTAGTCTTTTCAAATCTGGGAGAGGGAACTTCAGTATCAGTATTCTTATCCCATCCCTGTGGAGCTGCCACCGCAGGAGGAGCTGTCAGGTGTCCTCTCCGAAGCGGTGAATGCACAAGGATTCTTTTGTTCAGGAAATCTGAAATCTGTATCACAATTTCATAGTTGTGAACGGAATGAAAACCAATTCAAGTCAAGCTGAATATTTCCCTGGACGCTGGGGGCTTTGTATCACTTCTAAGGGCTCTTCAAAGCCTCACAAGTTGCCCCGTGAAACTACGAAAGACTGTGCCACAGCTGTGGCACTGCTGTGATGTGATGCCCAGGGTTCCTTGGCTCCAACTTGGGATAAATAAATTCAGCAAACAAAGAGCAGGTCAAAAGAGAAACAACCTGAACTGCAGCAAACTCGCGTTTGTTGTGGCAGTCGGGAGGAGGAGACAATTGCTGCCGTTTAACTGACTCTGAGGCATTGTTTCTCTTCTTCCTCGACTGAAGAAAGAAGCTGTGCAGATGACAAGGCCCAGGCAGGTTCAGCAGGCAGAGGGAGCAAGCACGGCCATACAGAGCGCTTCCTGCACCATCCTGCAAGGCCAGTACAAAGTTTCTTTTACCTTCCTGGCAATGGTCTCCCGACTTCAGTGGAGTCTTTCATTGGGCAGCAGTGAACATGCTTCTTCATTAGGAACCATATTGTTAAGGAATTTTTCACCAGAAACGAAGCCACATTGTTAATGAAGCACCGGATGAAGCAGCTTGGGAAGGCTCAGGGCTTGGGGAGGTGCTGAGGGGAAATGATCCATTTATGGATGCTTGTTCAGGAAATAGCAACAACTCCTGTGACAGCTTGATGCTGACTTTGTAAACAAGGAATGAAAAGGAATTTATAAACGATAAGCAGAGAAAGTGTTTAAAAACCTGGGTGGGGGTTTACCTCCATGGCTAGTCTTAGTCAAGGATTCCAAGAAGCAAAAGCACGAGGTCAAGTAGCAGTTTGACCCCACTTTATCTCCCAGACAGTGACAAACAGTGGGCTGGAAGGAAAATCACTTCAGACACATGCTGACTGTTCCACAGTGAATCTGGAATTTTACATTTAATTGGTTTGGAAGCATGTGGAATGAAGATGGTGCAGAGGCTAATAATGTATGCTTCTGTGACTTTCACATAACACAGCGATAACAAATAGGTAATAAAAGTGTCACAGACATTGACAAAATACTGACTCTCCTCTTCCTTTGTTGTGCTTTTGTCCCTAAATATAACTCAATATTGTGACCATGATCTTTGCTTAATGGTGACCTTCAAGCTTCAAAACAAACTGGACTTGTGGCTATATATACACACACACATACAGGCACTCTTCTTTCAGGCAGAGAAGACCTAGCAGAGGTAACAATCCATTTTCCCCACTGCCCTTCTGAGTCAGAAACAATAAGAATAAAATATCAAACGTTTTGGCTTTACTGAGACATTTCTGGGAAGTGTCAGAAATACTGTTTTCCTAGCTGCTCCCTGAAAGAGCCAGGGAATCACATCTTTAGCACAGGCATCTTCACTCCCAAATTTTTCCCTGCATGTTTGCCTTCTGTTTGTTCTCAGCTATTGCCTTTTTATTCCAGTGGAAACCATAGTGGATACCCTGAATGAAGGAGCCCTTTCTCTTCTTGCATTGCCTAGCTAGTTAACCAGTGGCAGAGGTGGAATTATTAGAATGTAGAACTTTTGGATGCTCAAAGTACCCTATCACTCTCTGGTCTTTTTAATTTTCTTTCCTGGCCCTCCCTTTGTCCCTCTGAGTCTCCTTCCCTGGTATGGTTTAAACCATTTCAAATACAAATCAATAAACAGTGTTATGGAGAAAAAAAAAAAAAAGTATATCTTTAGTGCTTGGACTATAAATAATACTGAAGAGAGGTTTTATTTCAAAGATTTGAAACATAACAAAACTAAGGCAAAACCCCAATTTTTGAGGAGGGAAAAATAACCAGAGTTTGCCATTGGGGTGGCTCTCCTCCCTCCCACAGGAAAGAGAGAAGCCTGCAATGACATTGCCAAGATTTTTTATTTTAATATGATTTTGTACCAGCAAAAGAACTAGCATGATTAACCTCTGAAAAGGAAGTTTAAAGATTTGTTAAGGAGCCTTTTCTTTGAGGCAAACAGTGGTCATCAGTGTAGGTACATTATGAAAGGTCCTGGCAAGAGGTCCATGGGGAGGGTTGATGGTTCCTCAGTCAGGTCTCGCTTGAGGCTGGGATTTAACCCTGGAGGAAAGCAGAGAAGTGTGAAAGACGCCTTCTGCATTGTGCTGCAAGTGCTTCTCAGCTCTGATCTGGGAGCTCTTCCTCTGGCCAGGACAAGGTAAAGGTTGGAGCCAGTTCTGGCAGTACTCAGAGCAGAGATTTTGGGAGCCTGAAAGCATTCCCTAAAAGCAGCTGCTGTTCTGAAGGATGAAGCACTCTGAGCCACGCAAGTGAGCGAGTCAGGAGAGGACAGAAACAGGAGACTCCACATAGGAGTCTCCTTGCAGAGACTTTCCTCCTCTGGCAGAAATCAAGACCAGTGATAGCAGCATTTTCAGGTATCGCTCTGAAACCCCCCAGACAACTTGGTGTCTCAGCTGGAACCCGGAGGTGACTGGTGGGCATATCCATTCTGTATTTTCTTTCCAGAAGGCTTAATGAAGTCCAGATGGATTTGGGGAAGCCCCAAGGATTTTCTCCAGGGTAGCAACTTCTTGGAGCATCAAAATGCTTACAAACACCTGGAGCTTCTGGCGGTTGTATCACTATCTCACCTTTTTTGTAAAGCTGGCAATAGAAAAGGACTCTCTTTTGTGCTGTGTGTCTCCCATGCCCTGTGCTTTTAAGCCACTCATACTGAAAACTTCTCTTTCCTTTCTGTGCTTTTATCCTGTATGTTGCAGTGACTGGGGTTTACCTCTGGCTTCAACAAGCGCAGATATAGGTCTTATCTGAATGGCAAATCACACTTCTCTCTGTGAAGTAGCTTTTGTACTGCTTCTCCTTCCCCCTGAGCCCACAAATGACTGCACTGGTTTTCTCAGGGCTCTGTGGAGGGACAGAGGCAGCAACCTCCTTTGAGTCTGAGACCTCAAAGTCAGCACTTGGTTTGACTCCTTTCACAGTCATGTTAAAGCTTAGTGTTTTATTCAGAGGTCTCTCAACAGTCACTCGCATTCAGAGACTCGAGGTATTCTGAATGGTGAATGCTGCAGAGCCAGGAAAACTCAGAGAGATGGACAGGGAGAAAGGTATCTTGAAGTAAAACTTGCTAGGCTGAAGGCAGTAAGCTTAGTTTCAGGAGTGAAGAACCACACCTGGCAGCTCAGCAGGAATCACAGAATCACAGAATTGTAGGGGTTATAAGGGACCTCCAGAGATCACCAAGTCCAACCCCCCTGCCAAAGCAGGTTCCCTAGAACAGGTCGCACAGAGAGGCGTCCAGATGGGTCTTGAGTATCTCCAGAGAAGGAGACTCCACAACCCCCCTGGGCAGCCTGTCCCAGGGCTCTGTCACCCTCACCGTGAACAAGTTCTTCCCCATATTGGTGCGGAACTTCCCGTGCTCCAAAAAGCTGCATCTTTCCTTAGGACTGCTATTGCCTGGTCTGTCCTTGCAGCCCAGCATATGAGCCAGTGATACTAAGAGGGGATGATTTCTATAATCATAGTGCCTGGGTTTTTTTGTAGTGCCTGGTTTAGCTTTGAAAACAACCTCAAGTGCTACTACAGGCTTAATAATTTTGTTGCCTGCAGGGTCAGCCAAATGGGAGTTTTCCATGTAAGGAAACCATCTTGAGAAGCCGTCTTTCTCCACTCCAGTCTTCATCCAAGGCCTAGAGTTAAAGAGTTATTTGAAGTCCTGCCATAAGCACATGCAAGTACCAGGCAGTGTTATCTTCAAATGGCCCCTATCTTGATCGTCAGCCAGATTTTCAAGCTGCTCCCTGGAGACACAGCACAACTGACTGTAAGCAGTAGCTGTTCCCTCGTATCAGCTCTACAGTACATTTCAATAGGGGTTGTAGGGCCATGGTTCAGAGAGGTTCATAAGTCAAGAGGAAGTTGTAAGTAAATATATGAAGATGCAGTCAGGCTGCTTGAAGTGCAAAGTTCACTCTAGCTGGGCTTTAGGATCCTCTCTGTACAGACACAACAGCGGTTCAAGTTCAGATGAGTATTTGGGGGAGGTTCTTAACAAGCTCTAAAAGCCACAGACAAGTGGGACTATTCAGATCCAACAATCTGATTTGACCACATTTCTTGCTCTGATAATACATCATTATTTTTGTAAATACAAAACTTTGTGGCCACTGCACTCCAGCGTCATTCTTTCTTTTAGAACAATTTCCCAGACAAAGCAATGTAGGTAGAACAAGAACTGATAAGAAACCTCAAAGTAAATACCGGATTTTGCTCATTTTTCCCACCAAACTACGTAGCTGATATAATAATGTCAGTTTTTAAAGGTTTGTGTCTGTGTGACTCCTCATTCTCCAGGCACAATAATACTTCACAAAAGCATTTTGGTGTGTTTTTCTCCACATGATTCAAGGCACGAAGTGCTAGAAACCTCACGGGGCTGTTCTCTGGGAGCTCTTTCCCACTCTGGAGCAGACATGCAAACGTTTGTGTGATTCTGCAGAATGTATACTTCAGGGATCTGAGATCCCTGATGGAGGAAGTGAGTAACTTGGTTTGAGTTCAGTAGCAGTTACTCATATCCTGTGAGGAGACAAGTGGGAAGGAGGGGGGGGAAAACCACAAGAAGAGGAGGATCCAAGAAAAGAGATGGGGGGGTGAAGGAGATGAAATGACAATCAGCAAAGGCTCAGTGACAAGTGGTGCTCACTTATTCTGTCCTTTGTCATAATTGTGAGAACACAATGGATACAACACCTAGATGATCCCTGATTGTTATAATTTCCTTGGGTATCTTATAACATTTGATTCTTTCTGTAGCACACAGAATAACATGAAAATGCTTAATACAATTTTGTGTTTGTAGACAAACATTATATGGGGGGTGGGGAGATCTGTACACATACTTATATGCACAGAGCTAGAGGAGGGGATTTGGAATTTTAGGGATAAAAGTGAAAAACATGCTTAGAAGTTAACTCCTTACTTCCTGCATTACTTCAGGTTTCAATCCTGACTTGCCTACTGCTTTATGGATCAAATCCAGAAATAACTGTGTGTAATACCTGACAAGAAAAGCCTTTACTGTGTACAGAAATGTGTCACTCGAGGAGGCAGAGAGCACATTCAGGCTTGCTGGTTCCAGATTCCAGGTGCAGAAACACTGGATTATGGAAACAGCCAACAGCCTTAGGCCACTGGTGACAGCAGCACTGATGCTTCCTTCGAGGAGGGGCAGGAACCACCTCCTTTTCTACAGCTCGCTCTGCCCCCCAGCAGAGGAGTTTCTCCAGCAGAGCAGTGAAGGGGTTCAGTCAATGCCAAAGGAAAGCTGGGTGCATTAAAGGCAGGTTTGGATCCAGTCTTCCCTGGAATGCTGGGCTCTGATGTTTTGGTTCAAGCTTGTGTCACCACTAAGTGCTTTACTGCAAAGCGTGCACGGGCCAATAAACCGAGCTGGCTGCAACAGCTCCAGCTGACACCAGCATTCTCTGAAGAACTTTGTCTATAGCTTGGATTCAATTGATTTAGCCCTTTGCTTGGGTCATTAATTTCTTCAGTAAAGTCTGGGGGCAGACAGGGAACATGATGAGAAGGCTGATCCATTGCTTCCCAGCAGAGGCAGTTCAGAACACACGTAACTTGGGAGCAAATGGTATTGCACTAACACATCAGGTTGTGCCCGTACGTAAGTGCTGAATCGGGGCCATAAGGAAGGCTACATCTCATGTACTGGACTCCAAATGCTTCCCAAAAGGTTTTGGAAACCTCCAACATCAACTGAGATTCTGTGCTTAAGAAATTAGTTCAAAATAGTTTAAGGCAGGCTCAGCTTTATGTCAGGAAGCAGCCAAAGGTAGTGTGTGAAGTTCAGCAGACTGCTTGCCTGCCGTTAGAGGAGAGCGGCCACGCCACCTGGAAAATACTGGGCCTGACATCACCAGGGGGGCAGAGCTGCTCAAGCATATTTTAGAGCAGTTTTAAATCACTGTCACCCCATAACCCACTGTGCACACAGCATCCATCCCGACTGGAAGGGAACTACAAGCTTACAGAAACCTTTACCTTCACAATCATTTTCTTACTCTTTTTTTTTCTTTCCCCAAATCCCTTTGGCAAAGAATCTCCTTCCCCAAACCTTGACAGTAGGCACAATAGAGAGAGTGGCTAATGTGCTTCTGATCTCCTCTGGAAGCTCCTGATTACAGACTCTCTCTCTCTTCAGACAGCAGCTCAGATGTTTCTGGAGAAAGCACTGTTTACATGGGAGCACGAAGGGGTTTTGAGCAGCAGAGCCAGCTGCGAAGCTGATGGGTTTTTGGAAGACATCTGTGCCAGGTCCTTGAGGGACCAGAGAACCTCTGAGGGAGCACAGGGAGGTGACAGGGGTGAGGGTGCCTCTGGAGACCGGCAACCGCAGACAGCACCTGGCAGACACCCACAGACTGATAAGAATTCATTGAAGCCAGGCAAAAAAAGGGACTTAAAGAAAAGCTTTGCAGAGAGAACTTAGAAAAAGCCATGAGGCAGTTTGAGGGAGAGCATTCATGAGCATCTCTGCTGAGAGATCAAAGTGGTGAATCCAGCTGCCTTTACTAAAACTTGGTTTAAAGTAAGAAGTGATGATGGGTCAAGGAGACAAGATGCAGAAAGGGTAGGTCAACAAGCAATTGTGTGATGTCTGCAGTATTTTATGATGTTTGTAATCTATCAAAGAGTTCCTCTTCTCCCTCTATCTCCCATCTTCTGACATTCAGAATAATTTTACTCTAATTACACACCACAGTTTAGAATAATCATTTTCTTTTTCAGAGTGGTTGGAGACCATTTAGAAATATTTGAGCCTGTATTTCTCATGAGTCTGTAAATAACCTTAACCCATCAGTGTACAGCCCCAGGAGCTGAGGGACAGGCACACATTTCACAGACCAGAAGTAGAGGGTACCAGATTCTCCTTTGTATAGACTCCCACCCTAGTTCTTAGGCAGCATACGATCAGTCTTAGGTGGAGGGAAGTTTTTAAAGGATGGTATGGTGACCTTAGTACTCAATATCAGAGCACTGCACACAATGTTCACCTTTTATTTTCTAGTAACCGCCCTTTGTTCGTTTATTTTAATTAGCTACCAAGTCTAGCTAGCTTTTTCTAGTGGCTTCCTGCTTAAACTCTGCTACATGAGTATTTAGGTCAAGTCAGCCTACCATTAAGAGAGACAAGAAGAATTCTATCTATCTGAATGGCTGTGGCTGTGGAGCGAATCTGAGAACTCCCTGAAGTCTTTCAAATGTGATTATTCATCTCCCAGCTCACCACCTGAAGCTATTTTTAACACTGATATGCCAAAGTATCTACAAGCCTATGTGATAAGTAAACATAGCAGACTCAGGAATGATGTAAATCCACAAAACCCCTGTACTGCTCCCTCTCCAAAAAGACATTAATGAAAACATTGTGATTAGGGAGAAATGTCTGGTCAGCTTAACCATTAACACAGACTGAACTATTCAACTTCTTAATAAAGGCAAACTTGAGGGCAGTTGTTGTGGGATGACATTTTCCTTGGGTGACATCATTCTACAATAATTTCTTGAAAACACCGTGATGAAACATGCAACAAGACAAGTATTTTGGCCTTTCCAGACACCTGTGAGTCAGCCTAGACTGCTTTTTCTTCCTCCAAATAGAGACAGTTACAGAGCTTGTTTTCTGAAAGCTGCAGCAGTGACAGAGGCACTGATAGAACAAGTAATTAAAGCATGTTGTTGACATATTCTGGTTCTCTTAACCTTTCAATCAGCCAGGTGCTTCCCCCCCTCACCCAGACTATTCCCATTTCATAATGTTTATTTATTGTATCACAGAATCACAGAATTGTAGGGGTTGGAAGGGGCCTCAAGAGATCATCAAGCCCAACCCCCCTGCCAAAGCAGGTTCGCTAGGACAGGTCGCACAGGGAGGCATCCAGACGGGAATTGAATATCTCCAGAGAAGGAGACTCCACAGTCCCCTGGGCAGCCTGTCCCAGGGCTCTGTCACCCTCACTGTGAACAAATTCTTCCCCATATTGGTGTAGAACTTCCTATACTCTAACTTGCAGCCATTGCCCCTTATCCTGTCCCCACAGACCACTGAAAAGAGGCTGGCCATTTCCCTTTGTCTCCCACACTTCAGATATTTATAAACATTGATCAGATCCCCTCTCAGTCTTCTTTTCTCAAGGCTGAACAGCCCCACTTCATTCAGCCTTTCCTCATAGGGGAGATGCTCCAGGTTCTTAATCATCCCTGTAGCCCTCCACTGGACTCTCTCCAGGTCATCCCTGTCTTTTCTATACCAGGGACCCCAGAACTGGACATAGTAAGTATATCTCAATCATTTGCAATATCAAGGCATGCAAGTTTTAAAAACCTAATTCAGTTGTTTCCCTGGTTTTGGAGTATGATTGTGGTGTCTGCGAGCTGGCTGGGCAGGGAGAGGGGAGGAAAAATCAGGACCAGACAGGAAACTTTAAAAATAGAGGTCTCATACTTTTTTAGTCTCATGTCCAACGCACGCTGCAGTTTTGGTCAGTCTTTTGCATCTGTCCCCAGTGGCAAAGGGACACACTTGCCTCATTAACCTCCTGTTGAATCACTGTAGGCCCTAGTCCTTCCCTGCTCCTTTTATCCTGCTGGGCTGCAGGAACAGCTGGCGTGTGGTGGAGGCTCAGACCCTGCCTGTGCTGGGAAGCTCAACTGATTTGTCGCTTGATTGACGGGTGCCACCCCTCACAGCGACAGACGCGTTTGCCAACCTCTCCGGTAACAAAGGCCAGTCTTGTCCAAGGCTGATGTCGTTTCATCTCGTGGCCCCCATGCCATGAGGAGGTAACGTGGTTCATTGGGTAGAGCTACTTCAGGTCTCTGTAATGAAGGACACAAGGGAAATCCCTTCCTAGTGCCCCGAGGCAAAGCACCGGGCTGGAGTCTGCCCCTCCAGATGGAGTACCCGTGGCAGAGTGACCACACACCCCCTTCTCTGTGGATAACAAGTGCAGTTTGGTTTAAGACCTGCTTCTAGCAATTACTTCAGAAACTGAATCAGCTTACAAACTACCGGACAAAGGTAATACCAAGAAGGTATACCCTTTCTCATCAGGTCAACAGCATACTCCTGGCCAATACAGTCAAACAGGACCTGTGGTATTTATTCCATTGTTGATTATCCAGTTACTTAATATTTAATTACATTTATTTTGACTCGGCCAGAGAATCATCAGATCGAGTTGAGAGGACAGCCTCTTGTAGGAAAGCTTCATTTCAGAGAAAAAGCAGAGGTCTGGTTGCAGCTGTACTTGGCTGTTTCACCTCAGGCATAGAAAATAACTGTCCCTTTAGTCCAGTTCGGAATGAACAGGTCTCCTGTTGCAAAGTCTCCTGTCACAGATATTTCACTTGTCGGGACATACAATTCAACTAAGCAGATATTTCACTGGTTGGGACACATAGTTCAACCAAGTGGGTTATTCAAGGGCTTGATTATCAACAAGGGATATTACATCCCCATTTTCTAGCTGCAATACTCTTTTTCTGTCCTTTCAATCCCACACAGCAATCCTTTCCCCATACATCCTAAGTCCTTATCTAGCCCCAGAGTTTACTATGGATTACATTCGATCCGTTTTGACTGAGGGGGTTTGAGGTTTGAGCTTTGGCTACTTACCTTCCAGCACAGAGCCCTAGCTTTAGGATTACAGACTGTTCTGGAGCGGTGAATCTTGGCATCCCTTTTTCCAACGGAGCACTTTACTCTGTGTATTCATTTGTGCAAGGTCTGGAATCTGCATCTTTCCTCCTCCCCTTGGATATATTGACTCATATTAGAGCGTGAACCACATCTACGTGTTCTCAATCTGTCTTTCTAGATTAATGACAATTTGAGTGATTCCAGGCAAGGTGAAACATCTTTGAGAGAACAGCCTGGCACGGGACCCCAAGGATGTTCTGCAGAGTGGTGTGTAGCACCCCCCTGGCAAAGCGTAAGCAAAAGTGACCACAAGCAGTTTAAGCACAGTCTCTACTACAGACTCTTTTACTTCAACATGCTATTCCTCTAGACTAAAAGACTGACCTGAAGATGTGCTCTCAAAGGACCGACCTGCAGATTTTGAAAGAAAGGAATGTGGCTCCTGGGAACAGTCCAGGGTGGTCATGACCAAGAAGAGTGCCTTCTTGCAACCCATTTTTTGATGCATTTCTCCCCTCAGCATTGGCTTACAGAGGGTTAACATACCAGAACAATGCACTTCTGGCAAGCCTAACAGCTGGCTCTATTGTGTCTGGTATAGGAGTTCCTGAGTACGTCAGGATTATGAATCATAAGTAAAAGAGAGAATCAAAAAGTTCTGCAGTGCAGTGTCTCCTTGCAAGCACTCCAGTGCAGTCCTGCACTCCCATTTCTGGGAAAAGGCATTCCCTTTACCTCAGTGGGGTATGGTAATAAATCTCTGTGACAGACTGTTAGCTAACACCAAAGAGGTCAGGCTTTGTGCGTAGGTTAGGTCAGAAATACCGTAACAAGGACTAAACATAGGATGAAAGGGGCTGCCAGGGTGAGTAAGACCAACTGCACCACCACCACCACATGGTTCAGAAGCATCTGGTCACACAGCCCCAAACAGTGAAGCCACAGAACAGCATCTCACACCACAAGGCTACAACATGGAAGACCAAAAGCCAGAAATTAGTAACTGGGGTACCGCAGGAAGCACGCACAGGTGATCAAGGGCACTGTTACGGTACCCATCCCCTGCAGTAGTAAGAAACCTGTTAGATTAAGTGCCTGGATAATCCTAAAAAATTAATCCAGTTCCACGCCATAAAGAGGTAAGGAACAATTTTAACAATCCCTGCCACTAAGAGGCAGGTTAGATCTTCCCAAACTTCAATTTCAGGATCGGTCTAACCCCGAACCTGTGGTTCAGACAGAGCGGTGCAGCACCAGGGAGAGCTTTCAAAGGGAGCCGCGCTGTTTGTGTACCCCACCCAGCTCTAGCTGCCTCCACGCCTGGCTCGAAGAAACCACCGCTCTTTGAAAGGCCATAAACCATAACACGACTTGCTCTGAGGACAGAGGGGCCTTGAAGACCTGCAGTTAACTGCTGAAGTTGGGCTGCCACACCTCAGCACCAGATGTTATCGACGGAAACAAACCACAGGTTCCCTTTACATGGTGAACTACAACCTGTTTACACTTTTAACTTCATTATTTGAGAAGCTCTGTTACTGCAGCTTTATTCTAGCAGCAATCAAGCATAAAGAGACACGCAGAGAACAAGCATAATCTTCCTTACTTACTACCACTTAATGACCCTAAATGATCAGATTTGTTTCTGATGCTGCTCCACACGATTCTTCCTGATGCGGTTTCCCAGGAATTCATGTTTTTCTTACATTTTAGCTTACAGATTTACAGTTTCTTCCAAAGCCCATCAAAGTCAGGACTTCAGATGAGGTCAGTATCCACCACTATACAACAGACAACTAAATATGACCTAGTCACAAGTAACAAGTATCACGGCTGCAGAACACTGGCATGTACAGATACCTAGTAATTTTTTTACACCATAAATACAAGCTGATGTTACAACTTTTGTGTAAAGAAAATTGATCCCCTACTCCTCAGCCACACCCAAGATTAAAACAACACCTTTTAACATGCCTCACCACCCTAACTCCTTCTCCTGTTAGAGAGGCTGGCAGGGATTAATTACTTTCAATTGGTCAATTAAGGACCAGGTGCAAGGAACCCCACAGGTGAATGTGGCTGTATATACTCACTCACCTGCAGCTGCTGCAAAATACCTGTAGAGGAAACAAGACAGGGAAGCAAACACCATTGTTCTTGGCTGAGAAATACTTACTGCCAAAAGTGGAATTATACTTTGCACGCTTCAGCACACCAAAACAAGTCAGAGCAGCTCATTGTGCTCCATTAGAGGATTTTGCTCCCTCCAAACACAGCAAGGGCCTCCTCCACAGCTTGCTGGAGTCACAGGAAGGGTTCTCCTTCTTGTTGGTCAGCATAAGCAAAGGCAGGTCCCACTCTGTGCTCCTTGTACTTCTATCTGACATGCTGAAAGTCTCAGGACGTCTGTAGTGCCTGGGTACTTCAGCTCCCCTTTGCTAACAGTGACTACTAAAGAAGTGCAGTGTGGGAATCACTTGGATGCCTAAGGCAAGCTGGAACACATCACCCAGAACAGCTGTAGGCACCTTGTCATAGCTGGATCCCACAGTGCAAATTGAAGCCACGTAATTTTAACCACTTGCATAATTTTACATTCAAGCTTGGTGACATTTGGAGAAGGAGGACCCCATGGTGCATCCTTTAGGAATTCAGTGTAGGTGTAACTCGTCTTCTACGTTCATGAGGCTAAAGGCACATCCATGTGGCAGCCCTAACCCTGACTGTGATGCTGTAGGGAAAGCCCTGGAGTGGGAGCCCTATGAGAGGGGAGGAGGTACCTCAGCAGGAGGTTCGATGATAGATGGGTCTTATATATGCTTGCTCACTGCCCTTGAGGTCATCTAAAACGTGGGTTGGGTTGTTTTTTTCCTCTTCTTCACTGCAGCATTTCCCTTCCTCATTTTCTATCGTGCCTCTCCCTTTGGAAGTGGCACAGTAAGTGTACTGAGGCACACGCCCCGCTTCATGGTGCCCAGGACAGTTAGAATGCTTCCTTAGCTGTGCACACACGTACCTGGGCCCGCTGAAATAAAGGGCCCACTTCCTCTCCATCCAACACCACTTGACAACAGCCAGGCAATTCCACTGGCTTCTGCTGCAGTGGAAGCTGGGTAAGTTATTAGGCCCTCCTTGCATCTGGCACACAAGAGTAAGCTTTCTGACAGCAGCTTATCCCAACTTCGCAAACACCACAGAGGGAAAACCTCCCTTGCCAAAGCTGTCAGTCCCAGGCTGATTAAACACAGAGCGCCCAGCATCACACACAGAGAGGTTCTATCCAACTGCAGAATCAGAAAACTGCCCAGTTTTCTAAATTAATACTTTTGTTGAGTGTTTGTTGATGTGAGCATTCCGGATAAAACAGTGGGCCAACTGTTCCCAGAACCCATCCTTTTTCTGATACCTCTGGAAAAGAAGCAGAGAGGGGAACTGTATTTATTTTCTGTCAGGAAGGCTGAAAGGGACAAATGCACACTTTCTTAGCGTGCGTACAACTGCGCAGCCTGAGCGTCCTGACATTTCTCCTTCAACATCCCTCTTCTTCAGCACTGAAATACAATCTCCCTTCCCATGTTCTTCCCAACTGAAGGCACCAAGCAAGCAGACTGATACTTCTTCCTATTTGGCACTCAGCAGACACCCCGAGAGGGCCCCCACCTTCATAGTCTTAGTAGGGTCTCGGTGCAAAAATCCCTGTTCTTTTGAGCTCTCAATTTCAAGGCATCATCCTTTCTATGAACACATCTTCTCTCCCTCAGACCGTGACTCGGGAAAATGATTCCGATTTTTCTCCAGCCCTTGTGGAAAGTTAATGCATAGTCAATTGCTCTCCCACACAGCCATAGAATGAAGCACGTTGTTTCCTGAAAGAGGGATTCTATTTCAATCACCCCTTTTTAAGTGGGCAGGGTGGAGAAAGGATGGTTTGCGGCCAAATTGCACAGTCCCTACTCAGCTACAAATTGCCGCTTCACCAAATTAATTCATTTAGGCCTCCAGTGAAGTGTGTAAGGCTAAAGAGGCTAGATCCAGGACCCTGGAAATATTCATAGTAAGTAAATAGCAAGTTAAAATAGCCAGGGTAAGCTCTGCTGTTATGCTGTGCTACCTTAGTGTTAGTATAAACAGAAATTCAGAAGGAACATGGTGATGCTCCAAATGGTTATAAAATAGATTGCACGTCTGTGCTCAGAGCAAGAGACGAATGTGCTTGGCTACTTGGCTATGCTGGTTGACTACAGCAGCACCAAGAATATAAAGTTCCTGGTCTGTTTGTTTAGCTACCACAGACAAGAAAGGTTTTCTACAGGGCTTTCCAAGAAACAATAACAAACATAAAACCTGCACATAAGTGTACACAACAACATCCAAGAATTGTGAAGCTGCACTCCTACAAAGCATGTTACACAAACTACCTTGAGAACAGAAAAAACTGCCTGTAGATCGTTTCAACGTGGCAAGCATGTAAACCAGAGTGGCTGACATACCTAAGTGTGAAAAAAAACACATTTGCAAACTGTTTTCCGTTCCCTTTGTGGCTAGAACAAAGCAAACAGGTGAGAGGTAAGAAGGTCATGTTAGTCAATCAACAATTTGTTCTCATGTCAATAAGAATCATTCAGGCTTTCTTCCACCCATGTGAAAGAAAAAGCTAGAATAAAACTTTTGCTCTCGCCTCAGGTTTGGTGCCTGAAAATAGGGCTTTCATTATTTCTTATGTAAGGCTACATAAGAAGCTATAAAAACCACAAATAAAACTTCATTCTTCAGAGGAGTCTGCCTTTGTTGAACAGTGAGTCAGCATCATCTGACAGATCAATTTTCTCTGAGTGTAGGATGGGGATTTTGTGTATCACGCTCTCCAAGGGCACCTGTTGGAAACTTGGGTCACTACAGCGTGGAATTTCACACCACACCTAAGGTCACCCCAGTGCCCCCCTGTGCACAGACCTACATCACAAAATCTCATCAATAAGAATGAGGCCGATACCAGATACCTCAAGTTTTCTGACCTCCAGATCTGCCTTTCTAAAAAGGGGACAAGAAGTCCTTGGCTTTCTTGGTTCTTTCTGAAACTGTTGATGTGTCTAGCTAACGTCCACACGACCACTCAGGTCAGAAGGGACTTCAGAAGATGCTGAGTCCAACCCCACACTCAGAGGAGGGTCATCTGTGAGGTCAGCTGAGGATGCTCATGGCTTTATCCACACAGAACTTGAAGAGCTTCCCAGGATCTCCAGCTTCCCTGAGGACCACGTTCCAGAACTTAACTGGCTTAACGGTGAAAGAGCTTTCCTTTGTGACCACTTTGAACCTCCATTGTTTCAATTTACGTTCTCTGCCATTCTTCTGCCATGCACCACTGCAAAGAGCCTGGTCCTGTCTTCTTCATCACCTCCCCGTAGCTATGGGCAGATTTCTGTGAGGTGCCCCCAAAGCCATCTCTTCTCCCAGCTGAGCTCCCCCAGCCTCTCCTCACAGTGCTCCAGCCCACATCACTCTGGTGGCCTTTTGCTGAGCTTGTAGTTTCTTAACAGCTTTTTGCTGTTGGGGGCCCAAAACCAGTCAGTGTGTTCCAGATGCAGTCTAACAAGTGCTGAGCAGGGGGGAAGCAATCGCTTTCCTCGATCTACTGGCTGCGCTCCCGCTAACGCAGCCCAGGATGCTGCCGGCCTTTTTCACTGCCAGGGCCAGCTGCTGGCTCACGTTCAGCTTGCTGCCTGCCAAGACCCCTAGGTCCATCTGAGCAGAGCTGCTCCCCAGACTTCAGCCTGCATTGCTGCAAACTCCCTTCCTCCCCAAAAAATCTCCCTACATCAATCCCCCAGGGGTGGCCAGGACATGCCCACACGCAGCAGAAGCTCCCAGACCAAAGATTACCTGCAGTAGCAAGCCAGGATCAGCTTCATAAAGGCAGGAAGCTAAACTGTCCTTACTGCACTTTTCCCCCCAGTGTCCTTAGACTGGAGTGTACTAACTCCTCTGTGCTCTTGCATTTGGAAAGGAGAGCAGCTGCTGCGAGGTGTTCCCTTCCTCCCAGCACGGCTGTTTATAGTAAAGAACACCAGGCTTTGATCAGCCGCTTCTATTTACTAAATTGATCCCAACATCTCTGCCAGTGGGCTGTATGGATTCCCAGCATGAAACGCTCCTGCTCATTTGAAGTGGGTGAGATTGTTTTTCGATGGAATTTTCTGTTCTGCTCCGCACCATCATTCTTCAAAGGACAGTTTGCTCACTGGGCAGCACTCCTTGTCCAACAGCACATGCAGAACCATTTTATGTCTTGCTCAATACTTTTGTTTTCGTCCCATGCTGCTTTACCTCCATTTATCCTCCCCACTAAAGCTTCCCTTTGCAGCTCTCTCGCATGTAACCCGATATGTTTGTTTGCAGCTGTTTCATAGGGGGTTTTTTTTCTCCCCCCACCCTCCCTCTCTTCAGCATTAAATCCATGGAGGCAGTTAAGACTTCTTGGGGAGGATAACAATACTTTTTTCCAAAGGTATTTGCCTCCCTCTCCCTTTTTGTAGCTGAAAGTTAGGGTGCTAAGGGGTACACACGCAGTAATCCTGCATGCCCCACAATTCTTGCACGAGTACCACCCCCTAAGGGCAGCACTACCACTATTACAAGCTCTCCTTTAAACCCCAGCACAAGGGGCTGGACAAACCAACACATCTGTGACAGAGGGGAAAGGAATCCACATCTCAAGCCCAAATCTAACACTTTGCCCATCAGGCAGCCATAGCAAATCTGTTTCTCACCTTTCTACACATCAAAGCTCAACAAAAGATATACAACCACACCCACTGAGCTGATGCCAGTAAAAGAGCAGGTGAAGATTTACAACAGCTAGTCCAGCAACACAACATAAGAAGATTCATGGGGTTACACATCTTGCAACAATACTCACTCGAGCTTTACTTTATTTCTCAGGGAAAAAAAGGGCAACTTTAGGTCTCCTGTGTTACTGGGTTGCTTTTAAACTGTATCAAAACCCTACATCTCTAGTAGCTTGGTGACACTGACTGAACTACACACAGGTGAAGTACTGAAAAACCACACATACTTAATAGGGAGCTTATACCTCTGACCAAGGGTCACTGCTGAGTGTGATTAACTGTTTGATACCAACGCACAGTTGAATGTTAAAGTGGGACAGTATATTCAAATAAACAACAGCTAAAAGAAAATGCTCCTAGTTAGGCAGTATCAGGCTGCAGAAATACAGCAGTTTTCCAGTACAAACCACAGAAAGCTGTGAAACAAAAAGAACCTCATTGTTACTGAAGGTAGAGACCATTTCCCACAGCAAGAGTTTCCAAGTTAACAAGTCTGAAGTGATGCACGCTAAGCTATACCAAGGAATCTACCAAGATCTTACTTTTTCCAGCAACATTCACAATTCAAATTAAGACATCTCAGTGTGTGTATATATAAAAAAATTAATCCTCAAGCAAAGCCTTAACATTTCACCCCAAGTTTCTAAGTTCACTAGTTTACAAAGCAAACAAAAAAATTCCAACCCACCCTTCAACTGACTTGAGATGTACTGGATGTTGCTTTTCTAGAGAAAACCAAAACCTGGCCCCATGACTGACTTCAAATGAAAACCCAGCCACTCCAGCTCCCTGGGACACGGGCATATTTACATGGCTTAGTAAATCACCACAGCACAGTAATTTTTACAGAACTGGGGCTGGGATGTAGCCTGTTCACCTCCCCAGCTGTTTTTCCTGAAGCTGGATAGTACCAGAGCCTCACAATAGCAGGCTATGACTAGAGATATGCAAATTTGACAAAATACTAGTAAATGTTAAATTCAATTAAATACCAGTCTGATTAAATGCTTCAGGTTTTGTGACAGGTAGGAACAGCTGTGTATTTTTCTAATCCTCAAGCTGTATCCTGTGCCATGTTATACTCGTACTCTGAGAGAGCGGCTGCATCTTGCTCCTTAAGGATGCTACAGACATACCTGAATTGCCCTCACCTGTTCTGTATATTGGATGTGCCACTGTTGTATATGAAGTAGGTAGTTTTGGTCAGAAAACAAGCAGGTACATGGCGATAAAGGGCACCCTACAACGACACAAGGCTGCTAACTGAAAAATGCAGGAGGTGACTAAACGTTCAACTCTAAACTCAGACACTGAACCCTACATTAGCTGGTGGTTTGTTTCAGTTTGTTTTGGGTTTTTTTCCAAATGTAACAGGAAATGTTGGTACTTCTAGAATCCCAAAACAAAAGGCAAAAATTTATTCAGAATGTAAAGATAAAACCGAGAAACTCTCTAGGGCATGTTGGGGATAACAGGCCTCTTGCTGCTTCTGATCACAGCATTCACGTGGCAGCCACTGCTCACAGTGAAAAGCAACATTACATAGTAAGTTATTTTCAGTTTCCTCGTTGCTAATTTCTTCCCAGACACCCAGTGCTTCCTCATTGCTGTCCACTTTACAGGCAGACACCAGTTCCCACAAGAATGCAGGGTATCAGCAGAAGCAGAGAAATGTCACAAGCAAGTAAGAGTGTCACATGCAGTAATGAAGTCAAAGACCCACTTGTGAATTACAAATAATAAATACCACTATCAGCCACTATCAGATTCTTCCAGGTTGGTTCGGGTTGTTTTTTTTTCTAAATGAGGTGCCAACAGCAAGAACTTACTCTGCAAACATCAAAGTTTACTTATCCCTTTACTTGATCTGTAGAGGGTGGTAAACCAAGTAGTAACACAAGTGTTTAATTACCCTTTCTGTTAATTGAAAGAGGCTGCCACCACTGTATTCACATCATTGCCTAGCACTGCCTTCGCAGAACTCTGGCAAATGCAGGTGTGTCTGTGTTTGAGCCTTACAAAAAAATACACCAAGCCCATAAAAGTCTGAAAGTAGGAGTGAGCAAATTGCACAAATCCTCTTAACACATCTTCCTGACAAATTTGCTTTAGGGACTAAGGCCTAGTGTAACGAAGATAACAACAGATCAGACTCAAGTCAGACACACAGAAAAGCAAACTCAGAACGGGACGCTGTAAGTAACAACAACAGACATGGATACAGGTAACTGTAGGACAGAACCACCGACGGTACAAAGCGTGTCCTCGCACAAAACCCGCAGTTCCAGCCTCGCTACGAGACGCTGTTCCGGAGGGCCGGAGCTCTGCCGCGTCGCGCCGAGCTCCCCGCGGGTCCAAGGCGCCTTTCCGCGGTCGGGTTCTGCAGAGGCGCGCTGCCCTCTGGCGCTACGAGTCTGGAAGGGGCTGGCTGTGAGTACCGCTTCTCGTCTTCAGCTGCGACTGGGCGATATCTGCCAGGGCGCTCTGGATCTTCTCCAGCAGCATATCCCCGCGAAAAACCACCTCTTCCAGCCGGGCGGCTGCCTCGTGGTTTTCTTCTTCTAACCGATACAGACTAGCAGCCTTTAAAACAAAAGGGAGAAAGAGAGAGAATCTGCAGCCAGAGCACAAAGTATGTTTTGCTACTGCTGAAGGGCATGAAACCATCAGTACCCCTGAGAAGAGAAGGATTCTCTCTTTGGTCCCTGAATTCTGCACCAGCACCTTCAAAGGAACTCGTTAAAGGTTGGGGGCTAAACCACTGCAGAGCCACATGGAGCAAACATAAAGCCCTCACCAAATAGAGATGTTGGCTCCTTTCTGACTCTTGGCCCAGAAGTACAGCTCTTCTCAGTGAGAAGAGAGTATTTACCATCTCCCTTCCCCACTCCCCTACTGAAAGGTACTCAGCAAGATATAAGTGCAACTTAAACCTTTCCACTAAATAGCACATTTCAGATGAAACTTTATCATTAATTTTTTTTCCTCAGTATTTTCTATCAGAACCAAATTGCTTTTCGGTGAAAATTTAGTGAAACAAAACATTTTAACTTCAAAATATTTTAACACTTCAAAATATTTACCAAATTTAAAACTACTAAGACTGGTTTAAGCTGAACAACAGAAAAGCCAAAAAGTAGTTTAAAACTGGTATATCTTAAGGCATATACACGGGTCCCTACGAAGTCTTGCTTAAATTAATCACAAACTTCTATCCACATATTCACCTTCTGTTCTGCAAGGCTGATGTCTTTAGGGAAGGTCAATATACACACGAAGGACCAGACAGCCCTTGGAGAAAGGGTCAGAGAAGGAAAAGGGCAAAAGGTGGAAGTTTGAAATTTAGAATCAAGCTCAATGACTTCAGTCTCAGCTGCTGAAGAGTTGACTGCAGATAAGCCACAGACTGGAGCAGGATATACACTGCCAACTTCACCACAAGTTTACTCAAAGGGGATGGACGGGCACATCACGTTGGGCATTAGTGCAGCAGCTTCTTTTATCATTTAAGACAAGCCTCAGGTTCAACACATAAAGACAACCTGAGTATAAAAAAATATCAAAATAGGTTGGCCTAAGTACATCTGTTAGCCAAGTATCTACCTACCACTTCCCGATAAAACCTATGCTGCACATTTCAGAGTGATCCAAGCACCTTCAAAACATTTTTTTAAAGAATGTCACAATATTTATCTTTAATAAATTGACCACCATGTTTATCTGTCTGGTCCAAAAGAGGACACCCAATTAGTGAAAAAAAGAGTTTTGTGACAGAGACAGAACTTAAAGGACACCCTGCAAACCCTTTAACAACCAGAAACACTGTGGAAGAACAAAAGGCTTCAGAAAGTGGAGGCTCTGCAGCTGCAAATTAAACAACACAAAAATCAAAACTAGAACTATGTGATGGAATCCAAGCTAACTTCTCTCTAAGCCACGCCAAACAAAAAGGATGAGAAATTCTTGTGAGTCTGCATTAACAGAGCAAGACACAGTTTATCACCTCTAAGGTGCTGTATCACTGAAAGAACTCCACGGACTTAATTAAGAGAAACCACCAGCCAGAACCCAAACCTTTCCCCTAATGCACAACCAGCTCTTCCTTCTGAAGCATCCCACCTTCCAGCTGTCACTGTGATCAGGCCCTGCTCAGTCAGGGAAGAAGCTGTAACCTGCCTGCAAGCAGGTAAGCTGCCTTCAGCTAATAAACACACAGTGACATGAAATGCTGCTGCTGCTCACGGGCCCAATTAGTAGGTTCAGCAATCACTGCGACTGGCAATGTTTTCCAAATTTAACCTCCTCTGTTTAAGACCAAATGTAATGTCACTGTCAAGTCGTTTGTATTTGGCCCAGCCAATAAAAACATTAATATTTGTCTTCTGTAAAAAGCCTTTGAATAGTTACAGATTATCAACCCAGGTGTAAAACCCTCAGTTGTTCTTAAAGCAATTCTAGGTGTCTCACAGAAACTGCACTCTCTGCATCCTTGTTGCATTCTAAAAACAAAATACTTGATGTAAACCTAGCAGATGCTGTTTAATAGGCAAGATTCATAGAAATAACATTAAAAAAACCCAACCCAAACAAACAACAAGCCAACCCAAACACAGCTACAGTCTTTCAACTGTGGGTCCAACTTAGAACTGAGAAACAGCAGCTTCACAAGCTGTCTAGAGCAGTTCAGCTCCTGTAAGGCAGAGAATGGAGGCTGTGATACTGGCTGCACCTGCTGCCTGCTCCCAAGCCCCTCCTGGGTACACCTCTGGTCTAAAGAGACACAGAACCAGAAACAAAAGCACCACATTTATCTGGGTGGTCCAAAGGAAGGCAACTGAGTAGTGAAAAAAATGTTTTGTGACAGAGACTGAGAACTTAAAGGATACCCTGTGAACCCTTTAACTACCAAACACTGTGGAAGAACAAAAGGCTTCAGTGAAGTGGGGGCTCTGCAGCTGCAAAATGAAACATACTCCTAATAAGCAAGAGAAGGTGAAAGATTATCCAAGGAAAAAAAAACCACAACAAAACCCCCACAATGCACCAGTACTCTTGCATCTGTTGCATTAATTTGAGCATCTGGTGAGCGCCTTAGCAGTTTCTAGTATTGTGCTGTTAAGATTAAGAGCCCTTTTAAAAAACCCCAAAACATTCTAACAGAAAATTAAGTTTAAAATATTCTCACCAGCTATAAATTTATTTGGAATAGAGGCAAGTTCAGTATTTCCACTAAGCCTGCGAAGTACTTATAGGCTACCACCAGAATGGGAAATTTACATATTAAAGCTGATATTGGTAATTTTTCAGTATTACATGGCCTAGAGAGTGAAAGAAAAAAAAAAAAAAGAGTTAAAGATGTTTGCCTTCAGTTATGTTTTGATATTTTAATTGAGAACACTCTTACCTGCAAAGCTGCTGTTGATTCTTCACTAGGCAGGGAATCTATCAGAACATCAATATCTTTCGCAGTCCGTGCGATCAGCGCTGCGAACAGCTGGGCGTACTCTTTAAAATAAAAGATAAAAAAATAAGAAAAGTCAGCCCACTCAGAACATTATTAGAAATAAGCACCATTCTGCATACAGAAAGTTCTCCTATGCGAAGAAAACAACAGTATCAGAAGTGAAGGGATCTCAGCCACGCCAGAAGGAGAAGGCAGGCTGAGCCCCATCCTAGATTGAACGAGGTAACTGGTTATACAAAGGGCTGGGCTTTGTACAGATGAGAAAATACCTGGAACTGGGAAGCCAGTTAAGAAAATGACTAACACCAGTATTAAGTGTCCTAGTTGCTACATCAAGTATTGAGAAGTAGCTAGAAACTCATTTAACTTTTCAGCCCTTGCCCTGAAATCTGCCACTAGAAAAAATAAAGGAAGACAAGAAATGACATCATGATAGTGATGCAAATAGGTGGATCATTCAAATCATGTTAAGCAGCAGATCATCAGTGAAACAATTTGAGGGGTTGCAATTTTAAAAAAAAAAAAACCAAACCAAAAATCAACTCCTATTCAGCCACAGAAAAAGTTAAAATTGTTCCTAAGAAATGGAAAAGGATTGGAAGATTGTAACAGACCTTTATTTAGCTGCTATATCATTGAAAGAACTCCATGGACTTTTAATTAAGAGACACCACCAGCCAGCACCCAAACCTTCCCATATGGAATCACATCCACTCTGTTTGAATTAAGCTCGTTGTTACTGCTAAAATATCAAAACAGTCCTTTTCGATTTATCATTTAAGATCTTATCTATTTGTTTATGTTGCTTCCACAAACTGTGGAAGAAGAGCTTGACATTCACACAGGTATGCTTAAAGTAACTTGGGGAAAAAAAAAAGCCAGCCAAACAACAAGACCAACAGATCAGTTTAAAGCTTGCTCAGGACCACCACAGGGTTTACCTGTAACGAGTTTCAAGGCGTTCTTAAGGCTTTAAACATCTGAAGACAAACAACTGGCAGGCTTTATTTGTCTCATCAGCATTGCTAATGAGAGTATATGATTTTACTGAAGTCACTGCATTCAGAATTTTGGGAAAAGACAAATCAAAAGAGAAGTCAGTCATAACCTACCACTTTAAGACCTTAGAGAAGCATCTAGCTCCTGGCACCACCCTGATGCAGGCCCCTGGGACAGCAGCAGGTGAGATGAGGAAGCAAACACACCTTTCAGCTGTCTCTTCTAATACCAGTTTTGGAGAGCAAGCCACCACACAGCAATAAAGAAACGGTATTCAACTGTCCTAGAAAGCACATCACTGCGCTCCAAACCAGCCTCTCAAAAACCAAACCCCACTCAGGATTAGAGTAACATGGTTATTTAAATGCAAACTTGAGAATCTCAACTCAGAACCCTTACTTCACTTGCCACTTTTGTGTCTCAGATCGGTTTTTGTCTCTCTCAAAAAATAAAAGCAAACAAAGATAGCCAACAACAAAACCATAAATGCTACTGGTGAGATTCAACATTACATTATTCCTTAATCAATTATATAAGCAGATAACACATGGAGAAACACAAAAATTAAAAGTTTATGACATAGAGAATTTTCAACTAGGATATGATTCCATAAACCACTATCTCTTTCTAAAAAGGTCTCCTGTAAGTAACAGACAACTCACCACCTCCCACAATGCTGCTAAAATTACATATAACTGCAGAGCTACTATATCTGCAAGAAGAAACCAGCACAAGAAATACACTGCAATACTTACTTAAAATTACATTTCCACTATCACAACCTTATGCAGCAAGCACAGCTGACTTCACTTTGTCACGTACGGCAAATCACCAGTTACCAAAACAAGGGCCCTGATGCTGTATTACAGACAGCACGCCCACATTTTGCTAAGAGCAGCAAACAGACAGACGGACGGACAGACAGACGGACAGAAGGACGGACGGACAGACGGACGGACGGACAGACGGACTTGCCTTCCGTGGGGTTGGCAGGCTGGTCCTTGTTTATGGCGGTCTGAATGTTGCTGAAGGAGGCCGGGGGGCCGCACTGCTGCAGCACTCCGATGGCGTTGCAGAACTGGTCCGCGAGCTGCAAGCGGCAACAGAAGAGATCGCTTAATTACCTCAGTTTTACCCCGCGTCCCAGCGGACCCCACGCTGCAGCCCCGCCCCGGCGTGAGGCGGCGGGCGCACGCCGCCGCGGCCCGCAGCGCCAGCCCAGGAACGGGCAGGAGGCCTGCGGGGGGCGGGATCGCGCCCCTGACACACGCAGCGGCCGGAGCCGCGAGGCGGCCCAGCACCAGCCTGCCCTCCCCCGCCGTGAAGCAGGAGGCCGAACGCCAGGGAACAGCGGAGAGGGGCACCCGCCTCACCGAGTTCACCGCGTCCTGCAGCTGCGTTAGCCGATCCGCCATTGCGCCGCCACACAGCCGACCGGGCGACGACAGCCAGCGCGGCCAATAGCGCGGCTGGATGTTGGCCGGGCAGGGGAGGGATGGGGCGTGGCACAGCGTAGCGCAGCGCGGGCTTCCTTCCGTTGGGGCAAGGCGGGCGTAGCGCGTCCTCTGCAGGTCGGGAGGAGTCGCGGTCCCACCTCGGGCCGGGCGGCAGCCCCGGCCGCCCCACGGGCAGCTCCGCGCCCCTTCAGAGCCTCGGGAAGCCACTTTCTCACACTTCAGTGCTTTCTCGCCTGTGTTCAGCAGCCGCTGAGCAGCTGGGCTGTGGCCAGGCAGGCCCTGACCTCGAATAACGTTGTGCTTCGGCAAGAGGCAGGCTTGCGGGAAGCACCCACCTCTGCTCTGCGCACTGGCGGCGGGGGCGGCTGCTGCAACGGGTGCTGCTCAACTGGAGGAACTGGCATATCAACCCCGTTTATTTCTCTCAGAAACGCCAGCCCGCCATCACGATTAGTAGCAGGGTGAAAAACCACCCAACCGATTCCCGCGCTGGTGTGCCTCCTGGCCTGTGAGCCGTGGAGCGTGTGGCTTTTGCTGTACGGCGGTTGCTCAGACCATGGCTGAAGGCAGCACCGCCATGGAACTGCTGTTCTGTAGACCAAAACCTAGTGCGTGTTTTTAAGGGGTTTACAACTGTTCTTGAAGTCAATGGGTTGGGTTTTTTTTTTTTTCTTGGGACTTCATTTGCTGGATGAATGCCAGACTGAGCCTGGAATTATCAAGGCTCGTGGCACCAGACAAGCCTCTCATGGGTGCTGTTTGATTGTGACCAAAAGTCACAGGTGAGCAGCATGAGTGCTGAGCTGTGAATGAAGCGTGACTTGGTGTCAACTATGACAGTGGCAAACACTAAAACAGTGCCTCATGGATTGTGACTTACTGAATCAACCTTGCCAAACAGAGCAAAAACTAACCTCGGCAAACTGAAGGAGGAAGGCTGCCTTCCTAAGTGTAATAGGCAAAGGCAGGAAGAACTTAACACCAGTATATGTGAAAGGTATAAACACGAACCAGCACTCCTCTCTCTTCTCATGCCAGACTGACAGCTTCCGTCTGCATCTGAACTAGAAACGCGACTGAAGCAAGCTGGGGGGGGGGGGGAGGCGGGAAGAGGGGGGAAAGGGAAATTAAAATAAGGGCTTTTTAGAGCCTAGGTTATGAAATGAATTCATAAATGAGACTCCAAACAACAAAGCGAAAGCACACGCCCGCCCTGCCCCGCTCCCCCCCCCCCCAAGGAAAAAGACTTTTAATTTGACTTCTGTTTTCTACTGTCACGCACCCGTGAATCTCCTCCACGCTCTTGGGAGTGGCCTGAGCACATGCCATTTCTTACCGCTGTTTACAAGCCAAACTACACCCCCCCCCAACCCCCCTCAAACCCACCCCAGCAGCTGCATTAAATAAAAAAACACCAAAAAACCCAGAACATTGACCTTCCCAAGCTCCTCACCCACCGCACAGCCGGCGGAGGATAAAAGCCGTTGGGGGTCTGCGATGGCAGCTGTTACCTCAGTCTTCCCGCGCAGGTGGGTGAGGGGGTTTGCGGAGCCCGCCTCTGCCGGGCGGGTCCTGTGAGGCGGCTCAGCGCCCGCCTTTGCGGGCGCTGCGCCCGCCTCACAGGACCCGCCCGGCACGAAGTCCCTCCTAATACCTCCGGGCCGCTCTACAGCTTCATCTTCCTCTTCTTCCCTCAGCGCTATGCGGCTTTTTCCCTGCGCCGTGGTGCTTCTGGGGCTCCTGGGGGTCCCGCGTAATGGTGGCGCCTCAGGTGAGTGGGGAGCGGGGCGGGGGTGGATGAGGGGCTGCGGCCGCCATTAGGCCGCCGGAGGGTCGGTGGAGCTGGGCTTGCTTTGAGGAGAGGGCGTTTTGTGTGGAGGGCTAAAAGGCTTGGAGGGGAAGGGGTTTGTTGCTAGGGACGGGCTTGCAGAGCTACTTAGGGGGTGGGCGCGATCCAGGCAGCGGGGCGATCCGCTGCTGTCATGGGAGTTGAGTAAGAATGGAGATCAAAGTGAAGATGTAGCTGCCTGTGCAGCTGGGGAAGAGGTACGCCTTTATGGTTATATGTATCTTTGATGTGGGCAGGGAGAGCCCTAGCCGTCTTCCGTATTTATTTTTCTTTTTAGCAGCTGAATTGTTAGGAGCGCCATGACTTTAACCCTTCGGTGGGTGCGCTGGGCTAATTTTAGTTGTGCTGTTGCAATGTTACAGTGCAGGCTGGTGAGTTTGGTCTGGAGTTGTAGGACTGCTAAGGAAACAGGGCGGCATTCACTCCCTGAGTTCGTATGAGATAGTCTAATAACAGGGTCTATTTTTTTTTAACCACATAGTGGTTCCTGGGGGTTACAAGCACCCTGCAAATTATGGGTTGAAAGTCATTGTCCCCGTAAAGCTGAGGAATTGGGTGAAAGCCCTTGAAATTTGGAACCTGGTTCTTAAAGCTACTTGTTGGTCACGGTGATGTAATTTGATTTTATTTGGCATGGGACTTTTTTTTTTTTTAAATTCCCTTGTGTTTCTCCATGTGACTAAAATAGGCATCCAGGGATAAGTATAGTTTGTGATGATTTAACAGTCACTAACTATTTTTTTTTTCTGGTTAACCTCTTAGCTGTTCAAATAAAGGAAAAAATAATTCACTTCCTTTCAGAGATAGTTCAGAGATAAGCAAGCGGTCCCTTATGTTAGGGCTGATGTAAGCCTCCTTAGTTTTTCTTAATTTTTAAACTCCCTGCTAATGAAACTTCATTTTCCAAAAGGAGAAATCAACTCTTGGAATACTTTGCAAGGCTGCAGGACTCCTTCTGGAATCAGTCTCTAGAAGATTTCTCCTTCCCCTTCTCATCTTACACCCTCACCCCAGTCTCACGCCCAAGATCTAAGTGGAAAGCCAAGTGTTTCCTGTGTCTTGCAGGCCCTAGAAGCTTGGGCTTGGCACCTAATGGTGGCAAGCAGGTCTGAGAATGAGGGCACAATGGTTTTAATTCTTAATGTGTACATTAAAAGATGCTGACATGCAGTTTGTCTCCCAGACTTGATTGAAAATGGGTCATGTGTTGAGTCTTTTTTTTTTTTTTTCTTTTTACAGTATGTAAAAAGGCAAAATGAATAAGAGATTAAGTTAACAACTTTGCCTTGAGGGAGCATGTTGCTTGATTTCCTTGCAGAATTGGGGGGCAGGGGAGGGTAAGGAGTGTTTTCATCATAAGAAGCTAATAAGCTGTGTAACTTGTGTGCTGATCGTTAGGCCCTCTAAACAAGGACACTTGCTTAATGGTTCACTTATTCAAAATTGTCTTGTGGTTATTCAGTCTTGAACACCAGGTTTGCAGGGGTGGGCTCTGCTCTCTTCTGGTACTAGAAGATCCTGCTTAATTTTAAAAGTACTGATAATTAAAATCTGTGCATGGTGACCTATGTTACCTCTTTGGGGTTCTGATAGGCTGCTGCTCTTCAAACTTAGCATTCCTGCAGAAGTATTTTATGTATCAGGTTTGTTATGTTCCAGGGAGCACCTTCCCAAAGCAGGAGCACAACTGGCCTCGTTTGCTACATCCAAACAGGGTTGTTCAGTGTTGGAAAAACTGAAGTAAATTTATAGTGCAGTCAGGATTAAGCCCTTCTCGGAGAGAGTTTATCTGGATGCACTTGTTTTGTACCAGCTGTTTAGTCTATGTGGAGACAATGTTTTTAAGTTGAGCCTCACACAAAGTTATTCAGCTGTCTGAACAGTTGTTACATCTTGAAGTGTTATTGCCTAGATGTGCAGGTGGCATCTGAATCAACAGTGCCAGCACTGTGACTGAGACCAGGTCTTGTTTGTTCTGTCTGTTAATCAGTGTCTTAGTAAAACTGTAAGCAGGTGAGTCTCACTTTTCAGGCTGTAGGAGATCTCATGATCTCTTGCTTGGTGAACAGAATAGTCCTGGGATGGGAGTGGTGCAGTTGGTGACAAGCCACATTCTGTGAGCTGTCCATTTTAAGCATCTAACTGCTGCTAAGTGTGTATTTCTGTACATGTGCAACTAAAGCTCAAAAGCTTTCTTAAATAATCTTGCTGCTTTTGGGGTGGGTGCTGTCTTTATTTGGGTTTTACTAGGGTAGGAAGGCCTTGTAGCAGGACTCTGCAATGCATCCATGTATGCATGCCCTTACAGGTCTGATATAATATGGCTGATGGCTTTACTTTGTTAGGTAACTGTATACTCATGTTTTCCCAGCTCAAACTAGTTTTTATTTTAAGCTTGTGTTTCATCTTCATTAAATGTCTTCATGTGACTACTTGCACCTTAAAACTTACGTAAGGTTATTCTGCTTATCCACTGCAACGTGGTTGGCATGGGGTAGAAATGTGTTTTCTCTGTGGGAAACCTCTTTGGAGGCAAGCATCCTGCTTGGGCATGGCCCTGTGAGTTATGGTTCTTAATGGCAGTTGGACTGCTGGGTGTCACAAAGAACGTAAGGTGGCTCGCTGGTCTATCGGTGATGCCAAAGGACACACTTGGCTATTGGAGCTGGAAGTGAGGTTTACTCAAAGCACTGAACAGGCTGAGCGCTTGGCACTGAATCAGCAGAAGGGAAATGGTTCAAGCTGGCTGTTGCTTGTTGAGGAAGCTGCCTATGTTATAGGGAAAGGGTAATAAATGCTCATCCTCTGTAGAGTTGATTACCTTCTTTCTTTAAGAATAAGGACTTCAGATCTTGGAAGAGCTCTGAGAGGTTCAGTTCCTTTGCTGTCTTTACTGGTTTTGCCCTTCACGTGGGAGAAGTGACAATGGACTGTTGTCCACCTCTGCTCATCGGTTCTTTCATACGTTTGAATATCTGTGCTTCTATTCTAGTATCAGTGGTGCTAGCAGAGTAATGCATGCTTACTACATATTTGCTCTACTGTTGCTCAGTTTGTATAACACTGACTTCCTTTAAGTATGTTTTCTGTTGATAGTATCTACAGTAGTGAGGGTTTCTCCCTTATGTCTAACACAAACCTGCTCTGACATGCAGTGACTATTGTATTTGTCTCTGCAAAGTGAGGGAGAGAGGGGATCTTGGAAAACATTTCCAAACCTCCACTGTTTGAAACAAATGAAGCAATAAAAAAAAAATTGCTGGGATGCCTGGATTTTGTTCCTGGCTCTGTTGCTGACTTGCTAGGTCAACCAGCTCAGTTCTGTGGTGATGTTAGTGTTGCTGCATGTGCTGCTGAACCTGCAGTCCTGTTTGGTGCGCTACCTTCAGTGAGATCAAGCTCGCCCAAAGAAACCTGCATGCTGTGGTCAGTACCATGTGTTTATGGAGGTCTCTGTATCTGTCATCCAAAGCATCTCTGGCAATACTAAACTCTGTATGGCTCAGGTAGCCTAATGCCTGTCTGAGAACTCATGTTAACAGTAGGCCTGATAAATTGTGACTTGGTTAACTTGTCTTGCTCTCTCTGCTTCCTTCTCAGAACACTACCAGTGACTTTTTCAAATAATAAAGAGGAGTCTCAAAGTTCTGCTGTCCGTGGTCACATAGCAATTGTTTTTCTAGCAAACTTCTAACAAGGCTCTGCTGCTCTGCAGTGCTTGTGGACTCTCCTTTTAGTCATTTTTCAAGCCTAGCTAGAAGTGTGGTTCAAGGAGCCTGTGAACAAGCAGCTGAAAAATACTTGTCTGATGGATGTAGCCATTCTTGTTCTTCACCCTGAATCTATGCTCTTCTGTCTAGACTTTGGTTTAAAACGTAGGTCACATGCACTGTTTTAGGAGCAATTATGCAAACAGTGAAGCAATGTAGAACACCATACCTTTATTTGCCACGCTAATTAAACTTGAGAGAGTGCCTCTGACATTTAGTGTCTCATGATCACGTTGAAGTAGTGGCTGCATGTCTTGCTGGCAAATCTGCTCCTATTTATACAGAGGCCTCTGGGTATGAGTACAGAGGGGAGGTAAGAAGCAAGACAGAGTAGTGCAGGTTTTATCCCCCTTGATGTAAAGCATAGAGAGGATGCAGCTCTTTCCTTGAAAGACCATTTATCTAAGTGCAAACGTCCTGTGGTTCAGGAAACCACACTGAAGCTCTTGATGAAAAGTATTTTTCCTGCATTCTAAACTTTCACTCCAAATTCCTGTGTGTGTGGATATAGCCTGTGCTTTTTGAATGCTCTTCTTTAGCATTTGTCCTACTAGTTCCATTTCTTGTGGAACTTAAAAGCCAAGGAGGACAGAGGCCTTGTGAAGGGGAGGATATCTTAATGCTGCTTGAAGGACTCATCAGAAACTGAAGAATACACAAAGGGGTCTCTCTTCATAGCTCTAATTTTATATGAATTACTGTTTGAGAACTGTAGTGGAAATGTTTTATACTTTAACACAACTGCAGGTGATGGGACAGAAAAATGGAGAATCTTTTTTCTTTTCCTCTTAAATGGCTTATGATCCCCATATTTCAGCTGCGGCTTTATTTGCAACGCAGTACTGGTATTAAATTTTGGGGCTGAGCATGTAAGGGTTGGAGTTAAAAAGCAGAGGAAAATCTAACTCATTTGCTGCCTCAGCTGTGAGGAAAGTGGAAGAAGCAGGAGGGCAGGAGCTCACCTCCGTTCATGTAACACTAACAGGCAGAGAAGCTGGCCAAAGATGCCAGTTCTTGGCAGAGGAGAGTGAAAAATGACAGGAAGAGAGTACAGAGGACTGGGTACAGGGCTGTCTGAGAAGACTGTAGTCTGCCTTTTTTGTATGGGAGACCACCTGAGTCGTCAGCAACAGTGTGTATGGGATGGTGATGTTGCTTATTCTATGCTTCTGTTGGACTGCTTGTCAGTATCAGCCATTTACAAGAGGCAGTTTTATTGAGGAAGTACGGTGCATGTGCGTCAGGCTTGATAAGTTTTAGGTCTGCTGGGCTGCTGCATATGCGTGTTGGGAAGTTCAGGGAATACCCTAAAAGGCATTGTATATGTTCTGCAAACATCTAGTCTGACTACTGACCACCAGCAAGAGAATCTTGTGGCTTCTGTACAGCTTCTCTTTCCTCCCTTGACATCCTCTGACCCTCAAGACCTCAGTGCAGCCAGGGAGAAACCAGACTTTCTTGCAGGACTTGAATGACAAGCCAATGTTGATTCTCAAAGAATCTTATATCCTAGATCAGGTGGCTCTCTTTAAATTAAAATGGCAGTGGACCATGGGGGTTGTGCTCACTGTAAGAAGAAATAGTCTTGGTTGTGTCTTGGAAAAACCAGACAGATTTTTAGATACAGAAGTCGGGGTTGAAGAGCCCTAGTAGTTTAGAATAGCATGGGAGCAAAAGACATGTGAAACAGCTGAAAGTAGGTAAGTATGTGTACTACAGATTTTTCTCTGCTACAGAAGTTGACTCCTGTGGTCTAGGAATTCACACAGGAAGCCGAACGAGTATTGCGCAAGCTGACTGGCTGATACAACCATAGTGGCCTGCGTTTGCCAAAGAGCAAACAGTCCTGAGTATCTTGTATTTACTCTACTGAGTGTTACTTGCTGGTGGTTGCACTGGCTGGTCAGCTGCAGCCACTGTCTTGCTGATGAGCTCAGTTCTGTCAAATTCTGAGCTGCCAGTGGGAAGTCCTGCCCCATGAGTGTAGGCCAGTACCAGGCTGCATGGTGAGTTCTCTAGCTGCACCTGCTCTCATAGGTATAGTTCTGCGTATAGCAGTCTCTGAAACCTTAATATTGCTTGCAAGGTGATAGTAAACATGAAGCAACATCTTGCTCTGTTCCCAGCTGACTAACATGAGGCTACTGGAAGCTTTCAGGCTTCCCATGGTAAATGGATCCCTTGAGATGAAAAGGTGTTTTGTTTTGTGATTTTTGGTTTTTTTTTGGTTGTTTTTTTTTTTTTTTTGTAATGCAGGTCTTCTTGAGCTCTCCCTGGGAAAATTCAGAAATGTGATACTTAACCAGACCGGTCCAGTGGAAGCTGTAATCAGGAACATTGCCAGCAATGTGACTGTTGTGGTTTTCCAAGTACATGCCCAGCAAAGTGATGTGGTGATATCCTTTGAGAAGGTACGGTAAGAGGGTCATTTCTGTTCTCAAGTGGTACTTTTCTTTCAACAAGGGAGTTGGCTCTGGTGCGTATCTTACCTGCATGGCTCTTAGCATTTCTGAAGCTAAAACTTTCTCATATTTAGAGCTGCTATTTTTGGGAACTGAATGGCTTTAATAACTGTCTTGAAAATGTTTCAAGGAGCTCTGTTTTTGGTGGAAGTGGTGCTTTTGATCTGTGACTGCTGATGACTATCCATCAGCCTGTCAGACTAGAAACAGATTCATAATGAGTATTTGGGAGGTATGTCATATGTTAAACATGATCACTACAGGATATTTAATTGTCTGCTGTTTGTGTGGCTTGGGTGTACAGATATGATATCTCGCTACCCCTAACTGTTTGTCCTGAATCTTATTGGTGGTACATGGAAAAATTCCTCTATGGTACTTCAGTGAAGGCTGCTACTTCTAGCCAACAGTATAAGTATTCTTATTGCTGCATGTCAGCCTCAGTTTATCCCATCACTACTAGGATGCAATCTAAAATACCAGTTTCTTTTTTTAAGCATGCTGTGAGGCTCTTAAGTGGTATTTGAGCAAACATAGGCTAAGCTGCAGGTAGTAGATGGACATCTGACAACTACATTCCAGTTTTTATCTTCCCATCAGTATTTTCCAAATGAGAATACACTGAGTGTCAGGAAGTGTCCTGGGAAAAGCAAGAGTTACAATATCCTGTAACACAAGTCACCCAGCTCAGTCATCTTTGTACTGGAGAAATAGCTGGGACTACAGGGCTAAGGTATTACTGTTAAACCTGTTCAAGCTTTGATTCCCACTGGTAGAAACTTCTGCTGTCAATTCAGACCCTCTTTACGTTCATGGTCCTTACCAGGCAAAGGACAGCAATACATAAATATGGATGTACTGGTTTTAAGATTTGCCTACCTCTAGAATTATGAAGCTGAGCCAGACCTTAAAGTCTACCAGGTCCAAAGTGCTTCCTTACAGCATTGCCTCTGGTAACTGTGGCAGTCCTGAACAAAAGCACATTATCCAGCCTGAAAAATAGATAGGACTGCAGGTCAACCTGTTGTTCCACCTATATGAGTGTGATATTACCATTACTGCCTGATCTTTCCTCAAGACCCCTGGTTCTGAAAGCAGTGATAATGGTGGGGATTGGGTTAGTAGCTGACCTGGCCCCAGCCACTTTTGTCTGGTGTGACTAGGGTTAAGCCAGCTGTCATAGTCATCTCTGTTCTGGTAGAGATAATGAGATGCTTCTGCACTCTGGTTCCTGGAATTTACCTTAGTGCCATCTCAGCTTTGAGAGAGATTCCAGTCCTTTCACAACACTGCTAGCAGTTCCAAGGCTGTGCAGTAGTAGACTTCCACTACCTAGATTTCTCTGCAACTTGTTTGGGATTATTAACTGTTTAGTAATCTCAGACATATCACTTGAGGTTTTTTGAGCCTGAGCTGGGCAGTGTGCAGTGTCAGAAGCCACAGCCTTTTTTCCCCCATCTTCCTTTTTTTACCAGCTGGCTAAGGGCTGAATATCTCATCTGCAGCAACTGGCACTGAAGTGTGTGCCCTGCAGGTCTGTGGCAGGAGTGTGACTCCTGTGCAATAATACATGAGACTGGTAGAAATCTTCTCAGTAAGAACTGCTTGTTTATGTAATTCTTTTTCTGTCCAGAAGCCATCTGTGAACAGCTCAGGAACCGGAGTGGACAGAGGACTGGTTTCCATCCTTCGGCCTCAACAGACTGTATGTACATGGTACCTTTGGTCACTGGATGCTAACCAGGTGCTTAGCACAGCTCTCTCTGTTCCCTACATGGAGAAAGGTATGCTCTCCTTCCTTGTTAGGGGTTACCAGTTCTGCTTTCAAGCTGTGAAGTGCAGTGTTGACCTTTCAGTGGTGATATTCTTATGTGGTGTAGACCATATGACTGAGATGACAGAAATCCTTTGAAATCGGCTGAAAAAACTTCAGCACCACTGAATCATGCATAGGATGCACTGTGTGGTCTTGTAATAGCTCCAGCCACAGGATTGAAAACTGCTGTGCATATGTATCAGAACCTGTCTTAGACTGCAGTGAAGTCACTTGTGGTGTCTGCAGGACAAGAACCTGCCAATATTATGTGCTCAGTAAGCAGGTTATGCCTGCAAATGTGTACATTGCTCAGGTCTTAGAACTTTTTTCATGCTGTGTAAGGGAGAAGTGAAAACTGCTACAGTTAACTTTTCTGTGTTCTAGATCCTATTCCTGGAGGCTGCAATCTAGAATTTGACTTGGAAGTGGATCCGAATATTTACCTAGACTATACATTGGTTGATATACATATCAAGTTTGCCCCTGCAAACTTGGGATATGCCAGGTGTGTGAAAAACTTCAGTGCATTGATCAAGACCTTTGTCCTGTGTTTGGCCAAGACCATAAAACAAGGCTCTGCTGAAAAGGCTGCTGGCAGAGATCTTGTTTCCTGCAACAAACTGAGAAGTAAATGAGAAAAAAGAGAAGGGGGAGAGGTAATACATGAGAGATAAGTTGAGTTGTGCCTTGTGGGAGAGGCTTTGTAACTTCAGATGTGCAAATGGTTAGGAAATACTGTATCTCCCTGTGCCCCATAATGACTTTAGACACAAATGTACCTCAAACAGATCATAGCCAGTTTCATCATTCCTTTACTGGTATTGAAGCACAATAATGACCTATTGTTTTGTTTAATATCAAGATTTCAAGTTAGAAGGCGTTATTTCATGAATGCTGCCTGCTGTCACAGGAGATAGGGAATAAGCAAGGCTATATACAGAGCTGTGTATTGGCATGCATGGAAAAGCAAACAGTGATGCTGTGATATTTGCTGTTGTGACCTCTTGGAGTTCTTCTGCTGGCTGCTTCTGGCAACTCGTAGAAGGCCTCTGTAAATGGGAAGGCAGGTATCAGCACAGACACTGCCTGCATGCTTCAGAGTGATTCTGCGTAATACCGCTGTAGTTGGTGCTCACAAACACCTGCACTCTGCTTTTGAATTAACTGCTGGTGTTAGCTTCTAAAGAGCAGAAGCCAAATACTGCCAATGCAGACAGGAAAGCTTATGTTAAGATCTGGGGGCTTGTGCTGGGCATGTAGCTGAACTTTCTCTAATTGTAGAGGAGCAAACCCACCATCCTGCGATTCGGGGACTGGTCAGAACTCCAGGTGGCGGCTGCGCTATGATGTCTACCAGTACTTCTTACCAGAGAATGAGCTCTCTGAGGTGGTACTCATGAGCCACATACGGAAGATGTCTGAGGTGCAAAGTATCAAAGCTAATGGCATTAAGGTAAGTCTGAAGCACTGGTGTGCCAGGCACGTGGCAGTGGCACTATCTTAGGACTTCAGTGACTTTTTCTTTCACCACAGTGTTCCCTCAGTGACATCGTGGCCAGCATCCCATAGCCAGGCTGCCAGTGAGTGCTTCTAAATCCAGAAATAGAGCCGTCTCTGACAAAGATGGATAGTCTCCTGTGATGCCTGATAGATGCTGGTGTCTGGCATCCTCAGATGCTGAGGGTTGAGCAGGGAATGCAAGGAAGAGGAGGGGAGAGAGTATAGTGGAACTGAAGTAGAAATGGGCACCATTTGGAGTGGTATAAAGATCTTGTATGCAGAAACAAACATTTGCTGCGTGTTCACCTACCTGCCAGCAAAGAGACTGGAAGGGACAGAGGGGATAATTGTGGTAGTCATAACCTGCTTGGTCTTGCTAAGGTGTAGAATTAGCAGCCTTGCCTGGGTTAGTAGACTGTAAGGGAACCCAGGATGTGTCCTCAGATAGAGAGGAGCAAAACACGAGTGGGAGAATTTCCTGGAGTTTTGATTCTGGCTTTTTGAGGCTTCAAGAGGAAGTGGAGTCTGTCCTGTAAGCCTTTTTAATACTTCAGTTGGTGATACTAAGAGGGTTCAAACAGGAGGGCTCGCAATGGAAGTTCTTGCTGCTCATCTTCCTTGAGGTGCTGAGTGTTGCCTCAGCTGTGTGGGCACATCAGCATGCCATCAGTAACAGTGACAAGCAGTTCCTTGCCATTAAACGCTCGTTGCTGTTCTAGATGCTGACACTGACGACTGATGACAAGACCAATGTCTACTTTTCATCACTTCCTGGACAAGGTGTGATCTACAACGTCATAGTGTGGGATCCTCTTTGGAATACATCTGCTGCATACATACCTGTGCATACATATGCCTGCAGCTTTGCTGACCTAGTGGATAACTGCTTTTCTCTCAGTAAGTTATGACTTTTGGGTCCTTGTCAATGCATTTCAAGCTTATTGTGCAGCAACATGGCATGCAGTGCTTTTGAGGTTTATTTTCTTTATGAATATGAAGGAGTTGTTTGTACACTGGACACTTTCTTCCTTCTTATGATGGAGTCTGCTTCTTGATTGAGAAGAAATTCTAGAATTATAAAATAAGACTAAGGAGAGCTATTAGCAACTGAATATCTAACTTAATGGATGTTTAATGTGTAGCTTGCACACACATAGTTTTCAACTCTGTAGTGCCTCTAGCTTTTTCCACTTGATTGGACGTGTAATCTTAAGTAACTTGTGGAACTACAGATGCCACATGTGAAACTAAGCTAATAAACCATCAGACAGATTAGAGTCTAACCTACTTTTTTTCCTGACTGCTGGTGCTAACAGGAGTTGGTAACCTACAAATATTTTGCAAGGTGACACTCACCTAAAATAAGTGTGATGATAATGCCAGCAATAGCGAAATGACTACAGAGTTGTGCTGTTTTGTACAAAGTTATATAGTGATAGAATTTGAGTGGAAGAGCAGATCTGCTGCCCTCATTATGCCTGTGAAAGCGACAAGAATAATGGGTAGGATGTGGCTTATAAAGTAAGATTTCTTCTCCAGATTATTTTCTTACAGTATGCTGTAACATGAGTAACTGTTTTCAAACTTGGTGATTTTTTGCAACAGCTAGAAACAAAAAAATGAGGTCAAGTGCATTCAGTTCAGATAAGGGAAATGTGGTTTACTTCTTTCAAATAGCTTAAATTCCAGTAAGAATTTTGCTTAGGAGGCAGAGGTGAGCCATACTGGGATGCTGATGATGCTTTGTTAGATTTAGTATATTAAAGGGAGACTATGGTTAAGGCTGCAGTGATAAAGACAGTTAGCTGTTGCCTAAGTCACTAATCCTCTAGCACTGACTTACTTTTTTAAGAGATGGTTAATGTCCCCTTTTAAAGCTGAGTGGAGAATTTTCAGGTAAAGCTGTATCAGTATTATAGACAGAAAGTTACAGTTGCTTAACTGTTACAGAAACTTCAGCCTTTTTAATAAGGAGGAAGCTTTTGGTTTCTTAATCAGGCTGGAGCTACTTCAGTATTCTGTTGGAGAGCCTATCAAGATAACTGCTGGTTCTGCTTATGTAGTGCCTGAAGGAGTGGCAGTGATTAAGCTGTCGATTAGATGCAGTGACAGCAACTCCTGACCTTACCGTAGTCTTATTGTTGGAACTTCTAGGCAGAATGCTCTAGTAACGTTTTCTCTTTTTGTGTAGGCAAACTCTCTACCAAATTATTCTTCACTACTTTTGCTGTTCTTGGTCTCTTCACTTGCTTTTTTGGACACAGATTCTGGAAAACAGGTACTGAATGTTTTTCTTGTATGTCTGGTTAGAATGACATAGGTGTAACTTGCTGGAACATCTACGGTGCTGTTATTGCAAGGAATCGCTTGATAGTGATTACATGCAAATTAGGACCGCTGCTTTGCTCTAACAGGTTCAGAGCTTGTAAGTACAGAGCAAGTAGTCTCTGGTATTCAACAAGAACATAGAAACAGGGTGCCTGCTGGGAACGTAGATATAAATAAGTCATTTTTTGACTGTTTGAAGTGCTTGAGGGCACCACTTTCTTGAACAAAGTGTTGTCTGGCTTTCCTTTCATGCTTCTGGGCTGGTGAGCTTTGAGGTACCTTCCCTGTTGTAACATAAAGATGTACTGAAGTGGGCTTGGTGTGAAGTGCTACCAGTGACAGCATTCTGAAGCACTTCTCTTTTTTTTTTTTTTTTCTTCCCTTCTCTAGACTTGTTCTTCATGGGCTTCATATTTACAGGATTCTTCTTCTTTGTATTCATTACAAGAGTAACTGGCCTTGGCTACGATGGTGAGTAGTTGTGTCAGGACTCTTCACAAAGTATTACTGCCATGAAATCTGTAAAGTCTCAGTTGTGCTGCTTCTTGGCCAGCCTTAAGATGTATAGGAGGATGATATCTAGCACTGTGACTACAGTAATACAAAGCAAAGTAACTGTTGCTTCCACCACCAGTAGTGATGCAGGACTCATAGCTGCAACTATTAAAAACAAATTTCAGTGTCTATCCAAGGAAGATACAAGTTTTTAGAAACTCTGAAAACTTGTGGCATGCTTCCTTCCCAGTGGGTGGAACTCAGTTTTGGATCAAGTGCTGATTTCATTTGTGAAATTGAGTGGAAGGTCTGTCAAAATGAGTTCCTCTTGTACTTGTCCTACTTTGTGTAGTTAATCTTTTGATACATATGTGTTAGCTGTTGTGACCACAGCTGCCCTGGGAACTCAAGGTGCTGATGTACACAGTAGCAGGGCTTTCCTTTCAGTCCTGTGCCACTCTCAGTAGCTCACCCTGGGCTGCAGGCTGCAGTCTGAGTGAAATGCATCAAATACTGATACTGGTTGGGCTCCTGTCAGAAGGTTTTCATTAGGTAACAAAATCAAGTGTGTAAGTAAAGCTGCTGGGTACACCATTGCTGTAACTGAAGGCATCAGAGCATTACCACAACTCTTAGTTTGGAACTCCCCTTTTCTTTTTCAGTGCGCCTTGTTTTGACAGCAGTAGCCGGGATTGTTGGAGGGCTCTTCCTGGTTGCAAGCTGGTGGAGATTTGGCTCTGTCCTACTCTGTATGTTTATTATTGGACTTGTGCTGGGATTTCTCTTTTCATCAATGATCTTCTTTACTCCACTAGGTATGCACTGAGATACTCTGTTGCAATGCAGGCTCCCGGGTGGAGCGTTCCTGCAGTATTAGGGGCACGCTGCAAGGTTTCAAAATTAATGTTGCTATCTGGTTTATCTTAATGTGATGTTTGACTTTCCCTTTCTAGAATTGGGAGGATTAGAGGTGTACCTGAAGCCTTTCAGGCGTGCTGTAATTAAAAATTACTTAGAGAACCTGCACTGGTGGGAAAAGGGAACTGCTTATTCTGCAGAGAACTCACTGAGGCTCTTCCTGCTGAGCTGCATGCCATCTCAGCAGTCTGATGCCAGCTCTGCTCCAGGCAAGCACTTGCTGTCTTGAATGCTATATTCAGAGCAGGTTACAGTGGAAAATCTGCAATATAACTTGGAGGCTTCAGGCATAAATGCATCATGATTTAAGAGGACCTCTTGCCGCCATCTTTCATCATGGTTCCATAAGAGTCAAGTTTGTATTTGCAGTTGGATTGACTTCTTCAGGATCTTTGGGATGGCCTTGCTAAGAGAGAAACAACAGTCAAATCCCTTAACAGCAAGCAAAGGCTGCTAAGCTGGAATCCCTCAGGGATATCAGAGCATCAGCCACACTTCTTTCTCTATTGTAATTTTGAATCTTGAGATTCTTCTACCTAAGATCCCTTGGTGAACCAGTATTTCATTCTCCAGTTGTCTGTGTTTGACTCAAGCCACAGTTCTGTGATAATTCATTGCAGTCCCTGGCTGCTCCTCATTAGTAAAACAGTGACTTAGATGGGGGTCAGCTTGTCCTCTCTGTTTAACTGACAGGCCTTAGAAAACAGGGGAACCAAAGTAGTGTTTGAGTGATTTCATTACTCTTTCTGAAGCCAAAAGAGTTTGTTGCCTTGTGGCACTTCCATGGTATTAGTTATGCTTATGCAGATACAGCTTTGTAGGTTATAACCCTATATAGGCAATAAATAGCTTTGCATAGGGCAGAAGTACTCTGGTACTAATTATTCAGATAACTAACATATACCTTATCAAAAAATCTTTCTCATGGACAAGATGTGCTGTCCCAACTTGAGTACAGGACCTAAACTCAACTGAGGACAGTCTTTTTCTGTTCTTGTCTTGAGTAACTGTTACATCATATCTTAATCAGCATTTGAGCTCAAAAGCTAAGCTTTTCAACACTGTACTCTAGATTTCTGATCTTTGTGGGAGAAGCTTGACCCTAACCATTTGCTACTTAGCAACACATTTCCTTTTTGCAAGTTACATGTGGAATATGGTGTCTTTGCAGGAGACTACAGGGTCTTCCGTGATGATGTTGTGTTTTGGGTGACCTTTTCTTCTGTAACCTTGCTGATTCCAGTGCTTTTTGTTGGCTGTCCAAGAATTGTAAGTAATCTTCACTGTCACCTCAGGAGGAGGGTGGAAGGGGTGTCCAATTTGTTAATGTAAAATGTAGTCCTGTGGGACACGTACAGAAGACTTAACGCGCCTTTGTGGAGCTCAGCACAGGGCCAGCTCTAAGCAGCTCCTGTTCAGCCCTGCCTGTGCTAAATGGCCCATAAGCAGAGGCATGGCTCTGATGTTGCACATAGCCTCCACTGACACTTGCAGTTAGTCAACTTCTCCTGTCTGAAGATGCCTAGGTAACAGGCACATGCAGCCAACTTCTTGTGGAAGAACAGATACAAAATGCTGCCTTAAGGAGGTGGGGAATAAAGTGTTTCTCGGTCTCCTAAAGCTGTGTGTTTGTCTTCCTCTGTAGCTGAACATACTGGCCTCTGGAATAGTAGGCTCTTATGCAGTGATTCTAGCTATTGCTTGCTATGTCTACACAAGTCTTGCTTACATTACCTTAAACCTACTCAGAAGGGTCCTCAATGATTACTTCAGCAGAGCTTACACCAACGTGCCTTTTCAAACAAATGGTGAGTACTGCTCTTCAGATTCTTTTTTTAAAAAAGAAACTGCAGCCTCTTTGGTTCCCTTGTAAGCAGTGACTGTTTAGGGTGGGAAGGGCTGAAAGGAGAACATAGCAAGTAGTGTCACATTAACACCTGGGTGGCAGATTCTAGTCCTCCAAAAGCAATGTGGGGTAAACTTGAAGGCTTCCACCTTCTCTTCCAGCAGTTATGTAACAGAGGCCCTTGTGAAAGGTGCTTCTTGGGCTTGAACTGACACCTTGCTCCTGAGTCTGCAGAGTGGACAGTCAGAAGGATTAATACAGTGGCAGAACAGGCTCATCTCAATGCCCTGTGTGTTCTTGCCTTTGCATGGGTACACTCAAGGCGTGTGAGACACAATACTGCATTCCTTTCTGTTGCTGAACTTGGTAGTGTTTGTGCTCAGGAAAGGAGAAAATGTCCTGCTTTGATACAGGGATCTGTTTGTCTGTCTTCTAGACTTCATTATCCTGTCCGTGTGGGCAATGCTGGCCCTCAGCGGAGTTACCGTGCAGCTTCGCCGAGAGAGGAGTGAAGTGCCCTTCCCGCCACACCCCTACCTCACCTGGAAGCGGGAAAGGGAGCGCAGAAGCACCAATGTTTTAGACCCTAGCCATCATATCCCTCCCCTGAGAGAGAGGATCCATAACAAGCTGCTACACATCAAAGAGTTTTTTCAGAAGGAGCAGCCAGCTGGGGAAAGAACTCCGTTGCTTCTGTAACCTGCCAAATTACTGGTGGGAACAGAGGACGAATCTAGGAATGATGAGATGAGTGATTACAGCAAATGAACCGGTGTTGCAGGGTTTATCACCATCACCTTGTCCTGCTTAACAAGAGGATCATATTTGCCCAACCTGGAAGAAGCATTATCCGCCTGGTACACTACATTGTTGTTTTGTGACTCTTTCCTCAGTGGCCTACTCAGCCTGCTGTAACTTATGTATGTCTAGCTGCAGAATCTCGTGCTAACGGTCAAGTACAGGTATTTATCTTGTGGTGACCTAGTTTGATGTCTGGGTATGTGAAGTGAGACCAGCCCATAGACAGCAACCTGTGCAATGCTGGCTCTGCCCTCATGGTGTGGGAGCCACTGCTGAAATACTGCCCGACTTGCTCCTGAAGGTGAGTGGTCCGCCAGGCTGCGAGGGGTTGGGAGATAAGGACCGTGCGCAGGAAGAGTTCTAGCAGGAGCTGAGGTGTCACCTCCTAACATAGGTACAAAACATGTTGCTGCAGACAGAGTTGTTTCCCAGAAGTATTACTGAACCTTGCAAGCTAAACAAAGTGACTTGAATTTAAACTGCACTGAATTAACTGTTGTAAGCGTACATGCTGGGGCGCAGGAAGTGGACCTGATCTGAGACAAGAAGACTTTCTCCCTTGCTGTTGGGTGGTTCTGTAGCAAGCTGGTCATCTGGTCTCTGTGCAGAGATGACTGCTAAGAGAACATTAGATGTTTTGTTTTCTGAACAGCCTGTTTCTGCTCTGGTATATTCTCTTTTTTTGATGGTGCTGTCATAAAAGAAAAACCTAAATAAGCTCGTAGCCAATGGCAGTTTTTGTCCTGGAATTGGTTGAAACACTAATGATTTTTATTTTTAATCAATGTTTCTTTTTTAATTTTGCCTTTAAGGGGTGAAAGTGGCATCCAGCTGACAAAACACTGACCAGAATCCTTGCTGACTGTGTTCTCTGCCGATTTGGGTTGCATCTGCCCACAGCAAAATGCAATAAAACAGATAAAGGACTATTCTTGTGTTCAAGGAATCCTGGTCATGTGAGGTGGCTTTATTTAATTCCTTAAGAACAAAGCCAACAGCCACTTTTGAAATGCAAACTGGAGCATTGTGGGTTTGGTTCACAAGCAGACCCGAGGCTGTCCTTGGTTTTACCTGCTCTTGCCCCCATGACCAATCCTGGTCTTCACATTCAGTGGTTGTGATGATCTGCCATGCATTAAATGATGGCTGAAGTCTTGCATCTTATACCTTGATACAGGTTATGGTGGCTTTTCCTTACACTCACTGTATAGTGAAGTGCCTAGTCCTTCCTGTCTGAAGGTGAATGGATGTTCTGGTACCTTCATGGAGCCACCATGAGCGTGAATAACCTAGTGGTGGAAACTGAAGTTCTCGGCCACCACTTTAAATCTTGGTAATAAGTATGTAACAACAACTTGTTGTAACTAAACTGGCAGAAGAACTTTTATTTGGGAGTGTAGCTGAAAGTTAAAACACCCTGGCAGTGGAAAGGAATTGATGACTTCCTGGCTATTTCTCTTTAAGGAGCGAAATATTAATGGCACAGCATCAGAGGTGACTGAGCTGATGTTTAGAGAGAGAAATCCTGAGATTGCTTGGAGCTGGAACATCTGTCTCAAACAGTGAGGCTGAAACTCTGTAACTTGGGCCTTGCTTTGCTGTGCTGTGGTGTGGCATGTGGGGATGAATGAGGAGCTCTTTCCCTGGCCTCTGGCAGACTGATGCTTGCTCACTGCCCTTACTGCACTGATACTGAGCATGTCTTTGCCATATTTGATGGCAAGTAGTAGACACTTACATGGTACGTAAATGCTCTTAAACATGTTTACCTTGGGTTTTTTATAACTGCTGTGATTAACATTGTGGAAGAAACAAGTTTAACTCTGATTTTTCTATATCTTTTATAATAAAGATGTATTTGGAAAGAGTATTTGAACTAAAAGGGTCTCTTTGAATTCAGTGATGCTTTTACAACTCAACTTTTGCCTTTGGTACTGTAGGGATGGTTTTGTTTGGAGAAGTGTCTTAGACCCTCAAGGGACTGGGGGGGCAGATGTACCTAGTTGACCTGTTGAAGGACTTCCTGTAGTTCCAGTGACCCCCAGAGGTTGAGAGCCTGGCTGTGCTCTCTGTGAAACTAGTGAGGAAGCATGTGGTCCAAAGAGGCTTTCTGTAGCTTCATTGGACAGGGTTCTGGCAAACAAACAGGTGGTGGCTGTTGTCCAGTTCTTAAGTGGAAACTCATGTGAGCTGTCATGCTAGAAATCTCTATGGCAGAGCTTGGCTTTGAACTTTTTGTGATCCTGACTTGGAGACTTTGTCTTAATGCTGCTAAGAGATGGGATGGGGAAATTCTTCCATATTCCATCAGCCATAGTGGATAATAGTGATGGTAGTCAGAACATGCTAACTGGTTACTGGGGTGCAGAAGAGGTAATTCTCAAGGGTTCTTTGTGTGTCACCTGAGGCAGTTGCAAGAGGAAAACTGGCTCCTGGACTGACTACAAAATCTGTCACTGGAAGCACTGACTGCCTTGCTGTGTTAGCTACTTCCTTAGTCTTCTGGCTTAAAATAATGCTGTGTGATGCTCCTGGGGAATCTAAACCTAAACTCGGTTCTGGGTAGTGATTCCCCTGCAAAACCAAGTGTTTTGAAAGCCTCAGTTCACATGAGGTGTCTAGACTATGATGATGATCTAGGTCCTGCTGCTGTAGAGAATTTTCCTGCTTTGGCTGAGTTTTTCTGAGCAGTTTTTGCTGCACTGCAATAATGCTGCAGTGATCACATCAAGGTATTTGTCTTAGTTGCTTGTAGAGCTTTTCAAGGTCTGCACATGTTCCAGTTCTGCCTCAAATCCACAGGAGAAACTGCCTTCCTTCTCCCTTGCTTTCCTGCCCTTGCAACTTCTCCTAGCAGTTAAACTGGCTGTGGCACAAGTGGACACTGATCTTACCAAAGAAACAGACCTTCTTTTGTTCTTGTGACTCCTTCCTCACCAAACTTCACATAAAACTGGCCTGACTCTGCCACTTCAGACTGCTTCACACCTGAGCCAGCTTTGCCTACCCTGCTTCCCTGGACATGCAGAAAACACAATGGAAAATGGAAACAAATCGTGCTTTCCATAGGTCTGCTCTGGAGGGGAGAGAGACAACCCCTCCCCCCGCCCCCCTCTGAAGCCTGGTGCTTTTGTTTGGCAGTAGGGTATAGGAAACCATAGGGGGCCCCACAAAATGAATGCTCCTCTGGCATCCCTGCAGTTATGCATCCTGTGCAAGTGGCTTTCCTTACTGGGAGGAATGGTGTGGTGTATATCTTCAGTCTAATAGTCCATGTTGCTAGTTCTTAATAAGTAAAAGGTAATAGCTGTTCTTGGGTCTTCTCAACCAGGTGGAAGAGATGTTGCATGCCTCAGGTTGTAAAGCACACAAACAACTTTTGGGGCCCCAGCTGCTGAGTATTGTGTAACACCCACGATGACTTCTGAGAAAATACAGTCTTTGCCCACCCCTGTTACAGCCTGTGGCTGCAAGCCTGGCTTTGGGAAAGCCCAGCAGAAGGCAGACTTTGTGGAGTATCCCAGTCCTGAGAGGCACCTGCACTGGCTGGTGTCTTTCTGGTGTTGCTGTCAGAGGCTGTAACATGTCCTGGCTTGTTCGGTGTCTTGTGTCCAGGCTGCTTTGTTTTCTTGTGTCAGAGGTGCTTAGGCATTGCCACAACTGTATGACACTGTCCTGAGCAGCTGGATACTGAAACAGAGCATAGAGCAATACTCATTTTAAAACTGCTCGAGGACCAGGGATCCTGTTATGTGGCACAGACCTCAGTAACTCTTCAGGAGGGTGCTCTTATTTTTAATGAGAGGCTAAGGACTGAACTTGGCTAACAGGTAAATGAAACCCCTGATGTGCCCAGCAGGGGCCTAGTCATGAGCTCTGCAGTGACCTCTGGTGCCAGGTTTGGGTAGGAAAGAAGTGGCTTGTGCTTGCCAGCTTAATAGCTCTGTGTGCTGCAGGGGGAATAATGGGACCCTTTGTCCCTGCTCTGGCCTCTTCTATGTCCGATGTAAGATCTGTACCTTGTCCGATGTAAGATCTTGTATCTTGTTCCTAGGGGAGCTTGTCAGCGCTGGAGCTTCTGGGGAGATGCTCCCAAAGGAAACTTTCTCCTCTTCTAACAGATCTCCTTAAGTAGGTTCCAATGTATTTAACTCCTCTAATTTTTATAGGACTAGGTTAGTGTATTCCTGCTCCTAACCCTGGAGTTCAGGTGTATGTGTTTTGCCTTGTAGCACCTAGGCAGCAGGCAGGGTTAAGTCCCCCAAAATCATCCTCTAGCACTGCAGATCTTGTTGCTATTGCTCATCCATGGCATCTTCCTTCTGCTTCTCTAACTAGTGCTGAATTACCCTCCGGCTTGGCAACAGCAAAAGAAGTAAGGAGGCCTAGAGGATTTCTTAGTCTCCTCTTTTTACTCCAGCTTTCATTCTGTCCTTGCCTAGAGCTGCCCCTTATCTGAAAACACTTCCCAAGAACAGGAAGCTCTTCCTGAGAAATTAAATATGCCCTGTTTTGAACTGCACATTTTTCACTAAGTTTTTGAGGTTTTTCATCTCTCTCTTCCTAAAATGGGCAGCAGCATGCTGCAGGTTTGCATGTGGTCTTTGGAGAGGTACTTGTGGTGGGCTTTGCTGTGACTTTGGTTTCTGGCTGGCTTAGCAGGTGAATACTCAGAATAGGAAGTGCTGAGCTTCGGGTAAGTGTCTCCTACAGGTGAGTACTGGAAGTGTGAAGTACATGTGTGCTGATCTCAGTGATACATCCCTGCCTGTTAGCTTGAATGCTGTCTCCATTCACCTGGTGAAGCTGTCCTCTCCCACGTCTCTGGTTAGTAGGCTTTGATGTTTTCTGTGGAAACAGTACCTTAAATACCATTTTTGGCTGGTCGAGCAGATGCTTACATGTCTATATAATCATGGTTCTGTTCCTTGATGTCAGGCCCTGTCTGCCAGCATGTAGTTCTGGGCAGGCAGCTGTCTCCTGTTGGCGTGCACAAGGCTCTGTGCTCTCATGCACACTGGAGGAAGACAACTTCAGGACAGAGCAATAAACTATCTCATTTTGGGGGTGAGAGGGAGTGGGAGGAATAATATGCTTACATGCAATTTACTCACCTGCTTCACAACTGGGGTTTCACAAGTCTGCCTTGTCCAAAAATCCCATCCCTTGCAATTTACCCCTAGTGCTGTCTGGCGTTACCACAGGCTGCCTAATCTGCTCAAAATGAGCTGGGTTCTTTTCTGTAATGCAGGAAGCTCCGGGGGGAAAAGCCACGTGCAGGAGAGAGAAGCACAACTTGTGTCGTAGGAGGCAGCTGCTGCTTGCTGAGCCAGTAACTTAATGAGTTCTGATTCATTTACCTTGTTTATGATGCTCCAGAGTGTGGCAATGGAAAGCCCAAGACACTGACCGTCCCACCTTCTTTAGTGTGGCGTGCTGGTTGAGCTTCCAACAACTGCGGTTTTGGAAATGTTACCTAAGGTTTTTGACTGCTGAAATAGCCACCCTCAAATGCATTTCTTAGTGTTTTTTCTGGTGAGGATGCTGTAGGGATATAATCCGCTCTGCCGTTCTTCAAAAGGTAAGGCTTCCCCTTGCAGCAGCAGAAGGGGATGCAGCTGGAGTTCTGCTTGTTCGCTGTCATGGTTCAGCACCAGGCAGCAGCTGAGCACCCTGCACCACTCACCCCTTCCTTGGAGGAGAGACAGAGTGCTGTGGGTTGGGGTAAGGACTGTTACTGACACAGCACCGTGAGAGGGGAACAACAACCGAGCCCCTGGCAGAATTCATACACACTCACACAGGGTGATGATGCTTTACTGACCCGATGCGGTGGTAAGAGCACTGCACCAATGTGACAATCCACCCGATGCCCAACCACGCGTGGACTGCCCTGAGCTGCACCAACCCACCGCTCCCCAACCAGCCCTTTCTACACCCGGGGAAGGGAGGTGGCTGCAGGCAGCAGGAAAATTGGTGCCTGTCGTACAGCCACTGAAATAGCATCAGTCTTCTCTTGCAGAACACTTTAACATGCAGAAGGTAAATGACCATGTTTTAATTAGTCCACTCCACTAATCAATATGCAACTCATCAGGATGAAATGGGATTGCACCGCAAATGAAAGGCAAAGTGGGATGGGCGATGGTGAGGCTGAATGTGACTTCTACCTAGCAGGTATATGTGTGTGTGACACCAGGTGCAGGCCTCACCTCTGCATGATGTTGAAAAGGCTGATAAAGAAGTTGTCTGCTGTTCCAGCTTGGGATTTCTTTTGCTCTCCTGTCTCACCTTCCCACTGTTGCTGTATACACTCTGTCAGGCTGGGACCAGCCCTAAGGGTGTGCTGTTAGCTGCCCCTTAGATGACATGATCTGCAGAAGGAGCCAGCATGTGTTTTACACTCAAATAGGAGACTTACAAACCCTGTTCTCAATCAGCGGATGTGCTTTGAAAGGTTAATGTTTGCCAACTAAAACTGAAAACTCCCTAAGCTGCTGTAAACCTTAGTATAGGTATCTAGAGAGATACATGTCATTCTGCCTGCAAACAGTACCGTTAGCTCTGTGTTTTAGTGTAATCTCCTAATCCTGGGGGTTTGTTAAAAAGCCAAAGCTATTTAAAGCTTTTAGCTGTACAAGACAGCCCAACTGATTTTCAAGCTGCCCTTCAGTTTTACCTCAGTTGAATGGCTGCTATGTGTATTTATGAACTGTTGACACTTCTGAACTTAAGCACAGAATTTACAGTACTGAGAATAAGTTGTTCTTACAAGAAATCATGGGGAAGTGGCAAAACCCTTCCCTTGGCAGCTTCTGCACCTCACTCAGTGACATGCTCATTTACCCATCAGAGGGAAAGGAACCTGGAGCTTGAACCAGGTCAGAGGGACTCTCTCTGATCTTCAAGGAAAAAAACCCCAACTGTCTCATCTGATCTGTACCCAACCATGTTTTGGTCCAAGACATCAGAGCCCGGTGGGACTGCCTTTTGTTATCCTCACTGCTCCCCCATGTAAGTACGTGGCTGCAGTGGTTTGGTCAGAGGATGGGTAAATACCTGGTTTTCCAAGAGAAAATGAAGGTGTTAGAGGATTTCATTTCTTTTGCTATATATAGTTACATGAATAAAAGCACTAGTGACCGGCCCGCTTTAAAGTAAAATGGTGAAATGATGTCGCTTTCTTCTGACACATTAACTAGCAAGGCTGGCTTCAGATTCAGGACTTTGCTTGAATCACAAAGACTCCCAATTTTTTTTCAGTCAACTTTATTGATAAAATAAGTTTACTGTACAGTACACAATTCTAGCCATAAATTCTTTTCAAGCCATCTGCATTACAAAAATAACGGGTACGCAATGAAAAATAGTCACTCCACACACTGTGAAGGTTCTCTTAAAATCCTAAAGCCATCGGGTCAGGGGAACGACAGGGGAAACATATCAAACGTGGAGACTAAGAGTAGATAAATTAAGTCACATTTCTTTTTAATTTACAAAAATAAACACTAATCAAGCATTATTCCATAATAGAGCAACCTTAAAGAACTGCCGCAGACTAACGAACCTTCTCTGCTGTACAGCTCTGGCAATGGAAAGACAGCCCAGGAAGCCAGCCAGGAAACTGCATTCAGCATTAAATGGATATGAACGCCTCCACCACTAGTCAACGGCTGGGAAGACACTTGTATCAAGAATAACTTCATCAACTAAACTCCAAACTTCTGGTAAGTTTGCAACAACAAAACACACTTCATTTAAAAAAAAACCCAAAACAAAACAACAAAACCAACCAACCCAAAAAAGTGGCTTCTGAGAAGTCACCAGCCTGCAAGCTACAGCAGAAAGGCAAACGTCTAAATTATAGAAACATTGGCAGAGTTTTGCAGATAATTAGAGCAGACGAGTGTATCCTGTGCATGAACTCAAATGTTACCAAAAAAATCCTACCCAGATGTTTAGGAAACTTGGGATATTTTTTCTCCCCATGCGTGCAAATGTTCTCTATATTTTTTTTTTAAGCCTGGACCCAAACTAAAATGCTCTGGAAGGAGAAGTAGCAGTTTGCTTATTAAAAAAAATGCTGTGAAAATGGGGGGAGCTTGATCTGTCTGTTCTTTCAGCTGCACTTCCTCAGGTATCTATTAGTTAAATGCAAACTAGCAGGTATTTTCTCTGCTAAACGCTTTTCCCACCCCTTTTTTTTCTTCTCCTGAAAGCACTATGGGAAAGAGGGAAGCAACTGGCAGAAGCAAAACAAAAATACTGCGCTCCCAAAAACTAGTTCACTGGGAACTGAAAGGTCACCCTGAGACCTTGGGGCATTTACCTCCCCTTGCCACAGAAACTGTGCTGGGTCAAGGGAAGTAATATTTAAAACTGAGACCCTTAGAAGCACTTGGTGCTTAGCTTTTTTTCCCCACATTGTTGCAACTGAAAAAATCACCTTTGATTGAGTAACAGTTTATTTCAGGGTAAGAGTTCAACTTTGAGTCATTAAACAGCCAAAATACTCAACTGTGGGTAGCAGCTGTAGAGCTACAGCTTTCTCTGGCTGAAAGCTCTCACTCAGCTTCTCTGAGCGTGCTTCCCAAGTAAAGACTCTGTTAATGTGCTGGGCAAAAAGTGTCGATACACATCAACAGCAAGAGTGTTCTTGCTGCCTTGACCAAGAAATGATAATGTCTTGACAGATAACAGCCAAATACGAATTTTTTTGGCAGCTCTCTTGGCCTGTCACCTTGGTAGCGCTTCCTTCGTACCTGCATATGATACAAGCTGCGCCTTGACCTAGAAAAGCCCTTCCCCTGTCACTTCTGTGGGTGTTTTGGGATTAAAAGTGAGTGGTATAGCAGTTGTCAGTACAGCATACTGAAACTTCTCCTAGACCAAACCTACCATGTACCTGAAACTTACTTTAAAACCTCCCTGATAACTATTTAGTACCTAATTTTTCTTTAGGAGTATTGATTGCAGGTGCGCAGGCTGCCAACTCTGAGCATCAACATAGAGTATCTCCTTCCCCCTTCCCATGGCTATTTCCTGGGTACGTCCAGGCTGCCTTTTCCCACTTAGGAGGTTCGGGGGGAGCAGTCAAGAGAAGAAATCAATGGGATGAACGCAGCTTCTTCCCTACCAGGAAGAGAGCCTGGGTTCCTTTCAGAAAAGGAAAAGCTATGGCAAAGTGATGCTACGCTACCTGTGTTCCAGAAAGCAGTACAGGGGGAGCAGCTCTTCCCCTGTGTCAAAAACACAACTAAGTATAGGTACTTTAAAGGATCTTGTTCAACTAAAAGAAATAATCATAATTGAACAACCTCTAAAGCATTGTTTCTGTTAAAACCATTCACCTTGTATTTGAACAGGATACTCTGGTACATACCAGAAACAGCGAGTGTTATGCTGCCGGCGTAGCCTTCCCAGTAAAAGAGGTTGTTGCAAAATGAGCATTTTAAAAAAAACTTACTAAAAGGAAAAAAAAAAACCCTAATGTGGCTCATGCACAAAGCATATTCATAAGTTAAGTACTTTTTAGCTGGCAATCAGACTTCCACTTACCTTTACTATATAACAGGTGCACTGAAACTCTGCATGAGCAATAGTTTTATATAAATAAAGTGAAATCTGTAAAAGGACTTAATATAAAAATAATTCCCCCTCCAGTAAGTGCACGAATCCATTTCCTACTGAAGTCAGATCTATGGCAATTAATCTGTCGCTAAGGTCTTTGCAGAATACCCATCTCAATTGATCTCACGCAGTATGAAAGCCACTAAACTGGGGTTAGAGATGCATTAGCTTGCTGGTGCCCTATTCAGTAACAAGTGCTTGACAAGTGACCCCTGATAATCCGTTTTGTAAAGTGTGCAATTGAAGCTTGTGGACTTCCATAGTCTTTAGCTTTTCCTCAGGCTCAAATCACTGCTTGTTACTAATCCTGACAGAGACGTGCTCTCTGATGCATCTTCTTTCTTGAGGTTCAGGAATGATTCTCTAGTTATCTGTAGAATTTCTCTCAAGCCTTTGTTTTCTTGCTACGACCAGAGAGAGAAAAAGGTGTTTAATAGAATTCCAGAAAGAAGTCAAGGTAACAATCTCCCCTCCCCTCTGTTCCAAACACAGGCATTAAGGACTAACATGCTGATTTCCAGGCAGGTGGTGCTATGTGTTATCTTCTAGGACTAAGAACATGATGTTTCTGACCCTCTTGAAAGCGCACAAAGCATCAAAGCAACTCAAAAGACAGAGATGGGCAAGAAAAATGTAATTAAGTTCAAAAGTTGCACTTCAAAAACCTCTCCTGTTCTCTTCCCGCTCCCTGCCCCACAATGAACTGCTCTGCTGGCACCTGAGCCAGAGCAATAGTGTTGATCTGCCAATAACAAACAACTGAGAATCTCCTCCCAAAACTGAAAATTAAAAAAGTTAATTAAAAGCCAAAGGTGTGGGTATGGTTATTTGCATCCTAGTGTCTTATTAGGATGTATTATTTCTTAGCTCTTTTTTATGTTTCTGTAACAAAGAAATCTTAATCCACTATATAAATATAAATCACTGATTCTGGTGATGAAGTGTCACCTGTGGATGACTTGAGAGTACGCCGTGGTGGGGGAAACAGAACTATAGCCCACCCAACAAGAAAGTGTAACAGCAGTGTGAGTGAATGGTAGAGTAACTCATAAGAGATACAGGAACTCACCAGAAATAAATGTGTTAACTTTCACTCCCTTGCAATTGGTGCCACTGCTGGTTTGATTTCTTTCTTACCTCAAGCTGAATGATCCTTTCCTGATCTTTACAGCCATGCTTTTCATCGATTTCAATGGCTTTTCTCATTACTGCTGCCATCTCTGTGATTTGGTCCACGTGCACTTGAAGCTCCTGCGATGTACGAATAGAAGACCGATGGCTTTAGCAACACGTTTTGCGTGATGTTAAACATAAGCAAAGCGCTCTGCAGTTGTGCAGTTCAACTGCTCTGCCACCTCAAAACGTGAGCGTGGGCCTGAATTTGAGGGTAAGAGTCCTTTCTGGCTTTACAGTGTGAGCAGCCCTGTAGTCCTGTTTGTTTACACATAAATTCATCCTGCCACATGGCGATGCCTCTTCTTATAGTCTCATGTATGCTTAAATGACTGGCCTAGGTGGCTGGCTGGAGTCATGGAAGCTACAAGTTATCCACGTGCTTGCTCTAACAAGGCCTTCCTGCGTTGCAGGAGGTGAGGTGTATAGGTTTGGATAGACAGAAAGACTAAACATCTAAGAGTTTCTTTCTGTTTGTTTGATGCCTGATCTCAAGTCTGATACAGCCACTACCAGCCTATGGGTAGGCCTTTATCTCTTAGTAAGGATGACCACTTCACCTGATCTTTTTATGTCATGTATATCCCTCCCTAGCCCTTTCTTTATACTTCTGCTTGAATCAAATTCCAGCTTATCTGGGACTGACTCCATAGGTCCTTGTCCTCACCGAATTGCAAGCAAAATTTGCATCCATCCATTAATGCTGGCAGGGTATTTTCCTGCTATAAATAACTAACTACCACATCTCCTTGAAAGCTTCAAGGAGGAAAAAGGAGCAGCAGTTTGGTTTGCTGCTGCCCTGTCCTGTTGCCAGGTGTGGGATGATAGGAGCTGCTTACGTAGGCATAAGAGCCTTTGTAAGGAAGCTAGAGTTTGAGGTAATCTTCACTGTTTGCAGAGAAGTGATCTCTTACCTGCAGACCTTGTTGGTTCAGGTGACAACTTACTTTCTCACTGGCCAACCTACCAGCAGGAAATTATTAAAGGGTCACTGCTTCTTCTTCCTGCAGCTCCAGATAAAGAGCCTATGCCACTGGCATTCATTACTGTTCAATTAAGCCAAATATTTCAGTGGTATTTCCACAAGTTTTTATTTTTCATTGCCTTTTCTTCAACTTGTCTTTTATTCTAACCCTGCTACTGTGCCAGCCTATCCGTGTCTGACCTGACCCTTGGACAAAATTCACAGTAGTTACCAGCTGGTATCAGAAAAAGCAGAACAGTAGGACTGAAACATGAAGAACAGTTTAGACTAGAGTTAAACCCCACCTTTATGTTATGAGTTTGACAGGAGATCTGTACATCTGGCAGGAGATCGGTTGGCTTTTAAGCTGCCAGAAATGACTAGACTGCCATAAAGAACTGCCCCACTTGGAATTGTGAGCTTTACCTGATCAAAACAAATACACTTTCAGTGATTATTGTCCCCCACCCTTCCTTCTCTGCTGTTCCAGTTGCCAAAGCTGTGGTTTAGCTCTTTACTCATTAAATGGCCACTCACAGCACAGAGGGGAGAGAAAAGGGGGCAGGGAGGGGAAGAACCTGTGGTGAATCGGTATTTTCTTCTCAGTTTCCCATAAAGGTCATTATATGAAACACTTCTTTCAACAAAAAACTAAATTTAGCTTGACAGGAAGCTGTGATCAGTGGTGAAAGACTGAGTTGGCAAGAAGGTACCCTTGAGAAGGGCTGGGAAGCAGTTACTGGTCTTTAGATATCCTGCTGTACTCCCTGCTTCCTATTTTGCCAGTTTACCAGGCCCCTTCATCAATACAGTTCCAGGCCTGTCCCAAGGTTGCTGATCAGATGCTGAGTCAAGACCAAAAGGTTGTTGCCTGGAAGGCAGACGTGCATTAGTCAGATGCTGTAGTACCAAGCAATTTAAAGTGTTTCTTTACAAAGATAGCCTCAAACATCTCCATATACTTTTTGTATCCCTCCTTATTATTTGCCACACATTAGTGTGGCCACATGGTTTTAAGCCTCCTTGAGTGAATCAAACAGCACTCTTAGATCAGGGTTGTTACTACCAACACATACTTTCCTCTTGCATACAAGGTGTTAGGAGAAACTGTTTTCTTATTTAAAGGAGGTGCTTGTGGATATGCAGAAACCAAGTTTTTTTTCATTAATCTTTGTAAACAGGCACTAAAGTTAATAGCTGCCACTTGAGAGAACAGCAGTTACTGGTGAGAAGTCCTTAGGCATGATGGATTTCTTAGTTAACAGGAGAGAAGTATTTAAAGTCTATTGAATCCTACTGAATGTGAAGGCTGATCAGAAGAAGAAATAATAAATGCCAGAAACTTTAAATGTCAGGATAAGGGTGATCAATCTTTATCAGGCATTCTTGGGGGACCAGATTTAACCAAAATGTTGACACCTAAATCTCCTGTTTAAATCATATTGTTAGCTTGCTTGGGTTTTGTAACCTCATGCTTTTAACTGATAGAAGTATTCCTATAGGAATTTTAAAGTCCTGTTCAAGCCAGATAAAAATTTTTCTTTTTTATCTTGGATATAAATTTACTCCTTCCTGAGGCTGTAAGATGTGTTCTACTCTGCACTAAGGTAACTTGTTTTGAAGAGGAACTCTATCTGTAACAGAAACTCCTAGAAGCAACAGGTACATGGCTAATCCAATGAGTTCTTTCACATTGATTTTGGTAGTCTCATGCATTTCAGTGGTACTAATTGCATACCTGTGACTTTGTAAGAAGAAAGGACTGAATTCTTACACTTTGCTTTCCCAGTATGCAGATCCTAACTCTGCTTTGCAGGCTTAGTTTGTTGAGGTCAAAGAGTATGAAATGCTTTGAACTAATGTTTTTCTACACAGTTACACTGCACTCTGATTAAGTTTCATTTTAAATGTGATGCAATACTCTGTTAGAAAGCTTCTTTTTAGATCTTAGTGACTTGGAATCATATTTTCCTGAAAATACATTAGGAAGGCCTAAACTATGGATTAATGCTATATGCCCCTACACTGATCTCGTATGAAGCTGCTCAATACTCTCTACCCCACCCTCCACCCCCCCCCCCCACACACACACCCCCACACCCACACACCCCTCACTCGTGATAGTTTACTAAAATGTTGCTTGATGACACTGACACTGTTTTTCTAGGTTTCAAAAGCCGTAAGATGAAACACACCTCCCACCAGCAACTTTCCCCACCCTTCAAACATCTCGGGTTGCCCTGGATTCTATTTTGCAATCCTGATCAGTACTGAGACAAGAACCCAGGGTTGAAGCAGGAAAGAGGAGAGGTGTATGCCCAGTTATTCAGTATTCAAAAGAGCTTTTACAATCTATATTTTCAAATGTATGGTGAAAAATATTTGAGTATCGCACTGAAAAAGCTTATCCATGCTACTGTCTCCAGTGAACACAGGCTTACTAGTTATTTGTTGGGGTCACGAGTGTTATGTTAAAGCCAGTCTAAATGCATCTCTGGGCATCTTGAAGCATAATAGAGTGGTTGCCCTAAAGACCTAGGCAAAACCAGAAGTAATTTAAGTAGGTACAGGAACGAAATGCTACTAGATAAAAGTTTAAGTAAATCAGAAGTGAGTAAGGGTGACTTACTAGACTGATCAAGTTTCCTGTTTCATGGACTGGATTATAAAAATTAAAACTTGTTAGTATGTTGCTATAAAATGCTGAGACAAAGTTAAGCTTTGAACTGATCCATTACAAGCTAACTTAAGTAGCTAAAAAAAAGCAAAGGCAAAAAAAAAAATTACCTTGGAATGTTGCTCTTTTAACTTCATTATTACACTTGGATCATCCTTTTTGCTCGCCATAAGTAACCTGAACATCTGTTCTCTGTACTTGCTCATTATGAGTTCCAAGGCAGACTGATGTTCTTCAAGAGATGTTCGTAGTTCTACCAACATAATTTTAAATTCAGTTAAAGTTTAACAGAGAAGAACTGAAACAAACTGCAGAAGTACTTCAGCTTGAGGAAACCAAAATAAGCCCTCAAGTGTTCCCTCTCCTTGTGCCATAGAAGTCTATGTAGGCTTTGCAACCACCTTCAGTGGTGACTGCCCTGCGAAAATTTGTGTTTGGTCAGAAACAGAAGTTAATATGACTTCCTGTTCAATCCCTGGAGCTGATATAAGATATCCTGAGCGTAGCACAGGAGAACTGTGCTCCAGCCACAATAAACAACACTGCACAAAAGCTGGGAAGAAGTCTGCAGCTACTTTTTGCAATCTTCATCTTGGTAAAGTAAGTGTTACAAGCCACTTGTGTTCCCCACCTACCAAATCAAATGGCAATTAATACCTGAGATAATACCAGATTTGTACAAGTTGAGATCATTGACTACTTTGACTGTTGGAGTACCCAGGGTATTCCAGGAGAAACGGTACATTCCTAGTGTACAGAATTCCAGAAGGAATTATACTACTGCAGTTAAACTGCACCTTCTTCTGACTGCTCATACATTAGTTATTTTTAGCAGTGGGAAAACACATTTCCAAACAGATACCTCTATTGCAGAATTAAGTTCTATTCATCACCTCACTTGTGCTGACTGTAAATTGCAGTCCTGGTGGTTGGACAAATTCAGATTAGAAAATAAAGCCTCCTACAATAATTTTCTGAGAATAGGCCAATGGTAAGAGTCTCCCTGACTCCAACAACACAGTCTGAAACTTAAGAAGGACAGAATGGCCAGTGCTTACCTTTATTCTCCTGTTGCAATTCCCTAATCTGTCTGTTTTCTTGTTGGATACCCATCACTAATGTAGACCGAGGACGATGTCTTGCTACTTCATTGAGCTCTTGAATTTCTTCTTGGTACTAGTTATGAAAAATAAAACAAAATGTGTGAGTAACTGAAGACAAGCATTATTTGGCAAGTCATTGAGGACTAGTTCTGATGTCAGTCAAGGCTAGTGCTTATTTTTAGATAAACACATAATACAAACAAAACCACTTCTGAAGGCCTTGCTAACATCCTGCCCTTCAGAAAAACAAAACTCTCACCTTTGTAATTAAACAAATTTAACATCTCAGATGATATGTGTGGTGAGCGTGATTTAACCTTCACTTAAGGCAGGTCAGATTTACCAGCAAGTACTTGAAAATGGATATACATACGGTAAGGGAAAACATCTGGGGTGTTAACCTTTAAATATGCACTGCAGCTTCCCAGTACCTTAAACCACAAGGCTGTATGGGTGCAAGTCACAGGAGTGGATCCTGACTCTCCACAACTGAGTAAATACAAGACTCTTCCATTTCAAGTCCTGGAGTCTCTGCATGACTAGTTTTACAGGCTGAAGCACATGCAGGGTTTGATTATTTTACGGGCTCATTAGCGTGTCCTGTGTTCTATTAAAATGACAGGATCAACTCCCTTAGAGAGAGGTAGTTGTGTTTTTCCAGAACTTCTCTAGCAGCAGCCCGACAACACGCCTTGCAACGTTTAACAGCAGAATGGAAACGATCACCAACAAGCTTAAGAGGCTACTTTGAAACAGAAGGAAACAGGGGAAAGAGAAACTATTCTGAACTGAAGAAAGCGTGACTGGGCCTCCTCTAAAAAAATCTTCAAGTTAATAAAATAGTATTTTGCAAAAGAGCAAAACACAAGGCATCACACAATGGTTTGTAAGACACCAACGCTATTTCTACCAGTGTTCTTCAAATAAACGCTAGTTTTCAATAGTTAAGGCTAGAGCAGCAGGCTCAAACTGAATATGTAAACAACCTATTTTTAGATTGTCATCACACCTATAATAAAATTACTTAGTATGGTATTAAAGGATTAACCAAATCACATCCTGATTCTATGTTGCACACTATCACACAAAAATTATTTTAAGTTGTTTCCAAGTTGTTGTTTAAATGGAGTAAGTTGAAAAGCAGACCTGTTTCATTGCCTCGACCCGCTTGTTCAGAGCTGTAGTCTGTTCAATCAGGGCTTCTGCTGCGTTGTCATGTTCCCTTAGCCGCTCCACCAGCGCTTTCGCATCTGCGAGGGCTTTCTCAATTGTGCAACTCATTTCTGAAAAACAGAAATGCATTATTTTCACAATGCCACCTGTCTGCTATAAAGAGAACAGCTAGCCATGGGAGACCTATATAAAAATATATACATATTTTTACTATCAAGCAACTGAAGACAACCCTTCTCTAGAAACATCCAGATATTTTGTTGTGTTTTAGGAGCAGGGAAAATGTCACCATCTTAAGAATAACCTAAAGTCTGCTTTTGCTTTTCCTTTTCCTCCTTTTTAACTGATGTTGAGACTATAGATCAGAGCAAGGAAATGAAAGTAAACTTTGTGTTGTGAGGAGTTATCAATATAGTAGGTGCCAAAAGAGGACTACTGAGCATACAAAAGCTGAGCAGCACATGTCCTTCTGTAACTAGCAGAAGGAAAAAAAATTACACTAATAGTTTCATTTTTCAATACTACCTTTTATCAATTTTTAATGTGCCATCCTACCAATCAGATGTTTTTCAAGATATCTGAGAAGTACAAATGCAGCACAAAAAAGAATGCCAAATGACTGCTGTGGACTGGAAGACTTTGATGAATTATATCAGCAGAGGAGGAACAGCTCAAACCAACAGAGTAGAGAAAATTACTTGTGGAAAAATTTGGAAAGCCAAAGGCTTGAGTTTTCTTCATGTCTGTAAATGAACACAAACATCACTGCACGGAATGAAATTGTAAAATTTTCAACAGGGCAGGGGAAGACAGCAACTTAGCTGAGAAAAAGAACCAACTGCATAGTTAAAATACCAGCCATCTAATTGCTGTAGTTGTTAGCAGAAATTACCTGTTGCAAAAGCTGGAAAATTCTTGCACACATTAGCATTTCCAAAATACTGGCCATTACATTGAATTTTTTCATATTCATTCTTGAAGTTTAAAATTCAAGACTGAGATTTTCAAATAGTCTAAGTGTTTAAGAAACCTCACACTTTCTCTACTGGAAAGGAAATCTACTTAAACTCCTCGAGCATTCTTCACTAATCAGACAGCAATGACAGAGCTTTCTTAGAGTTACAGGCCTTATTAATACAAGGCTTGATATTTGTTTCAGGAAACTTTCTATGGTATGGAAAGAATCAAGAAAATCCATTTCTTAGCCAGGCTGTTTGATGAAGGAGAGATTATTGAAAGCATAAAAGGTCAGTGAGCTGTTCCTGAGCTACAAGGGGAAAAAGACAATTTTCTAACTTTATTAAGCATATTGACAAATCATAGCCTAGGATCTTTTAAACGAAGCTTAAAGAAGTCCTCCCACTTTCCCCATCTGACGTTCTCCTGCTGTTCTGGATAAGTGGTAGAAGCAAGGATATTTCAAAGCCAGGAATTCCACCAGGTCCCTCAAAAGATTTACAAACAAAGCAGGAATATCCTGCCCTCATGCATTACAGTGGGGGAAAACCAAGCAAGCCAGCAGCAGAGCTTGGAATGTTTTCTTTGAAGAGCTCTTGTGCACCGAGAGCGTCCTGCAAGGTCTAACCTCTGAGAAGCATTTTAATTTGGTAACTTCATTAGCTGCTCCCTTTGCTCTGAGAAGCACACCTAATATAAAAAGCATCTGGTTTACTTTTTCTACGTAGAAGGGCTTTTTGGGATGGGTCGGGGGGGAGACCCAACCATCACAGAAAGGTTGAGACTTCCTTACTGACAAGGAGCTTCTGCAAGTGAACTTCATGGATGCACAGAGCACAACTGCTCTGACCCGTGTTTTCTGCAACTCGCGTGTTACCAGGAGCATCAGCATTTTGACATGTACAAGTTTCCTGTACGCATCCCTAGTGCTAATTCCTTCCTGTTTATCAACTAGGGCCTTCATTTTGACTTCCACATGAGCTATTGAGGTATTTGAGGTATGAAGTCCAGTTCTTGAGCAGACTTGTGTGTTATCACAGGTAGTTAGCAGTTTGAGCTCTCTTTAGTATTATGCAGATGTGGACCACACGGCATTGTTTTAAGGATCTGTTTTTCTCTCCTTTCTTCTTCCAATTCTGGTCTCGTGTTCTTACCAGACTACAAAAATATTAGAAAAAAGACAACCTTCCACGCTAGATGAGTGAAACTGTTTCAGAAATGGATTTAATCAGATCCATATTTACAGATCATCTGAAGGGCTGTCTTTAATGCAATTCATGGGTCATGAATTCTCTAGCCAGTTCAAAGCAAGCCTCTCAGGCCTCTCCAGGAGCTTGGAATACACCTTGGAGTTCAGACTACAATGCAGTTAACACCTCTGGTAATTTGTATGCATCAATGTAAACTTTTAAACACAGGATGTATTCACCCCTCCATGCACTTTCTCATTTTGACCCAACCCAACTGAAGCTCGTTTGTAGCAAAGCCACCGGCGTTCTTTTTCACAGCACATGAGCTGGGGAAGACAGGCGTATGGAATTCCTCGTGTGGAATGCGGCCATGCACATCAGCAGCAACTATCCACCCTCACTGCACAGCAGCTTCAGCAGGGCAGAGGCCATCTCCTGTTTTCAGGCAGGATTTGAACCTCAAAAAAGGGAGAATCATTATTCGTATCAGGGTAGTTCACAGTGGCTCCAAATCTTGACTAGGATTCCTTTGGGCAAGACACTGGACCTAACCCTTGGAATTTACATTTCTGCCTAGGTGCTCATCTGCCTATCCGTGAAAAATATAACTTTTGTCTTATCCTAAAATAAGTTCTAAATCTGTGAGTTAACCTGGATTCGGGGGAGGGGTGAGGGGGAGACCATCTCAGAACCTAAATTAATCAAATATAAGTGATCAGGCATACTTTTATTGTGTACTTTGGATATTACCTTTTTATGAGCACGAGGACTGCAGCAGCTGAACTTAGTGATTCCTGAACTCTACCCTACATGAGACGCGCAGTTGCAAACGCACTTGTTAAGGCTGCAATCTCACCAACAGGGTCAACAGGTAGCAAGAGCAGCGACTCAAACAACATAGCTCTACACTGCTACGTATTCATTTCCTGTCACTTCCTGCTATTTGCTAAATTGGTTTCATTATCAAATTGGGCTGCCCTTAACAACCCCCTCCCCCCCCCCCGCCAAATAACACAGTTTCTCAGGCACTGTAGCCTTCCTCTAGTTTTCTATTCCTTCTTTCTCTCAAACCCATACTGAAAACCACCCTTTCCCACAGTGTAACGCTTGTGGAGGGGTGGAGGTTTGTTTTTTGGTTTTCCTCCTCCTGTCCACAGCCACCAGTTCTGCGAGGCTGAACCACCCTGCAGCTTCTGAAGAGTTACCAGGCTGGCTGCCCACGTCCATTAGCACTCTGGGACGGACAGGAGAGTGGCTAGGGGCTGAGCAGGCGCCGCCGCCGCTCCCAGCAGCGCGCAACAAACAATGAAGGCTCCCGCAGCGCAGCGGGCCCAGCCCGCAAGCGCTGCCGCCGCCGCCGCAGCCCAGTTACGCGCCGAGCAGAGCGGACCTGCGGTTTCTCCGCAGGAGAAGGGGAGCGGGAAGGGAGCGGCCGACGGGGCGGAGGAGGGTTGCGGGGCGAGAGCGCTCGCAGGGAGCGTCCCCTCCCCACCGCCGCCCCAAGAACGGATGCTGAGGCAACGCCGGCCCTGTCGCGACACCGGCGCTTGCCGTGACACGGCGGGTGCGTGAGGGTGAGGGGCCGATGCAGGGTCCCCCGCCGCAGCCGAGCGGCCTAACCCCACCAGCAGCGCTGGAAGAGAGGAGGGGGGGAAGAAGAGGATGAAGGGGGCTCCTCCTCCTCCCCCCTCACACCCGCCGTGACGTCACGGCCCAGGGGCTCTCCGCGCGCCCCAACGCGCTCCCAAGCGCCCGGCAGCGGTGGCACCGCCGCCCCCTCCGTCCCGCTTCTCTCTCCGGCCAGGCTGCCCCCCCCCCCAAAACGCCCCTTCCCCACTTCGCGATACTCACTCATGACCGGCGGCTCAGGCAGCAGCCGGCGCCGGGGTTGAAGCCCCGACCGGCCCGCCCCGCTGTCAAATGGCGGCGGGCCGCAGGGTGAGGAAGAGCGTCCCCGCCAGCGGGCGGGTTGGCGTGAGGCGAGGGCGGGCGCGCTACCTGCCAGCGGCACCGGGCGGGCGGGCGGGCGGACGCCCGCCGCTCTCGCGAGAGGAGCCGGTGGCCCGCCCCGCCAGCCCTCACGAGAGCCGGCCCCGCTCCTGGCCTGACTAAGCCCCGCCTCGCGCTGACGGGAAGGGTGGGGCGGGGCTGCTCGCTGCCTCGCGAGACCGCTGGCCTCGAGCGCTGCTTCCTTCGCGCCGTGCGGGAAGCGGCGGTCGCGCGCAGGGGGTGTCTCGCGGCAGGGCAGGGAGGGGCGGGGTCCCGCGCCCGGGCGGAGGGCCGAGCGGTGCGGCCGCGGCCGGCATGGGCGTCCAGTGAGCCCGGCCGGCGGCCGGGGACCCGGGTGGCTGGCGCCGCCGGGGAGGCGGGAGGGGAGAAGGGGAGAGGCGCTCCCCCCGCCAGCGCTGGGGGAGCCGTCGTGCCAGCGGCGTAAGTGGCCGCGCGGGGGTCTCGCGGCCTCAGGGGTGGGCGGAGCGGGGGGAGCTTCGGCCGCTTCTCCCACCCCCGTGGGCGCCGGGCGCGGAGGCAGGAGCCGGGCCCCGCTCTCGCCGCGGAGCCGGCAGCGGAGGAAGCGAGCGGAGGGGCATGGAGGTCGCCCGGCCGAAGGCGCCCGCGCTCGACCCTGTCTAGGCCGCCCCGCGGGCCTCATCCCTCCTCCTCGGAGCGAGCCCGTGGCCGGGCCCGGGCACGGCGCGGAGCAGGACCGGGACTTCTGCATCATAGAAGGAGCCGGCCCAGGTAAGAGGCCCTTCCACACCCCCCCCTTCCCCGGGGCGAGCCGGAGCGAACTCTCCTCCTCTGGGCCCAGCCGGTTGTCTGCGGCCGTGCGTCCCTCTTGCCTGGCGCCAGGGAGCCAGCGCGACTGCCTTGGTCCCTCGGGCTCTCTGCCAGGCTAAAGATAAGGATAAGACGCGAGGCCCTGGGCCAGGCCCCGGCGCTGGGATGGCCTTGGGTTCTGCCGAACGGAGTACATAGTGTTCTCCGGCAGCCGTTCCAGAGGACGGGGGCTGAACCTGCCCCCGCAGAGCCAGGTGCGGCCTGCAGCCTGACTTGTGTAAATACGCCTTGTTCTGATCCGTGGGTTTTCCCTGTGAGCTCCTATATATATATTTGTGCGTGCCTTTGTGTGTTCTGTGCTTGAGCAGCGCTTGCGCGGGCAAAATGTTTATACTAAAAACGTTTACGGAACCGTCTAGAAATAGGGCGAGTTTGATGAGGAGCGTTTGGTCAAGGTAGCGCTAGTCTGAAATTCATTTTCCCGTGTCGTTTGGGCCTCCTGCGTTGTGGTGTCCACCCTAATGCAGGGGCCTGATGCCCCAGGTGCTTCGAAAGGAGAGGGTAAGGCAGTCTGTGGGTGTGAAACAGGAAGGTGCCCCGTGCTTCATTGCAGAGTCCTCGGGCTTCTTACCTGGCAAGAATGCAACGGGTGCTCCAGTGGGTCTTCCTGGATAAGAAGTGTCCACGCTACCATTTCAGATTTGGCATCAAACTACTGATGCAAGTATTCATTTAAAAACAGAAAAATGCAGCTAGCAAAGTGAAGACTGAAAATCTACTTAAAAGTCTGATGTTGGGTCTATATAGCTGCCTAATCATAATGGCTGTTTTTTTCCACATTGCATATTTTTGGAAATAGGCTTTAAATGGAAAGCAGCTTCTGTACTTTTTTCCTTAAGTTTCTCTTAATTAGAAAAGCAAGAGGGTAGTACTGTGCATCACTGTTGCCTTTTCAACAGTATGCTTTCGCATCTTTCAGTATTTTTTCCTCCTGAGAAAAAATAGTTTCTTCTGATTAGAAGTCTGGTATGCTAAATATACAGACTAGCAACTTCCAGAGAATGTGTTTCTCCATGTAAACAGATTCTTAAAATGGGAATTTTTGGTTTGGTTTGGTTTTTTTTTTAACACTTAACATTTGTAGGCACTAATGTATGGAATATGTAACCTAAATGCAGTGAGAGGCAACCTCTTTATCTTACTAGAATATAGAAGTTTTAACTCCTGCTGTATAAATCACACAGTAAACTTGTTATGTGATTCCCCTCCCCCCCGCCTTGTACTATTTCTTTCTGATTTTTAATATCTGTTTCTTTTAGGAAGAAAATGAAAATCTTTTCTGAGTCTCATAAAACTGTTTTCGTGGTGGATCACTGCCCATACATGGCAGAATCCTGCAGGCAGAATGTTGAATTCGATATGTTAATAAAGAATCGGACCCAAGGACTTATACCGCTGTCACCTGTATCAAAGTCACTATGGACCTGTTCAGTGGAATCATCCATGGAGTACTGTAGAATAATGTATGATATTTTCCCCTTCAAGAAACTGGTAAGTTCTTGCCATACTGCCTACGATACTTGATAGCATAAGGTTGATTTTCCCATTTTAATCAAGTCTTTTCAAATCATGACCTGTTGGTTAGCTGTAATTCATTATGCAAAAGCTACTTTGTGCTGTTTTAATAGGCTTTATAGCTATTGAAATTTGAGTAGTACATGAATTCCATTACATAGTTATTTTTGGAACCATTCGTTGTCTTAATGTCATTTTGTAACTCAGTGCAAAACACAGGGAGAGGTGCTTTAAGGCAACTAACAGATTCATTGTCCTGAGCTACAAGTTCACAGAAGGTATTGTGAGGTATTGTGCCAAATAGAATTTTGTTTCTGAACGCACTTGGTGGCATTTCCTAAGGCTTTTGGTGCCAGCTTTGGAGGAGTTCTGGGCTCTAGGAAGTAGGGATCACCCTGAAGGTACTGGTTTGGAAAAGCGGGAGAACTTCCTGGCACACAGCTCCTTGTTCAGAAAAATGGATGCCTGGTGGGTTCAGTAATTCTGTGGCATAAATTAAGATAACTCATCCCTGGGATTTTTAGATTTTTTTACTCTTTGTTGAGTAAACCATTATGCAAGGTCCTAAAGGTTAGTTACCTGTTAAACAAAAGGAAGTTAAGCAGCCTTGTGACAGTGACACTGGCACAAAGGAGCGGTGGTGGAATATTGGCTGTGTCAGAGCAGAGGCCAAGCACTAACAAATACCTCTGGGAGCTCATGTCAGCAGCACTGCCTTGGTGGATAGCATATCCTGGTTCTCAGACAAAGGTTTAATTTAAACTCTAGTTTAGAGCATTTAATATACGGTCAGGCCCCGTGATGGGATTATATCAGGTGTGTGCTTAATGGGTTTGAATCGGTTGGCTGAACTAGAGCTTATGTGGTATGAGAAACTGAAGTTGAGGTGCAAGTGGAGCTTCCTCTTGACTTTGTGTCATCTTTGGAAAGTCTATTTCTGTGTGATGTTTATGGAGTCTTGCTAGGGAGCTACCCCTGTGATCTACTCTAGCAGTCTTTGGAGAATGATTTGCAATTTTGCACTATCAGAATTTACATTCTTTTGTAGCTACTCTGCTGAAAACATTGCCGAATTATGAAAACACTTCACAGTACCCTGCAGGGCTAACTAGGTGTAGAGATTGATTTAACAGCTTAAAAATAGAAATAGAGTAGTAACTTGTTAATTACAGTGTTGCTAATGAAGTAACTGAATATAGCAGGAGTGGGTGCTTTTGCGGCATTGTTGTCTTAGTTTGGTTTGTCATGGTGCTAATCTCCAGAGAATCAGAAGAAAGGGCTGTAACTCCTGCTCCATTGGGTTTGGGGAGGCAGCTGTGGTGGCCGTTATCTGCATGATAAGGCTGTTCTCTTATGTGTGCTTTTTTGATCCTTTTAGGTGAATTTCATTGTGAGTGATTCTGGGGCTCATGTCTTGAATTCTTGGACTCAAGAAGATCAGAATTTGCAGGAGGTATGCTTTGTAACTGTTCTTGTGGTTTGTAAGTCCGGTTTGATTGCAGAATACGTAACTTCTTACTATGTTCAGTATGAAATAACTTTGGCTAATTAACACGTTGGTGAATCCGGTCTGCAGTTACTGCATAGCAAAATTTTAAGTAGCAGTATCTGAAGTTGGACTATTCTATAGGCAGTTTTATATAATTTTAAAAGAATCCAATAGCTTTGTGCATAGAGTTATATATTGATACAAATGTTGGGGAAAACTGAGAAATTACCCGTGCATTTCTTCTGTAATTTGGTGGTATGTCTTGAATTTTATTTTTTTAAAATACATTCACATGATGGGCAGACAAATGGGGGGGAGGGGTGGGGAAGGTAAATGCTCTCTTTGCACTTGTTTTCTTTCATACTGAATGGGCCTGTCCTCTGAAAAATTTACTTTGGGGAGGAACTGAATTTCCAGAATCTCAGAAAATAAAACCAGATGGCACCTGATAATGTTAGAATTCTGTTCAGGTACTAGATAGAACTTCTTGTAGCCAGGTAGTTTTCTGTAATAAATGCAAATATTACTAAGCCTTGAGAATGTAATAACTAATAAAAGAATTGCAAAGGATAACTCGGGGCCAAATGTTTTCCTAGAAGGCCGGCAGCATATGATGGTCTTTAATTGCTCTGTTTGGTTTTCTCCCAACATTATTAGTTTGCATGTAAAATAAGTTACAATGATGACTTAACCTATCACGTTAAGGAATGGTTGGAAAGTATTTTTCAATAAAAATTTGTTTCTTTTTAACTAGTTGATGGCAGCATTAGCAGCTGTTGGGCCACCTAACCCTCGGGCAGATCCAGAGTGCTGCAGCATACTTCATGGTTTGGTTGCAGCAGTTGAAGCGCTCTGCAAAATAACAGAATACCAGCATGAGGCTCGAACCATGCTCATGGAGAATGCAGAACGTGTTGGAAACAGAGGAAGAATAATCTGTATTACTAATGCAAAAAGGTAGGTATGATGATGTGCTTCTACCACTTTTTTAAAAAAAGTGATTTAATGCATTTTTGGAAGTCTTTCATTGATTATCATGAATTAGTGCCATAAGTAGCTAGCTTTTTTGCATTCTCTGTTACACCATTTAGTGCCTTAAGAGGCCTTGAGGTCTGTTATAGTAACAAACCAAAGAATTCCCACTTGTAATAGAGCCTTTAGTGGCATCTTGCTTTGAACAGGAGGTCTGATTATACTGAATTGAAGAAAAAGATAAAAATAAAATTTCTTTCTAGTGACAGTCATGTTCGGATGCTGGAGGATTGTGTTCAGGAAACCATTCATGAGCATAACAAGCTTGCAGCCAATTCAGATCAGTGAGTATACATTTTATACATGTCATTTCTCTTACTCTGCACATGTCTGTTATATCCTCTATAAGATGTGGATGTATTTCTGTCATTGACAACTTGTTCTAATGAGCTGTTTGTATAAATTCCTATGAGAAATATCATTAAATCATAGTGATGTTGATTGAGAGCTGATACAGAATCATTAGCCCCAACTATTCAGCCTCAGTGAAGATCTCTGGGTGGTATTCTTACAACAGTGTTTTTTGTGACCCTGAATGGGACTTCAAACGCATTCTGGAGACATCACACTAGGAACATGCCAGTCTGAACATCCCAAGGTTGTTAAAAAATCTCAAAAGCTGCTGTAACCAGCCTGAAGGGAAAAGGGGAGGTGAAAGAGTGGGAGAAAGTATCCTGTCTTCCCTGTACGTTGAGCGTGATTATTAAACAGAGCTGAGAGATGTTGTGCAAGACATGGGCAGAACAGAAATGCCACATACAAATACCAGCTGAGGCTCATGACCACTGATGTTACAAGTTACTGTCACATGGCAGAACAAAGTGAGAATTCAGACCCCTCTCCTGAGGCGATAAACAACATGGCAGGGATTGCATAGAGCAAGTATGGGTTTACGTACCACAGCCACATACGTGACCAGCGCCTGTTTAAGTAATGTGATAAATACTTATCATCACAGCTTGCTTTTTAATAGGCTTGGGTCAGATCTGTCATCATCCCAATGTTGTGGTTCAGCCCCAGCTGGCAACTGAGCGCCAGGGGCCGCTTGCTGACTCCTCTCAATCCTCCTGCTCATTCTCCTCAAAACACAAGGCACTTTACCACCTTGAAGACTGGCCAGATGCTCAGATTGTCCTGGAGCCACCTCTCCCTGCCCCATCCCCCTTTTATGATGAGCGTGAGGTCATGAGCATGGGAAACACCCTTGGCCAGCTCTGTGTACTTGCCCTGGGTCCTTGTGAAAACTCTTAGCCTAGCTGAAACCAGGACACCCAGGGACTGCATATTGCGTTGTTTTATGTAGAGTAGGCTGAGATCCTATTCTTGGTTGCTCCTTAGGCACTTAAATAGCAGAAGCTGGAGTCTACTATATTGACCTGCTGCAATTGCAGTTTCATGTTGGTATGGTACAGATTCTAAATTCACTGTAGTAGAGAGATGAGCAGTCTCATTTCTGTAGGTAGAATGCCTCTGATGTCTAAATTTCCAGCCACATGAGGAGATAAGCATACTATTCAGATTTCGTGTTCACTGGAATCCCCTTCTTCATACCCACACACATGCTTGGAGACACACATCCTCTAGTGTCAATTTTCTGCTGAATGGAGCTGAACAGGTTACACCAGTTAAGGACCTGTTCTGTTGATATGTCCAAAAAAAAAAAGAAACAGAGGGCATCTTAAGAGCTAGAAGTGTTACATGGCTTTTTTTTTTTTAGTTCTGATAAGAACTTATTTTGATGTATGTACTTTTCAAAATCATTAATGTATTGTGGCATGTACAGAATGTTTCCAGAAATGGTATGTTGTTATGCATCTTTGTGATTCTGTGTTCTAGAAATCAGATGAAACTTAGGAGAATTGATCTGATTGCTAGGAGACAGTCTGCCACACTGTAGGCTAAATGGAATGCTTTTTTTTTTTTTTTTTAAAGTCTAATGCAGATTCAGAAATGTGAGTTGGTCTTAATCCACACCTACCCAGTTGGTGAAGACAGCCTTGTTTCAGATCGTCCTAAAAAAGAGGTAAGGAGCTTAAAATGAGAAAATGTATCCGTGGATTAGGAGCTGTGTCAGACCAAAACAGACAGTGTGCATTAAGAATTCAGCAATAACGTTTTGATCCTCTGGTCTCTGGCAAAGTGCAGGAAAAAGTACAGGTGATGCTTTGAAATGCGGACAGCTGGCACACTGCCATCTAAAGTGTGGCTCTGTTTCCTTGTTTTTTAGTCTTCATACATATATGGTATCCCCTTTTTTCTTGTCATTACTTACATTTCTTGCATCAGTAATTCATGAATCAGGGTTTGGTTTTTTTGTCAAGTAAGCCCGTTAATGCCATAGAATGAAGGTCTTGGGTTTGGTGTTGGTGGACCTTTTTTTTTTGAGAAGGAAATGCATGTTTAGCAACCTAATGGAAAAGTATCAGCTTGGTGTGTTGAACAGGTTTGTTGAGCAACTTCCCTGACATTCGAGCGTAAGCCCTGAGCTAGTGCAGGCCCTGTTTTCCCTGTTACTGAATGATGTGGGTATTGTTCAGCACAATGTGTTCCATGTTACCCAAGCAAACATATTAGCATTTTTGTCCTTTTAGTGCTTTTGTCACAAAACCAAAATGAGCTTTTTATGTGAATTCTGTTGTGAAACAGAGTGAGTAAATGTGTTGTGATATATTGTGCTTTCTATTGGTCTGATCAGTATTTTAATTAGTGGGAGAGAGTGCAGCAGTCTGTAAACAAGAGAAAAGACCTGAGTAAAGAAAAGTCTTATTCTTAACATTAAAGGCTTCTAGTCCTGAGTATTATTTTGTAAATAAGGACTGTAGTAGCAAACTCCCTGAGCCTTTTTTTTTTCCCTACAAAACTCTCTAGTGGTTGTGTAAAACAGAACATAATAAACATGAACAGAAGAGAATAAGTTGACTATGATATTCTTCCATTAGTCACCTTTATCACTGGGTTGTGCTTTTGTGTTGTTTTTCATGTTGTTTGTTGGGGGTTTTCCCCTTTCCCCAAAGCCTAAAGTTGATGCACTTGTTGGTTAGGGAAAAATCAGATGCATGCTATGGGTTGTGTTTGTCTCCCTTGTGCATATATGATTCACTTAGAGGTGTAATTTTATAAAAATTACTTTGTTCCTGTTACTCAGAAAGTAAGAGTGAACATCTAGGCCCAGAGCTGCCGTTAAGAGGGTTTCTTCCCCATGTTGTGATACTAATTCTTCTTGTTAACAGATAATGGTTCAAGTTTTTTTAGCACACTTGTAAACTCTTGACAGTTTGTAGCAAGTGCAGCCATAAAAAGCTGACATAACAGGCAGGATTGTAAATGTGACATAATTTTTGCTTCTTCTTTCTTAGCTTCCCATGGTGAGATTTTTGGGTGGTGGCTTTTCCTCCAGTTGAACTTAGCTTGAATGTGCTTGTGTTAGAGTTTGTTACACAATACTAGAGCCTAATCCATTAATGCTATATACTCTGTGTCAATTTATTTTAGCTTTCACCTGTTTTAACCAGCGAAGTGCACAGTGTCCGTGCCGGCCGACATCTGGCTACAAAACTGAATGTTTTAGTACAACAGCACTTTGATCTGGCTTCAACCACAATAACTAACATTCCTATGAAGGTAATACTGTGTCTGTAGCTTTGTGTTAACTAGCTTACATCACTTCTAAATTTGTTTGAAAGCTTCTAATATTTATTTTAATTGAATTTTTACATTGTTTTTCTCTCCATATCATATTTTCTGTTCTGTTTTTTTTTTGTTTGTTTTGTTTTTATTAGCCCACATTCAATGACCAGGTTAGTAAAAATAAAGAAGGGGGAAAAAAGTAAAGAAGGATCACAGAACAAAATGTTGTATTGCTGAATCTCAATTTTTGATATAGCAATACAAGTGTTACTTCAGTTCTGTTTGTATTATTTTATATGAATACAATCTTACTTACCTTGGATTACTTTGTCTGTGATTCTTTTGTCTTTTTCTAGTTGTGTTTAGATATTCTTGACCCTTGTGCATTCTAGTGGCATAGTGAGTCTCCTTTTCCTCTGTTCCATTATCATGCCCACCCAACATAAAGGTGTTTGTAACTAATAGCTGATTTTTGACTAAAGGTTTTCCAGTAGGTTTTCCAGTTTGAAGAGACATAAACCAGAAATAAGGGGATAAGGGATATATCTAGTTAAAAATATTCAACTAAACATTTTCTGTTCAACTGTTTGTCTCTATTTTTAAATTTTTTTTTATTGTTACTAAGAGGGAAATCAGTGCAACTAAGAATTTCAAGTATTCAGTTTACATTAATTTTCTGATCAGGCAGCAAGAAAATTGAAACAGAAATGTCAGTATTCAAGCAAAAAGGGCAGGAGCAGATAAACTTTCTTGATTTTAAAAAATCATCAAGTTCTAATACTGTGAGTCATTACTTGCATCTTTGAAAAATAGCAGTATTTATGGATTTTATAAGTTTTAAAACATTAAATTAAAAATCAATGTATCTTCACATCATTAATGAAACTTTGACATGGGTCATGGCATAAATGTGACTTAAGTTTGCAAATACCTTGTCTGTAACTTTCTGACCTGTGTGCTGCTGGTATGCCTCTCCCTTCTGCCTTTGTCCTTATAGTAATAGACCATGTTGGGTTCTCTGTGGTTTTTTCCCCTTTTTTTTTTTTTTCGTTTAACTTGGAATAAATTACCAAGATTACTGGTTTGTTTTTTGCTAGTCCTCTGCAGCTGTTTAAAGATGTGTGCTCTTTACAAACATCCTTTTTTAAAATTGTAGACTTGCATCTTGCAAGTACACTTTTTATGTATCTTAAATGTAAGAAAATGATGTTCCATTCTAAGTGTGGGGTTTTTTTCCTGTTTTGATGCTTGAGATTTTTAGCTATGAAAAATAATTATCAGTCTGTTCTGCCCTGACTGTTGCTGCTCAGTAAGTTGCTCCTGCTGGTGGTATTCAGTATGTCGCAGGCTTCCTTAACATCACTAATTTAAACAAAAATAGCTAAGCCTTTTTTTACCTTTGTTTTACACAATGCTTACTGTTGTATAAAGAGGAAACTATAGGGTTTCAAATATCAAAAACAAAGAGGAAAAGCAGAAGGCTGCATCTTTAAACAGGCCAGAGAGCAAGCGGTTTCCTCAGCATTGTAATCCCCTTGTTGTCTGATGCACTTTGGAGACTTTTTGTTTTCTTCTGGAGTGAGAGGTAAATCTAGAATTACTTATAAAAACTGTGACCTCTGGATAAAATAATAGTGTTTATTCTTTCTGCCTTTCTCTTTTAAAGGAAGAACAACATGCTAACACATCAGCTAACTATGATGTGGAGCTGCTTCATCACAAAGAGGCCCACGTTGACTTTTTGAAGAGTGGTAAGTAGAAATAGTCATCTAAAAGTGGCTTTGGATCAGCCTGCTGGAAGGTTGTAAGCAGCCTTCAAAGACACAAAACCGCAAAGCAAGATTGCAAGCTTCTAGTTGATCTAAATTTCAGGCACAATTTTAGCATATTTTTAGTTATATTTCTTACAACCCATGAATTTGAATATACTTTGTTTTCTTTTACTGCATTGATTGTAACTTCTACTGTATACTCCTCTGATTTACTCTGTGTGTAGAATATGTGTATTTAGATATAGGCTGTAGATACTTGTTTTACTATCCAAAACTTTTGCAAGTTACCTGCATGGTTAATAAATCACACAAGTATTTTGTGAGTGAATGTCTTCGATATGAAAGGAAAGAAAACTTACATGAAAGACTACAATGAACCTAAGATGTTACATACAGTGATGCATGTTGATGTGTGCATCTCACTCCCCCCAGTTACGGTGGAATTGAGCACAGTAAGTGACTCTGCTACCCTAAATCTGGCACGTCATGCAAAACTCAGTTTATTCTTTCATGAGATAATGTGAGTCAATAGTTGTAACGAATCACAAAACTCTCTAATAGAAAGTAATTTAATGTATTAAGGAGCATTGTTAATGTCTGTTTCAATGCTAGAGGAGTTATCAGTGAGGAGACATAGGAAGGTATTTTAATGATGAAACATCTCTGGCTGTGGCCAGTAAAACACGTTGAGATACTAAAATTAAATCTGCTGTAGCAAAGATACTGGGTGATGAGACCAAAAACTTCTTTCCCCAGAAAGCCCAACTTGTCAAATGTGCTTTTAGACCAGTTTATTTTGACTTTGGGATATAATTCATATAAGGAATTATCAGCTCTAACATTTTTTTAAGAGTTTTGATTTCTGTGTGGAAAATTTAAAAAGATACTGTCTTAAAATCTTAAGCATTTTAAAAGAAAAATTGGCTGTTACAGATAAAACATACCTATAATTTTCTAAATGTTGAATCAAACCTCTGGAACATAGGTTCTCCTGCAATTTTGTTTGCCAAATTGTCTTTTTAAATTTATGCAAAGGCTGCTGATTTTAAATAGTTATTTTTTCAACTGCCACTGCTAATAACTTTTTTGCTTAGGTTAGATACCTCACTTTTTAAAATTAAATTACACTTTGTACATGCTCATGTTGTAAATATTTTGTGCCTTAGAAGTTTAGAGGTTTTTCCTGTAATAAAATGTGGTTGATCATGTTATGACACACCTTTCTGACTTTGTTGCAGGTGATAATCATATAGGTGGCAATAGCAGAGAAGGCACATTTAAAGAAACTGTAACGCTGAAGTGGTGTACTCCGCGAACAAATAGTGTGGGTAGGTAACGTGGTGTCTTACAAAACTGATACTCCAGCTCATGTAAACCACTGTTCTTCTGTGTGCTGGTAGGAATCTGAACAAGGAGGTAATTTGCTTATCGTTAATGCTGGTTTTACCTTTTGCTGTATAAGCCTTGGTCCTGACTGCACCCTGTCTTACTAACAGTCATATGGTGCTCTCCTGATCTCGGCTAATCACTGGTTTGTGTATGGGGTGAGAGGGGTAGTAATACTGTTCAATCCTCTATGAAATATCCTGAAGTTGTTCCTTGACTATCATGTTTGGTAATTGCCCCTCCCACGTGGCCAAGTATACCTTGTCAGTTCCACAGTGGTGTTTTTTTAACATAGCAGCTTCCAGACCCTGAATCTTTTTTTGCATTAATTCTTGTTTTGTGGGTGGGGAGAATCAAAGTACTGTCTTTAGTGTAATCCTTAGACTGCTTTGTAAGGAAACTAAATGTATGTAATGACACTATTGGTAAACTAGTTCCTCTATGTTAACTTTCAAATCTGAGTAAGGGGGAGAAAGATGAGGAAGATTTGGGGTAACATAGGAACCACCCATCCATTCAGCTTACGCACCCTGTAGACAGTCAGCAAGACCTGTTGACTCTTTGAGCTAGTCGGTCAGAAGTACGGGTAAGAGAAAGAGGAAGAGGCTGACTCTACAGTGAAGTAATTCAGGAGATAAAGAAGTGGAGGTCCTGCTGGAAATAGGACTTTGGAATCTATTAGGTTTTTGGAGTTGAGGGTACTGGAACAATTGCAAGGATTTGGTGAAAGGAGCAGACTTGCAGATTGAAAGACAGCTAGACTTTTTAGTTCTGCTTATTGTGGAAAAGCCTCTTCCTTTCTTTTGTGTGTGATGTTTTTTCTTCCTGTGGGGCTAACACTCTCAACTTTTCTACTCATTTATTTTTCAGAATTACATTATTGCACTGGAGCATACAGAATTTCACCCGTAGATGTAAATAGCAGACCTTCTTCATGCCTTACTAACTTTCTCCTTAATGGTAAATATATGTTCTTGGCTAATGGTTTAACATTGGGAATAGAGCACTTGCCACATTTTGGGGTGTGTAGCAGTAAATGTCAGTGTGTTGCAAAAGTGTGTGGCCTGGCTGGTGTAAATGGCGCAGGGAGTGTGTGGCCGGTGTGAAGCACACAAGAAGAAAGGGGTGGCTGTATGGCCAGGTCAGTGTGGAGAAAGTTGTGAGAAATTTACCTGGCTCAGATCTTGCCCTTGGCTGAGATCATCCCAAATTGGAATAAGATTCTTGGTACACCACCACCAAACACAGTGATGTTTTATGTTGAGAAGACTGGCTACCTATAAGTAGAGAGGGAAACCTGGTAGAACAGCAGCCACCGCAAGGCATCTTTGACCAGCACAAACTTGCCTTTCTGAGACATCACCCAGAGGATAGGTTTCTGGGAGAAAAGGGTTACTGGGATGATTCGGTGCAGGAAAGGAGTGGGGTGAAAGAGTCCTCACCAAAACTAATGCTCGCAGTAGCTGTGGCTAGTGCCCCTAAAAACGCACAGATAATGCTTCAATTGCATCTGTTCTGCTTTATTTGCTTAATGCTCCTTTTTGGGGAAAGCACTACTGAAACATTGGTGTTTTGATATCACAGTGATGTTTTGGTAGTGTTACTCCCAAGTCTGTGACTCTTCAGTTCTCCATGTTCTGCCAGTGAGTGCAGGTGCACAAGGAGTGTAAATGAGAAGATAAGGAGGCTCCAAACCTTGGCTGACACTGCCAGGTGTCAAGTAGCTGTCAAGAGCCTGCCTACCTGGACACAGGAAAAGGATCCAGTTATATCTTGCATGGTGCCATGAATAATCTTGATATAAGAAGTTGTAATTTAAACACATGTTAAAAAGTTAAGCCAAGGCTTTTTCTTCCAAACAATTAATATGTAGTCCAGTTAATTACGTGGGGTTTTTTTGTTTGCAAACAAAATTGCGTTACAACCATCCTTTTAGTCACCTCGGAATTAAGTCACTTGACTGTCCAAAATGTGAAGTGGTTTTATTAAACACTGTATTTTTATGTGTTTTTCTCTAAAGATTCTGTACTGGGAAAGTACTTTGATTAATAAAAATAATTAGAACCAAAATTAATAGTGTGTTTCATATAAAATGCGCTTTTTTCTACTTTTGCTTGCTTTACAAGCAAATTATTTGGAGAATCCCTTTTTTAAGCTTAGTCTATTTTACTGGAAATTAGACAAAGGCAGTTTTATTTCTCTGTCTGAAATATGGTATCCATTGTAAGCATTAAGAAATAGTATCAATTGATACTTATACTCAGGGCTTTTTTGTTACTTTTTAGAAGTTGCTTTTAACGAGCTGTAGAGCCAAATAAATTCATTATGCAGTATAATCTGTAATAATTTAAAATAGCAAACTGCCTTTACACACACTATGCCACTTTAAAGTCTTACAAATAAGTATTTTCCTAAGAATAATGTCCTACAGAGAAAATGACTGCTTGGACCAGGAGAAACTCTTTTTGATCTTTCTGTAAAATTTAAGAGGTTATTACACACTATGTGCTCTCTAAATGCATGGAGTAAATACTCAGAAAGGATAGAGCTGTTTCTTGTTCATCTAGGTGAAAACACAGCTTTAATGGCTTCAGAGTCTTGCTGTCTAGGTCCAAACCTGTGTTGTATACACATAGTTTTTAATTTAAAGTTGAAAGTAACTAATGGAGCTGGTCTCATTTCCAACAGGCCGTTCTGTTTTGTTGGAACAGCCACGCAAGTCTGGTTCTAAAGTAATTAGTCACATGCTCAGCAGCCATGGAGGAGAAATTTTTCTGCATGTATTAAGCAGCTCACGGTCAATTCTAGAAGATCCCCCATCAATTAGCGAAGGGTGTGGTGGAAGAGTCACTGACTACCGGATTACAGTAAGACTTTGTGTTTTGGTGTTTTTCTTGTTTTTACTTCAGTTGCTGCTTATGTCAGGTGACAAGCAGTGGCACGATAGATGTGTAAAGGAAATGTTGGGATGTTTTCTGGGGAGCTGGACTGGATCATACAGTCAAACTGGTTTTCTCTGTACTGCTGATAAATCTGTGGTACAAAGTAGTGTGTCTACTTACTGTTATGCCTGCCTCATAGAATCCTCTCCATGTCAAGGAAGTACTTGCTGCCTCACCCACTGAGTATTTAAACTTTGTTCTGATTCTAGAACAACATTTTTCTTGTCGAGTTTTTTTCTGTGGGCTGGATACACATAGACTATATCCTGCTTACTGTCAGAAGGATAGCTTGCATGTGAATGTTTGTACAGTAAATAGAAATGATAACAGCTCTGAACTCTGGATATGGAGCAGACAATCAGCTGGCATTCGTTTTAGTTTCATCCTTTAGTTTTTCCAACGCCTCCTTTGTACCTATTGTAAGCAAGCAGAAGCAGCTTCCAGAAAAATATCATAAAACTCTTGCCATGTGTGCTGTACCTTGCAGATCCTTCTCATCTAAAACCTTGTATCACTTTTTAACCCATACTTTTATACAACTGCTTTTGTGTTCACCCCGAATAATGTGTATCTGAAAGCTAATAAGAGGGCTGTAGTTGTTAGGATCAAATGTAGCAGTGGGGATGGTACGTGGTTAATGATAAGCAAGACTTTGCTGTTTCGCCCATTCAATGAAAGTTACTTTGTTAGAGAAATGCCTAATTGTATCTTGTTTGGTTATCATTAGGATTTTGGTGAATTTATGAGGGAAAACCGATTAACTCCTTTTCTAGAACCCAGATATAAGATCGATGGAAGTCTTGAAATTCCATTGGAACGTGCAAAAGATCAGTTAGAGAAACATACTCGTTACTGGCCTATGATTATTTCTCAGACTACCATCTTCAACATGCAAGCTGTAAGTAACCTAGGGTTTGTAGCATTTAATCATCTCCTAGATTGTTTCACCTTGCAACTTGATGAAATACTAACTCTGTTTTATGATACATCACTTGCCACAAAATCAGTTTAATTTCAGCATTATTTTTAAGTACTCTGTATTTAATGTCAGTAGATTATTGGATTGCCATCTAAATAGAGTGGAATATTTGCACCTGACAGCTACAGTGCTGCCAGGTAAAGAAAACATGCATCTGCTAATAGCTGCTTAGAGTTTCTACTAAATTGAGGATGAGAGGGGCTGTTTCTGTTGTGTGTTCTTCCACGGTTCCACTGCCTTTGATCTCTCTATTCTCCCTGTTTCTCTCCTGCGACGTACACAGATTTTTCTGGTGGTTGACTTCTGTTTTGTCTTGCAGGTAGTGCCATTAGCCAGTGTGATTGTAAAAGAAGCAATGACTGATGAGGATGTTTTGAATTGTCAAAAAACAATATACAATTTGGTAGACATGGAGAGGAAAAATGATCCGCTGCCAATTTCAACAGTTGGTACCAGAGGAAAGGGTCCAAAAAGGTTACATGCATATCTCTTTGTTGATGCTGGACATGTTTCAGAAATATTCTCTTGACATTGTTTTCACACCAAACTTCAAAAATTTGGCCAAAGGCGATACATAGTAAACTAAAATGCTGTATGTATGCAAAATGTGCTGTGAATGCTTTGCCTGCAGCATTTAGGGGCTACCACAGTAGTGATACTGCTGTATGTTAGGGAGAAAAAAGACATAATTTTACTACCCAAGAACTGTGAGTATGCTAAAAAAATATGAAAGCAGAGATAATCATCAAGAAACATAGGAGACTGATAAAAGGTGGGACAGAGGAAGTGGAATAATTTCAGTTTAATGTAAAGAAAAACTTAAGCATATTAGAAGTGAACAACCATTTGAATTTGGGTTATATTGCAATAATCAAATCCGTTTGAAACAGTTATGTAAGATATGAGCTATTCCTTTAAAACAAGCATCCTGGTATCTCAGTCATTGTGATGTGTGCATTGCATTTCCAAGAATTGGCTGCAGAGAAATTAATCTACAGAAGACTTGCCCACATGTTATTTCCAGTAGCACGTGGTACAATGCCTTCTGATTTTTTTTATCCAAAGAATTAAATAGTAATGTGCATGTCGGTATGAGAGTGGTTCTCTGTGCATCCTGACATTGCATATTTAATTAGCAAATCCCTGAGAGGGTTCAGAAGTGCCTTTTGTCAGTGTGACCTTGTGGAAGTTCAGAGTCTGATTTCAGTGGACGTAGTCTATTTCAATTTAACTTAAACTCTGGATGTTGACTGGGAAATGTTACATGGAGTGTGGTTTCAAGGACGGAGTAATCCCAGGTGAATAGATCTCCAGTACATGAGGACAGAGAGCTTTGGAGTTATTTTAGATTTGGGTTTCGTTTTGTTTAAGGGCTGGTGTTTTAACCTTATTTTATTCAGTGGCTTGGTGACTGGGTGATCCTGTGTGTAATACCTTTTTTCTGGCCTTGCTTAGAGATGAGCAGTACCGGATTATGTGGAATGAATTGGAGACCCTCGTGCGAGCGCACATAAACAACTCCGATAAACACCAGCGAGTCTTAGAATGCTTGATGGCGTGCAGGAGCAAACCCCCAGAAGAAGAGGAGCGCAAGAAACGAGGGAGAAAGAGAGAAGACAAAGAAGACAAGTCAGAGAAATTGGGCAAAGACTATGAATCAGATAAGCCATGGCAAGAATCAGAAAGGTAAATTTTCTAAAGTGAAATAAACTCGTAGCATAATTTTCATCCTGCCCTACTTCAAAGGGGAGAAGAATTGCAGTGAAACAGTTGCAGGTTTCTGTTTGTTGTGTTTGTGCTTGTAACCTTTGCTTACTACCAGTGAGTATGGATCTCAGGGTTTTTTTGATCAGTCACCATTAGCAAGCTTGGGAAGTGGGCATCTTAGTATGGTGCCTGCTTCTCAGACTTTTAAGATTAACATATTTTCCAAGCAGTGTGGTTTTTGGACAAGTTGTTGACTTGCAGCTTGAGGAGTTACTGCTGCGGGATTTTGTCATAAAGCACCTACTGGACATTAAATTGCTTTATAGAAATGTAAAGTGTGACTAAAAACTAAAACCAGCAGGTATTTTCACTTGAGCTGTAGATAGTTTAGTGTTCAGGTAGATAATAGAGATTGATTTGTCTCTTCGCTTTAGTTGAATGTCAGGATTTATTGTCCATATACCTGCTGTCTGTAATTTATGTTGTTATTGTAACTTACATGCTAGGCATCCGTCAGTCCCTTCTGCTTTTCAAATTACTCTTCAGAAGAGATCAAAAAGCCTCTTGTGGTAGTGAGCTTAATTTCCATATTATGTTTTGTGCATGCTACAATCATTTAGGGTAGGAGGACCTTTTAAGCTATTGTCACCGTGCTGATGGTGTTTCATGCCTTATTGTTTATAATCAAATCCATTCCTACCAATGTTTTTACTTTCATGTGTGGAACAAAACAGGGACTGTGATAAAAGGGATTTGATAGAGAATAGGTCTGAATTCATGCAGAAAAAATAACAGGAAAGTGGCTGGTGGTGGTGTATATGCATTGTTAGCCTTCAGAATTCAGAATGATCAACAACTACAATATAAATACTGCTAAATAAAGTGAAATCATATTTTAAGATAATTTCCTTTACTTAAGGCTTTATCAAGAGAGTTATTTGGCTAGTCTTCCCTGTTGTTTTTTATTCATTCCAAGGAATCAAAAGAAATTTTCTTATAATAGGGGTTGCCTGTAACTGGGGAGTGCAGGATGGTATCAAGAATCATATATGCTTCTGTATCACATTTTACTTAACTGCTTTCCTTCCCCCTCAAAAAGGTTAAAAGGTCTGTTGGATCGTGAAAAAGAAGACCTAGCAGAAGCTGAAGTTATCAAAGATTCCCCAGATTCTCCTGAGCCACCCAACAAGAAACCTCTTATTACAATGGATGAAATGCCCACAGTTGAAAAGGCAAAAGGTAAGCCAGAAAAATTGCAACAGATTATTTCTTTCAAAGACAGAAGTTATTGTGTCAGACTGTATTTTCTAAAGTAATGAGATAAATCTTCTTGCAGTTAAAGCTAAGTCAGTGAGGATAACTTCTAATTAAACAGTCAAAGTTGAGAAATTCTCAGTAAGTATGTTAACCTCAACAGGTCTGTAAAAAGAGAGATAATACAATGTGGGTCTACTGATAGGCTTGTGTTGACAGGGGGTTGGACGAACTTCTGCTGGTGTTACCTGAGCTGCTGTTAGGTCAGAAATGCTATTTTAAGGACAGGTATCAGAAATAACTGACTCCTGCTGACCTAGCTTAAACTTGCCTAAGCAGTATAGTTGTTGGAATGGGCAGATGTCTCTGACTTCTCTTTCTTGGTGTGAGCTGTTGCCGTCTGCCACAGTGGCTGAGCTGATGTTCAGATTCTGCATTTGATGCAGAGTCACTTGGATTGAAGCAACTGTTCAGCTGTTCTCACTTTGTGTATTTTGTATTTGCTTTGCCTCCATGATAAGGTTGTTTAATATTAGTTGGTTCAATACTTTGTACTGCTGTTGTCTGTAACATTTTCTAAGTCTTTATAATGGTGTAATGTTTAAGAACACAAAAGGTAAATCACTTGGACTCCTTTTACTTGAAATTTTAGGGCCAATGTCCTTGCTGTCATTATGGAGCAACAGGATTAATACTGCCAACTCGAGGAAGCACCAGGAATTTATTGGGCGTCTGAACTCTGTGAACAATAAAGCTGAGCTATATCAACATCTGAAAGAAGAAAATGGGTTTGTATCAGTAAATGCATCACTACAAATACCTTGGCAGTAGTCAGTATGGAGGAATACTTCAGGTTACAGCACTGATAAGACTCCTTACTCTTTTGAGTATTAAAACTGATAAACACATATCTTTTGTGTCTCGGTGTTGTTGAACTGCAACTGTTGTTTGCGTCTGCGCTGAGCAAGGCTGAGTGCTGACAGGAGGTCTTTCCTGTGCCTTAGCGATTGCCCTTGCAGCAAAACTGTTATTAAACTTCAGGGGGTTAAACACGGTAGCTTCAGTTGAGATTTCCTGTGCCACTCTGCTTGCTTTAGCTTCCAAAGGAACGGCTGACACACAAATATTATTGACAAGCAAGTGGTTGAATCTTAAGCTGTGCTGTAATGAAGCTGATAGTCCAGAGAATACTGAAAAAACAAAGCAACGTCCTCTTAAGTAAATAAAATGGTGGTAATTAACGATCAGTTTAAGAGGAGTGAATATGAAGACTTTGAAACAAACTGCTAAAGTTCAAATTGTAGAAATGGATTCTCTGTAGTCACGTGCATATGGGCTTGTGTCTTTTGGTGAGGTTGATCATGGGTAGTTCTTTGGTTGTGGCTGGATAGTTTCTTTGAAGAAACTTTTCTTTTATGAACTGATTGCTTAAAGAAGTTGTAAGAGCAGATGAGATTGTGTATGTTGGGAGCAGGGAGGAGGACAGGATGGTTTGTGAAGGAAAAAATATTTATTAAAAATATTTGTCTGATTTTTTTCTTTAATCTGCTGGTTATTTTCAATGACAAGCCTCACCAATTGTTGTCTTGCATTTCAGAATGGAAACAACAGAAAATGGAAAAGCAGGCCGGCAGTGATGATTGATTTTGCTTCCTTGGACAAAACTTGGCCAAACTAAAAATAATGAATGCTGGAATTGATATTGGTACCATTTCAGTACAATTGTATAGCTCTGTTTTAGTTTTTACATTTTTCTATTCTTATTTTTGCTATGAAATAAGAAATCCTCATATCACATTAAAGTAAATAGTATGCAAATAGCAGCTGTCCAGAAGTATTTTACAGTCATGTTTTTAGGATGAAGAAAACCTGTGCTGCCATGGACTAAATCAAGTAATCAAAAATATTAGTCAGAGTTTAAAGTTCTTTCCCATAAGTACTGTTAAATATTTCAAAATCAGTGATGGCTGCTTTAAAAAAATCAAGTAATTGATAATAATATTGTTAATTTTGGTTCACAGATACTTTTATTTATATGAAACTTCCTCAGGAGTCCAGAACTGCGGAAAAGACCGCACACTGAGTACCTAGTCACTGAGCTGAGACAAAATGCCAGTCTTTGTTTTCAGCTAAGGGGTGGGAGGAGGAGTGGGTTTACAGAGAAAAATTTTTGGGCTAAGGACTTAAAAATTGACTAGAAATGATCTTTAGAAAGCAGATTTTTCAGGTTGTTGTACTGGAGTTAAGTCTTTGTAAGCAGAAGTAAAATAAAATTTTTGCTAATCATTATGTTACTTTTTTGATTAAATAAGCTCTCTAAGACACCTGTGGTTTTAGGTCTAAGCTTACTGAATGTCATGGGGAGACTTACTCTAAGTATTAATGGCTGTGAAATGGCAAAGATGGTGATGTGTCTTCAGTTTCTGTGAGTAGACCCTTGTATTCTCTGAACGGAGAGTAGAACTCTACGACAAGAAGACTCGCTGTGATCCAATCCCTTGGAAGATTTTGGCTTGACTTCCAAAGGGAGTCAACTTGAGTCGGCTAAGGAATGGTGAATAGCTTAGCACTCAAAGTGTATCAGCCTTCCTCTGATGCATGTCTGTTGACTTACTTTAGCCTGTATAAGCAACTGAAGGTCTCTCAAGCTTGATGTATTACAGTTTAAGTGGATTTAAGACTGAGCTTTTCTAAAACTAAATATAGTTCCTCACCTGAAACTTAAAGTACCGGAACTAGTGACAACTGGATCTGAACACAAATGTCCCATCAGTATGCTTACGCTGGTAGCTGAGTCCCTTCTTCGGCTGTTCTAAAGTACCATGCGTAGTTGCAAGGTGATGAGTGGCTGTGGTGCAGGTCTGTTTGCTGTTACATAATTTTAGAACCATTTTTACAGTGATGAAAGGGTACTTGCACGATAACATTTTTTTAAATTGTGTTTTAAAGCTTAGTGTAGCTTTTACTGAAGCAGTGTGTCGTTTTTGGAGATCTTAAAGTCTGGAGACTTCTATTTTCACTGCCTAATGAAAATAGGATGTCCTGCATTACCACGGCTCTGAAATGTTGTGATGGAGAAAACTACCATGGAATTAGTGTTTCTCTGAAGTTTCTGCTGGGGTTGTTTTTTTCTAATGAGGTTGTACTGCGTGTCAGTCTGGATATTCCTCTTGTTTACTAAAGGAATTTTAAAGTTTGGAACTTAGGGAAGCACATGAATGTCAGCTTTCTGCAACTTGTTGCTAGTCTGGAGAAGTATAACTGAAAAGCTTGTCCTGTGCCTTGGGGGGTTATGTGCATTGCATCTTCTGATGTGATGTTTGTATTCGGCTGCAGTCCTCAACTATGCACAGGGGTTAAATACTTTATTAGAGGAAAAGAATCCTGCACCTGGTATTAAAATAACTATTTGTAGTTAGTAAACAAGCAAAACATTTTTCCACTTTTGGAACATCTGCCAGGTAAGACTGTTAAGTGATTTAATGAAGGGGGGCCGATTCTTTATGGTGACAGACAGTATTGGACGTACTTGAAGAATGAGACATGAGAATACTGCAACGACTGAGGTTTCCTGTAGTAGTCCTTCAGATTTATATTGTACCAATCTCACGTCTAGACTACTGACTACAGCAAATTACTGCTGCTTTGATGAGTTTTACATCAAACCACAGAGCTGGTTTATAGCTGGGTGGCTTCTGGAAAGCATTGAAGTAGTCATCTGGAGGAATTTGTATTTATCCAGAAAGTTATTCAACTTTGTAAACCCATACAAATGCTACTCGTTCATGCAAGAAGATCCAAATCCTGTCACTACCATCACATTCACAGAGCAATTGCTGTCCCCAAAAAAGAACATGACACCATAGCAGCATTTTTCATATGCACAGCTAACCAGTGTGTGTTGCTTATCTGCTCCCACAAGTATGTTGTAACTAGAGGTGGGATGTACGTGTACCATGCACATGCAAATGCAATTTAATCTGTTCAAATACTTTGGCCCTGTAGCTCTTGGTGCACCAGTGGCTAGTGAGCTGTTCAGATTCTCTTTCTCTGCCATGACCACTGGTTGGGCTGTACTGGTGTTGGGATTGCTGGGCTGTGAGAGTCTGAAGCTTGGAGAGAAGGCAGGCCAGTGGAGGTTGTGTTGGTGCTTCATGCTGGTGGTTTGCAACCATTCATTGGCACCACAACATAAAAATGTGCCACTGGAGAGCTGTTCTTATCTCTGGGTTGTGAACCATTCCCAGGTCTATCCCTGGGCCGGATTCCCTTTGGCCTGGTCAGCAACCTGCTTGCAAACAATCCAGTTCTGCCGGGTTTCCTTAGAGTGGGAGTACGTGTTTCTGCCTGTGGTCTTTAGCTTGCAAAAGCTATTCGGCGAGCTCGCTGCTCTCCAGTGTCTGCTCCCTGTGCTGGAGCAGTGTCTGGTGGATGGACTGCCCTGTGTACAGGGTGGCTTCTGTATCTTGTGCTCCATCAGAACAATGGGTAGCTGCTACACACTGTATCAGCAAGAGCACACTGTGAAAGGATGGTTGTCCTGTGAGCTCTTGTTCCTAGAGAGCCAGGTGAAACTGTCTTCAGAGCTGTAGTGTCAGTGGTCTGAGGCTCATTGGCCATCCACCTTCTCCAGTGAAGTCCTGTGGCAGTTCTGGGAAGGGCATCCCATATGTATCTCCTTTCCGTGTGGTGGTAGTGGGGGTATTTTTGATCCCATTTCACACTCTGCTTTCAGGTTCAAGGGAGATTGTCTCAGCTCTGAAGCAGTTCCCATTAAAATGGGAAGTCATAGATTAAGTCCTTTTAATCCACAATTTAATTATGGATTAAATTTTTATATGTTAATCTATTAAACTGAAAGGATTTCAAAATACTTGGGAAGCTTTTAGAAATTTTTACACGTTTTTCTTATTTATGGCCCTTGAACTGTCATGGGTGGAAGCAGTTGAGAGACAGTTTTACTGTAAGAAAGCAAGCCTGTAGCTTTAAAAATGTATTTTAAAAAGTACATTACATGGTTACCTAGCAGAGCTTCATGTTAAGTGGCTACTGTTGCCTTTATAGTTACTACATACCAAGTATTCAATACCAACACTAGAAAAAGCTTTGGAAGCTCTGAGCACCCATGAGATGATGCTGGATGCATTTTTTTTGCAAGTACTAATTCAAATTCCAAGGTGACATAGTCTCAAGGGCTGTAGTGCCTTTGAATTTCAGTGGTAACATGGTGGCTCGTGTTGGTCCTTGACAGTTCTGCCTCTTCTTGTAAAACGTGTATTTATGATTTGGAGTTGGAATGCAGTCGGTTGTACTCAGCACTGGGTATGACCCCTCATTCCCACCAGCATCGAGCTTGGTATATGTTTCCTTTTTTGGGCTTGTGCAGGTGTATCACCCTCCTTGCCTCATCCATGGATCTCTTCACCTGCTTTGTTTGGCATTTTGTTCTAGCACTTCACTTTCAGGGTTCCGATTTTGCTGCTGCCTGTGTCATACATAGGTCAAGTATGTCCTATTTTAAATTGAAAAACGATAAAATTTGTCTCCTTGTAGATTTGCTCTTTATATGATTTAGAAGATCTTACTTAAGTCTGTGGATATTGCCCTGGTCCTCCTGGGTAGTCAGACCCTTTTGATAACAGGGAGGGAGTTGGTATTTTGGCGGCTGGAAAGATGGTATGGTGTGAGGCAGCCTTGGTGACCTTGAATACCGCTCTTGGGAGGTGAGTGACACCAGAGGTGGTGTCCATGACTGAGGTGCAGGTGAAGCTCTGCACTCGTGTACGGGCGCTTTGCGAGGTTTCAGGACATCCAGTTCCACATCAGCGTGGTGGAACTGGGAGTTTATCTGAAACATCATCTTCTTGTCATACTTGCAAAACCAGTAAGCCAGTATTATCAGAACCAGGCCAACAGTGACACAGAGGCTGCTTACTAAGGCATGTGGGGTCTTCCTGGTCATGGAGTTGTTCTTGCCAGGTAGTGTTGGCACGGTACTATCGAGAGACCCATCGAATTGCTTTGTAGTGGGAAAGCAGACTTCAGTATATGAAACATTGAAAATTACATCAATTTTGTATTCTGGCAACATTGCTTGGACAAAGCGTGGGCTGGCGTACCCATCCGGCACTCTTAACTTCTCTAGTGCTTCCTGGATTTCATCTCTTGCGCAGCTGAAGGATCTGTTGGCACTTGTGCACAGGGAGCTGTTATACCACGAGATCACTGTGGACCCTGGTTTGAGAGCGGTCACCATTATGCCTTTGGGACTGCTGGAGTTCAAATAGAGGGAGAGCTTCTCAAGAAAGAAACTAATCCTTTTCCTCTCTCTCAGGAAGGAGTAGTAGCTGTTTTTTGTTCTGAGGGTGTAAAGGTGGCACGGGACGTTGGTGGGCTTTAGAAGCTCAATGGTGAAGGATTCCCAGGCAGTCAGTCCTCCTGAATCTGTGGCAGACAGCACAAACTCTTGAGGTGAGTACTGGAAGTCAATATCCAGGGGATAGCCATGCATGATTTGCTGAGAAGTGTTAAATTGCAGCCAGCTTTCTGGTCCCGACGGGGAGCCATCAGCTGGAATGATCTGTAGAGACAGCTGGGTTGAGTTGCCGTCTTCCTCATCGTAGAACGCGTTGGCAGGTATAGGGAAAAAGAAGAGGCATCCAATAGTTGCTGTTAGGAATTTAATGGAATGAACCACCTTTGGGGAAGTGTTTGCTTGCCCTTTAGAGAGGAGGAAGAAAAGGAAAGGAAAGAATGAGGAAAAAATAGCTGTCCGATACTGAGTGATGGCAAAGAAATCTCACATCAGCCTCATAGGACTGTGGAGCACGTTGGCTAGAAGGGACGTCTGGGTGTCATCTAGCCAACCTCCTGCTCCAGCCAACCTGCAGCCAAGGTGGAATGAGCATAAACATGACTTTGTTTAGTTGAGTCTTAAAAACATCTGAGGATGAAGAGTCTCAAGCCTCTGGGTAACTTCTTCCATTGCTGCATTACCTCTAAGTAAAGAAGTTTTTCTGGTGGGTGAACCTCCTGAGATGAAGTTTTGTGGTTATTGCCCTTTGTTCTATTATCTGCCACTTTTTGGAAGGGTTACATTGCCCTCCCAACTTTGAGGAACTACGGCTGAGGGTTTTTATTTAGGATCAGCAGAACTCCCCACTGCTTTTCTTACATTATTTCCCGTTGTGAGAGATGTTGCAAGTCATTCTCTCCTGTGAAGTAGCTGAGCACAACCGCTTAGCTACAGCAGCATTTTGGAAGATGATTTGAAGACTTATTATTATTTTTATTATTAAAAAAAACCACTCTCTCTGACTGCAGTAAGACAGAAATGTGTTGGTAGAGTTTCTGTAGCATCCTTAAAGAGGGATCACATCCTAGGCCTTGGAAGACTTAGACTGATAATGGGCTATAGGGATCAATACAATTCAATAAAGCACTCTTTACTCTGTACTTTTTTCCCAACCCAGCATGAACAAGACCAATGTATATTGGACTATCTGAAGATAATCTCAAATGCAATTAAAAAGGTTTAAGATGCTGGAACAGGCTGCCTGGAGCGGTGGTGGATGCCCCATCCCTGCACTGGAGGTGTTCAAGGCCAGGTCAGATGGGGCCCTGGGCAACCTTGTGCAGATCATGTCTGGAGGTTGGTGGCCCCGCCTCTGGCGGGGGGTTTGGAACTCTATGATCCTTGGGGTCCCTTCCCAATGCTGTTCTTTCTAGTCTAATGTATTAGTCAGGTCCTGTATAGCGTCTTCCCAAACAGTAGCATCTTATTCTAGTAACTCTTACACAGAATTATCACAATATGCCCTCAAGTGATGCGTTTACTTCTTGGTGGCAGTTAAGTTGGTCTGATTTCTAATGCTTTAGTTAGTGAAGAATAAGGACAGTGTTCCCTCTTGTTATTGCAAAGTTCTTGCTTTTAATGCTTTTTGGTTTGGTTTTTTTTTCATTTTGTGTTATGGAAAGCTTACAAGACTCACCCTTTCATGATTGGATAGTCTACTAAAATCTGAGTTTGAATTACAGTTCAACACTGCCCAGCAGGAGACTGTGTGCTGCTGAGATAGGTGAAGTATCACACTCTAGTACAGATATCTTATTAGCAAGGCTGTCATCAGATGTTACCTTGATTTGCCTTCATTCCCAGCATTAAGTCTGCAGGAACGCCTTGGGAGTGTGCCTGCACAAGCTGAGTGAAAGTGCAGAAGCTTGTGATTATGCTTCCACATGAAGTGTCATCTTGGGAAATGGACACAGCTGCTGAAGAAACAGCTCTTAACTCTCCAGAAAATCAGTCCCAGCCCTGTGCTCTGTCATGACATTCTGGAATGGAGCTCATGTATGAGGTAATTATTAAAACCTGTGTCATCTTCTATTTCCAGTACTGATTGTGGAATTTTTTTGTTTGGGGATTTTATGAGAATACGTTTAGTTTGGGTTGTTTTGTGTTGTTTTTTTTAATACCACTGAGCTGTGTTTAGCATCAGGAATAATTTTGGATTAATCAAGCAAGCAGTGGGTGTCTCAGCATCACCCCACTTCTGGAGGTGTCAGACACCCTGTCTGGGACAGGGCTACACTGAAAGCTGAGCATCTGCCCTCTTTGAATATGTGAGTGGACACCAAGCAAGCTGTAGGATGACAAAATGCAGCCACACATCTAAAAGGGAATCTTCTCTGTTACTGTTAAGTGAAGTTTGCTGGCAGGCTCAATGTGTAAGGGAGGAGATGAGGACATGGGGAGTTCCTGTAGCCTGCGACAAAAATACACCTTTCTGCCATTTCTGGATCTCATTTATTTGTGTTCTCTACACTTTAGGATAGGGACTAATTTGCAAAATTGAGTAAAATCATGCCCTAATATTATCCTTTCATTATGTATTACCTAAGGTAAATAATAGGGAGGGATTAATTCAGAAGGATGTGGGCCTGTAGGACATAAGTTTGAGGAACTGCATGGGTTCTAGCATAGGAAACCAGAGAGACCTTGCAAGATGGACAAGAAGGTTTATGACAGCTGTATTTGGAAGTAAGAAGCTAGAAGTAAACTCTTTACCTGGGGTTCGACTCTGATGCTCTTGTAAAACAGACCAGGGAGGGAGGGTCCATGCACTTCCCACAGACTGCAGTCTTCCAGGTGTGGGAAACAGCAAGGTGCTTGGATCTGCGTGTGATGGCAGTGGTGTCTGAATGATCTCTGTGAAAATCAGAAGATCAGTAGAACTTCAGGTGAAAGACCATTTAGATTGACGTGAAAAGGGCTTCATGTTAATAATTTGGTGTAGGTTGGGGAATGTAGTTTAAAAGCTTTTATGGCATGTGATTGGAAAGTCTTTGCCAATGTCTACCAGCATGAGAAGGAAGTTGGAGTTCAACCTCCCCTTTAGAAGACAGGGGAACTTTTCACCCAAGCTGCTTCTCTCACTGGGGCAGAAAGGTATTTTTTAACTTCTTTAGGTGGCCCATTTTTGCCAGAGCATTAATAACAGTATTGTGTTAGGGCTGTGCTGCCCACATGTGGCCTTTGGCAGATGTGTGCTCGGGCACCTGGTTGCAAACCTAAATATTTCAGACTATATTTCAGTCTTGTGCTATGGGTAGAGACTTAGCATAGGTCTGGTGAAGTTTTACAGAGAAAATGGTTTTGATGGGCATGAACAAGGTCAGTGCATTAAAAATAGAGGCATTCCTTCTAGAATGAAGGAATCTGTGGCTCAGTAAGTATTCAAGATGTACCCTGTGTACCTTTTTGTGGATGTAATGTAATTGGAAACAAACGTAACCCTGCAAACTTACCCCACTGGTCCTACAAACACACTATCTCTCTTTTTTAGTATAGACTTAGGCCTGCATCTTGAACTCATGCAGTTGGAGGAGGTGGACTACAAAGGGTGTCTGTTCTAGTTCTTTACTCCATTAGGTACTTATCTGCTAATGTGTCATTTCTGATAAATATTTATTGTTCTGTTCTTAAGCCCTTCACAATGCTCCATAAGCATCTTCTCTAATGTTTTATTACCCTGACTGTGACCAAGTTTATCTGATATCTAAATCATTTAGCTGCAATTTAAGTCTTTAGGACTGTTTCTGTTCCGGTGGATATTAAGAGTTCTTCTTTCATCTTTTAAGCAAACTGTGAAACCTGTGCTCTTTCCTCAGACTGACTATTTGTTTGTGCTGTTTCCCAGTCCTTTGAACATCCCTGAGCTCCTTTGGAGCTTTTTCAGGGGGTCCATATCTCTGCTTCGATAGGACAGCCAAAGCTGGGTCTGGTTGTTCAGCTGAGCTGTTACCTGTACCAAGTGGAGCAGAAAAATAACTTTCCCTTGTGAGGAACACGACTGCTGACACATCCCTAGAGTGGTTTGCAAAAGTAGCTGTACTGAGCTCCTCTGTTGGGACTTGTAGGGCAGGAGAGATGATGAATGGAAATTCAGATCTCAAACATACCCACTATACTGCTGGACAGAAGAGAACTGGCGTTCCATAAAGTCGCCAGAGGTACTTCTACACCAGCTGACTCGATGCCTGAGATGTTCTGTGACTCCAGGGTAGGCTCAGTGACCTTTGGCAAAGTCCTTCTTGTTCTCAGATCTCTCTCTGAATGCAACTCGTTTGTGCCGCTCGGTGAAATAGCTGCAGACAGCACCTCTCTTCTGAACATGCCGCTGTGAGGAGAACAAAGTGAGTTTGATGGCCTGGGTAGATCAGACATGCCAAAGCCTGAAAAGGCTCCTGGCAGAGTAAGAGCTGGAGTAGTACTGGAATGGGACAGAATGGTTAGACTTGGTTCGTAAGATGCTTCAGCTCTAGTAGGGAAGGTGCTGTATGACATGCTAGAAACAGAGGCTGAGGCTTCAGGACTGAAATTCAGTTTTGGATAGGCAGTCTGTGCTTCTCTCTGGGTTACAGCAGAAACTGTGCCTTTCCCTCCAGCAAAAAGAAACCCACTGGGCTGTGGAATAGTCATTAAAGGTGTAGATGACCGCCTGTAGTCACTAGCGAACGCTTCGCTCAGACTGCTAGTTGGAAACGTGTCATCGATGGGAAGTATGAAGTCAGACAAGGTTGTGGCTCTTACTGAAGCTTTTGGGAATGGTGAAGGGAGTGTTTCTGGAGAGAAGGATGCAGTAGGAAGTATTTCAAGTTCTGGAAAGTGGCTTTTTGCCTCATTGCTGTCATCTGGTGCTTCTGATACTGACATTGCTTCTGGCAAAAATAATATATGAAATTCTGTCTTAGAAGGAAATGCCTCTACTGAGCTGTGATGAGTGCTTGTCACCCAAGTGTACGTGGGCCTGGAAAGCTGGTCTGTGTGTGAAGTGATGGCCTGTAGGAAATGGTATGTAGATACTTCTGGCTTACTAGAAAGGAAATACGAGTCTGTCTCGGGCACGTGAGGCTCTAACTGTTCTAGCAGCAAGGACGTGCCAGAAGCTCTAGTAGGAGCCACTTTCAGTTCAGTGAAGAAGAAAAGCATTGTTTTAGTAGCCAGGGAAGGCGAAAGATCTGGGAAACCAGAGTCTGCAAACGTAGATACTGGTGGGTCAGTTGGCGTGTCCCATGCTGACTCCATTTCTCGACTTGCAAGGTGGGCATTATTCTGCATCTTGTAACTTGCTGGCATTGTACTTTCTTCACAGACCAGTGGTAAACTCTGGGTAAGTGATACCACGAGCTGTGTGCGTAAGTGGCTCGGCACAGTAAAGGCCAAAGGCCTGGGAGCACCTCCTGCAGCTGGTCTCTGGGTAATTCTAACTGGTTTTAAGGTAGGGGTTGGTGTGATCATTAATTGCCTATGTTGTCGTCTCGGAGACTTTCTTTCATAGTCGCCTCTCCTAAGTATTCTCCAGCCTGCAATTTCATGCCCTAGCAGCTGCGAGAGGTGACGCGAGCCGATGTTTTGTCGCAGCACTTGGGCGAATTCATGGAACGTGGCAAACCCTCCACACCTCACAGGCCAGGAGAGTCCTGTGTAGTGGTTCGCCGCAGGGTTGATGTGTGTGGTGTCTGCAGCCAGCACAGCCGGGCCCTGTGAGCTTCCACGTGCCGGGTCTGTGTATTGCAGCAGGGTCAGCAGGGAGGAATCCAGGTGGAGATACTCGGCCATCGTGCACACGAGGTGGAGGCGTTCCCGTACTCCCAGGGTTTCCGCTGCAGTAGCGAGGATGATTTCAGCAGAAGTGATGGCAGCTCCCTTCCCGCACCTGATATTGAAAGTCTGAAATTACCTTGGTTAAAAGTCACGTATCGGCCACCCTGGTTTGGGGAAGAAACCTGTTTGGGTTTAGTCTCTGATTTTACACATGTGCATCACTCAAAATTTTACCTCTTAGTCCAGAACTTCCTCCCACTGGATATATGTGTGTTCCCCACTCCACTGATTTCAGTAAGCTCTACACTTGATCCTAATACATGTGCCAAACACGGCAGCATGGTCTGGATTCACCAAACATTGATGCTGTCCCATTACATGGACACATGATGTCCCATTATGTAGATATCAAATGTAGGTACTTGCATTAAGAAAGTGAAAATAGTGTCTTGTGGAGGCATTTCAGAACCTTGTGGGGAGCCTGCTGACAGAGGTCTGGTTCCTAACAGGGGCAGGGGCGCTTGGTGCCACCACTATGGTGTCCACCTGGAGAATCAGTGTCCCAGTGCCACTGGGCTTACAGTCTTCATGTCCGTGCTCGCTGTTCAGAGAGTAAACGAATCCCACTTTTGGGACAACACTTACTTCTCTGGGGCAACAGAGACTCCTGCTTTCAGATTCAGCGTGTGCTCCCTCAATATTTTGAGGGGTTTGTTTCGGTTTGATTGTTTTCCTATTTGTTTTAATGTTTGTTTCCCCAGTGTCTCATGTAGGAAAGCCCACCCTGTGTCTGCTGGGGAGCACCCATCTCTCTGTGTCTTTTTTTCTCTAAAATCCCCCGACCCTGATGAGGATAAAAGCCATTGGAAGCTGTCCATACTCACTGGTAGCCGTTTGGCATCTGGTTCAAGCTCCCCTCCGTGCCCAGCAGTAAGATGCCATCCTGAACATGGATGGTGAAATTTCTGGCAGCTCCTGGTGTTTTCTGGGCACGCGCCCTTCCTGAGGCAGCGACGTTCAGCCTGTACACCCCGCTGTCCCCGTCCATCGGCAGTCCTTGCAGCATGTTCGTGCTGGGGTCGAAGTCCAACCATTTTGGCAAATCTGCACCGCTGGCTAAAGTGACCTGCTCCGTGAGAGGGCAGCAGGTAGGCAGAGTTAGCGATAGGAAATGGCGTTGCTACTCCAGTTTTACCCATTACTGGTTCTAACTGGACAGAAGTCTAGGAACACACAGAGAGGTGGTGGATGCCCTGTCCCTGGAAATGTTCAAGGCCAGGTTGGATGGGTCTCTGGGCAACCTTGTGTAGATCCAGGCCTGAAGGTTGGTGGCCCTGCCTGTGGCAGGGGGGTTGGAGCTCTGTGATCCTTGGGGTCCCTTCCAACCCAGACTATCCTATGATTCTAACACAGCCACAAACGACCCTGTTATATAAACCTAGGAATTGCAGCACCTTGATTCCTGCGTGGCACCTGTTCTGGGTGCTTTCTCAGGTAGCAGCACCACCAGCTGCCTGCTTACAGCCCTGCGCTCTCCAGGCTGCAGGTAGGTAAAGCACACCTCGTGTGTGGGAAGGGGGGGGGGCTTCTGTTTGTTTGTTTGGTGTGTAACTGCTCCGTTAGCAGTGGCAGCGAGGTTTTTGCTACTGACTCTGATACATCTGAGGACCTTTCTCCAGAAGGGAGAGGTTTAACGAGTTCATTTTAAACATAAAGCCAATGCCTGTTTTCTGCAGGAGTTGTACCAAGGAGCATATTTAATGGTGTTACCTCGTACTGAGTTGCTGTTCCCTGAAAGGCAAGTCCTGGCACTGGATGGTAGAATATCTTTCCCACAAGGATGGTTGCATCTGGGATTCCTTGTGGACTCTTTGTTTCTTCATGGCTGTTACTCGATCCCTTGGCAACCACAGCGGGCGTGTTTACACAGACGGATACCAGCGCAAAGAGGAGAGGGAGCCTGGGCAAGACTAGAGTCCTTGGGAGCAAAGGGGACCCCGAAGCAGGAAACCTGTTGTGGGTGCTTGATGGGTGCATCCTCACCCAGCAGGTGTAGGGTCTGTGCACTGCCGCAGCCGGGTGCCGCTACTTCATTGTGCTTCGGAGCTGTAGTGGAAAGATAAAAACCCAAACCCTGTACAAACATGCACTGCTGTCAGCTTCATCTTGGAGGGGAAGCAGCAAGCCATCGAATGTGGCAGGGTTTCACCCTGCATTCCCTACAGCCCCGACGGGCTTGGGCCACTAGTGGCATCTGCAGAGGGTTCTGGGTTTTCAAAAACCCTTGGTACTTACCATCACTGCTCCCTTCAGCTGAAGGGTTTTCCTGGGAAAGCATCACATAGCACAAAGCCAGTCCATAATGTGCTTTAACCCAATTTCCTTCAAACTTGCTGTGGTCCCCATGTCTGCTTCTGTCACGATAAAAGCCCGCTTGGTCTCTAGGAGATGAAACGCTACGCTAGGGCCTCATCAGGGGGGCCTTCAACATATGGCTGGTAGGAGAGCCAGGCAAACAGCAGGGTAACCTGACCTGCCAGGATTTTGTGGTACAGCTGTAGCAAAGGGAGAGGTGAGTAGGGCACGTGGCAAACAAATTGTGAGGGCAGAGACGGGCTGAGAGTCAACTTCCTGTGCCTTGTAGCATCGAGGGCAGGACTTCTCATTCGCGGCGTGTGATGCTCGGGTTTTGAGAGGAGGTAAAGTGCTGAGTACTAACATAGTTCCCACAGGCATGGGGCTCTCAAACCTGTGAGTGGCTTCCAACTGTTTGATGAGAAGGACAGACACTACGCTCTGTCTGTCCTGCTTAGGACAGCTTTATCTAAAAGCACAAAAGAAGAAAACAACTGTAGGCAGCAGCAACAACATTTACTAAACTAATTGATACAGCTGGAAAAACATGGACAGTCTTGGGCACAACCAACAGCAGCAGCAGTGCTGGGAGCGCTCCTCTTGGTACAGCTCCAGCAACTGCACGTCTTGAAATTCATGGCCCTCTTTGTGTTGGCTCTACACACTCAGTGGCCATGTACCTAGGAACGAAGTCTTGCTCTGCTGATTTTTGTAACAAGTAATTTTTTCCTCCTTCTGTGTGTGGCAGTGTGCTCTGCAGTAGTTGCTGACCTCTCTGTCGTGTTCCATTGCTCGGGGCCCTTCCATTTTAGCAACGAGTGGTGTGTGTGCTGTGGATAGGGTGAGAAACGGTAACGTACATCGATGTCCCTGAGTAGTCATGTGCAAAGACAAAACCTGTGTGGTACCTCCCAACACGCGGTGGTTTTACTAGAGCTGGCGGTGTGTCCCGCTGGAAGCGTGCTCTGAAGAAGGCAGAAACCCAGCTGCCCAGCTGATGGGCACCCAGGGCTCAGTGAATGTGCACAAAGTGGTTGGCTGCTGCTGCTGGGCAGAGCTGAGTCTGTTGCAGACTCAGATCCATCTGAGTCTGTTCCTGTTGCAGCTGGCTCCGAATAAATCAAACCTTGTGTTTCATAGAATCATAGAATTGTAGGAGTTGGAAGGGACCTCGAGAGATCATCGGGTCCAACCCCCCTGCCAAAGCAGCTCCCTAGGACAGGTCACTCAGGTGTCCAGATGGGTCTTGAATATCTCCAGAGAAGGAGACTCCACCATCCCCCTGGGCAGCCTGTCCCAGGGCTCTGTCACCTTCACTGTGAAAAAGTTTTTCCACATGTTGGTGCGGAACTTCCTGTGCTCCAACTTGCAGCCATTGCCCCTTGTCCTGTCCCCACAGACCACTGAAAAGGGGCTGGCTGATTCCCCCTACATCTCCTGCTTCAGATAATTATAGACTTTAATTAGGTACCCCCTTAGTCTTCTCAAGGCTGAACAGTCCCAACTTACTCAGCCTTTCCTCATAGGGGAGATGCTCCAGGCCCTTAATCATCTTTGTAGCCCTTCTCTGGACTCTCTCTGGGAGATCCCTGTCCTTTTTATACCAAGGAGTCCAGAACTGGACACAATACTCCAGGCGGGGCCTGACCAGGGCAGAGTAGAGGGGGAGGATCACTTCCTTTGACCTGCTGGCTACACTCCTCCGGATGCACCCCAGGATTGCGCTCGGTTATGCCGAGAGACAAGCAGCTACGCTCAAATCTCCGTGGTGTACAGTCCATGTGTCCCGTGTTCCTTTCTTCCTTCTGTGGCCTCTCAAAACATCATGGCACATCCTCGTTCGCTGATTGTGAAAGTAGGAAAAGAGTGAGTAGGTGGTGGGGCGGAAGTTCCAGTTGGAGATGAACAACTTTTATTTGGAGAATATAATTCTTATGCAAGGGATTGGGTGCTTGACAGCTGACTAATCTCTCCTAATGAATTTGCCTCCCGAGAGCTTAGTAAATATTGCCATGTAACCACGTATGAATCATCAGCGGGCTCTGAAGCGATGGGAATGCTCTGAGATCCCTTGGTTGCTGTGAGGTGGAGGTAGTCAGAAACCACCTCCAGAAGTACAACATCTGCCCCAGTTCAGGCACCCAGAGCCTACAGACCCACCTGCGTTTTGGGTGGGGAAATGCCAGTGGGTGTTTTGCCTGTTTGGATCCCTCCTTAGGAAATTTTAACCTACAGGCTTTGACAGCAGCAAATACTGTGTATTGGCTCTGTAGCATCCAGGTGAGGCAAAGCATTTTCACAGTGCATGCTCTCGTGGCACTCTGGGTATAAACTTAACTAAACCTTCACGTGAATGTGTGAGGGGAGCTTAAAATTCAAAATTTTTTAAAAAACTTCTCTGGAGATTTAATGTAATCCTCAGTGTAGTGAAATTGCTGAGCTCCTAATTAATTTTTTGTGGCTAAATTGCAGCAGAGGCATGTGACAGTCTGTTAGGTAAATGCCTGTTGATAAAAGCAGAAACTATCTGAAGTGCCACTCTATGGCTAAATGCAGGAAAACTTGTAAAAAACAAAAAGTAAATAATGTAACTCACATAGAAACAAGGATCCCTGGCTTGTTTATTTCCTGATGGGAGAAATACCAGAAGTTTTATAGAATAATTTTGTTCTCATGTGATTGTGGGACCACAGTTGAACCAGGTGCATAAAGGTGGGGGAGTGCAATCCAAAGCTCACTTCAGTGAAACAGGATCTTCTTAGGGCACCTGTAAGTGCTTGTAAAGACAGAAACAAGTTATTGTACTTCACTTCTAGCTGTAGATACCATCTTTTCCCTACAAGTCTGTACTAGATTTACACAGATATGATTCTAAACCTGGAAAAATACCCACCCCTAAATCTTGCACCAAAGAACACAACCAAGGGATACACTCTCTGTCATCTTTTCTTTTTCTAAAGACAACTCAGTGATCAAACAAGGGAGGGGAAACACAAACTTGTAAAAACTGAAGTCGTGGCCGTCTTGTTTCCCTGCGCTGCCCCTGCCTAAGATGCTGTCTCCTCACTCCTGCTTAGAGGAAAGGCATGGAGGGCAAGTGTCCAGTGTGTTCCTCTGCATATTGTTTAGCAAAACTGTTTGGGGGGCTTAAGGACTCCTGCAACATCCCAGATAGCCTAAAATGGTTGAATTTTATGGCTTCTACCACAAAGCTAGTGTCAGGGGGGAGGGGTGTGTGTGTTTGAGGTTGCTTTTTATATCCATTAAAGCCTTGGCACCTGGGATCGAGTAATTGCTTGGCAATTTTAACTTCCTTTCAAGACACATTGATATTCCAGCTGCTGTCTCCGCTGCGAAGGAAATTGCAGTATTTTCTTAGCACCCCCCCAAAACTCAGCAAGCAGAGGGGGACTTAATAATTTTTCAGGTTCTCTGAGGGGATCCAACTCATTATTTTTCTGAATGCCTGAGGCTGGCAGCACTGACAGCCCTGGGGTCCCCACCTTGCCAGCTTGCCAGGCAGTTTCAGAATGGCTTGACGTGCTGACGTAACAGGAAGCCCGGTGGTAGGGCATTTTCTGTTGAATTGTTTGGCACAGTGCAGTTTTTCCCCCCTTTTTTCCCTCTGACTTCCCTTATATTCCAGGAAAGGGCTCTTGTGTTGGGAGTTGCCTGGTAACCTATAGAGATACGCCTGCAAATCGGCTGCTGGCGCGCTGAGTCTCATGCAAAACGCAGGAGGTGTTTTTGTTTGGGCTGTTGCAATAAACATGTTGTCTGTTTGTGGGAGGCAGAAACCCGGTAACCGGGTGTTGGGAAAGACAAAAATGCACATGATGGAAGAGGGGAGCCTGTATGTTCCTGTATGTTCCTGTATGTCCCTGTATGTCTTAACTGACGTCCCTCCTGCGTGATGGGCCAGCCAGATCTGGTGGAATTGTGGTAACACACCTTTTCCACACAGGGATAAAAAGTCCCAGGGCACAAGGCACGCTTGTTTCCAAGAAGCCTTTGTTATAGGTAGGATCATTTTTAACAGCTTGCCCCTTTATCCAGAGCTAGGGCTGCAAGTAAGGAGGATGCAGGCTTTGTTTTTGACAAGGGAGGAAGCCCAGCGTCACCACTGGGGTGTTGCTTCCCCCTCTTGCCTATTCGGTGGGGTCAAAGGACAGATGTGTAGCGAGGGGCAATGCAAATGATGGAGAAAGTCAAGGTTTTGGTCAGGAAGAGCTAGGCTTCTTTTTGTGCCTGTTCTTCGAAATAAATTGCTCATCATTTAATGAATTATAAGCGTGCTCATGCTGGTGTTTATCTTTGAGTTGCTGTCTCAAGTTTTCTTTCTCTTATTTTGAAACAAGTAGCAGAAAGAGTGGAAAGGACAAAGGTGCAAGACCTGAGGGAAAGCTGCTCTTTAAACCTTGGGTTTAGTCGCTCTTACTTCTCATTCTGCTTTGCACTGGGAAAGTGTTTTCACTTCCCACTTCACTTCCCTCTCAAACCCTTCCCACATTGACCCTCTTAGAGTTTCCTCTAAGAGACTGTCAATGTGGGAAGGTTTAAACATGAAAGTCTAGGTATGAGTTTATACCAGAGTTAAATTCAGTTTTAACCATGTGAATGCTCTTACTAGAAGCATTGGGGTGGTGTTATTTTTTCCAGATTATGGTTTTATTTTCTTCTTTAAAGCTTATCTTATGGCACTACAAACTGTTTAAACTGAGCTGGAAGAGGTTGTAGTAAAAGGACTCAGGCACTTAGTTATAGCAATATATCTAGCAGATAAAACCTTCCTGCTCAGACAAGCCCTTGCCACTTCATCTTAGATTTTTTTTTCCCTAGGGAGAGTTAAAAACTGAGAAGAATTTAGTCTGGTTTCATTCTCTAAAGTACCTTTTTTGTTTGTTTCGTTTTCCGTTTCAACTTCTTTGAAAACAAACCAAAAACTTAAATTCAAAGTTTCCACTTTTTCAATGAATTTTTTTTTTATAAAACTTGAAAAAATATATAAAATTTTTGACTTTTCAAAGTTATTAGCTATTTAATAAGGAGAAGGTCGCTGGACTGAGTTGAAAAAGATGCTCTGTTGTAGTGAGGTTTTGGTTTTAATGCTCTGCTCTGCAGGGTCAGATGCAGGAGGCTGTTCTAGAGCTGCCCATAAAGCAGCACTTTGGGCTTTACACCTGTGTTAAATTTGTTGGGAGACCTGTAAATCTCTAATAGAATCACAAGGTTGGAAGACACCTTTAAGATCATCAAGTTCAACCATTCCTGTATTATGCTAAACCATATCCCTAAGAACCTCATCTGTCCGTGTTTTAGACACATCCAGGGCTGGTGACTCAACCCCCTCCCTGGGCAGCCTGTTCCACATCCAGACACCTCTTCCAGTGAAGAATTTTTTCCTAATATCTAATCTGAACCTGCCCTGACACAGCTTTGTGCCATTTCCCCTTGTCCTGTCACCTGGCTGAAGAGATCATCACCCACCTCTCTACATCCTCCTTTCCGGTAGCTGTAGGCAGTGATAAGGTCTGCCTGCATGTGCTCTGACTGTTGATAAGAGCATGGACCATTGCTTTCAAAGGAGTTTCAGGAATCCTGTCAGCCAACACTGCTTGAAGCTGTCCTTTGTGACTGCTGGCTTTGGCTGGGATGGAGTTAATTTTCTTCATAGCAGCTATGAGGGGGCTATGGTTTGGGTTTGTGCTGGAAACAGTGTTGTGACAACACAGGGATGTTTTAGTTACTGCTGAGCAGCGCTTGCAGAGCCAAGGGCTCTTCTGCTTCTCACACCATCCTGTCATCAAGCTGGCTGTGGGTGCAGAACGAGTTGGGAGGGGACACAGCCAGGACAGCTGCCCCCAACTGACCAAAGGGATATTCCATACCATATGGAATATAAAAAAATCAGCTTGCAAAGCTGGGGGAAGAAGTGGGGGGATGCCTGGAGTGATAGAGTTTTGTCTTCACCTGTAACTGTCAGGTGTGTGACAGGGCCCTGCCCACGGGAAGGGCTGAATGAATTCCTTGTCTTGCTTTGCTTACACGTGTGTGCCTTCACTTTCCCTATTATCTGTCTTTATCTCAACCCAGGGGTTTTCTTGCTTTTACTCTCCCCCACCCCGCTGGAGGGGGATGAGTGAGAGGCTATGTGGGGCTGAGCTGCTGGCTGGGTTTAAACCACCACAGTGGCAAACGGAGCTACTGACTGAAACCCTTTGCCAATGTACTGTTAGGGTGTTTTTTCCCCCCTCTGCCCTTTTTTTGGTCAGATGCAGGAGCCTGAGGTAGAGCTGAGGTTTGTACGAACACAGGGGCAGGACGGGGGCTGCTGTGTGAAGTTCCAGCCCCCTGTGATTTGGGTTTGGGTTACACACCAAACAGGGCACACGAGGTTTGTGATAAGGGATGTGCTGACAGAACCTTATTTCTGGCGCCCGCTGCTGCTTCCCCTGGGCTCAGCTTCTGCATTCAGCCCGTGCTGCCGGCTTCCCACAGCCGCCTTCCCAGTGAGTCGCTGTAATAACCTCCCAGTGTTCTTTTGTCTCCCTCAATGGGCTCGGCTTAGCCTTACTCTTAGTCGATGTGACAGCTCGGGACAGAGCTGCCTTACCCTGGCACCAGCCCCGAATTTGGCTCAAAGCACCGTGCTAAATCCAGTGCTGCTGTCCCTCCACTACTGCCCAGGCTGTTCCCATCTCTCTGTCTGTGTTAGATGGCTCCTATCTGCTGGAAAGAAGGCAAAAAAATAGTAAACCCCATTTCCCTGTGATCAGATGTGGATCTTTTTCTCATGGGGAGGGTTGATTCGGGCCTGCCTGAGGGGGTCAAGAAGCAGAGGACACGGCAGCGGCAGCACTGCTGGGTGTGGGAGAGGCTGGCTGGGGTTAGGGTGTGCACTGTACCTCAGACACCGTGGTTTCAGGGGTGTTGGAAATGGGGCAACGGGTCTGCCTGCCCTCCTTCACCCCCTGTTTGTCATTGAAAGTGAGTCCTAAATTAGTGCACTCTCTCTCAAACCCAGATGGGTAAGAGCTGAAGCCCCTGTGCTTGTCTTGTGTTGCAGTAACAGAGAGGCTGATGGATGATGGGGGGTAGGAAGCGAATTTACAGCAAGATCCCCAGTTTTTCCTCCCAGATGTTTGTCTTTCTATCCTTGTTTTACTTCGGCAATTAGCTGAACAAATTGCTGTCTGAGCAGCAGAGCTAATGGAGTCTGGTTTCCTTCAGGCCTTTCTGAAGTTCCCTTTCTTCTCTCTTAATGATCCCAGCTCTGTCTTCTGCCACATCTTCTGCAGGGAAGGGCAGTGAGGAGCCAAACCGAGCTGAGCACCACCGACTCTGGCTTTCCCCTCCCTCAGTGGGGACATGCTTTTGGATTTCTGTCCTTTACCCAAAAAAACCCTTGAAAGAACATACTTTCAAAGTGCCCTGGAGACCCCTCCCCTTCCAAATGCTCTCAACTGGCTAACAACGGGGTCAAGGTGTTTTTGGCTGGGGAGATGACCAGGCTCTCAGAAGGGACAGGCAGTCTGTAGTGGCACAAGCTTCGTTCCCCCCTGACACCAAGGTGGTGGAAGTTCAGTTCCTGGAAGCTTTCCTTTTTTTTCTTTTTTTTTTTTTAAGAAACAAGTCTGTATGTGCTCTGTGCCCCCCTGGGTTGTGCAGGTGAGCTCTTCCTGCTGTTTCCCAGGGCGCTTGATCCGGATAAAAATCTGTATCCTCAAGAAAACCCTTTGCAACAGAGGTAGCCTGAGGAAGCAGCAAAAGGGTGGGAGAAAAGTGTAACATGGCTTAAAGGAATTTTCTCTTTAAAAAAAGAAAAAGAGATCCCATGTGTTATCAACATGATTCTCATCCTGACTCCCAGACACAGCACTGCACCAGCTACTACAAAGAAAATGAACTCTTGTTGCAAACCCAGGACAGATAGTTGTGGTATAAGTAGTATTTCTAGACATTCTTGATTTGATAATGACGTTGACAACTTCCTTTGGCCTTCCCTTCAAGTGGGCTGGCCCGTGATTACCTGTGGGACTCTGCCTCACCATTTTTAGTTATTATTTGTTTTCATTTTTATGCCAATCTTCTCCCCGTTGTAGGTGAGACCAAGCATTGCTCAGGAAACCACAGCTAAGGGAAAAGTGTCACCTTGTGTGTGAAATCAGCGACTGTGGAGTTATCGAGGCCTCTACAGAGAGACAGCCTCAAGCCTGCTTTCGTGCCTTTGAGGAACCTCTGGGTTTATCAGTGATGAAGCCAGGACGTTTGATAGGGGATTGAATCTAATCCCTAAATATCTCCTATGCCAGAAAAACAACTTGTCGGATTTTAGAGTGGGTTGAGGCTTGCTCCAAGACTCTGGTGAGTACATGTGGGACTCACCTGGAGCTATTTGAGGGTCTTTATTGAGGCTTATCAGTCTGATAGGAAAAAAAAAAGGGGGGGGGGAGGGGATGAGGAGGTGGAAGGCAACTCTTGAAGTTTCAAGTGAATTTAATGCTAAGGGAAGTGAGTTTCTGAAGCATGCTGAGGGTAAGGACTGTGTGTGCACACATTCCTTACAGGCCTGTCAATGCACCACTGCCTGGCACAGCACCACTGGTGGGTTCTCAGTGCTCTGGTAAGGGGGCTCCTCTGGCCAGAGGCACAAAGTGGTGCCCATTAGTTGGTGGATTTTTATTCATTTTTATGTAAGTTCCTTTGGATGTGAGATGAGGCCAGGAAGGATAGTGACCCACGTTCACTCCTTGCTCTTGCACTAAGAGTAAGGTGCAGCACAGTGAGAGTCGTCCCCAGACTATAAATTGTGTTGAAGCTGGGGAATGGGAGAAAACCAAAACATTTTACTTTTGTATAAATGCCTCTGGCCTGAGAGGAAATTATGTGGAAAATACAGCAAAAAGCCTGTAGCTGAGCTTAGGAACTGCTCTTAGAAAGAGACAGCAGCAGCCCTTTATGGGGCCGCAGTTCCAGAGCCAGGTCTCAAGAGCGAGGTTTCGTTCTCAGCTAGTTTGGCTGATGCCTCATCTAAGTTGTTAGGAGAAGTTCAAGTCCTTCAGAGCTTCTGGAAGCTAAAACTCCATAAAGAATTAGCTGTGGATCTAGGGACCTCTCTTCAGGCTCTTATTTTTGCAGCTACTGGTCTGGCTATCTGCCTTTTTTTCTTTTTTTTTTTCTTTTTCTTTGCAGGCTGTTGTGCCTGGATGCTTTTATTTGCATACACAATGTTTGTTCCTGCAACAGTCACTGCTCTGAAAGTTGCCACGGTAACAGATTTCGCTGTTGCTTCCTTTTAAAAGCAGGGTGAGAGTACCACTGTGACCTCCTGCCTGGGTGCTGGACCCAGAGCCAGGAGAGGCGGGTTTCATCCCCGCCTTGGCTGATGGTGTTTGCCTTTGTGCCCACGTTGCCCTTTGCCTGCTTTGCCCCAGCAGCAGCCACTGGAGAGCTTCAGTGATTATTTTTCCTGTGGGCGCCTGTTGTTGGGAAGCCACCCAGATCCTGCCTGGGAACCTCCAGCATCCAAAACATTTCCACACCCATGCTTTCCTCACATCTTACTGTCCACCCTTGGCCCAGACCCCCATTCCCAATGGGCCCAGATAGCCTCCAGACCTCCCTGCTTCCCCAGATTCCTTTGTAACTCCTGCCATTTACCTCTTGGTGCTTCCATTTCTCTCCTGATGCCCGGTCTGTCCTGTGGACTCCACCGTGTCGTTTGTTGACTTTGTGGCTGTACCTCTGTTTATCTGTAACCAAGCACCAGGCTGCTGGGCAAATGTTGACTTTTTTTTTAGGACCAACTGTATGGAGACAGGAGTCTGGCTATGGTTCATGTGTTGCTGAAGCTCTTGGGCCCTTTTGGTTTGTTTCTACATTAATTACCTGTTTCTTGAATAGGCCTCAACACATCAAAACAATTATGGTCAGCTTGCATTAAGCAAATGAACTTCATACTCCTTGATATCATTGATCTTCAGTTCATCTATTGAAAGCCCCTAGAAAGAAGGGCAGTACTGTTGGTCTGTTGGTTTGAATTTTGTTGGGGTTTTGTTTGTTTGTTTTTAAGGGAGAAATCTTCTTAGGCTCAGCCTGCAGATCAGTGTCAGAGCATGACTACAGGCAGGTCTCCCGAGGTCCCTCTGATCCCCTCAATGATGGATCAGTCTCTTTCATTGCTCTGGCACCAGGTCAGTGAAAAGTTGAGTTTATGGGACGGGGCCACCAAAAAAAGCCAACAATACAAGCAGTTTATCTCCAGACTCCGCTCCTCTGTGCCTGCCAAGTGATAATTGGGAGGGAAGAAAAACCCAACCCTCATGATACCCATTTGGTGGATGACTGACAGATTTATGATAGGATGCAGTTTCCTCCGTTTGTCTGGCAGCGAGCGGCAGGACTGTGCGATTGTGCGTCCGCCTTCTCGCCGGCGAACGCTTCCAGCTGGATCCCCACGACAGGAAATGATTTAGCGAAAGGCTTTCGGTGACAATTAACAGAATTCCTGCTGATAAGTTGTTTTTTCTTCACTCCTCTCCCTCAGAATATTTTTACAAGGAGCCCTAAGTCGTTGCAGAGTGGCATTGGGGGTGGGTGGTTACCAGCATTTGACGAGTATGTCATGGAAAGGCTTTTATTTCTGCTGTAAGCACGGTTTGTTTTTTCAATCTTAAATATTTCTACTTTCTTTGTGGTAGCCAGAACAACATTACATTTTATTTTTGTTAACCAGATGGTCATACCCTACAACCCAGCCCAATGTGGCCTCAAGCAAAGGAGGGCTATTGTCTGAGTAACTTAAGGAAAGGGTGAGATTGCCCCGGTAGGGAGGATCAGGGAAGCGGTTTGTGCCTATGTCAGGAGCAGCCCAACTGCACTGTAGACTGCTCACTTTGCCAGGAACAGCCAGGGGCTCCAGTTAAGTCCTGGGATCACAATGGCAGCGTCAACTTGGGAACATGTGTTTGAAGAAATGACTTTTGTGGTGTGTTTCCATGTAAGGCATCTCTCTTGCAAAGAGGGAAAAGCAAATGTTTATTTGTTGTCACAGGATTGCCTGTGTCAAAGAAAGGAAAATACTGGTGTTGGATGTGCTTCCCCAAAAAACTTTTAAGAGTTGCCCTACATGCAATGTTGGGAACCAAGGATTTTTCCTTAGAGCTTGGTGGTCTTCAGGCCTAAGGTTTTGTTTCACACCGTGGGTGGAAAAATAGTCTGAAATCCTTTGTGTTGGGTCTCCCCTTAGAAAAGGAGGAGGAAAAAAATATTTTTGGAGAACTGATATATGTGGAAATAAAACCAGCTCTGTTTTCAGTGGATAAATTACAGTTCAGGAAATTAAATAGTAAGTGAGATGGATATTTGTCCTCGGGAATTTGACACCTGTAAACAAAACACTTTATTTTGAGAGCTTAAGAAGCTGCTGTAGGCTTTGTGCTGGTTTCATGTTTGAAGATTTACCCAGAAATGTTTATTCCACTGTAGTCTCCAAACTGAGATTTACTGGAAAAGGGTGGAAAAAAATGAAGATAATGTTGTAAGATGGATCAGGTTTTTCTGCTGTGTTGTTCACCTTGTCAGTGACTCTTCTAAGGAAGTGCTTTGGGGAAAGGACCTTTCACTGTCTGTGCCATTGGCAGAGTATGGGCAAACTGCTCTTACCTACTTTGGAGTCAGTTTGGATACTGACAAGCTTGGGTCTTTTGATCTGCTGTAGGCTGGCTGGTGGCTTTGCTTGCACTGAAGCAAGCTCAGGAGCTGAGAGTGGAGAAGTAAAACTCTAGTGGCCACACGGGGTGGAAAAGAGGCAAGTGATGAGACCATGGAAATGCCCCTGAGAAAGTGCAGGGAAAATGGACAGGGACTGGGAGAGTCAAAAATTGCTGTGGAGCAGCAGATGCTGTGGTCCTAGTCTGCCCTACTGTAACTCATATTCTGAGACAGCTTCAGCTAGAAGTGTTTTCTTTCCAAGTATACAACAATTTAAATATCAGTTGCTACCTGGGGAACAGAATGTCTGGTAACATTGAACTGGTGTTTTTTTTTTTCTTTTAAACCGCAGAAATTGTCTTGTAAAAATTCCCTTTTTGCTTTCACAGAAGTTCCCTTCCCCCACCTGCATATACACAGGTAAAAGGTTGAAATCTTGCTCTTTCTTTTTTTTTTTTTTTCCTAACTGCATTTTTGGCTTTGAATGGCACAGCCTATTTGATTAAACTCTCTCTCTGTCTCCTTGATATAAGTTCCTGTCCACCCTGTTACATCACCTGCTATGAGAAAAGCTGAGCACTGCAGTTCTGCCTCAGCAATGTACAGTAGAGCATGGGCATGTGTGGAGAGACTGAGACCTCCACCTCTTGTTTCGGGACATGGGTGATACAAGGACTGGCTGGTAATGGAGCAGCTAAATGCAGAGGTGGGAGAGCTGGAGGGGGTCAGACATGTGCTGAGCAAGAGGAGTCCCCTTTCTTCTCACCCTTCAGCAAAGCTGAAGAGCTCCCAGAGATCCCCTGAGCAATCTTTAGGTGGCTGTTGTGAAAACAAGAAGTGGAGTTGCTTCAGTTGGGATGTAAATCCTCAGCATTTCCATTAGGCCAAATGAAGTGTTTGGGCTGTAAACGTGTGTGTCCTGGGTTTGTCTAGGATAGGGTTAATTTTCACTGGAATTTGGGATGAGACACAACCTGACCCAAACTAGCCAAAGGGGGTAATCCATGCCAATGACATGTGCTCAGTATAAAAGGGGGCTATTTGGGGAGGGGCAGTGTGGCTCCAGGACGTGTTGCGTGGGGACTTGTGGCTTGGGGATGGTCTGGTCTCAAGCATGCAGTGTGGGTGGTGCAGTTTGGTGAGGAGCAGCATTGCCTGTCACCAGTCTTATATATTCTAAGTCCCACTGGTTTTGTTTCCCCTCCCCTTGCTGTCCCAGTACTGTCCTTACCCCAACCCCTGAGGTTTGCCTGTATCTCCCCATTCTCTTCCCCATCCTGCCTGGGATGGGAGTGAGTGAGTGGCTGTGGGGTGCTCAGCTGCCAGAGGGGGCTGAACCCTGACAGTCCTTTTTCATGCCTCACATTGGGCACCAAAGGTCAGGATAACAACAGATCTGACCCGATGGTGTTAAAACCGAAACTGTGTGAAGTATCCATAGTATTATTTCATTGGTCTTTGGTCAGAAGGGTGGTGTGTTTGGTCATGTGGCTGCAGGATGTAAACCTGTACTCTGTATGTATTCCTTCCAGTGCAGTTTATCATCTCTGGGAGAGGGGCCTGGATGCTCATTTTAATGTGTGGGATCAGCTTATGATATGATAACATCAGTGGTTGTGAGCTTAGGCTAATGTTTGTATGGCATCTTCCTGTCCTGTCCATACTTTGGACCACATCTTTTTAATGTGATTAATCGTATTCCTGTCCCCAGGTGACCTGTGAAAAGATTTCAGCCACCTTCCAGGCAAGCACATTATCTATCACCTTGTTGCTCCAATGCTGGGACAACAGGGACAGCAGCCTGGAATTAGAGGGTAGGGAGGCCAAGCAGCTGGGATCCCTGGCTAGGGAAAGGGGCATTGACAAGGGCCCTTGGATGTCCTGGAGCCACACTGCGCCTCCCCGAATAGCCCCCTTTTATAGTGAGCATGTCTTCATTGGTTTGGATTACCCCCTTTGGCTAGTCTGGGTCACCTGTTCAGGTTGTGTCTCATCCCAAATTCCAGTGAAAATGAACCTTATCCTAGACAAACCCAGGACACACACGTTTACAAGGGAAAAAGGCCCAAGTCCTCAGCCTCTGGAGGTGACTTCTGTCAAGCGTGAGGGAAAGGTGTCCCTTCAGTGAAGATGCTGCATGGTGGCCTGGCAAGTGGACCACCATGGAGTGAGGTATCCAGTACCTGGGAATTGGCTGTGAAATAGATGGTTATAATCTGGACAGCACACACTAACCCACCGGTCCTGATGAAGTCCAACATGCCCAACCCATGCAGCCTAAGATTGTACTGAGCACACAATCATGATATGGAAACTCACTGGCAGTGATGGACTGGAAAACCAAAGATGCTGGCTAACTCCAACAATATGAAGAAAGTCTTCATCCCTCATCTCAGCTGTGGAGAAGCTGTCCCAGGAGGTCCAACAACTCAAAGAGGACATGTCCTACTCCCCAGCTGTACAGACCAGTATTGCAGCTATTGGGAGTAAGCGTTCCTCTGCTCAAGAGACAGGATATAGAGGGGTACATACCATGAGGCACCCTGTGGTTTTGCCTGTGGAATCACAGAGGGGACATGAGGAAGTGGGATGGAAAGCCTACCTTGGCCCTACAGGCACACGAGTTGCAAGGTAAAGCAGTGACAAAAAGGGATTCTTCCAGGAAAAATGCTGCTCCAGTTTTCAGTGGACGGTTCTCCAGACCAAGTGGAAGCCCTGATCCTATGTATGATCCTCGTGAAGGGACCTCTAAGTCCTTTTTGCAAGACCTGAGCAACGAATAGGATGAGCAGGATTAGAGGAACCCTGCCTCCAATCAGGTGGAAGAGAGGGACAACTGAGTTTATTGGACTGTGTGGATCTAATGACCTGGCACATCAGACCCACAGGAGTACAGTGCTTTAGTGGACACCAGTGCAGAGTGTACCCTAATGCCATGGAACCATGAAGGGGCAGAACCCATCTGTGTTTCTGGAGTGATGGAGGAAGCCCAACAGTTGACTCTATTGGAGGCTGAACTGAATCTAACTAGGAATGACTGGGAAAAACACCCCATTGTGACTGGCCCAAAGGCTCTGTGCATCCTGAGCATAGACTTCCTCTGGAGAGGGCATTTTAAGGACCCCAAAGGGTACTGGTGGTCTTTTGGAATAGCTGGTTTGGAGATGGAGGAAACTGAGCTATTGATGTCTTTGTCCAGACTCTATGAAGACTCATCTGTTGTGGGGTTGCTGAAGGATAGCAAGTGCCAATTGCTACCACAATGGTAGACAGACAAAATGAGACTCCTGATCCCCATCCAGAAGCAACTTTGTCAACTGGAGAGTCATGGAGGGATCAGCAGTACCCACTCACCCTTTAACAGTCCCATATGGCCAGTGCAGAAGTCCAGTGGAGAGTGGAGGCTGACAGTAAACTATTGTAGCCTGAATTGAAGTCACATCACTCATGAGTGCTGCTGTGCCAGACATGCCAGGACTTCCATAGGAACTGGAATCAAAGGCAGCCAAGTGGTACGCCACAACTGGTATGGCTAATGCATTTTTCTCAGTCCCTTTGTGCAGACCACAGTTTGCTTTCACTGGGAGGGGTGATCAGTACACCTGGAATCAACCGCCCCAGGGGTGGGAACACAGACCCACCATCTGCCACAGGCTGATCCAGACTCCACTGGAAAAGGGTGAAGTCCCAGAGCACCTGCAATGCATTGATGACATCATCATATAGGGCAAGACAGCAAAGGAAGTTTCTGAGAGAGAACACAGTCCAAATTCTTCTGAAAGCTGGTTTTGCCATAAAATGAAGTCAGGTCAAGGGACCTGTACAGGAGACCCAGTTTTCAGGAATAAAAAGGCAAGATGGACATTGTCAGATCGCAATGGGTGTGACAACAAAACAGCAGTTGTGTCTCCACTGACCAACAGCAAGGAAACACGAGCTTCCTTAGGCGCTGTGAGTTTCCGGCGAAGGCGTAGCCTCTCTGTCACGTGACCTGGAAGAAGAACGAGTTCCAGTGTGTCCCTGAGCAGCAACAAGCCTTCAACCAAACCACACAGGAGATAGTCCATGCAGTAGCCCTTGGGCCAGTCTGGGCAGGACCCGATGTAAGAAGCATGCTGTACACCGCAGCCAGGGAGAGTGGCCCTACCTGGAGTCTCTGGCAGAAAACCCCAGGGGAGACCCGAGGCTGACTGCTGGGGTTTTGGAGTCGGGGCTACAGAGAATCTGACGCCTGTTACACTCCAACAGAAAAGGAACAACTGGCAGCATATGGAGGGGGGTTGATCCCCTTCAGAAATGATTGGTATGGAAGTCCAGCTCCTTCTGGCACCTCGACTGCTGGTGCTGGGGTGGCTGTTCAAAGGGACGGTCCCCTCTACAAATCATGCATCTGATGCTACGTGGAGTAAGTGGGTCGCACTGACTACACAACAGGCTCAAATATGAAACCCCAATCGCCCAGGAATTCTAGAAGTGATCATGGATATGTAGCAAAGGCCACTGGGTTACTTAACTTTAGAGGGTCTACCAATCAAGCTGGCCCTGCCCAATTGAAGCTTCCACACCCTGCAGAAGGAGATAAAGTCTCCATAGTATATATGAAGAACATGGTGGGGAAGGCAGTCTGAGTTATCCCCGATTCAGGCAAAGGCATGCCCATCCATGGGGTTGCTTTGCTTAGGGCCCCCGGTGTACTTGGTGGCTGATGTGGAAGGATGGAGAGAGGTGATATGTACCTCAAGGGGATCTGATTTTGTGTGAGAACAGCTGATAAATTAGAAACGGTCAATTGCTAAACAACCCTGCCATTGTATGTCAGCAATGCCACAGTTGCCATATGCTGTATCAGTGGTGTGTTACAGTAGGAATCACCCAAATTAATGAAGGATGAGTGCTGCAATGATGGAGCTAGAACTGGCCTCAGCAATACTTTAGGTGGATGGCTCATAGACTAAGGGTATGATAGATCTGTGTGTGTATTTAAATCTGTCTTGAAGGCAGTGAAAAATGGTGATGAGTAAGGGAATTGTTGGATCTGAGTATGACACACAGATGGTATAGAATATGGTGTGGATGATGTCCAGAAACTAGGATGGGACATAGCCTGGACAAGTGACTGAAACTAACCAAAGGGCTGTTTCATATCATATGATGTCATGATGTCATGCTCGGTATAAAACGGGGCTAGTCAGGGAGGTACAGTGCAGTTCCAGCATGTGCAGTTTGGGAACAATCCAGCTTCGTGACAGGTCTGAGCTGTATAGTTCAGTGAGAAACTGCATCGTGTATCACCAGTCTTGTACATTACACACACAGAATCACAAGGTTGGAAAAGACCTTTAAGATCATCAAGTCCAACCATTCCCGTCCTATGCTAAACCATATCCCTAAGTACCTCATCTGTCTGTCTTTTAAATACATCCAGGGATGGCGACTCAATCACCTTCCTGAGCAGCCTGTTCCAGGCCCTGACAACTCTTTCAGTGAAGAATTTTTTCCTAACATCTAATCTGACCCTCCCCTGGCACAGCTTTGTGCCATTTCCCCTTGTCCTGTCACCTGGCTGAAGAGACCATCGCCCACCTCTCTACCACCTCCTTTCAGGTAGTTGTAGGTGGTGATATGGTCTCCCCTCAGCATCCTCTTAAGGCTAAATTCATTCTGTTAGAAGTCCCATTGTTGTTACTTCCTCCTCCTCTCGCAGTCCCAGTACCCCAACCCCTGAGGTTTGTTTTGGTCTCCTCACAACAGTGTGCCACCCCCAAACCAAGTGCCTAGTGATCACCTGGGGACAAGTGGTGAGAGAACAGGTCTGTAGATGACTGTGCACACCACAGCTCATCCCAGCATTGCTGGTAGAGGACAAAATGACTCTGAAAATGATGTGGCAGCTCACAGCTTTGAAGGGAACCTGCTGGCAGGTGAGGGAAGGACCCCTCCTTCCCAGAGACAGAAACCTCATCCCCAGCATGGCAGAAACAACATCCCTCAGTCCTTTGTTTGCAGCCCTGGCTTTCAAGAGCTGTGCTCCTTGAGGAGCTGCTCTGTGGCAGGGTAACAAGGCTGTGCTTTTTTTCATCACCCCCCTTTTTTTTTTTTTAAAAGGAAAGTGATGATGTCACATTCTCCCTCTTGGCTGGGTGCAGCTGAAAGAAGGAGGTGAGCTGGCAAAGCCAGCAGCTGCTTAAAGCTCTCTAGACCTGTCTATGCACATCCTTGCTCTCAAATTCCTAGGGTTTTCAGAGCAGCACAGGCAGAATGCTGAAAAGGCTTTCTTTGTAATCTCTCCATCTTCACTCTGTGTTTTTGCCAGTGCAGGTAAAAGAGGGATGTACGCTCCACGCTCTGCATGTACTGGTGTTTCCACCAAGGTAAACAAGAGATAGCCTAGGTAATTACAGAGAACAATCTGAGCGAAACATCTTGTCTCTACAGCTGGTTCCTGTGACACAGGAGCAGGCAAGCTTGCCCTGCCAGGGTATCAGGAGTCTTTCTCCTTATTTAGATTACAAGAAATGAACTTCATTGGTCTCTGCTCCATCTAAATTCCAATTCAAGTGTGAAGGAAAGTTTTGTCCAAGGTTTGCAGGAGGTGGTGGCTGGGACTGGCTCTGCTGTAGTGCTCTGAGACCCATTTTGTACACACAACCTAAAGTCATGAGGCAGTCCTTCCCATGGCACACCTGAGGCCCCAGGTTTGGTTTGGGAGCTGGCAGGCCACTGCCCTCGGTGTCACCGGTGCTGCTGCAGGCAATGATGAGACATTCGGTGTTTGCTCAGGGCCAACCCTTGGAACAGGACAATACCTTCAACAAGCTGTAATGTGGGAAGCGTTTCTTATGCCATTAAAAGTCTCCATGTGTAGTTATTTTCATGGTGGGGTTGGTGGGGTTTTTTTGATCCTTTTTTGTTTTGGTTTGGTTTTTTAAAGCAGGAGACAACCCAGCTAAAAGCAAACAGGATTACCTGATATTATGGAGAGCAGAATTTGGCATGAAGGTTACAAAGCAATCTGAATCTTGTTCCATGAAGCTGTTCCAACAGTATTGCAGAGCCTGATTGCTCCCTCCCAAGCTTCATCTGGGGCTGAGGGCAAATCCCAAAGAGAATTCTGTCCTTTGGTATGAATGAGAGTCACTCTCCATATATGTAGAGATAGAGGGAGTCTCTCCTATATCTATAGATATTTTCTAATTTGGTGGATTCTCTTTGGGTAAATTAAGCTGATGATAGTTGGCTTGGCTTTGCAAGCTGCATGCCAAACGATTTTTGTAGCTTGCTTTATAAACTTAACCTTTCTACCTAAGTTGCATGTATTTAAGCCCAGAGCTGTTAAAATCAGTGAAAGTTTAGCCATTGCCTTCAACAGCGAAAGGCTTGCAAGAATGGCAACACCAACTCAGATAGGTGAGTCACCTGGCTCAGCGTCCTCCCCCAGTAATGGCCAGAGGTGGATGCCTAGTGAGCAAGAAGAAGGTATGTCTGCAGTGATGCTTGCTTCTCCAGCCAATTCACAAAATCCATGAGCTGGAAGAGGTGATTCTGTTTACAGCAATTATTGGGAGATTTCTGTGAACTTCTTTGGTCTCTCTGTGACCCTATATAACCTTCTGGCAACCCACTGCATCCTGGGGAAGGAGCTCTGCAGATGCACTGCCTCTTGTGTGGACCACATGCCTTTCCTTTGTTCTGTGTCTGGCTCCTTTCCGGGGCTTCACTCTGCACCTCTTAGTAGTTGTATTAGTGGAGAAGGGAAAACATCAGTCCCTGGAAGCTCTCCACACACCACCCTGATGTGGCAGACTACCATAGCCCCCCCCTCAGTCGTCTTTAAACTTGAAGGGTGTTTGTGTGCTCAGTGTGGAATTTTTGATGTCGTAGCGTTGTTAAGGGAAGTTGTTGTACCGCTGTTGCCCGTCTCTGATCCTCTTCACATACTAATACATCATTTTTGAGTGGAGGGACAGAATTGCCCCCCCTACACGAGGTCTGGGCCAATCTGAGGTTTATGCAGTGGAATACAGCCACTGTCTGGTTTGCTCCTCGTTTTCCTTCAAACAGGAGAAAAGTGTCAACCCTTGACACCCCCTGTACCACTCTGTTAGTGAGCATTAGGACCATATTCTTGGAGGGTCTGGAAAGGATGTTCCCCCCTCTTCCAATTGTTTATCTGGCTGTGGTCCAACCTCATTTATCTCCTTATCCCAGGGCAAATGCTCTTTGAAGGGAGGGAAGTCTGGTTTTTAGACTGGTCGAAGACAGGCAAGCTTGTGGGAACTGGGAAGGAGGAGGGGCTTAATTTTGAGGCATTCCTTGGAATTGTTCTTCTAGAGGTTTATTTTATTTGTCTGTGTATGTAGGCCTTTCATCTGTCAGGCAGGTAAAGAGAGCAACTGAACATGGGGCAGAGAACGATTCAGCCCTTGTCAGGATCAGGTCTGTTCCCCAGCTGGGAGTTAGTTTCCCCATGTCTAAGTCCAGGTGCTTTTGGGCAGACTGGGCAGCAAACCCAAGGCAGCTGGCTCCTCAAGTGCAGTGGTGAAGGTTGTCAGTGGAACGGGAGACTTAGTAACCACAGAGTGCTTTTGGAGGACATGCTGCAGTTAGAAACAAATGTTTTTGAATGATCATCAATAAATGTTGAGAGAGGGAAAAAGAAAGTGCCACACCACAAGCTGAACTATTTTCCACTCCAAGTCCTATTTGCTTCACTTTTTTCCTGTCTCTAATCCAAGCCATCATTAGTAATGCCTCCCTCTTCCAAAGAACTGTCACATAAATCCCATTTTTATGCTTGTCGAAGAGCAGTCACGGCTTGCCTGTCCTGCCCACCGTTGCTTTGTGCAGGTTTGGAGTTGTTGCCTTACCCCCAGCGCTTCTGGGAGGAAGCACAGAGGCGAGACCTCTGTGGATGTGGAAATGGGCTCACTTTGCTGGTCTAGGAGTGGGGACTGGGGCTGCAGAGCCTGTGGGCTGGGATGCAAGCGCTGATGCCAGAAGCACAGTTGTCAGCAGCGGGTTGTTGTGTTTCACTGCGAAGGCCAAGCAAGGAGGACTCAGGGGACATCACTCTGTTTCTGGCCTCGTCTGCCCCTTGGTTTCCAGAGCTATGGAGTGAAAGTGGACTCATGCACACAGACTTGGGAGGGAGACAAAAAACCCCACTGCAACATGCTTTCATATCAGTAAATGTAAAATAATATGGAAAAGGTTAGAGTTAAATTTACACCTGTTTTGGAGAGCGGGGACCTTCAGGCATCACAGCACCCCTCGGGGAGCAATACTAAAAAATGAATTAGTAACCTCATTTCCCAGCAATTACTCGCTTTGACTTTGGGGGAATTTCAGTTCAAGGCCTTTGCAGTGGTGTTACAATGCCTAATTATATGACTTGAGGTGCAGTTAGATAGATGCAAATCGTCTGGGTACACTATCTCTCCATTTAATCAGGGATTTGTTTGCCATTTGGGTACAGAAAATACTTTGCTTAAAAATGAGTCGAATGAATGAACTTCCAGTAAGAGCATCAGTGGCAAATAATGAAACGTAGCTGATTTGCTACTAGTTGAGAGCATCCAAGAGCTCCCTGGTGTAGTTCACTTACTCAGAGCTTTACATGGTACAGAGCCAGCTAAACCCAGACATGAGCCCTCACGCTCTCTCTTTATGGCATTTCCCATTAATCTTTAACTTTGTTAAAAACCCCAAAGCCAGCTCCTTTATTTGCTGGGTGTTCCCCTTAATTTGAATCCTACTTTTCATTTTTGGGGAGATCTCTCTTTGCCGTTAAAGTCCTACATTGCACTGGTATTTTTTTCTGAAAATGAAGTGTAAGACTTCTGCAGTGAGCTCAGGGATTTTTTGGTCAGGGAAAGCCAGCAACCTGATGTGGGGTGATGTAAAGAGACTTGTCAGCAGGTGAGGCTGCGTATGTGCGTGCACGTGGGTGTCTGGGGCAGACCCGTGGGCACCACACCCCCATGAGCAACTTGAATAAAAGCCCATGGAAAATGGTAAAAAATCTTCTGTATGTGAGGGACTAAACTATATGGGCACTTGATCACCAGTTTGTCATTACTCTTTCCTTGTCCTTGCCTGAGGTTGCACGTAGAGGCTGAATTGCTGCCTGCTCTGGTTGCACGGTGTCCGGCATGCTGAGGTCATAATGACTGACAAGGGCTCCAAAGTACTACTGCACTGAGGAGAATAAATACCAGTTACTGCTTTGACAGCCAAAGAAAAAGCAACAAGCTTCCTTCCTCTGCACAGTAACCTGTGGTTTCTTCACCCAGGGAAGGGAGGGATGTGTGTACCTGCTGCACAGGACAGTTCTCAAAGCCCTGGCTGAGCCAACATGGCACCTCCCCCATGCAGGAGGTCATTCTCTGCCATGTGTATGACAGCCTTTCTCTAGGGTTTGCCACCTTGTAATATAAACTCTCTGAACTTAAGCATCATCACAACACATTTTATAAATATATATATATATATCATACTTCCATGCTAGCTGTAAAAATAAAAATGAAAACTCATACCACAGAACAAACCACATCAATCCCGGCACTCCTCCTATGGTTCTGCCCCTCACACAGACCTTGGTGAGGGAATATTTACTGTGGAGGAACATCCTGTCCCTGACCTGCCATAGCCAGCTCCTTCTGGGCTGTCTGCTTCTCACCCTGCAGGCTTTCTGAGCATCTGTTCTGATGAACAGACACTGCAACTGGAACACAATTTGAGTTTGTCTGTAGAGGACACCACCAGTCAATCAAGTCTGCATTCTTTCTTTCTTTCTATAGGATGAATTTAAAACAAGACAAAACCACCTCCTCTTGTTGTGTCCTTAGGGTTAAAATACAAGATCCAGACAGGTTCCTAGTGCCAGAACTTCTTAGTGGTTTAGGCACCAACTTGGCACTTGGAGATGCCACCACTGTGTGTTGCCACTTCTTTTGGAGGTACCATGTAATGTTACTTTCAATAACAGTGTTTTGGATTTGGGTAGGTACCTCCCAGACTTTACAAGGTAACTAGGCAGGTTAAGCACCTCTCATTCTTCTCTGCAAGTGGTTCAACAGCTCAGCTGGTACACAAAATAACTAAATCTTCCTAAATACCCACTTCTCTGACTAAATTAATTCCTAAATGTCTACTCAGGTATCTTCTGTGCCTCTCCTGTGCGCTAACCCTCCTCAGGTAATACTTTGCCTTCTCACATGGAGGTTGTCAGGATACATTCATTAACATGGTGCTTATGTACTGTGGGAATGGGGGATAAACCAGTTTTTCAGATGGGACAGCCAAGAGGAAACTTTTATCTATCAAAATGCACTGAAAGATCCTTGATGCTGGAGGAGGTCTTCTTTTCTCCACTGTTTACAAAATCCTCTGTGCTCCCTGATGTTCATAGCTGGTGTGCATGAGGCAGGGGCTGGGAAGGGGCAACAAAGGACATCAGGAAGTAGCAGCAGACAGACATTACCTGTCCCTGCTATGGAATGATGGAGTGGCCTTGCTGAAAGCTGAGACTGAAAGCAGGAGGTAGACAAAGGTAATGGGTAGGAAGAGATGAGTGAGGGGTAAATCAAAGCTTGGGGCACCATTGGTGCTGCAGATCAGCAGTAACTTGGCAGCACGTGCTGGGAGCAGGGTTGGGCTCAGCACAGCACTGACATGCTGCAGAAATGTTGGTTTAGTTTTGGGTCTGGTGGGGGGTTTTTTTGTGTATCATGTTACTTTAGCAAAAGCGACACCGAGTATGAACCACACCTTCAGGGTCTTGGAGAGCAGTTCAGCAGTATCTTCACTTGGCTCCATTCTGCTGCGTCCATGGAAGCAGCTACATGCTCCCCTTTGGCATCCTCAGGCAGCTGCCCCATGGCTCCAGCTGGCAGGGGTGCAGTTTGGGGGATTTCTGGAGTCTCTGGTTGCCACATGAAGTATGTTTTCCTCCTAGCTCTTGGAGACCAAACAGTACCATGATGAGAAAATAGGTAGAGATGTACAATTTTTTTAATTATTCTTTTTCTTTTTGCCTTTATTCTTTCATTTCCCTTGGAGAAACATTACACCTCTAGTTAATCTGTGGGTGAATCTTCATCCAGCCTGTGCCCTGATAGAATCCAGCCCACGTTCTATATACATCTTGTGAGCACGTCCTTAGCACTCGCAGCTATTGAATGACAAGCAGGCAACAGGAGTGAAATGGCCTGTTTGCCTATTGATGTTCCTGCCACTGAAAGGACGGCAGTTCCCACAGGTGGAGTCACAGTTGCGAAACAGAGGTGCCAACAGTGCTGATCTCAGATACCAGGCTTGACTTCTGTTTCCTATCTGTTTTCAGCCAGCGGTTTAACGTTACTGGGGTGCACAGAGGAGACAATGTCGTGTGTGGTGCCTAAATGTATATGTATGCATTTTGAAATTTTGTTCTTATTTGCTAATTCCCACCACTTCCTTGCCTATGATGTGTTGACAGTGAGGTGGGTTGAGAACTGAGGTTGAGCTGAGCTCAGAGGGTGGTGGTCAGTGGAGCAGAATCTGACTGGAGACCTGTTACTAGCGGTGTTCCCCAGGGCTCGGTGTTGGGTCCAGTCCTGTTTAACATCTTTATTGACGACCTTGATGAGGGTATAGCATCCACCCTCAGCAAGTGCCGATGATACAAAGCTGGGAGGAGTGGCTGACACGCAGGAACACTGCGCTGCCATCCAGCGAGACCTGGACAGGCTGGAGAGCTGGGCAGGGAGAAACCAGATGAGGTTTAATAAAAGCAAGTGTAGAGTCTTGCACCTGGGAAGGAATAACTGCTTGTATCAGTACAGGCTAGGGGATGACCTGCTGGAGAAGAGCTCTGTGGAGAAGGACCTGGGGGTCCTGGTTGGTGACAGGTTGGCCATGAGCCAGCAGTGTGTCCTGGTGGCTAAGAGAGCCAATGGGATCCTGGGGTGCATCAGGAGGAGTGTGGTAAGCAGTTCAAAGGAGGTGATCCTCCCCCTCTACTCTGTCCTAGTCAGACCCCACCTGGAGTGCTGTGTCCAGTTCTGGGCTCTCTGGTATAAAAAAGACAGGGATCTCCTGGAAAGAATCCAGTGCAGGGCTACAAAGATGATGGATGATGGCTACAGTGATGCCTGGAGCATCTTCCCTACAAGGAAAGGCTGAATGAACTAGGACCATTCAGCCTTGAGAAAAGAAGTTTGAGAGGGAATCTGATCAATGTTTATAAATATATCAAGTGTAGGACACAGGGGGAATCAGCCAGCCCCTTTTCAGTGCTCTGTGGGGACAGGACAAGGGGCAATGGCTGCAAGTTGGAGCACAGGAAGTTCCGCACCAACATGTGGAAGAACCTTTCCACAGTGAGGGTGACAGAGCCCTGGGACAGGCTGCCCAGGGGGGTTGTGGAGTTTCCTTCTCTGGAGATATTCAAGACCTGCCTGGACGCCTATCTGAGTGATATGTCCTAGGGAACTGCTTTGGCAGGGGGGTTGGACCTGATGATCTCTGGAGGTCCCTTCCAACCCCTACACATTCTCTGTGATGCTGTGATTTCTTCTGTACCCTTTGAACAAAAAAACCCTTTCACTAGCAGAATAACTTAACCTGCTGCTAACATTCCTTTTTCAGATTGACAAAATGGAAATGATGGGTAATGATTCCACTTTTTTTCATGCACTCCTTTGTGGTTGCCTACAGACTAGTTAAAATCTAATTTCCTAAACATGTCTGTATTTCTGAGTTTAACTACTACTAAGACGCAAAACATTTTGCAAGTTACTAAGAAATAGGATGTTATTCCACTGATTTAGTTTTTGTATAGCACTGAAACAGGGTTTTCTTGAAGTATGCCCATCACTTATCTATTTAAGTGTTGCCATGCTGGAGGATATGAAATTGCATGTCTCAGCTTTCCAGGATTCAGCTGTGTTATGCTAACTTTTGAAGTATTTAAGGAAGATACCCAAATGAGGAACATATTACAAAAAACTAAACAAACTCCAACTCCTCAGGGACAAGGCATGAACTTAATGCAGACTTTTCTGGTGTCATCTGCTTTGTGACTCGTGACTTATGCTATTAGCAGAACATCGAATATTGATGGGGAGGGGGGAGGGAGGGGAGGACAGAGGTATGTGCACAAGGCATTCCTAAATGAAAAAGCAGATCAGGCATTTCCATGTGATTAATATGTAGGCTTTTTTTTCTTTTAAAGTCCCAAGTGATTTTAGCAGTTCAGGACTCAACATGCTTTTAGATAAGATTTTTGCTTCAATTCACTGCATTCTGGAGGTCTAGGAAGAGAGAGACTCCATTCTGGGAATCCAAACACGCAGTAGTATTTTAATGATTCCATATCTATCTTTTAAAAGATCTGCTTCTAATTAATTGAATTCAGGCTCTAATTCCCTGGGCAAAACTGGGCTGGAAAGAAGGAAATGCATGGAGAACATCTCCGTACAGGGCACTTCCTTCATCTAGGTATGAAATCAATTTGAACAACCGGTGGCATGAACATCAAATCTTGGTTCAAAGACATTTGCTGCCTCCTTGGAATCCCAGCCCCATCACTGCAAATCTTACAAGAAGCAGCTGAGGGAGCTGGGGTTGTTTAGTCTTGAGAAGAGGAAGCTGAGGGGAGACGTTATCACTGCCTACAGTTACCTGAAAGGAGGTGGTAGAGGGGTGGGCCATGGTCTCTTCAGCCAGGTGACAGGAAATAGGATGAGGGGAAATGGCAGGAAGCTGCACCAAGGCAGGTTCAGATTAGATGTTAGAAGAACGTTCTTCACTGGAAGAGTTGTCAGGGCCTGGAACAGGCTGCCCAGGATGGGGGTTGAGTCACCATCACTAGATGTGTTTAAAAGACGGATAGATGAGGTACTTAGGGATATGGTTTAGCATAGGACAGGAATGGTTGGACTCAGTGATCTTAAAGGTCTTTTCCAACCTTGTGATTCTGTGACTCTGTGATTTGGTTTTGGTAATTAAATCATTCCATAATGTCCCGGAAATTAATCTGCATTTGGGATAGGTGAAGGTAGAGGGGACTTTGAAAGAATCCAACCCAGATGCACCAACGCTGATCAGAGGTGAGGGCATGGTAGGCTGAGACCGTCGAAGAGGACTTCTTGTATCTCCCTATCAAATAATTTTCTAGACATGGTAATCAAAATGAAAAAAGAAGTAATTCCTGACCTCTAATTTTTCCTTCCCAACACGTTCCTCAGCCACATCAGATATCTGGTGGTGTACTTTTAGAGAGGGGCGAGAGAGGAGTTATTGCTTTAGCTGGGCTTTCACCTTCCTAAATGCCTTCTCCGGAAATGCAGCGCCAACTGCCCAAAGACTGTTGACTTGTGTTCACTCTCCTAACGTGGCATTTTCAGTCTCTTTTAGCCCCCTGATGTTTGAAGTGCTACTGGGTCCCAGAAAGGATGAGCCTGGCAACAGCCGTTTGGGCAAAACTAATCACAGTTTCCTTTCCCCCCCTGCTAATTATTAATGTGGTCATAGAAAGCAAAAACAAAAGCTGGCAGAGGCTTTTTTTTTGTCTCCATGTGTACGAAGAGTAACATGGCCAGAAGGCTAACAAAAAGAGACATTTCCTAAGAAAAAAATCAGTACTTAATTTTGGAGAAGTTCTTTAATAAGGGACAAAACCCCGAATTGTCCTGATTGGAGAAGAAAAAGTGCAAGGATTTTTAAGCAGCCCTAAAACACAAAGCTTATGAGGGTCTGAAACAAAACAAACTATAAATAATTAAATAAATAAAGACAGGTAGGGATGTGTTCCTCAGGTACATTTTTTGAAACCTCGTGTTTGCAATTAAATTGCAGCTATACTGCAGTTACAGAGATTTCCCCACTTATTTTATTCCAGCAGCTGTGCTCTTCAGGGATACTACCAGCTGATGCTTTATCCAGCTTGAGCCTATAGCTGTGTTTTTAAGTGTGTCCCTAGAGCTGTTGTTTTTCTTGAACTTCTCCTCATTGCAGAAGTTTTGGTGAAACTTCTGTGATTTTTTTTCATACTCCAAAATGCAGATATTTGAGTTTCAGTGAGATGTAGCAATCAAAATACTCATCACAGTTTATATGGTTTCATATATAATTATTTTAAAGAGCTGCTGTATACTAACTGTGCAGTAGCCAGGCCGCAGCCGCTGCCATAGGGTCAGCCCCTCAGCTGGTAATAGGGTATTAATGACAGGACCCAAAATACACAATTGCTGTGTAATTACAGTCCTTATGTTTTACAGATCCGCTTAGAGTTCTGTTGCACAGGTTGTGGTTAGGACTGAAAAGCAGAAAAGGCAGCTGAAAAATGAGACTATTTATTTTAATTTCCTTCCATTAAGATAATTTGCTCCCCCCCCCCCCCCATGTTTTCAGGCTTGAACCTTCAGAAATCTTACGACAGGCAGCAAAAGAGGAAAATTCAAATGATGTTCATGTCTCTGTTCTGTAGGGAAAAGGCTTCATTTTTAGGCAGCCAAACAGAAAAGAAACCCCAGGAGACGCTGCCTGATTAACAAGTCTGCAGGGGCTGGCAGGGAGCTCTGCAAGGTTGAAAGCAAACTTGGTGTAACGATTGGCACTTGTTCCACGTAGGAATAGTAAGTTCATTTTTGTGCGCTTCCTGATGCTTGCTCTGTGGTTGCGAGCTGATAGAAGGCAACGCTTCGACTTCCTGAATCCTCTAAATAAAGCATCCTTTTCACTTAGAGGTTTTCAAAGAAAGGCACATTGTACTTTCTGCTTTGGTCGGGTTTTCGTATTTGGCTCTTTGAATGAGCAACTTTGGTCGTTAAACAGTTGGAAACTTACTTCAAAAGGCTCGAATGTATCACAAGGAAAAATATCTTCACTTGAATGGCTTGGAGCTGCTCTCAGAACTTTATTTACATAGCTGTTGTATTGTGCCACAATTTGAAGGGCGTCCAGGCTTCCTCTTTAATCTAAACTCCTTTTGCTTAAATAATTAATTCACGAGTAACTTCAGTTTTCATTATTTCTAAGTCTGTTTTTTTTCAAGAGATTGCTGTAGCAAACCAGTGATTATTTAAATACTTGAATTAATACATATATTAGCTCTTACAAATTCAGATGTAGCAAACAGCAAGTCAGCCTGTCCTTGTCCATGTGTGCATGCTGTAATGCGCACGAGTGTGCCCAGATAGTGAGGATGCAAAGCTCCTGCCCACGTCCTGGTGAAACCTAGTGCACACCTGTGAGAGCTAAGGGCCACCTCAAATGTTGAGAAACCCTGTGTTTCACTCCAGTGAAAGTCCTTTTTAAAACTGGGTAGTATGGATTTAGCTGGAATTTCCCATTCCTGCCACGCCAGGTTGGATCAAGTGGGAGCACTGAATGCTCCATATTCTGGGTTTCTCATTCTCAAGCAAATAATGACGCTCATTCTGCATGATTCACTACACTTTGTTACGTTACTAAATCACATTTATCTCTGTCATGCCTCTTTTTCCCCAGGGTATTCTGGTTTGGGGTGTTTTGGGTTTTTTTTTTTTTAACCAGATGCTTAATATTTTGTATGGCACCAATACCAACATGTTGTTTAAAACAACAGCACTAAAGAGTTAACTCCCACGAGGAGGAGAAAAAAAGGCCAAATGAGTCCCCACAGGTAGCAGCTATCTATCAAGAAATCATCTAGTACTCTGACGTTTGCTATAGGCGAAATAAAACAAAGCACCACCAGCAATAAATCAATCCCTGTGTGCGGGTACTGTCAAAATAAGCTGTTCTGGCGTGCTCTGATCCAGCTTGTAGGCCAAGTAATGCCGTCTTTTCTACATCCCAGAGTTTTGAAATGCCATTGTGCTCAAGGAAGAGCTAGGCTGTCTCAAATATTAATATCCACAAGGTAATGGGTGTCTCCAGCTTGTGTGGGAAACTTTGCTAGGTGCCTTCAAAAGCCCGGCCTTCCTCAGGTAAGCTGTTAATTGTGCGTTGCTTGGGAAAAGTATATTAAAAGTATTCCAGCTACAGATGGGCTTTAAACTCAGAGTTGGATTTTGAATATCAAAATGTCTGGAATGGTCTGATGGCTTTTTTTGTTTTATTATTATTATTGTTTTTTGTGTCCCCATTAGAAAGTTGAGAAACAAATGCAAGGCTTTGGGTCCAAACTCTCACATACCCCCACAGCTTTAGCATGTGAGTACCCGCCTGGGTTTTGGCCTGGTCCCTTCTATACCTGCAGTATTAAAATAATTAAAAGCAGTCTTCTCTCTCCCCTGTCTCCCCTGCTATCCTGTCCTCTGCCTTCAAGAAAACAAACATCAGTGCTGCCTGTTGGGTAAGCCTCTATTTGGTCCACTTCGCTGTCACTGAAGTGGCCTATTTATCTGCAACTTCATACAAGAGGTAGGTTGTATAGGTGTGGGATTAAAGTAATTCCAATCTTCAAATCCATAAAAACCTCAACTCCTGTCAGGAGCCTCCCCTGCTTAGACAAGATGAGCATGAAATTCAGACATCTTCCTAAGACACAAGGGGTAGAAAAGGAGCAGGAATATAACGACATCGGCCTGTTTCCTTGGTGAGTTGAGTCTGAGGTCATTGTGTGGTTTTTTTTTAGCATTGAGCATCCACTTTAGATGTGACATGGTGTTTCTGTTGACCAACCTCTCTGTGGATAAACTACTTCTATGCTTCAGCACCAGAATGAGCATCAAAATATAGGATGCAGAGATCATGCTGAAATTTCCCTGTATTAAAATACTGCCAAATACTTTCATATAGAGACCTAATTTTAGAATACCACTGCAAACATTGCTAGAAATATTTTAATCTCTGAAAGTAAGTAATAGGCTAGAAATTAAAGTTGAGTAAGAAAGGCTTCTTTGCTTTTACAACGTACAGGGCAATCCGTGTGCTGGGGCAGCCTGTCAGCACTAGCTGATGATTTCTGCATCTGGGTCCCGTTTCATGGAGAAGCCTGTATTCCTCACCTTGGAACAAAAGATTACTGGAGATAACTGGTGGAAAACATATTCCAGTTATTGACTAAGCAGCCTCTCCTTCACCCTGCAGCTAACTGCAAGGTTAAAAACTGTAGTAAAAGTGTCCATATTTATCAACAAATTGGGTTTATTTCTTCCCCAGACAAAGCAATATTCCATTACCATCTCTGACCATGCTTTGTTTTTTTCTAGGTAGACTTGTTATGACAGAATCTCTTCCATTTTAATTAAATTTTTCCTGATACTATCTTCATAAAACTAGCACTCGGAGAGGCACAATCATTGTTTTTAATAGAAGAAGGTTAATACTTGTTAAAAATGCCAGAGGAGCATTCATCACTGCTTAAGGTTTTTTTTTATCTGCAAGGAGAAGATCAGCAAGGATTCCTCAGATCTGCTTTTCCAGTGTCATCTCCGTACCGATTTAAGACCCAGTCTACAGCAGTGCGTAAGTGCTTGCTTATTTTCAGCATACAGATAATTCAGTGATGTCAGTAAGATTGGGCTGTTTCAACAAGATGTTTAATAAAGTATTTGCTTAAATACTTGGATGCCTTCAGGATTTTACTTTCCCCTCACCCCCAAAATGCTGATTTCATGATATTCATTTCTATTTAATAGCCATAACTTCTCAGAACTGGATCAAGATTTCCAGCTAAATTCATATACATCACTAGAGAGCTGTGAGGAGGTACCAGCTTTCAGCCGCTGGTGGGCTCTAGCATGAGCCAAGATGAAGCAGCCTCGTGCCTTGATTTCCTTGGGAGGGAAGAGGAGCAGAGAACTGCAAATTGATGGGTTGAAGTTTTGCCACAGCAAGCAAGTGCTAAATGTTTACTAAAATGACCTGAATTAACCTTTTAGCTGCCTGCAGGCAGATCTATCAAGGGCATAGCAGTCCTGCTTCACTGCTGATAACCTACAGCCATGTCTTCCTAGGTATCAAAGGACACTTCAGAAGGTCCTAGTAAGCTGTGTTTAGGCAGCAGGAGTTGAACCTTCCCGGCTGTGAATGGTCCCAAAGGAGGATTTGCTCCCAGGCATACAAAGGACAGGCAAATTTGCTGCTTGGCTAAGTTTTTTAAGTCCATCCTCAGGAAAATTCCCACTGATCTAAGGCACGCCAGGATTTCTTGTGCTGCTGGGAAACCTGAAACCTCGCTAGCTAAAGTATCTTAATTAGGCCATTAAAGCCTGGTATAAAATGGCTCTGATAAACAGGGTCAGGAGGGCAAATAATATTGTCAATGCCTTGTAAAGCCTTTGCTGATCAGCCTTGGATTCAAACTGCCACAAACCAGGTTTTCACAAAATAAACCACCTGAGCTCTCTGCCTGGTGGCTCCTGGAGGGACCCTGGGTCAAGGCCTTGTGCCTCGTCGGTGCCTGGGCACGGTGCTCTAGCTTCTCACCCCCTTTGGTACCTTGTGCTTGCTCTGACTTTCTAATTCTAGTAAGCTTTAATTTAGTCCAACTTTGGGATTGAATATGCGTGTTTTGGGAAGTTTGAAACACCTCGTCTTTGGTTTTCCTGGGCAGGGGCTGGTTCCAGAACAAGGGCTCTGGCACCTCTTCTCTTCCTATTTCTTTCTGAGAAATGTTTTAATATTTGTGGTTACTCTGGAAAGCCAAATTGAAAGAATTTGGTACAGTGTCAGGTGTAGGGCCTGGGTACATACACACGTACATAAGCAGAATGCAAGCACAAATCTCCGGCAGCTTTGTAATCTGGTGGGTCCAAAGAAGAGACAAACGTGAAATATTCAGCATAAAAGAGCAAAAGAGGAAACTCTAGAATGGTGTGGCAGGATTTTCTGTATGTGTAGATAGTAAAACCTTTTTCCTTTGAGGATTCAGTATTTCTGATGTCGGGAATTTATGTTCAGAAGAAATAAGATAAGGCTTGAAGCTGTAGATGTGGGAAATGAAATGCAAGTATGAAACCCTCAGCCTATTACTTCCAGCACTCTGCACATTCCTGCAACCAGATTATATTCTTATTGTTTGAGAGCGAGTATTTGATCGGGCTGTTAGACCTGGGTGAGGTTGTTGGGTTTTTTTAATCCACGCAGTTTGTTGGGAAAATACAGTGGGCAAGCAGTACTACTGATGAATTCGCCTGTAATGAGGAGAGTTGTCTCGGGGAGGTCTAAGACGGATGAAAATTTGGAAGGAGTGGAAATGTTTTGATTCGTGTGAGCCTTTGTGGAAATCACATTTTTGTTTAAAGAATGTACAATGATTTTGAAGAAGAATCTCCCACTGGCAATAGCCTTTCCTTTGAACTAAGCGCGTCCATCCACAGCTGGACGGGTGTTTTTGTGGGCCTGTGCTGGGGCTGGTGTGGTGTACTGAAGGGACGGGGATCTGCCCAGACCCCTGTGAGCCCCTTTGGCTCTCTCTGAGGCCCTCTTCCAGGGTTCTGAGGGGGCTGGCAGCTCCTGCTCCAGTGAGTGCGGGTAGGATACCATCTCTCCCCTTTCCTTGGAGAAAAATCTTCCAGAGTGGCATTTTGAATTTGGTTGGTTTAGGGTTTTTTTTTTTTTTTAATTGTCAAATCGCTGGCACTTTTGCTGGGTTCGGGATTTTTTTGTTTGTTTTTTGGGTTTTTTTTTTTTTTTTAATGGAAATAGGTGGTGTGGGAATCCCTGCATAGGGTTTTGGCAAGATTAGCTTTTGAGTTAAGAAAATAAACAAGTTGTGGTTCCTAAAGTTTGTAAGCCATAAAATAGAGCGTTGTCGTAGGCTGGTGACTGAACTAAGCGGAGTGCCACCGTGCCCTCTTGGCGAGGGGGCGGCCATGGGGCAGGGACACCATCCCACCCCCCCACTCACCCACCCCCCCACCCCCCCCATCCGGCTTTTCGGCTCCGCGCCCCTGCCCCGCTGCCTCCCTCGGGTTAGAGCCCCGGGCAGCCGTTTCCAACCCCGCGGTCGAGGGCGGCAGGAAGATACCGAGGAGTTACAGAGGAAAGGCTCTGGAGCCGCTCTCCCGGCTGGCGGGCGAGCAAAGGAGGCCCGACCCCCCCGCCCGAGGCAACGGCTCCCTTTCGTGGGTTTACGACCCCCTGGCCGGGGGTGGCAGCGGCGGGGATGGGCGGTCCCGGGAGGCGGAGGCGGGCGGAGGCGCAGGAGGCGGTGCGGCGGGACGGCCGAGCCGTGGCGGTCCGCGGAGGGCAGCGGCGCCGCGCTCATGTCAGCCTGCGCCCGCCGACGCGCAGCGCCTCAGGGGCCGCGCTGAGCGCCCGGCCCGCTCCCGCGCCTCGTCTCTTCAGCCTTTCCCCCTCCCCCTCACCCCCCCCATCGGTTTTATTTTGGTTTATTTTATTCCTTTTATTATTTTTTTTTTTTAAATGGAAGGGGAGGAGTGCGAAATGAACTGAAAATGAGCCAAAATGTCTGAGAAAATGTCCAGCTTTCTGTACATCGGGGACATCGTGTCCCTGTACGCGGAGGGCTCTGTCAACGGCTTCATCAGCACGCTGGGGTGAGTGAGGGGCTGGGGGGCTGTGCGAGCCGCGGGGCGGGGGGGAGTAGGGAAGGCGGGTGGCGGCCGTGCCGTTCCGTGCCGTGCCCGGCGAGGGCAGCGCCGGCTGCAGCACAGGAAGCGGCCGGCAGCGCGCTGCCGCCGCGACCTCGGTGGCGGAGAGGGGAAAGTAGGAAGTGATGAGCGGGGGAGAAGGGAGGAATGAGCGAGGTTCTCGCACAGGCCTGGGGCAGCCGGGCCCGGACGGCGGCGGTACCGGCGGGGCGGGGCGGGCGGGCAGGCGGCAGTGCCCGGCGGCGGCTCCGTGTGGGGCTGGCCGCGCTCCTCGCTTCCCCGGCTCGGCTCCTGCCGGGGCTGCACCTCCGGGCCAGCCCAAACCGGAATACCCAGCGTTTGCCAGTACCCGCTCTGTAGAAGTCGCCCTGTGCCGGACCCAGACGCATTAATGCGGTCGTTATTCCCAGCTGGCTGGCTCGGGCGGGGTTCTCTGGGGAGGGCTTCATTTCACCGGGAATTTCTGGGGAAGATGTAAAGGACCAAAACTTTGCTTTCTCGCTCATCGCGGTAATCGGCTCGTTAAACGCGCATCCCCCTTCCTTCTGGTTTGTGTTTGCCTGAAGCCTTATCTGCGGTCGTTAGTAATCAGATATTTAATTTCATGGGGATGCTTTTTTTTTTTTTTTCCACGAGTCACCTTTTCTCCCTGTGGGGTGAAGAGCTGTTGTGTAGCCGTGTCTTGCTTTGCTGGGCTACTCCTGCCTGCTTGGGGGGTTTTTATTGACCACTTTAAATCACCTTTTTGGAATCCGGGATAGAAAAACCACAGCGAATGACGTTAGGAATGCATTGGTGTGATGTAATACGGCTGTAGCAATATGTGACGAGGGGTGCAGTGGTTCCCTCTGATGTTGGTAGGGGAGCTGCACTAAGTATGGGTGACTGTGGCATGCCCAAAGTGAGCGTGTCCTCAAACCTTTGTCAATGGAAGCATCTCCTATGCTACTTGAATTGCCGTGATCTCTCCTTCACGAGGTGGCTGTGTCTTTCACTGCTTAAATGTTACCTGTACCTTGGGAACAAGAATTCAGCTTGCACAGGCCGATTCGCTGCTAAGTGGCATGTGCCTGGGTATCGCTCCCGTATGTTGTGTCAGGCTGCCTGTGCCCTGAGGTGGCTTCAGTGGGGGACTGTAGGGCCACGTAAAGGCAGTATTAAAATACTGACATTAAATGGCTAAGTCACTCATCGGGGTACTGTTATTGGAAAAAAGACAGTGTTCGAGGTCCTTTCTATTTTTTTATCTTATTATTATTTCCTATCCATGCTGTTCATTTAATTCATCTCTTGACAAGTGTTTATTCCATGGTTTGTTCCTCTATTTGTTAATCTTGCGCCTTCTCTGTGACTGTTTTGCCTCGGATCTGCTTTTGTTTTGCTGACTTGAGTAATTTTAAACCCTCTCTGCAATCGTTTGCTTTCTGCAACTGTTAGTCGCTGGATTTCGGCTTCTTGTAACCCCAGCGCTGCTTCTTCATTGGCACAGCTTGTTATTGAGTTGTTTGGTTTTGTTGTTTGGTCTCATTGCTGTATTCTGTTATCTGGGGGAAACTCAATTTGCTGTACTTTTCTTCTACTTTTCATTATGCTGAGAAATGTTCCTCGTTTCACCGAACATCTGCTTGTCTGGAGTCATAAACGTTTCTGCTGTGACTGATGCTTGTACAACTGCGCGTTGCTTGAATACGCGTTGGCGTTCTCGTATCGCAGTCTTGGGACCGCTGAGCCTCTCCTCATCCCTCCGAGCTAGGGCAGGGCGCTTGCCCCCGGTTTTATTGATGGGAAGCCAAGATCAAAGCTTGCCTAAGGCACATGGGAGTTCTTTACAAGGAGAAATAATTGAATTCAAGCCAACACGCGAACTAACAGGCTGTCCAGGCTCTCTTTTAGTAAGAGCCAGCTAACCCAGCTCAGGAAGACTACCTGGGATGAGGTGGGACTCCTGGGTGCATCTCTTGTTCCGAAGGAGGCCAGGAATGCTGATGTAGCTGTTTTTCAGTATAGTTGTCTTTGCTATGCCAGGGAGCAGGGCACAAGGCAGCTGCAGAGCTGGGAGGCTGGAGTTGAGGAGCTGAAGGCCTGAAAGGAGAAGTCACCAGTGGGAATGCTGGCTCTGCTGGTGGTACAAGAGCTTGGATTGAAATTTAAAGTTATGATGCCAAGTCCTGTTATCTGTGCCAGCTATAGCAATTACTGCCTTCTGCCTCTTGCGTTGCTGCAACTGCTCCAAAATAACCTCAACTGTAGGTTCAGTGAAGATGCTTGCCCAGCTAAACTCCTGCATCTCCTGCATTCCCGCAGGTCCTCTGCTCAGGTGCTTGTGGTGGCTCCTGGTGGTGAAGACAAAGTGAGATAGAAGCAGGAATGATGGCTTGCTCGCCCCATTTGGCTGATTTGGGTCCTTGTTTTATTCCTCTCGCCCGTGTGGCTTAGGGTGCTGTTTTGAATGGTGCTGGGCAAATGAATTTGTTGCTTTTGCGTGATTTAGTCTGTTGGGTAGTTTCGTGTGGTTGTGAGGTCTTGAAATCCAGCTCAGGTCAGTGACTCTGCAGCAGGGAGAGTCCTGTTTATTTTAAACTGTCAAAGGCTAATTGTTTCTTAAACAAAGCCTGAGTGAGGCCATTCTATAAATAAGATTAAAAAGTGCACAGCACCTCTCCAGGCGGGGGGAGGTCTGTCACGTCAGTGGACCTTACGCCTTGAGGAGTTGAACCAGCTCAGCAGATGAGCTTCGAGGTGGAGATTTCCAAGCAAAGGCTGTTCCACGCTTTTTAGGATTTCCTTTGCTCACTTGCTAGCACAGAAATTTTCATGTGCTCAGTTTAGGAAACCTAAAGCCAGGAGAAAGGTCAAGCTATTCGGATCAAGTGTGGGCTCAGGTTAATATCTACTAGAGCCTGAGTGTGGAAATCTTCCTCTCATGCAGCAAGGACCTCCTAGTCTAGAAGGTCAGTCCTCCTTGTTCAGGAGATGGGGTATCCATGCCTCCTGGCCCTGTGTCTGGGTGAGAGTGCTGAGTGGTGCTGGGGGAAGGCAGGAGTGCCTCACCACACCTTCCTCAATGAAAAGGGTTTGAGGGTTGCTGGAGCAACGAGATGCTGTAAACGGGACCCAAAAGGTCTGGGCACTTCAGTGAGCTGTGTGCTCCTGTCCTTGTTTCTGAACCGTTTCTTTAACCAGCTGTTGAACACAAGCGTGAAAGCTCTACTTTTAGATTTGATCCCTCTCAGTCAGAAGAGGAAACTGAACCTCGCTTCCGCATCTGGGGTTAAGTGCTGTGGTATGGGATGGGGGCAGGGAAGTCAGGCAGCGCTGCTCAATTCTTCATCCTGTATCTGTGTTTTAAAGGACAGCAGTTGTGCTCGGCTTTTTGGAAGAAGGGGTCTAACTACCTGTCTCCAGGAGGATGTTTCAGGCTGTGGTTCCTGAGTGAAAAGGGGGGCGTCTCTGGGTAATGGTACAGGAGAGGGTTTTAGGTAGGGCTCAGCATGCTCTGTTGGCTGCTGCAGGTCTCTGAATAGTTGATGTACTTGAGAGTCCAATCAACCCCTTGCTCTTCTTTCTGCTTGAATTTGGGCTCGTGCTGGATTTGGTGATGTGCAATCTGGTTTTTCCAATCTCAGGGTGCTCTGAGCTTCTCCACCCTCCACTTCCTTTTTAAAAAAGGAGAATGCTTTTGAATGTATATAAACTTATAATCCTGTACAGAAAAGAAAATGTTTGGGGAAAGGAATTTACATCCATGGGTAGCATTCTGTCATTTCGAGATGTATTTGGTTCTGGATTATATTGAGCTGCAAATGATAATGTGATTTTTTTTTTTTCCCATTTTTGAGCTTTTAGTTTGTTTTAGGTTCTGTGCAGTTGGAGACTTTATGTCTTGTGGGAGATGTGTGGCAGAGCTAAGGCAATGAATCCAGATATCTTAAGTTCTCCTAGACCTTCATCTGAACCTTGAGACCACCTTCCCCAATACTTGGGCTGTAAATGTTGGTAATGAGGTGTGCTGGGAATTAGAGCTGCTGTTAATCACCTATCAGTATAGCGAGGGGAAAAAAGTATTCTTAGTTGGAAAGGTGGAAAAAAAGTAACAGTGGCCAACATCAGCTGTTGGAAAGTTTGACGATGAGCCTGTTAGTCACCATCACCAGCTGCATTCCTGTCTCACCTCCATAAACGTGGTTCTGTGCCATAATGGCAAGAAACCTCATGGAACATAATTAATGGAGCATGCAGCCAGAGCTGCCTCCTAGGTAATATATGGCCATGGATGACGAGGAGGCTGCAACTGATTTCTAATTAACAGCAAAAAATGTGTTGTATTCGGACTCACTTCCTTGTGTTTAACATTGATTTCTCTTGAACAACTTCTCTTTTTATTCTTTTTTCTTTTTTCTTTTTTTTTTCTTTTTTTTAAATTTGTGGAAGTGTGTGCCAGAACTTTCTGGTTTGAAATTAGTATAACAAGTTTTATTTGGGCTCCTTCAGTAGGCTCTTGTGCATTAGTTATCTTCCTGAATTTGGACTTCACACACAGGCTGAATCAGCCATACTTTGTGAAGAGGCAAGGTCGAGTAAAATGCCTGTGGAACAGCATAAACCAAAATATTACAAATACCACCAAGGCTAAAAGGCGTCATCTCTGTGCGCTCAGGAATGGTGCTATGAGAAAAGATGTAGTGACTGATGATGCTTCAAACATCAGTGTACTGTTTTAACTGATGCTCTGGGTTGTTTTTTTCCCCACACCTCTCCCCTACTGCATGGAAACGTAATCTATGGTTAAAGAACAGCATATATGTCCTCTGATAGCAAATTTTTCTTCCTTGTGCCAGCCAACAAAACGTAATTAATTAGGAAAGAATAAAAATCCTGAAGAAAGTGTGAGTGGCATAATTAGAATTACTAATAATTTAACTCTGATACGGAATCAAATAATTCCTGGACGAGGGAAAGGAAAACAAAATTCAGCTTTCCTATGGGCAAAAGTACTTGTGTGTTTTATTACCGAGGTACTTTATCCTCCTGACTGGTGGTACCATTGGGATTTGACAGCTTTGATTGTGTGTTTCTTTATACTTTTAAAAATATATTTTAATACTGTGTAGGATTAGCATTTTGAGAAATAGGTTCTCGTGCTCGTCTTCCTAATGCAAAAAAGCACTGGCCTCAATTCTGCAGCTACTTTGACTGTATGCTAATATACCTGGGGAACCTAATTTGGCCCATTATGTGACACTTTTCAGCTATATGATGTATTTTTCTGTGATAACTTTCTTATGCATACAGGATGGCTCATGCTTTATTAAATACCTTCATTGATCTTACAATAAACGCCACGTAAGCGGAGATGTAGACGTATAAATACAACCCTGCGCCTCGCGTACCTTGCAGTTCAATGCGTGTATCAAAGCTTGCATCCTCTGTAATTACCCACTCACATTAGCAATTAGGCACCGCTCCAGCTTTGCCATTTATAATGAACTTATTTTGATGCTCATCTCAAATATTCCAACAAACAGCGCTGCCTTTAAATAAACAATGAGACAAAGCTTTCCACAAAGCGCCCTTATGGGAGCGCAGCGAGTAATGAGCCCCGGAGGGGGTTTGTTTGTTTCAGGCGTTTGAACCCGCGCAGGGAGCTCAGCTTGGGTGTGAAGGACGTAGGATTAGGCTTAATTACGGCATTATGATTTATGAGGCTCTGCGCTGAAGTGTAATATCCTCGGTTCAAAGAGCTCAATATCAAACAGAAGCGGAGAGAAAATTGGGGTTAGGGAAGGGACCAATTGGTTTAATGTGAAAGCGAGTTTACCCGTAAGCTGTGTGGTAGCAATGGGAATAAGGGAGGACTGGAGTTTTCAATGGAGGGAAGCAGCGTGGCTCTTACAACCTCTGCAGTTCTCAGCTTGGGCTACGGGTAATGCAGAGAGTAGTTGGGAAAGAATGGGGAGATTGTTTAACTCGCATGACTTTAAGTCTGATTTAACTTCCCTTTACATAACGAGGGGATTAACTAAACCATCTTTATATGGTTCTCGGACTCGCTAGAAATGAAGGCGATCCTTTATTTTAACCGTGCCACAGAAGAAAGAGTCGGATCAACCCCTGGCTTCCCCAGCTTGGAGCACCTTCTCATAAGAAGCACATGAACCTTGGCTCTGCTGCACAGCAAGGTGTTTGAAGGCTGCTGCCCATCATTGTTCGTGGTTCAGGCTGGTGCTGCTGCTTGGCTGAAGTGTGAGACTGTTTGCTGGGCAACAGCACAAAGCCACATCCCCTGCACGTGTATTTAGTGTACTGCAAAGTCTGGTTTTTTGCTTGCTTTGGAAGGCCTGTTACTTCTTGTACTCAAAGAAGACGGGTGAAGGTGAAGTGAGGCCTTAATATACTTGAATAGGGATGCTTATGGGGAAAAGGAGAAAGGAAAATGAATGATAGTTTGGGATTTTACTTCTTTCCTTGTCTCTGTCGTATTTCATCGCTTATTCAGAGATGCATGATTTATGTTAAGGACCTAAACCCCATTATAGCTGATTCTTTTAAACCTTTGTTTGTTATTTGTATGGTATTCTATCTAATTACTTGAATTAGTACTTCTACCACTACACAGATCTGTAGACACTGCCTGACATAGGTCCTGGTTTCACCTGTTTATAGTGTTGCTAAACCTTGGTTTCTTGGACCCAAGGCAGATGCCTGGGGCGGAATGTTTTTCTGGGGAAAGTTTCATGTAACATGGCATTTCTGAGAAGAAGACAAGCAAAAATGCATGTTAACCTTGTTTTTTGGTTTTGGGGGCTTTTTTTTTTTGTTTTGCTTTGCTTTTTTTAGTTTAATAAGAGGGATCTTGCAGCTGTGTGTTGAGAAGCCTTCCTGAGTTGCAGCGTGGTCTTGAGACCCTCTTCTCCTCCAGCACAGAGGGCTTCTCCTTCCCTGCCCCTTTGGAGACTTGCCCAGGGTTTGACAGCAGTGAGTTGCGGAAGGGTCTCATTCAGGTCCCTGCAACAGTGTGGGCTGTCTCAGTACCTGCATCTTGCTGGAGGGCAGTGGGTGTTACATCGCAGGGGCAGCTTCTCCTCTCTGCTGGCAGTGGACACCAAGAGGTCCCCCTGCCTGCCCTGCAGCTGGGTGGGAGGTGAATCGCTGTTCCCAGGATTTCCCGATTCTTTTTCTGGGGGGCGCAGGACAGGTTTGGTTGTCCAATCATTTTGTGTTCACTGTCTTTGGAGAAGTAACAATAATTTCTGGTTTTGCTACCTCAGTTGACTTCAAATATGAAACAGACTTAAACCAAGAAATTGCATTCTAGCAAGGTAATGGTTCTGATCACAGAACTGGAAACAGTTAAAACAGGAGAACAGCAGACAGAGGAAACACAGGCTTAAAACCTACTTGTTATTTATAACTTACATTAGGCATTGCTTAATTGAGGTTTTTGGGGACTGTTTTGTCTGTGGTAGCCAAAAGATTGTCAGAAGTACTCTTGTCACTCCAGTGCTGTCTTTCCAGCTGTCATCCTGTGCCCAAATCCCTGCCCCACTTCCTGCGCTTTTTCGTTTGCCTTTTTTTGATTGAATAGCAGCAAACTTTCATCCAAAGCATATAATTTAAAAAAACATGTCTTATTTATAGCTTCATAATAAAGGAAAGAGGACTCTAAGGTGTTGAGTGGTCTGGGCTGGCTGGATTCTGTGTGGGTGCTGCTGCAGTGGCCTGCAGCGTGCTGGACTACGGGCCACCCCGTGCAGAGATCCCTCAGCGCTGGCCCTTCTGCTTGGGTTTGGGTTTGCCTTCTGGCTTAGCATGCTTACTGAACCATCATTCTGAACTTTGGGCAGATGTTGCAAACCGTGTCCATGAGTGCTTTTGCCCCCTCTTCTTTCTGTGTCTCTGGTTCGGGGAGTCCTTTAATGCTAGTGGGAATGCTTTGGAGCTCGGCAGCTTGAGATGCTGGCTGTGTCTGAAGCTGTCCCAGCCCTTCGTGGCCTTCACAGGTACATCACCTGAGCAGGATTGTCCTTGTGCTGCTTCTGCTGCCTGATGAGTGTCCATGGGGTTGCTGTAGGTTGCAGAAAAGAAAGCGGGGAAAATGGTCTCCCTTGTCCTTTCAGTGGTCTCCCTCGCTGGCCTCTGGATGATGGAGAGCAGGGAGGGGAAATGGGTACAGAGGGCTGTGTTGGTGAATGTAGGGTGAGAAAGCAGCAGAGCAAGGGTGCACAGAAAGAGGTAGGTGTGTGTGGTGGGGTGGTAACTGCTGTGCATGGTCTAAAAGGCAACATGTTAGACGGGAAGTAGGGCTGAAGAGGAACAGAAGAAGATGGACAGTTGCTTCTGGGAGTCCCCTGCTGACAGAAAATAGCTATGAAAGCTACTGGCAAACTGTCTTCCTTCTTTTCAAATCACTGCGCGTGGAAGAAAGCAGCTTGTCACTGCCACAGAATACTTTGGCATTGCAAATGGTGGTGCTCTGTGCTGAGGCTGGTGTGATCTCAAACAGTTGAATATTTGATTACCTTCTTTCCCCCCAGGGTTTTTGATGTTCAGGAGAATGCATCAATGATGCTGCCTTCTCCAAGAGAATGGCTGAGTTAGAAAGTCAGTTCCTCAGGAAGAAATAACAGTTTTAAGATTGTCTGTGGTACCTTATGCAATTGTTTGTGTAAAAGCACAACAATCCTTGCTGATGTGGTCATGGATGTGGCTGACTTGTTAAGTGCAGGCAATGTCCAATGCCTCTGGAACAACTAAGGTTATGTTTAAAGAATTGTGGTACTCCAGAAATCTTTCATTTGAAATGCTCCTTTGGCTTGTTAATACCACAGGAGTGAGGGCATGGAGTTGAAATTTATATGAAATTACAGAAGAAGGCTAAGAGCATATCCAAGTGTGGTTGTTATTGTTTGACACTGTAAGTTAAGACACTGCTATTAAGCTTACTGCGCCTCTTCTCAGCACAAAGAATTGGTATTAAAACAGTAATGAAGTTTTTGTTCTTTGACCTCTGGGAGATAAAAATCAATGTCATTAAAATAAAGTCAACAAACAAACCCCAAGACAAGGGTTTTTATGTGAATCTCAAAATACAGAAACTTGTTATGATCCAGTGCTTGGGCAGCTTATCTGGATTTACTTTTAGAGGCTTGTTTGAATTTCAAACAAGTTTTTCCTTTCCTGTACTTGACACAGACTGAACTGAGCTGTACTGAACATTGCAGAGGCAGCTGAAATCACCGGATCAGGAAAACAACTGCCTGGCCCCACATTTTTATACCTGCTGCCCACAGTTAAAAGACAGCAACCTGGTTCTTTGGGATTTTCCTCTTTTTCGGTGTAAATGTGTGCTGGTATTGCTGTGTGGAGAGCAGAGGCTGGCCAAGCACAGGAGGCTCCCAGGCACCCAGCTGCCTGCCTGCCTCCTGACGCTGCTTTGGATGAAAGCTGGAGGAGCAGCACGCACAAGCCGCCAAAGCATCCCCAGCCACCCCGGCAGGACAGGTTTCATTTCACTGTGGGGAATTTTGCCTGGCTCCAGTGTGCATCTACATCCTGCTGCCTGGGAGATTTTGTGTAGTTGTGTAATCTTGAGCGCTGTGATGTAGAAAATTTAACTAGGCAGCTTTAGAGGGCAGCTAAGTGGAATGTGACCAGTGTAGTTTTATCCTAAATCTTGCAATACCTGGCATTATTTGTAAATCCCAACTCCCAAGGCTCTATGAATTTCAGATATTCTCAGCTTTGATTTAAGAAAAAACAAGTTGCTCTCCCTTATGGATGTGGGAAAAAGCTTGAAAATAGGAATGTTCACAAGTGAAAGGTGTGTAAGGAGTGCCCAGAGTTTTCTTCTGCTAAGTTTCAATCCAAGCACATGGTGTGTAGGTTGGGGGGATGACTAACTAATGGTATGTGAGTGCTTGAGGGTGCAAACAGGGCTTTTTGCATGACCTTGTTGATGTAATTTTAAAGTTAGCTGGGTTTGCATTTCTGATCGGCTCGCCAGTTGCTCCAGATAACTGAATCAGTAGTGTGCTATGTTAAAATATTCCAAGTCACCTTCTAAATCTAGTTAATATTTTTTTAATCATTCAGAAACAGTAAATAAAGAGAGAAGGACTGGATAGCAGTTGTGAAAACACTGAGAGCAGACCTTTGTACGTTTGAGCGGTGGGAAATGTTGAGATGCATCACTAAGCAAGTTTCATTTCCCAACCAAAGAGTAAAAGCTTTAAGGCTGCCTTGGAAGGCAAAAAAAATTTCCTTCATTTAAAAAAAAAAAAAAACCAAACAAAAAACCCCCTGTCCCAAGTGACAATGTTGGCAATACTATTAGTAATATTTATTTTGACATCTTTGACATCTTGGAAGATTTCCATCCTAAAGTACCGCCTTTTGTCAGTAGGCTTGGTTTCAGCTGGAGGCACTGTCCCCCTCCCTCATGTTTGTGAGGGTGCCAGCCTGTGGACTTCACCCCTGCTCCAAATTGAGCAAACAGGGCCTGATGTGTTTGACTCTCTGCGGACTGCTAAAAAGTCAGGGTTCAGTGAAGAGTTTGGTGGGAAATCATTGTTCTAAAACAAAGTTTTACATCAGTTTTGCTGCTGTAAAAATCAGGTAGGGCCATGTCTGTAATGCTTCTCAGGCTGAAGACAGATTTCAGTGGAGCTTTAGGGTTGAACCGGTTCCCTAAGTAAGGAACTGATGTAATAAATATTTTGGATTTTAGTGTTGCTGTAACAACAGTGGAGTACTTCAGTCAATACCAGAAGCTCAGATTTTGAATAAGATTTTCATGTATCTCTACAGATATCTGTTCATATCACCACTGTTACTGTAGCGTGTTATTTACAGACCACATTAAGAGTATTAGAATACAGGAAAAAATAAATAATCTTTGCCCTTAAATGATAAAAGTACAAAATAACATGCAGAAAATTTAGTGGATATTGTGTGCTAGTTCTTTTTTTCGTTTTGTTGAGGAGGAGGTAATAATTTATTTGTCAGGATGTATGTTTGTTACACATTACTCATTCTTTTCTTCAGAAAAAGTAACTAACAAAATAGGGGCAAAGGTTCATAACATTATTTCCTGTATAGATGGTCTGAGCTGTAGGTCCTGTGCCTGCAAATTTGTAGATTTATGGACTGCAAATGTCAAGAGGCATTTAAAAAAAAAAACAAGAAAAAAGGTGCTGAAGAGAATTCCAGTTAAGATTTTTATTTCTTGGGATAGATTTTCAGGAATATCAATGACTAGATTAAGATTTGGTCATGGATCCATTCAGAGGCAGGCATCCGGCTCTTCAGAGAGGGCACTGCTGTGGGCACTGGGCAGGTGCAGAATTTGGGTTAGAGTTGTGCTCAGTTTGTGTTAGCAATGACTTCTCTTGCAAAAACAAAACAAGGTCAGGACCTGGCAGGCAATAAGCCCTGTCTGTATTAAACTTTGTAGTTGAACAGGTTTTTCTGCCACTGAATGTAAGAACTAGTTACTGTAATTTCCCACCCCCCAATATCTGGGATATAGTAAACCCCTAAATTTTAAATTTCTCTTCTCATTTGCAGCAATACTGTGCGTTAGACAGGTGGAGTCAAACTCCTGGTCTGCAGGACCATTTAATCCATTCCATTTCCTTTCCCTGGCAGATTAAACCATCTACTGTGATTAGGCTGCTCTTAATAGAGTCATTTTGAATACTTGACAGGAGCTGGAAGTGGGACAGTTGCTGGTCTGAGTTTTCAACCATGGATCTAAAGTATATTTGAAGGGAATTACCGTAGGAAGGGATGGTACACAAGTAGAGGAGTCACTTGCACAGGGTCGTTAACAAATTGTGGAACATAACTCAAGTCTCCCCAGTTCCACGTCAATGCTCTTTTTATACATGCTGATCTAGTAAGACGTGCAACATGACATTACACAGATTGTTTTATGTTGGCTTATCTCATGGTAAGCCTTGGAAGTAAGCCAGCTGTGGCAAAACTAGGTAGGTTCTTAAAGTGTCCATGTGTCAATCATGTTTTTAAGTCTATATCTAAAGATGCAGAATGAGCTTTGTCATTGCAAGGAAAAAAACATGCTGTAAAGAGTTCTACTCTTTCTGGCATTACTGTCGTGCTCATACATTGGGTGGAACCTTATTGGCACTGGTAAGTATAATTACTGTTCTTAATTTGTAGTGGAGGTACGAGATAAAATCCTTCCTCCTTTCTGCAACCAGCTGAAGCAATACAAGTCATCACCCGAAGCTCATACACTCAGTATGGCCTGAGTAAAAACTGAGTTGTGTTACCCAGAAAGCTGCTTAGAAAGAAGTTCAGCGTCGACAGGGTAAGCTATGTAGGCCTGAGTAGGAGTACAAAGAACGTAGGACAAAAACTCAGTTATAGGCAGAAAAAACCTGCTACATTTACCTGAGGAAAATAAAAATGAGTCTGCTATTGAGCACTGTTCTCTCTGGAAGCTGTCATTAAGGAAACTTCTGCTGTTTGATTTCTCCTGTGTCCAGGAAAACAAGGATTTATAAATTCTTATTTCCAAAGAAACAAGCAAGAAAATACCTGACACCATGTCGAACTTGTCTTTATGTTGGAAACAGCCCTTAAGCCTCCAGACCTGTTGACGTTGCTTGTGTCTAACAATAACTTCATATCACGAGATGGATCCAACTTCCAGAATGGAAATCTGTGACTGGTATTCTTGTCTCAGAAAGACCAGAGAGTGTTGGTATAATTTCTAATGCAGGAGCTGGAAGCCTTACAGATGGAGTTAAAGCAAGACAAACTAAACATGCCATCTGAAAAAAAGAACTGGGTGCATCTGGAGTCAAAGCAAAGAGGTTTCCCAGTGAACAGTTTGAATGATGATTTGCAGGTGAAAGTGAAACCTTTTATGAACAACAGTTGAAAACTTTCTGTCAAGTTTGTGAAATGAGCAAGCAATATACCCACTCTCAAACAGCAGGGTATGTCAATGGGATGGTTAAAAATAAATTTGTTGTGATTCTGATTCGGTTTTCCGCAAAATACAGATGAGGAAAGCTTTTGATTGGTTTGAGTGTGAGCTTCAGCAAAGATTTGTCTTCAGAAACTTCAGAAACATCAGTTATCCAAGTGTGGAAACCTGTATATTAGAGTTCAGGAGGTGATGAAGGAGGTCAGGAGGTATGGTAAAATTTTTTAACCACCTGGGGAGAATTCCCACTGGTGCTTAGAATTTCAGACATTTTCATCATCTGGAAATGGTTAGGACAGGCTATGCTGAGGTGTCTTGAGGATAGCTCGATGTGTGGTTGTAGGAATTAATAGGGCTGTGCTTTCACAGATCTGGGAGCAGTAGGGTGACCTTCACGCCTCACTCAAATGAACTTTCTGGAAGCTAGTTGCAGGTGCTGCCTTAGGCAGAACATCAAAGGATTGTTTCAAGGAATGACTGCTGAAAAAATCATTTTTTCTTTCTTTCCTTTCCTGCAACTTGCAAGGACTCCTGGATCAGATGCAGAACCTCCTGAATCATCCACTTGAAGAATGTATTGTTCCTGGAATGGACTTCAGAAGCAGCCAAAAGCTTTCCCAGGAGAGCATTTGGGGAGCTAATTGGCTCTTGCAATCATCTTAGTGTAGCATGCTCTCAGAGTGGCAAGGTCAAGGTTTTCTGGTCACGTTAGAGAAGCTTGGAGTTTAGAAATGACATAGTACATAGGAAGATATATTGGTTCAGAAATTGTATCGTGGCTTTGAAACTGCCAAAACTGGGGGGCTGCAAGTGTCATAGCTGATTTGAAAAAAGTATGATTTGGTGAAGCGTAAGCAGGATGTGGAAAATGGTGCAGGAAATGTGATGTTTGCAAGATAGCTAAGACAAAGAGCCCCGGGGCAACAGTATCTTGTGGGGACATCAATGGACTATGTTGCTGAAGAAGTTCGGGTTTTTTTTTTACTGCCAGAAAATTGATAGTTAGACTGTCCATTGACATTGACTTGTTTCCCAAAATCATCTGACCAGAAGGCCCTGGAAATAGAAGAGACTTTGCTAAATGATTTTTGTAGATTTAGAGTCGAGTAAGCCATCCGTGGATTGAAGGAAAATTTTAAATTCCAAGTGTTTTGCTAAGTTATTGAGCTTGTAGGTTTCTGTAGAAGATGTATTATCTCAGTGTGCCCACAGTCTGATGGCTCTCGCAGAAAGGATCATTGTAGACTCATACCTTCAACTGCCTTATTTTATAGACTCAAGGAAATTAGGGTGTTATATCCCATTGCCTTTGAGGGACTTAAAACTGGAGTGGATAAGACTGTAATTATACTCCAGACCTTATTTTGTTTCAATATAAAGCAAATCTCTTTATTATATCTGGGGTGATGTCGACTGTGCAGAAGATCAAACGTTATTTTTACAGGCGAGTGTATGGAGTCCAGGAATTGGCTGGATGTGAGAGAGACATAATGAAGCAAGGAGAATTCAGTCTCAATTGCACTTTGTGCCTTTTTTTTGTTTGTTTGTTTAATGTAGTTGCAGATACATGTGCTACAGTAGTTTAGCTTGTAGTGACTAGCACATGGACTAAAGAAATCAAGTTTATATCTAGATTGAAGAATGAAGATTTCCTGCAAGCTGGAGTGAAAGAAAGTGGGTTTTTTTTCAGTAGCTGTTTTCCATCTATTATCTTGGTTTAGCAGTGATCGTGCAAGAACTAGAGATATTTTTATCCCTTTAGCCCAAGAGGACTGAATTCAACCAATTCAGCCCCCTGAGGATACTGAAGATAGCTATATTCTCAGACTTGCCTGGGTCTTCCAATACTGTCAGAGTAGTCTCTGTGCCTTGGCTGTGGGTACCTAGGTTGGTGGATGATGTTCCTTGTTGATGGATGACGTTGCTTGTTGAAAGAGCTTTGGAATTTCTTTGTTCTGTCTGTTTTTGCTCAAGAGCGGGATGTTTTATGTGATGGTGGTTTGGGGGATCAGATCTGAGTGTTTTTTCCTTAAGGATTGAAGAAGACACACATTTCTACTGAAAATCAGGCACAGAATTTTCTCTCCCTGACTTCTGGTGGAAGGGATATAAAACTGTTTTGTAAGCTGGACTTTAAACATCTTCCATAAGTTCTCAGTCCTTCTTCATGTAAGACTGAATTCTTCTGAGTGAAATGAGGTAGGTTATGTAGTCTAGTTGCAGAGGAGATGAGGGAGGATGGTTTTCCCATGTACTCAATAAAGTATGTTGGTAGCTCACTCTGTGTGGTGTTTGCTCCTGGTCTCTGGGCTATGTAGCCTGAGGTGGTTTGTGGTGGTTCCCCATCTCCAGCATTTGATCTACTGTGGAGGAACAGGTAGTTCATTTTGTCCCCAGTAGTGAGCTCCAGTCTCCTGAAAGAGCAGTTGGTGCTGGCAGTGGCACACTTCGGGGTCTGTTTTGACCACGGCCACTGCTGCTGCCAAGGCACTTGCTGTTTGTGTGGTTGGTAGGAGGATGTTGAAGGGAAAATTTGAGCAGTAGGGTGTCTGCACAACCCAAACAGTAGATAAGAAGTGATTATCTGTTATTGCTAAAGAGACAATCTTATTATGCAGTTTCTGCTTCTAGGATAGTTTGAAAAATTAAGAGAGTTCCAGTGTCAGGATGCCAACGAGTTTTGATTTCCCCTTAGTTTGCAGGAGGAAGAAGGTGCTCTGATCTTTTACCAGGTTAGGGATTTACCTCGGGAGGCTGATGACTCCTCCACTAGCCAGTCCCTAGATTGAAAGTGGGATTTTTTTGGGATAGGTGGTGCGTGTGAAGGGACTGATGATTGCCTGGGAGATGCTGAGAGGATCTTTATAATGGTATAGATGTAAATGTGATCCTTTCTGTAACTGCTGAACTCTTCAAGGAGGGGCAATGGATAGGACTTCAACACAGCTGGCTAGTGGCTCTTTGCCTTGTGGAAATGTTGGATTTTTCCTTTAGGAAGCTGGTGTTCCCACACGTAAACTGGCACTTGAACGTCCCGATGAATTCCTGTGTGCTTCGATTTCTGATCCCTATTAGCCCTAATGTGGAAGCAGCTGCTTTCAAATGGGTCTTGGCCAGAGAGGATTGTGTGGAGGCACTGGAAAATCTTACTTTACTTCTGCCACCTTTGCTAACCTCTGTTGAGGGAGGGGGCAGGGGGATAGCTGTGCCATCCCTTGCAGGGTGTGAATCAAGCGTTTGCTGCTTGGGTGTTTTCTGGGCACTTGTGTTGCCAGAGTAAGTCGGCAGAGAGTCTGATCCAAATGCTGGTTGAAAGTCTGCTCAGCAGCTGTGACAAGATCTGTACAAAGTTAGTTGGCAGGAACTTATGTACTGCCTTGGTGAGTAGAACTGTTGTGATACTTTCTTCTAATTTCAGGATGACAAGTTAGATACAAACTTTTATATTGTATAAACAAAGAACTTTATGTACAAACAAATAGCTATTTTCAGTGCTCACTTCCTAGAAAAAAAACCCAACACAACTTGAAAGGTAAAAATAAACAAGAGTATGTTCTAAAACCTCTTCAGTTTGAGGATTAGCAAAAAAAAAAAGAAACAACAAAGTCTGAAGCTTCCTTCCAACTCACATGATTGCTAGCACAAAGCTGAAGACCAACCAGATGAAGTGCACATTGTGAAGTGCAGGAACAATTTGTACTCCTTTTAAGTTGCCAGAGTAGCGAGCAGCGACGTTCATCCTTGTCTCCGCTTCCCGTTTTTCTAAGAAAGATTATTCATTTAGGTCTAACCAATATCTCTTTATATCTTAATGGATCCCAGGAGAATGGTTAACTTTAGGTGTCTTCTTTAGGCCACTGTACTGAGGGAACAATTTGTATTCCAACCCAAACCTTTGATACCAGGTGTGAGAAACCTGCAGTATCAGAGGTAGGGGATCACGCCTTCGACTTGGTGAATAGTTTTTCAAACCACTGAGGCTGTGGGTGTGCATTTACTCTGCAAGCTGTGTTTTTATCATTGACTGTGCGCTAGTGTTCATCATCAAAACAATTTATGTGAGTGCTCCTTAGCTCTCTCTAAGCAATCTGAGTTCATATACTTAAACAATGTAGTGGATGGTCTGTGCTAACAGAGTTGACTGTTGCTTAGCGTCTGTCAGGCTCTGAAACGTGGAATGAATGAACTAGCCCAATGTTTACTTTTGCTTGTTCCTGCATTTGGGTCAGCTTAGTCCTTTTATTGAATGTTGTGATCTACGAGTCTTGTAACTGAAAAAAAACCTGTTTGGCATCACCTAAACCAATGCTGTTTTATTTCCATGTGTCAAATATTAGAGAGTTTTGCTTCAGAGAGGTTCTTGGAGCAAGGCTGGCAGCTAAGATTTCCAACCTGAGAACAAGCTTGAGAAGAGTATGTCTGTTTTAGCAGGAGGCCAGACCTTCTGCCACTCAGCCTGAAGCATTTCAATGTCCTCTTAAACGGAAGTGTTAATCAAAATATACCAGACTAATTGTTTATGTGAGTGAGTGAGATTATCCCAGACAATGTGGTCCTGTTTGACTTGGAGAAAGAGCTGTGTAACCATATACAGAGCTGCACCAAGGAGACAGGCGATTTGCTTTATGATTATGTAATAAAATCAAGAAAGGTGACAAAAATGAAGCCGATTTTTGGATGGGCTGCTGTACTATTTTTTCAGATCAGTTTATAGTTGAGTTGTATTATTAACAGTGCAGAAATGAATAGGGAATTGTAGCTAAGGCAGGGAGCAGGTTTTTAATCTTAATGTGCCAGGCAGCGGGTTAACTTCTTGGGATAATGGGTAGCAGTCCAAGAGGGTTGTGGAGTGATAAGAAAAAAGATCAGAATAGTTTTACTTTGCTGAATATCCTTGCACAATGTTAGATTGACTTTAGCAGGACTTTTTGAATGGGGGTTGTGTACACCAATTAGTTTGTTTAACTTGAAACTAGATGTGAACTTTGGTACTCTTATTTTTGTGCTCTGGTTCCACTTGCAGAACAACTTGGCTGCTACAGCCGAAGTCACTATGGGAACCAGGGTGGCATGGATGTAAACCTCAGGATCTCAGGCTGGCCTGTAATTGCATTTCAGATCCTTGGCTGACACAAAGAGGTGGAATACACGAAGTACTCTGAAAGGTGGAACGTGCTCTTCCTGAGAAGAGCTGCTAACATGTATCCCACTTGTTTTTACTTTTTTTTTCCCCTCCATTCAGAAAATAAAAAAGAGTAGCCCAAGAGAGCTGACATCTCTGAAAAGGGAAGCTGGTAGCTTGCTATTGCGTGCCTCCGCGGTCCTTGCCACACTGGTTGAGAGTTGGTCTAGCAGCAGTGAGTAAGGATGACTACTTACTCCATCACCCACCACGTTCTCACCTTGCTTCAGTTCCTTGTAGGAACCGCATGGTCTCTTTCAAACCAGGTCCTTTCTTTTCTCCTGTCAGTGCTCATATTGTTCCCCCCACCTTTCATTCTAGCAGGTGCAGGACTCCTGCCCCTCCTGCTTCTCCTCTTCCTGAGGCCTTGGAGCTTGAACGGTGTGTGGTGCCACCACTTGCCTTTCTCACGTGTTGGGTTTTGCCCCTTCCCTTCCTGCCTGTTGGTTGAGGGCTGTGTTATGCACCCATGGTCATTCACAAACTGTTTGCTGTAGTAGAGCAAGATAAAACACCCCTGGAGGTTCCTCGCAGGGTTCAGTCAGGGCTCTGCTCTGGGTGCAGAGGAGCTGATGCTGACATCCTCACTCCACAGTGCCTCCTGCCAGCCAGCACTAAGCAGCCACTTGCCCAGTGTTGTGACAGATCTTGGTGGTGAATGGACAAGGGGAAATGATTCTTTTCCATTGTATACAATGAAAGGAAGCACTGTAATAAACTGAGTGAGGTAAAGCTTTCCTGGTATATTACGTTCTAACACTTCTTCATCCTGTTTCTCTGGTCCATTTCCCACTTGGTGGGATTCCCCTGTGGGGAGGCACTGGGGAGGGTCATATCCAGTGCTTGGCGCCTGACAGCCAGCTTCTGCCCCTACCAGTCCCCAAGGCTGTCCTTCCTTGGGCAGAGGGTCCAGGGTGCCTTCACTGCCAAGAAGGGGCTGCCAGTGTGATGCTGTAGGTTGCCTTGACTGCAGCTGAGGTGAATCATGTTGGAGGGGCTTCGCTTTCTCAGCTGGCATAGAGGGAGGCTGTGTGAAAGCCTCGCTTCACTGTGTCAAGGGGAGGGAAGGGCACCTTTCTCTTTGGTCTGGGCAAAAGAAGGGAAGTTCTTGCCATACCTTAGCACATTGGAGCTGGTGTAGAGCAGTGCAGTTTCATTGCTGATGTAGCAAAAGGAATAATAAAGTATCCAGAAGTTAAGTAAAAGACAAGAGGGGTAGGAGGGTGGAGAGAGGAAATACTTGGAGATGTCTGCAGTGCTTCCTGTTTGCTTCTGAAAATTATGAGTCAGATCCCCCAGAAACAGGAGAGAGGGGTTTGAAAAATTGTGTGATTTTAAAAAAAGTCCTTGTGCATGGGTTTGTTCTCTTGGTCTTCTGCCTTTTGAGCTTTCACAGCCAGAGGCTGTTTGTCATGTTTCCCTGGGCTGTGGTGACAGCAAGGAAAACATGCTCTTTTCCTCTTCAATGAAAGTGGGTTTTTAAATTTATCTTCGTACAGCATGAGGAAGTAGACCAATAGAAAAGACACCAAATATCACAAGATGAGGAATAAAATCTGTGATACCAATGCAGTTCTTCTCAAGCTTTGACTTGAAAAGTCAGTTATATCCCTCAAGCTGAATTTGCAGTTGCTTTGTGGGTATATACTTTGGCACAGGAGGGAGAAGGTGTGTTGTGTGCGCCTGGATCGCGTTTGAGAATAACAGTGCATTGTACTCACTGATCCAGGAGGAGGAACCTTGCGCCTTTTCCCCAGGTAAAACACAGTTTGCATCTTTAAAATCCACAGATTTTATGGGGTTGTAACATGGGTGTTAATAAGTGCATGTATGCCAGTAATGTGCTTAAAATAAAAATGAAGTGGATGCCATTCTTCCCGTTACGGTATCACTGAAGCACAGGCTTTTCTAGAAGACCTGATTTCTTTGTTTCTCTGCCAGTTAGTTCCTACAAAGTGTATGTAAGTGATAAAGGACTCCAGCTCTCCAAACAGAAAGTGATTACTTGCAAACTTTTTTTCCCCTCTGTTACAGTATCAGGATAAATTGTATGAGGAGACCTGGGAAGCATTTCCTTCAGCTGAAAAGAATGCTGCAGAACTCGAGGGCCTTCACATAAAAGGCCGAGCTCATCTCTTTGTAACAGAGCTTGTTGTTAAGACACACCTTAGTAGGTGATATAACATTTGGACAGCTGACAGCAAAGCCTGAGAGTCAGCGTTCTTCAGCGTTCAGCAGAGTTGTTGCTCTGATATCTGTGTCCAGATTAAAAAGCCCCCTCATCCCAGTTAAGCATAACGTCAGTACTGAGAGCGCACGTGGAAGTGCTCGCTCGGGGATGGGACCGTTTTCAAACAGCTTTCTGCTGTGTCTGTATCCATGAACACGTGTCCCCTGGCATGCCGGGGCGACCGGCTATCCCAGCGAACTGCTGAGAGCGTTTCCTGGTGCGGTCCTGGCACTAAAGCCACCTCCAGACCCTGCGCAGGGACAGGGCTGAGGGTTCCTGGAAGCTCCTCCTGGAGCGCGCAGCTGCCCTGGCTTCGACACTGAGGTCTGCTGAGGCAGACGTGGGATTTTCCATGCCGCTTGGCCTCCGAGCCCGGGAGCATTCTTGGGCATGTGAAGTTTGCTGTTGTGAGCCTTGCCTCGCTGCGTTAAAACCAGGGAGGATGCCAACCTGCCTTGTGGTCAGTCTGAGAAAGATCTGAAGCAGTTTTGAGGTTTGAAACAGCTTATTACAGCGGGTTTTTTGGTGCTGGCTATGAAAGATTCCCTCCAGTAGTGCAGCAACGCATTGCTTCTTTTTCTGCCTTTACCTTCATGCCCACAGACCTGCGCAGAAGCCACGATTTTGCTGTTTTGCTCATGGCTACTGTTTCTTACCTCCTCTGCCTCCCAGTTCCTTTCCCTGTGGAAGGAGTGTTCCCAAGCATTTCCTGTCCAGGTTGCTTCTTGGCGCTGGTCCATGCAGCTCTCCGAAGCGAGCGCGTACAGGTTAGGTGTAGGTGTGGCAAAAGGCTCCGAGAGCTGCTCCCAGCTACTGGGAGAGCAGCTCTGAGGGAATCTGGAACAGCTCCCAAAATGATCTAGCCCAGTAGGAAACTGGCTCTGCTTAGTTTAAGAACAAGTAAATAGTGTCACTGTAATTTTTCAGCTGGTGTGGGGTGGTTTTTTTTGTTTGGAAGGTATTTTTTTAACTTGCTGCAGAAGAAGCAGAAATGGCAAGAGAATATGCAAAAATACCTGGCCCAGCTGCGAAAATTTGCAAAGGTTTTGCAAAATTGGGGGGGGGGGAATATTTTAAAAACTTCTGTTGGGAGAGTTGGAACATGAGTTGATAGGAAGTGCTCTCGTATCCTTCAGTAACTGTACATAGTTCTCATTACCATCAGTGAGAGCTGGACACATACCAAAGGGTGAGCAGACCTTGTTCAGTGAATTCCTGCAGACCAAGTCATTGTCCCCGGAGGCAGAAGCAAATGAAACCAGCAGCAGGGTTTTGGGAGCTGCCTTAAGCTTTGGGTAGAAGCTGGATGGTGGTTACAGAGTTAGATGGGGAGAGCGTTTTATCTGAAAGCAGAACAGGGTAGAGCTGTGCGTTGAGCGATGCCTCAGCATGAAGGTGGTTGGGGAAGGTTTGTGGTTCTGGTGTAAAACCCAGCTTTGTCCCCCGTGCCAGGGTATACAGAGCGTGGACAGGGGCCGTGGCTGGTGGGCACTGCATGGCACAGTAAAGAAAGAATATAAAAAGTGCTGGGTGGATGCTTGGTTGCTGCTGGGAAGTGCTGTTCAATCCACTTGGCTGTTCATGCCAGCTCAGGACTCTCCACCCTTTGAAGGCCTCTGAAACGAGGCGGGTTCTTTCTTGTTTTGGTGTCCTGACATATATCAGAGTTTGTGATATGGAGTATTTTGGTATCTGTGTTGTCTAAAGGAGGGGAATTTTTTTTTTACCGTAGTGAAAAAGGTGTGTAGGGTTTGCTGTTGCTGTGTGAAACAAACACTGCAAGATGCGTAAAATGTCAGTGTTTTGGTGAAGAAATGCTTTCCTCACACATTTTTACATAATGGGACATCAATCGATCTGCCAGATTATTGCTGTTTATGTTATAAAATGGCAAAAGAACTTGGTTTGATTTTCAGGATCTAGATTCCAAGTGGTGTTTGCGGGATTGATAATTTTTGTGTATGTATATATTTGAGTATATATGTGGTGGTGTGTGTGTATATTATTGACCCAGAGCTATTGAGATTCTTTAGAGACCTTGCAGCCTGGCAGTAGCATTTGAGGCTGTTTTGTCTACTTAAACAATATTTTTACCTGGTGCTATTTTAGCCAAATGTAAGTTTCCTAATTCTCTCCTTTTACATTTGCTTCCCTTATACAGTAAGCGTTGCTGTTCTGATGTGTAGGTGTGGAAGCCTTCGTTACCATTCTCGGTGATGAAGTCACTTTTTGGATTACTGGACAGATATTGGTATTTTCAACACACTTTTTTCTGGGTAAAGCTCTCTCTCTATTTTCATTAAATGGTGTTAACAGTGGCAAATGCAGCCTTTCTGATGCCTTTCATTAGCACAGGGTTCTTCAAAACATTCCTTTCAAGTGGATGCTTACAACTACGTGCAAAGTAGATATAGACAAAGCCAAGCAAAAAAAACCCTCATTCGGTGCAAGCTGAATGCAGAACTTCTTTTGATTGTGGTTATCTTCTCTCTACTGCTGGCTTGGCTTTGTTGTCTCTGGCTGGCCAGGTAACCCTGCAGTAAGCACTGTGTGCCTACTTGTTTTAGACACCAGTGATGCTATTAATAGGGCCTCTTTTCTGAAGTCGCTATGTACCAGTCTGATTACCACATGCCTAAAAGTCACGTAAAGATGCAGGCTGGTGTAGTTCTGAAAGTCCCATTTTTAGTTAGCAGTGGTCACAGTGTCAGTGTTTCTAATGATTTCTAATGTCCACATACCTAGTAATTCTGCTAGGTTGAGCTGAGTGGCACACGTGTTACCCATAGTTGTAAAGTACAAGCGAGCAGAGTTCAAGTGACGTGTTTAATCTGATTTATTTCTAAGTCAGTATTGTGTTTGTGTTGGGCCAAATCCTGCACTTGTATTTGCATCCAGTATGTAGCTAGTTGGAGGAAGGATTAAGTAGAAGAGCTGCAGAAGTTAGATTGCACTTAGAAAACTGCATGAAGGATGCCTCAGATGCTTGGAAAATAAAGGGAATGTTTGGAGATTGTCATGGATACTTGTGGTATGTGGCCTCTGCCCCGAAGAACATGAACATAAAGTCTCACTTGAATGCTGGATACGGGATAAAACTTCAAACAGCCCGTTGAGCAGCTGAGGGAGAGATGGTGACATCTTTGAATGTTCATGTATGATGATATGCTCAAAGAACTATGAGATTTTAATATATATGTTCACTTCTACAACATCCCACTTCTTAAAGCCTTGCCTTGAAATGATGAAAATTTCAGTTTTAACAGAAGTGTAGTAATTGATACAGCTTGCTTTATCTTTTTCATTTAGAGTACAGTTAACTACAACGGTCCTTCACAACTGTCCTCGTGAGCAGTAATTAAGCAAGCTTAATTGAAACTGAAGCAAGGATTTTCTCTTTTGTTCCACCACATCCTCACCCTTGAACTTATACTGTGGGACATGCTGACAATCTTTTAAAACAAAAACATATCTGATTTTGCAGACTTCAAGAGATGCATGTCCTTTGTACCCTATGTCTAGGCACCTTAACATACTGTTTTTCTCAGGTTGTTGGAAACCTGGCAGTGAACCTCCAAGAGTGTGGTGGTATCAGCCCTGTTTTGCTGAGGGATGCATGGGAGGAATGTGGAAGAGGGGAGGAGGAATATCTCAACCCAGTCCACCTGGGTTTCTCATCTGCAGCTCAGCCAGGTGCTAGAACAATTGCCAGGTTGAACTAGGGGGAAAGGCGTTGCAGAAAGCTAGAACCTCCATCCTGAGATGGTTGAGAGTCTCAACATGCTTTTCCAAAGCATAGTCATCTCAAAGTTACATGGGTAGCTAATAGACAAGGGAGAAAAGGAAGGCCATATCCAGGGGATGTTTCATCCTCCTGTTTTACACATCTGCTCTAGAGTAGGTTGTTAATGCCATCTGGAGGTGCTTGTCTCTCAGTCTTGACTGAAAAGGTATCTCAGGTGATGGATTTGAGCTAGACCCCTTACACATACTTGGCTCCACCCCATCTCCAGGTGAAATTGGTGAGATCTTTGGTGGTGGTGGTGAGCTCTCTCCATTTGGAGAGTCTCCTATATAGCTGTCCAACCAAAAAAGAAAATATTAATAATGGAAAAATTGTCCAGTCTTCTAGGTGATGAGTACAGTTAGTGGGTCTACATTCTCCAAGCCACTGCTGCTTTCAGAAAGTTTCTCTAATACTCACTTTTATCCTCTCCATTTCTTAGCTTTAAAATAAGGTCTCAATACAAATGTAATCCAAAAGAGTATGTTTTCCTGTGCAAGATTTTCTTCTATCAAATACCTTTAGGCTATCACAGCATCCTTGTATGATAATTTTACTTTTCATATTTAAAAAAAAACAAAACCAGGGAGAAGTCAGACATTTCCTTGGTTTTATAGGAATGTAATTTGTTTTTCAAAGTACTGAGGCAGACTGAAGCCAAAAAAAGCCTGGGAGCACAGCACCAGTGTTTCTGAGAGAGAAGCGCAGCAGGAATTTGGGCGACTGGGGAGGGAGCTGGCTGGCGCAGGCTGGCACAGCTCCTCCCATTGCCAGTGCCCAAGTCCCCTTTTGACAGCAGAAAGTAGGTATGCTTGACACCACTGAAAAGTGACTTAATGTGGGTTGTATTGATGCGAAGATCTTGAAATACTGTGTGAGTGTTTATTTGCTTGGCAAACATTGGTATGCACAAGCTAAGCTCGGTATCATTTTCCCTGCCTGTAAATGACTCGCCTATTAAACAGGCCACAGAAATTGCAAAGCTGAGACTGAAATCTTCAAAGTAACATATTTTCTCCCATCCATTATAATCTCCAGGCAACATTTTATTGTAATTTATTTTAACTCTATTCTTATGATTTATTTGCACAATGTTTTAAATGTAGCTCTAACCATAAAAATGGGAAAACAAATTCCACTTGAATAGGTTTCTGAAGCTTTTACAAGGCTAAAGGCACGACCGGATATAATACAATTCTGAAGAATAACGAAGTGACATTCAGGATTTATAGCTGGACTAAGTGAACAGGCAAAACTTCTGCTTCTCCCCAACCCCCAATTTACAAGCCTGCAGGTACAATTACAAGCATATATGAATGCACTATCAGATAAAGAAAAAAAACACGAAGGCTGATTATTAGTGCAACCATTAGTGCAAATGTGGAGCTGCCTGCTTGCATGCTGTTGTTTTATTTCCCCACATATGCTTGGGATCTTGCTTTCTGCCCTTCTGTCCCCTTGGCACTTGATGATGCAATTCATAGTGCCCTATGCAAGCATTTTGCAGCATGGTGAGAATGGCTGAGCGTTCCTGATCGCTGTGGTTGAGGTAAAATGCACCCACATTCTTGTTTTACGCTGAGGATGGTCTATAGTGAAATTTGTCTGGTGTTTAAGACACTTTCAGAAGTTTGGAGTATTTGAGACACATAGAAGTTTATTTTCCCAGAGTAGGGGTAGTAATTTAACAGCTTCTTTTGACCTGTGTTACGCTTTGTGTTTGTAGCAATTAAAATTTGTTCAGAAGGGAAAAGATAAAATCGCTGAAATTTGCTGCAGACAGCAGTCACACTTGCTAGTCTTCCTCTGTGCTGCTGCATGCAGTGCTGCAGTTCTTGTTCAAGCACTGAGTACTGCAATCCTCCTGTCTATCAAAAGGCTATTTCAGTGTGGGATCTTCCTAAATGGTGCAGGGGCTTAGTAGCCCTGCTGTAAGCGCAAGGAAGGTCCTTGTTGTTGTCTGTGCAAGCTGGGATTAAGGTTGGAGACCTTGAAAGATGCAGAAAAGGTGGCAATGAAAAGTTGGGCTTTGGAAAGGAAGGAGACAGGAAAAAGGACAAATTCTATACTGTGGCACTAAATCAGAGCTGTAAATAATTTGAATTGGGTCTGGTAGTCAAAAAGGAGTATGAACTCACGTTTTGGGAAGGGTGAGGTATGATTGTGGATTTTTGGCAGGAGACTGCTTGAAGCAAGCAAGAAGTGGGCTGACCTAGATGCCTGATAAGAGGCTTAGTGAAATGAAAAGTGGGTGGACCTGGAGAAGAACTGGGTGGACCTGATTGTTTTGGCACTTAGGTACTTGATGATTGATTTCCAGGGCAGCAAAATTTAATAACCTATTGTTTGTTATTGGTTGGGTTCTTAGTGATATGACTAAAATAATTTTAGCCTGGAGAAGACTGAGAGGGCATCTGATTAATGCTTATAAATATCTAAAGAGTGGATGCCCAGAGGATGGGGCAAGACTCTTCTCAGTGGTGCCCAGTGACAGGACAAGCTGGGCACTGACTGGAACACAGGAAGTTCTGAACATGAGGAAAAGCCTCTTTACCATGAGGGTGACTGAGTGCTGGAACAGGCTGCCCGGAGGGGCTGGTGGGCTCTCCTTCTGTGGAGACATTAAAAATCTGCCTGGATGTGATGCTGTGCAACCTGCTGTCAATGATCCTGCTTTAGCAGGGCGGTTGGACTAGATGATCTCCAGAGGTACCTTCCAACCCTGACCATGTTGTGGCTCTGTGACTAGCACCTCTCTTCATGTGCTGTGGTGTGTGGATGTGGGAGAGGCTTTGTATATGAGAGCTGTGATTAGGAAGTAAAGAAATGTGTTGGGTGGAAGGTGTTCAAGGTGTGGTTCTGGAAAGGAGGTTGTGTATGTGAAGAGACATCTGTGGAGCAAAGGAAGGGAGACTTTGAGAGCTGGTCCTTTGTTCACCAGGGGTCATTGAGGTTATGTGTCTTTGGGATGTAACCTCAGCATGATTTGTGAACTGATGTTGAACAAAGATATTGCTTGGCAGCACTTGCAATTAAAAGGTTCTGGTCCTCTTACCGATGTCTGTTGTCAGCGTTGTCCCCTCTTCCTGCTGTGGCCAGGCCTTATGCTGCTCAGAAAGTCAGTGAAATGATGATACCATTGACACTAAAAGCTGAGCAACTGAGAGTGTCTTAGATTGAAGACATTGCCTGTAGCTTAATTTATTCAGCTTTTTGAGCAGTAAAATACTCATGTATTTTTGAGTACCAAGCTGAGTTCTGCCTGTCTCTGTTATGATAGTTAGACATCAGAAGCTGGCTCTTGTATTTTCTAACAAGTTACACAAACACACATGCCATGTATGTGTGCTTACATGTAAGAGAGAAGCTGTGTGCTTTGTCTTGTGTGTTTATTTCAGTGTCATTTTGGTCAGTAGTATTAGCTATGAAAAATGAAAGCCTTTGTTGGCAGGAAGAGATTTTTTTTAACTGAAGGCAGAAACCTGGGATAAATTAATATTATGTGGCTGTTTTCTTGGACAGCCTGAAAAGCATCTTACGTTATGGGAGAGCCATAAGATTCATCATCATCATTCCTTCTCTGGTCGTTTTTCTTAATTACATTTGTTCTTCCAGAATGCAGCTGTATCTCAGCAGTAAATTTAAAATAATTTGTCTTTGTGAAAAGATTTTCTAGGACTGTCTCCATACAGCTGTTCCTTGACCCTCACGCTACATCTGCGAGTTCCTAGAAACCTTTGGTGCATTTACCTACAGCCTGTGTTAGGTAATCAGAGAAGCTTGTAGAACATGAAGACTCATCGAGCACATACGATTTGTACATGGAAACCTGGGTACTGTTAGTCTTTTCTGCCAACACCCTCCTTATCAGTTACACTGCGACTGCTTAGTCCTGCTCCTCCCATCCATTCATCCTTCCTCCCATTTCCCCACATATGCAGGAACTCCCCACGTGTTCTTCTCACACTCGCTCTGTTTTTTTCCTTACAGTGAAAGCCCCTGCAAAGGCTCTTGCTCTGCCCGATAAAAAGATTTAGTGGGAACAACCACAAGTGATTGTTGATCCTTTCCCTGCTTCTGCCCAGTGCCCAGGGAGCAGAGCAATAATCAAAGCTGTATGAGAAATTTGAAGTTTATATTATCTGAGTTTATATAAATAGTATTGGGAGAAGTTGATCGGGTCCTTTGGCTGCTGGAAGAACAAGAATGAGAGGGACTATATTTGAAACTGGTTGTAAACATTTTGATACAGGTGCCACCTAATACATGAAACTGATTGCTGCAAGATACTACTAGATCGACTGCTTCTACATGTTTGGTTTTGCTTGTGGTGAAAAAGGATGGCTTTAACCCCACCAAATGATGGGGGAAAATGAAGGGAGAGCAAGGCAGGTGTGGGACTCCGTACAGGTTCATGCTTTTCCTGCTTCATGTGATAGGGTGCACCATGGTGGCTAATGCTGATGGAGGCGAAAGCTGCCTTTACATATTTCCCCTCCTCCTTCTGAGAAGCATGCCTTAACTCCTAGGCACTGCTTTAGACACTTGCAATTCTTGTTTAGTGTGGCTTTGTACGCTGTAGTGTGAGGTCTCAATGGCTTTAATACCTGCCGGTCTGTGTGCGGTGGCATGGCGAGGAAGGGCCCTTGCTTCCCCTCCGGTGAGGGGAAAAACTTTTGCTGCCTTCAGTGGGAGAATGACTGGGCATCCCATGGATGTCGTTACTTTCAGACACTAATTCTGCAATTACTGAATACAAAGGGGTATGCGTAAAGACCAGGGCCGTAATTATTATTTTGACTCTTCTGATGATTTATCTTAGGCACCGGTGAACTACTGTACAACTTAATTGCTACAGCAGTGCAACAGTGTCTTGGAGGTGTTGTGCATAAACCTGGTGTTTATTGTGTTCGGGCAAGAATTTGCACAAATGAAAATCATGTCATGCATGTGCTGGGAAGCTCCTGTGTCATTTGTGTGCGGCCAACATAGGGAAACCTGAAATGCAGTCATATCTGATGGGTACCAAATGACAACAGAGGGCACAAAGCGTTGCCACCTGTTCTCTGTCCCACTGAGAAGTGAAAACCCTTTGAAGCTTGCCAGAGCTCCGTTGATGATACAGAGGCTTGAATATCAGCATAATCATGTAAGTCAGTATTTAAATAGCTAGCAAATTTGGTGATACAGGATAGTAAATTTGGCCTTTATCAGAAAAGTCTTCTCCGGTGCACTTTGGCCTCCTATGCAAACCAGCAGGCGAGTGAGCTTAAAATGTGGTCTGGCAGAAGGTGAAGGTGCCCAGGATCTTCTGTAGTCAAGGTTGCTGTTTGGTTTCACACATCTCAAGCGGATTGTTTGCAGGTTACAAAGGTCACGAATTACTGGTGGTTTACTGCAGCCACCCAGCAGGCTTCAGTAACCAACAGCTGCCTTTAGCTTGGGATAAAAAGTGGAATTTGAATATTACGAGCTGTGCCTCAGAGGAAGATGTTTGTGTTGATGGTGGTCTGTGTTTGAAGAGCCTCTTCTTTCCCAGTCCACAGAACAGGCTGAAGCCTCGCATCGCGCGCAGCGTGTGGCTCAGCTCTCACTACAGTGCCATAACAAGCATCTCCGCAGTAAACAAGCTGCTCAGCTCTTTGAAGGACATGCTGCACGTATACAGGATGGATGTCACGATATGGAAGTTGTGGGGGGGTTAAATTGTAGCCAGACTGTTACATAGACAGAGCAATACTTTGTGCGGATTTTTGTCCTGTGTTGTAATACACCTCGTAGGGTACAAAAGGTGTCAGCAGCTGAGGCAGTGAGCAAGGGCTGAGGAGGTGATGTTTCTGGTCTGTCATACCACTGCCCTGCCATACGTCAGTGAATCTTTCCATGCTGCCATGGTGTGTCTGTAGGATGGGAGTAGCAGCAGTTCCTTTCTCTTTTGTTGTATGTTTTTGGTTCATAATGACTGCAGAACTCATTTATGATCCTTTGTGCCTTTAGAGAATGCTTAAATGAAAGCGATTGTTATTAATTGTTTAATGGTTATTTTCTGAACCTCATGAGTGCAGGGTGTTTGAACAGTGCAGTTAGCTGGCTCAGAGAGTGTACAGGGTCTTGCTTTATATATATATATATATGGCTTTTGTTATGGGGCTGCATGATGAAAGTTTTGTATTTCATCCACAGTGGTAGTTGTCACCAGGGTGCACAAGTTGTCATCAAAGAGCACAAGATGTTACTTGTGAATTGTGCTCAGCTTCCAACATACTGTTGTCCTGACAGCGCTTCAGGGTCAAAGCTATGGGTTCATTCAGAAACCCATTGAGAGATGTCGTTGAGGGGGAAGTACTTCTTGGCTTTAAAATCCTTTGGCAAAGCTTCTGTTAAGGTATTCCTTTCCAGCTCTGTTTCTTCCATGACTCCAGGTCTTTAGGTGCTGTTATAGGAAGCATTACATCATAGACAAAGGGCATCTCGCAGGACTGACTCATCCTAAGTCCTCACTTTGTTCTTGTTAAGCCTGGCCTAACCAAGGCTCTGAAAAACACAACTCCTGGACCTGTTACCTCAGTTCTTGTTTCTCACTGATGCCTCACTTTTGCTTTCACGTACATTACAAGATCCAAGCTGCTGATTTCCAAGATGCTTCTGTTTCTGGGAGCTGCAATCCCAGTGGGCAGCTCGTCAGCAGTCAGCTTGCTAGAGGTAGAAAACCCACAGGCGTGCTGGGGGATCGGCCTTGCTGCACTCACAGCTAGATGTGAAGCCTTCACCGGCTTGCCTGAAAACTGAATGCATCTATTGTGTAACTTGGATGGATGCAAATTGCGCGTTTTCTGGCAATTTCCCACAGAAAATGCTGCTGAGACTGTTGTGAAGTGGCAGGGCAGTAGTGTGTCCTTAAATACGATTTTCCTGAATAATTGTTTGAAGCAGGCAGATTATTTACGGGATGCTTCCTGAAAGGAAGCTGAATTTATGTTTAGGAAGTTCTGTGATAAGGCTAACAAGTTATATTTTTGAATGTTATTGTTTATTTAGCCTCAAAAATATTGTGAGAAAATGTATTTGGTTTGTTACTTAATCTGCTGTGGATTAAATAAAAGTTAATTCATTGTAACGAAGGAAAATGTGGTCCTGTGAGTTTTCAGCAGAGCTGCATCTTAGTTGCCACATGCCCCTCAGAAGAAAAAGATTGGAAATGGTGAAGAAGAGTAACAGAATGTTTAAAGACTAAAATCCAAGGTGCTTTATTGGATTCTGGATTCAAATTCTAAAAGTGCATTCTGAAATGGCAAGTCGCTGGAGAAACTCCCCTGCATGTCTGGATGGTGTGAGCAGACCAGCACACGCTCTTGCACCCCACGTGAGGGCTGCTTAACACACATCCTCTCGAAGGTCTTCGGTGGGGATGCAGGAATCTGCAAGCACTGGGCAGCCTGCAAGTGCTAACCCACTGCAAGCTAACCCACCAGGCTTTAAACCTCCTTTCTCCTGTCAGATACAAGTGTGCCTTCCCAATATTTCTCTTTGAGGTCTTTTTCCAAGGCTTTTTAATGTGGCTCAGAGTCTCCCCGTTGATTTTGATGAATTTCGGATGATGCCCTAGGGAATGGCTGTGACTGCTGCAGAAAAACAAGCTGTTTCTGGTTCAGGGTTAATGGGGTCTAATGAAAGTAAGCAAGGATTTTAGCATCTGTGTATATCGTGTAACAAAAGGATCTTTAACTGGATTTAAATTAAGTGGAATCTGAAGCATACACTGTAATTTAGTCAATAGAAGAAATGTTCTTTCTTGAAGGAAAACTTAGAGGTTTTTCTTGCTCATGCTTAGTAACCAAATAATAGAATTTCTAAGGTACTTTTTAAACTAGAGAAATGTGTCAGCTTCTGTATCTATGGTGTGACAAGTTTGTCTCTGCGTTTATATACACTGATGTCAAAGGTATGATTTAGTAACTGTAATAACTTTTGTTTTTCTAGGTTAGTAGATGACCGGTGTGTGGTTCAGCCAGAGGCAGGTGACCTTGCTAATCCTCCAAAGAAGTTCAGAGGTCAGTAACTGAGGTTATATATATGTATAATTATTTTTTTTAATGATCAAGCGAAGCATGTTCTAACTCCTTGGGCAGTTTGTCTTACTGGACACGTAACTTCACAGATCCTTTCATGGCTTGTGAAGACTTTGCTGAAGTTTCAAACTGGGATGTGAATGACAGATTTTGAGAACTAAATACCAAATCAACAGAGGCACGAGGGGTAGGTGGAAGGCATGGGGGAAGGGACTGATTTGCTCGTAGTCCTGAGAGGTGGGTGCTCTGTTCTGTACACTGAATGTGGTTTACCCACTGAGTGACCACCTCCTTGCTCCAGGCCTGCTCTTACTGTAAATGAGAAATAAACTGGTGAGATTCAAAATTACTTGAGTTGCTGAGATGGGTTTGGTTTTGTTTTGTTTTTAAATATACAAAAACATTTTAAGGAGCACACTCAGTTATTTTGTTAGCTTGTTTTTGCTTTTGCTTAAAACCACATGTGATTTTTTTCTCAACTTTCGTAGACATTCATGACCTTGTAGATTTGGATAGTTCTGCTGGTTTGCTTATTGGAAAAAATTAGCAGTGCACTGACAACATGTTTTCTTCTACTTGAATGCTAAAAAAATACTCCTGTGGTATCAGAAGTTCTGCGTGTTTATACACACGGAAGGAGATAAAACCTCTTAGTCATGTCTGTACTTGATTTAAGCCATTTGCTCTAGCTGTGCCAAAGTAGAGCCATACTAGCCTGATCCAAACTTCTTTTGGCTTAAGTGGTCTCGGATTCACACCCATTAGGAGATAAAGATAGTTGTGACTTGCCTGTTTTAGAGCAAGGGAAACGCGTTTCATGGCTGCTTGTGTCTCTGTCGAGGGTTTGCACTGACATTATTTCCAGTGTTTATTGTACTGTAGTACTACATAAAAGTTATGTTTAAAATGTGGAGAGACCGAAGGTCTGCTTTCCCAGAGTATTCAAGATATTTTTTTCTGCCATTATATATTCAGGAAACATCAGCAGTTGGTTCCAGTTCCAGCTGTGAGCATTCAGCACATCGGCAGGTCTTGGAAACTGAGAATGTGAGGATGTATACTTAGAAACTAATAGCAATAGATTTCTGTCACTTGTGGGATATCACAGAATAACTATAGCAGCGATGGGGATAGCATCTAGTTCTCCAGTGTGGCTTTCAGGCTACCTAACTGTGGTTTCATCCTCTTGCTGCCTGCAAGTACATGTTTAGCTCACAGCTCCCAGGTTGCAGGAAGTTTCAGATGGGGATTCTTTGGTCGGTGTTTCTGTCACTTCACCACCCTGCCTGATGTGCTCCTAAAGTAGAACATATTTGGGTTTCTAGATGGGGACAGAGGTAACTGGAAAATATTCGCATGTGAATGTAGAATATATCTGAATTGCTATGCTCAAGGAGCTGAAGAGAGATTAAAAAGGCAGCCTTATTTTTTTTGTTGTCTAATGTTTGAGAGCATGATTTTTATAACTTCAGTACAGCAGAGTTAGGTTTTTGTGGGTTTGTTTTTGCTTTTCTTCAGTTCAGTGATGTTCTTTCCTAACTTGAAAAGGCAAAGAAGGAAAACGTTAATAGTGTTCTGTTTTGTGTTTTTAAAAAACAAACAAAAAGTTATTTCAGCAGCATCAGGAAGGTCTGGGCACTTGGATTCAGGGTGCAAGAAACTTTGGATGATAATGGCATGGTGGCAGTAGTACATGTGTCTGTAGATCGGATGTCAGAAGGGGATGAGAGACAGGCAAGGCGTACAGATGTTTTCTGCTGCTGGGGGAATGCAGGGACTGTACTCCTGAGTTACATCCCAGCTTCTGCAGGGGAATGTTTTCTATTAGTTGTAGACAGTTTTGGCTCTGGTCCCTACTGCAACCTCTGTCTGCTGCTTGCATAACATATCTCTTTCTCTCTGGTTACCTCTGCTCCCTCTTCCCCACAGCATCTAACCTTTCCTGAGATCTTGCAATTCTTGGGGATCCCCTCTCCTCCTTTTCCTTCCCTACCCCAAAACTTGTTACTAGGTGCTTTCCTCCTCCTCACTGCTGCTTTGTAGCTCCCTTTGGCCCCAGCAACCTCCCTTTCTGTTACTCCTTACCTCTTTCTGATTTAGGGTGCACATATATCTGACTTAATTTTGAAATGGCTTTCTTAGTTATTGCTAGCATAGTGGTAGCATGCAAACTTGGGTGAACTGCAACATCTGTAGGAGAATCTAAATTAGTGGAAAAATGAGTTTTGTCACCTTAATTGGTGCAACCCACTGTGCTAAAACATCATGGTTGTGTTGCTAAGGGGCCACATCTCACAGCATTTTTGTGCTGCTTTAGGTCTGTGTAGTCAAGTGGCATGCAGGAGAATAAAATGTAAAAAATATATCAAGTAATATAAAATGAAAACCATCATTCAGTTGTTTTCTCCTTCATCTTACAACTCAAATTCTAAGTGTGGGAATAGCAAGAGTTTTGTTGAGTAACTTTAGGTGTCTGTACTACGAGAGCAACCAAAAGCACATCTCTGCCATGTGTTGTTAAATTTCTTAGCTCTGCTCAAGAGCACTGAGACAAAAGAGTTGCTAAATGTTGTTCTTATAATCAAGAGATGTAAACAAAACCCATCTTTTCCCCCCTCAAGAATCTTATGGGAAATATCACTCAATTAAAATAGGAAAGTTAAACAAAAACTGCTCTAAGTAGGTTCTTGACATAAAAAGATTTAGGCATGAATGATTAATCGAATGATTAGACATAAGCAACTAAAAATAGCATCTAACAGCAGGAAGAGTAGGGCCCCTCCAGTAATAGGAACTGCTGTCTGTATGGTTTACAATGTTTTTATCACTGATAGCTGAACTGGCGTTGATTTGAGGTTAGAGCACGACCTAAGAGTCAAAGAAGTATGAGAAAGGCATGTTTCTAACAAGATGTTTAGATTCCGAGGACCAACTCTGAAAATTAACATCAGAAGACTATGTTTGCTATGTTTTGGTAATATTTTTTGAACTCTTTTCCCAACAGAAAAAAAATAATAAAATAAAATGTGTGTTTTCTAACTACTTGCATCCCTCCTACAGAGTTCACTCGGATATCAAATTTAGGTACCAGCTGTTGGCCTGAACTGAAAGCCTACGTAAAGAGGTGTCTCAAAATAGCAGTTTCGTTTTTGTTATGTCTTTACTTTCTTTTTTTTTTTGAGTGGGTGGTAGCTATTCTAGTTGTTTCAGAACATCCCACAAAATGGAGTGTTGTTAAGCTAAGGAAAGCCGTGGTTGTTTTTTGTTTTGCACCCATACGAAGAAGCTGTGGGCCAGATTTCCCCTACAGTCACACAGGAATGAACCTGGAGTGGCTCTGCATTCATCAGTGTGTGTATCCCAATTTGCATCAGTGCAGAGGAGGGTAGAACTGGTCCCACATGTGTTTCCTGAAGTCTGTTGAAAGAGGGAAAAAAAATATTTTAAAAAAAGCATTTACTATTTTGCAGCCAAATTTAAGGGACTGGTCAAGCCAGGTGCTTCTTGTCCTGATTCTAACTGAAGCAAGTGAGAGCTAAAGCACTTAGTGTTGTGATGGAAAGGCTTACTGGGCTGCAGGGTCAGCTTTGCAGAGATTGGTAAGAACAGCGTGTGCCAGAAGTCCTGAACCTCTGAAAAGTCACATCATGACCAAGAGAACTGTAGGTTTCCTTAGGCTGTGACCTTAAATATGCTTCAGCTCCATGCTGCTCTCTCCAGTGGGAAACACTTCTAGCTTCCGAGGTGTAAACCATAAGACCTGCTTGTTGGTCAAATTTAGCAGGTCTGAAAAAAGGACCACAAGTCTCTCTCTTCTGTTTTAAAAGTAAAATGACCCAAGTTCTTAAATTGATTTAAACTTCCCTCCGTTTCTCACTTCAGCTCTTTTTTACTTTTCTGTGTTTTTTTCAAAACTTGTACACGCTGTGAGTCAACAGCCCTGTCGCTCCCACTTGCCTGTTGGTCAGCCTGATGCTTTAAGTAAAGCCATGTGATGATTTCTCCAGCTTTGCAAGCTGTGTAAATCTTCCTGATGGGGGAGAGTTGAATTTCTAACACTTAAGAAAATCCCCAAAATGGAGGGGCGGATGCATAGAGAAAGAGCCTGACAAACATTGTTCTAAACCATCTTTATCCAATATTGAGAAACTCATAATATGAGTTATTTTCCTTTTCAGACTTCCTGAGTGTAGTTGCTTTTTGCTCAGAGGATGTGCTGTGTGTGGTTATTCCACCCACTGCTGCCTTTTGTGAAGAGCAGCGTTTGGTGCGTGCTCGTGGGCTCGGGCAGATGGGCAGTTCAGTTCCAGCTGCATCCTCTGTGAATCGTCTCCTGCATCTGGGGGGTTGCTGCTTTCTGTCTTTTGATCTGATTAATAACTAGATCTGATTAATAACTCTCTTCCTCTCCCCCTCAAATTAGTAATTGATATGTGTCTCAGAACTGATTATTTGTCATGTTTTCTTACTTCCTAATTAACCCAAGGAGTAGCGTAGGAGGGTTAAGCCTGGAGTGTGACCAGGAAGAGCTTCCCCTTTCTTTTCCATTTTGTAAAGAAAACTTTTTAAGTGATTTTTTTTTTCTTTTTAATTGTTTTAAAAATGTGTGTGTGGGCTGAGGTGGGCAGAGTTTTGCATTTCCTCCGTCTTCTGTTCGGGCACCAGTAGTTGGAATTTTGCCTAGAAGATTTTGTGGGTATGAGAAAATTGATGAAACTGCAGAAGTTCAATGCATAAAAGTTTAGTAGGTGAAACTGGCTGATACTTTTAAGCTACTTTAAAGCTGTTTGTTTACCTTTGATAGTGCTTACTTAATTAGTGTCCTGAGGAAGAGAAGCATTTATGTAAAACTCCATAAAGTTTAACGAGTTAGGACTCTGCAAGAATGAATGTCTGAAGGAGTTAGAAAAGAGACAGTCTGTCTCATGAATGGGTTGCTGCACTGAGCTTGTCATCAACAGTGTCTGCTGGAAAGTTGCTATATAATATTATGCCTCAGTATCTCTTTTATCCTGTTTTAAACTATACTTTTCTATAGGGCAGGGGGTGCTTTGTTTTAACCCCTGACCAGAAAAAAACCCACTAAAAGTTGGGCCTACGGGGGAGATGTGGACAGACTGTTTATCAGGGAGTGCAGTGATAGGACAGCAGGTGATGGCTTTAAACTGAGAGAGTAGATTTAGATTAGGTATTAGGAGGAAATCCATCCCTGTGAGGGTGGTGAGGCGCTGGCACAGACTGCCCAGAGAAGCTGTGGCTGCCCCTCCCTGGCAGTGATCAAGGCCGGGCTGGATGGGGCTTTGGCCAGCCTGGGCTAGTTGTGTGGCAGGGGGTTGGAACTGGGTGGGCTTTGGGGTCCCTTCCAACCCAAACCAGTCTGTGATTCTTAACATGTTTGAAATCTTAACAAAACCAAATCCAGCCAGGGAAAAAACTTGTCTGTAAACGAAGAACATGAGGGGTTTTTTTGTGTGTGTGTGTGTGCCTATAAATAGAGGAAAATATAATTAAAATAATACTGATTTTTAAAAAGTCCTCAGTAGGTCGACTTCCAGAGCAGTAGCCTGGAAGTCAGGAGAGCTGTGTGGTGCAGCGTGGCTGCAGATGGAGCTGCGAGGCTGAGGTTGTGTAGTGCCTGCTCTCCGCTTCCTTTCCTTTCCTTTGAGGCCTATCGTTAGACAAGCTGGCCGGCCTTTGGGAGACAGACCCACCCAGCAGCGACTGCGCGTCCGTGCTCACGCCTTGCGTCTCTCTGCGGCGCGGCAGCGCTGAGCTCTGAGACGCTGCGTGAGGGTGGGAAGCGGCGTGTTTACTCAAGTAGCAGGATGTGTGGGGAGTAACTGAAAATTGAAGACTGGTCCTATAAAAAGAAGGTATTGTTGCTTCAGAGAAATAAATGTTTCATGAAGTCTTCTGAGAAGGCACATTAATTATGGAGTAAGGAAAATAATAGCTGACTTTTTGTCTTCCAAGCTAAAATCCCAACACTGACAGTAAAATCTCCACAACATATGATATGATTTAACAGTACCCAGCGTTTTGTAATTATTGTGATTTTGTTTTTTGCTTTGTTTTCCTTCTTGGTGTCCAGGGTATTGTAAAAGTTACCTGGGAGTTACTGTGTACTCTGGGTTGTGTGATGCAATTCTTTCTCATTGCAAATGCTCCCCTTTGAAATGAAAGTAACCAGCCCTGCGAAGTGGCTGAGTGTGCCTTGATAAGGGTTTGCAACACTTTCTCCTAGGAACAGCAACTCAGGGCTGTGATTAGGGAGTAAATCTGTGACAGCTTTGGGTCGGTGCCAAGGAAAGTTCTACCACAGTCGGTGATTTCTTTGTCTGAGCAAGCTTTGCCCCTGCAAATATAAGAGGAAGCTCATTGCTGTGAAGGGAAGAGGCAGTGCAGTGGAAAGCTTGATACCATGATGGCCAATGTGTGACAGACCAGATGGTGTATTTGCAGAACTAAAAGCATTGCAGCTTAAGTTTGTGGCTCCGGGGCAGCAGTGCTGCAGACTGCTAGCTCTGGGGGTGCAGGCAGTGGGAGGAACGTGTGGCACAGCCTTTCCTAGTGGTTTTGGCAGCACTGACATCCGATAGCTGTGCTTAGCTGGGCCTGGTTGCAGCTCAGGATGCTGCTGCCTGTTGTATTTTGTTAAGTAATGACAATTCATTTTTACCAAGGCCATCTTTCACGCTAGATTCCCCTTCCCTCCTCTATTGTGTTAGAGGAGCTGCTCCTAGTGAGACATGGTTTCAGGTACTCCTCACAGACTGTGAAGTGGTGGGGATGTCTGAGGATATAGGGAGGGTGTATTTCAGAGGAGTTACATCGCCTCCTCATTCTCTGTGTGTGAAAGAGCAATACCATTGGATTGGTGGTGTTGAAAACAAGAATAGGATCTGCCTTGGTGTCTAGTATCTTCTACAGAGAGGGTGTGACTTTGACACTCTAATTTCCACTCATAGGGGTGGAAAAGAGTTAAGAAGCTTTTCTTGCCACGTGTATGATAGATACGGCCTCCCACGTGTGCTGTTGGGGATCAGTGGGCTGGAATTAGTTCTAAGTAGTTAGCAACTGCAGATATTGAACTTGGTCTGGGAGGTAGATAGTGAGTAGACAGCACTGTAAAACACAAACTGCTGCTGACCTGACTCAGTGGTTAAGAACCATGACTTCAAGACGGTTCTCTATAGCTTCCCCTTGCTGACATTTTTTGTGACAGGAATGGGTGAATGACTGGATTCCACAGTATTTAAAAATTACACACAAGGTTGGTAAATTCAACAGGGTTGCTTAGACGCTGATCCAGTGTGTAACTGGAATGTGCACTTGCTATTTCATATGGCAGCACCTTTGATAATGGAGGTCAGGTTGAATATGTGTATGTGTATATGTAGTGCTGTTGGAAAGGGACTCTTTTCCAAGATGGGAGCAGGAGAGCTGAGGGTAGAGAGCGCTGTTTTCAAATTATTCCGTGCTGTGGGATGTGTATGCCATAAGCTGTGTTGAGAGCAGTGGTAAATAAGCACTCAGCATTGCTCATGTTTGTCTGTTCTCCTCTTTTCTGTATTGCTGCGAAGAGCAATGCCTGTGCAGTGCTCTCTGTGCAGTGTGGCTTTCCAGTGGTGGTACAGAGCCTCTTCCTCCAGGAAGGCTGCCTGGTGCCCGCTAGAGAAGTGATGTTGCTGATTCTGGCCAAACTGGGGTGTAAGTGCCTGCGAGATGTGCTTGTGGGAGCAAAGGAGGAATTTTTTTTATTCTTAATCCTGCCCTGGGGCAAAACCTCCTCTAAGAAGGACATGTTGCTGCTATTACTTGGCTCTAGCTTGTGCTGCAGTCAGGTGGCTGGGAGTCAGGTAGGAATAATCGCTTTCCTTCCGTTGCTACCTTCCTGAGACCCAGACATGGAGGAGTGAGGAAATTCTTCAGAGGTCTTTCTCCTCCAGAGGTCAATTAGTCCTCAGGGTGCTTGGTCGACTTTGGTGGTTAAATGTGGAGAGCTGCTAATCTGGGACAGAGACCTTCCTTTGATATCTATAAGTCACAGCCTATGTTGGGGAGGAGTTTCATGCTGTCATACATATGCAGTACTGTCTGTTCTTCTGGTCTCACCGCAAAACTCAGGATTGCTAATTAATACTGTTCCATCCCTTCCTCTTGCGTGTTGATACATGTGGGGTGTGAAAGGACAGTTGCCAACATTTGTTTAGTAAAACATCTTTTAAGCCTAGCTTTTAGAGCAGTTGATGTTTGGGACTATGCAAGGCTAGGTAGGTATCATTTATCATTCTAAACTAGTTGGATTTGGATGAATCGTGAGCCTCTATTTCCAGTTCACTAGCCCAAGTTTTGAGTCAGAGAATTTAACAAAATTTAATTTATTACCAATTAACATTTAACTTTCAATTATTGGTACAGGTTTTGGGAAATAAAGATGAACAACCAAACAAGCACTTAGAGAAGCATCCCTTAGCTTCCCTCTGGACACATGTCTCCCCCTTCCTTCTCCCACAGGGAGGGAATGGAGGTTGGTGCCTTGTGACTGGATGGCACTGCTGTTCAGTTTGAGTCACTTTGTTGTTAATACTGTTAGTTGTGTTTTTCTAAAGTCAATCTTAATGAAGATGCACGTAGACCTGCACACACTGGTTTAACCTCCTCGGTGGCTTGCAGCTGAATGCCTGTGCAGTCCTTTGTTTCAGTAGGGCAGCCAGATGTAAGGTGAACAGAAAGCAGGACTGGTTTTGGGTTTTTTTCCCATGGTTTCATGTTTCTTCACACTGTGCTGCAGCAAAGAGGGTTAATAAAGCAGCAGGCAGTTTTGGAAGCAGCAGGCTCATAGCCTGGGACTCTTAGGGAGGTTACAGAGAGGTCGTACAGAGTGGGCATGTGTGGGGCGTCAAAAGCTTCAGGTTCAACTCAGATGTTCTGCCGCCCTGTTGATGGTGCCATTGTCGTCAAGCTGTTTGACTATGTTTAAACACTGGTATCTAGGCATTTCTGGGAAAAGAAAACCAACCAAAGCATACTGACAAATGAAGGAAGTGTCTTTCAACATATCTTATGACTATTTCTTTCAATCTTCCCCAGACTGCCTTTTCAAGGTGTGTCCTATGAACCGATATTCAGCCCAGAAGCAGTACTGGAAAGCCAAGCAAGCCAAACAAGGAAACCATACAGAAGCAGCGCTCCTGAAGAAACTTCAAGTAAGAGACATCTGTATTTGTAATCTTATCTCAATCTGCAGGCTGTAGAATTACAATAGAATGAGAAAGAATAATAATACTAAGGGCCTTGGGAATAACTGTGATGGGTAGTATTATGCCACCATAGCAACTTCATATTCTTCTTAGCTCTTCTACCTCCTGACTGGCATTTATTGTCCCTGCCCTGGTTTTTATCGTGCTTTAGGCTGGGGGTTGTCCCTTTGCTATAAGCAAATACTGCTTTCAGAAGTTTTATAAAGTAAAAATACAGTCATTACAATCAGGAGTGGGCCCTGGTTTAAATCATACTGTTATTTTAGAAGTCCTTTTCAGGAGATAGGCAGAGGGATGGACAAAGACATGTTTTCCACATTTTGTCTTGAACATCTCAGAGTTGCAGGTAGTCCTTGCTTGCAGTCCAGGCGACTCTTCTCTGAATCATTGGTCAGGTTCTATTTTGCATCAAATACAGTGTGAATGGAGCAACTCCTCTGTCTCTGAAAAAGAGGTGGCCTGACGTTATAATTGGATACATAAGACTAAGTGAAAACAAGGTCGTATCAAACCTGGTTGATAGTTTCACATGCAGTGGAGAGGCTGCCAGTGGTTCCAGTTAAAAACATGGATGAAGGCACATGGTGTGTGGCTACAGAGCAATTACAGCTAGGTACTGAGAGTTTGTTCTGTCGCTGTGTTTGACCCAGGCTACTGTGCTTAGCCTTGGTTTTGCAATGTGTGACCTACTAGTTTTGTTTACATATAAAGTAAATATATTTGTATGCAATTAAAAACCAACAAGTAAAAGGAACGCTGACAGGGAGAAGCTAATCACAGGCCTTTCTTTTTCCTCCTTCAGATTGAAATAAAGCACCTGGAATTACTTTTCATGCTTAAATTTTTTAAAAATAGCATACTTTTCAGGTGGGATTGTAAATTGTGACGGAGTTTCTATTCTGGATAATAAAAAAAGTCAGAATCATTACACAAGGTCTGGGTGATAATAGTTTTGAAAATCATCCTGCAGCTGGATTTGGCTGCAGGATGGAGGAAGTGTTTTAGATGTGATGCCATTTCATTTTTATACTATCTGTTCCTGTAGTTGAATGCAGGTACTGATTTTGTAGAGTTTAAAGCAAGAATCCTTCTCTTGCAGCATGCAGCAGAACTGGAACAAAAGCAGAACGAAAGCGAGAACAGAAAGCTGTTGGGCGAAATTGTAAAATATAGCAATGTCATACAGGTAAACTATTGAAATACATCTGCCCTCTCTCAGAGCTGGAAAGGAAACAGTTGTTTCATTTCAAGGTTATGGTGAAAATGAAACTAACCACTCTAATCTGGATTGTCAAGGGTCAGGTAAACAGAACTTGGTGAAGTTTACAATATTGTGTTTTTCTGTCTGTTTTAAAGCCTACCAGAAGTGCTGCATATTCATGTTTAAATAATATGTCATAATAAAATTTTATGTGTGATTATTTTTTTTTTTTTGCTGCTGCCGTGGTTTAGAATCTGAATGTAAATATGTATCTCTTATTGTCAAGATTTATTTCCAAATCATATTATAGAGGTGCTGTGCAGCTCCTTTTAAATCACTGAAGTAATTTGTACTTCATGACATGTAAGTGAGACCAAAGTTATGTTCTTAAGTGCAGTACAACTTTCCAGTAACAGATGACATTCCTGAAGATAACGCTGTTAATGGGCCCTTACCCTACCTGTAGTATGGGCTGTACAATTGATCGCTGACACATTGCTCTCAGTCTGAGATACGGCATCTGTTTTCCTAACCTGCAGTATACTTTGATAATCCTCTTCTACTTTTATTTTGTCTTCATGTGTGTTATGAAAAACCACTGCAGTGTGAAAAGCCTGTGCCCCCTCTTTTGACTAAAGGGAGAAAAAACAGCAGCTGTATTAATTTTTTTAAGTATTATTTGTTCACAGCTACTGCACATAAAAAGTAACAAGTACCTCACGGTCAATAAGAGATTGCCAGCTCTGCTAGAGAAAAATGCTATGCGGGTGTCTCTGGATGCTGCAGGGAACGAGGGATCCTGGTTTTATATCCAGCCGTTCTGGAAGCTGAGGAGTGAAGGTGACAATGTAAGTAGAAATACTGAAAGTGCAAGAGGGAGAAGGTAGAAATTTTCCACGAGACACGTGATTTCTTTGCTACTGGCATAAATCACAGTGGATTAGATTAAAAGTATTTTAAGTGGTGCTTGGGACTATTAGCTTTTATTCGTGACTAGAAAGTGTTACCAAATGATACGGTCTGGAATCTGAAATGTGGCCACATTCATCTGAGCCTCTGCTGACCTGTATTGGGATGTCATTTGCTGAGTCTACCTGTTGTGTGCAGTTTTACAAAGCTGATAATAAGTCACAGTTTACACTGAATTAAAAATATTTTTTAAAAGTTTTCAGTTTTTTAAGTATTATGGCAAAATTGTTTTCAGAAGGACAACAGAGAATATATCTCCCCCCTGTAAGAGAATGACATCTGTGACTGGAATTGGGTTGGATAGTATGGTGTGACTTTTCTGTGTAGGGTTCAGTAGGAGTTTTGTATATTGGTAAGAGGAAGAATATATAGGAGAGCTCTTTGCTGCATATCTGAGAGCTGTGCCACAAGATCAAAACTTGGTTTTTCATTCAGTCGGCTGTGGCTTGGTTAAGTGCCCGCTGTGGAAAATTCAGATCTGCCCCTGGGAAGGCCACATGATGAGCTGGCGTGGTTTTATACTGTAGACCTGGCTGGGAATGTTTGGCCACTCTTCCCTGTGAAGTACTCAGTTGAAAGAGCCCTCTCAGGATCGCAGACAGGAATGCCTGTTTTTGCGTGTATTTTCTCTCATTAACTTTGTGGTTACCTGGCTCTTGGGACTCTATCCAGGATGAGTGTGGTTACTTGAAGTTCCTTTTGGCAATCTGTTGCGGGGAGGGGGGGAGGACTGTATTCCCAGCCCCTGGTCAGACGCCCCTAAAAGTTGTCTTTCCCTACTCTCCGTGCAGTGATCGAAGGGTATGTGAAAAGCTCCCCTTTTCCACAAGCCTGTTGCAGAGAGAAACAGCAAACATGAGTAGTCCTCTGGCGAACCTCTGCATGGCTTTGCAACTAGGAGGAAGAAGTGTTGTGGTTCAAAACATCCCTCTCCCTCTTTGGAAAGAAATAAAAAGTAACTTACTGCTTTAAGATTTCGACTTAATTTCTTAGAATAACATTAGGTCAGCATCATCTTAATTTTTCATGCCCTTGTGCCTGAGAAATAAGTACGTGTTATGCTCTCCAGAGTGAGGACCTGGGGATCCCAGGTTGTGGTCTGTGAAGCCATTCTGGAGCCCTCACAGCTGAGGACAGCAGAATGATCATAAGCCTTAAAAGTCATCCTCATTACTGTAGAGCTTTTGATTTGGTTTGACACTGTTGTGGGCACGTGAGAAAAGCGAGAGTTCGGAAGCTGTTTTGCTGTTTAGAAAAGCCTGTGGATTGCTGTGACATCCCTGTCTGCAGGGATGGTCTGATGCAACAGACCTTTCCTGGTCTGTTCCCTGTGGGGCCGTGTTCGACAGCCTCTGTGCTACAAAGGCCGTGTGGGAAACTGTCAGGTTTTCTCCTAACCTAACGACCTCTTTTGGAACCTGCCTGCTGCTCATTTTCTGTTACCCCACATCCCCTTGCAGAGCTGGGAGCTTGCCATTGTGTTTTACAGAGAGGAAGTTTCAAAACCAGAGTTTTTTCTTCTTTCTTCCAGGCCCAAATAAATCTGACAATTTTCTTTGCAAACTTCCAGAGCTGAGCATCAGTCCTTTGGTAGCCTTCTTGTAACTGCTCTGGCAGATTTCCACCCCTTAACAGCTGCCTAGTTTCTGCAGCTGTTTATAAGGGGGACAGGGGTAACAAGCCATGGGGGAAACCCTTCATTTGGGTCTTGCAAGTAGAGAGGGGCTCCAGCCTCACACCGTTTCCTTCCCTCTCAGTTACTCCCAGGCACGTGCCCATTAAAAGGCTAGTTTCTGGGCAACTCATCTACAAAGCACCTGGCACCACCTAAGCTGGTGCTTTACCTGCTTGCTACGTTAGCTTCTAAAGGACTTTCTTTAAAAAAAACCCAACCAACCCCCCCCCCCCCACCACCACTTTTGTTCTTCTGACCTCTCAGTGCATGGAGTGAGTTTGGTATATAAGGAACTTCGTTCTGAAACTTTTTATTTAGTTATTATTATTTTTGGTTTCTGAACTATAACAAGGAAATTCCCTAAGAAAATATGTTTTAAAAAGTCTTTAGGGCAGTAGGAGTGAGTATTGAATTACTGCTGGATGACTGGTACTGTCAGATATCCCAGGCAAGGTGGATCCAAATATGTCATATATCAAAAAAAAACCCAAAACAAGCTGTGATATAGGAAGTCACGTGTGTGACTTTGGTCAGTCATCAAGTTTCTTTAGCCCTGTGAAAGATTAAAAAAAATATATTTCTGAAGGAGGGTTAGCTTAGCTTCATGAACAACTGCTTAGTTATGCAAGTTAATGGAAGTAACTAAAAAAAATAGCGCTGAAAATTTGCAGCAGTTGGCATAGCTCTGCAGTGTCGTATGTAGGCTGTTATTAAGCATCTCTTAGCTCTCCTTCACACGGGAGATGTGACTGATTAAGGTAAGAGCTGGTTCCCATCTGACCAAATAGCAAAATGTGCACTGATGGCAGGATTACCTCTGTCTGGATTGTGTGTTTGGTTGCCTGCCATTTTAGCTCTTTGAAAGCTTGATCTTGCAGTGTGCTGAGGAAGGTGGTCTTGGGGAATGCTCAACCATCTGTGGGAAAGTGAAGTTAATCCTTCCGACCTTTGAAGTGTGTCAGCACTGAGACTAGCAGATGTGGTTATAACATAAAAGCAACGTGGAGATGGAGTAGCAGAGCCTTTGGTGTGCCAGGTAACCTACTTGGGTAGTTAATCCAGCTGAAACCACCGCTGCTGCATCTTCACAGCTCACATAACCTCCTGCAGCTCCCAGTCTTTGTGAGATACTACACCCATGCCAGGGTGTTTGATCTGACTTCTTGTGGTGCAGATGTAGCTGTCAGGTGGACTTCTTGGGTTTATGTGCAACCACAGAGTTGCTGTTAGTGATATCACTGCTGGTCCCCCACTCAGAAGACAGAACAGTCAGCCTTGACTGTGGGTTTTCCCCCTCTCCACCAAGACATGGACAAGTAGGGCTGCATGAATTTAGAAATTACCTTGTGCAGGAATAACTCTGTGTGTCCAAGACCAAAGGGCTTTATCTTGGATTCAAAAGCTGGATTCTCTGTGAATTTAATCCTTCTCTTGAAGTTTCTTATCTAGATCAGAAAGGGTAAAGCGTTTTGTAAAAAGAATTGGGAATGAAATCCTCAAAAGCTGTGTGTCTAATGCATCTTCAGCATATTGATGTCTATATGTCCCATCAAACCATTACCTGCTGCTGGCCTGCAGCATACTGTGGCCAGCTGAGCCCAGGGCTACGTAAGGAAGAGGACAGAGGTGTCAGTTTTAACCTTGGAAATACATTGCCCTGTCTCCTGTAATCTCCATCTAGTACAGTTCTAGAGGCAGAAATCTGGGCACGTGAGCATATGCACGCTCTGCCTCCAGTGCTCTGGGCATGCTGTGGCAGTATTTGGAGCTGGAAACAAACCGGGCAGGGGATGGGAGGAACTAGAAAGAGCAGACTAGCAGCCAGCCCAAGGCAGCCATGTGTAAGAAAACAGGTTTCCCTCTTCACTTTGCTTTAATTTTCTGCACCACTGGTGGAGGGTATATAAGAAACAAGTGCTGTGAAGTCTCTATCCCTTCCTTCCTTCCCAACTGCTGATGGAGGTTAAAAGCAAGAAGAAAAAGAAGGAAAGTGAAAGAACATAGGATAGGTATCTTGTTGCAGATAGGTATCTGTGGCAGCTGAGAGAGCTGACTGGGATTGAGGGCAAGGTTACTGATGTGGATTTGGAGCAGGGGAGGAGACTGAGGCAGAAACCGTGACCTCACATAACGGTCTCTCCTCAGATGTGTGCCTTCAGCAGAGTAGCTGCATATGCCTTTTTCCTCTAGTTACTTCCATGATAGTCACAAGCTTGTCAGAAGATACCGATACCTTCTCATTATCCCTCCTTTTTTTTTCCTTTGTGTTCTCTTACCACTTAAGTTGTTACAGTTCTGGTTTACTTGCAATAATTTTGAAGTCCTGATTCCACTTTGCAGGATGCAAGCCTGGTGGTTTTTTGATTAATGAATTGTCTGGTCATAACTTCTTAAAATGGGCTGTAAGTAATGTCTGTGTGAAGCATGGCATGCAGGAATGTATTGCATAAGTAATGTATCTTAAAGGCATCTTGTCATTATTTCGGTTCCATTAGTGAACCTTTTCCTCATTACTGGGGTCAAGTAGGATTCCTACATGTAGTCAGAGCATGATGACACTGTCTTTTGCTACTGTTTTATTTTAGCTGTGTTGGTAAAAACAGGCAACCTCCTTTTAAACCTCTGCAGTAAGTGAGCCAAATTCACCTGCGTTGAAGTTACACGGGGCTGAACGGGGCTCTGCTCTGTCATAGGAAGTGTGCTGACCAGCACAGAAAGCATTTTTGTTTGTTTGTGTTCCCAAAGAAAGCATGGCTTGTGCAACATTTCATGTAGCAAAGACCACATGTAGCCACTTGTCTTTGTGTGTGTGTGTTTATAAAATTGCTGTGAACAACATAAACCAAACCCAGTGCCAACCAATCTATGTGGATGCAATTATTTTTTTTTAAATTACTTTTTTTCTACCTCCCAGCTATGAATTGAATTCTCTGTATGCATGTCTCAAGCACTTTTTTGGTCAAAGACATTCTCACATATTGCTTTTTCCCTGACTGTATAGGTAAAGAATTGCAAGGGCATGGGAGTTTTGTTTCCAGGGAGTCAGCTAGGAATTCTTTTTGTAGAAAGATGGTCTCTCAGCTGATAGACCTGCTGCCTGCTCTGAGCTTCAAACACTGTTTATGGTGTAACAACAGAGGGGGTCGATTATGTTCACCTCTCTCTGAATTCTCAGTGGTTTATGCTCCTTTCTAGATTTTACAGTCTTACAGTCTAAGCTGGAGAACTTTTGATCCTGTCCTGACATACTCCAGAAAAGGGTCCACAGAGTTGAGGAGTCACTGGGCTAAAGAAGTTTTGTCACAGACAAATTTTTAAGGCTTTGTGAAATGAAAGACACATTGATGGGAGAAGGCTGACTGACAGCAGTGGTGGGAAAAGCATCCTGCTGTCTGACTACAGATTATTTTCTAAGCTTTTTCTGCCTTTTGGCTGGCAGTATATATGGGGTAAAGAGTAGTTAGTCAAACTTTTAGGTGAACTGACCTGCTCTTGGAATTCCTATGTTCATATCTGTTCAGTGATCTCGAATTTCTGTTGCACTGGGTGACATGCTTACTGAGAATGTGAAGATTCGTTAGTGTGAAATCTTGAACCCATGCAATTGTAGATTGTAGAGGCACAGGCAAGCAGACCTGGTATGTGAATTGTCTGCAGATAGATTCACCGAGTGCCATTCCTAGAGCATGCATTTGAGTAATTTTCTAAAAACATAACATTAGTTCATTTTATTGGATAATTACATCAGCCTAAATTGTATTTTATTTCTGACTTCCAGGTGGTTGTGGGAGATAAAGTTGTACTGATGCCAGTTAATGCAGGGCAGCCTCTACATGCCAGCAACATTGAGCTTCTAGATAACCCTGGCTGCAAAGAGGTGAGTTTGGTGAAGAGAGGAGGGGTAATGGCTGATCTGAGGTGTATTATATGTTGTTCTTCACTGGTAACGAGAAACCCACTGTGGGCTGGATTCCAGTATTAAACATTGGTTCCAGCTTGGCCTCAAAAAGCCAGAATCAAGTATATTCTTGGCATGGTTCTGCCTGGAACTGAAAGCTTTGCGAGGTTTGCCTGAGTATCTGAAACCCTCACTAATGTAAGAATAAGTGCTCTTCCTACAGCTCTTTAGGTCATATTTGGTAGGCTGTAAACGGTGCTTTTTTGCTAACGTCAACACTGTTTGATTATCACTTGAGGGCTTTGGGACCCGTGCTAGGAATTGTGTAAATTTGTAGGCAAGCCATGTCCCCTACCACCCTAGATGTGGTGTGATCTTTTAGAAGAACAGAATGTCTCTAAAAGGAAACAACCCTTAATAGTGTAACTGTGGGTCTTTTTCCCAAAGGTAAATGCTGTCAACTGTAACACAAGCTGGAAAATAACTTTGTTCATGAAATTCAGTAGTTACCGAGATGATGTACTGAAAGGGGTGAGTATGATTTTTATTTAAATTATTTTTTTAATATGAAAAAACATTGCATATTTGACTGTAGAGAACTATTACACAGCAGTGAATAAAAGAAACTAGGACTTGATGGAGCTGTTGAGGATCTACTGTCCTTCAACAACCAGAGGATTTGTCCTTTGTGTTATTCTCTTACTGAGTGAAATTGTCTGGATTGTGATAGTTTGCAGCCCCTTTCCACCTGCAAGGACAACTGAGAATCCATGGGAAAAGATGAAATTTAAGCCCAGAGTGATGAGGAGCTCTGTACATTGTAGCTGTGATGTTTCAGTTTATGGCGAGATGCTAATGTGGGTATAACAAGCTTACAGAAGGGAGAGAGGCATGAAAGATGACAATAGCCATATTAAAACAATGTAGCTTTAAATGCTCATGGTTTGCACAGCTTCACGCTTCTCGGTCACACTCTGGAGATTGCTTACATTTTCCTTTTAAATATGTAAATTTTATTTGTCCTGGCTTATACCTTGATAAATCATTATCAACTGGCTATTTGTATTTTTGGTAGGTATCAAGGTGCCAGCAGTTATTAAGGAAGAATTTGAAAGGGAAAATGTTTTATCTGTGTAGACCCATTTGGACACTGTTTTAAGCCTTGGGGAGAGGCTGAAGGAAGCAACAATGATGACAGGAGAAGCAATAGAAAGAGGGCATTTTTGTTGGTTGTAGAGTAAAAGAAAGAAGACAATATTAGAGAAATCTGTTCACTTTCCCTAAATACTAAAAGAGACCAGAAATAAAAATATCCATTTAGTAAAGTTAGCTAGAATTAAAAATCATCTTTATGTTAATATTACCTGCTGTTCATTGCAGTGCTCTGAGACACGTTGTTTCCACAGAAGCGCGTGGGTCTCCTGCAGAAATGAATTCTTGTTGGTGCGGAACTTCTTGTGCTCCAACTTGCAGCCATTGCCCCTTGTCCTGTCCCCACAGACCAATGAAAAGAGCCTGGCCATTTCCCCCTGTGTCCCATACTTAAGATATTTATAAACATTAATAAGGTCCCTTCTCAGTCTTCTTTTCTCCAGGCTGAACAGTCCCAGCTCACTCAGCCTTTCCTCATAGGGAGATGCTCCAGGCCCTTAATCATCTTTGTAGCCCTTCTCTGGACTCTCTCCAGGAGATCCCTGTCTTTTTTATACCAGGGAGCCCAGAACTGGACACAATACTTCAGGTGGGGCCTGACCAGGGCAGAGTAGAGGGGGAGGATCACCTCCTTCGACCTTCTGGCCACACTCCTCCTGATGCACCCCAGGATCTCACTAGCTCTCTTAGCCACCAGTGCACACTGCTGGCTCATGGCCAACCTGTCATCCACCAGGACCCCCAGGTCCTTCTCCACAGAAGATGCTGTGATGAGTCTATCAGCTTTGCCTACCACTTAATAATGCTTCTTTTTTCATATTACTCTAGGGAGATGTTGTTCGTCTGTTTCACGCAGAGCAAGAGAAGTTTCTGACCTGTGACGAATATGAGAAGAAACAACATATTTTCCTTCGTACTACGTTGCGTCAGTCAGCCACTTCTGCAACGAGTTCTAAAGCACTGTGGGAAATAGAGGTATTTTTTTCTTGTTATAAATACTTCAGGACCTGAAGGCTGGAGTTCAGTACATATACTTTACCACAACATGAATCATTCATAGCATTTTGATACCATCATACACCTCCCCGTAACTATTACTATTTGATGAAGCTGTTTGTGTAGGATGAACACCGAAGAGGTGCTTTACTGCTCTGTGTGTGTGGAGAGAGGATGTTTTCTTACTATATTTACCTGCACTAAAATGACAAAGGGTCAAATTCAAACGTGACGTAAATGGTGCAATTCTATCTAGGGCAGCCAAGTAACGCTCAGGTATCCTGAGTTCTGTGTTTGACTTCATGTGCAATATAGGAAATGGAAATTCATGACTGACCAGAAATCTCACAAACATGAGTGTCCCCATCCTTCTGCAACAGGGCACATTAACATCTGTGTAAAGTTAGACTGAATAAAGGTGGTGTTGCTCAATGGGAGTGATTTTGAGATGATGACTAGCAGATATATTTTTGTTTAACTCAGGAACATTGATTGGTATGTTTCAAACCCTTGCTATTACAGTAATGTAACTCTCACATCCAGAAGTTCTTACCTGCTGAAGAAACTTTGTGCATTTAAAACAGGGCTCCTCACTCAGGAGGACTGTAGTGAATAGAATATATTGTACTTGTAATTACCTGAGACTAGTTATAACTCCCTAAGAGAGAAAAGCTCTGCCTGATTTGAAGGTTGCAAATGACCTACAGCTCACTCAAGGGGAAAAGAAATAATGCAGGATATTTGAAATGATATGGGGCTGTCTAATTGTATGAAAAAAAATCTACCAGAAGCCCACAGTGCGCTTCAAAATAGAGCTGGTGGAAGTGGTGAAATAATTTAACAGGCTTTGAGTTTTGCTTTTAAGTAGTGCCCATGTAAGTGGAGAGCAGGAAAATTTATTTTGTTGAGCTCCAGATTCACACAGTGTTAATTTAAAGGAAAAGGTGGCTCTTCATGTTCCCAGGAAGTAGATTAATAAAAGCATGGAAAGTAATAGGAGAATTATTTCTTGGCACCTGGCAAAAAAACCCCAATTTAACTAGTTGTTGGAAGTCCTCTCTGTGGTAGATTATTTGTAATTATGTATTTTACATGTTTTTATTTGGAATCAACAGTAGGAAATGTCAGTGATCAAAGTATGATCTTGAGGTGCATGATTAAAATCTGTATTTTTTTCTTTTAGGTTGTCCATCATGACCCTTGTCGGGGAGGGGCAGGACAGTGGAATAGCTTGTTTAGATTTAAGCATTTGGCAACTGGAAACTACTTAGCTGCAGAGGTAAGGATGTGAACTAAACAAGTGGTTGTGTGCTGCCTAATCAAGTACTGTACGTGTCCTGCTAATTCAGAAATGCCACAGCAGTCAGGTCCATGATGTAGGTCGCTGAAAAATTCCCACACCAGGTCAGGGGAGAACTGGATGTGTGCTGACGTGTTGTGCTGTATTGCTTTAGGAAATGGGAGAGCCTTGGGTTTTTCCCTGGTTGCAAGAAGCCATGAACTACTTAAGTTATATCTAATCCATATTAGAAGTGGCCTGTGTCCAAGTTCTATCACTGGAATGAAAAGCGGTTATTTTCCCACTGATTTAGCTCAGGGATTGCCTCCGACTTACGCTTCCAAGCACAAGCATAAAAATTTACCACTACAGGAGTCAGTTATAAATCACTATGTGTCAGGGAATCCCTAAGACTTGCTCTAACTAGGCTGGGTTATGTTTACGGCAGCGCAACTTCCATGGGCAGACAAGTCCTTAGTATTCCCAGGGTTCTGCTTTCATTTTCCAGCTCCTGTCACAGCCTGCACTGATTTCAGAGTAAGAGCAAACAGGAGCATCAGACCATTACTTAGTTCTAATCGTGTTGAAAACAATGTCTACATGTAAACAGTGGGCAACCAGGATGATGCTGATATTATTTTCCATCTGGGGCTGAATGTAATTTGGATCTTTTCCTTGGCTTTAGCAGTAGCTCGCAGCGTGAGAAGCCTGATAGGCATGAGGGGCGAAGAGCATCATCCCTTGAAAGGCAGTGGGCCAACATGCCTGAAGTGCTCTGCTCTGCACTGCTGCCTCCGTGCTGCAGCAATACTTGGGCTTGGCTGAAGCCAGCTGGCTTTGTTGTGTAGTTAAAATTGGCGAAGAGTAGCTAATTTGAAGTGGCAATCAGTATGCCCACCTAAGAGATGATTCTGTTTTCTTCTCTGCTTACAGTGAGAGTTGCTTCTAGTAGAGAGATTTTATTCAGGCTAGCAGGGCTGATGGAGAGTCAGGAAAGGCATCAAGTGCTCTGACTGATGGTCTTCCTTTTCCCACCACACTTCATCTGCTCAGGGATTTTCAGGAGAAAAATCTTTAGGTGAAGAGGTGTCATGCTACACTGAGTATTGAACCTGACCTTAGGTCCCTTTTGCCTCTGGAATAGAGCTCCTCAGCAGGAAGACTCGCAATATGGACAGTAGAATTGGCACAGTAGACTGGGAGCTAGAAGAGCGTTTGGGTTGAACAGAGGTGATGCACTGTGACTGGAGAGCCTCATTAGCTGCTGTATCTGTGAAGTGTAAAAGACCTGCTGGTGGAGATACTGCAGGAACTACTGTTATAAAAACCTCTGAACTGTGTTTTACGCAGTGCACATGTCAGGCACAACACACCAGCCAGACATACAGGCCAAATATCCATGAACAGGCAGGCAGACACCTAATGTGTGTGAGCTAACTTTAGATCGTTTGGGTAAAGCTTACTGATCATTTGTCTGAGCACTGGCAGCACAGGAAGATTACCCATGGTATGGATTCTCAACAATGTCACACATTGCCATGACCTGATTTTGATTACGCTTCCATGATAAAGATGTCTAGAGTGGAATAAGTACAAACACATCAACAAAATTCACAAATCTTTTAAGCATTCTGTTGTTGGCTAATGGTATGATTTCTGCCAGTGTGACCTATTGTAAATCAGGAATAATCACTGCTTATATCCATCTTTTCCTTCCTTCATCCTTCTGTTCTGTAAATCAGTATAGTGTGTACCATGGAGACTTCTGCAGAACTACCTTGCATGGGTCAAGTTTCACAATGAGTAGGACTGTCCTTCACCTGGGTGTCTCCTTTTGCTCCTCTGTAGCTAAGCTTGTACCTTGTGTGAGCAGTGCCGTACCTTCTCTATAACGGGGTCAGCCAGATTTGTGACTCAAAGGGTCTGAGTGACATAGTGAAGGGATGCTACTGGAGCTTAAGGCCAGTGAATGATCCAGACACGGAAAATTCCAGACACTTGCCCCAGAGAATTCAGGAATTTAAAAAAAATTAACAATGTTTCAATACTACAGTAAATAATTTGGGTGTTGGGGTTATTTTTTTTTTTTTAAAGAAGTGAGGCAATACAGTTGTCCAGTGTACAAAACGTATAGGTGAGTACTTCTAAATCTAATTTTTAGAAACCTTAGAGAATGAAATCAGGATGTGTAAATTCCATGTTCCTAAGCATCACAATGAGTCGGTCAGCTTCTGTTACCTTTGAAAGACTAGGGGTCCTCTGATACCTCTGGCTTCTGACATGGTCTGAAATAGTACTATTGCCTTTGATCCTCTTTTCACTTGGCATTACTTAGGCCAACTTTCATTAATATAGCTTGAAGTTGCTTAACATCAACTAATGCCATAAAACAACCCAGTCCCTACTATCAGACTATGGGCTGAAGGTGAGCCACCCTGAAAGACTCACTGCTAAAGGACACCCAGTGGATAGCTGCATTGTCATTCCCCTCCTGCTATGCACCTCCCTGGGGCCGCAGTCCGATGCATGGGATGAGTGTATGCTCTCACACAGTTACTTAAGGTACAGGAAGGATGTGCAGAAGAAAAGGTTTCATGTTTGGTGATAAGATTTTGGATATGAGAAATATGGATAAGTGGCAATGTCTGGTAATGTCTCTTACACATCTGACATTTGGAAACTTGAAACCACTGGCTTAGACATTCCCAAACCATTGAAATCAGGAAAAAAGTGGAACAAAATACCCAGCTGAAAAACTGGAAAGAGAAATTCTCTTCTTTGGAGACAGTGGGAGTTCTGCTGTTAGTGTCAGAAGGGCTTGATTTCACCCAAAAGAGCTGAGCCAGATCCGTAGCAGGAGATTTAGACGTGAAGCCACCAGCTAAGATCCAGGCTGTCAAGTTTTATTCTCATCTTCACAGTGTCATCAGTCTTTTAGAAGAAGTTCTGTAGAAGATTCTTTATTTAGCCCTGGTTACAGCAAAATGACCCGAGTTACTTTGAAGTTTTTTATTTATAAAGAGAGGCTGTAAGGTTAGGTGAAAATGGAATGTTTCAAAGTAGCAAAGACTTTCTCAAATTTTATTTGAAAGTCTTTCAGTGCATGTACCACATGTGGAGCGCACCCAAATCTATCCATGTGCTGGAGTGAGCTGCAATTTACTGGAACAGCCTTTCAAATGGTGCAGGTTGGGACCACACAGCTGTGCCTTTCTCATGGACACACCTAACCTTTTCAATATTCTAATCACCAGGATAAAAGTCTCTTTGAAGTGGATATCAGCTCATTGATTGTGCTGAACCAAAACATGCACCTTTAATGTTGTTCTCTGTGAGTGTAGTGGCTCCAGTTCTGTGATTTCTAAACTGGAGGATCTGTACCAAAGCTCTTGACACTTGCTATGTGGGGATGTTAAAGAGAAGTATGTGTGCCCGTGTCTGCGTATGTGCACACGCCTGTCATTTCATATTAAACTACTCAGGTGAGATGAATACTGCTAAAATAATCCAATCACATGCCAGTGTCAGATATTCAGTAGACAATAGATAATCCACAATACATTACTTGTGAAATATTGTGAACACGTGGTTAATGCAGAAGTTGTAAGGACAAATCCATGGCAATTCTGTTTTATTTAGTTGAATAGACTAAACTGCAGTTACTGGATACCTTGGCCAAGACATGGCAGTAAATCTGCTGAGGTAATTGTCTTCAACACTGAATTAACTATAGTAAAGTAAGTGAATTAAGATAATGCAGGTAAGATGTCAGCCTTAATGTTTACTTTCTGTGATTCTATACAGTTGTGGCCATAAACAAGAGGTGAGAATCGAATGTGTCAAGGTAATAAAGTTTGAAAAACTTTTCAAAATTTTATTTTATTTTTAAAATTATTACTGTGTCTTCCAAGGTAGTGCATAGAGTACTGGTGTTGCTTCAAAAGGTGATCTGTGCCCTGATGGTGTTCTTGACAAGAGAGAAGAGTGGGAGCAGGCTGGCTAATGTGGTGGGTTGAAGCAGCAAGCTCAGGGGTAGTGGCAGAACCAAATGTACTTTTTCTGACTTCATTCACTCAACCAAACTTTTGCTCTTACAGAGGCCCTCCTTCAGTAAGGCTTTTGGGAGTTGCTAAAAAAGTCACTGCATTTTTTAGTAGTCAGTGGCACATGAGCATTTGTGTGCTCAGGGGTCAAGGTTGTCTCAGCTACTGACCTGATGGGTTTGGACTTTGCTCTGAGAGGTTTCATGGGTTTGGACTTTGCTCTGAGATGTTTCAGTTGTGTAGCCACACCCCCTGGACTTCTGGGACTGAAGCCTCCACAACAGTTACTGTTTAACTTCTGCATGCAAATATACTTCATAAATGGCTTGTACAGAATAATTGGGATGGCAAGCTCTTTAGCACACATTCTTGTGATGGACAAGTCACAGAGATATAGCAGTCTACTAACTTGCTGCTTTGGGCAGAAGCAGCAATCTGATGTGCATCCCTGATGTGTGTCCCACTGGAAAACTCCTCTGATTTTATATTGCAGGGTTTGCTTTCCTTTTTCTGCAGGAGTGGAAGCTCAGGGTTTAAAGTGTAAAATGGATCAGCTCTGATCAGAGTTGTGTTCTAAACACTTCTGTTAAAATCCCACGTGAAACATGCTTCCAGCTTTGGGGTTATTTTAGCAGTAGATGCTCAATGGAGTCTCTTTTGAAGGTAGGAATGATTGAGACCCTTTGGTCTGAGCTGCTCAGGGTTACACGTGCGTGAGGTGGAATGGCCAGTATGAGTGGTCCGACTTGGACAGGAAGTCTGGTCCAGCTCACCAACAGGCTGCTCCAGTGGCGATGCAGGAATGTTTCCCCAAAGACACTTGGTTGTGTTCCTGTGACACAGCGTGCTGATCCCAAGGTGCTGTTGATGCAGATTCCAGGGTGCGGGAAAGAGGGAATGGGCTGCGCTGTAAGACCAGGTCACTGAGACAAGGCACTGGGGGCACAGGTGGTTAGGGGTGAGTTGATGGGAGCTGCTGAGGCCAGTGTCAGAGACCTGGCCTTGTGGGACTGTCGACTGCATTTCACCTCACTTGCTGAGAACCCTTGAATCAGTGGCCAATAAAAATGACTCTTAATTCTCTCATCCTGAGTTATTTCTTCCTATATTATCTCACCATACTTTTATGTCAAAACTGCCCAAGTTTCTGTTCAGAGAGGCTCATGTTCATCATTCACTTTATATTGAGAGCTGCTGGTAATCTTGGTTTGTATTATTTTAAATGGATTTTTGTCATGTCTCTGTATCAAAAATATTAGCCTGCCATACAATATATATCATTATAATATGCATTTCTCTGGGTGGACAGAGACATATGGTTCATAATAGATTTAATCCTGCTGTAATCATCACTTGATTTGGATCCTGGTGAAGGTAGCTGAGTGCATGTTCAAGTTAATATTGATAAAAATTAATCCTCTTCTGCCTTCTGAATAGGATGTGGTAAAGTAGTGGAACTTGTTGCCACAAGAATAGAAAACAAAGCATTTAATGAGATTTTAAGAAACGTTATGTATTTGTATGAGTAATTATATACTCAGCATTAGCTGAGATAAGAAAAATTGTAAAAGGGAAATCAGCTTTTAAGCTTGAGGCTATAAACCAGGATTAAGCCCTTGGAGTCTTGGATAAACTTTCTCTGTAGTTTTCTGGGCATATTTTTCTTTCACCTTTTTAAAGTGCTGTGGTAAATGGAGTACTGCATAGGGTGTTTTATTAAGACAAGTGAGATTGAATATTTGAAGGCCATAATTTTGATATCTAACTTTTGGAAATTGGACTACTTGACAGAGATCTTTTGTGTTCAGGAAGTAAAAAGGACCACTGTTTGCCAGTGGTATTTTTGAAGGTGATACAGAAGCAAGCATTTGCAGAAAAATGTATTTATCCACTGATCATACAGCTCATGCAGAGGGAGGAGAGCACAGCGATAAAAGCTCTGTGGTTCCTTCTGCCTTTAGAAACAGTAAAGCAAATAAATATCTGTATATTTTTATATGGATAAAAATGGCCATGTTTAAAATATGCTCAAGGGTAACAGTTTGTAAAACAGAGAAGGTACCAGGAGATGGCAGCATCCACCAAGGCCTTCATGCATCTGCTCACATGGTTAATATGTTGGTACTGTGGGACCTGCTTACCTGAAGATTGCTTCAAAATCTTCCGTTTGAGTCGTATTTTTCCAGTCTCTTCGTTAATGCTAATACAGCACTCTGATTAGTTTCCTTCTGTTGGGTTCAGTGATTAAAGGTTCCTGTAAGAAAAAGGGCTTGCCAAGGTGACAGGGTGAACTCAGCACCGTAAGCCTGATTTCTATTTTTTCACAGTCTCAAAGGAGGGGAGTGCAGCTTTATTTTAAAGCTCTGTAAGGAGTGAAGGGTAATTCACAGCTATGCATGAAGAGGTGGAAGAGATCCAGAGACTAGAGGAGGAGGATGATGGATTACTGATTTACAGAGCTAGTCTGACCTGTTCCGCAGACTTGGATGTGGCTTTTTAAAGTGACAGAAGTTGTTCATTTAGCACAAAAAAAAAGAAAGAGAAAAGATTTTCTAAGGATTTTGGGAATCTTGGGAGTGCAGCTTGCTGACCTGATTTGTATTGACTTTGGTTGAAATTAGGAACAACATCTGCATCTGTGGGTATGCAGATATCTTCAGAAATCAGGGCCTCAGAGGATGGGGTTTCCCCCCACTCCAGTCAACTAGTTTTGCAGTAGCAATCTGTGAGCCTGTCTTCAGCTGGGCTTTTTCAGTCCTGTCTGTAGTTGGCTGTGTTTGAGCCATGTTTCTATATGTACAAGCTTTAGGAGGAAGGGAAGCGTGAAGCCATTAACGTAGATTTATTATCATTTAGTCATTGTAAGGACTACTTCTGTTGTTAAAAATACAAGATACGCTGGCATTGCATTTTGATGTGTTCCAAAACAGCAAATGTAGACATGTGGTTTGTTCCTTAGTGCATTTACATATATATATATATATATTACTTATTATTTCAAGATTACTTTGCAAGCATTTATTCAAATATTTTTGAGCCTTTAGTTTTGATACTTGATGGAGGTTTAGAAGGCTTTCCCCTTTTTCTTTTTTTGAGGGGGTGCGTGGGGCTTTTTTGTTTATTTTTTAACAGTAGAAATGCCTAATCCAATCATCCCAAGTTATTTTGGGGAGAACCACTGAAAGCATAGAGGATATTAATATTTAGAACATAACCCTTGAAGAGATGAAGATGTGTTTTCATAGAGCATGTGTTGCCATGGGGCCACTGAAGCTCATACTGAGGTTGCGGCCCAGCACTCAAGTAAATATCTGGTAGACATTTTTCTGTCCTTTGATTTCTTCTGCAGAATGGGATGTGGCTGTGCGGGACTGAGCACCGTGCGTTGGTGGGTGGCTGGGTTCTCTGCCTTTGGTCACAGTAGAGGCAAAGGAATATCCCAGTCACCACTCTCTCCCAGCCTTGCTTGGAGCTACACGTTGTGGTGGCTCCAGCTGATGTCGCTGATGTGAGATGGTGATGTAGGCCTACCGAAGGGCTGGCCCGCCATCGCTTTTACAGCAGCTAAAAATGCCATCAAGGCGAGCTATCCTTTCCTCGTATGATGAGGCTGAACAGTTAGGACAGGAAGGTGTCAGAGCTGATTCTCATCCCAGTTCTTGCCTAGCAGGTAGTTCCCCCACGCGGGCATGGCTGTCCTTGCCTGCTTTGCTCTGCTTGTGCTGCGCTGGGGGACTGAAGCAGGCAAAAAGAGTGAGCTTTCCCAGCGCTCCCTGGAAACTCGTCTGATCTGTGGAGACACAGCTCATAAGCAGAACAGCAGCAAAATGCAATCCTGGAATAATAGGCCTTTTAAAGATTATTTTTTTGTTTATAAACTTTCCTCAGATGGTGATTATCAGGAACTCTGTTCCGATGCTGTTGCAGTGGTGAATGGGGTTTATCGAGCTAGAGTCGTAGCCAGTCTTTTTCCACAAGTTAATAAGGCGACAAAAGTCCTTTGAATACCACTGAAGTCTTTGAAATTGTGCAAAAGTCCTTTAGATTTATCGAAAGCTAATCAGTATGACATTAGCAAAGAACAAAGCAAGCCTAATGAAGATGAAAGCTTTGAGAAGTGGATTATTTTTTCTTTTGTGGTGGCTTTTATTTCTTTCTTTTTTTTTTTTTTTATGAAACACTTGCCCTTGTTGATTGGGTAACGGGCTGTGTGTTAACAGACTGGTTATCAAATGAAATGGGAACTGTTTACAGGTGTTGAATTAGATCCTTTTAGTCTTTGTCAGGGTTTTCTTCATAAATGCGAATTTTAACCAAGTCATTAAAACGCTTGTTTAGCTGAAACTTGGCAACCTAATTCTTTCCCTGACAAGTTTTTTTAAATATCCTTTACCTCGTCAACAAAATTTGATTAAAATCAACATGGATGTTTCTTTCCCCAAACTGCTTGCACTCCTTAATTAAGAGTGTCAAAAAATAGCCTGTTTGGGTACTTTCTGTGCATTCCACTGTCTAGGAAAGCAGCATTCAGTATAAAGGTGAAATGTCAAACTGTCCACAGTATGGACAGAGATATTGTAATTCACTTGTTGGACCATAAAGTGTACCTTACTATGTGAAGATGCAAAAATCAAAATTAAAACCAGGAATAACATACTAGTGAGAAGTTGTTCTGCTCGGTAGTAGAACCTTGGGAGATTCTGCAGTGTTAAAATCCTATGTATTAAAAACGTGAAGGTATAACTTTGACTAGCTTTCATCAGTACAGACGTCATCAGTAGGGATGGGATTTCTGGCACTCGATCTCACAGGATACCTCTTGGGATTAGCAGGGCACTGGAATCTCTGAGCACCAAATACCAGCATTAACAAACAAACACACACACATAGTTGGAAGTGGTCTTTCGACTGTGCAGTTTCTACAGGAGTATGATCACATTATGAGGGCATCAGACAAAAATTCAGGAATGAGATTCCTTGCCCTTCCAAATACTTTTAACCAGAAATGGTTAGACTTTCTCTACACCTCAGTTTGCCCCCTGTAAAGGCTGGCTTCTGTCATCTGTTTGTCACCCATAGTCTCTACTGGGGGGCATCTGATGCTGTCACAATATGAGCATATTGCAACATGTATGCATTCATACGTCTACTCTTTTTATGTGCTACTATGTAGAAAGGCTGAACATGACATCTATTTAAGAGACATCATTTTATAGACATACAAGAGTATATAAATGCTGCAGTGTTGGCCTTTGGGCTCTTGCAGACCCCCTGGGTAGATTCTGAGTGGGGAATTTGGCTTCTTAGAGAAGTGGGCAAGTAAACGCAGGTTCTGTTTACATTAAATGAATGTATTATCTTCTCTGTAGTTGCAGATATTTCTATAAACATCAAAATAGTCAATGATTCCAGTGTTTAAAACATGATCTTGTGTGGTAGTGGCCACCTTCTTATGGCACTGACTGTCATTGTCTGTTGACAGGTTTGCTGGGCTACTCCCAAGTTCTCTTCTCCCCTGTAGACTGAGTCCAAGACAAGTTCAGGTCCTGGATACTCTCTGTGAACTGCATTTGCAGTTACAGCAATACTTGCGTGTTGATAGGCCTTAGCGTAAGAAAAAGCTCACACAGCACCAGAGTCAGTGTGCACTGTTAGCCTGTGTGGGAAACCATAATGTCTTCCTTAGTGCTGTCACCTTAAAGAAAAGTTGATGAAGTAGGCTTATATTCCGGAGTTCAAGAGATTTTTATGAAGGCTGGAGGATGTGTAGAGTTGGGTCTGTGTTCATGTGTTGAAAAGATGTAGTGTTGGTGGTTTGAACATGAGCCAGCAGTGTGCCCAGGTGGCCAAAAAGCCTAATGGCACCTTGGCCTGTATCAGGAATAGTGTGGCCAGCAGGTCCAGGGAAGTGATTGTGCCCCTGTACTTGGCACTGGTGAGGCCACATCTCAAGTACTGTGTTCAGTTTTGAGCCCCTCATTACAAGAAAGACATTGAGGTCCTGGTGCACGCCCTTCTTTAAGGGCAACCAGGCTGGCGAAGGGGTTGGAGAGGTAACCTTCTGAGGAGCAGCTGAGGGAATTGGGGTTGTTTAGCCTGGAGAAGAGGAGGCTGAGGGGAGACCTTATCACCACCTACAATTACCTGAAAGGAGGTTGTAGAGAGGTGGGTGTTGGTCTCTTCACCCAAGTGACAGGTGATAGGGCGAGGGGGAATGGCCTCAAGCTGCAACAGGGCAGGTTCAGATTAGACATTAGGAAAAAATTCTTCACAGAAAGGGTTGTCAGGCATTGGAACAGGCTGCCCAGAGAGGTGGTTGAGTCATTGACCCTGGATGTATTTAAAAGAAGTGTAGATGAGGTGCTTAGTGATATGGTTTAGTAGAGGACATGTATGGTTGGACTTGATGATCTCAAAGGTCTTTTCCAACCTAGTGATCCTGTGGCGTCATCCATCATTGTTACTGGAGCTGGGAGAGCTGATTACCTCAGCCTTGCCCAACTGGAAGATCCCCACGATAGAGCTGGCCGCCTACGTGGCAGTGGAGCGAAGGATGAGCACAACTGCTGTCAGATGGCCAGTACAGTGCCTCACTGATGTGAAGTCTCTGCCCTTTCCTAGTTATTCTGTACCAATGCAGTCTGTGTTACTTGGTGTAGATTGCATCTCCCTTACCACCATACAGCGACTGCCGTTTACCCATGTGCTTTGGTTGTGTGGCCTGGTGTAATGGAAGAGCTTTGAGACTCATGAGTGTGCCATAACATGCAATGAGTTTCACTGTCTTTGATGATATTTAGTTTTCAGCCATGAGGAAGCAGAACGCTCATTTTGTGATACCTTTTTCTCTCCCATCCCTGGAAAAGTGAAAAATGGCCATACCTAAGTTTGTTAAAAAACAAGTAGTGGAGGATTAAGATTTCTGGATTATTCTGTGTTGGAAAAGATGCTGTTGGTGTTACACTCTAAAAAAACCCATGCAGATAATGAAGCTGTTACAATAATGACTTACACAATCACCCTTGCTTGAGCCCTGCAGTTTACAGTGCATCATATCCTTACTGTGTATTGACTATACACGCCTTCCGGTGGCATTTTGCAGAAGTAGTGCTGTATTTCAGCTACACTTCAGTAACGTTGCAACTTCAGCACATCCAATGACACAAAAAAGCTTGAAGATGGTTGAACTTCAGTGAGGCCTGTTTTAGCATAGTGTTCTTACTTTCGGAACACCTGTAAAGAATTACACTTGATTTCATTAGCAACAATGGGGAAAAAAAGTTGTTATTTTCAAGGATTCTTTTGGTTTGGATACTTACTGAAGAGCATGGAGGTGATCTTATATAAATCAGAAAAAGCACAGATTTTTGAGTCTTAAGATTGTCACTGTGTCCTTAACTCATTCAGCTGTACTTGGATCTTGAAAAGGACTCAGAGCAGGTGTAATATGACATACAACCTTACAAGATTTATGTACCTAGAGAATACAGTAAGGGATAATAGCTAATAGTCTGATCTTCAGAGGTGCTCAGCACCAGTAACCTCAGTTGAAATGAAAATGAAAGTGGCAGCTGCTCAGCGCAGCTAAAAACGAGGCCATGAACGTCCATCCTAGCACTGTATTCCATTGTGTCTACTGCTCAGTGTCTGTGTCAATTTAGTGTCCTTTCTTTAAACAACATCTTTTTAGGGGGTTTTATTTCTGTATGGTGGGACAAGAAAAAACATCATGAAGAATCCACTTTATATTTGAGCCTTCTGTCTCCCTCAGCCTCTGTCCACAAGTGAACTATTTCGGAAATTTGAGGGCAATCTGTTTAGTGATTTTTAAAGTAAGCGAGAAGTGGCGTGGGAGAGAGATTTTCCTAGCTCCTTGTTGCTATCTATTTTTCTTTTTAAAGCATCATTATGTTGAAAGTGAACAGCTGAAGAATCACATAATTCAAGGCCAAATTCGTATTAGGTAGACCTTTTAATGAAACATCACAGATTTATTCCATTTGAAGATCAGTCCTCTCTGCTGAGCCTAGTGACAAACCTGAGATGCCCCAGACTTTTTCTCTCTCCCTTACAACAAGCAGAATCTGAAGGTAGGGTCGAGGTTAACCTTTCTGGACCTTCTCCACACCTGTGCTGAAAGACCACTCGTCGTGTGCAGCTGTGACTAAGGAGCACTGCCTGACCAGGTTCTCTCTTCTTGATGAAGGACCAAAGGTTTAGGGACTGGACCTTGGCTGTTAGGACAAAGGTAATGCTGAAAGAGGTGTGAGAACTTAGGAAGAAACTAAAACTATATGCAGTGACATATATGTATATGTACATGAATGTATATCTTCTACTTGTCTGTTCAGTGTCTATCTCCCATTCCTGTTGCTGTGTAACAGAAGTAGGTGGGAGTTGGAGCCAGGAGACTGAGAATGTTAATGGAGGAGCAAAATGCAAGATTTGGGATAGGTGTCAATGAAGGGAGGAAAGCAGGCTCTCTAAATTAGATTTGTGAGGGTAACATGATGGCTAACGCAAATACTGAAATGAGGATGGGAGAATAAACAAACCTTTCTTCGTTTCTGTGTTTGCACATCAAGTCATGACATGAAGGGAAGGTATTTTCAGCAATTTTGGGAATGTCTAGAATTTTTCCTCCTTTCTTCACGCTCCTGATGTGGAGAGGAGCTGGCTTTTTTTGGTAAAGGGATATAAATGGTACAGTATCAATACAAAACGTATAAAGTTAAGAAAAACTATTCACAGTAGTTGTCTGTGTGATGTTAGATACATGATGATGTGATATTGAAAAGTTTTACTGGGATTCGTTCAGCTTGCCCTGTGCAATTCACTTCTGGCTCTTCTCCACTGGTAATGCCAAATTCAAGCCAAGAAAATGACTGTACTTACCCATAAAATGTACATGCTTAAACGCTGTTACTTAAAAACTAATTTACCATATATAACCAATAATTTCACAACAGCATTTTTAGAGCTTCAAAGGCATATCCTATGTCAGGGAATATGGTAAATATTGAGGCAAAATTGTTTCATTATGTAAGTCAATTCTTGAAAGGTTTCATGTGCAGCCAGTGTGTGGGTGTTATGTGTGTTTGTTTATTTGAGTATCTATCTGCCTACATAATCTCTCATCTTCTAGCTTACATATTTCCCTTGTCAAATGTAAAATCATGTTAAACGCTGTTAGGTAGTAATACTTTGCATTTATTATTATGTGTCTTTCATCCAAGTTCCTTATACTGCTTTAGTAATTAATTAATGCTCGATAATCCTGCTGTGACACAGGAATTATCCCCGTTAATAATGGTTAAACAGAATCACAGGGTAAGTAAACACTTGTCTGTACTGTCATTGCCATTTCTGTTTCACGGATGCATTTATTCTGAGTTCACTGTCTTCCTGTGACATCTCAGTAGACATGAAGCATGTTAGTTGTTATCTCAGTAGATCTGCTTAAGGTCAATCCTGGAAGCGGCCGTGTCTGTATGTGTGTGGGTGACTGTAGCTTGCTGTGTTTAGATTAGTAACTATCTGTGCTTTCTCTGTCACTCGTTTTGGTTATTTGAGGTTCCTCTTTTGAGTTAACAAGCGTGATTTCAAGATGCACTTTTTTTCAAAGCAAGGACCTAGCTAATTCAGTCAGACATTGTGAATTCTTATGCTCTTGTTCTCATACTGCTTCTAAATGCTCCACTGTCCTTTTGCAGGATGGATACATAATAGAAAACCAAACCAATTCCTTTCCCTGCATTCTGAAATGTCTAAAAGCTGTCATGATAGTATTTGATTTCTTTTCTTTTCCAGCTTAACCCACACTATCCAGAAGGAAATAATGAAGGAAAAGCTTTGGTAAGTGGAATTTATGTTGCCTGTAATCTAGAAAATACTGTCTCCTTAGCCCATTATAGCCCAATAGATGAAAGTCCTTCACAGCTTTCCTTTTACTTGTGTGTCATGGCTGCTGGGATTGTTTTCTGTATCCCGTGTAAGCTAGGGTGCAACTCAGAACTGGTGTTACAGAAAGTCTTCCCTTGTGTAAGGCAAATGGTAAGAAACTTACTCAAATTCTGCATCAAGTTGGCATTAGTTGGAAGCTGTTCTGCCTGGTGACTGCAGATAGGAAGCATTTTGACTCATCTCAAATCACATGTATTACTTCATGGCAAAATCCTCATGAGCAAGAAACAAGGGATGAAGGAATCTGGTTGCTTATGTGCCACTACCAGTTCAGAGGCTTTGCTGGTGGAGACAAGACCCATTGGGGGTGTGTTTGTGAGTCAAGTGTGACTCTAAATCTGAGAGCACGTTGATGCTCTTTTTATTCCCTGTATCGAGTACATGCAAGCAGATATTCAGGCACAGGCTTAGTCTGTGTCTTGCCACGCTTCAGGTAATGCTAGCGTGATGTCTTCACGAGGAGCCAAGTTGTCCTTGCTGCGTGTGTGGGCTGGACAAAGGCCTTATGCCCTTTGCCTAGGAGGCAACAGCCTTTGCCTTGTACAATGCCAAGAGCACGCTAGCTAGTTGTGACTAATGAGGCAAGGCCAGACATGTTGTAGTTTATAGCATGTGAAGGAAGTGGAGTTAAACCCCTGGGGTTTACTGAGACAACAAACAGTCCAAAAAAGAATCATCCCTCCATCAAATTCATGAGATTGCCTTGAAAATGCGGAGATTTTCTTCAAAAAAATTCAGTTTAATTTCTTTCTGTTTGCCTTCTGGCTTTTGTTCTTTTAGAGGACACATTTTCAATTTTTTTACTGCATGGGGAAGAATTTTTTATTTCTCATTAAATGAAACCCAAGATTCTTACATAATTACTGCCTTCAGGAGTGCAATTTTAATAAAAATGGAGACTTTTGGGAGCTGGCAACATTGGTTTTCCATGTTCCCCTGGTATTTGGTATTAATGGTAATACAGTGGTAGCAGCTATGCTGTCCAGAAAAATGAGAATTCTCTCTCATGAAAATACGGAATTTCCACCAGTTATTTCTGGTTTTTGTTGGAATGACACTTGAGGCCCTTGGAGCTTTTGAATGGAAATTGAGGTAAGGTCTAGAATACTCTGGTAAGTAGGGTGCTTGATTGCAATGCTTGGGTCCATGACTTGCTCTGCAAACAGTTGAGCTGGTCTCACAGACCTGGATCTGCAGTAGCATTGTAGCTCACACCATGATGGCATTTCTGAATCAAAACTGATCTTTGTCAATGACATCGATGATGGAATTGAGTGCACCCTCAGCAAGTTTGCAGATGACACCAGTAGTGGTAGTCTTGTTGGGAATAGCATGAGTCGGCAGTGGCTATACTGGGCCTTCATTCTGGTCTTGAGCAGCTGAGCAGAAAGGCTTCACATCCCTGTGGAGAGATGTCTTTTGTGTTACAATGATGCAGTGATTCGAATTGTCCCTCAAAAGTTCAAGAATCTTTGGAATTCTTTAAGGGCCGGTTATGTCAGTCTTCTATCCGCTGTGCATATAACCTAGAACAAACATACTTTTCTCTGCCTCGTGGTTTTCATCTGGTGTTTCTTCTGCTAGGTGACTTCTTCCTTACTGGTTCACTGCAAAGACATCTTCTTTTTCAGCTTTCAAAGCAATTGGTTTTGAAATATGGCCTGTGAGGTAAATCTTCTCTAGTGGGGAAGGTGGAAGCGGACCTGTCCTGGGAAATCTGAAGTCTCAGTAGCAGGAAAATGAGAGAGATGCTCAGATCCTTGTAACTGAAGGAAGGATCTGAGCCTTACAGCCTATGTTTTTCTTTTCCATGTTAGTCTGTTGGATAAAAGGGTACCAGCTCCTTCTCTGTCTTCTGGGTTTTAAAGGCAGCACAGCCATCTGCGCATTTTGTGCCAACCCTTAACTCCTAAATGTGCGATAGGCCTCCTTGTGCATGTTCGCTGCCTGGTTTACAAGTCCCAATTGCAGTTGCTTAGGCAACTGGATTTTAGGAAGGAACCGTGGAGAAGGATTTTCCATGGTACAGTAGTGGGCCTAAGGTGCCTGGGTTCTGCCTATGGTGCAGTAGTGGGCCTAAGCCTGGGTTCTGCCTATGGTGCAGCAGTGGGCCTGAAGCGCCTGGGTTCTGCCTATGGTGCAGCAGTGGGCCTAAGGCGCCTGGGTTCTGCCTGTGGTGCAGTAGTGGGCCTAAGCCTGGGTTCTGCCTATGGTGCAGCAGTGGGCCTAAGGCGCCTGGGTTCTGCCTGTGGTGCACTAGTGGGCCTAAGCCTGGGTTCTGCCTATGGTGCAGTAGTGGGCCTAAAGCGCCTGGATTCTGCCTATGGTGCAGTAGTGGGCCTAAGGCAGCCTGGGTTCTGCCTCTGGTGCATCTTTTCTTTGCCTTGCCTTAAGCGACTTACAAGTTTGCAAGAGTTTTGGCTCTGGAGAACGTAAATATTACTGGAAGTCACCAGGAGTTTTGTTCCTAAGCATTAAAGCAGCTTTTGGACTGCGGTTCATTGCTCATTTATGGGCTGCTTCTTGAGAATCCAGCCAAATTGTCTTGTGAAACACTGCTTTTAATTCTGGTAAAATTTGGCCTCACAATGAGTTGATTAATATTCTTTACACATATTTTTCTCTCATCTAGATTCCAGAAATATTTTTTTTTATAATGGGAAGACCTTTCTGTGATTTAAAGACCTTATCAAAAAAGGCTTCTTCATCTCTTGAAATCTTAAGAGATTGTAGCGTATCGTGCAACACAGTGCAGTGCTCTGCGTTACAGCTCCCATTAAAGCCAAAATCGGTGTGTTTTATGCCGCAAAGTAGTCTATTATTTCTAATCACAGAAATGTACAGCATCCAAAAGAATGCTATAAACGTTGGTAAAATGTCAAGAGCAGCTGGGAACCTGGCATTTGTTAACGTCGTCATATTAAAGGCTGTCTTTGGATAGGTACCTTAACTCCATTTGTCTGCATTTTCATGAGAAAGTACTAATGCTAATGTGTTCCAAACTGGCTTTTATTGTTGAGATTTTTCTTAGGATTGAGGCCGGTCTGCATTTACTTTTCCTGTAAAGAAGTTGGACAGTTCTACCATGAACTTCTAGGTGTAATTTGACTTACCTCCTTTGACTTTTGCTTATCTACATTTATGAATTCTGGACAACTCTGCCATTCAAAGTTTTCTTTCTTGCTTCTAACAAAAGTGATTTTTTTTTCTTTCCTGAAAACACTGTAAATTTTTAAAATTTATTTTACCTTCCAGCAATTAAGTTTGTTTAATTAAAATATGGGACCCAGCTGGTGCAGTTGAAGTGAGTAGAATAGGCTTGGGGAATTTATTGTGTTTTATTTTTAAAGGCTTGGTTAGGAATTAACCTGGCAATAAACAATCTAAGAAAACCCATTTAAAAAAACAAAAAAATTAGAAATCATCACCTTTAAAATGGCAGTGTCTGTGCTTATATAAAACCAGGAGTCAGACTGCTTGATAGGCTGGGGGGGAGAAGGGGAGACACAGATGCCAGCACGTTATTATTATTCTGCTGCTGCACACAGGTCTGAATCAGCTCTGAAAGCGCATACATTGTTTCTTACAGAATGTCTCTGGCTCCTAACAACAGAATTGCAACGTGATGTCTCTGCTAAAAATGCGATGACTCACAAATGAGTCAACAGTGAAGGTGTTACAGGAGGCTAACTGCTGTGCTGTCTGCCAGGTCTTCCTAACATGCAGGAGCAAGGCTGGACGTTAATTTACTCGACTTTCTTTTCATACAGAATTTTTAAAAATCATCTAACCTATGGAGTTCTGCTCACATTACGGCTCTCTGGAAATCCTGGTTTTGTAAGAGCCTCCTAAACTGGGTTAACATATTGAGATATCACATTGTACTGGATTTAACAGGCATTTTCAGAACTCTGGCTGCTATTAAATTTAATTTCTGCTGAAATCTGTAGTGCAGCTTAATGTATTCATTCAGGAGCAGGGCATTATCCTTGTCTGTCTCTATGCCATGAGAGGTGTCCTTACCAATTGGAATTGTAGATGGGGTTTCTAAAAGAAAAGGTGGTTTGGGTCTGTCATGTTTTTGTATTGCTTTTTGCAGTTGAGAGGAAGGCCCCTCCATAAGCAAAACTCCTTGTAAGTCTCAAAATTTCAGGTATGATACCCAGTTGAGGTGAATAGCAGGGATTTGGAGTAGGTCACAATTACCAGCAAATTATACTGAAGAGCTGTGACGAAGGGTTATCTGCTGGGCTCAAGAAAGACAAATATGATTGTATCTGATTATTTTGTCTCTGATTACAATATGGAATTTGTCTCCAGTTACATTAAATTTGCCCTTCAAATTGCAAATACCATATTCTGTCTGCTACTTTGGTTTGGGATTTTTTGCTGTTGTTGAGCTGCTTCTTAAGTCCGTATGATGCACCGCAAATCGGCGGTAGTAGCCCAGCAGTTATGGACTTTGCTGTGAGCCTGTTTCAGTATTTCCACTCCTCACCAGTAGCTAGGACCTCTTTTTTGATCTCTCAGCCTTCCCTTTCCTAGATGAATCCCTCCTGGAAGAATACCAGAGCTGTTCATAGAATCATAGAATGGTTTTGTTTGGAAAAGATCTTCAAGATCATTGAGTCCAGCCATCTATCCAGCCCTACTAGGAACAACACTAGACAATGTCACCAAGTACATCTACTCCTCTTTTAACATCTCCAGGGATGGTGACTCAAACCCCTCCCTGGGCAGCCTGTTCCGATACCTAACAACCCTTTCAGTAAAGGAATGTTTCCTAATATCCAACCTAAATGCTTTCCCTGATGCAACTTCAGACCATTTCCCCTTGTCCTGTCACTAACTACCAGGGAGAAGAGACTGACCACCCTTTTAGGTAGTTGTAGAGAGCAATGAGGTCTCCCCTCGGTCTCCTTTTCTCCAAACTAAACAATTCCAGCTCCCTCAGCTGCTCCTCATAAGATTTGTCTTCCAAACCCTTCACCAGCTTTGCAGCCCTTCTCTGGACAGGCACCTTGATGTCCTTCTTACAGTGAGTGGCCTCACCAGCGCTGAGTACAGGGGAAGGATCACTTCCCCACTCCTGCTGGCCACACTGTTCCTGATGCAGGCCAGGATGCTGTTGGCCGCCTTGTCCACCTGGGCACACTGCTGGCTCATATTCAGCCAGCTGTTGGTCAACACCCTTAGGTCTCTCTCCTCCAGACAACTCCAGCTGCTCCTCTCCAAACCTGTAGCTTTGTATAGGGTTGTTGCAACCCAAGTGCAGGATCCATCACTTGGTCTTGTTGAACCTCATGCAATTGGCCTCAGCCCACAGATCCAGCCTGTCCAGGTCCCTCTGTAGAGCCTGCCTACCCTCTGGCAGATCAACACTCCCACCAAGCGTAGTATCGCCAGCAGATTTGCTGAGGGCGCGCTCGACTCCCTCGTCCATGGTATTTATAAAGACATTAAACAGACCTGGCCCCAGTACTGAGCCACGAGTGCTGGCTATGTTGTAGGAGGGTTTTCATTTCCCCATCCTGGCAAAGTCCTGTTGTGCATGTGAGTAGTGTGCTTTGCTTTTTTCCTGGATGGGGCTGGTGACTCGGGGCTATTAACAACCCTCTAGTCCAGGAGATGCTTAGATTTTGTTAGGCGGGGCAGGCTGACCCTGCTTGTCGTGCCATCCAGTATTTGAACTGGGTCATTCTTTTGGAAGATATAGGCCCAACTCCTGTCAGGCAAAATTGGAGCTGAACGTGTGTTTCCTTCGTCCTCGTAAGCGATTTACCATGACAGAGTGAGGTGATTGCATTTTCTTCCCCTTGGATAGGCATGTGACTTGACTTGTGACAGCCTGTCACTAGTTTGTCAGTAGTTTGGGACAATCAAACCTTTTTTTTTTTTTTTCCCCTCAGTGAATTTACTATTTGCTAATATTGTTTTACCCACAGTTCTTGCACTTCTCTGTACTCCTGTAATTCACCTGGGGTTTTTGGTCGTGGGTTTTTTTTTTTTAAATTTATTTATTCAAAGAAGTCTTGGGAGTGCTTTCCTTGGCCGTCACTGACCACATCACCAACGCTTCAGAAACTGTTAATTGCCTTCTTATTGCTTTAAGTTGAATTTTCTTCTGTCTACATTTGAGACCTTTTACAGTTCTTTTCCTCCCTTTTCTGCACCGACTCTGGTTTTGCTGGCTGCATCTCCTCATATGCCAGTTTCTTACCTGAGCAAATGTCATCATGTTTTCATCCTCTTAGGAATGCAGTGCTTCTCCTGAGCTGATCACGTTGTCTAATTAATTTGAAATAGCCTAATACTTTCACTTCTTTCCACGTCCTCACAAAGACTCATCTGCTGATTCAATAATGGCTGGGTTAAGGGCAGATTCTGATGACTGCTTATGAAATTTAATTAATCATAGGGAACTTTCTGTGTTTGAGTGTGTGTGAGTTCTCTCTTTCTCACACACACACAGAGGCACGAGCGGTCAGACATGAACTCAGACCTAAACCCATGCACGGTCATACGTGATGACTTCTGCTCTGTCTCTCATGCAGTCCTTATGTGTAAGCTGTTTTCAGAGCTATCAAGTTTTGTGGTCACTTCTCGTTCCTTTTTTTTCACTGACTAGTGCTTATCACCCACAATCCAGGTTGGGCTGTGAGGTGTCCCCGAGATCTTAAAATGGCATTGTAAGGAGAGTTCTGAGGCTTGTGCTGGAGCCCAGTCTGAAGCTACTGTGCAGGTCTTTTGTAGGGCTGATCTTGCACAGCTAAGCCTTGCACTGCAGTTACCAATGTTGCAGATATGCCTCGGCCCATGCTGAAGTGGACTTTCTCTTTAGGAAGCCAGCTCTTGCTCATATGCCAGGTCTGATTTGACAGGTGCCAAGCCTGGTTGGCGGGATTTAGTCCTGACGAGCCAACTCTGTTGCTCAGTAGCGCCTACACAATTGCTGGGGAGACCAGCCAGCCCCAGGCTGCAGGGTGAACTTCTGCACAGAGCTAGTGGGTTGCCTCCTGTCACAGAACCCTGTGCACGTGCGTATGTGCTCGTGCTTAATGACCTGTTGGAGATGATCATACGTTATTAGGTCACGAGGGCGTAAAAACCCCCTTCATAACACAGAGCAGAATATGGTTTCATGTTTTTGGTCTGTATTTTTCCCAGAGCCCCAGGGGAAAAAAAAATAAAGCATGAAATCATGAAGTGGTGTGCCTTTTTGTGTAGCAGCCTTTTTGGCTAGGAAATTACAGTAGAGTGGGTAGTTTCTGGGGAATCCCTCCCTAGATTTGAATGTGGGTTAGGGGAAATACCAAATACGTCTGGATGTTGTTCTGAACTCTTCTGTGCCATTCACCTCTTTACAGACCTCTTGAATTTTAACTTGGCATACAAGTTAAGTTTTTATGTGCAATTTTTTTTTGTATTTTTGGGCACGGAGTATGGAAGGTGTGAGGACTGCCAGATAAGAGTTTTCTCTTGTGTGAGACACGGGAGATGGTTCCCCTTTGTCTTGCCCTCCTTTCAAAAAAACTAGTGACAATACTCTAGTTTCTGAGGGGATTTCTTTCTGTTTTTTTTCCTGCTGTCTCTGCCCTTTGTATAAGTAGTGGGATGGAAAGCCAGCCTCTTTTTAAAGCTTGATAATAGAAAAAAATGAAAAGAATGTTTTGGAAGGATTCAAAAAGTGCCTTGAAATGAGATAACTAGCTCTTTCTTACATAGTTTCATTCTTCCTTGATTTTGTTGCTTAATCAATTGGTGATATGAATAATCAAAGCTTCACCCTTGATTATCCCTTACAATTTGGCTTTAATCAAGGTACTAATGCGACCAGAGTACAGTCTAGCCACCTCTTTACATTGCTTTGTACATCTCTTCCCTAGTGGTGCACTATAAATCATTATAATAGTATTTCAGGTTTCTGGCGCTTGATTTTTCTCCTTTGCCTTTCTTCATTCCTCTTTTCCTTTTCCCCCTGCATGATGTATTTTGTGTACGTGAAGGGCCCTGGGCTGCCAGTCTCTTAATTGGTTATTAGTCTTTTGTAATATGTGTAACTCAACACCCCAGAGGAGCAGCTTTTACTTGTGCCAGTAATTCTGTTGGTTGCTGCATGGTTACGGGCACAGACTCTGAATTACTCCTCCGAGCAAAGATACTTGCTTCAGAAAGGTAGGATTTGGCTCCTGTGAAGACAAAGGTGTGTGGGTAACTAAAGATGAAGATGACTGCTTAGTCATGCTGGGTCACAAAATTCCCATGGACCTTCAGTAGAAGAAGATTGCCACCTTAGATTGCACGCCTCTTTTGAGGCACCAACACAACACCGATCTGTAGGCTTGAAAACTAGGCTCCTTGAAGAGAGTGAACTTCTCCAGTGTTTCAGTGGGCGCACTCAGTCAGACCTATGTTGGATCCAGCCTCTAATGCATTCTCAGACTGTGCTGAGATTTCCTGTACCATCTAGCTGGTGCTTTGCATGTGTCCCCTTTCCAACGACAAGTTGATCTTAGTGAAGCAGATACGCAGGCTCTTGCTGCTTGATAAGTGTGCTGCTGTGATTCTGACCATATGAGAGTAAAAAATGAGCAAACAAATAAAAAAACCTGGTGAAATCAGGCAAATTGCTTACTTTTTAAATCCCTTCCCCCCTTTAAATAAAAATCCTGCTTTCATTAGTTCTCTTGACTTTGGCCCTTTCCAAACCAGCACCGTGCAGTTGCATCCATTGGGAGTGAAGGGTCTGCAACTGCCGCAGGTTTTTTGAAGTTGTAGGTGTCAAGTAATAATGTATACAGAACTGCAGTTCTCTCTGTAGCTTGTGACCTGCTGTTGTTATAATGACTCCCTGAGACCCCGTGCGCCTGGGGCAAAGTGCATCCTTTGTGTTACACACTCCAAAGCCAGTCACGATCCGTTCTTACTAGAATATTTTTTCTTTAAAAAAGAGTACAATTCAGATGTATTACTTGTCCACAAGGTAATTGGAGAATTTATAATGGGCCCTGATGCAAGCAAATAACCCTTGTGCCTAATCAGCAGAGAGACGGCAACCTTCCTGCTTCAAAGAAGAAACGCCAAGCAGGGGAGAAGATTATGTATACTTTGGTCTCTGTGCCACATGGAAATGACATCGCATCTCTCTTTGAACTGGATGCCACCACTCTTCAGAGAGCTGATTGCCTGGTTCCAAGGTAAAAAAAATATAATAAAAAAAAATAGTGCTGCATTGACAGGGTTTCTTCCTAGCATTATGCTGGGGAGAAAAGCAGGAAAAAAATCAAACATGAGCAAGTATTATCCTTCAGTTAAAATTTGAGGAGTGTTCATGGATAAACAAGGGATGTATAAAACATGATACTGCTGCTGCGACTGGGTAAAATAATTATAAGGATAAAACAAGTGACACTTAAAGAGAGTCAGTGAAGAGGAAAATAATGGGCTAAATATTGTGCAGATATATAGGAGGACAGGATTGAGCCCCATGCACTGTTTGAAAAAACTGTACTGCTAATAGATCTAACTGCATTGTTCCCAGCAAATAACATGTATGGTGAACTGGGCTTCTGTTTCCCTGACAGATCGCGGTGCCACTGTATGCATTTGTTATTCAGATGAATTCAGCAAGTGAGCTTCTGGGTTTTAATTGTGAATATTTGAAATTTCAACTCTGTTGCTTAGCTGAGATTGGCTAGATAAGTCACACGGTGTTGGTTGTGACTGAATGGGTGTGCAGGCGCTCGGGGCTAGTTGTTATGAGAGTGGATTTTTAAAGCTGGGTACCCACAAATACTGATGTATGCGGCTTTGAAGTGTGTTTGCTATGCTAAGTTTTGCTAGATAATTTGCTTACTTGAATACTCAAAGCCCATCAGCATGAAAGGGAGACCGTGAATGAAGACCACAGTGAATATATTTTAAAAGTAGAATTCAGAGTTAAAATTGTAATTGATTTCTCAGCTCTGCTTTTCTGATAAGACCACAGATTATCATATGGAAAGAATTTGGAAGTATCTCCTGTCTGCTCATTGTTCACTTGATTTTCAGTTGAGAACTGGTACTGTAAATGCTTGCTCCCTGGAACAAGGCTTTGCAGATCAGAATGGTGAAGCTGTGAAACCGTGGTCAGTTTTACTTTCTTGCTTTTGTGCTGTGACAGGTTAAAAGGGTTTGTTACTTTGCAGAAAAAAAAAAAAAAGAATTGGTTTTATTCATGAAATGCATTTCTGTTCAGATGGGATTTTATAACACCTTCCTCTTTAATTTTTTTCTTTTAAGGAATGCTTCGCTCCTAGGCTTATATAAATACTTAAAAACAGCATTCTGCATAATCCTGAAATGCTGTTTGTTCTTGTTGCAGCTCTGTTCTGTGTGAGAGAGAAGACGAGGGAAAAGGGTACTCCTGTACCTTTTAGGTCTCCCTCACCCTCCTGTTATGCCCTCAAGTCATGGTCATGTGTTGCACTGCATCCCACTGTGCCCACTTCAGCGCAGGACTGATCCATCTGACCTGTTGTTTGCTTTGTTCTCCTTTAGGAACTCGTATGTCCGACTGAGGCACTTATGCACTAACACTTGGGTCACTAGTACCAGCATTCCAATAGACACTGATGAAGAGAGGCCTGTGATGTTAAAGGTAATCACGTGTATCTTGGGGCTGAAATCCCAAACTCACTCCTGAAGTTCTCTGCTGGTGGTCTCGCTTGTAACATATAAAATATGCAAAATAATTAGGATGAAGGTAAGAGAATTGCTTGCCTGTATTAAACCAAAAACTATTGCAGATTGGGACGTGCCAAACAAAAGAGGACAAGGAAGCTTTCGCCATTGTATCAGTTCCTCTGTCTGAGGTCAGAGACTTGGACTTTGCCAATGACGCAAACAAGGTTCTGGCATCAACTGTTAAAAAGCTGGAGAATGGAACAATAACCCAGAATGAAAGGAGGTTAGTGAGCTTTATTTTTTTTCCCTCCTAAATTTGTGTTTGCTTACTCGTGAATTCATGACATCACGGTAATGGGCAAGTTAGTTAGATCCGTGCACACGTAGAAGCAATTGGGAGAGGATACTTGGTAGCCTGGGATTAGATTCCATCTGTCAGAGGGTCCTTGCTGCACCTCAGCCTGGTCTGTGTAAATTGGGGTTACACAGCATTTCCCCAGCTCACTGGGCACATAAATAAATGGGTAAATGCAAAGTGTTGGTCTTAATTTCTTTGGATAAACTGCTTCTGAGATGTAATAGGAGGGTCGATTGCCCCTGATTCTCATGCTTGCTACAACTGCCTCAAAGGAGGTTGTGGTGAGGTGGATGTTGGTTTCTTCTTCCAAGGAACAAGTGACAGGACAAGAGGAAATTGCCTCACATTGCATCAGGGGAGGTTCAGATTGGATGTTAGGAAAAATTTCTTCACCAAAAGAGTGGTCAGGCAATGGAACAGGCTGCCCAAGGAGGGCGCGGAGTTACTATCCCCAGAGGCATTCATAAAATGGAAAGACATGGCACTTTGGGACATGGTTTAGTAAACATGGTGGTGTTGGCTGATCTTAGAGGTCTTTCCCAACCTTAAAGATTCTACAGTTATCCAAGAAATCCATCTATACAGTGGGCAACATGGCAGGACTCTTGATTGGCGTGGAGTTGACTGTAGTGCACATTCATCCTGTGAGACCAGTGTCTCAGAGTGACTGAGAAGCTGCCCCAATAATCACTTTCCTTTCTTACTTTTTTTTTTTCCCCTGTTCTCTTTTCTTATTCTATGGCATTTTGGTGTTTACCCTAGGTATTCGTCTGTGTTTCAGCCGCAGCGCTCTTAGAATGTCTGTTCTTCACACCCGCCCCTGAATTAAGGGGTTTTGTTGTACAGTCTAGCCAAATATATCCCACTGCCAGTGATGTAGTTCACTGTTTTCAGCTGTCTGTGGTTACACTGAATATGAGACAGCATCTCTGGCAGTGTTAATTTCTGGCTTCTATTCCACCATGCATCATACACAGCTTTTTGCCGAAAATGTTTGTTTTCAGTGATAAAACTGAGTTTTTGCTGTCAGTTGTCAGCAGCAATTAGTCCAGATGGTTTAATATCAGGTGGAGGATTTATTGCCACAGGCAGGTCTGTAATAGCCTGGGTGTTGGTACTCAGCCTTGGGAAGCTGATGGGCCATTTCATGATTGAGATGAACCAGAGAGAGGGATACAACATAATCAAGGTGTGACATCCCTGTATTAACCTTGCATTGCTGTGTCACTCTGACCCAGTATTGTCAAGTGTTGATGCTGACAGATTGGTACAACACACACATAAAACATCTCAGAGTGGTTTCAGAATGGTGCCGTGATTTGTTTGTTCCTGTGATTTCTTTAGGAAAAAAACCCAAACAAATCAACCAAAAAACTCTTTTCCCTGCCTTACCATCTTCCAGCTTAAGTGAGTAGGGGTCCTAACAGTTTATTTGTGGCTGCTTCATCCTACATCTGCCTTCTCTACTTTTTCTGTTGCGGGGAACCTCACTGTTTTCCACCAGCAGACGGAGACCTTGATAGCTAAGGCCTCCTCAGAGGGTTTAGCTGAAGAGCCCAGCCCTCTCGTGTGGAATGGCTACGTCATGTCAGGCTTCTGGAGGTGACTTCAAAAACCCACTGGGTATCTTCCTGCCACTTTCATAGCATGCCTGCAGGTTTAGTAATTATAGGCTAGATGTCCAAATTCAGATGAAGCTTCTCCAGGGTAGGAGACATGCTGGGTTTTGTTTATAGAAGATTGCCAGTTCTTTTAAGGGAGAGTCAGTGAAATTTGTGGGCATCTGTTCTTCCCCCTCTGCAAACCTGGTGAGCTATGTTAGTAACAAAGGTGCAGTGACCACTGTCTTTTGCATTTTCTGAAGGTAGGGAGAGAAGGAATTACTACTGCCTCTGTGTGTTTTAGCACTTGCTTCCACCAAATATTCTTTTGTATAGCAAAGAGTGAAACAAATACAGTCGTTTGTCAGTAGTTTCTTGGGTCAATAGGGAAATAGTCTAGTGGCAGTGTTTTTATTCCTTCAATAAGTCCATCATCTTGTTTCACTGACCTATGTCCATGATAAAGTATGAAAATCCTTGTTAGGCTGAGTAAGAGTGTCTTTCCACTGCTCCTGGGCCTTGAGGCCAGCTGGTATGGATTTTGTATTTCTGAATACGCTGCATCAATACAGCATCCTGTATTTTTCTCCCCTTTTCCCTCTGGTTGTAGTTTAACACCTTGGTAAACATCCCTGTGATGGATTTAAGCCTCTGCTGAGCCAAGGTCTGGAATCCTTAAGTACATGTCAAACTTAACTTTGTAATGATTGAAGTTCCATTGCACTAGGTAAAGCTTGTTCTAAAAGGTGATTTACTTTCTTAATGAATCCTAGCAAGTGTTGAGTGACTGGATGTCATAATGATTTGTCTGTCCATTCTAGGTTTGTGACCAAGTTACTAGAAGACCTCATTTTCTTTGTTGCTGATGTGCCTAATAACGGGCAGGAAGTTTTGGATGTGGTTGTTACCAAGCCAAACCGTGAACGACAAAAGTTAATGAGGGAGCAAAATATATTGGCCCAGGTATGTCCTACCCTATTAGTATCTTGCTTGTTTTTACAAACAGATTGTAGGAGAGTGTGATTTGAGAAAATGGTATTTCTAGGTAACCTGGTTTATGCCGTGTCGGGTTTGTGTCTGGTTGGGTTGGATAGATACGGCACTAGGTTGAGGCTCGACATAAAGCCCCAGTGCCTGAGATGGTGCCTCCACTTCTATTTAGTCATACGTAGATAAGTGCAGTGATTCACTTCTGAGTTTGGTCAATAAGACCCATGTGCTGATCCTGTCAGAAGACATTTCCATTGACTGCTATAAATTAAGCAAAAACCTGGTGGGTGGGACGGGGTGAAACTTGATGATCTTTAAGGTCCCTTCCAGCCCATTCTATGATTCTGTGATTCTCATTATCGGTGATGCTGATTTGAACAGATATTTGGCATCCTGAAAGCTCCGTTTAAGGACAAAGGTGAAGGATCGATGCTGAGGCTTGAAGACCTAGGTGACCAGAGATATGCTCCATACAAATACATGTTAAGGTTATGTTACAGAGTTCTCAGACATTCCCAACAGGACTATAGGAAGAACCAGGTCAGTGGAATTCAAGATGGTTTTTTCCTTCTGATTTCTATAATTCCTCATCCTGTGTTTGACATCTCTCTCTGCACTTACAAGTGAGATTCTGTGGGGGTGGTGAAAGGACTGGGTCTTGTGTAGTTTAGTAGGAAGAAGTCACTGTCGTGTGCTGCCTCATGCTGAGGAGCACTGGTTTGGTTTTGTAGGTGTTTGTATAACAACTGGATGGTCAGTAATGAAGATCATAGGTTGACCTTATACTTCCACAGGCTCAGACTGAGATTGACGTCCACTGCTTTGTCCATGAAGTTTTATTAAAATTAGACTCTTGGACTCTGTATTGTAAAGTGGGAAGCCTGCAAAACTGTCTGTTGCTCTTGCTCATTTGTCTGTAGAGGGATGGCAGTGAATCAGAGCAGAGGTTATTCTAGCAGGTAGCCTGATTTCCTCCTGCTGGAGACTCCCCATGAGCAAAAGCATTTCAGAACATGGTGTTGAATGGTTTGCACATTACAGCAGGGAAAAACTGCACTAACTTTATAGGGCTAAAGGGACTAGAGATAAAAGATTGAAGTGCTATGTGTGACTTTTTTTGTTTTCTTTCTAATGCTTGGCAAAAATAATTTTGCCTTGGAGGGAGAGAAAGGGAGGAGGGAGGACTCAGGGAAGAAAGCTTCTTAAATACTACAAAAACCTTTTGGTTTTCCCCTCTTAAAAAATGGGTTGCCATTTCTTGAGTGTTATATAAATTTTCGTGGATTCATTTTCCTTGGTTTATAAAAGAATAACAAGAGTTAGTCATCCCTAATATTGAAGCTGTTTCTTGGGGTACATATTTTAGGTGTTCAGATGTTCTTTTGTTCGGGCTGGTTCAGAGAGGAAAATGTTGAGGGTTGTTATGATTGCTAATAGAGCTGAATGCTTCTGGTTCTAAAAGAAGGTTACTGCTTAACAGGTCATAATGGGAGTTCTCATTTTTTTTCAGGAATATATTGCTAAGAACTTCTGCATCATGCAGTCCCAGATTGGTTATGATATTCTGGCAGAAGACACCATCACAGCTTTGTTGCACAACAACAGAAAACTGCTAGAGAAACACATCACAGCTAAAGAAATAGAGACGTTTGTTAATTTACTCAGGAGAAATCGAGAGCCAAGGTTTGAAGTGGTTCATGTAATATTCTTTTTCTGTATTGATAGGCTTTTATATTGCAGTAGCTGTGAATCTGCCTGCTATTCGTAGTTTTGTTGTCCTTTTTTTCTCCCATCTTGAATTTATATTTCTTTTGACCTGGCAGACAAAAACCCACATGTACAATGTCACGCTAGAAAATATTAGAACTCGCTGTAATTCTTGGGATCTGGCCATATCTGTGTTCCAGAACAAGAGCTTACTGAAAAGATTATTTATACTTCACAGGATAATTTTGAAAATATGGTTTTAGTTCAGATTGGGACAAATAGACAGAAATTGAAATTTCTCGTAAGAACAGTTTTCCTGCAGGTTCTGATTCCAGGTCAGACCTGAAAGAGGCCTAGGACAGCGAAGATCCCAGTGAACACGTGTCCTGGACCAGATCTTGTTCCAAACATAAAACTCTGGTCTTGAACTTCATCCAGTTGGACATTTTTTTTATTAGCTTTAGGTCAGAATATAAAGGAAATGGATTTTATTTTTTTTAATGGAAAAAATAGATCTTTCTTTTTTTTTTCAATTGGCTTTTCAGCTGTAAAATTACCAAAGTAATGCAAATATTAGAAATTAATATACTAAAGGCCAAATAATATCCCCTGTAATTGTGAATACCATTTTTCTGTTAACGATTAAGGATATATTGCTCAAGGCCCTGGTGCTTCACTGCTTCAATTATTCTCTGTGTGTCTGCAGCCGTTCTGCCCCATTCTGTAAACTTGTTGCCTCTCCCATGCTAAACTGGGTTGGGTTTGGTCAGTACGAAGAGGAAACCACATGAGATCAGCTCCTTCTCAGTGCTGAAAGGTCCTGGTGTTAATTGACAGTCTCATGTCACTTTGTGGAGGAAGATGGCATAGTATTGTTGTGTAATTAAATTGTGCGCTCGCTGTGCATTAAAGTATACATTCACTTCTTTAAGGCTGAAGTCCAAGAGCAATAAATGCTTGAAAAATACAACTTGCAAGATAGTGCAACCTGCATAGTAAAGGCACTTATTTTCATAGAGGGCCTTGTAGACTTTTGCAGCACTGGTTGTGTAAGAAGGGTGGCTGTATGCTCTAAAACAAGAGAGCTACAATTTTTTCCCAAGTTTAGCTTCAATGAGGTAACTCGACCCAGAATCCTGTGTAATTATGTGTTGTTTGCTTACTGTTATCTTTGTGAGGCAGTATTGCTGTGCACTATTACCTGTTGCTTCATTGAAGTGATGGGTAAAATTGTTCTGAAGTGTAGCTGAAAAATGCTGTCCGTACCCATCCCTTGCAGTTCCCAGGTTTCTGCAGAGAGTGTGGTCTGCACTAACATAGAAATGATTTTCTGATTCCCTCTGGCAGGGTGATCACCTATAGAGGTTCAAACTGCTGGATCCTTGAACAGTAGATGGCCAATGTTTTAACCTGGATTTCTAAGGAAGTGGAGTATATGGTCTCCCTGTGTGTGCCTGCTCGTATGTGCTCCCCCACCAGCTCTTGAGCCTCTCACCTACTTTTAGCTATGTGTACTAGAGTGGTGGGCTCAGAGATCCGCAGTTCCTACAAATGTCACAAAAAGAAGCAGCTACATAGGGGGAAAAGGCCCTTTTTATATTCCAGAGGAAAAAAAGTATGGGCTGCTGTTAACACACACAGAGGAATCTATGAAATACGCAAGAAGCAGATACCTAATATATGTCCCAGTTGTAAGGAAAGCCTCAGCCCAGACCTTGTTAAACATCTGAGGACCTAAATTCAAGAGACAAATTCATAGGAAACTGATTTCCATGCAAAGCTTTGTTATTTATTTCTTCTTTATGTGGAACAAGCTCTTTGAATACAGAGGTTCTGTCTTCAGGTCCTGCCAGACCTTCAGTAATTGTTGACTGTGTCACTTCAGAGATTTTTATCAGGCATCTTTGAAAGGTGGAGGTGTGGACTCCTTCAGTGCAGTGGAGTTCCTCAGGGGGCACACAGATGTCTCCAGCATGAGTAACACCTCCTTGCTCTTTAGGTTAGGGAGATGTATGTTACCTAGTGGGGAAGATGGGTAAGAATGTGTTTTCTTGCTTTTGGTTCCTGACAAGGACCAGGGCCTTCACTAGAGCTCCCCTGCCAGCCAAGCTTAAGACAGCCTCAGGCTGCTCTTAAGGTCTGGCACAAATCTTTTGCTGAGAAGTGTCACGCTTGGGATATTTTTCTTTCCTCTCCCTGACTGATTGTTCAGCGCCGCTCTGGGTGGCTCTCAAAGCTATTACTCATCATCATCTGTTGTGAGTTGCAATAGTAGGAATCGACAAGAGATCCTATGTTGATAAAACTCACAATATATGCTCCCCTGAGTATGTTAGTGATGGATGCTAAAGATTTCTGCTGCAACGTTTCTGGGTAGCATTTTAAATCTCATGTTCTGTTGGTTTTTTTGACTGCAGGTTCTTGGATTATCTATCAGACCTGTGTGTATCTAACACCACAGCAATACCAGTAACTCAGGAACTCATCTGCAAGTTTATGCTGAGCCCAGGAAATGCAGACATTCTCATTCAGACCAAGTGAGCACCCACAATTGGAACATACCTTTTTGTTATCTGCTCTGTTGTTACTATCACAGCAGTTTGCTAGTGGCTCCATTGTGAATGATTTGTATTTGCAGGCTGGTTTCAACACAAATGGACAACCCCTTGGAATGCCCTGTCATCTCAGATGACATTGATGAAGAGGAAGTGTGGCTTTACTGGATTGACAGTAACAAGGAACCTCATGGCAAAGCCATCAGGCACCTGGCTCAGGAGGCAAAGGAGGGCACGAAAGCTGATTTAGAAGTTCTTACCTACTACAGGTAAAACTGCTTATTCAAATGGAAGGAAATGCAAAGTCTCCAGATAGTCTGAGCTGTTCTTACCGGGATCAGTTGCTAACACCAAAAAAGAAAGCCAGGTCATGCCAGAAACTGGGATTAAAAGTTTGTTTCAAAGTTTCCTCTGTGGGAGCATCACACTCTCTGCTCTCTATTCCAGACAAATCTTGAGTTTCCTTTGCTCGTGACAACTCTTTGTGTCATTTTATAATTTTGTCTCTTACCTTCTATTTATTGGGCTGTATTTTTGGATTGTTCAGCTCTGGAAGCAAGACACGCTCCAAGGAAGGAGTGTCCTGAAGCTTAGAGGGGAGATGGGATCATGGAAGTGTGTCTAACACAGACTGAAAACTAATTGTTGAAATGCTTTGGCCTTCCACTGAACAATGCTCCCTTTGAGTTTCAAAGGGCGCCCTGACTTCACAGGGGTTGGTGCTTGCCATTAGCATTTTTAATGGCAAGTTGGTCCCTTGGTTAGCAAAGTCGCTCCTGTCACTGTTTAGCACTTAGAGCAGGAAGGCTGACTCAGGTTTGTAAAGTGAGTTTTGCTGTTTCATCATATTTGAAGAAATCACTTGGAAATACGTTGCTATCTTTCTTGAAGGTACCAACTGAACCTCTTTGCAAGAATGTGCCTGGACCGCCAGTATCTGGCCATCAACCAGATTTCTGCACAGCTGTCAGTAGACTTGATCCTACGATGCATGTCTGACGAAAGCCTCCCTTACGACCTCCGGGCTTCCTTCTGTCGGCTGATGTTACACATGCATGTGGACAGAGATCCTCAGGAATCTGTGGTACCTGTCAGATACGCCAGATTGTGGACTGAAATTCCTACTAAGATCACAATTCATGAGTGAGTTGAAAGTGTTACAGACTGAAGTGCAAAAGCATTTCGTAGGGGATAGTCTCAGAACAAAATGATTGTAGATGTGTAATGTCAGCACAACATATACATAAAAAAGGTATTGGGTTGCAGAACATGGAGCTGTTAATTATTGTCACTCTTGGAAACTTCCTTGGGTAGCTTCACATGAAAGTATTTTGATTTTGGTTTTCACTGTGTTCTTCTAGGGAACAAGCTGGGGGAAAATGGAAACGGCCTTTCCAGCTGAACTTGAAGTAATCTAATTGTGTCTAACTTTACACGTTCACTAGGCTGGAGCTCAGTTTTATGCTTCAAGCTCAACTGAAAGCCACAGTGGAAAACCAGAACTTGGAGTTAGGTACAGCTGTTGCCCCAGAAACAGTTCAGAGGCTTTGGCCTCCTTCAGCAAAGTACTTAGGCATGTGTTAAATTTAAGTGTGGGAGAAGGCCCCGTTGACTTCAGTGGAAACCCTCTCTGGCTTAATTGATTTGATGGAGCAGTGCCACTGGGTTAGACCTGGGGAGGGAGTATCTGGCTGAAGGAACAGAGGAAGAAGTATAGCAGTGCAGCAGAGGGTGCTGCTTCTGCTAGTGAGATAAAGGACTGTTTTAGGTGCATGAATCAGTCCTAGCTGCTGGTGCAAAAGAGGAGGTTGTCTGTCCCAAGCTGCTTTCCTGATCTACTGTCTTCCTTGCAGAAATAGTAAACTCTGGCTGATGGGCAGAGAGGGCAGCTGAGACTTAGTGATTATTGAATTAAGAGTGGACCTGCCAGAACAGTAGTATATTCCTGTCTCTGTTATTCCCATTCACTGTAACTGGTACTGTTGGGGAAGGAGGTTTGTGCATCCTCTTTGCTTATCTATGTAGAATTTGTTGACCACTACCCCTTTTCCTTACAGAGAACCAACAGTAATTTTACAGCATTGTGATTGTTTGGGGGTTTTTTATTTTAGTTTGGTGACAGCTGATCCTGATTTTGGAAGGAAGGAATATTAAACACCTCTGTGCCTTGCATTGTAGGTACGATTCTTTCACAGACTCTTCGAGAAATGAAATGAAGAGGAAGTTTGCACTCACTATGGAATTTGTAGAAGAGTACTTGAAAGAAGTTGTAAATCAGCCCTTTCCTTTTGGAGACAAAGAGAAAAATAAACTTACGTTTGAGGTACTTCTATGTGCATCCTAGTTCTGGTTTTCCTCCTCATTTTAGCTGAGTTGACAATTGGCTCTTTCAAAAAAAAAACAAACAAACAAAACAAAACCAAACAAACAGCAACTGGTAGAATAAATGTTGGTGTAAAATGTCCTAAAGAAGCACCAGTTCCTAATTCCAGTGATAACTGTTACTGCAGAAAACAGTATTACTGTTTGCTGTTAAACAGATGTGTCCTTCCTTCCTTCTCCTGGGATGGTTGCATTTCAGTGGCTCCATTCAGGGATGGATACGTGTGTGGGTGAATGGCCATATGACCTTTCTCTCCACATTAATGAATTAGCCTGCAGGGATTCTTTGATATAAATACTATTCTCTGTGTCAGATACACAACACTGAAGGAAATGCCTTCAGAAATAACCTAATCCTGTGTTTTAAATATTGTTTGAAATTCTTGACAGAAACTTTAGATGGGCCTGAGTCTTCTAGATTCAGATAACATTAAGTAAAGGGGAAATGCTTACAAAAACTTTGCCACTTCTGCCTCTTGTCATCTGAAATCACCTCCATTCACCAGACTTGCTTACTCTTCTTCTGACTTCCATCTTCCTTGCAGCTGCTGCCTCTTTAAACAATTTCCTGGACTCTTTCTTCTCAGTCTTATGTATTTTCCCGGATACAGTTGTATCCTTTCATGCCTCCCTAAATCTGATATTGGTTTTGCTCTCTGTTGTAATTTGACTGACTAATTGTTTTGTCTAATGCTGAAAAAACATTTAATGTCACTGGCCTTAGTTTAAGGCCAGTGGAAAGACTTGTACTAATTTGAATGCATTCTAGGTCTGGATCTCTGTGAAAGAGAGACTCTGTGATTGCTGCTTGAAATGCACCTGTCTTGCACAGCCAAATACCACAAAGGTTGCCAATACTTTCTTCATTTTTAATTTCTTTTTCTCCTAGGTGGTACATCTGGCTCGAAACCTCATATACTTTGGCTTTTATAGTTTTAGTGAGCTTCTCAGACTGACCCGGACACTGCTGGCAATCCTAGATATTGTTCAAGTTCCTATATCATCATACTTCGAAAGGTTGAGCAAATTTCAGGATGGAGGTGAGAGAAGCAGCCAAAGACTGTTACTCCAATGTCTAATTCATTATTTAGCTTGGAAATGATTTATGGAACATGTCATTGATCTTTCCAGGTTCTTTATTCACACACAAACACACCTATAGGAACGTACTGCACGATATATTAAGATAGCCAGTTAAAAAGGAACCCTTTTGAACAGAGTGGCAGATTTCACGAGTTGTGGTTACTGTGTTGAGTTAATTGAGCTGCTGCTCCTTTGCTTTTTTGGAACTGAACGTTCAAATCCAGATCTAAGCTGCCAGTATCCCTCGCGCTGAACATCCCAAGCAACTACAGGTAGCATTTGCCTGGGCACAGCAAGTGTGGTGGCTCATATGCAGCCCAAGTGTTTATTAGTTGTCTCAGTTCTTCACTGAAAGGGAAAATAAGACTTTGCTGGTCCCATGACTGGAGAAGCACCAGATGGAAATCTAGATGAGACCATTCTCTGCGTGTGTTTTGCAGTTTAGAATCTTCATTTTTTTAACCCAGACTGAAGTGCCTGTCTGACAACCCACGGACAGCACTGTATGTCCCACTGGCCTTTCTACCATGGCTTAAAACTGAGTTGAAGAATGAACATGCTGGGAAGGTGCTGAAGCTTAGGAGTTTAGTTTTCCTCCGTGTGTGGAAGAGAGGTATGACAGTTATGCAGGCTGAGGGTCCAGGAGACTGGGTGGTGGCATATTCTGTTTTACTGAGTGGCTGATGTGTCATTGCACTTCTAGCTGGCCCACAGCACCAGAAAGGGTGAGCTGTCTCGTTTGCAAGAACAATTATTTTCCCAGCCTTAAGTTCCCCCTACGGGTGCCCTGTGTGAGTGTGCCGTCCTTTGTAACTTAGCTCTTTTGAGGTTCACAGGCTCTGGAGAAGTGCAGACTGTCATTGTCATCTCCGAGCCAAGAAGCCTTATGCTTGGTTATCTTGATCTTTCCTCCACCACTGCCAGTACCCTTTACGGAAACCCCCTGCAAGTTTTTCCTGCAGTGCTGTGCACACTAAGGCATGCTATAGCTGGCTGCAGTCCCTCTACAGCACTAGAGAAAGACTGTATGTTCAGACACTTGGAATTATGTTTTCCTTTTTTGTCCCTGAAATACTGCATTGCGGACTCTCCTCTTAAATGGCTCTGGACACAGTTTGACTCCTGATAAGATCTTGGCATATTGGCAAGATGGAACATACAGACGTGGTTCTTCTGTTTAGTTCTCTCTCTGCTCGAGTCTTTAATCCTGGTTGTACATCTCGTTCAATGTTTTAATTCACCTTCATTACCAAGAAAATTGTGTTTCATCCTTAATTCCCTTTTATTTCTGTTGAAGGATTTCCTTTCAGGCTTTATACAAGAGGAAAGAACCACCCATTAAGTGCAGACAGACCTGCTCTCCATTTTACTACTTTCTGTAGCAATTCCATGCAAATCAATTTGTTTACTCTGAAATAAATGAGTGTGAAGGAATGCAGAAAGTGTCACCACCATGCAAATGGAAGCTCAGTGGCTTTGTTACTAACGCTCAGCCATTGACCGGAGACTTGTTGGAAACTTTTGTCACACATCTGGTTTTGTCTCTTATTCCTTCAGCAGAAAAGACACAGGATTTTTTTATATGTCTTTGATTAGCTTCTGCCTTTGTACAGATTCTTTAAACCTCCTTCTTAGCTGTAGTTGTCTCCATGGATATTTATCTACACTAGACCAGTTTAGGTCAGGCTTTGACATTCCGCTGATGTTCAAAAGGAACTGTGGGTTGGTTTATTGTGTTTTGGGGTTTTTTTTGTTGTTGTTCCCCTTTTCCTGCTAACTATATGGCCAGAAAGCCCATTGCTTTAGAGAGGGTTTTTTGCTAGTTCTGACCATTGTAAATTGTGTCTGTGATCTTAAGGGACACCAGATAGAGATATTGGCTGTGCTGTCTAGGCTTAAAAATAGGCATTGAAATTTTGCTGCGGAGACATAGGTGTTCTTATGTTGAAATAGCTGTAAGATTTTCTGGAGGGGCATTCTGCAGTCTTGGACAAAAGAAAGGGATGCCCGTCTTTGGATGGTCATATCTTCTTGTCTTCAACCTCTTTCTTCTTTTCTGATTGACAGGTCATAACACACATCAACTCTGTGTTCACTTGACAGTTGAGACAGAATGATCCCAAGTGTTGAACTGCTGTGCCCAAGCATATTACTATTCCTCCTTCTTTCTCTGGAGGATCATACTTAGCTGCCCATGGGCAATGTTAGGCTGTGAAGATGGGTATCTCACAAGGACGCATCGTTTAGAAGCAGTTTAAGCAGTTTTGCAACTCCTAGTCTCGTGTTTTTGAGCACCCAACTCATAGAACTTCATGCCTGAAGAAAACATATTACTCAAGCAAACCTGGGGAGTGCTTCTCATAAAGAAAAAGCATACAAAACCCAATCAGCATTAACTTCAGTTGCATGTTGAAATTGGAGAGGGAGCTCAAGAAGAAACCCCTAGGTACTGTAGTTGCTGACATTCTGGAGGCTACTACTACTGTGGCTGAAATGTCAATATTTACAACTTCTGTCTGTGTTAGGTGTGGAAGCCTGCTGCTGAGGAATGAATCAGGCCAGAGGGACCGGAGTTTCCCTGACATAAGTTGCTGTAGTTCCCGGGGCTCTAAGCCAGCTGAGTGTTAGCAACGCTCTTTTTTTCCTTTCTCTCCTGGGTTTTTTGTGGTGGGGTTTTGGTATTTTTGGGAGGGTTGTTGTTGGCTTGGCTTTTTTTCAACCCTGTTGTTGTGTATCAGTCCTTTAAAATCAGCTCTGTGGTCATCTTGCACCCACATCCTGATCGCATCTTTGCTACAAGGTAATGAGGAGGTTTGAATGAGGCCCTGAACACCCTGAGCCCTTGACCTGCTTGTGTGCTCTCTGCCTTGCTGTGTATCACTTAGCCACAGCGAGGTGCGGTGCGTCCGCGCTGAGCTCGAAAGACCTGAGCTCAGGGGATTTCCTGGCTTGTGCTGTAGCCTTGTCGGTTGCTTCTGTGTCCAGTCTTTCCAGGCTTCGTGAACTTGTGCTTGAGCCCACAGGAAGGTGCAGAGAGGCCTTATGTTTTCTGTCTGAGTGGTGGTGGGCTGGGACTTACGGCCCTCTGCATGTGTTGGACTGTAGATGATGCAAAGGATAAATGAGATCTGACCTGAGGCTGGGTTTGCATCTGTGTGTGACGGGGAGGCCTTGCTGTATTAGGGTTGATGGAACAGGCCTGTGTGTGAGATGATCATGTGTCCTAATGATCTCGGGCTTTTTATCTTCTGGAGGAAGTGAAAGACCATGGGTCTGATTCTACAATGCTTTGCATCTTGTGCAGTCACTTCTAGTCAAACAAGCTTGTTCCCAAAGGTACTGGTGTTGCCAAGATCCTGTGGAGACTGAACCCACCTTGTCCAGGATCCACTGGGGATCCTGAGGATTGAACAGCCCCACAAAGAAATTGGTCTCAGGAATTTCATCTTGATATATCCCCTCACTCTGACAGTAGGATTGTTCACTGAGCAAAGCTGTATCCAGCCAGTCATCACAAATGTCTGGGCATTAGCTTGATTCAGTAAGAATGCATATTTCATACTTTGAGCTTACAGCTTAGAAGTGTAGCTCTAAAACCCAATTTAGATGAACCCTGAAAGCAAGCTGTGATGCCTGGGACTTGATGGTTCATTGGTATAAACCAATGTCTTTAAATAGGGTCCTGATCTTGTGACTCTAATGTGGGAAGGTGCTACTGAATACCACCTTGGCTCTGTATATTTTAGTTTTCATCACCATCTTACTGTAAAGGTACATAGGTTAATATTAAATGGGTATTTAACAGCAATAATTTGTCAACAACTATGCCTGTTTAGAAATGCAGTCGATTTTCAGGTTCTAGGACAAGTGACTCAAGAAGAGGCTTGACCAAACAGAAAATTCATATAGTTCCTATTCTGCAGCTGTAATAGATCCAAGGTGGCAGCTCTACAGAAGCTAAGAAGCTATTTATTTTTCATGATAGGTCTTGCATTTAAGTTTTGTTAAAAAGTATTGATTTCTATGGGAAATTCAGTGAATAAATTTGGGGACAGATAGGGTATACAGCCTTTCCATTATCTGCATTGATTTGTTTCAGGTCAGTAGCAGCAAAAGCTTCCAGCATCTGGTTCCTCTAATGTGGAGTTGTAGGGACCTGGTGAGCTTGTGTCTCTGCTGGTTTGGCAACTGCTCCATGTCATGAAATCTGAAGTCAGGATTTTAGGAATGGGTAGAAATAGGTTAATGGTGAGGGGAGGAATGAGGTGAGTCTTGGCTGTGGGAAGCCTGACTGGAGTTGCACACCTCAAAATTGAAACAATCAAATTTGCAACCAGCATTCTGGAATATTCTTCGCTGTTTCATATTTATTTCTTGAGTAGACCCACTTATTTCAGTAAAACCATTCGTTAAGTAAGGGAGTACATGTGACAAGTGGTGAACTGTTGAAGCAAATCTGCAAAATGGCATGTATTTTTAGGCTTAGTGGGAATTGCATGAAGACTTAATTAACCTTTTACCTCAAGATGTCCTTTTCCATCTTTTGCTTAAATTTTGACTCACGTTGATGGCTGAAGCAGTCCTTGATGTTCTGTGCGTGTTTCTCTGTGTTGGTTCTGCAAAGGTTCTGAGAAGAGCCTTACATTGCTGTTAATGTTATGACCTGCTTCCGTTAAAAAGCTTGATTTTAATGCCACTGTCAGTTACCTTAGCCAGAAGTAAATTAATGTGCATGTAGTTTTCAGGTGTGACCTTATTTGATGAGGACAGATTGGGGAAAGTTGGCTGGAAACATTTGCGAGGTAGGATCCGGGAAAGGGAAAATATGTATATTTTTGGAAAGGCTTCTTACCTCGATCACATCCTAAAAATTAGTTGACTTGAAAATCTTGCAACCAACTCTTTTTTTCAGTGTCTTTGAGTCATTTTTGAGGCTATTTGAAGCTTTTTTCTGTTTTGTTTTTTCCCTTTTAGATTCTATTAGAAAAAAAAAGGTGTTTACAAAATATACTACTTGTATCCTAAAGAGGCATTTTTTTTCTTAAGGAGAAAGTGAGGACTTCATTTGGTACTGCTGTCATTCTGGCACCTTTCAAGAACATTATAATCTCTCACCATTTTAATTAAACCAGTGAAATCATTGCTTTCCTAATAAGTGCACCCTGCTGTATCATTCCAGAGTCAGGAGCCAGTCTGCCTTGTCCAATACTGGTTATTTATTCTCTGTGAATTAAAATGCACATCTTTCTCTAGGTGCAATTGATCTTTCAAATAGCTGATTTTAGTCAAACCATGCAGCTAGAGCATATGTCAGGCCTGAAAGATTAAATGACATGGTAGTATTAGCAGGCAAGCTACACATTTGGCATGCAGCTCGGTGCTATTTAGTTAATGTTGTTTGGGAATAATGGCATGCAAGGAAATTCACCCTTGAGTTTAGGCTGCATATGTCTTGGGATGTGTCTCGGTGCTGGGCACCAGTTTGAAAATCGGTGGGACAAAGCTTAGATTATCTGCAGAGTGTGTCTTTCCCTCAGCAGCTCTACATAAATGACTGCAATATTCCTGAGCTAGTGTCCACTGCCATCAGTCTTTCAGCTCCCTTGGCTTCCACAAAGCAAGACTATGCTCAGTCTTTTTGAAAAGCAGGTTTTAAAAAATACCTATAATAAGCTCCAATAGCTCCTGCCTCTGTGATTCTCACATGAGGTATGTTGTTCCTGACTGGCTCAACAGATGCCTCCTTTTACCTGTTCAAACTGGTAGTCAGATATCCCAGCTCCTTCACGTTATGTGTGGATCTTTAGCTTGGTGGCGTATCCCTCCTGTAGACTGACGGGAGTAAAGACCTGCTCACAGCTGTCCTGAGATTATGAAACAGTTGTTTGGAATGTACCCTGAAAAGCCTCACCCCTACATCCTGCTGTTAGCTTTGCTTCTTCGTTGTGATGTACCCCAAAGGGTTCAACCCTTGCAGGAGTCAGAGTGGGGAAGCCTTCACTCTCTCCTGAAGACCAGCCCTGGTGGGCTACCATGTCTCTGCAAAGGAGTACTTTGTGTATCCATGTGTCAAGACACTCTGGTCTAGTCTTCTGCTCCTTCAATACATCCTGACAGTCTCCTTAGTCTCTCAGCTTCAGCTGAGAGAGAAGACAGGTAGTGTCATCTTCTGGCACTCTCAGCTGCACGTATAGATGCGTGCTGCTTAGAAGCACCAGTTGTGAGACTACTACTAGAACAGGGTTGAGAACAAGGTTGGACCTGCCATTTCTTTTGTTCCTGTGGGTCCTTTGTGACCAAGCAGGACCAGATATCATCCAGGACTATTAGAAAAGACTATATTGTTTCTCAGCCTTTCATCCGTGACTGTTAGCTGTTCTTTTGTCTAGTTCTTGAGGCATACTTTGATTATCAGAGCTAATGAGGCAGTGGCTGCCTGGCAGACTGAGCAATAATTTATGCCAGCAGTTTACAAAAAAAAAAAAAGAAAAAGAAAAAAGGAGTTTACAAGAGGAAGAAGGTGTAACCATTAGGAAAGTTAGCTGTGTTGCTTCACAGTAGATGTCTGTGACTAAATGCTGTTCAGTGCAGAATTTTGTCAGACCAAAGGGGAGGTCAGTCTGAGAGTTTAATTCTCTGGCACAAATCACTTCTTTTTCTTCCTTATTCTTTCCTTCATCATGAGACCTGTGCATTAAAGTGATTCCAGAGACTATTGCTCTTCTAGGAATCAATATCCATTTCATAGATGTAGCGTAGCTAGAAGGCTTGATTCCCATGATGCTTTTTACCTTCAAGGCCAGCATGCTGATGTATGTATTTTTTCCATTGTCTGGAAAACTGTTCTTTGATGCTGCTTCCATGGTTTTGGGGGATAGACAACATCAACAGAAACTGCATAAGGTCAGGAGAAGGTCAGGTTTGGTGGAGTTTCACCATGGCTGGGCAGGGTGAGTTTGCACGCAAAAAGGGAGGGCTTGTGGATATGCTGTAGGTAAGTGGAGGCTGGGGTGGCCAGATCCGTTCAGGTGGTGGATACCAAATGTATGTGAATTGCATACTGTGGGTTGGTTTTGTCTCCTTGTTTTACCTTGTTAGTTCTAAGGGCTGTATAAAATGTATAAGTGGCTTCACCTTCTGCCCTTAATGTCATGCATTAGGTTTTCTGCAAGGTGTACCTGAGCTCAGCTGGTTACTGAGCGATGAAAAATGGTTTAATGAAGAAATAAAGTGTGATTTTTGGCCTGTTTATGGTAGGTTCTGCAGTCTTTATGAGCAAATTCTGTAGGAAACCTGTAAAAATTAATACCTCTTTCATAAACAGAGCTGTAAGGCTTAATGCCTCTGGCAAATAATATATAGCTCTAAAGGGTTTGAAATAAAATGTGTTCCTTTAGGTACTGGAGTGTTGTTATTATATGTCTTAAAACTGGCTATAACTTTTCACACAGGAAAAATTAAATTGCATGAAGCAATGTAGCTAAATCAACAAAGGCAAAGAAATGGAGAATTAAAGCTGCCGCTGGGTTTTAATTTAGCCCTTGGTAAGGAGGCACTGCTGTGCGTGCGGTTCCCTGCCAGAGGGTCCCCAGGGGCTGGCAGTGCTGCTTGCTTTAAGATGGCACTCAAACCTTAAGCAGGTTGTGGTGGAGCAGTAGGGTAGGTCTCACTGAAATCCACAAAGTCAAAGCTATTTGGTGTCAGGGCTCCTGCTTCAGCAGTCATTGGGAAGGGAGTTGCTGTGCTAAACACCATCTTAAACCCTGGCTAAACGTGCCGACGCTGAGGCATGGGTTAGACAAAGTCAGGCTTGCTGAGGAGCTCACTTTGATGGTGGTAAGAAAGTGGAATTTTCAGGAACGTGTTACACCTCTCCCGATGTAGCGGTGAGCTTGGAGACCAGCCTAAAGCTTCTTCAGAGCACTGGCAAAATGAAGTTTTGCCCATACCAGGGCTACAGCTGGCAAAAGATAATTTTCATGGGGAATAAGAAGACTGACTGAGGAGAGGACTGAGGAGGCTTTGGGACTTCATCAGGTGGATGAAGAAGGAGGCCTGGAGAGCTATGGTGAAAAGCGTTGGCATGGCAGGGAGGGACTAAGTGTGTTGGTGCCTGTGGGAAAGTAGGAGTAAGTGTTGTCAGTCAGGTGGAGGTGCTCTGGGTGGTGGTGGTAAGTAATGGGCTTCAGACTTTGAGAACTGAGGGGGCTCTGAGTGCGCGCATCTGCACAGTTGTCTTCCTCCTTTCCTCCTCAACAGCACTGAAGGCAGAGGAGGCTCACTGGGGGCAAGGCCAGACTACATTGTATTCCTACAGGAGGCTTGGCTAAGCCTTGAATCATCTCTGAATGAGTTGTGCACTGTGAGAGAAGATAGTTTGTTTTAATGGAGCTGCGGTGATGGTAGATAAGAGTTGATGCAGTGATCTTAATTTTAAAACATTAGGTATAGCTCAGTCATCTTTTATGCCTAGAGCTTTGCTTCCTTAGGGCCTAGCAGCAACTTTGACCAAGACTGGAAGAGGTAGCACCCTTGTCCCACCAGTTGAGGTGCTTGGGAAAGGACATGGAAACATTGCTTAGGATTGTTGCAGTCCTGTAGAATATTTTGGCAAGTGAGAGGAGGCTTATGCATAGTGGAATGGGTAAACCTCAGATAAAGTGCTTCTTGTAACTGCATACAGGTGGGACTGGTGTTGCTTCTTACCTGGGTATTCAATCCACAGCTGAATGTTACCAAAAGGTTTCCTTTGGGGATGATGGGGAAAGCAGGAGGAACTGAGGATGGGCCATCTTCTGAGTTTGTTGAGGAAAGATGGCTTTCAGAGGCTTCTGAATCTTCTGATATCTTTCCTGTTTGGAGCTGATGCATCCTGTGGGAATGCTCTGGCCTAGAAGTGGATAATTCCCAAATTTAGAAAAGAAGTAGTTTCAAAGAGGTGTGTGAGAGGGTCATAGGGCAGCTTATTCTGTGCAATCCTTCAGTGTTTGTTCGAGGAGTTAAGGGCTTGTGTCCTACTGCATTGGAAGTGAAGTGTTTTCTACAAGGCATTTGGAAGGAGTTGAAACAATCAGGTCCATCAGAAGTCCTAGTCAAAAGTATGCTCAAGTATGATGAGATCAGAGATTTGTCTCTCTAACTTCATAATTACACAGACAATGCAAGAAATGCCACATTTTTGCAAAACCTTTGACGTGTCTCCTGTCCCCTCCCCCCTTTCTTGTATAGGCAAAATTGAACAATGTATTGAGATTTTATGGACAGGTTAATGAAGGTTTTTGCAGCAATGGATGCCTGTCTTTTCTGGTCACAAAGTACCAGAGATCTTGAAGAATCCATCACATGGCAGCTCCTGTTTAGGTCCTTAGTTTCCAGAAGCATTGCGTGTCCAGCTTCTCCAGTCCCTGATGAGAGCTGTTGGGTATTTAAAATCCCTCTGGAAGTATAGGCACATTTTACATTTCTGAGTAGGAAGATGAGCACTGTGGAAAAACTGCACAAGATAAATGGCTGAGCAGTTTTGTGTCTTAGGAATCCATCTGTCCAATATCCGTGCTGAAGAAGGCTGAACAGTAATGTTATGAAGAGCAGACTCTCTTCCTTTGTGGCGCTAGGGACCAGATTAAGTGCATATAGCTGATTTTAAAATAAACAAGGTGGCAAGACAGTTCACAGAATTATAGGGGTTGGAAGGGACCTCAATGATCATCGGGTCCAACCCCCATGCCAAAGCAGGTTCCCTAGGACAGGTCGCACAGGGAGGCATCCAAGCAGGTCTTGAATATCTCCAGAGAAAGAGACTCCACAACCCCCCTGGGCAGCCTGTCCCAGGGCTCTGTCACCCTCACTGTGAAGAAGTTCTTCTGCATATTGGTGCGGAACTTCCTGTGCTCCAACTTGCAGCCATTGCTGACAGACCATTGAAAAGAGGCCATTTATGTGTCCCACACTACAGATATTTATAAACACTGATCAGATCCCCTCTCAGTCTTCTGTTCTCAAGGCTGAACAGCCCCAGTTCATTCAGCCTTTCCTCATAGGGTAGATGCTCCAGGCCCTTAATCATCTTCATAGCCCTCTGCTGGACTCTCTCCAGGAGATCCCTGTCTTTTTTATATTGGGGAGCCCAGAACTAGACACAATACTCCAGGTGGGGCCTTGGGGGTATCTGTGGAGTAGAGGGCTACTCACTGTAAGGGTGTCTGCCAGCCTTGAGGCTGGCTGTTGTGTATTCACATCCAGCTACCACAGGGTTCCCTGCTCTGTTTGTGAAATACCTAAAATGCTGTGGGTACTGGAGAGCAGACTGAGGATGCGGCGTAGCAATTGTCTGGGAACGATTTGAAGAAAAGGCATGAATTGCCAGCTGCCTTTGACAGTTGCTTTTCTTTCTGAATATGGTATTTTGTCACTTCCCATCCATACTGTATTACGTATCAGATTGTTGTTTACTTTTATACTCTGCTTTTAGAATTTTTGCAACCAGTAAATGACTTATCAAGAAAATATGTTTATGTAGAAAATGAAGTGTCAAATTATCCAGTGTTTCGATTACTTGGGCGGTTGTTATTTTTTTCCCATAATTGACTCCTCTGAAGAGTCTTTCTTCTCAGAGAGGCCGCTGTGTTGTCAATCGTGCCAAATTGTATGAGATTATGTGCTACAGTTTTGTGACAGAAACTGATATTCATTAGGAAGTTGTGATCACTGTAATAAAAAGTAATGAAAAGGAGATGCACAGTTGTCTTTTTCAAAACATGACAAGCATTCTCTTCTTTCCTCTTCTCTCAGTGCCTGTCAATCTGCAGCTCCTTTAAATTACCACTCGTGCATACGAGGATTGCAGTCTTCCATTGGCTAACCTTGTGAGACTGTACGTTCAACAGGAGGCCCATCACTTAGGGAAGGTTCTTGGCATCTGACCTGTCCTGGCAGAGGGAGGAGCAGAGAGGAAGAATTGGGAGAGGAAGGAAAAACTGGAAAAAGGAAAGAAGATTCATGGAGATTGCCTTGTGTTCTTTTTCTCTGTTGGTCAGTCAAAGCTCCGGGCACTCTTGCCGTGGGTTGCTGGTGAGAGAAGTGGTTGGTTGCACACACTGGCAGCTGCCAATATGGCAGTGACCATTCTCTCCCAGCCACGCTTTTCAGACATACATAAATACTAATACAGCGACCTCAAAGAGGACAACAAAAGATGGAGGTCAGCAGGTTGAGGGTGGCAGCACCATATGAAAGCAGAGCTCAGGCTTCTCTCCACTTACTTCTAGCAAAGTGGACACAAAAGTAATCAGGGTTCACATCTAGCCGCTATCTCTCTCCTGATTTAGCTTAGTTAGGTTGCTGAGGTGGTAAGTTAATTTTTCCTTGGGCATTGGTATTCAGGAAGCACTTTGGAGCTGTAACTAAGATCAGAACCCCGTTATTTTAGTCACTGTGTGCATATGTACTAAGAACTTAAATCTCTTTTATTGAGCCAGTGTATGTTGCCTTGCATTGTTGCAGACTTAGCTGACGTGCAGTCAGTCACTTTTTAAGCCGCAGTAACCTTTCTGCATGCCTTACCTCAGAGACTCATACCCTTTCCTGCTGAGATAACTGTATTAAAGCCAAGAGAACATAAAAGCATAGCAAGAAGAAACAACTTGCTGGCAAGGCTGCTGCTGGCCCCCGATGTTTGTGAGTGACAGATTGAAATCCATGCTGAACATGGTCTAGACTTCCAAGTCTGGACAGGTAACACTGAGCACTATGAGTGCTGATTACTGGGGGATCTCTTGGAGGAGAAGCTGCTGCCCACTTCTTGTGTACATGAATGATCCTCATGGCTTGTTTTGAAAAATGGGGCAGTTCCTACCAGTGTTGAGATGCTTTCAGCTGCTTCATTGCCTTGCATGAATGTGCTGGGTGACTGCTGTCTACTCCTAAGAGATAGTTACATTTCATCAGCACCCTACAAAACGTAGTTGTTAAAATACCTTTCCCAAAAATAATGCTGAATTGCTCCAGTTGCTGTATTATTTTCAATTGCTGAATGTTCTCCCCAAGCCTGCTCTAAGTTAATTCAAAGTAATAGTATCAGGCAGTTAAAAAGTTTTGAAGATGGGTTTACCCATGACACCTTGTCTCACTGACAGAGATCATACAGTATTGAGTCCCTACCCATTTCAACTGTAAATACTAAGCTGAATTGTGTAAACTTTTCTCTTGCTAAAATCCTTTCCTATCCATTAATGAAGTACAGTGTGACATGGAAGCGATAATATGTACCCCCAGAGTCCTCCTTTGCTTTCCTGCCTCTGTTTAGATCCTGAAATGTAGAGACAATGACTAATTCCTTGGTCACAGAGGGAGTTGAATCCCATCCCCTGTGGTGTCTGTACAGCACCACAGTGATAGCTGAGAAGTAAGCAGGATGTATGCTCTAGGCAAAATCCCACCTTACTTTCTCTCAGAACAAGGTCCACCCAAGACATTGTCTCACTCCTTGTCTAAAAGACACTACATTTTTTAACTTTATACCGAGTGGACTTGAAATCTTGAAGGGTGGGCAGGAACTTTTCAATATAAAGTGGAATTCTCCTCCCTCATTTGGGACAAACGGCAGTTGTCTCTAGTTTTTGAAAAGAATGTCTCTTGGACTTGTCTTAGTTTTAAGTAATTTAATTATCAGCTGGTAACCCTATTGACTCAAGTTGTTTTATAAAGAATGCCTGAGCTTTCCAAATAGCTCTGCCTCTATTTATATTCACCTCTCTACAACTGAGTGAAAAGAATTTGAAAACATGTTGTGAGAGAGCGGATGATGACTTTGCAGCTGAGATGTAGAGCAAGTTTATCACAGGCTATGAAGAGGCTGCACAACCTATAGGTCGTTGTGGGCTTATCAGTCAGCATTAAGGGTAGGATGATAGGAATGAGGTCATTTATTTCACAGTTTGAAGTTGAAGAAGATGCGAAAATTCAGTTTAACTGAAACTGCTACTTCACAGAATCACAGACTCATAGGGGTTGCAAGGGACCTCCAGAGATCATTGGGTCTAACCCCCCTGCCAAAGCAGGTTCCCTAGGACAGGTCGCACAGGGAGGCATCCAAGCAGGTCTTGAATATCTCCAGAGAAGGAGACTCCACACCCCCCTGGGCAGCCTGTCCCAGGGCTCTGTCACCCTCACTGTGAAGAAGTTCTTCCGCATGTTGGTGCAGAACTTCCTGTGCTCTAACTTGCAGCCATTGCCCCTTGTCCTGTCCCCACAGACCACTGAAAAGAGGCTGGCCATTTCCCTTTGTCTCCCACACTTCAGATATTTATAAACACTGATCAGATCCCCTCTCAGTCTTCTTTTCTCAAGGCTGAACAGCCCCAGTTCACTCAGCCTTTCAACCTTACTCGAAGGGTTGAAGGTCCTCCACTTAGTAGTCTAGCTTTGCATGGGTGTACTGAGTGATGGTCAATGTAAGTAAATGTTTAGCACACTGGGAGAAAGTGGGTGGGAAGGGGGAGAGAGAGAGAGATACCCATACTGTGTTATTCCCCAGCTGTTTGATTTGACTTGAAAGGAAAATGCATCATTTTCATTTTGCAGCAAGATGGTATTTGGAATTATTTTATTTGCTTTGTGCTGGTGTAGGCAGTTAGGAGAACTTTCTGTGCCTGTCTAACAAGAGGATCTAACCCTTAGTTTGACTTTCTAGCTTTTTTCCTAACATGCAAAGGCAGAAATACATTTTTCCCCTCCTTTGTAGGGTCTTGAAGTATTATTTTCAAAAGACCAATTCACAGTGATTGCACACCGGACTGGATGCTGAATGGGACCTCAAACATGACACTAATCTGCCTCATTCACTTTGAAAAGGCAAATTCTTTGTGTGTTTTCCTTTTAAAGTCAGGGTTGAAGGCATCCTCTTTCCCTGCATGCAGTACTTGAGCTCTGTGGATTGAAGAAAGAAGGGCATGAGAGGAGGATATTGCTAACAAAATAAAATGCAGCTTTGGCTTTTTACAGCAGATTATCTGGGAAGAGGGTCTCTTCAGTGTGAGTAAAGCTTGTCAGCTGCGTGGTGATTAAAGTGTTCTGAACGGCGTACGAGAACTGTTTGGGTTTTCCTCAGAAAAGCCACGTTTCCTCCATTCTTTTGTTTGCCCTTGGTGCAGTGTAGAACTTGGCACTCTTTCTGTGAAGAAGTGGTGTCATTGCCTTTCTTTCCTCCATCCATTCAGATCTGTGCCTTGCAAGAAAGGAAACTAATTCATGTAGGTAGGTAGCACGATACACTTGTTCCTTCTGCTCTCCACCTTTGGAAGAAGGTAGTGTTGGATTCACTGAGATGCTTTTCATATCAAAATTCACTATAAAGACCAACCAGACGGTATTGTTTCATAGATTTTTGTTGAACTGGCATCAGTGATAGGTACCATTACAGCTAGCCTGGACTGAAGGTTTTTGCACCAGCCAGCAGCTAAGCATTACACGGCTTCCCACCATGGGAAGCAGGAGACAATCAGAAGAGTGAAAGTGAGAAAACCTGTGGGTTGAGATAAAGACAGTTTAATAGGGAAAGCAAAAGCTGCCTGTGCAAGCAAAGCAAGGCAAGGAATTCATTCACCCCTTCCCATGGGTAGGCAGGTGTTCAGCCACCCCCCAAAACGCAGGGCTCCATCACACATGTAACAGTTACCTGGGAAGACAAATGTCACCACCCTGAATGTACCCCCATCCTCCTTCTTGCCCCAGCTTTGTAAGATGAACATGATGCCATATGGTGTGGAATATGCCTTTGGTCAGTGGGAGTCAGCTGTCCCAGCTGTGTCCCTCCAACTCCTTGTGCACCCCATGCCTGCTTTTTTGTGGGATGAGAAATGGAAGAGTCCTTGGCTCTGCAAGCACTGCTCAGCAGTAACTAAAACATCTCTGTGTTACCAACGCTTTCCAGAACAAACCTAAACCCCCCTAGTAGCTGCTGTGAAGAAAAGTAAATCTATTCCAGCCAAAACCAACACTGAATGTAAAATATTTCTTTCCTGCAGGTATAACTTACGAAGGGCACTGTGATTACAGATACTAGTTTGACCTTTAGGGCTTGACATTCTCTGGGACTTTTTTGAAGGGGGATGGTTGGCTAGTTGTGTGAGTTGGTTTTGGTTTGTGGCCTGTCATTTGGACCACAGCCTGAGATTTGATCAGATGTCCACAGCCTCAAATCTTTACTTTCTCTTAGTGTGACGTTTAAGATACTTGAATAGTCTCCTTCCAGCTTCTGCAGTGCTAAAAGCAACCTTACTGTCAAGCACATGTAGTGTGTCCAGTCTTCATGACGAAGACATTAGTGGCAGTAGACGTGGAAAATGAACTCCTCCTGTGTGTGTACACAGCAAGGTCAGCAATTGCATAAATTGCAGAAATAGAAGATACAAATGAAACACCAAGAAAAGTTTTCTATCAATAGACGTAGTCAAGGATTTCGATTATTTGCCTGGGGTACTGTACAATGTGGGATACATGACATTAGGTGTTCTTAAAAACAGGTTAAATTAAACCCTTTCAGAATGGTTTTAGATATAAGGTAATAGGCCTTCAGACAAAGGAATGGATTAGGTGAACTACTGAGATTCCTTTTGATCTGCTTCTTATGATTTCTTGAACATATTAACAGAGCTATGGAAAGCTTTTGGCATCTTTACCTTCTGTTGCCATGCAAGGAATAATCTTTTAGAAAATCAGCATTGAAAATTGTCCCCAACCTGTAATTTGAACAAATTCTTGTCCCCAAACCCTTGGGTAATTTGAATGAACTCCTTCTCCACAGTTTTGATCAGAAATAGAAAACTTTTTTTTCAGTGTGCCTGCTAAGACTGCACTGTGTGATGACATGGTTGTGTGTGTGATGTATAGCTTTGCAAGCAAGCAAGCGTTACTGATGGCAAATATGTATGTGTTTAATGAATAGGAAACAACGTTATGAGGACCATCCATGGTGTAGGAGAGATGATGACCCAAATGGTACTGAGCAGGGGATCTATATTTCCCATCAGTGCCCCTGATGTACAGCCAAGCATTCACCCCAGCAAGCAACCTAGCACTTCGGACAGTGAAGACGTGATCGTAATGGACACCAAATTGAAAATCATTGAGATTTTGCAGGTAATAACGATTGGTGGGGTATCACATGGCAGATGTTTCACAGTTATTTACTTAGTCACATAGTAGCAGCTTCTGTTATCTGTCTCCTTACTATTCACTGGGCTGTTCAGTGTAGAAATACGAGGAAGAATGCTTCTCTGCGTGAACAGCAGCACAGTTGTGATCCTCATTCTGTTACACCTACTGCACTGCCGAAAGAATTAGATGCTGTAGAAACTCACTATAACTGTGAAAAGACAGAACTTGTCCTTTAATCTCTAGTGTTTCCAGTCTCATTAACACCCATTTTACATTGGGGTAGATTATTTGACTTTAGTATTTGACTTTTACTTTGCTGCAGTTCGGTGAAGGGCAGAATTGGACCTAGGCCACTGAAGTCATGCAGGCCCATGCACTTTTGAAGTCCATTTCAAGTTTCCACTGTTAGATTGAGACTAGTCTGTGGGCTACTATGACTTTCTCCCAGCTGTATGACACTAAAATGCCTCCTGAGATAGAAATTTCACTTTGCGCCATTAGTGAGTTGAAGTGGCTCACATCAAATCCCAGTTCCTGCAATACTTATGCCCTGAAGGAATCTTTCAGTGTTCTATAAATTCTGCAGATCTGTTGGCACCATCGTCACTTTTGAAGGATTCCATTTGTTCTGACAGCTTATAAATGATTCAGATTACCTTAATTACTCATCATCTGAAAGACTATTGATAGCTAGTGCTCCTTTAGTTTATGGCTTTTGGTGGAGGACTGAGTGTTATGAAGTTACTTCACCTAAATAGTACCTTTCATGTGAATTGTTTCGCATTTTCATTTGTTTCTTGACTTGACTCTCTCTTCATACTGTCTTGCTTTACTGGTTGGTGCCTAGAAGGATCATTCCAGGGCACCAGCCTCGTCCTGTGCATTCACCTTGTCCTGTCCATTCACCTCATCCTGTGCATTCCCTGTTCGCTCACAGGCAAGAGAATCACGTTTTGTGTCAGCCTTTCCTTTTTTGCAGCATTTCCAAGAGCACATGGTATTGGAGAGCATTTAAACCTAATTTGATACTTAATCTGTGGCCTGGTAGTTAGGGTTTAGTCCCATGGTCAAATTACTGCAGATTGGCACGTTGTCGTATGTTGGGTGAATCACAGTAAATGTGCACATATATGACCTTAGTTCACAAGAAATACAAAATAATACAGTTCTGTTTAATGTGCAGTGAAGGATTAATTTAAATCATGTTATCTTTCATTACTGTGCTATTACCCTAAAAGTCAAGTTAAGAATATTTTAGACTTGCTGTATTACCATGCAAAGCTAGTACAGTAGTGATTAAAACTATTCTATTCTAAGAAATACATAAGTTTATGAGAATTTAATTCTCATTATATCCTCTTATTCCTTTAAATAAAGGTGTTTTTACTTAATGATTTCCATTCTGTCATCAGCCTGAATGAAACAGATGGCCTGATAGACTTAGTTGGCTATGTGTGGACTTGGGAAATTTTTACTTTTAAAATTTTTGTTTGTACAATCATAGGGTAAATTGATCACAAAACCAAAGTAAAGCTTCTAGGTTTTTTGTTTGTTTGTTTATTTGTATGTTGTTTGGGGGTTTTTTGTTAGAAGGTTGTAAAGAAAATATACGTTTTCTTAAATTGACATTTTATTTGCTTTTAGATGGTGTAGTCCTAGTTAGCCAATCAAATCCTCTTACAGTACTCTGGGTTTGGGAAGCTTGTCTGGGTTTGGTTAGAGATCAAAGAAACAGGTTGCCACCATTGGCTAAGTCATCACATGTCACCTGAGTCTTGGTAACTTAACATATGTGCTTCCATCCCCACTGATTATAGAATATGTTAAGTGATCTTAAATCTCCATCTCTGTACACTTACATTTACTGTGGGGAAGAAGCTCAGTTGATGAGCAGTCAGTTGGTGAAGTGTCAGATGTATATGTGTCAGTCCTTAAATTGGTAATAATGTCTCCAGCCCAGTTATTTTCCTCATTTTTTCCATATAAAAGCAGTGCTTCCAGGTTTGAATTAGGATTTTTGCAGTATGAATTTCTGATGACATGGCTGAGGAGCAAAAGGAACCAACAACTGGAAGAAAGCAGAGCATTGAGTGAGGGAGAATCTCTGCTACCATTACAGTGGTAGCTTCCAAAGCCAAAGGGTTTTTTGCCTCATGCTGGCAACACTGCTAGGAGCTCATGCTGTTTGCTCCTGATTTCCTCAGCTAATCACTACTAACATTAAAAAAAAACCAAAAGCAAACGTACAAGCAAACCACCCCAGAACACCCCCACCCACCACGCTTGTGCTTCACTTCACGGGAGCCTGGGGTCACTGTAACATCACTGCCCTTGGCTGTGAGACATCTGAGAGGGTGAGCCTCAAGCCTGTTGTCTTTACACTCAACAAGCCTGTTGTCTTTACACTCCACTTCTTATCTTCATGGGGCATTAGAGGTCCAGCAGAAATAAGAAATAATTGGGTTCAGCATGGGTTTGATTGTGCTGATGTGGCTCGCAGGCGGTGGGGACGAGGCAGCGTGCTGGAGCCCCCGGACAAATCCAGTCTGCCTCTTAGCATTCAGCAGTCGATAGGGTAGAGTTCAGTATGTCTCAGGATGGTTGGAGGGAAGAAGGAAATCAAAGAAAACTGATGAATGTAGTGTGTTCTTGCTTTGTAGTGGACATTCATACTTTAAATAATAATAATGCATCCCTGTAGGTTGCACCACAGAAAAATTCGAACCTGTGTTACCAAAGTCTTATTTTAAACTTTTCTTTCTTGTAGTTTATTCTCAGTGTTAGACTGGACTATAGAATATCCTACATGCTGTCTATTTATAAGAGGGAGTTTGGGGAAAACAATGAAAACGTTGATGGCTCTACGACAGCCCCGCCTGACACCCCAGGGACTGCCTCAGGTAAATGTCGGTATCGTATTGCCACGTAAAATAGATCTGTGTAGACTACCCCAAACAGTGAACTCCACTGCACCAGAAGGATGCATGCTGCTTAAAGTTGAAAAGCTTGTGGAAAAGTGAAAATCACAAGGGATCCCTTAAGAATAAGATTTTTGGTGGCCTTTCCTCCTTTAACAAAAACATGATTCCTTTTTCCATGATGAGAATTTATTCTCTTGTTTGCACTCTTCCCAAAACACTGTGCAGTGACAAATGCAGTGGGCAGCAGATCGTGAAAAAATTATTTGGGTTGGATGAGAAGAGATTTAAATGAGGTGAAGGTGGTATGGGAATGGAGTGGCTTTCCAGGGAGCGTTCCCATGCATGCAGAAGTGCTCCAAAGCCTGACAGCTGTCTGTGTGACCACCTGCAAGGAGGGGAGAATTGCTTTAATAGGAGGTGCTGTATATCAGGGGGGTGGCTAGCAGTACTGAAGTCTTTAGTAAGGTATATTAAAGCTATTCTAAAGAAAAATGATGATATGGTAAACGATGTGGTTTACGATAAATATTCTACAGTTCCTGTGTCTCATTTACCTGTTTTGTGGGCGTTGGCTTATCTAAAAAAATTGTAAGTTTCATATCCTCTGTCATTTATGGGTCACTGCTGGTGGCTTGCCTGCCCTCTAGCACCACAGGGTTCATCACTGCAATTTGGCTCTCCCTCAGTAATAGTAACACACAGCTTAACTCTGCCACTTGTCCTGTTTCTTCCCTATTACTCCTGCAGGTCATGAATTTTGCTTAGTTGAAGGCTGTGTTAAACCTTTACTTGATAGCCTCTACTTTAGGGAGGGACAGAGTTATTTTTTGCTGTGCAGATTAAACAATTATCACTGTCCTTTTAAAATTTACTTTTATTGCTTTACAGCAATTGTTCCTGATATAGATGAAATTGCAGCTCAAGCTGAAACCATGTTTGCTGGCAGGTATGTTATCTGACGTTTCATCTCTTTGCTCACATTGATATTTCTGCTGGACAATCTCTGTTTACTCCATGTGTTTTCATACCTCTTTCTCTTCCTTTGACTACTACTTACTTAGACAGAAAAGTGCCAGGAGAGACCTGGGTTTCAAATGAGCAGGCAGCCCAGTTGGCATGGCTGGCTGTGGGATGGGAAATTACTCCCCTTTTAGTCCTAAGAGTTGGTAGAGAGTTTTTGTCTCATCTCCAAAAGCAGATGGGGCATGGTGTACAGGTGCATTGGACAAAAAATACACTAATTATTTATTTTTCTGATATGTATCCTATGGGTGCTTTTAAAGAAAGACCTTTACTTGGTGTACCCTGTGTCTGCACTCCCAAATTACTTTTATCAGGAGGTTGCTCTTGACCTTCAGTATTTCTCATAGATTACATGACCAGTTGTCATTGCACCTTGTCTCTGAATTTAGGAAGAAAGTTATGCCAACAGTAATCTTTCATGAGTCCTCACATCAGCGGTGGAGCACTGGCCATGATCTTTGGGACCACCAGAGGCCTGTAGATCCCAAGTTTATGCTTGCAGATTTTTTGAAGCAGTTTCAGCTACTCCGTGATCAAGAAAAAAAAAAGCATGGAAAATATCCACACTGGAGAGTTATTACCATTATCACTATATTGGTTTAATGTTATGGGTATAGTTATAATTATACCAGTAAAAATGAATTCCATTTAGACAAGGCTGTAGACTTTAATTTTTTTTTCTTGGAGCTAGGGAGAAGAATCTGCGACACGGGTGTTCTGATCTTTCCTCTCTCTGTCCCTCATGCATTCTCAATCTCCACCAGTGAGAGCAATGCCTCCAGTCCTCTCCCTGAACTCCCAGAATGTAAAACAACACACAGCCCTTGGCATCTGCATCTTTAAACTGAACAGAGAGACTGAGTGGTTTCTTGGAAACATTATTTCTCCTTTGATATGTTAAGTGTAAATCTGCTTTCTGCCCTTCCAGATTATATATACGATTCCAGAAATACGCTGCTTTTGGCAACTTTTACTATTTTTGAGCTTTTTTTCTTAAATGAAATTTTAATAGCAGCTGAAAAGGGAAGAAGTGAAAAGGAAAGGGCCAAATTAGTCTCTGATGAAATGCTGTTTACTTCAATTAATTTGGATTTGGAATGAGCTCGGCATAACTTATCCAAGACATAAAGGAATGTTTTTGCAATATGGATTTTAATCACAATATTTGATGTGCTTCCTACATACTTACTGTCCTTCTGTAGTGTCCATTCTGCAGCAGCATCTCACTGGCAGATTGAAGTTTTAACACACAAAATACGTGAAAGTAATGCTCATAGTTTACATCCTGCACCATATTTGATTTGGTTTTAAGAGCTTGGTCAAATGAAGATTGTGTGTACAAGCATATTTATGTCAAAAGCTTTCACTTTTTCTCATTTATTTTACTTTATTTGGTCCCTTTTTCCCCATTTCCATTGCAGAAAGGAGAAGAATGCCGTCCAGCTTGATGATGAAGGGGGCAGAACTTTTTTACGGGTCCTCGTTCACCTCATCATGCATGACTACCCCCCTTTGCTCTCTGGTGCTCTGCACCTCCTGTTTAAGCACTTCAGCCAGAGAGCAGAAGTTCTGCAAGCATTTAAACAGGTAGGGATGGGCAGAGCTTTACTCCAGGAAACGGACCCTGTGGAAAGTCTTTCCAAAGGCTGCTTTATTTACCCAAATTGCTGTGTGTAGTATGACGGTTTTATTTCCTTAAGGATTCACATTAAGCAGAGGTTTTATGGGGTTTTATGGGTTTTTTTTCTCTTTTCACTAGTGTATATGGTAGTTGTGCACCCAGAAACAGTTATTTCTGGCATTGTGTTTATTACTAAAAGTGTAGGTCCATGGTGACAGCTGGGACACGCGCATCTCACAGCGAGACATCACGTAGCAGTCCCTCAGAGACAGAGCTGTTAGCTCATGTTTTGCAAGCAGTGTACCGGTGTCAGCAGTAAGACTTTCCTGTCTTTAAGGGTTACTTAGGCTGGTTATAAAGCTCTCTTGTTATTCATGTGGTGTTTCTAGTTCTAATTCAGGTGTCTCTGTGTTGTGCTCCACTGCGTGATACAGATACACCCAAGTAACAGGAAGGGATTAATAGCGCCAAGCCTGTTTTCAGCTTTTATTCTTCCTTCTTGATAAGGGTGCATGTGCAGGCTCCATGTGTCAGTGGATTAGGATGGGGAGATCTGATGTCATGGGGCTGGATGACAAGAGACATGCCTGTTACATAACCCTATATAACATATGTTGATAAGACCATCTGATGCTTATTTCAGGAGTTTGATAGCGCGTTGTCTCATCGTTATGTAAGATGGGGAGGTTTCTCATGTTTAAAAACAGATGAATGATAAAGCTGTTGTTTAATGTGTATTGCAGTGTAGCATAATGGCCTCCAACCAGATTGGTAAAGTTAGCTCAGGTTGGTTAGTTGCATAAATAGCTGTTGTTCCCACGTAAGCAAGGGTTGGGTAACTTAACGTGTTTTCATAAAGGAAGGAAAAGACTAATTGTCAAGTAACCAAATAAAGCTGTAGAGTACATGGGATATGAATGACTGTGGATGAGCAACATTCGTAACTAAAACAAGGGTTTATTAAGTGAAGAGAGAAGATGATGAAAACATTATATTACAAAACAGTGAATATTTGCCTGCAAGTAGTTTGGTTTGGTTTGGTTTTTTTAAAGAATGTCCTTATCAGTGGTCTTATCTGCCATGTGACCATAATCTTTTACATAAGTGTGATACCTTAATAGTGCTTATTGATTTACTGTAAAGATTGTGGTTAGGCTTTTTGTGTATTATCTACATTAATAATCTTGGGAGAACAAAGAGCATTACAAAGAAAGGAAGTGTATAGAACACACTAAATCAAGATCTGCAAGTTACAGTGGAAAAAACCCAAGAAACCAGATCAGTTTCAGCATTACAAAAAAAAAAAAAAAAAAAAAAAAAAGAAGAAGAAAAAAAGAAGAAGAAAAGTTGAATTAATCTCAGTAGAGTCAACCAGTCAGGTGGTGGGAAACGACATGAATCTTTGTAGCCATGAGCTCTACTCAAACAAGCTTTTCTCAGCTGGCCTAACAGTCTTGAAAATATGTTATTTTTCAATATTTGATTATGATGATGAGGATGATTGCTAAATTTGCTGGCCATTCTGACTTTCATTTGGATGTCCCTATTCCTTGTCATATCTTTCCCCCCTCCTCTTGTGAAATATGGTACTGATGGGATAAGCTATTCCTAAGTATATTGGTTTAGTACCACAAGGATCAAAATCATTGCATCAGAGCTAACTCTTCAAGAGCTTGTACAGCAACATTGTGTTTATGCTGAAAACATGCAGTGTATGAAAGAAGGCAAGAGAATATTGTGAACGTTATAACTATCCTGTTTTGGGCAACTGCAGTCTCTGGCTCTGATTAAGCTTTTTGATGAATGGTGGCTAAAATGCCTGCATGTGCCATGTTTCAGTTTCACAGGGTACATTCCATAAAGGACCTGAAAAAAGAAGCTTAGACTGGAAACTGTCAAGCAAATTACCCAGGCATAAGTGCTGGTGCTGCTGCCGTAATAGCTTCACAATTTTCTGTACTTCCAGGTTCAGTTGCTGGTGTCTAATCAAGATGTTGATAACTACAAGCAAATCAAGGCTGATCTTGATCAGCTGCGTCTGACAGTAGAAAAATCAGAGTTGTGGGTTGAGAAGAGCAGCAATTATGAGAGTGGAGAGGTGGGCGACAATCAAACCAAAGGGGGAGAAGAGCCAATAGAGGTGGGTTTGAAGCCTTTGCTTCTGCAATTGTTTCAATATTGATAGTTTGATGAACGAGGCCAAATTTGCGGTCGGGTTATTTAAAGTGACAAAGAGACAATGTGCAGTATTCAGGCTGCTGTCAGTGACTGTTCTTTTGTCACAGAGCTGCCTTCCTTTGTGGCTAGCGAGGAAACCACAGTGTATGTCATCACTCTCGGGCCAAGGAAGTAATCTATGCATCACATGTTGGCAGTTGTGTTGACTTTCTATAAGAGAGGAGGAGTAGGCACTACCTGTTCCTGCAGTTAGTGGAGAACACCACAATCAAATACGTATTTGCAAACATCAGGAGTAATTCTACTCTCTACCAAACATAAGACCGACCTAAGAATATTGAGATTTTGTAGGCAAACAAACCCGTTCTTGCTCTTGACATCTCACACTCTTGAGATACATCATGATCTGAGAAATTTTAGGGCTTGAATCTGGAACCACAAAGACCTGGTTTTTGCTTTGGGTTTTTTTAGCTTAATTTATAGTTTTAATTTATTTTTTCAGTGAAAGCTGAGGTCCTCATGTAGTCACCTAACTCCAGTGTGAATCTTTAAGAAAATGCAAAGTGTTGCAAGAGTGGCTATGGTTGAAGTTTGTGGCGTAGTAGTAGATAAAGCAGGCTTTCCCACCAATAGTTATTCCCACTTTTCCATTTTCGTCGGAGAAAGTGGGGAGAGATGAACTTTGATTTCTGACACAGAACTTTCCTTATTCTCTGCTGTGGTTGAGTGTCCCCTAATGGGAAGAAACTGGGCAAGGAAGTCACTGGAGAAGTTCAGTAGAAAGCCAAGTGGAGATGATACAGCATTGTGAAGCCAATGCACTGAGGAAAAGTAAGAGCCATTGAGATGACGCAGGATGTGTGCAGATAGCTGTGATGTACACTTGCTTTTTTTAGTGGCTTTTGGGGAAAAATCCAACACTTTAAGTGAGGACCCTAATTTCTTGGAACTGTGTACATCCTACTCTTTCTCTGATATAATTTAGCTGAGTTTAGTGGTGTCATAGTGGGGGAGAAATCTGGACTTGATGGGTTTCTTACTTCCCTCAAGCATAGCTCTGCTAGGATAGAAGATATTCTTTTATGTAGTTAATGAATGGAAAAGGTAATGAGGAAACAGGATGCAGAATTGCAGCAGCATATTTGCAATGTTTTTTAGCTTTAATACTTTTAAAATTGTAATTAAATCCTTTTTATTCCTATGGATAGCCCTGATAAAGAAACTCCAGGAAGAGGGGAAAAAACAATGTGCTTTAAACAGAAGCATCTCTAAATGGGACATTTTCAATGTTGGGTTTTTTCCCCATGAGGCATCTGTCAGTCTGTGTGGATTATCGGTGCTTTGGTAGATGCACAGTATGACCTCTGACAGGTCTGAGGGACTGTTATATCAGAACAGCAATATGTAATCTGCACAACTGCTTAGATCATCTGGTGATAATTCCATGAGAGTTGTGCCAGGTTATAATAGCTTGGAAACTTGTCCATTGTTTTTTCCAGTGCTAAATCATTCTTTAACAGTCAGGAAATGTTTTTACCTGGCAAAAACTACTTTAGATATTGAATACTCTCTTTGAGATCTTAAGACAGATGTAAGAGGTGAGGTGCTGGTCATAATTGACAATGTGTGAAGCAGGTGGCTAGCTTCAGGCAGATAAACATCCCAGTGAGATCTCATGCTTTCTTGGAATGGATGCTGGGTATTCAGTACGGGGCTGGATGAACCTCAAGGGAACATGCTTCCTTTGTCTCTGCTTAATGCTTAATTTTTCTCAAACAACATTAAAATGTCTGCAAGGGCTTAAATTACATTCCAGGACAGTCTTATGTTAAGCCCAAGTTTCTGTGCTCATCAAAGCACATTGAAAGATTGGCATCAGAGTTAAAAAAAAAAAACAAGTAGATTTCCTTTCCCCTAGGCTTCTAAGTATTTGGGGTAATTGTTTCAAACTTCTATCGTAAACAGGGAGGGGGCTAGACATTTACCTTTTTTTGTTTGGCTTTTTTGTTTGTTTGTTTTCAGTAATACAACTACAGAAATGGGATTTGTAAAAAAAAGGCCATCTTCTTTTAAATAAACTATCCGGAGTTCTCCACAGGAAAAACAACAAAGCTTACATCCATGCAGGATCATCTTGATAGGAACTGGAGATGTGAATTGTAGGAAAGAGTGCTTGGGAGTTAGGTCCGTTGTGAATTAGACACCACATGGGGTTAGGAAGGAAAACTGAAATTGAGATTACAAATCTGAGCTTTGCTTGAGAAGGGAAAAGCAGATAAAGTCTGTTTACTTTGGTGTTTCTAGGAAGGGTCCTATGAGTCTGTATAGGTACCACGGACTACAGCAAATGTGGTCTTTATAGTGGTCTTTATTGCTCTGTCAGCAGAGGATGCATTGGTGGTGTAGCACCAGCAACACAGCGCTGTGGCGTCCATAAAGCTTTTCACCCTCGCCTTCCGCGAGGTTTCAAGTGGTATAAACCTCCCTCTGCACCCCAAGTGCCTGCTCTTCCCTCGCTCTCCTCTTATGGTCTGGGGCAGTTTGTGTCATGTATAGATTGAGGTTGGAAACAGAAACTTCCGAGAGTGCCCCTGTTTCCCCTGGCAAGTAGCCACAGCCTGGGGAAGGGAAAACTCTGCCAGGGTGACGCTGCCTGGTGCCTTGCACGGCTCGCCGGCTGGACAGGGGCGAGGCTACTTCAGTGTCGGGGAGCTGCTAGGGCTGAAGGCTGGATTCTGGGCCTCCATTCGGGGCTAGAAAGAAAGGATTCAAAGGCTCATGCTGCAGTGTGATATCCTGGGAACTTTGTGAATAGAAGTAGTAGCCTGTTGCAGAAAATACCTTTTCCTAAAGGTGGTGTTCTCAGTTGAGAACCTTTCTCAGTGCGATCTCTCTGGCTCCCCATCCCCGATGGGAAAGTGCGATGGAGAGTATCTGTCATGGGGCACAGTAAGGCAAGATATGCAGCTGAGTGTCTCTGGTATCCCAGTGGTGTGATTATCTCTTGCTAACTACATCCCTGGCACACTCTTATGGGTTCAATAAACAGGTTGTTATTTTGTTAAAAGAAAGGATAGATTCAGCAGTTTAATGCTGATCAGCACTTCCAGATAAGACATATAGTTCACATGGATTATAAAACTACTTTGATTGAGGAAGAATGCTGATAAAAGTAACAGGTAAATTAATCTTGGTTAACCCACAGTCCCAGAACAGAGGAGAGTGGTTAATTATAGCAAAGAGCCTGAAATATCTTCCAAAGTATTGATTCCAACAGCTAGAGAGAAGGCAGCATGCATACTAACAAACCTAAACAAATAAAAATCCACTGTTGTTGCATAGATCAACATGACCATGTTCAACAGCGGTGCTGACACTGTTATAAACAGCTTCCATGGCCAAGTGGTGCAGCTGTTCTTGCCCCACTGAAAATTAAGTCCAGATGGGATTTATAGAACTCCTCATTTTCACCATCAGCTAAGAAAGTTCAGGGGGAGGTTTCAAGGTATAAACATTCAGATTGGCCTGCACGTGTTGTGTGTTAGCATAATTCCTTTTAAAACAGTAGGGAGTTTGAGGACATAATGACACTCAGAAGCGCACCTGTTTGGTTCTTTCTGATGCTGTTGCACTGGTTTACATCCCTGTGGTCACCCTGTGACGCCATCCTGAGATCCGTTACAGTTTTTCTACATGTTTAGTAATTTCAGCATCCAAAGTCCAATCTTTCAATTCTTTGTTTTTTCCAATTAAGGAAAAGGTTGCCATAGCTGGCAGCCTCAAAGAAACTCACTACTGCCAGTGCTGTAAGTGGCAGTATTTGTGTAGATGTTCAGCTGTGTTTTGGTTGAAATACACAGGGAAAGGTGCGTGGGTGTTGGCAGTTACTTACTGACTTGGTTTCTCTTATTTATCATACCCAGATGGGACTTCCTAGGAGCCAAGGCCCAGACTGTAGGGCGTCATGACTGGATGTTGCAGTTTAACATAAGGTCCTCACTTGTTTTTAAATCCTTTCCTGCATCATCCAGAAATAAGGACAGAAGTATCCTCTTCGCAGGAGGAACACAGCTAATTTTTATGTACTACTTGTTCCTGTACTACTGAGAACTCCACCCTACTTACCTCAGCTACAGAGGTCATCTGAAGTTCTTTCTCCAGACTTTTTAATGCTCACACACTCAGACTTTGTAATCTTTCCAGCTGTATTAGAGATTTTTGGAGCAAGTGGTGGCAACGCTTACGGTCCCTATTCCTTGGGAAATCTAGGCTGTGATTTAGGGATGCATTCTTTTTTAGGAGGATCAGAAACATGAAGATATAGAGTAATTGCCTCAAATCATGTTGGAGATTTGAAACAAAGGAAGAACTTGAATGTAAATCTTTCCACTCACTGGAATGGTGGATAAAGCATAAACAAGTCTTTTTCTTTTATTATCTGTGGTACATCTGTTCCCTATGAGCTGCTGTAAAATGTCTTCATTTGCTGTTATTAAATATAATTAGTCTATGTTGAGAAAATTGCAATAGTTATCCACTTGTTGTGTGTTCTTTTTTACAGGAGTCAAATATTTTGAGTCCAATACAGGATGGGACCAAAAAACCTCAGATTGACAGCAATAAAAGCAATAACTACACTATTGTTAAAGAGGTCAGTTTATCTGCTAAGAAACTTGAAGTACTTGTTTGATAAGTAGATTTAGTAATTATTTTGAAAGAATGTGGGTTTTTTGAGAGATGACTTTTTTTGCTTGCATGCTTATTTATTTGTTTGTTTATTTATAGATCCTGATTCGACTCAGCAAACTTTGTGTTCAGAATAAAAAATGTCGGAATCAACAGCAACGATTGCTGAAAAATATGGGCGCCCACTTGGTAGTCTTGGACCTTCTGCAGATCCCTTATGAAAAGGTTATTCTCATAATTTTTGTGGTAAAAAGAATGAACTCAATAAAGGGAAAGGCCCCAAAGGGCCCACAAATCAACATGATTTTTTTTTTCTAACTAATTCTGTCAACTATGATACAAACATGAAATAATGATGCCACTTTCTGTCTTAAGAATAATGGGTTTGGGCCTCAGTTTAAATATGGCTGCCTGTGTACATCAGGTTTTATTGAGAACTTAATATTTACTACCTCAGGCACCTGGATGTCACCGTGCTGTCATCCCATTCCTGAAACAGGCAAACCTTAAGTCTGCAGTCCCTGCACAGTAAGAAATACTGATGCAATGGAGCACCTGGCAGGGTATCTAAATTCTGCTGTTGGGTAGGGATGAGTGCTGTCACAGATATGTAAGATGGACAAAAAGCTTTCAAGTCTGAAATATTTTTTGGTTTTGATGGTAGAAGCTTCTAACCTAGTTCCACTTTTTCCACAATTTTTTCAGTGTGAGTTAGTGGCATTTTTTCAGTGTGAGTTAGTGGCATTGGGCATACAAGTGAATGATCTAGACGGTCTTTTAAAGAGCACATCTTTCTAGATCTTAAAGGAAGCATTAGGAGCAGATAAAACCTCCTCTGGGCTACATTTTCCTGAGTTGCATACTGACGTTATGAGCTAGACACTGGGTTCAGCTGTCTTCAGAAGAACAGTGCTTGTCTGTATAGATGGTTCATCAAATCACAGTTAGAATTCTGTATGAGGGGACTGTAAAGTGGGAGTGAAACCAAATGTATATTTGGGGGGGAGTAGGTGTCTACACAAAAGCCAAAGCTCTTTAAAAGCTTAGGATCAACACAGGCTAGAGAGCTTTTTTTTTGTTGAAAATCAAGCCACTTCGGACTTTTCTAAAGTAGGAAATTATAACTGTGCATGAGGAAATCTTACTTTTGAGTTTGTGCTCTTACCTGTGATTCCCTGTGGTCAAGTTAATTCAGAGTAAGGTACAGCCACTGCTGGACTCTGAAGGAAACTAGATCAGTTGCTTTGGCCAGAGGGAGAATTCCTGCTCTATAAAAGCTCAGAATATTTTTTTTTCCTGTCTGAATTAATGTTGTGAGGTTTTAACAAATTTGTTTATGTATGCCCAGCTGATTTAATTTGTCTTTTCTGCAGAGCGATGAAAAAATGAATGAAGTTATGAATCTAGCCCACACTTTTCTTCAGAATTTCTGTAGAGGAAATCCTCAGAATCAAGTTCTCCTCCACAAGAACCTCAACTTGTTCTTAACTCCAGGGGTAAGCATTTCCTTTTAAGGAGAATATTATAGCTGGAAGTAAATTTGAACTTGCTGAAAAATGACAGTACTAGATTATGGCCTCTGCCTTCCCTTTCCTGTCTTTGTCTTTTTTTCCTTATTGTCTCTTTTTTCTCTCTCCCCTCTCTTCCTTTTCCCCTCTCTCCCTGTCCTCCCCTTACTTCCCCCCCTCCTTCCTTTCTTTTCTCCCTCTCTGTTTATGTAATTTTTTAAATGATGCCATTTTAAAAATGGAAAACAGTATTACCTGTGGGGTTTCCTGGAAGTATCAATGAACATGTGTCACATCATGTTTAGCTTGACTTTCATCCCAATTGACTCACTGATGGGCTGTAAGTCAAGGCAGGAGACAGACTACGCTGTCACGAAGCTTGTGTGGCAGCAGGATCAGACCTGTACATTTTTGTTGATGATGCTTCTTCCATTTGATTCAACTAATCTAGAATTTGACTGTTTATTAGATCATTGCCTTTACAATGCATGTCTCTGTCATGGCCCCTTTGCACATATGTGTGTGTGTGTGTGTATTTACAGATATACTCATATAGAATGACACCATGCTCAGTGGCAGATCTGCTGAGAAAAATACGTTTTTTTCATAGAACAGTAGAATATCCTGAGTTTGAAGGGCCCCATGAGGATCATCAGGTCAAACTCCTGGCTTCACACAGGGCCAGCCAAGTCAGAGCATGGGATTGAGGGCATCGTCCAGATGCTTCTTGAACTCAGCCAAGCTCAGTGCTGTGACCACTTCCCCAGGGAGCCTGTGCCAGTGCCAAACCACCCTCTCAGTAAAAAAACCTCTTCCTAACCTACAACCTCTTTTATTCGAAAGATTGTATTAGGATTGTAGACCCCTGACCTGCATACATTAGGAAGCGTTTGCTCTGTTATTTTTTTACTTATGCTTTTTTGGTGAAGCTAGTGACCACAGTGGGGACTAGCACCCAGACTCCATCCTATCCAACATCAACACTTAACTTGAGTGCCAACTACAGAGCCTGCTAGCACTTGTGTTTGTTCTTTTGAAGGTGATCTTCTGATCATCCCAGATATTGTGCTTTTGTTCACATTATGGAGCAAACTTGATGTGGATACCTTTCAGGTGACACTAAACAGAAAGGTATACTCTAGGATCATACCTGACTCTCATGAGCCTTTAGTCCAAGGGACCAAGGTAGAGGGCCTTTGAAGCAAAAGCTCCCAGAATGCATAAAGTCGTGTTTCTGGGTCCTCAGCAGCATCCCTTTCTTGCTACAGCTCTGTTCCTCTTGTACTGTGCTACTTGCCAATAGAAACAGCCATAGGGGCCCTCTGTAGTTAAATGCAGAAAGAGATATTCTCTCAGAGTGATCACACTGTACGTGCAATGATTAACCTTGGTCAGCCACAGAGGGAGCCAGAGGCAGCTAATCATCTGATTTGGTTGCCTCACTGCAAAGTTTGATGGTGAGCAGGATGCATGTGGTCTCAGTTGTATATTGAAGTCCTTGTAGAATACTCTAGCACTGTAGGGTGTGCATGTGTGGGCTGTCCTCTTCCATATGGGCACAGATTTTGCTTGTGTCCAATTTTAGGACAATTTGTATTCATAGGAAAGTGTGGAGAAGTCCCACCATAAATGAAAAACAGGCCCTCGGGTCATCACTTAGTCGCTGGGCTGGTGCGCATTGAACTTCTGCAGCTTCCCTTTAGCAATGCACCTTTCTCTACTTGAGAGTCCCACAAATCTTGCAATCTGAAACCAAAAACCTGCTCTCCTGATAAGGCTGTTTTGATTTTAATCTCTTTTAGCTCCTGGAAGCCGAAACCATGCGGCATATCTTCATGAATAATTACCTTCTGTGTAACGAAATCAGCGAGAGGGTGGTGCAGCACTTCGTACACTGCATCGAGACCCACGGCCGCCACGTGGAATACCTGCGCTTCCTCCAGACCATTGTGAAAGCAGATGGCAAGTATGTCAAGAAGTGCCAGGACATGGTAATGACAGAGGTAAGCAAAGGGTTCATATGTTCACCATGCTCCTGTGGGATCTTTTTAACACACTAGTGTTTTGAGGCTGCTTTTCCTGCTCTTGATACCAATGGGATTTAATGGCATCATCGCTTTAGAATCTTAACTGGTATCACAAATAATGAATATTTTAGCAGACGTTTTTGGGAGTTTAATCTAATTTTGTAAGGCCATCTGTATAACTACTAGAAAGAAAACATGAGTGTTAACATGGTGATAGAGATGTCTATTTGTAGATGATGTAGCATGGAAATCTCAGTGTTACATAAACCTTCATTTTCCTGTACTGTGATTTAAGATCCCATTTAGACACCAACCTTGCCATATTGTGGTGTGGTTTTGCCATATAATAAGCTCTGGCCTCTATGGATTGTTTTAAAGAGTATTGTAGAGCAATTTCATAGTGTGTAACCATGTAACAATCCTAGGTAGCAATTTCTGCTTTTGTTTCTTTTGCTCAGGAGCATTTCTGTTAGTAGAGCTACTCTAGCTTTAACTAGCTAGATTTGAAGTCTGACCCAGTAAATTCCACAGAGTAGCTTGTGGACAAATCTTCATGCCAATAAAATGACTAGGAACATACCTAACTGGCTTCTCTGCAATTAGGATTTGAAATACAGTGTGTGTGATAAATGAAGTCTTCGACTTGCAGACACTTGTGCATTTAACTCTAATAATGCTAACAGCTCAGTGAGATTAATAAATTGAATACGGTGAAAAGTCTGGGAAGGATCAGAATCCAAGGAACATTTTTCTTGACTTTACAAAGAGGATTTTTCTTTGGCTTTTGGAAGAGACAGCTTCATGAAGAAAACAGAGATAAGCTCTAGTTGTGCTGTGAACAAAACTAAAACCTGCTGAAATTTCCTTCCACGGCAACAAAGAGGAAAAACTTCTAATTAAGAAAATAAAGCTTCAGCCTACATGGATAACCTTTAATGGAATCCACCTCAACCTTTTCAATTTGACTGAAGTCTTTTAACATACAATATCAATTACAAGCCTTTGATTTACATAATTCAAACAGTTCTTGTGCCTTTGTGCTCTTAGATATTTCCCCTTCTGCCTCAGCCTCTTGTAAGTTTTTCCTTTCTTACCAAAATCGTTAGATTTTTCTCAATACATTTTGTTACTGACCTATAACAGCACAAAGGTAAGTTGTCACATTATATTTTCAAGCTGACTACATGACAAAAACTGAAATGAACCTGGATGTGACATTTGCATTGTAAGTCCTGCAAGAGTTTGCGGGGCAAGGAGTGGGGGGGACACACACCTCTGTTTTGACAAAAGAGAGTAAGATTATGATCTGTTTAAAAAAAAAAAAAAAACAAACCAAAAAAGTGGGAAATTATGGGTAAGTAATTATGATTTGTTAGAAAAGAATGCTAATAGTGAAAATCAAATGGTGATTCAGTATGAAGGAAGCAGTGTAGCCTAATTGTTGGAATTTGACATGGAGTCGGCACAGTTTCTCAGCAGACAACTGAGATGTACTTGGTGACCTTAAGCAAGTGGTGGAACTCTTTTTTCTGCGCCTCCAGATGGGGCATGTAAACAGTTTGTTACAAAAGAAGACAGAGTGTGAGTGGACAGTGTGTCTTGACTACTCCTGTGTTTTCTTTTACCCACGGGAAGTATATCGCAGCTTATTCCTGTTTACTGGGAGTAAGGGATAAACTGACCATGCTGAGATGTTTTACCAAGTGCATGCAGATGAAAGAGCAGCATTACGAAAGAGCACTTTCATAAGATACATTGAACATTCCTGACTTGGCTTATTCACTCAGTCTCGTATCCATGGTCCCTGTGCCTGTAGAGTGCTGGTAATGAGGTTTACCAACCCGAAAGGGTTCCTTAGGGCACTTTTTCTCATTACAAGCATGTTTTGAGGTTCCTGAAAGAACACTGCTTGTCAGTGCAAACACTATTGCAAAAGGAGAACAAAATTTACTTTTGAACCGGATCAAGGTGGCTGCAGAGTGTTATATTATCTGTAGTATTCTGGGGTCATATATCACAGAGTCAACAACTGCTCCTTGTGGTGGATTGACCCTGGCTGGAGGCCAGATGCCCACTTAAAGCCACTCTGTCATTCCCTTCTTCAGCTGGACAGGGGAGAGAAGATACAACAAAAGGTTCATGAGTTGAGATAAGGACAGGGAGAGATCACCCACCAATTACAGTCATGGGCAAAAGAGACTCTGTATAAGAAAAATTCGAATAATTTATTACCAATTAAGTTGAACAGACTAATGAGAAATAAAACCAAATCTTAAAACACCTCCTCCCACCCTTCCTTTCTTTGGACTCAACATCTCTCCCAGTTTCTCTACCTCCTCCCTGCAAGCAGCATGAGGGGTTGGGGACTGGGGGCTGTGGTCTGTCCATCACACGTTGTCCCTGCTGCTCCTTCCTCCTCAGGGGCAGGACTCCTCACGCTCTTCCCCTGCTCTAGCGTGGGGTCCCTTCCACAGGAAACAGTCCTCCACCAACTTCTCCAACATGAGTCCTTCCCATGGGCTGCAGTTCTTCGTGAACTGCTCCAGCCTGGTCCCCCATAGGGTCACAAGTCCACCCAGCAAACCTGCTCCAGCCTAGGCTCCTCTTTCCATGGGACCACTGTTTCTGCCAAGAGCTTGCTCCAGTGTGGGCTTCCCACAAGGCATAGCCTCCTTCAGATGTCTCCACCTGCTCCAGTGTGGCATCCTCCACGGGCTGCTGGTGAAATCTCTACTCATCGTCATCTTCCCATGCAGGGGAAACTCTGCTCTAGCGCCCAGAGTGCCTCCTCTTCCCCCTTCTTCACTGACCTTGGTGTCTGCAAAGGTTCTCACATCATCTCACTCCCTTTTCTGCTGGCAAAAAGTGGCTGCTTGCATCATTTTTTTTCCCCCCCTCTTAAATATATTGTCACAGAGGTGCTACCACTGTTGCTGATGGGCTCAGCCTTGGCCAGTGTCAAGTCTGTCTTGGAGCTGGGTGGTATTGACTCTCACGGACTTAGGGGAAGCTTCTGGCAGCTTGTTGCAGAAGCCACCCCTGCAGCACCCCCATTACCATAACCTTGCCACGCAAACCCAAAACACTCCTTTACTGACCAACTTTTGTTAGACTTCCATAGAGTTCTTAACTTGTCAGAAATATTCTTCAGTAGAAGAAAATGCTGCTGGGTTGTTTTGGTTTACTTTTTTTCCCCCATCACCGAGCTCGTGATGCTCAGTGGGACCTTTGGCTAACAGTGAATCATTGTCTTCCTTTTCTGCTTTTAAAGGGACATAATTTTCTTGGCTTGGGTCAATATTCAGATGCCCTTTGTGAGCCACATTTCAAAGTGGATAACTTGGGGGAAGGGGATGACATAATCTTCTGTCCCTGCATTTACAATGATTACCTTGTCCCCCTTAGCTCTTTTTGTGCTGATGCAACATCTGCTTCAGCTTCCAGTTCCTCACAGTCATTATACAGCAAGAGTGACATGCAGTGTTGTGTTCTGCAAGTTCACTATCTCCTGGTATTTCTTTCTCATTCCTCAGCAATAAATACATGAAAGGATGAGGGGTCAGTTTGACTTGATAGGATAAAATATTAAGCGGTACTGGTAGAGATGAGGTCTGGATTTGATGTAAGAAACCTGGAAAAAGTTGTCTTCCTGCTCCTCTGTGTTTAATGTACACAAGTTGTAATAACTATGGGAATGGGGTGAACAACTTAATAGAAAACAACAGAGCAGGTACCTTCCCAGAGGGCTTGGTGTGTGGGGTTTTATTATTTTGTATTTGAAATGTCCTGCGAGCATAGTATTACAGACATGAAAAAGTTAGGCCCATTTTCCAAAGTTTTGAATAGTCATGTTTTCCCTGTTTTGGTCATGGAGTGCAATAAAATGAATGATGACTGGGCCCCCATACTGTGTCCTTCCTTCCTCCCATACACTGGTCCCTTTAAACCCTTTTGTTTCTGTCCTGTGGATTGTCCAGAAAGCGTCTCTTTTGAAGAGGCATGAGTAGAAACTTTTTAAAACCCCAAAGATAAATGAGAAACAGGAATTGCAGGAAAGTCTGAATTCACCATTTACTCCATCCACTTGTCAAAGTAAAAATAAGGAAGAAACAGGGGAAACATAATCAGAAAAGTTGTAGTCAGACTTGAAATGTTGAAACCCTAGAAAATATAATGAAATATTTCCTGACTTCTGATACTTTTTAGCTCCTCTGGAAGACCAGTTTTCACTCCTGCTCTTACTGCCTTCCCATTTCTTAGCAGCTCCACCAACCTTTATGTCTACCCTTGAAATTCAGTAAGCTAGGATCTCATTTCATGCAGAGACTTGGATAGGTCAAGTGCCTTGTTCACAAAATAGGATGGACGTGGTGCTGCCAAGGTGCATCCTGTACTAGAAAGGGTTCATGGGGGCTTATTTTTCACTTCCATTGAGAGCACGCTGTGCTTAAAAGGAAAGTGATGAAGAAGAGGCAGGACAACTGTCCCGACCCAGCTCTGCTCAGGCTCGCAGAGCAGCGCTGGCAGCAGGAACATCCAGAGTATGGGGCGTTCAAAACAGGGTTGGAGTAAAACTTGTCTGTGAGATCTGCTGAAATGGGGCTGCCGGCATCCGTCTCCGCCCTGGATCCTCTTGAGATGAGCAGTGTGCTTGTAGCAAAATCAAATATTTATCACATACACCAGTTTTCTGTTAAATGGAAGTGCTGGCATGATGCTGACAATGTCAAGATCCATCTGCCAAATTTGCATAGATTGGGAAAAATCCTCCTTTGTTTCTGATGCTGAGCGGGGCCACAGAAAAGAGCGGTGACGTTCTTGGTGAGCCACGGGCTTTTTGTGTGAGGTAGCATGGAAGATTTAATCTCTTTGCACCTCAAGTCCCTATCTATAAAACAGGACAATAATACCCCCTAGCCTAACAATACAATTAACTTAAACCCCAAACCCAACATTGAGATAGTAGGAATAATAAGGGTGGCATACTGTCTTAGGTAAACACAGAGCTACATAAAAATTATATTTCAAATTTGCCTTGAATTAGTTCACTCCTTGGTGAGTTATTCCAGATTTTCACGTGTAGATAACAGTGGAAATTTGCCTTAGATATTGTTTTGGTGTGTGCATTTGGTGAGCTACCTCAGAGTACCTTTGGGTTGGGTTTTTTTTGAGCTAGGCAGTCTTTGCATACTTAAAGGTAGAACAAAGTAAAGAAATGAAGAAAACCACAGAATCATTTAGGTTGGAAATTACCATTAAGAGCATCAAGTCCAAAATGACCACAGTGCAGAGTGCTTAAAACTTTGTGCTATCATTTTCAGCTGATAAATGGTGGTGAAGATGTGTTGATATTCTACAACGACAGAGCATCGTTTCCAGTCCTGCTCCAAATGATGTGTTCAGAGCGAGACCGAGCTGATGAGAGCGGACCTTTGGCGTATCACATCACTCTGGTGGAACTGCTAGCAGCTTGTACAGAAGGAAAGAACGTATACACAGAGATCAAGTGCAATTCACTCCTGCCACTGGATGATATAGTGAGAGTAGTGACCCATGATGACTGCATACCTGAGGTGAGAGTCACTGCACGAGGAAGCAGACTTACCATTTTTAGCAACGCGGAGAACGTTTCGTTGTTTGTGTTATCCTGAGGAGCTGGGTACTTGCACAGAAAGCAGGCTGGAAGCAGGTGGTGTTCGTTAAGGTGAACAAGTGAGGAAGGATAGGCAGTATTTTCTTAAAAAGAAAGTTCTTTGTCCCTTATGCTTTGATTGCCAGCTTTGTGGAGCAGGCACCGTGTTTTGTTTTCCTGGGTTTGTCTGGCCACTGTCTGAGTTCACAGCTCTGATAACTTCTGGCTGTAGCTGCAGAGACTCAGCTGAGCAGTTTGCCAAGCCCACTTTTTGCTGCTGCCTGAATCTGTTGGAAAAGATGGGTAATATGCTGGATGTGCTGAAGTTGGTGGGAGTTTTGGTTGACGTTTCCTTTTATTAAATTCAATTGCAGTCCAGGAAATGTGTTTTTTCACTGCATATGAAGGCCAAATTCTGCAGCTAACACTGGTCATGCCTCAGTAGGACTGTGATACCTGACTCTGATCACAAGGGCAACATTTGCACCAAACCTGATGCGATTAAAAGAAATCTTCTCACTGTCTGTGCAAGCAAGGAGCTTGCTCTGGCTCCGGGTATCAGCTGGAGGGGCTTCCACAGGTTATCTGGTGGGAAACTGGGACTCGTATCAACTGAACTGGGACTTGGGAGGAGTAAAGACATGCTCTGCACCATGAAAAAGGCCCCTTGTGATCATCTGGGTATTTTCTTAAAAAAAAAAAAATGTTTGTTTTGCTTAAAAGTTCCTCCTGACATTAATTTGAACAGATGCTAATTTTAAAAAGCCTGAAGAAATGAAACCTGAAAGTCTGACATGAGTTTTCTCCTGAGTGCATTACAGCTATCTCCTCTCCTTTGACCATGACAAGAAATTTCCAGTGTGTCTGCTTATGTTTATACTGAATGTATACATTTCAGGGGCTGGATATCCATTTCTATAGAGTGCATACACAGACTTGTAATGCAGAAGAGAGAGATAGCAGCCCAGATAAGCCCTGTGCTGCTGTGGTCTCAGCACCACAAAACCTTCCATTCAGGACTGAGTACCACCCACCCCAGATGCAAGTGCTGCATTAGGATTGTGGGAATACAGGGATTGAAGTCCCAGCTCTGCTAAAGATTTTATATTATTTTATTTTATTTTATTTATGTTTGGCTGTTTGGCAAGTCTGTCACAAGGCATCAACCCACACCAGTCAAGTGGCAAGTGCAGGGCGTCCTGCATTTTGACAGCTCCTGGCTTTTGGAGCCAGGCCCTTGTAGCCTTAATAGCATTTAAATACCACATTTATTATTGGCTTGTTTTGTGGGGGTTTGCTGTTGGAGTAAGAATGCTTGCAAAACCTTTCCATTTTTCTTCATGTGATCTTTCAGTAAGTATATTTAATGCATTTGTTGCCGTGCTTCTTAAATCTTCAGAACCAAACATATGCATTATTGCTGTTATTAGTGTTTGTTAGCACTTGAAGGATCTTCTTTATTGTTTGGTATTTTTTGCAGATACAAACCAGCATATTAATAGTTTTCACTCTTCTATTTCATATTGTTTGTGCTTTTGCTGTTCCTGCAGGTGAAAATTGCCTATGTTAATTTTGTTAACCACTGCTATGTGGACACTGAAGTGGAAATGAAAGAAATCTATGCCAGTAACCATATCTGGAATTTATTTGAGAACTTCCTTGTTGATATGGCAAGGGTAAGCTTCATGAGATGTTAAATATTTCAGTACAGTCATGGGTGGCAACTAAACCAGCAGTGACTTTTGGGTGAACTTGTATTAACTGTTTTTTTCAAAGTTGACAATAGAATAATTTGGATTTTTTTAAAACAGGTCATTGTTTCTATTATATTTTATTTATCATCATTTAACTTGTTAATTGCTAGTAACCTTCTCTTTATAAAAGGGCACCTTGGAACCCGTGTTCCTTTCTCCTTTCTTCCAGAAAAAGAATTAATTGATGGATGTAGAGATTTGAGAGTCTGCATATGCATAGGACCTGTGTGTTATGTGTCATTGCAGTGGTGATGATTTAAAAAAAACAACCTACACCTGTAATCTGCTTGCTTTACTAGTACAGTGAGGATCAGGGATCAAGAAATTATTTGGCTTACGTTCCTTCTTTAATCTCACTTCACCCTGTTTTTGTCTCTTATGCCATTGTCACTGCCTTGTCACTGCTGATGAAGGGACTCAGCACCATAGGTGTTCAGTTCCTGTGGACCCCAGTGAGCTTTGTGGTGTCATTACTTGTTAAAATAAGTTTCAAGTCTGAAGTTGAATTAAACTTCCATTCCCTGGTATTTTGAAGGCTGAAAAACAGGGAAATCTTACGACTTGCAGAAGGATAAAACACAATAGTAGAGCCATGAGGATAAGCTAGTGTGGCATAATGACTGCAGCTTACATCACCTGCTAGAAATGGATACATAATGTTTCTTGCAAGAGCTTAATATTAGTCCAAACTAATGGAGTTGCAATTTCTACTCAAGAAATAAACATATAGGTTTTTGGTGCTGGTGGCCTGTATCATGATCACAGAATCACAGAACATTAGGAGTTGCAAAGGACCTCAGAAGATCATCTAGTCCAACCCCCCTGCCAGAGCAGGATCACCTAGACTAAATCACACAGGAACGCATCCAGGCAGGGTTTGAATGTCCCCAGAGAAGGAGGCTCCACAACCTCTCTGGGCAGCCGATCCCAGTGCTCTATCACCCTCACAGTGAAAAAGTTTCTCCTCATATTCATATATGATCTTATATTCACTTATGATCTTTGATGGTGAACAGTATTTTGGAGATTTTTTTCCTAGTCCATGGTCCGTTACATTTTATAATTCTGAAGTTCTCACTCCTTGCATTCTTCATTTTGTTCAAATTAAAGTACAAAAGGTCAAAGAATCTCAGTTCAGTCCTGCAGTGGATATTTACCCAAAAGTAATAGCGTGCCATAAAATAATATCTTTGAAACCTATTGGGAGAAAATACCAAAATTTAAGGCCAAGGTAAGACTGAATGCAAAGACTTGTGCTGTACAGCAGGCACTGGGATCTGTTCGTTTCTCTGTGAAACAGAGAAGTTATAAATGGGTTTTGGTTGGAATGGGTTTGATTGGAATTTTTTGTGTTCGCCCCTCCACACAGAGATGTTTGTGCTCTCTTTTTTTGGTGGTAGCCATTTTCAGCACTATTGAGACCTATACAAATCCTGTTTTCCTGCTGTTTGTCTTGTCTCTGTGGTCATGTTCTACAGCGAAAGTCCTTCTGGACTAACCAAGCTCATTTGAAAATTAAGATCAGAAACCTCCTTGGAGGGCAATTCTGATTTTTAACCTTGCTGGTTTTACTCCAAGAATTACTTTCTCCTGCTTAATTCCCTTTCTGGGTTGCCCTTTCCTGATGTGTCCTGGCCCCGACCCTCTAAGCAGACTTCCCTTCCTAGCCCTTGAACGTGACCAATTTTCTTTGCCCTTGGGCCAGAAGCAGAGATGTAGAAAGAAGGGTCCACAGCTCCGTTCATGAGCCTGGAGGCAATTTGCACCCTGCCAAATGAGGTAGCGTTGTCCTGGCGCTCGTGACCACTGAACTTGTTTTCCCATACTCTTCTCATCAGAGAAATTAGACTCCAGGTCTTCAGAGGGGAAGAGCGAGTGTGTTATTAATGCTATATTGTGTGTGTGCACGTGTGTGCTGTCGGCACTGAATGGCAAAATGCAGGTTTAATTCGCCCTCCTGCTAAGTCCTCAGGGCAGGTGTCTAACTAGTCCTTTTAATGTCCTGGTTAATGGCTAAAAGAGCATGTCAGAAGTGCTCTGGCCTGCCTTGCTCTTCAGACAGCTCCCTGTGAGTGGCCGTGCCTTCCGTGTTGTTGAGTGTGTTTGTTCAGGTTTGTTTTTTCAGGTGTGTTATAAATACATCAGCGTTATGTAGCTATCAGGACAGTTTGAATGCTGTCAGCCTGGTGAAAGATGTTACAATAGCTTTCAAAGCATTTAGAAAAAGAGCCCTTTGATCCGCTGTGTTCCAGTGAGCTAAAAGGGATGCTTTTGCATGAGGGAAGGGGAAATGCTTTTCTTTTAGCTGCTACAAATGCCTGTCAGTGGGTGAGTTGTGAGCTTTGAGCCTGAGTCTGTTATTAGAGAGCACTAAGGTGAAAGACAGAGTGTTATCCTCAGGTTGGAATCCTTCCTTTTTATTTAAAACAAAAAAAGAAAGCAAAAAATAACCAATTTTTTTTTTTTTTTTTAATCTGTTTCTGGATCCAGGAAGGAAATATTTAGTCCCCAACTGTCATTCTCTTTCAACAACGTGCTACATTGCAAAGCAGGCACGAGGCGGCTTCCAGTATAAATTCGGCTTGCCAAAAGCAGCCGCGCTTTCAAAGACACCCTGTTTCTGCCAACCTACTTTCTCCCGTGTGTGACTTCAAGCGTTTGCACTAAGCAAAGTGGGTGCTGCTGAAGGAAAGGCTTCCCTTTCCTGCGTGTGGCCCAGCCTGTAAGTCAGCAGCTGTAGTCTGAGCAGGATTAAAAGAAAGAGCCGGGATCTGACAGCTGTAAAGTCATCCTGGCTTTCTCTGCAGAATTTTTGAAGCATTATTCATGTGAGTTTCGGTCCCAAAGCCTCTTAAGGGGTTTTTAAACACTGCTTTCTCAATCCTCATCTCCATTTCATGCATTTCAGGTTTTTTTTCTTCCATGGGGAAACATCTTTCAGTCCCCAAAGGGCAGAGGGATAAGAACAAATGAGAGGATTTCCAAATTCCTTCTGTGCTGGGAATTTTTCAGACCGGTGTTGGAGCAGAATGGCACCCTTGCATATGGCTCTGCCTTTTAGACAAGCAAAGGGGAAAGCTTAAAAGCATTTTGGAATTGAGTTTTGGTGATTTCTGAATTCACTGTGCCAGCGCTGCACAGCTCCCTGTCTTACCACTGGGACTGCAAGTGCTGAGACTCAGAGCTACTGGTTTCAGCCAAAACTGCCCTGCAGGTTAATTAAAACTAGAACAACTTCAAGAGAATTTTAGTTCTATGCCTTTTTTTTTCTTCTTCAAAAAAGTTTTTATTATTAACTGAATCTGTTACTTTGATGAGGACTGGGGGTGGTGGTGGTATCATTCTTTTCCCAAAATTGAAGGGATGAAGAGTTTGCTATTTCAGTTGAGCCACTGTTGCTTCTCTGACCAAAAATCTTTCCTTTCCTGGGATGCTAAAAAATGCACTGTGGGGCATGACTTGTTTATCTGACACATTTTAGAAAAGCAGACAAGCAAAGCTCCTCAAGATGCCTCATTTCTGTCGGCCTGAGGTTATCTTTGGATATCCCTTTGCCTACCGTGTGCCAGTGCCTGGATGTTGCACTGCAGATCCTTTCGTGCTCCCGTGACCTGTATCTTCCCCTGAACGTGGGCGCTGTGGGATGTCACACCAGTGGCCATCCCCAAAACACGTCTGGTGACTTCGCTGCCTTGTAGTGTCCAAGTGTGGCAGTGGCAGTGTGCAATTAGAGAGCACGTTTGCCCTGTGTGAGATGCAGGGGCAATGGATCACCTTTCTGGCTCTGTCTCCAACTTTTCTCCGTGACGTTAAGCAGTTGACGCTGCTTCTCTGGACTTCAGTTCCCCGTCGATAGAGCAGCGTCATGGGAAGTATGTGCCGCGCAGGTCCACGATGGTGTGTGAAATGCTCAGATAGGAACGTGGAGGCCACCCCCAAAGCCTATAAACAAAATAAATCCCACTTCCACATATCTTCCCTAGAAGAGGACAGCTTTGCCTTTCATTTCTTGTTATACATGACTAGAAGTGCTTATTTAAAGGCTGTTGAAGAGGTAGTATAAGTGTCTTGCCTTTCTCAACGTGTTTGGCGCTCCGTAGGCTCCTTTTAGTACTGCTTCCAGTGACATATACAAAGTGAAAATTATTCTGTATAGATGCTCACAAATGTTGAAAAGAAATAAAGAAATAAAAGAAGTACTGAGGAATGCAATCCACCCAGTAATTTTTTCCTTACTTTAAGCATGACATCTTTATGCAGCAACAAACTTTTAGTGTTGTACCAAAGGGTGTCTTCAGGAATCTTTTGTACAAATCCTTCCACCATTTAATCATCCTTCTGTGCTCCAGAGGTGTCCCAGTACCATCCATTCTCTTCTTTCATTGTTTTTAGCTTGTCTTTTCTATTTTCCCCATGTGGCTTTCCTAAGTAACACTGTCTGTCTTACAGTTTACAATCCTAAGGCTGTTGATATTGACTGTGCTGTTCCCTTTCTTCCCCTCTTTTTCTAACCTTTTTCCTGCAAATGAGCTTTACCTTCACCGCCCATTTGTGGTGATTGTAGAGAGAAGTTAAATGTCACATGAAATCTTTCTAACCTAAGGTGTTTATGTCTCCTCTGTGTCTAAGGCCTCTCCTAACCAGCCCCACGGTGGGAGGAAAAGCCCACTTTCTTCTTGAATCTGTCTAAATGTGTACGTGGCATGCAGCATGCTGATTTAGGGGGATCTTTTTTTCATGGTGTGGAAAATAATAGACAACCAACCAGAAAGAGCTAGTTCGGGAGAGAAAGGTATTCAGAGGGACAAGGAAGATATCCAAGAAGAAAGATAAGCTATCACAAATACAGCTTGAACTCCTAAGATAGTTATTGCTGCTCAATTTTGTATGAAAATAATTTGGGTTTGTATTAGAAAGAAATATTCTGTGTGTTGTAATAGCTACAAAATGTCAAAGCTTGCTTACTTAAAAGAACTAAATCTCATTGCTTCCTCCTTCTTCCCTGTAGGTTTGTAACACAACCACGGATCGTAAACATGCAGACACATCTCTGGAGAAATATGTCACTGAGCCTGTGATGAACATCGTGAGTGGCTTCTTCAATTCACCATTTTCAGATAACAGCACCAGCCTCCAGGTAAGGAAAAGAGACACAGACAAATATGCAATTCAGACCATTAATGAGATACCTTCTCCTACCCAGATGAGAATGTTGTATCTTTACATCTTCCTTTAATTTCTCTGCCCCCTCTCATGCCACTGGCTAGCAGCTTAATTTCTATTTAAAACACTCACTCTTAATTTTTACCACTTAGAGCTCTGAACCAGTAGACAGCTCAAGATGCTCAGATTTACTCCCGGCTCCTGTGAATTCAGTGGCGGGAGCATCCTTGCAGAGTAATGGTCTATCTTGGTGTTTGTACAAGTAAAATGCTGTGTCCTATGACAAAAGGGATGCATACCTGAGAACTGGGAAAACTTCTCCTTCCTGCTCCCTACTGTATTTGCTTCATATCACTTGCAATCTGAGGAAGAATTGCATGATTTGGCCTTTTTAGAGGTGCGGCACTGATTTCTGTTCTATCCTGTCCAGTCCTGAAGAACCATTTAATGGAGTTGTAGCTTGAGCCTACAAGCTAAAACCCCCTTGCATATGGTTTATGTTGTGTCAAACCCCGGGGCAGCTGTGAGGGGATTCTAAAGGGTACAATTCCATGTTTATCTTTTTGTTTTCAGACACACCAGCCTGTTTTTATTCAGCTGCTGCAGTCTGCCTTTAGAATTTACAACTGTACCTGGCCAAATCCAACACAGAAAGCCTCGGTGGAGTCATGTATCAAGACTCTGGCTGAAGTGGGTAGGTGGCAGGTTTTACTTTCGTTACTGTTCTCTGTGTTGTAAGGTCAGACTTCCTGGAGGTTGAACAGTTTGTAATTTTACTCTGCCATCCTGAAATTGTGACAGTGGTGATTTCAGGAACACCACTTTCTGAGGCAAAATTCTTTCTCCTTTTATAACCCATTCAAATCTGTCCAGTCAAATAGGGTTGATAGGTGAAACCTGTATGTCAGAGAGATGAGTTTGCTTAAGTGAGCGATGGTTGAACTTGACCTGAAGCAAGTTATGATATTAACACATCAGCTATGAGAAACCCTGGGTGTTTCTAGTTGTTCTGGCTACGTTTGCACAAGCTGTAGTAAGCAGCCATGCTTAGCAACAGTGCATGGGAGAGCACCCATCATTCTCCCCCTTGGATCCCGAGAGTCGCATTGGCTATGGTCGGTCACAGTCCTGGGCTGGTTTGGGTTTTGTCCTGTGGGGGAGCTGGGGATGGAAACTGTAACTGTGCCCCTCCATAGCTTCTCTGCTTGCTCCTCACCATTCGGCCCACTCATTTACTGCTGCTACACAGTTGGCCTTGTCAGGGGAATATTGCCTTGCACTGGCACAGGGACCAAATTTGTTTGTCAGGGCAGCTGATAAAGTACATGCTTTCAAATGAGTTCAAATGCTGTGCTGAAGTGGAAGGTTTAAAACTTCATATCCTAAAACAAAATAAAAAAAACATTCTATGCCATTATATACCTGAGACTGGCAAAAGTGAATTCTTAAGTTAAATGTCTGTGAATACACTTTTAAAGCCTTCTGCCCTGACAGAAAAAAGGATTATTCAGTGCTGTTTCTAAAAGTCAGTCATTTTGATTACTCGTAAAATAAGTTTCTGCTCAGTGTGAATGAAATCTGAGCAGAGGGTGAGATACAGAAACTGGCTAAATCCTATTGCTGATGCAAAGTTCTAATAAATAATGGTAAAACAATATGAGAGGGTTCTTCAACCACCTGCAGCATCTGTGGCATCCTAACAATCAACACTAGGTGTAGAGTTTTGGAATAGCTTTACAGGAGTATCATTTAACTTTTAGCCAAAACATCTCATTAACTTTTTGTGTGAATGAGAATAAGCAGTTACCTACAGTCTTAGCAACCTTCAATTGTTTTATTTGTTGTGCAAATGATTTAATTATGGATCCATCTGGCAGGAGAATTTTGGAAGTTAAAGACGTTATTTCCTTTCTGCTACAGCTACTGCAGTCTCAAATAAAGCTCTTGTCCTACAAATCCTTGTTTGTGTGTTTAACACTTAATGTCCCTCCTCTTCTCTGGCAGTTCTGGAAAGAGTCATCAATAAATGACTTCCTTTGGGAGTCTGAGGAAAGGGAAATCGCAGGGCAGGTGAGAGCATTTTTGAGACTGAGCATGGCCTATTTGTGCTTCTTGACAGCTCAGTGTTTTCACCTCTGTAGAGTTACATCTAAAATCAAATTCTAGCTCACAGGTCACTGTGTTATCCAACTGAGATGAAGGTATTTGGAGACATCTGAGTGTAGTGCCAAGACAGCCAGTTGAATTCATCCCCACAGCAGCCTGCCAGTGAAGGCATGCGTCATCTTAACAGGCTGGCAGATCCAGCCTCTTGGCCAGGTGCACCAGCATATGAGAGGGCTGTGGTCTTGGGTAGGTTGTCATCTGTGTGCCTCCTGTTCCTGGGGGAGCCAAGGGTAAAGCCCATATACAAGGCATGGCTCATGCCTGGAGTTTTCTTCAGGTATATGACTTTGTTCCCTACTTAGTGGAAGTAGAAATAAAATTCACCATAGTCTTTTATTTCCTTCCTTTTCCTGCTTTATGGATATGATTTACAGTTTGCTGCTAGGTGGGGTTTTTTTAGTAAATACATATATATATGTTGTCCTATGGGTTGAACCTTCCTGCCACTCTGGCTTCCCACCCATGAGATCCCAGCCATACCTGGGGCACTGTCCACTGTGGCAGAGTAGAGCTGAGCTGCTGGCGAAGGGCATCACCCTCATCCTCCTCTGGGACTTCACCTGTGTGTCATCTGGAGGTGCCGTGGGTCTGGCTGCCTGCTGAAAGCACACGTTAGCCTGTACGTAGTGGTTTCCTGCCCGTATCATGATAGCTGTCTAAGGATTCATCACTGACAGCAACGTGGAGGAGGAGCATGGTGACATCTTTTGTTTGGTGCTTTATATCAACAGTGCAGAAAGGGCGTGCAAGGGGACCAGGTGAGCTGAGGGGCATTTCCCCAAACAGCAAGTTAGCTGGAGAAGAGGTGGAAGTGGAGTTGTTAACAAACACCCCTAAGCAGGAGTTTGTCTGGCTAGAGGAGATTTTGCCTGCCAGTGCTGCACAGTGTTTTCAGGCACGGTGCCAAACGTGTCTTGCCTGGACTAATTGAGCAGGCCTGCTTTGCTCTGCTGGAAGCTTTGGAAAAACTGCCCCAGCGGGGGGTACCAGAGGCTTTTAAAATCAAGGCCCTTTTGTGATTAGAGCAGGTGCCTGGTGCCTTTCTCCATCGGGTGTTTCACCACAAAAAATGGTGCCTCTCTTGGAGAAGGAAGAGGTTTCTTCCATAATACAAACAGGGGGGCCCTTTTTTGCCTCATTTGCTCGCTGCATATGTGGACTAGGTTTGAATTTTGGCTAGGAATCTGTGAGCACTCTTCTGCCTCTTTGTGTGTGTGTGTGTGTGTGTGTGTGTGACTTGAGAGTCTGACAGCTTTAATGTGAAGGCCTTCATGTTTCACAGCAGGGTTTTAAAAAAAAAAACCCTCTAGAAAGATTTTGCCTATATCAGAGAGATAGAGTATTGGACAGATTTACAGCAGGGACCAAAGACTTTTGATGGAAAATAAATATAGTATAGAGTTGAAAGAACAAACATGATTTTGTGTGTGTGTGTGTGTGTGTGTTGTAGCCTTGGATTTAGAAATGAATCTCAGGAGGAAGAAAGATCATACACAGATTTCCCAAGATATCAAAGATCCATATAACAATGCACTTTTAAAAGACCCATTTCAGAGCAAGTTTAAGCGCCATACGTCCTGCTCAGTGCTTACGAGTTTGCTGCTGCAGGTGGATGTAAGTATTGCCTCGAGAGCTTAAGATCATTACATCTGTCTTCTTATGAGCAATGTGAGAAAGTGCATTATCTTCCAGGTCAGCAAAAGGATATGTTGCAGAAGCTAATTTTGTATAACCCTGGTTCTTCAACTCCACTTGATCACTGGGGAAAAGCTTCATGTGCTTTTCAAGCTTCGCTGCTTCATCTCCAGGCGGTTGTCTGCCTCCAGTTCAGCAAGAAGCATAGAGGTTTGCTTCTCTTCTTCGTCAGGGACCCTTCTGTGGCTCCCAAGAGGCTTGGAACACATTTGGTGACCTGGCAGGAGTTAGAAACACTGACAATGGGCTATAGATGGATGTTAATGTGTCTCGTTCATGTGGGTTATCACAGTAATGGGAATTAACGTGTTGTAGGTTTATCACTTTTGCTTCTTCTCAGTTATTACATAGGACTGAGCTTTTGCTGGAAAGTACAGTAAAAGATATCAGCAATCAAAACAGCGTCCATCTCACTGGTAAAATAGCTACAAATGAAAAATGTTTAAAAGGTCCCCTGATCTTTGTGAAGATGGAAGAACTAAAATGTCTAATGGTTTGATTTAGTTCAAATTAATTTATTGTTAAAGGGCTTTCAGTTCCTACATTTTATAATCTTTGCAAGACTGTGAAGGGTGAAGGCCCATTTCAAAGTTTGCATTTTAAGCCATCCGCTGTCTTTCCTTATGGTAAAATTAGGGAATCCTCACAACTAAAGATCTTGACTGTGTATCTTAAATTGCATTGGAGCGGGGTCTTTCTCCAAGGGCTGACCAGTCTTTCAGGACCCATGCAGAGAATGCTGCTTCTTAATTAAGTGGTCATTCCTACATTTCACCCCCAAGCATCAGTTTTCTTTTCTGTTACATGGGCAAATACACTCATCTCTGCAGTACTGTTAGCTTTCTCCCTTAGGTTTTTACAAATTGCATCTTCCCTCTGACACTGTGTGTGTATCCCAGGGATGTGGTATGTGTATGGCTGTGCTCTTACCACCAATAATGAAATAACTGGAATTTCTCAGATGAGTGAGTAGACAGTGGCAGATAGGAACCTGCATTTTGTTAGACTGCTACTCTTGGCAGACCCTTTTGAAAACCATCTGTCAGCAAGCCAAATTACATTCACCATTATCAGATTATGCTCTAGGATGCTAGGAGAAGCAAAAGGAGAATCTTACAAAATGGGAGGCAAGTCCTGTAAGGTTGCTCTTTCGTAAACTCCTAAGTGGAACACGTATGGAGGAAGTACTACTGGGATGGTCAGAGGGAAGGAGAACTGTATGACAAGAAAGAAACTCAGGGAGCCCCACCTTTTTTGCCTAGCAAAGCAAAGGCCCGTGATGTTACTCTTCGAAAGTACTTAGAACCATATATAGTCACAAGAAGAGACATTTAAGCTAAAGGACCAGGGCTGACTCGAAAAAAAAATGGACACAAATTATGCCAGGTTGTATATAACCTAAATAAAGTTAGATTGTAAATCAGAGGTTGGGGACCACCATTGGAAGGATGTCCTTGGTCAAATGGCCAAGAGACAATGGAAGGAGGAGAGATGGCAGAAAAGCTAGCTTCATTTTAAATGGTGCTCAATACATTTTTCCAAAAGAAATTAAAGGACATGGGTTGTCTGTAGCAAAGACCAGGTGGTCTGAAGGAGCAGTGAAGTCCTTTCTCGTTTGGCATTCATTCACCAATTTCAGCTCACCAATACCTCTTTGTACAGAATCAGAAACCTCTCCTGTGGGGCTTCTTGACCATGTCCTCTAAAGCCATTCCTTTTTCCATGACAAATTACAAACAGGAAACATTAAACATAAAATCTAGGTTACATTTTATTGCTTCTTTGGAATTATTGTGCATAATATAAGGGTTTTTTTCTACCCTGAAAATACTTGATTTCACTTCCCTACTGAGTTTTTAAAATCTCTTTTCCATTTTATAAAAAGCTAGACCTTCATTTTCAATTTTTAGTTCAAATAAAATAATTATCCTGTTGTTACTTTTTTGACAGCAAGAAGACTACATTTCAGATGAAGCACATATTTTATTCTATTTTAACTGTTTGTGTTTCCCTAATTGCAAGAAAAATTCAATGATGATCTTTTTACAGACTGATAAATATTTTAGTGTAGATTTTCTGTTAGAAAAAAAAACATCCAAGTGAAGGGTAGAAGATTGGCAGGCTTGTGTCTTGTCTACACAAAGCTTTTATTTCCTTTAAAAAGTCTTGCTGTTGCTAGCATTTGTGTCTCTCCATCCAAATGCATTTGTTAAGCAGTCAGTAAATGATTAAGGAGCTGGAGAGACTGATTTATGGAGCAAAATTAATTGAACTAAATATGTTAAGTGACAACTGGGAAGTGTGGGAGAACATGATAGAGTTGTCTGCAACAACAAGATGGGCATAAAGGCTTCATGGACAGGTACAGCTGTGGCTTTTTTGTGACCCAGATTGCCTGTCACGCTCCAACTTGAGGTGTTTTAAGGGGTGAAACGCCACCTGCGTGTTCCCCAGAAAACCCACACCAGAGACGGTTTAGGGTAGTGTACTAAATAGCTGTGAAACCACTAAATACTATTGTATTTTGTTTCTATAGACTACAAAAGCTAATGGGGTGAAATTTAAAATTAGGGAACGCTAGGTGGGAATATCAAGAGGAGTGGCAAGCTCCCTTACAGCAAGGCAGGGTACTCTGAAGAACGGGCTTCCAAAGAAAATTGCGAGCAAGGGCCGCTTCCTGGAAATCCTGAGTGCTAAATTGATCCTATGACTCGGGTTGGCAGTGTGAAGAAGGGCCAGTGCTTCACAAGCGTTCCTGAAATAGGTCCTTTTACATCCAATTTCTGTGCTTCTGTGAAGAGAACTGCGCGCAGGTAATTTCACCGAGTCCATCTCGGCCCATTTCAGCCCTTCCGCCAGCAGCCAGACGGTGCTCTTGGGACTTCGGCCGAGTCCAGATTATTTGCAGAGAGAGGCTTGATTTTTAGCTACCTGCTTCTTGACATTAATGTTGCCCTTTTCTTTGGAGTCCCCATCTCAGAGTACTTATTTCATAGTTTAAACAGTAAAGGAGAAGAAAAGCTGCTGATGCCCTGGGTGCATGCAGAGCCATCCAGCGTGCGGCAGAGCATTTTACCACGGCCTGGCCTCATCGGCGTCCCTCTGCTGCTGAGACTGTTTCCATGAGCGCCCTTTGCTGGCTTGGCTCAGCTTGGCTCGGCTCGGCTCCAGCTATTGCTGACAGCATAATTGTGAGGAGCAGATTGAGAGTTAGGCGGGCAAAGCATTTCCCAGCAAACTGCATCTCCTCTGACACTGAGAAAATGGCATAGTGTGTTCAGGGTATAATTAGCCCTGTGCAGGAATTGGACAGAGTGTGTGTATACATATAAATATATAAATATATATATATATATATAAAGTTGCACTATGCCCTCCACTGCCAGGCAGAATTTACCTCAGCTGATGACACTTTTAGTCCACTGTGATATCTATCCTGCTATAGATACCTATGGTACCAGTTTACATCCAGCCACATAGCTTGCTTTTGTCCCCAGGTTCACCAGTCAGATGACAGAAAGATAGAATTTTACCCCCTCCTGGCTCCTTTGTCTACCAGCTCTAACCCTACTTTGGAAGTTTGAGTGCTGTCCAAAAGTATTTCTAAGTGGAACAAAAATAAACATGCTTCTAAATATTTTATGTTCGTACTTTAAGGGAGATTGACACATTTTGAAGAGGAAAGCAGCCTACAACACCTAAATTAAAAATAAATATTTATGTTCACATTTGTTCATCAGCTTTCCAAAATGTAAAAATATGTTTCATGTTGTTTTAAATAATGAAATGTGAAACAAATGAAAGATAAACTTTCTACAAGCTGCAAAGAAATAAGAAGACAAAGGCTTTGTTTATAGCTTAGACTTCAACGGTGCCCTTTGACAACTAATACAAATCTTAATTACAAATGGAATTATACATATAAGTACGGTTCAAAACAAAGGAGTTGGGTTTTTTTTTTTCTTCTCTCTTTGGTTTTCTTTGTGATAGTTTTAATTAGCTGCAACTCTTTGAACAATCATAGTCCTTGACTGCTCCGCAGACACTGATGGAAGTTGTTAACTTCAAATGGCATCTATAGGACTGCAGAAGTCTGGGTTTTCCTCTGAACAGCATGCTCCCCATTGCTAAATTTATTCCTGGATGTATCAGGATTCTGCATACATACCACTTAATTGAGAAGTGAACATTGTCCGATAACATTCCCGTGATTGACATTAGGACACAATAAATTGGATTAATAGGCTGCAGCACCCTACCCACACCGGCAGAACTTTAATGGACTTCTGTAATAAAGTAAGCAGCAACAGGGCAAATGTGTTTTGAAAAATAACCCAGTTGAATAATATGGAAAAAACAGTCATTAGAAATAATGGCCAGCCATACGTAGTATTTTCCTCATGATAATCAGGAACCTTGCCTTCAAAACAAATGGAGGGTGGAAAAGAAAAGTCAATTACCAGTGTGGAAACTGCTGTACATCTGCTGCTGAGGATTCGGATACAGTCCTGGGGAAATGTGTCTTGACCTAGGAAATTTTATTATTATTTTTCTTTCATTCCCTCTGGCAAACTGTTTAAAGAAAGCCCCTACCAGAAAGAGACTAAGAGATCTCTCTTCTGCCCCAGTTAAACAGCCTAATCTGCAGATGGGGGGTCCTGGTCCTGCATCAGGATTCACCCTCGCAGGGGGAAGAGAGAGGAGGGTGCCTCGCACCCGCAGGAGCTCTTAAAGGGATGAGGACACGTGTGACAGAGCACCCTTGCCGTAATCTGGGAGACTGGGGGTTGAGGCATCATGGCCAAATTTAAGTTTATAATAAATGCTGCCATTAAAATACAGTATTTGGGGGAAGAGAAGGGTTCTGCCTGTGACTCACTGCGCTTGGCAGCACACGAGCCTTCATTCATCAGAGCACTGTGCCTGACTCTCCGCTTGCACGTACTCCCGTGGGGTCTGGTGCATGGGCTGTTTGGCAGAGAAGGGCATCTGTTGACTTCTCAAGTTCAGGACATGAAGTCGTGTATGTTTTAAGAACTGGGGAGGAGGGAGGGGTGGAATATTTTTCAGCTCTTCTGCCACTCTGGAAAGCGTGCGTGTTAGTGCAGGATGGTGGGGCCGTGCCTCAGAGAAACACTGTGCAGCACTCTAGTAAGAGTGAATGCTTTTTTTTTTTTTCAAATCACCTCATTTCAATATGCAAAAGTGAATGATTCATAGAATCATGGAATATCCTGAGCTGGAAGGGACACATAAGGATCATCAGGTCCAACTCCTGGCTCCACACAGGGCTGGCCAAGTCAGAGAAAAGGAGTGAGGGCATCGTCCAGACGCTTCTTGAACTCAGCCAAGCTCGGTACTGTGACTACTTCCCTGAGGAAATGTTCCAGTGCCTGACCACCCTCTCAGTAGAGAACCTCTATCTAACATCCAACCTCAATCTCCCCTGTCGCAGTTTCATGCCGTTCCCATGGGATCTACCACTGGTCACCAAAGAGAGGAGATTGGCACCTGCCCCTTTGTTCCCCCTCATCAGGAAGCCATTGTCCGCAATGAGGTCTCCCCTCAGTCTCCTCCAGGCTGAACAAAACAAGGGACTTCAGCCTCTCCTTGTGAGCCTTCCCCTCCAGACCCTTCACCATCCTTGTTGCCTGTTCTTTTTCTCAGATGTTCTCTCTTTTATCACTTCCCACCCTTCAAGTCTTTGAAAAAAACCAAAGATGGCATGTTCTAAACTATTGGTTAAATTTGTTAAACTATCAGTTAAACTATCACATGTTTATTAACTAGCAGTTACATTGCAGTGATGTCTAGAAACTGCATGGTGGAACAGCCCTGGCTGTATAGGAAACCAAAGGGTGAGAGAAGAAGAGAGTGTCTTTTTCAAATTTAATTTGTATGCACTCGGTTTCTCAAGGTCTCCACAAGAGAAATACAGAGAAAAGCAACAAATTGCACTTGGGATAAATTGGCTAAATGTGCACAGGTCCATGAGAAATAAGAATTTTTGAATAGAGTAAAACATACCCCTTTTGTTACTGGTACTAATATCTCTGGATATGACTTGTTTTTTTCAAGTTAGTAATTTTTTTTTTCCGTTTTTAAAGAATAAACATCTATATCTATGAAAATATGTACTAGAAATGATCCTTGTCTCATTTAAAGTGGTACAGTTTGCTCCCTTTAACTGATTACAGCTGATTTCTACCTGCTCAGGTTGTGATCCTTATTTTTAAACCTGGCGAAGTGGGAGTCTCCCTGCCCCTTAACTTCAAGAGTATTGGGATTCTGCTTGCCATTATCTTCTAAAGATTTTCAGGCTTTTGCCACTGTAGATTTCTTCTATTTTTTTTTTTCTTCTTCCTTTCAAAGCAAAGAACCGTGGGATTGCAATTCCAGTGGATTTGGACAGCCAGGTCAACACCTTGTTCATGAAGAGTCACTCTAACATGGTGCAGAGGGCAGCCCTGGGGTGGAGAATGTCAGCCCGCAGTGGACCTCGTTTTAAAGAAGCTCTTGGTGGCCCTGCCTGGGACTACAGGAACATAATAGAAAAACTACAGGTACGAAAATAGGGAATGGCTTGGGCAGCAGCTGCGGCCCTGCACTCGTCTGATACGGGCCAGATGTGGGAACACCAGAGACAGACTCGTTGCATTTTGATTGCTGGATGACAGTGACCTTTGCTCTTCTAGGTGGGGGGGCAGCAGGGATTTCTGCTCTTCTCTGGTGTCTGTTCAAAGTGAAGACAACGCGCAGGGCCTTTTGATCCACCGTCTGAATTCGGCGCCTACCGAATTCAGTAGAGAGGATTAGGAAATACGTTCTTTGCCCCAAAGTGGTTTGCAGAGAGGAATCTCCTTTCTGCCTTTCCATGGATATGTGTCCGGTTCTGGCAGGGGAGGAGGTACTGGGGTTTTAGGAGCCATCACATCAGATCTGTGTCACTGGAGTATATCTGTAAGGTGGAGATTACCTTGTGCATTGTAGTAGTTAAATGATGGCAGGAGTTTATGAACTAAGGAAGCAGCAGGACCCAGAAAACTGGAGGAGCCCTAAACACCTTGGAGGCAATGCCTTGGGTGATTTTTCCAGCACAACATCTTCTTGACTGTTGCTGAGTGTTTAGTGGGCATTGCTGCAGAGGAGAAATTTGAGAGACAACAGCAAGCTAGAGAGTAATGGGCTCCTTACTCCCCCTTGAGGAGTGGCATGAAGAGAGGCCTGAGGTTGCTCTACTGTCACATGGACTTTGCTGCTGTCACAAGCCGAACAGCCCATCGCACAGTATTGTGCAACTCCACGGCAATGTTCCTCTAGTTTCCTTGGCCAGAGTTAGGAATGACATTCTTCTTCTTTTTCCCTAGGATGTAGTGTCCTCCTTGGAGCAGCAGTTCACTCCCATGATGCAAGCGGAATTCTCGGTGCTGGTTGATGTGCTGCACAGCCCAGAACTTCTCTTCCCTGAGGGGAGCGATGCCAGGATAAGATGCGGCGCTTTCATGTCCAAGTAAGTGGCGTAAGGAGGCCTGTTTGCTTCTGTGGAAAAGGTGGCAGGGAATTAGAATTTTCAACAGCACTTACCTCTGATTTTCAACAGCAACTTAACCACGTAGGTGTCTGAGTTCGTACTGAAAGCTTAAACTGAGGGTATTTGCTGCATATTTGATGTTTTTCAGCAGCTTAGGAGTCTGGAGAGGAGGGGAGAGAGGGGTGTCTTGCCTTGCCTGCCTAGAAATTGGATGTTAGTAGCATGCTAAAATGGTGATGGGCTCGTCCTGCTTCCGTTTTCTTAGTGAGCTACTTTTCCTATTACATTTCTCCAAATCTACAGCAGAAATGTAGATTTTCCATGGTAGAATTTTCAGGAATTTGTAGTGAGGCAGCGTGGGGTGCTCAGGGCCAGATTGATTTTTTTTTTTTTTTTTGTAAAGCAAATAAATCTTTTGATTTTTCTTTTCAAATGCCATCAGCTCTTTTAAAAATACATTTCACTGGCACCCCTACCTGGTCTTGAATTGTTAGATGTTTTATTTGCAGTCTGTGCATTGGAATAGAGCCTTGCAATTTTTTTTATTAGTCCTCAAGTGAGATACCCTCGCTGCCCTTGAGAAACTATAATTTAAACAGAGGTAACTTGGGGGAAATGAAGGCATTTGGCAGCTCTCCTGATTTCTTGGCTTTCTGCATATTCTGCAGAAGTAGTGTTATAATAATATGCTTCCTATGTTTGGGAAAAGTAAGTTAAATTTTGAGCTTATCCCATCCCCTCTGTCCAAACTCCTTTCGAAAGTCATACCGAGTCAAGGGCTGCTGGCTGTGGCCATTTAGTGCAATAAACAGCTTTCTGGTTTATATAATTAACTTCCATGGCAAAGGAGTGCTTTGCAGGGCTACACAGGAATCCCAAGGTAGAGATGTAACTCTTCAAAAATATTGTTAGCACTGCAGGCCCAAGAGCTGCCTTGTTTTGGACTCAGAGTTCATGGAACTGGTGAGTCATGAAATCGGGAAAGTCCTGCACGGTGTCTCCCCTGAGCCCAGGGTGGCATTAATGCACAAACTTAGCAGTGATCTAAATACAGCTGGTTCTGCTGGGTTACAGAGCGCTGGTCTAGAGGATGCAGCCTCATCCCTCCCAACCCCGTTTTTTGGTGCCTGTTTGGCATTCAGGATCGTTAATGGTGCCATCTTTCAGTGCACGTTGGTGGCCACAGTCCCTTTGCTGTATGCTGATCCTCGGCCATAATCTGACATTGTTCTGTCCATTGTAACCCAGCACTGGTACTGATGGGGAAAAACCCAGCCCTGTCCAAGGCCTTCAGATCTCCTCCTCCCTTCTATTTTCATACACCTTCTTCCAGGTGAACCAGTACAAGGACTTGTGCTGTGCAGAGGAAGAAGAGCTGCTTCTGCCTTAAGCTGACTGGAACCCAAACTCCTGTCACAGTCGTAGCTGGAGTCAGACGTGTTCTTTGTTTCCTGACTTAGAACAGTTTGGTAAAGTTCTTGTGTGAACGTAAAAAGCCTTTATGTTTCAACTGAGTATCTACATTTCTGCACACCTTCCACACAAGGTGTCTGGGGATCCTTTTGGCTGGATGCCATTTGCTAAGTCTATACTGAATGTAACCATCAGCAAAGCTGGAAGGTGTAAAGGTTGTAGCTTTTAGGGTTTGCAAGGTGGTGAATATCAGTTACCTTTAAATAAAGGTTAAAATAGACATGTGGTTACCTTTAAATAAAGGAAGGATGAAATCTTAATCCAGAAGCACTTGTACAAACTGGATGCAGAATTGTGCCTTCTCTATGGGCAGGAACGTAAGCAAATCAACACAAAAAACCCTCTCAACAGGTTGGAAAGTCCCATTTCCTTTTTAATGATGATTTCTCTTGTCTACTTTTATTTTCCTTCCTTGAGGGAAAAATATAGTGACAGGTAATTTTTGCATAAAGAAATTGTTGTATGGCTTAGCAACAACGTGCAATGCTCTTTTAAGGTTTAATATTTTGCTTTAAGGTTGATTAATCACACAAAGAAGCTAATGGAGAAGGAAGAAAAGCTCTGCATTAAAATTCTTCAGACGTTGCGAGAGATGCTTGACAAGAAAACTAACTTTGCGGAAGAGGTACTGCTACCCTTTTAGTATTAAATATAGAACTAATAGCATGGTATTAAAATGTTGGCTCTAGGACAGTAACAGAATCTGACATGGTTTCAATTTTCTACGTCTTTTAAAGATAATGTGGTGTCTTAGGAACAATGTGGTAAGGCAGAAAAGTAAGGGTGGAACAAAAGAAACCGTCTGCCTTACATAGATAGTTTTGTCTCAGGGACTTGACAAGAGTCAAGGCAAGGAAGATGAAATGAATTAGCAGTAGCAAGTATTGCTGCATATGGTTGTCATATACTGGATATCCTGTACTTGTGGAGACCGGTCGTCTTACGTCGCATCTGACTTTATTATAAAATCAATCGGAAATACAGGGATTTTTAATTGCAGGAGAAGAGTTTTTCCCTGCTGCCTGTGGTGCCAGACTTTGGTACTCCATACACTTCTTAGTGCTCGTAAATGTGTGACAGGAATATGTACTGTTTAAGCAGAGCTGCTGGTTTCAGGGACAAGTGACAGAATCTTTACTCTGTAAATGTCTAATTAATCCTTATGTTCCTCTCGATCCCCTTACTGCCTTGTTTTCTCTTGCAACACCAAATTTTTCAAATACCTTTTCCATCTTGCCTGTCCCTTTGGGTATCAGTGGCTGGATTCAGATTTACATGTCTGCTGTCCCTTCTTTTTTAGCCTGATCCTTGAGTGGTTTCCCCGTGCCTGTATTTCTGAGTATTCCCCAAATTCTTTCAGTATTATTCACTCTTAAAAATGAACCACAGAGCTATTATCTAATCTTTCAGTGCCGTCATTTTCATTTGTTCACAGCTGACATGTTTAGTCAAATGTGTTCAGTTTACCTTGAGAAAAGATATTGATTACAGCTCAGTGTTAGTGTTTCAGTGTCTCAGGCTTTTACGCCCAGGTATTTTCAGATGTCTAAGTAACAGCACTTATTCATATTATTGTACCTGGCAAAATTAGGCTCCTTTCAGGTATACTAGCTTTGAGGTCCAATCCTAACTCCAGTCTATCCATAAGAAAAACAAAGACCGTGCTGGTTAAGATGCCCCCATGCCTATTTCTGTGAGTTTGAGATTTTGTTTTTCAAGTTAAATGTTTTGGTGCCATCACGTGAGATGATAAAGTAACCAGCACACTGTTTGCTCTTTCATGACAGATGAGCCATATATTAGAAGTGGGGAATATTCACAGTGTCTTTGTTTTGAATGTATATTGTTTGCTTTGATATACGGGCATGGGAACATATTGACCAGGCTTCTAAGCAACCTGCTAGACAGGATAAAAAATAAAACAAAATAAAAAAATCTCGAGGCAGAAGAGTGAAATGAAGGCAAAGGCAGCAATAGCAAAACATCAGCTTTGCTCTGTGCAAAAACCAGTGGTACATGCAGAGAAAACCAACCTCCTCTTCACCGCCTGCTCAAAGATAAACAGGGCTAGGCCGGGACAGGCGTGTTCTTTTAATGTCATAACAAGAGTCTCACAGGTGAAGCAGACATTATTATTCTTAATTATTATTCATACTCAGAGCTTTCTGGGTCCATGATGCCACTGTATCACAGGGAAAAACTAATTTGCTTTTGTAACCGCGTTGCTGTGGCCAGCTTCGCCAAGCCTCTCCAGGACCAGCATGGACCCACCAAAAGTTATCGTCATCGCAGGGACTACGAGGGAAGTTAAAAACCCAAATGAACATAAAAAGACGGTGCTTTAATGTATGGCTTAAAACAAGCCAGTAAAATATTTGCCTGTTTTAATTGCTCTTTGGACCCTGCTGTGGATGCTGGTACAGCGACACTGGGCGAAGCCACCAGAGGGAGTGTGCTCCGCTGGTATGGAGGGTCTCTTCACCTAGCCAGCCCAGCCTCTGCTTCTCAGGACTGGATGTGGGAGGTGTATGTGCCTATGCCCAGAGCCCTTGTGTGATCTCCACCATCTCGGTAGGGCATGGTGGGTGGAAGGTCTCTCTGGGGAAGAGAATTTCTTCCTCGTGCTTCCTCTCAAGTCCCATAGATTTTACATGGAGGAACATAATGCATCAGTGCGAAGAAATAAATGAGTAAACAAGTTCATATGGTTTGCAGGTGCTTCGCTGGCTTGCTGCTCTTGTGAGTCAATGTTCATGGTATGGGCTTCAGAACTGTAAAACCAGCACAGTGAACAACAGCCTCTTGTGCATGTTCCCAACTTCTATTGAACTGTGATCTTACTGCCTGCAAAGTTGCTCAACCAGGTTAGGCAGATGCTAAAAAGAAAAATATAGTTCTAAATACACAATGGTGATGTCAGAACAAAACTACAGAGGGACACGTGACATTTTGACAGGAAGCCTGAGCTTATCAGTCACACATCATAACGGATTATGTGTGATGAATTTGAAAGAAATGGTAAATGCCCAGTTTGTGCAGACTTTTTCTCAGTGAGAAGCAAAGAAGAAACCATGACATTAAATTCCTTGCTCTCTCTTTCTCTTCCCTTTACCTCCCACGGATGAGTTTCAGGTCTAGGAACCTAGCCTAGGAGAGTCTTTTCTCTGTCATTTAACCCCCAGAAGGTAGCCTGCTTCACTGAAGGAACAAGAGGAAAGGGTAGCTGGACGTGTTTATTTCACTCTTTGCACGCCTGTTCCCTGTAACTGCTGTGCGCTGCTGCGCTCCCGGTGCTGGAGTGTTTCAGGGCTGCTCGTGCTCTCCCGGCTCCATCCGCGGTCGCCCCTGCAGCCAGCCTCTGAGGCAGTGCTCGCGCGCGTGTTGTTTTGCTTAGTGCTGCAACATCTAATCGTGTTGGGAATCAAAGTTTAATTTCAGAAGTTTGATTTAAGGTATATAAATGACACATAAAACCTCTCGGTCATTGATTGGCTTTCATAAGTAATTGTGGGTGATTATTGCCATCTCCCGGGAGTTCTACGTTAAGTCCTAGTCCTATTTGTATTGATTAGGTAACTAGCTGGAATGAAACTTGATCTACATCCCCTCTCTTACAGCAGGCTCTTCCAGAACAGCGTCAGAGCACTTGGGCAAGGCAGTGTGGGGAGGCAGTCAACACCGCCGCTGTTCAGACAGTTACTGTGGTATTGACAAACACCTACTTTAGACTCTGCGGGAGGAGACAGACAGAAGGGGACTGTGTTTGGACTAGATCTGCCCCACCTATGTTTCTTTTGTTGTTGTTGTTGTTGTTGTTGCTGGCCATTTTTATACCCATTTTACAAAACCAGAAGGATCTCGGTCTAGAAATTTGGAACTTTTTTGTCTCTTCACCGTCATGTTTGATTTCAGTTTAAATTCTGTGTAAACTCTGCCCCCAGACCTTCTTACAGGTCTCAGTTTGAATCTCAGTAACGTTTCCAAAAGCGCCAGGAACACGTAGAGCGCTGCTGCATGTTCGCTTTGCTAATGGCTGGCGCAGTTTAAAGTCTTAGCGTTGTCCTGCTGCCCAGCTGAAAGCGACTGTCCCTACAACCGAGCTGGTGGGCCAGGAGTGATGAGTCCTCCAAGCTGCCTCAAAGAGGGCTCAGGAACTTAATTTAAACCTTCCTTCAGTGAATTGGATGAAGTTGTTGAACTCTTAACCAAAGTGTGTTCGCATGGCAACTTCTTAACGCACTCCAGCTGCTGGCATGTCAGTGCCTTTGGGCATGGATAACCTTCTGATTTCCCAACCATTGTTAAATGAGGTCTGTATCTCTAGGGGAGAAACAACCACCCTCTCTGACAATGCGCGCAGATGACGTGTTGCATGTAACGGCGTTGGCTGATCACTGGATGATGATGATTACAGAATGTGGCAGAATCCAAAGCTGGTAGCTCCTACGGGCAATGGTCTTGTAAATAGATTGAACCCTTCAGTAAGTTTTACTTGTGCTGCAGAACACAGACACTATGCTTTTTTTTCCCTACTTTAGGTGTCGAACTACAATATAAATAATTGAAAACTGCATTTTTAAGTGTCAGTAGAACAAAGACTGTGTAAGCTGCTTAATTGTCAGAAATAAGTACTTGTGCTCTTTGCCTTTTTTGGAAAAAAACTCATGAAAACTGTTGCCTTGCTCTTCTATGTTTGCCCTAGCTTCAGGATTGAAAATCATAGAAGCAGCTTTGTAGCCTTTCCTTCTGCAGCATTTGTGTTTCTGCATTCCACTTTAGATATGAAATGTAAGCTATTCTTTTCTCTCTTTGTTTTCAGCAACAGCACCAACTATGTGTTAAAAACAGTTCAGCTTTGGTGTGTATTTTAAATACATTTTATTCCTGTAAGATGTAGTCCCTGATACAGGCACTATTGGCTCTTGGTCATTTTGTGCCAGGAGACCTCAGTCTTTTCATGTGGAGCTGTTGACAAAACTCCAAAGAGTTTGTCAAGCACAGTGGTCCCAGTTCATGAATGTATTGATCTACCAGTCAGGCTGAAACCAGTGGGAGCTAGAGGTCTTTTTCTGAGGGGAAAAAAATGGTCTCAATGTGCCTTAGAAGCCAGGAGACGTTGCTGGGAGCAACTACAAGTGTCCCAGTGGTGCATCTCTTTGAATCAAAGACATTCTCAACTCAAACTGCATTCTGTTCTATAGCCTCATCTTATCAAGAGAGTTTTACTTATTTGCCTCTGCAAATTAGGAAAATTCGGATAAATAGCATGTCTAGGTAAATATAAAAGGGGAAAAAAGGGAATAATTCTGAACATGTGGGGCTTGCTGAATGTAGTATACCTTAAAAGGACACTTATTTTAAGTAGGAGGAAGAACAGGATCCAAAATTCATTATTTGTGTTACTACTCCCGTTTTGGATTAGTGGCACTGCAGGCATTCTGAAGAATTACAGTTAATTATTCACCATTTCTGCTGTCTGTTTTATTCGTGCTGATGTATAAAAATGCCTGTGCACTAGCCTGGTTTTTTTTGCAGTTGTCAATAGGCCGTGCTCCTCGCTGAGCTCGGTGTGGCTGTAAGGTAATTGGGGGTTAGGAATCCTATCGGAGAACATTTAAGCTCAGTGCTGCTTATATTGAATTAAACAAAAAAAATCACTTGCAGATTTCAGTTGGTAAAAGATATTTTTGCAGTATCCTGCATTAAAAACTCTCATGGTAAGAAAACAGTCAGAATCTGGGGGGGACTGGAAGTGCAGGGCGGAAGAATGTTTGGTTACCTCTAGCAGAGCCAGTCTGGGTGCCGTGCCCAGCACATAATTTGGGTACAGTCAGGAAGCTGCTGTTGTGGCTTCGTCGTGACAGTTAAGTGATGAAGTACGGCACAGAATTCAAACACAACTGGGCCAGCCCCCTCCACCTGTGCGATGGTTTAACATGACAGAGGTCGTGGTGGTGGTCTGCTGCTCCAGAGCCTGCACTGACTCGTTGGAGAGGAGGATTTGAGCTTTGCTGTTGCTGTGAATCCTCTGAGCCAGTAATTGCAGCGGCAGGAGCATCGGAGCTTTCAGATATGCAAGACTAAACACTAAACGTGGTCAGACCCTTAAAAGTGTGGTAATTTCTCATTATACCCGTACAATGACATTCTACAAGCCAAAGAAATAAAAACCTACAGAGAAACAAACCAACACGGCTTCACTTTCCCCCCACCCCTTCGAGGCTTCAAGCTGGAATAATTAGGCAGAGAGGTACCACAAGGCCTATGATAACCACTGCTGTTTGTACTAGCCCAGCAGTGTTCGCCACAGTGCTTCGAGCCTCAGGCCATCGGCCAGTGCGGCCTGTTGTTCGTGCCACATGTTTCTGGAGCTTTCACCCCTGGTATCCACTAGACTGTTCTGAAGTAGCATCCCTCATCTTTGTGGTATCCCTCCCGTAACGTGCATCGCTCTGGACTAAAGGAGGAGAGTGCTGTACAATGTGGTGGACATCCCCCAGATATTGTGCCGGCTTTTCAATCATGTACACTTACAGAGAGATTTGGTTTGCTTCTAGTGCAAAAACCTCTAAGTGCAGCTTCTCAGTATCACAGAATCACTGGGTTGGAAAAGACCTTTGAGATCATCGAGTCCAACCATACCTGTACATTATCAAACCAGATCTCTAAGCACCTCATCTGCCTGTCTTTTAAATGCCTCCAGGGATGGTGACTCAGCCACCTCCCTGGGCAGCCTGTTCCAATGTCTGATAACCCTTTCGGTGAAGAATTTTTTCCTAATGTCTGATCTGAACCTGCCTTTGTGCAGCTGAAAAGCACAATTTCTTTTTAAGGGCAGAGTAATTTTTCTCAGTAAGTAGCAGGTCCCACATATTTAATCCAGACTTGGACAGTCGCCTGCTTGCGTTTGGAAGCCTGTTCAAAGCCACTTTACTTGGACCAGGCACAAGGTCCTACTGGTGGTCTGTGTCAAGGATAGTTTCAGGCAGAGCGCATTTCTCTTGTTGACCTGGACAAGAACTTTTGACAGAAAGTCTCATTTATTAAGGACAGATAGGAGACAGCACTTCTGACCTCTTAGGACATGTAATGTCCTGATCTAATGAAAGACAAGAGCGCTAAGAGCTGCTGCAGTGGGAGTGAAACACACACCCAAACGCTTGGTGGGACTGAGAGCATTCGTGGCTTTGCCCTTTCTTTCCTACAGGTAATTGTTACTGGCGACCATGATCCACATATATTATCTCCAGAGGCTTTGCTACCTTTAGCTCAGCTGAAAGACGAGTGAGCAGTGGTGTTGCTACTCACTAGTACTTACTCCTCTTTGTTTCAAAACCTTGATTATTGTTTGTTTGTTCTCCCAGTTGTAAACAAATCTAGCGGCAGGCTGAAAAAACACATGGTTGTAAACACATTTCTTCCTAAAGACTGCAGCCTCTCAGCAGTGCATATTTATCAAAATTGCAGAATATGATATGTTGTTAGCCAGATTTGTTTCAGAAATCTTAAGCCCCGAATCCTGATTGATAAATTGGTTTAGAGCTTGTATCATCTGCCTTTCTCACATGTAATATCATTGCTCTAAAGGAACATTTGATACTGTAAAATGTTTGGGGCTTTTTTCCTGTTGATACTGATTTAGACAGCATTGACCAAAACAATAACAAACTGGAGTAGCTTGTTCCTTGCTCTAAACTTCAAATGTCTGATTTCTGCTCTGGAAATTCCCCTTTACATAGTGTATGTGACATAAGGATGCTCCTTAGTTTCCCCTTTTTTCATATCATTTTCTACGGATCTGATCTTAAGAGCAGTGAACCAGCAAGAAGATCATAACTGCCTGCAAACAGTTTGTCATCCTTCACAATATTAATATTATTTTTAGTTAAAAACAAATGGAAAGGTGTGCAAGGGAAGAGGGCTGTTTAACAAATGAAACCTTCACAGCTCTGAATATGATTCATCTCACTCAGGTACAAAATTCATGGACGTAATCAGGATCTTTCATGTGAACAGCAACAGTTGGATTTTATTATTGTTGTTTTGAATACAGGTGGGATGGATTTCACTAAAAAAGCCTTCAGTTCATCTAGAAGTTACATTCCATGCTCACTATAGCTACGTGAATGAAACTCTACATCACGAAGGCATCAAGATCAAGGTTTTCTTTCTGTCTGGTTTTAGTTACTTATTTGAAATCATGCATAAAGCAGCCAAGACTTTAAGGAATTTAGTAATAGGTTCTAGCAGATACTAGATTGGCAAGGGGTATGTAAGTGGCCAAAGGTGTGTTGTAGGTTAATGTGTAAAATGAGTCAGCAGTTTTATCGAATGGCTCATCTCTCCAGGTGGGTGGAGTTTGGTGTGAGGACAGATTCACATGTATGAGTATTTATTTTAGATGATTTATTCCTATTCCATCTTTTTTTTTCCTTTTTAATGAGTAGCATATTACCTTCATGGTGGAGTCATATTGGAAGATAAATATTTGAATGTGTGTTTGGTGTCCTACCGTATTGTTTGGCTTGTAACGGGATGTTCTTGCTCAGCATACAAAGTGTCTGATACGCGGTAGCGCTCTCAGAGTTCCTTAACACGAGACAAAAAAACATCATTCCTGTGACCACCCTAATTTTAGTGACTGGCACTTGTTTAAAGTACCCAGCTGATATCCCAAGAGGCCCACGTCTACACCTATTCACTGAGCAGGAGCAATTCACGTGGGCAGGGTACGAAAATCCCTCTTGTACCTGTCTCTGTGCAGGGAGGAGCCATGCGGAGGTGAGGAGTTCAGAAGAATGTTTGAGTGACAAGTTGCAGGCATCCTGAAGTTTGGGATAGTTGCAGGGTTTTTTTTGGGGGGGAGTCAGGAGATAAAACCACATAAGCTTTTTCCCTGACCATGAGACTGGGGGATGTTTCTCTCCACGCGCTCCCCGCTCCCATTTATTAGCTGCCATACAGAAAAGTCATCATTTCTGAGCAGTTTCTCTGTCACCGCCGGGTAACGTTTGAGGAGTGCTGCAGTATTGCAGAGACCACTGTGTGGCAACTGTGGACTTTTCAGAAATGTCTGCTGTCTGTGGGAGCAGGTCAGCTGCTGCCGCCGCTTCTGCATGGCTCAATTCCCACAGCAGCCAAATGTCTGCAGTCGTGGTGGGGGCGAGAGAAAATGTCTCCTTTGGTTCTGAGTTTCCTTGGAAAGGGGAAAAGGCTTCTTTTGTTTGCTGGGGTTGGTTTGGGGTTGTTTTTGTTGTTGTTGTTGACTGTCACAAATTTTCTGTTGCTTTATTTAATATGTTTGAGCAACAGCCCTGTTTGTACTTTGCAGTCGCACCAGAGATAGCAGTGAGCAGAATTCAATGCATTGTATTAAGGATGGCCAATGAATATTTATGATAGACCTAGGGAGCCAGTAATAAAAATGAAATCGGCATGATGCCACTAGATCCAAATCTTTGATCTCTGTTTTAAGAGAAAATACAATAAAGCAGGGGATAATGGACTCATTATAATGGAATGGTTAGTTACGGTTAGTTAGGGCAGCGTGAATCGGTGGCATTACATAAACCACTCTAGTCCAAGATTTACGATTCAGAAATGTGTTTCAGGAACCGAGTTCCTACAGAAAACCTCAGTTTATGAGTAGGTTGGGGGTTTTGTTTTGTTGTTGTTCAGTCAGTCCAAACACAAGGAATTAAAGATGCGTCTCTCTCAGATATTGGGATGGGCTATGCTCTTGCCGTACTAGGGGAAGCAAACGTGGTTCAGAACCAGCAAGGCCCTTCCACTCCACCTCTTTCTATGCTTCTGCTCCTCATCTATGACCCTCTGAGCAGGTAGGGGAGGCTCAAGCGTTGCAGGGAAATGGAGATTAGACTCTGCTCCCCAACCAGCCTGCCTTGCTGGATACCAGATGTGAGGGAACATTTGGGGTCATCAGCTGAGAGGGAAAGGCTCCCAGTTTGGCATCACCCGGGAAGATGCCAGACTAGAGACATATGCCCTAGCTGGAGCCACATACCTCTGCCAGGAGCTGGGAGAAACCACTGCAATGTGCTGAAACAGCTTTGGGGAAGGCTGAAGAAGGAGTCAGTATTTGACAGGGACAGGGAGCGAGAGCGAGTGAGCGATTCTTCTTTTTAATGGTTCCAATTACTTGCTTAACACCCCTGCCACACTAAGCAAGACGCAGAGGAGGGTTGATTCTAGGCCACAGATGAAAGCTGATCTTGAAGTGTCTGTCTAGCCAGACATGAGGAGGAAATGGAAACTTGATGGTTTTTGATTTGTTTCATGCTGATGTAATTTCTAAGGGACTTCATCACTAATGACATCTGGCAAGGGATTAGTCCGTAATGTGGTCCAACTCTCCCCTCTCCCCTTTTGAAGAAAAGGAAAGTATATGCTATATTGAACTTTGGAAAACAGCTATTAAGCAACCACAGGAACTGCTTCTGATAGGATTTGTGTGTGTGTGTGTGATGAGGATTCTACCCAGCATGTTTGGCCTTGGAGGAGCGCCTGGATGGTATTGCCAGCTGGAATTGTCAGAGCCGCTTTGTCTTCTGTCCCAGGAAAACAGAAGCCTGGCGGGCAGTCACTCTTGCTCTTATTTCATATCCCTGCTTAGTCAAGAGTTGCCAACCCCAAGCACTGAAAACCCTGAGTCAGGCCACAAACAAATCACGAGATTTGGCTTGGAAAATCATGAGATTATTTAGGATTTCTTTGAGCCTTTAGAGTGTCTGTTCTTCCAATTTTCTTCAACAAATCCCGGACCTTGAAATACACTTTCTTGAATTATGCATGCGTTTGTTTACTTAAATGCAAGCCAGGTTACCTGACCTCTGGAGTTTGTGGGGGGAAAAGACCAGAATATCTAAATGACGTGCGCTGACCAGGCTACTCAATGAGTGGCCTGTTCTGGAGTTAGTAATTGCCCTGAGGACTATGAGATTAATTATCTCAGAGTCACTTTGACCCCTCGGCTTTTTGCAGAGAGCTTTTTTTTTTGTTGGGCAGAGCCTGAAGGTGTTCTTTCACTTGATGGCAATGAACGCTTTGTGCAGGTTGTGCCTTGTTTACCTTGCAGCAGCTTTTCATGGGCAGCACATGGCACCTTGCCAGCGAGGCCCCTTTGATCCATTTTCTTCCTGATGCAGTTTCACCATGGCTCGGGTCTTGCCCGGAGCGGAGCGCACATGTGTGGATGCTTCCCGCTGTACGCAGTCACGAGCCTAACGTGCTGATGCGGCGTGGATGTCAGCAAGAGGCTGTGCTGGCACTGAGCGGTGACACAGTGGAATGTGCTCTGAAGGTTTGGACTAGTGTTGGTAACTCCAGATGCAGAGCTGTCACTTGGGGTTGGGCAGAGCACCTTATCACACTGAAAATTACTCTTGGCAGAGTTGTCCAAAACATTTTGTCCCCAAGTACTGAGCAGTTATGCTAGCAATGTCTCTTTATATGCCTTTTTCCTGCAAGCTTCTTAAAGCCCCCCTTTTTTTTTAGACTACCTTTCTCCTCTTTCTTGCAGAAAATCGTATTTTTTGACTCCTTAAGTTGTAAACAGTAGTAGCATCCGTGTCCCATTAGCCCCACATCCAGGAGTGCTGGATGCCAGTCCACCAGTCTGAGCTGCCAAAGGAATTTAGGTAACCTTGACTCTCAGGTCTTTCAGTATGAAAACTTCTTACCGACTCCAGGGGAACAAGCAGCTGTGCTTGACCCAGGTGTTTTCTCAGCTATGACCAGCTAGAGGTTCTCAGTGTGTGGGTTCCCCCCCAGGATGCTCTACTGTGTGTAGTTTAGCCCTTTAGGAAATCAAGGTCTTCTAAATATACGAATATTTGACTGTGGCTCTCTATAAAAATGTAAATCTTTGCATTTAAACAAATGCTGGAAGCCCTGCACGTTGTTGGGAAGTTCTTCCTCTTTTACTAGTCAGAGGAGGGTTTTTTTTCCAAAGGGCTAGAAATGTTGCTGTGGATTAGGGTGTAGAGCCTGACCTCCCTTGATTTTGCAAAGAGGCCCATGTTAAGTAGGTTGCTTTTGTGAGACAAGAGGAAATAACATCGGTAATTCACTGCTGGCAATAGAGTGGGTGATGGTCAGTAAATTTACCCTGGATGGCACAGAGGATTGTTCTGGTTCTATGTCATAGTCTTTATTACATTTGTCCTGGTTGTTGCTAGCATTTTGTTCACATAGTCATTTTAATTCTGACAATAAAACTGACCATGAGGACCTAGAAGGGGGCTATTGAAAAACAGGAGTTGAACAGTTTAGGCTGTCCTTTTCTTTTTTCCTCACATTTAAATATTCTAACAGTGAATAACACCATGCCTGGGAAGAAACTCAGTTTTTATTGCTTGAGTTTGGATTTCTGTTCTGATGCTGTGTGTGGAAATGTTCGCATGAAAAAAACCAACCCCAACCCACCCCCCCCCACCCCCTTCAGACAGAGTAACAAGTTTATGAGATTACTTTGGGCTGCGGCGTGCTTAGTCAGAAATGAGTAATTTGTATTGCAGAAGTCTGGGCAAAGTGCTACCTATTTCTGCCTGTGTGTGCAAATAACCTGCTATGCCACACAGCCAAAGGAAAGTCAAACGAGAGCAGCGCTGGCTGCGCTTGAGCATGCCGAGCACGCACGCCGAGCTAGGGCTAGGAGGTGGCAGAGGAACCGGCGGCTCCTTCTGGAGCCCGACCTGGTGCTCTGTGAGGCTGGTGAGAAGGGTTTGCTCTCCGGAGCACGGTCTGCAGGCAATCACTTGACTTAAACGAAGCTGTTTATATAAACAGATTATTTCCTTGCCTGCAATACTGAAAAGAGCTTGTTTTAACTTGGTAGCAAATTCTAGCATACCAGGTAATCTAAATACAGGTCTTTTACTTCCTTTTTTTCTAAAAGAAAAAAAAAAAAGGAAGTAAACTAGCTGACACATACTTGAATTCAACATGTATTTAATTTTTAAACTCTATAAACAATTTGAAAATGGAAAAGGACCCCAATTCCCCTTATTTTTTTTAAACTCTTTTCTGATTGTGCACATACTTTACCTTTTCTCTGTGTTTTGTTCCGGTTCTTAGCTGAAGACAGACTTTATTTGAGCGCAGGAAAGGAAGTGTTGCTGGGATAATGCTTTCTTTTGAACTAGCCAGCAGTTTATGGCTTCTGTGTCTTACGTTTGCTACTTCGATCACTATCTGTTGCACTACCAAGCCCTACGCAGTGCAATCTTATTTTCTTTTTACTACCCAACCAGCTGGGGCACTGCCCCACGCAAGCACCGTGAGGTAATAAAATCAAGAGTGAATCAGAAGTGTTTTCTCAAGCCCTTTTGCACAGTTCTAAACTATTAATTTCCCGCTGCAGCTTTGCCAGCTGAAAAAGTCGCTGCTTTATTGCCCCGGACTCGGCCGTGCACATCCATCGCCATCTTCCAGCAGGGGCCTCCAGAGCCACGGGAGGTGCCGAGCCCGCCGCCGGGCAGCTGCAGCAGTGCACAAAGGGGCTCTTTCAGACACGGGCTTGCTAGAAAAGCACATGTGCAGCTCAAACAAGTTCGCAGTGACTTGAGCAAGAGCCACCCCGGGGAAACTGCCTTTTTTTATTATTTTTTGTTCTGAAATTGGTGAATAGGTATGTTGCACCAATGCTTGTTTCTGGCTTGAACACCGTGTTTGGGCCCCGGACTTAGTTCGCTCTAGGTTTTTCTGCCATGAGGAGGGTCGCTGAAGGACAAGGGTTGGGAGCTCATCTCCCCTCTGACAGGCTATTTGAATACAGCATCGCTTTTTGCCCCAAGCCTGCTGGCCAGTGATCTACCATCTCTGTGGGCACGTGTTGGTGCAGCAGAGGATACATTTAAATATCACAAGCTAGCTCCTGTTTTGGGCTCCTCTCCAGAGGACCGAATGACTCACCTTCAGAGAAGGTCTCTCTGAAAGTGCAAGCAGGACTTCGTGTATGACAGTGCAGAACCTGGCAGTTGGCAGGGTGCCCATTTTCTCCTCCTTAAATCAAGCAAGCAGTGTGCTCCTGGGCTTTGTGAATGAAAGATTTGTTGGGAAAAAAAAAGGGTACGAAGTCTTAACAAACACTGATTTAGTCAGGTTGGCTTTGGGTTTAATCTGCATAAATTCTTGTTCCGAAGTTGGCTTCTTCTGGGGGGGGAAAGCGTGCTTTTTAAAATGAGCTGAAACGCTGGCATACGTGAAAAAGAGTCTCTTCTCCAGTCATGCAGACTTCACAGGCTCTTCCTGCTGTGTTGGCCAACTTGAGTTGCAGCGCTCATTCTCCTGAAGGAAGAATTCTGCGCCAAGGTGGCTCCAAAAATCTGCAATCCAAGAGGGTGATCCAAGGAAAGGCGAGGAGCAGGGGCTCGTACCCTCTCCCCTACACCCCTGCCCCACCATATGCAGGCAGCGAGGCTGAGCGTGGCTGGGGTGGCTGGCAGCTTCCCACCGGGGCAGCCCGGCACGGTGTGAGACCCGCGCTCCTCCTGGGGCACAGCGGCGGCCGCCACGTTTAGCAACGCGGACCTGCAGACGGTGACAGCGGTGGGCACCCCCTTGCCTCCAACACGAGGGAGGGGGGAGCGCGTTTTGCCCCCCGGCAGCCGATCTGCGCCCGTTACTCAACGCTGCCTGTGCTTTGCTTGTGGCAGATCCCTCCGGGTGAGCCGTACCGGGTGGCCTAGCCACCCGCCAAGCTGGAGCGGGCTGCTGAGGGCAGAACGCCCGCCGGCCGCGGCTGCGAGCGGGACGTGGACGAGGGCCGGGCGACCGGACCCTCCGGCCGGCTCAGGGGCGCTGCGGCGAGGGTGCAGAGGTGGGCGGCAGCGCGCCGCAGGCTGCACGGCCCCGGTGCGCCCGGGGTTGGCGGTGCGGGGCGCGGGGTTTACCTTTACGCTCCCCGCCCCTCAGGCTGCTGCGGCGGCCCCTGCCCGGGCGATGGCTTCGCCGGCCGGCCGGGGGAGCGGGCGGCGCGTCCTGCCGCCTGCCGCTCGCGGGGACGTGTGACGGCGCACGTGAGCGCTGCGCGAGGGCCGGAGCGGGCGCCGGCTGCCGCCGGGGGGGCGGGGGCGCGCGCGGTCCCCTCGCGGCCGGGCGGTTACGTAACGCCCGCAGTGTCTGGCCGCGCGCGCCGGCGGGGGCGCGTCACGTGTCCCCGCGCGGTGCTCCCGGCCCTGAAATTCGATTAGGTGGCGTGGAGCGGTCGCGCGCCGGCACGAGACGAGCCGCGCGCTGCCCGGCGCTGCAAGGCGGGCGGGCTGGTTCGCCGCGCGGGAAGGGATAAGCCGTGCGCGCATCGCCGCCCCGCCACGACCGGCCCGAGATCGGGCGTTATGTAACCTGGCTCGAGCGGCGGCAGCAACAAGGAGACAAACAGCCGCCTCTCCTCCTCCTCCTCCTCTTCCTCCTCCCGCTGCCGAAGGCGCCCGGGAAAGCAGCTGTGCTGCTGCCGGGCGGGAGGGCTTTGGCTGCCTCGCCTCAGAAATCAGCTTTGCAGGTGGCGAAGCTGACTCCTAGGCTCATGGCGGGATTGACAAGGGGGTCCGGAGGAGGCTGATGGGTTTTGGCGGAGGGTGCTGGCTTGCCGACGCTAAAATTGAAGTGTGCGTGTGGCCTGTTCGGACTTGCCATGAGTTACTTTATACGCCAGAGTCCCCAGTGGCATTACACAGGGGAGTCTGGGAGGAACTGCAGGTGCTCTTGCTGTGAAGCTCTTGCCTTCAGTCCAGTTCTCTGTGAAAAGAAGGTCCTGTGACTGTAGGGGGGGGTTTAAAAAAACCCACCACCACCCAAATGCAAACCAACAGGGAGGAGCTAGGCCAGCTTAAAATTTGGGCAACAATTTTTTTATTAATAAGCAGCTGAGGAACAATTTGACACAACAGAGCTGAAAAAGGAGCGATTGTCCTGTCCCCACCCTGCAACATTGACCCCATCTTTCCTTCAAAGTACATCGTGAAATGCCATCATTCTTCCTCAGATGGAAGGAACCTAATGTTCATTGTCTTGGCCTTGAAAAGGAGAATATTGCTGCCCAGGACGTGTGAAGAAACCAAACCCTCTTAAATTTTTCAACTGCGTTCAGTCTTCCCTGCATTCTCAGGGCCCGACTGTGCTGTTTACAGGCAGCCTGATTGCATGGCAGTCAAAACATTTGCTACTTCAACATTTCCCCTGCCACCACTACGGGAAGAAAATAGCCGTTTAAAAAGCTGTGCTTGCAACGAAATCTGATGTTGTTTGATAAGATCAGGTATACTGGTTGTGCATTTGGGGAATATTCAGCAAATAATATCATCACTTTATGTGATACACTTTCTGTTATCCTGTATTTATTATATTTCTGAGTGAAAGTTCCTGTTGGAGTTGCTTTTTTTATTAATAAGCATTACAAGAGGGTGTTTTTTCTGGCGTTCAGAGGTGTTTCTCTTCCTCTGTTCTTTCACTTCATCTCTATACCTGCAGTTAACACACCGACGTTTAAATATACATTGCGATGTAGCGTTACATAACCCTGTCTTGCAAAGTGCTGAGGAATGATCCCTGGCTTTATCTTTTGACTGTTTCATACGCAAAAAACTGTTACTTTCTGGACTCCAGCACTGTGGAAAGACAGAGGGGAGGCATACTGCAGCTACGTAAGGAGCGTTTTACACAAATCAGAACAAAAATAATAGAAATTATATCCTGACAAATATCATACACTACATCTCTGCCAGCCAGTAAGTCTTAAATCCAGAGCGTATAAATGTGTTTGCTAATGAGTGGATACTGAGTTGATTTAATGAGTTGGTGATGCAGTCGGTGGCTGCTCATTATCGTCAGAGAATTTAACTTGCTGCAGCATCACGAAAAATAAATGAGTATAGTTCAGACTGGACTGTGCTGTGAGTGAAACGGGAACTTTTGCTGTACAGCGTTAGCAGTCTTTGGGTTCTGCTTCGTATTAGCTTTTCCGAGCTCCATTTTAGGATCGTTTAGGATCCATCCCATCACCGGTCTCTCCAAGGAAGGGTGAGGATGTGATCCCAGACCCAGCCTCTCCTGGGGAAAGCAGAATCAGAGATCTATGGCAGCTGGAGATTAACAACAGAAGAAGTGACTGTTCTTCTCCCAGGCTGTGGCGAGACAATATTCGGACTCCGGTTATCATCTAACGGGCGTTACAGGAGATAAAGGAGCTCTAAAGGTGCGGAAAGCTCTAGATGCTCTAGCTAATGGCAGGACAAGGGGGAATGGATTGAAGCTAAAGGAGGGAAGGCTTAAATTAGATATTAGGGGGAAGTTCATTACAGAGAGAGTGGTTAGGTGCTGGAACAGGCTAACCAGAGAGGTGGTGGATGCCCCATCCCTGCACTGGACGTGTTCAAGGCCAGGTTGGATGGGGCCCTGGGCAACCTTGTCTAGATTATGCCTGAAGGTTGGTGGTCCTGCCTGTGGCAGGGGGGTTGGAACTCTATGATCCTTGGGGTTCCTTCCAACCCAGACCATTCTATGATTTTATGCTACTGGAGTGGGTCAGGTTCCTCATGGATGAGAGCGAGTTAGGAGCTGGCTCTGACTTGAAACAGTGTTAGAGTGGTTGAAGGGAAACACGTTCGGATACCACTTACAGAAAGAACTTAACAAAAATCTGTGCATTTTAATTAGGGTTTTTTGTAGGGCTTAATTCCTCAGGTATCAGTGTGCCCTCAGAGCTGTGGGTTAGTAGATTCTGCAGAAGCACAGCACGTTAAGAACTGTGAAATTTGGTTTATTTTGGAGTCAGTAGAAAAACCCGTGTCCTTCTGGTTTAGGCTATAAATATAGCAGAAGAGGTTTGTTTGTTTGCACCAAAAAACAGAAGTTCTTTACCCTTACAAGATACAATTAAAGATAAAACTGATTAATTTTTTCTCCCTCCCTGGTGCAGAGTTTTAAAATCCGGTTCTGATTGCTCGTGCTTTGCTGCTGTTGCACGATTTTTGCACAGTGCTGGAACTCAGAGGTGTACGTCAGGAAACTTGAAAACTGTATCGAGTTTTGGAAATGTTCACCTGTTTAAAAAAAAAAAAAAACAAAAGGCAACCTACAGAGAATTTTAAAAATAGACCAAGTCCTCCTGGAATTCAATTACAGATGCCTGCCAGCTGCTTCCCCTGCCTGGGACCTGCATTTCTAGCTTCTCTGTTCCTCTGGATGTTCCTTGCAGGGGAACAGCCCGTGTGACATGACTGATGAACAGACAGATTGGAGAAAGAGGTGCTCGGCTCCGGACTCCCCTGCCATCCCTCCATCCCACCTGCTGCTCGGGCTGTCCTTTCATAGTCACGATTTGAGCTGTGCGATTGTTGTACAATGTGGATACCGGCTGTGCGGCTGCTGCTGGGACTAGCACTTTATTCTCATGCTATGTGCAATGACTTTTTGAAAAGCTTTTTATTTAGGCCCGGTAGCAGTGCATCTTACAAAAAAACATTATAAGAATCCCATCTCCTTGGATCTGTATTCTGGCTGAGTTCACAGGCACACATTACATCCCCCATTTGCTAAAACACTGAATTGCAGACCCTGAGCAAAACTGCAGGCTTCATTTCCCCAGAAAATATATGCAGATTGTAATATATTTGCCCATAAACGCATACGCTGGATTCTCCCATGATATGGATGCTGCCCTTAAGGAATTGTTTCCAAACTTGTAGTGCAGAATCAAGAGAGGGAAAAAAAAAAAAAAGAAATCTGTGCTTACTTATTAAATTACATGTACTGTCTTTTGTTGTGTATCATCCTTTTTGGTCTGGTCACAGATGATTCAGCTGTCCAGTTCCAGGAGAACATTTTCCAGCAATGTTGCTTGGATGTAATCCTCTTTCTGGTATTGTCCTGTTTTACCCCCATAGGCTTTCCGAGTGTGTGTGCCCATCTGTGTGTGTGGCAGTGGCAGGAGCTTTCCATCCAGTCTAGCTGTCTGCAGGATCTCACTGGTTCTGTGCTGCCTTGCTCTCTTGGGTATCGTTTTACTCTTTGATTGGGAAGAATATGGTTTGAGGGTTTGTGGCAGAAATTCATTTACTAATTCATAGGGGAGGGAAGTGGGGGAGGGGCGGGAAGGGAAATAATTCTTTGGTACAGAACAACAATCCTCCAAGGACATAGTTACAGCATTTCTTGTTAAAGTACAACGTGTTTGTTTTCAAATCGCGTAGAAAAATGCAGTGATTCTGTGGCTTAGGCTGTTGCATTCATCAGGCACAGCTATGATGCTGGGGCAGATACAGCTGCTCCTGGGCCGAGTGGTTCTCTGCTTCGTATCTGGTCCCACCAATTTCGGGGGAAACCACTTATTCATGGGTCTTCACGTAATGTGACGCTGCCGCCCGACAGCTGGAGACATGAAGTTGAACGCTGTGTTTGACTCGAGATTTCTCAGGGATTTTTAATTTTGATGTAGGGATCCCAGCAGTGCTGCATTTAATTAAGAACCTGATCCATAGCTCGTGGATTTAACTATGGGATGTGCCTGCTCACAGTGTGCGCTGCAGCCCTGCATTGGGGACCCCTGGACTAGCTCCACATTAACTGATTTAGCGGCATCGCGCAGCTTCCCTCTCTGGTCCTGTCTTGTTTCATGTTGTCTGAGGTTCCTCTCTGCAGCACTCCATGGATGCGCCCGCAGGTTCTCGGGAACCGACTTCAGATTTGGTGTTAAAATCGAGCAGTAGTTTGCTGGTTTGATATGTAGATTTATTTCTTTTTCATCATAAGATTTTAATTTAAGTTAAAGGGTGATGCTTCTGTATTCTGCTTTTAAAGGAGCGCGATAAATGTGATGAAGCTGATGCCTGAGAAGCTGGAGCTGACAGATTTCAAAGGGCTGTAGCTGGTTGTGTAAGCTGCTAGCTCGGATGGTTTGATGTAATGCTGTTTCCAGACAGTGTGGGGATTGCATGTGCCAGTGCTGTGTGTTGCCAGACAGAAACCACAGCAATTCACCCTCAACATAATTACCACCTACAGCAAGGCTAGCAGCTTTTAAATGAGGAGGAGTGGGATTCTTTCTCTAGGAAAATACCAAGGAGTTTATGTCTTGCTGTAAATCTACCTAATCTCTTCCTTACGAGGGCAAGGAATAGCAACAAACCTCAGCCAAAATTGCACGTAATGAAATATTTTTAAAAGACTCTTTCTGATGTTAAAGTGTAGCTCAGGCAGTATCCAGGAAAATCAGGTGGTGCTTCTTCCAAGTGGTGCAGTGTTAGCGATGGGTTTGGGCTTGTGATGTACCTTCTGCTGCATGTGAGGCTTTAATGTGCATGTTCAATACCACATTTCCCGCTATCTAGATGTTAAGATTAATATAGTTATGATTATAGCCCTAGCCACTTACAGGCTTCTTTTGGATGGCTGTTTGCTTAAAGTGCCCAGGAACGTTGCTAGAGGAGATAACACCAAGTTAAAATTTTATATTTAATTATTTACTTCATTTCCTTACCTATGTTATTAATTCCTCCCAATTTATTAAGAATCAAATTGATTTATGACTATTGAGGTTGCTTGTGTGTGGATTTGGGGGGGGTGCACCTCCCTTGGCTGCCAACATGCAACAATAGATACTTGGGAGTTGCTTATTAACAGATCAGGGAAATGTAAGGTGGCTTCCTTTGCACCTGATCCAAATCCCATTAAAGCCAGTGAACAGGTTTCTAATGATATTAAAGCCACACTTTCCTTGTACCCTTGCCACCAGCACTGCCTGCTCAGTGTTTGCTGTAGGCTGGTCTCCAGGGTTCCCCTCCTGTGTGTTAATGGAGCAGCACTAAAGAATCATTCATAAGAAGTAGGAAGTCCTCCACCCTTGCCCACCAAGAAACTGGGCTTTATTGGTGTAGAGGTTACTCAGTCATCACCTGCTCCTCATTGTTACAGAACTAAGGTAGCTGTAGTAAGAGTGTCGTTGGGGAGAGCTTAGATCAAACTTAAGGATTATTTTTTGCCGATAACTGACTGTGTGGGGACCTAAGCACTCACACTCCTGTCAAGTAAGGTAAATAGGCCCTTGGCGCCATGTTACTTTTCAAATCTGCCTACTTAGTTTGCAGATAGAATCAGTTGCTTTGGCATTTATGTGATCTATATTGTTCCTTCTTGTAATTACGGGCACAAAGAAAGAGTGATACTGGAAAGGTGGTCTCTCGTGGCACAGATCTAGCGTATTAGTCATTTCAAGGAAGAGTTTAGTTTTCGCTCGGGCCCCGTTTGCTTTGCGCACTGTGTGCCACGAAGGCTGAAAGATGGCTCTGTGCCAGCAAAGACTGAGGGTGCCTTCAGTGCAAAATTTGTTACAGTTTCTGTAAGAAACTCGCCCATTGCCAAAAGCATCAGACAAAGAATGGAAAGGGAGACCTCTTTCCTCTGTTACAGGTTTGCAGAAAGTTGGAAGAATACGTGTTATTTGATTATGAAACGCTGTAGGTATGCAATCTATACATCTATTCCACTGAATCTTATGAGCTGAATGGACCTGACAAGTACACCACCTGCATCTGGGATCGGCTTCAACTTCTCTGCTTACTGCTTAGTTGGTAACTAGCAGCTCTTCCAGCACGTTGCTGTTTAGAAGCCGTGCCTTATGAAAGAGTTTGACCATTACAGCTTTGCAGTAAATACGTCTGTAATGCTGATGTAGAAGCATCTCAGTGCTGTAACAGCACCACATTGAATCCATCTAAGCTCCTAGTTGTGGAATAGTTTGTGTTATCTTAAATCTCCTTGAGATGGATTTTTCACCTCCTGAAACCTAACACTAGCCCCACCTGCACTTGAACTTCTGTTGTATATCGTTTGACACCAAAAGCAAGAGAAAGCCTCTCAAGTGCTTTCCTGTGAACCTTAGCTCTAGGGAAGGAGGAGACAGATGCATTCACTGCCTGAGAAATGGTTGACTGTTGGATCAATAGACCAGATAGTTTGGGTTAGTGGATGGGGTGAATATCCTTTGCTGCTATTAGACACAGCGGGATGAAGCAGATTTTCTATTGAGGGCGTCTCTCTGCCAGGTGGAGTGTTATTTAGGCCGAGAGATGAGCGTGCAGTCCTGGAGCCGTGCTTCTCCAGCCAGGAAATCTATGACATCTCTTGAGTGCTGAAGGCATTCAGTAGGCACACAGCTTACTGCCCAACAGGTGCATTTAGTATCTCCCCACAAAGACCAGTGATCTCCGAGGGGCGTGGGAATACAGTATAACATTTCAGGTGAAATAGCTCTCCTTTAATGTACTCAACATGTGTGGTACCATAAACCCTGTGGTAGATATTTACAGTGAAACTTGTGTTCTTACAGGGAAACTTTAAGAAGGAAATCTTTGTAATCAACAATTGAGTTATTTTGACTCTGGCTGCATTGTCTCCTGCCTCTGTTGCGTTGACTCAAGTCTGAAGTCTTAATTTAGGTAAAAATTTAAGCAGGAGGACAGTATCCCAAGACAAGGTGCCTACCTGTAGCATCCATTACCATCAGTGTGAGCCAAGGACAGTAGCACCTTTCGGGAGCGGACCGTAAATTAAGGCCTGTGGTAGCTGGCCATTTCCTCTCAATCCTGCTTTTGTCTTTCGTTTTGTGATCGAAGATTTATATTCACATATCAAGAAACAGATCATAATGCTTATCTCAGAATTCATTGTTACTTCACAGTGCTTTTATGAGGCCAGTCGCCTAATGCTGCAAAGTTGTTTGTAATGTTTAGCTCCTACACCTAAAGCAGTGAGGTATCCATGGTAACTGTCTTGCCTGTACACGGTACCCTGGGCTGCCTTTTTCACACAGGTCAGAGCACGCACATTCCCAGATACTGACTCAATTTAGTCTGCTTTAAACATCAGGTATTTTTAAAAAGACAATGGCTCTGGCTTTTTTGTTTTAAATAGAATTTTGTATTTAATTGGCCATTTGAGGCCCTGTGTTCTGCTCAGGAAAACGATATAAAAAGCCTTTGCCACTGTCAGTATGTCTGTTGCCCAGACCTATTAAAATTAAACCCAAGTCTTGTGTTGAAAATGTTAAGGGCTTTGCAGTAAGGAAATTCCAAATCAAAGTTTCCACTCTGCCACTAAAGAATCAGCCTAATGTGAAGTTTATGGTAGCACAATTGCATCTAGGACCTCTGACAGGTACTTGGTATACTCGGTTTCCTTTGACTTTTCTTGTAGTTGGGGCTTCTCCAGGATTAAACTCCAAAGATTATCCTCCTGCCTTCTCCATCTTCTTCTTGTTGATGTGCAAAATACATGTTCATTGAAGATTTGTTCCTATTCTGATCTATAATGATTTCTTTGCTGTCATCTGAGGCTCTTACCCACATATGACAAAAGCCTGAGGAAAATTCTCTGCAAAACTGAATGCCATGCTTGGAACGTTTTTCACCTGCCAGCCTACTTCCATCTTAAGCTTGTCCTGTCCCTTTTTTGACATAATTTTGCTTTATCTTAGTTTGCTCTGTCAGTTCCCATGCTTTTGCTCTAGTGAATCATCAGGTGTGTTCCTTCTGAGTGTTCAGGTTAGAGATTTGAGTGTGGAGGAGGAGGAGGAACAGGCTCAACTTTTAACCAGATGCTTCCTTCCCCAGTGCTCACTTGCCCTTTTCCAGTCTCCTCCAGAGCTGTTTTACCAAAGAAGGAAGGATGATTACCAGAGTTACTGAAGGGATAGAAGCTACAAATCAAGTGTCACATGTATTGTAATGTGTCATTGGTACAGCCAGGGGACAGGGAGGAAAAAGGCAAATTCAGAGGGGAATGAGAAGGAAGAAAAAGGATGGAAGACAGCAAAGCAGGAGAGACAAAATCCAGATCCTCTCCCGGTCTTCTGCATCATCGCTTCTGCACGATATGAATCTGTCAAGCTTTTGGCCGAGTCTCGGCAGCTCTGGGTGCCACAGCTAGAATACTAATACTTGTTTCTATGTATAGTGAATTTTAGGCCAGAGAAGGACATTAAGCATGTAGGCGGAGGCATCTGCGTGACACTCAATCCTCAGCAGTCAGAAAGCCATTTCATCATCAAGTGAACTCACAGGGAGACAGAAAGGCGCTTAATATGTATAGGGAACCAATTTATGTAACAAAGTCATTGCAAAGATGTAATTAATCAAAGCAACTAAATAATGGTGACATACTGGGCAGTGTTATTTAGGGCTAAATGAGGGATCTGGTGTTCATAGGCTGTCATCGGAACTGAGAAGTCTGATGCTGTGGTTGTCTCTGCCATGCAAAGGCATTCTTTAGTGTCTTAGAGGATGAGGTATTTTGGACTTTGTTAGTGCAGAAACAGAAAAGTCATCTGTGAGAGGTGGAAGGACAACTTTGAAGAGTTTCTTGGCTGGGCAAGTGAGCAGGGGTACCCAGGTCAACACCAGCAGAATGTTGTTTTGAAGAAGGGACCCTAGAGCTTCTCTCTAAAGCCACATTTTGTTCAAAAGTAATACATTTCTACCTGCCATTGTTTTTATATGCATCAGTAGTATTTTGCTGAGTGAAGGTGAAGACTGATAGATGAAGTACAGACCTTTCTCATGTTAGGATTTTGGTGATGTGCCCTCTTGTTAGGGCAGTTCTGCTTTTTGCCTGTTGAATATAGGGTTCCATAAGATACTTTGAGTCACTATAGTGCTCTGCTCTGGGTGTCTGCTCCTCAGAGATTTCATAAAAAAATCTTCACTTGAATCTACATTGCACTGGGTTTTGGACCCAATACAAATAGACTTGGTACACTGCATGTTCTCTTTAAATGCCTGTGGATTGCCAAAGAGGATCAGACCAGAGGATTAAGAGTGCTCTCTCTGTGTGGCCATCACCAGATGCTTCAGAAGGTCTAAGAATCCTCACTGTAGGCAGTTGAAGTTTTCTATTCTTTCTGAAGTCTTGGGATAATCCTTAACAGTAAGATCATAAATCTGTGGCCCCTAAAGCACCAGATTTTGTTGTCTTTCCCATAGTTGTTTTTTTTAACATTTGCTATTGTAACTGGTTTGTCTTGTTGTCTATAGAAATGCCTAAATCCTCTTTGAGTCTTGCTGAATTCTTGGCCTGGGTGACTTCCTATGGTAATGAGTTCTGCCATCTAACTATGCATGTGTTACCAAATATTTCTTTATCACTTTTTCATTTAACATCTCTACATTCCATTGAAGGCCCCTTCTTGGGTGGGAGAGGAAACAGCGATTCCCAACCTCCCCATCTCTTCACCATTCAGACTTTGCTGAAAAGATGCTGTCACATCTTTTCATCTCTTTTCCGAGGTGAGCAATCTCAGTCTTTAATGCCACAGTTCTTCCATGCCTTTGTGAGCTCCCAGCACTTCTCTGAGCCTTCTAGGAGAATGCAACCTGTAGTAAACACAGAACTTCAGGTGAATGACATTGATCTGACTTGGGGCGCTAACTTTATCTGTGTTGTTTCCCACTCTACTCAACTTTTTGATAAGGTTTTCACAGAGACATGCTAACTAATTGCAGCAGCAATGCTGCGTTCAGAACAGAAGATTTTACTAATAGAGTAGCCCGAGCTGTGAATTATGTACCCCCCTAAGACTGTTGGTTGTGTTTTGTATTCATTCAGAGTGCTGGCTGGCTGGCTGGCGTGCCTATACAGTCCCATTTCCAGTTACTGGAACTGCAAAGTTGTTCTTGGCTTTCGTAATGCCATAGAGCCCTAATGTTGGGATGTTGCTCGGCATTTATTGGAGAGGTGGCATTAGTGGGGATATCTTGAAACACAGTAGAAAAAAATCGCTGTCAGTTACAGGACCTCCAGAGCAGGTTTCCTGCAGGCTGACCCTCAATCTGTGCTGTACGTAACAACCCTGAAAGAAGCATGTGACATTGTATTTCCATAGCTACATGCCGTGCCTGTAGGAACGTTCCGGCGATAATCTATTTCTCCTTGGAAGCAACAGAAATTTAGGCATCGTAATGCCAACAGCTTCATAATAAATGTATGCTAAAATATATTATGATGAAACAGCTACTGCACATGTGCAGCAGTCTTATCGCTGACATAAATAACTCAGCAATTTTAGCAAATATTAAATGTAAAGGGGCATTTTAACATTATTGGTGAACAGCTTGCATATTAAATTTTATATAAACATGAATCTGTCTTTTAGTAGTTGGAACGTGAAAAGCTGAGACAGCTTCATGAAAATGTGTCTTCATCTCCCCCTTGTCTCCAACTTTGAACAGCTGATGTAATCTCAAGCAAATTTTGGTCATTTTTTTTTTCAACCGCTTCAAGAGTCGCATGAATTTGGTGGGGCTTTTTTTCTGTTCAACCTAGAAGAGAACTTTTTCCTGGTCTTGTGAAAGTTAGCATTTAGAAATTGCTGTTACTCCTAAAATAAGACTACAGCTAAGAAGCTACTGAGCCCTGGCATGACAGCTAATATACCTCCAAAAGTTATTAAAAAAAAAAGTTACTGTCTTAATAACGTTTCCGTTTCATTCAGCAACTTTGGCTAATGGAAACGGTTTATGAAACTTCTGCTGCAGAGTTACGCAAAGTCAGAGTTATTTCCATGGCGCCCTTCACAGGACGTTATTGGGTTTATTTGTTTGAACTGATGAAATCTTGGACTCCAAGAGTAGAAAGCTAATATCGGCGTCTAATTTAAAAGAGAAGACTGAGAGCTGCTTTGAAAACAGAGCGTTTTTTCCTGGTGAAAGGTGCCTTCAAAAATCAGAATGTCTGTCTATCATTTGGAAGAGGTGCTGTTGTAATAACTTCAGATATGTCAAGAAAGACCAGCCTCAACACCAAGGTGCTGCAGTTTTGTGAATCGGTAGGTAAAAGTCAGGGTTTATGCTGACTGCCCCTGAACAGGTGCTTAGCTTGCTCCCTTAGTAATGACATTAATGGGAGTTGAGGTAGTTTGGCCTAACCTGATTGCTCATTCCTGCTTTCTTTCCAACCTCCTAAGAAATTTGGCTCAGGTTGTCCAAGAGCCCAGCTTTTCCATGTAGCAGCACAACCTTTGCCAGAACAGAAGCAGAGCTCAGGTCTTCAATAACTTCATTTTAGTTGTAAGATTACCATTTGTTATACTTTGCAAGGCGTCCTTTGTTTCCAGGGTGATGGTCTTACCCGGTAATCTTGGATCACCATTAATTGTTAGTTACTCGGGCTCTGTTGCTGGCAGAGGACGTACTGATTTGCTGTTTGAGGACAAGGAGATGCGGCATTTGGTGATGCTAGCCCAGTGTCAGCAGCTACATCCTTGCTGAGAGTCAATAGAAAGGATCTGAACTCCTCTTAGCACATGGTATGAACAAATCTGCTGGAAAAGGTTGCTTAATATTTACTTGATCTTTATCACCTTTCACCATCAAAGTCATGAGTCAGGCTCCTAAAAAGGATGAAATTACTTTGGTGTTTGTTTCTTAATGATCAAAAACCCAACAGCATATTTTGGGTTTGTTTTTTTTTCTTTTTGTTTTTCTGGCCTTCTGCCTCTGGCCACACAGATTTCACATTTCCAAGTACTATTCCTGGGACCAGGAGCACTAGAAACTCGGGGGGCAGGGGGGCATGGGGTTGGGGTGGAGGTGTTGGGTTTTTTTGCTTTGCTTTGCTTTGGTTTTTATGTGAATTGGAATTTTCATACAAGCAGAGAACTGTGGGTGCTAAGTTTGAAGTTCCAGCTGTCATGAAAAGGACAATGCAGTTGGCATCAATGGAAACTTCTCTATTAAGTATACTGGGAAATTTTTCAAACTACTACTTTTTATAAAAGCAGGGAACATGCATTATAAATATTTTTAAACTATTTCTGTCAAAATAGATAGCTTAATAAAAACCAAGTGCTAGATTTGCAGTGTTGTCTAACTTTGTGTTACTTTTCTGTTAGCCTGAATGCCTCCTAATTTCATAGCTATTGTGAAATCAGTGCAGTAGCTGGCTTTGCTCCAGGTGGGAATTGTTCTCCTCTGCTTAGAAACAGAGGAGGACGCTTTGTTTTCTTTGCCATGCTGTGTGGTGCAGAGTGAAGGGAGAATCTGCCTATCACTGCAATTAGCACTTAGGACATCCCATCCTATATCTTCATCCCATCCAGCCCATTCTTTTGAGCTGATGTGCTTATTTTCCAGCAGGGTAGATGCTAAGACTATGTTTCTATCTACCACTTGGCCCAGCTTTCTATGTTGGCCTTTCAAGAATTTAAAGTAAATTCAGGTCTTTCCTTTTAAGCTGTTTAAGGCCTAATTTTGTGCAGTCTTTAAAGACCTAAAAATGAAGTATACTTGGGAGTTACACACACATACACACGCGCACACTCTTGGTTTCCTCATTGATGCCTGGAAGTCCAGGAGATCAGCAGTAGTTTGGTATCTGTTTTCATCTGAGAGCGCAAGGGGCACGAGGTGTGTGGTCATTCTGCCAGGCTAGTTCTCAGGGGCTGTAAGATAGGGTTGCTGATCACTGCCAAACACACACCTGTAAATCCCGGGAGGACAGAACCGGCGGTTGCACACACCGCGTGTTGCGGCATTCGGGCAGGTCTGGTTTGATGAGGTCTGGGGGTTGATTTGAGGCAGGGTGCACACCTCCTGATTATTTTGTCAGGTTGTAAATACTGAGAATTAGTTCCTTTTAATATCAGTATATTTATTGTTAATCATATAGGCATACAGAGAAGTTCTAGCCAAATAATTGCTAATAATTGAGAATATTTGCATGTATTGGAGAAAGTGGCACAGGTCACAGCATAATGACATTTCCACAGTAAAACCCCAAATCATGGAGTGCTCATTTGGTATTGTTACAACCCAGAACTCACGTCAAATCCATTGAAAAATTTCCAGAGGCTAGGTAAACTGGATTGCAAAATAATCCTGATAGCCTGGTTTAGAAAATCTATAGGTTCTATCAAACATAAGCGGTGACATTAGTACCTGGAGTGCTTGAGGAGAAATTCTGAACTTCTGAAGTGTCTTCATCAGTCTTTACTAATGGGCAAGGATGAAGTTGAGAACTCAGGGGAGCTGGTGGTGGGTAAAAATGAGCAGGTGAAAGCTGAAATACAGAAGTGCTTCCCGAGCCACTTTGAAAATCCTGAGACACCAAGTGAAGATCCGAGCCTGTCTAATTCAAAACAGGACAGGCAGTGCATCCCTTATCTACTAAATCCGGTATTTGTAACGCTTTGGCTTTGAAGTTCAACATAATAGCAACATGATGAAACAGAATAATGTAATGAAAGGACTACATGGCCACTTCTATTATTTTTTTCCCTTTGCTACCTACCTGCTTCAAATTGCTCTTAAAATGTCAAAGCATAGTAGTGCTCATAGGTATGCATTTGGAAATTAAGTGTCTGTTTTGGTAAATATTCATATTAGGACACTTAGGGGTAAATTTTTCTTGCAGAGCAAGGGGAGTTCCACACAGAAATCCTGTTACCAAATAATAGGATTTGTGTGTATAACTCCCTGTGCATCACTTTGAAAGTTTACCCCCTGCAGCATAAGAGTTAGATAATTTTAGTCTTTGAAAATTACGCTTTTCAGATCTGGTCTTTTTTCTACAGTGTGTTATTGATGGTGCAGTTGTAAACGCTTCGGAATAATCGTGATCAAATCTGACATTGTTTTCTTTCAGTGGTGGAGAACTTGGGTTATTTTGCCTTGTGCTGGAGAAAGTTGTGAAGGAAAAATTGCATAGGTGCAAGCAAGATCTGCTTTGTAAGGCACAGTTTATAACTGCAGATGGAAACCATGTCATGGTACCAGCAACCGAACAAGTGACAGATTAACAATAATATTTGCCCACAACAAAGACCTGTTCTATGTAAACAAATGCCTTGACTATATGTAGAGGTCTTGTATTTGGACAAAAATAAATGGACATTTGACAGCTAGTAGTATTTTATCAGTCAACAGTAAAATTTCATAATAATACAAAATCAAGCTGTACTTTAAAAATGTTTTCTTCTCCAAGTCGGAACGCCTTGATGCTGAGATTTTCACTAATCCAAACAGATTCTTTTTTTCTCCTGCTGCACTCATAGTGGAGACACTTTTTTTCTTTCTTTTAATATGACACTTCCCTGAGTTTCTTCAGGGTGCAAAATTGGACAGTTACCAGGCAAAAACTGGTTTTCTTGCAATGTGTCCAGTACATTTCTCACTATCCATATTGAAAATAGACTGCCAATAGCATTTGTTTTGCAATATTTTGGCACTTAAGCTTCAAGCTTGCTATGGAACCTGGAACTGCAAAGGAAGGAAGAATTGAAAGACAGCTAAATCAGCTAACTACTCTGAGTGGTTTTGGTTTAGGGAGGGTTTGTGCTTATTCTTCTTTGACCATGTTAGTGAATCTCTGCATGAGTTACAGCCTCAGGTTTATCAGTTAGCTTTTGCAACATAGACAATTTGTATTAAGGCAAGTGGATTAATACCAGATTTGTGTAGGATTGAACAATGGCACATTTAAAATGTGGGGCGTCTCTGCCTAATGAGAGACAGCTGAGAGGTGTGGGTGGCCAGTTCTGCTCTCCTAAGAAAACTGTGTCGTGAAGTCTGGTGCATATTTTGGGTTGGGTTGGTTTTTAGGGTTTTTTTTCCTTTTTAAACTTTTATAAAAACTTTTGCCAGGCAAGCAATGTGTCTGCTCCTTCTACTGAAGTCGCTGGCAAATTTCCCGCTAATTTTAGTGGAAGCAGAGCTGGGCACCAGCTGGACCCAACCTCATATTTAGAAGTGGGTTTTTTTCCTGGGGTGAGTAAACACCCCTGTGTGCAAATAACTCTGCTGTTGGGTGTCTTAGTTTACTGGTGAAAATATATTAATTTTGACTGTCAGCTGGCCATGAAGACATCTTGTTGTAAAAAGATCAAAACCAGGAAAAAGCTCACTGAAAGCAAACAACCCCCCAGAACAAACAACCTCCACTAACTCACAAGCCCCCAAGAACTTGCTGGCAACATGAAGACAGAAATTTTCCACTTCATGGACATAGTAGGAGTCAGGACTCTGGGTCTCTCTTCCAAGTTCATGCTTGTGCAACAGTGTGTGTGTGGTAGCTGTGTCCATCACTTGATCCAGTGATCAGGTGATCCACTTGAGAAGATGTTTGTGCCATCTTACATTTCAAGAGAAGGTTGAATCATAATTTGAAGGGTCATACTGGCATCATTGGCATCTTTGCAGAAGTCATTGGCAAAAAACTTACCTTTCCTCTACCATGTTTCATCTCAAAGGAAATAAGGGAACAAAATAGAGTGAAAATGGGTGACAAATGACAAAAAAATGTCTGAAGTAGACATTCAGACCAAACAGAATAAATTAAATATATAAAAATATATATGTATATAAATAAGCTTATATAAATTTAATTTATAAATTATGAGCAAAAACGTGTAGAAATAGATGGGTTTTAAAGAGCCTTCATGGAAATCCAGGCTTCTAACCTCATCTGTATTTACTACAGGTAAAGGTGACGTGATGCCTTCATGGATTATGTGAGATCACGTAATTTTGTCACCTAGCTTGTTTTCCTAATGTAGACCATGAGATCTGCAAATAGTTTCTGTCTCAGAAGCCACCTATACGTGATTTAGTAACTGCCAGCAGCAGAGACTGTCACAGCTCTTCTTAAGCTGTTGGAATAGCTAAATGCCATTACTGTTGTGTATATTTAAAAAAAAAATATAAATCATAACCCACAACCTGAGTAAGTCAACTGCCTCTACCTCTTTCCTAGCTGAATTTCTCTGTTTTCAGCTTCTCACCAGCATGCCTTATGCCTTTATCTTGTAGACTGAAGTCATCCATTATCAGGTTTCTCATGTAGATAGTCAGAAACAGAGTTCATCTAGTTCATGTTTAGACTGATAAGCTCAGTAGATTGAGAGTCTTGAATTTCTGATGAGAAGGCATGTTTTATTCTCTAATCACTCTGATGGAGCTTCTCCAAACCTCATCCAGTTTTCCAGCCTCCTTCTTGAATTGTGGACACCAACTTGTGACGCAGTACTCCTACAGCAACATGCCCCTGCTTATGGAGAAGTAAGGTAGTCTCACAAGTCCCTCATCTTACCCTTTCCAGGGTCATGGGATGTTGGGGAGTTATCATTCCACTGATTTTTTTCTAAGATCTTAGGTTCTCCCCCAGAGTTGTTGTATCCTACAACAAACACCACCGTTTTGTGGTGTTTGGCATTTTCTTGTTACTACTTCTATAACTAGACATGCAGAGGATTGGACGTAATGAGGCTTATAATGTTTGCGTCTAGTCTGTTTAATAAATGATGCCTAAATTGTTATCAGTGACTGGACCTCATCCCCTGTTGTTCTTGTGTCCTTTCTAAATGCTGTTAGTAATTATTTTCTGTATTCTGTTTCATTAAAAAAAAAAAAAAAATCAGGCAGACAGTAAGTATTCCATGAAGTTGCCCATTACAAGCCCATTTACTTGTTTATGATTTCTTGCTTTAAATTGCATGTTGAATTCTGTCAATCACTTGGCTGTTAAAAGCCATTCGGTAATTATCCTTGTGGGGTTACTTAATAAAAAAAAAATTGCCTTACGGGATTGTGCTACACCACCAATTTATCAAACTTCACCAGGGTGATATTTTCATTATTACCAAAGCCAGAAGGTAATCTTTGGAAGTGTGAGAAGGTGTATTTTCCTTAAACCCATTTTGAGGCAATTATTAGAGCACGATGCCAGTATTATAGTTTATAGTTGCTTCCTTCCATTTTTTATTAATGGAGGTAAAAATCAGCCATTCCTTTGTTTTTTTCCCAGAACTGATACCAAACTCAGTGCAATGGGCTTGCTATCAGGAGAGAGTAGAAAAGTATTCCTGTGTACTTTTAAGACTGTCATTGCATGTTCAAGTTCTCCCAGTTCCCACTGCTCCAAACTTTCTGAAAACCTGTATTAGCAGATGAGTGACCCCCGCCAGCTCCTCTGTCATACTTGGGTGTGAGCTGTTCAGATCTGAAGATTTTACATGCCCAAATGCCATGCATCCTCCTGGACTAATACCAGAGTATAATCACAACGTAGAATACTTTAGATTGGAAAAGACCTTTGAACTCATTAAGTCCAACCGTTAACCTGGCACTGCCAAGTCCACCACTAAACCACGTCCCCAAGTGCCACATCTACACGTCTTTTAAATACCTCCAGGAATGATGACTCAACCACTTCCCTGGGCAGCCTGGTCCACTGATGGATAAACTTTGTGGTGAAGAATTTTTTCGTAATGTGTCCCTGGCTCAACATGGGGCTATTTCTTCTTCTCCTATCACTTATTACTTGAGAGAATAGACCGACACCCACCCAGCTGCGACATCCTTTTTGGCAGCTGTAGAGACTGATAAGGGTCTCCCCTCAGCCTCCTTTTCTCCAGGCTAAATATTCCCAGTTCCCTCAGCTGTTCCTCATAAGACCTGTTCTTGAGACCCCTCACCAGCTTCGTTGCTCTTCTTTGGACACAACTTCAGCACCTCAATGCAAAAATTCTACCGCTCCAAAGCAAATTCTCTAAGCAAACTGCACAAGCCCCGACCTGTTTGGAATGACAGGTATACTTACACCTCACCCGCTGTGACACAGAAATATCTGTTGGACACGGCTGTGCATTCTGTAGTACCACTGATAATCTGCACATTTCCACTTGGTTGTTTTAATGCCGAGTGAAAACCAGAAGAGATCACCAGACCACCCAGTTCAGCCTTCTGAACATCATAAATACCATCCCAGTTCCTTAAGAAGTGGGCACAGTTATGTGAGACAGTACAAATAGATTTTGGCAGTGTTACGCATTGAGCTGGTGCTGATGCAGGTATCCACGAGGAGCCTTCTGTACCTCCCTCAGCCTTTGCTCTCCCCCCTCTCACACCCCATCCCTATGCAGAACCAGCCTTTTGCAGGCTCGGAGAAGGAAAGTGAATGAAGCATTGTATTGAGGCATTTAAATCAAGTTTAAAGACCAAGTAGTATAATGAAATACGGGGTGAGAAAACGTAATTTGTTTGTGTCTACATGTTCCTATTGGAATAATTTTTCCCTATTGGAAACTTTTGTCTGTCAATCCCTAGCTATTTAAAACTGCAACAACAATAACCAGTTGTTGCTTTCTTGTGTCCTCAGTCTTTATCCTAGCTTTTGTTAGAGACAATGCAGCGGTATTCATGGGCAACAATAAGACTGTTATGTTTCATTGTGTTTTTTTCAAAGCTATACAATGTCCTAGCCATTATAGAAGGATTGCAGTCAGCTGAGTGATGTTTACATGCCACTTCCATACCCTAATAAGTGGTATAAAAGAACGTGTATTGTAGCCAGCAGGGGAGAGATTCAGCGGGGAAGGTCGGGACTCCTGCCATGTGTAGAAACCTCGTTGGGGAAGATAGCGCTGTGCTGCCGAGTCTGCTTTTATTTTTGGCCTCTGCTTCACTAATGGGAGTGTCAGTAATAGTTGCTGCAGACTGCTTATTCATGCTGCTGCTGTGATCATTTGCTTTTGGGCAATACTAATTTTGTGGCTGTACTAAGTTAGGAAACTGTTTACAAGGACATCAGTGGCGTGGCTGTCTCACCCTGGCAGCAGTTTGTCCCATCCACGTGACGGGGCTGTTCTTGACTACGTTTTTTGACGTTCCCATAAAAGCTGGACATGTACACCAGCAGGATCACCCCTCTTTTTCTGGGAGCAGGGTCCTCCCAGTATTTCCTAGCATGATGCCTCACACAGTTACGTGCTGGAGGTGACAGGCCTTTCTGATACACTGCATGAGCATTTGTGCATTTCTCAACTCTGGTTCCTACCTCTGGGCTCTTCTGCTCTTTGTAGTGGCAGCTAATTTCACAAGACTTGGGCAAGTTGTGTAGCTGCCCAAGGTCATCACAAAGGGGATGAAGATCCCAGCTGACCTTGCAAATATGTGGGCTGAGCCTGAGGATGCGTTTTTGTCACAGCTGGCAGGCAAAGCAGAGATTCCACCACATTCCCACTTTTCAAATGCAGTGTCCTTGACTTTTGACTCTTTGACTTCTGAGAACTGTAAGTGTTGTCTGGATTTGTGGGAGGTTGAGGGAGGGAATGAGAGAGAGGAGGAATCTTACTGATTGAGACTTGCTCCTTAGGACAAGAAGTGAAGTCCATGCCTTAGTTTGAGTATGAGTGGAGCAGGATTCCCTCTTCCATAGCACACTCGAGAAAAGCCTTCATATCACTCCTCCTGATGTCTTTGAAGGTAATGAGGCAGGAAAAAGATCTGAGATGTTCCAACAGTTACTTCCAGACAGCAAGACCCAAGTGCTAAATCATTCAGTTTATTAGTCAAATGCTATTTCATGGTCTTGAACATTCTTTCTGATAAAATAAAGGCTGTTTTGATTGAACAACAAAGCTTGTGACCATGGGTATTATTCTTAACTATATATAGATGGCTTTTGGTGTTTCTTCCCGTGACTGCGCTGTGACTGTTTATATAAATTACCATGGTGCTTTGTTAGTCATTGGGAGACTGCATAGATTGTTGGTTGAGGATGTTGCTTCAAGCTGAGTGGTTAATCAAGTGGTATGGCAAATGCCAGCCTTTCTGATTGAAAGATCTTGTCTCAGTGCAGTGCCCATTCTGCATTGGGTCCTAGTGTGGTGTTATGAAGGGTTTCTGCTTTATGATCTTATTTGTGTGATTGAATTTTTTGATTTTGTGATATATATGCCTGAGAGAGTTTGGAAAGGGTCTTCGTCCTGGTTCAGAGTCCGTGTTTCTCAGTTCTGGTGTGAAGTTTTCCCTGCTCAGTAATATGTTTGGCTTCTTCAGGAGGTGTGGAAAATGAAGCTCATTTTTCTGATAAGACACTGGAGTTTGGTCACAGCTGGGGACAGGATGTTGAACAGGAGGAGCTGGTGCTCTTAGCCATCTTGAAATCTCTTACAAACTTGGCTAATATACCTTCTTGATGCATATCACACCTCGATGCAGTGTTAAACCCCATCACAAACTAGGCTGGGAAGGAAATCTGTCCGTGTGACATCATCAGAGACTTCTGATTCTTTGACCTCCCCTGTAGCATATATCAGGCTGGTGTAGTTCACCTGGAAAATCCACCTAATAAATTCCCTGGCACCACAGAAGTGTAGGTCATGCTTTCTTTCTTTCTTTCTTTCTTGCAGCCACTGTATTCATGGCTTTTGATAGTTTACTGTAGGCCTTGCACTTATTTTGGCTGTTTGAGGGAATTCTGTATAGAGTACTATGAAAACACCCCATGAAAATACAAGAACTAGGAAAGAATGGCTGTTTTGTGTTGTCAGGCTGTGCACACCAAATACTGTGTTCTGGCACTTGTTTGAGGTGGACAAGCTCATTGTCCTTGAGGTTCATGTGGCGGTGAAGCCCCACCGTGGCATGTGGTCGCACTTGGAAATATTGCTAAGTTAGCAGAGAAGTGGGAATGTGAGTTGCACGTCTCGAGGTGGTTTTGGGACTTGTGTCCACACTGCTTGCTGTACGTGGTGGACACAGAGATATTATGGTTGAAAAGTTGACTGCTGCACTAATGTGCAGGTACTGGTGAGCTGGTAGGTACTGCGACTGCTTCTGATGCTTGGATTTTTAAGCACTTGTTTTCCATTAAAGCCAATAGGTGAGTAAAAGTAAGGAATAAGTCATCCCATTTTACTGCCAAGCTGTTGAAGTGAACAGTTTTTCCCCTTTTGTGGTAATGGTCAGAGGCCTTGCAGTACTTTTTTTTGTTCCTAAAATCTTAGGTTACACATACACCCACAGTTGTTGTGTCACCTACTGCCTCTGTAAAGCTGAGTGTTGACTGCAGGTGTTCTCCAGAGACTGAAGGCAAAATAAACCCACCAAGTAATTGGTACCCCCACTCTTAATTCAGTGTGTCTTGTGTTACAGAACATAGGCAGAATGAAAGGGAAGATCTTCAGAGAGCTGCATGCAAATTGTGACTGGTTGTGGTTTTGGAAGTAAAGGAACAAGGAGACACAGAGAATGCTTTTTAAGCTATTCTATCAAATGTCATATCTGTGTTTTAATATTTCATGTGATGTGGCTTCTTTCAGATGATCAGCTGGATTATCTGAGATCAGAGAAAAGGGAGTGATACTACTCAGCTGCAGAAAATAGGAAGAAAGTACTGCTGTGGCAGGGTAGGGCACGGACACGCTGACTGCAGAGCACTGGCTCTTTGTAGATTTTGTTTGAATGTACACATCTTAAAGACAGCCAGTAAAAATTACAGAGGTGGAGGTATTTGATTTATAATCAATAACTTTAAAAGAAACTTCAAAGAAAGTTTAAACAACAGTATTTTAGCTTTCTTCCATTGAGATTTGTTAGATAAGACCATTGGATATTTGTTTTCCGGACAACTTTGCTATTTTTCTGCTTACTAATTATAACGGAAAGACCTAATAAATTATGTTTCTATGTTAAACAGCTTGCTGTTCAAACAAAGGAGCTTGGCCACAACTCTGATTTCTTCTATTTTTATCTCTCTCTTAAAGGGCAACACTTTAAGGAAAATACTCCTATACCGCTACTTTAAAGGAGAATATGGAAGTGGTATGAATGGGCCTTTGTCTGCCAGCTACAGCAAAACTGCACAAGTGGGAGGTAAATCAACACAGATCATTTAAAGAGAACAAAATTAGCAGCACCGTTTTTTCTAATAGGCACATTGGAAATACCCCAGGGATTCAGTTGGTAAATAAATCAAATGCATTTTGTAACCAGTCAGAGGACGGGGAGTATCAGACTTTTCCTATTTTTAAGTTGCACGCAGCTGTCTCCAGGTGGCTGGTGTACATTTGGCAGTACTGAGGCAGGGGCTTTCCCCATCTTCCCCTCTCCCCCTTCCTGATCAGTCATTCAATTCAGGTCCATCAGTGGTAACATCATTTTAATTTGTCAGTTCATCGACATCCAGAAATTCAACAAAGCACAAAACATTTAAACAAAGAAGTTGCTGTTTCTGGAAACTAAGAATATTTTTTTAAACTCCAGATCCTTTATTTATATATTTTTTAAAAGTAAGATATAAGGAATGCTTCTCACAAAGACACTAGTCAGGCAATGGAACAGATTTCCTCAAGAGACTGCAAAACGTTTCAGGCCTTGTAACAACTTTACTGGGCAAGACTCTGATGAACCCGCTCTAAATGCCATGTGCAAGAAGTAGGGTGATTTCTGAGGAAACCCTAAATGACGTGTATCATAGGAAATGAGGCAGAAGCTAGGTATAGAGACAGGTCAAAATACTTGCCATGGCATTTTCAGAACATAGTAGAGATGTGCCCATATTAGTGGGCAGTTTCAAATGTTACCCTACTGATCCCACTCGACTGTTTCAGTGTAGACACTGGAAATGTTCATAGTCTTTATATCCTGTACACCAGATTTTGCTCCCTAACAAACAGGAAAGTAAGGATTTACTGTATTTTTCATTCTGTCTCTAAAAAGTGTGTGTGTGCATATAACATCATCACAAAGTCTGATCCATTTTAATCTGTTTAATCAAAGCAACTGATTAAAGCAGTACTATATTTTTCCTAATGAAGTAGATGAAGTTATGTCTGTATAAAAGTAAGCATAGTAGGAAAGATTATATAATCTGTGATAATAAAATTTGATGGATTTAACAAGGCAATACAAACAAAATTCCTTAAACCCACACCTTTAATTTGGATTGATTCAAGTCTCTGTTCTTAAAGAACATAACTGTGATATTAAAGATCTAGGAGTTCTATCAGGAAAAGCTTTTAGCTGGAAGGTCATACCCGTAACCAAAGTGGATTTACCAGTGCCCAGTCTGTGTATAGATTAGGCCTGGGATTGAAAAGCAGAGTTAGAAGTGGTCTCAGAGCACTGATCATACGCACAGTTTAGCATAAGTAGTGGTGGAATTAAAGTGGGGGTCAGTGGACAATATCAAGTTGGAACAATGGTTCAGGGTTTTGTTTTACTTCTTGGTGCCCAGCATCGCAGTTTCACACAAAATTCTTGTTTGTATCAAGTAGAATTTGGCCTCAAATGGAATTTCAAAATGAAATACATTACATTGCTGGTCTCAGCATAAGTCTAATTATTATTATTAGTAGTAGATTCATTTTCATATACATATGTGAAACAAACATGAATGGCATGTATTTATCTCATTTGCAGGTGGATTTTCAGGACAAGACTCAGATAAGTCTGGGGTGACCATGTTTGATATTCAGTGCCTCCTGGATAAAGAGGGTGCGTCGGAACTAGTCATAGATGTCATAGTAAACACCAAAAATGACAGAATTTTCTCAGAAGGCATTTTGCTTGGTATTGCGTTGCTTGAGGGTGGAAATACGCAGACACAGGTACTTACTTCATTTACTTCTTCACATCTTGGTTTTCAAATGCATGTAGTCTGGACACAAACTTTTTGCTGTGAGTTCTGTGGAAGTTTATCATTACGATACGTATCGCTCTATGACAAGTGTAATCGTTCCCTGTTATTATGCAGTATTTCATAGTGTAGACCCTTCAGTAGAAGGAAACCTTTTTCCACTGTTTCTATGTAGCACAGTGCTGCTTTTAATCTGGTCTTTGCCATATGAGCATTATCTCTGGTTATTTCATAGCTCTCTTTGTAAAATTAAAAATCGCAATACTTTCAAGTGTATAATAGCAATAGCATTGTTTTCTGAAAAAGTTTAGAATCATGTATCAAAATCTCCAAAGAGAGAAAAACTGGCCATTTGAGAAGAAAAAGAACTGCTTTAAACTATAGATTCTGGGGTTTGTGAATGACACTCCTCTCTCCCAGCTTTAGTCAAATGAGATGATAGTTTATTCATACTCCATGATCAGCAGAGTTATCATAAGAGAGGAGAGATGGTATGAATCACTCCCTGCATTTCCCTATATCTTCTCGTGGCTTGTAAAGGGAGCCTAAATAACCAACTTATACCTCACTGCAAGACTGTAAAAGTCAAATGGGAGGAATCCTATCCTGTATCTTTAATTTATAGAAAAGATAATACCAAATGTGAACCTTGTAGACTGTCAGAAAATGTTAAAGAAGTGAGATTTTGTTGCAGCTTTCTAAAATGGCTTGTTTGGGGCTGTAAAAGGCTTTAAGATAGAGTTTGCAAACTCTTTGAAATGGTATGCAGCCTGCTTGACAGTGATGCTATGGGACTGACTTAATAATCTGAAATACTAATTCCAATTCTGTGTGAAGACAAAAAATGTATGTGATGTAAGCTATAATATTATATGTTAGATGTTTCATGCTTCCTCCTGTCATTGCATAATAACAAATACTTTTCACTATTATTTGTAGATGGAATATTGTAACTCTAGAGTGCCCGGAGAAATTGAGAGTGTCACAGAGTAATTTAACTTCAAGTATAATATTGCGACATTTTAAAAGATTGCAAACAGCAGTGTTCACCATTTTATCCAAATTTAAAAATGTTATCATCAATCTTTATTACCAGCCTTGTATATCACTGTGAAAGAACTGGTCAGGCAGTGGTCAGCATTTGTTCTGTGTAAGTGAAGTAATTACTCATCATTTCTTTCACAAAAAAATAGTGTGTTTTTGTATTTCTTCTTCCTTGGAGGATTGATATCTAAAAAATATGGTTTTTACAGTATTCGACCTACCAGCAACTGAAGGAGCAAAAAAAGTCAGAAAAATTCTTCAAAGTCCTCTATGACCGCATGAAAGCTGCTCAGCAGGAGATAAGATCGACAGTGACAGTGAACACTACTGATTTGGGGAGCAAAAAGAAAGATGATGATAGTGACCTAACCATATCTGTTCCCAAAAAGAGAGGTAAGAAGGCACCCATGCAAAGGAGGGGAGAGGTGCATTGCACTCAAACCATATGCACTGCACCACCAGTACTATGCTGCGTTGGTCAATAAGCTTTAATACTAATCATTGCTAATCTGCATCTTTTGCCTGTTCTTCTCTAAATTATAGTCAATCTCTTAGGCTGGTTGCAAGGAATTAGCTTTGAGGAAATCAGTGAGGCTAAGCCAGTTTACACCAGGAGAAGATATAGAACCATATTTTCAGAGAAGCGGGAGTAGAGGCTGCTGCTAATGGGGCTATTTCACAAGAGCAGGCACAGGAACTGATTTCCCACCCTGTGGTCCTTCCATTGTTCTCATCATTTATTGTATATGGGAGAGAAATAGTAGGGCTTTTTGTTTTAATGTTCTGTTTCACTCTGGTTTGTGGTTTATTTGGAACATGCTATCCCTGCATGAATGTTGCTTTGATATTCTTTGTAAGTTGCCTAGAGGTCTTCGAAAAGTTAGGCACCAACAAAGAAAAAGTTGCATTCATTATTATTGTTTTCTTATTGTTTAATCAAACGAGGAGAAAGAGTTTAAAAAATGAAGAAAAATTGTCTTATTTTCAGTGAAGGATTCAACCCTGCATCTGAAAGAGGGTATGAAAGGACAGTTAACAGAAGCATCTTCTGCAACATCCAAGGCTTACTCTGTGTACAGAAGAGAAATGGACCCAGAAATAGATCTTATGGGCTCAGGAGCAGATGCTGCAAATGCAGAAGAGAAGTCCACAGAAGAAGCGATCATGAGCCCTGCCATTGCAATCATGCAGCCAATACTGAGATTTCTTCAGCTGCTGTGTGAGAACCACAACCGAGAGCTCCAGGTAAAGTGTTTTTGAGCTGAGCTCCAAAAGAAATATTGCAGGAGCTGGAACTTCATAAGGGAAGACAAACATGCCTGTGTCTGGCCCCTGTCACAGAATAAGGGTGTCTGAAATGTTGTTCTTTTGGTCCAAAGGATAAAATAACCCTTTCTGAGCACCACTTGCATGCTCTGGTTGAGTTCATGTTTCTGCCCTCAGAATTGCCTGGGGGCTGCGGCATAGAGACGTGGAATTGAGAACCACCTGCATCTCCATTCGTGTGTTTTCTGTGCACAAGTGGTGGGTCTCTTACCACAAGCTTGAAGGCTGCAGGAAGTTTCTGGGCAAAGTTTGGGTACTGCTCTTGATTAAGTATGATTGAAGGCTTTAGTGTCCCTGCTATCAGTTCCTCTGATGGAAATTGCTTTCCCCAGAGCAACGCTTGCAAAATTAATTTTCTGCAAATATATCTCAGTGCCGTGACCAGCAGCACTGACCCTCACAGCAGTGTCGGGGGTGCTTTGAACTAAGCTGTGCTAAGCTCTGTGCTGACACACTGACGGAGGAGGAGCCGTAATGTGCCGCTCTACCTGTTCAGCTGTGGGGCAAGAAGCTTCCAAGAGAAGGGTTGTAATAAAAAGATGGGCAGGGGATATAGGCCGGATGTAGATAAGATGTTTAAGGCCAGTGCAGATGTTTGCAAAGTTCACTTTCCAAAGCCCTTTTTTCTCTACTGATTTAATCAGATAAGGTTCTCAACTGCTGCACTAGGGCATAATATGCTTTCTCTGCAGTGTAGTCTACTTCAGTGCCTAAGGTACAGCGGTCATGTGGTTGTAAATTGTGCTCTTCGATATTTTAACGCAAAAGACTCTGTGTTTGACTTGACTCTAACTCTCTCGGGGTTTTGTTGAGGTTTTTTTGGTGTTCTTTTTCTCCATCCACCAGAATTTTTTGAGACATCAGAACAACAAAACAAATTACAACCTCGTTTGTGAGACCCTTCAGTTTTTGGACTGTATCTGTGGAAGCACGACAGGAGGACTGGGCTTACTGGGGCTTTACATCAATGAGAGGAATGTGGCTCTTGTGAACCAGACGCTGGAAAGCTTGACTGAATATTGCCAGGGTCCATGCCATGAAAATCAGGTAGGGCTCAACTTGAATGTGTGGTATCTGTGTGCTTATCATAAACCCTTCAGTGTTCTTAATAACATAAATTCACTTGTAACAGCTATGGCTAGGCTTAACACGTTTTAAGCATTCGTAAGACCTGAGCAATCCTTTGAAGTCAGAACTTGGTATAGCTTCTTCCTGTAGTATGTCTGCTTACATGCTGGGCTTCCAGTCCTTTTGCAGAGAGTTTAATGTCTTATGTCAGTGTGTCCATGGCTTCAACCTCACTTGGTGAGACTGGATTTCAAGTCACAGTTGTGGAAGTGCATTGCATGTGTAATCTTCTTTTCTTCTTTTCCTCACATGTTGCTTTTTCTGGTGTTTATATAGGTTGCTAACATTTACTTTCTTTAATGCACATAAATACCACAAAGTTTAACTTACTGTCCTGCTATACTACCTATCAGAATCTTTAATTATGGTATCACTAGTAAAATGGATGAGACTAAAGATCATGCTTTTAATCTGCTGTGCCTTCCTTGTTGCAGTCTTTTTAAGTCATGTAGCTGTGACTTTTGGTAGATGTCTCTGTAGTGCCGTGCTGAGGCAGTATAGAAAGGTAAAGAATGTAGTCACATGCTGCTATACTTGATGTGAAGAGAACTGTAGTAAAGTGGTCAAGGTGGATGAAATGTCAGATTTAGCAATGGGAAAATCACAGTGGGCAATATTTAAGAGGCTATCTATTCTTGATACCAGACATAGCTGCAAAAATAGATGCAATATTAATGATACTTCATTAACACGCACAAATGAAGTGCAGTGTGCTATTATTGCCATTGCTGGTAATCAGCAGCTTTTACTTAATACTTTAGAAACAAACAAGCAAAAATCCTGTAGTGGACTAAATTTTAAGCAGTCATATTTGATTCACTAATGGATGGGGAAAGAATATAAAAAAGAATAACAACAGGACTGGAGGTGGAAGAAAAATGTTTCAAGTTAGCTTAGAACAAGTCTACTTGAAGAACACTGGTAGTGGGAAGGAATGATTAGTTACACTTAATTACTTAGACCTACCTGCTGGGAAGTCACTCAGGATTTGAGTTATACTTGTTTACACCAACTGCAAGTCTGATTCCGTGTATTTCAGAGGCAAATGCTTCATGCTCTTGTTTTCATTTTCTCGTCTCTCTCTGTCATTCTGGAAAACTTTTCCTGCCCTGTTGCCTTATAAACCTGTTAGGAAAAAAATGCCGTGGGCTTGAGTAGCTGATGCTTACTTACAAGGCTTAGTAGGTCAGCTGTAAAACCATTTGGGAAGTAGCATTGGTCATAGTTACAGTTTTGAGTTCCACGTCCAGAAATGTCCTTCTGTGCAGGACATACCCAGATGCATGAATTAAAAATGGATCTTTGCAAACAGTTCGTGCTGCTCCAGCGATGTTAATACTAGCTGCTGAATGCAAATTAAAAACTTGGGTGTGCAAATTTGATTGTGCCTACCTACAATTCAAGCGTGCCTCCTGTCTCCCTGCACGTGTGCTCGGCTGAATCGGGCAGTGCTCCGGTGGGCTGCTGTCTCTGACTTGTACCCCTTGTTCCACCAGACCCTGGGTGATTCACCGCGAGCACGTTTTAGCTTGCACCACCTTTGTTCCGGCTGCGTACTTCGCTGCTGTTGGAGTTCGTTCCGTATTAGGCAGCTCTCCCTCAGCACATCCTGTGGCACGTTTTCAGGCTGCTCTGCTTTGGCTGGGGGGGATTTGTTGCTGTTACAAGGTCTTTCAAGTTCTGGGCCCTTGTTTTGGAGTTTTGCTGGTGTGCATATTCTCCCTCCCTCCACCTGACCCATCTCCCTCTTTTTCCTCCTCCTTCCCTCCCACTCCTCTCCCTGCACCCCTGATTCCTTTCTCTTATTTTGCAGACTTGCATAGCCACCCATGAATCTAACGGGATTGATATTATAATTGCACTAATCTTGAATGACATAAACCCTCTTGGCAAATACTGCATGGACTTGGTGCTTCAGCTAAAGGTACAGTGGATATAAATTTGTTTATTTAAATTTGAGTAATAACCAAAGACATACCTATGCAAGAGCTCTAGGCAACCTGACATTTACTTAATCTTGCCGTAGCATAATACACTCAGCAGCTTTCGAAAACAGACATTGCAAACAAATTCAGCTCAGCTTATGAATCTTTATCCAGCCCTCAACCACAGGCCTTTTGACCCACTGTTGTGTTTGGGAGTATGCCCCTGGCTAATTTAAAAAAAAAAAAAACAAACCCAGAGATGATATAGCTGGCATGAAGAGTCTATATTGTGGGCATAAAATCTCATGGGACTGATAAATGGCAGCGTTGCACAGACATGTAACAAGTCAGGCATTCTCTGCCTATACTGAACTCTTAAAAAATTACTTGAAAAGGAGATGTTGTGATAAAAGAATAATATATCAGATGACCTGTAATGTCAAATAAAGTTGGAAACAAGGTTAAAGTAAATTGTATTTTGTTTCCCTTCTCGGTGTCGTGAGGACAAAGCATAAAGTGGGAGGGCTTGTGATTTTATTTTGTATTCTCTGGAGAGCTGGATAAGGCTCGTAGATAAGTTTCTGTGGTCTGTGTGCCACTGCACGCAGAGGGGAGCTCTGCAGCAAGACTCTCTGCCAAGTAGGGTAGGGCTTTTACAGGAGGAGCCTTGGGTTATTGCCTTTTCTTGCCTTGCAAGTGAAGTGTTTTCAATGCAGATGGTCTGTTTCCTCCCCAAAACCAGCAAATACTTTGTGGTAGCTGCCTTGCATCGTATTGGCAACATTATGGATGTCTAATAAAATAATTAATATAGCTACATATCATGTACAATGAAACATTGAATCAACAGTGTTTTACACATGATTTTAATAACTGTAATTACATTTTTGAATGGGACTGTAATTCAGGCCCCTCCCCCTCAAGCAAAACACTTAAGAAGACATTTAGCTTTGAACATGCAGAAGTTCTTTAGAAGTCCAAATTTCAGTCCCTGTGAAGACCTAACTCCAGTAACTCTAGTGCCATTTTGTTTTGCCATTGAAGGTGGCAGATGTGTGCAGAACATCATCTCTATGCAATGACCAAAAATTGAGTTTAGCGATATCGCTGCAAGGACCAGTTTGACCCTGTTCATAGGAGACTACATATGCCTTATTCTTACTTAAACAGCAAAAATTGTGATGAATGATACCAAAGGTTCAAACTGGGGAAATGGTTCTGATTTTACAGAATCACAGAGCCATTTGGGTTAGAAGGGACATCTTGTCTAACGCCCCTGCTCAAGCAAGATCAGCTAGAGCGTGTTGCCCAGGACCATGTCCAGCTGTATATCTCCATAGGCAGAGGCTCCAAAACCCACCTGGGCAACCTATTCCACTATTTGATAACTCTCACAGTAAAAACGTGGGGTTTTGTGTTTGGGTTGACCCTGTCCAGATGCCCACCGAAGCTGCTCTATCACTCCCCTCTTCAGCTGCACAAGGAAGAGAAAATACAACAAAAAGCTTGTGAGTTGAGATAAGGACAGGGAGAGATCACTCATCAATTACCGTCATGGGCAAACCAGACTCGACTTGGGGAAATTACTTTAATTTATTACCAATCAAATCAGAGTAGACTAATGAGAAATAAAACCAAATCTTAAAACACCTCCTCCCACTCCTCCCTTCTTCCTGGGCTCAAATTCACTCACGATTTCTCTAACTCCTTCCCCTGAGCAGACAGGGAATGGGGGTTGTGATCAGTTCATCACAAGTTGTCTCTGCAGCTCCTTCCTCCTCAGGGGGAGGACTCCTCATGCTCTTCCCCTGCTTCAGCGTGGGATCCCTCTCATGGGAGACAGTCCTCCAACTTCTCCAATGTGACTCCTTCCCACGGGCTGCAGTTCTTCACAGTCTGCTCCAGCATTGGTCCCTTCCTCAGGGTGCAGACCTTCCGGACTGGATTGCCCAAATATGGTTCCCCCATGGGGTCACAAGTCCCACCAGAAAACTTGCTTTAGCCTGGGTTCCTCTCTCCATGGGGCCACAGGTCCTATCAGGAGCATGGTCCAGCATGGGCTTCTCATGGGGCCTCCTTCAGGTGTCCCCACCTGTGCCAGTGTGGGGTCCTCCATGGGCTGCAGGTGGAATCTCTACTCCTCATCATCCTCCACAGGCTGTAGAGGTATCTGCTTCAGCACCTGAGCATTTCCTCCCCCTCCTTCCAGTGTTGTGTGGTGTCCCCCTCACCTGATGAATGTAGGGTTGTTCCTCTCACACCTTCTCACTCCTCTCTGGCAGCAATTGGTTTTAGTGTTGCACAGGTTCCTCTCACCCCCTGCTTTTAAAATATGTTATCCCAGAGGCACTACCACCATCTCGGACAGGCCCGGCCTTGGCCAGTGACAGGTCCATCTTGGAGCTGGCTGGTATTGGCTCTTTTTGACACAGGGGAAGCTTCTAGCAGCTTCTCACAGAAGCTACCCCTGCAGTCCTCCCACTAACAAAACCTTGCCATGCAAACCCAGTACAAGATGAAATTTAATGTGTATCTTAATTTCTGGACGTTGCCTCTTGCCCTCTTATTGGCACTGCCAAGAGGAGTCTGGCTCCCTCTTCTTCATCCCCGCCCAACAGGTGTATATACACAGTGACAAGGTCCCTCTGAGACCTCTCTTCTTCAGACTGAGCAGTCCCAGCTCTCAGACACTCTTAATAAGAAAAATGCATCATTCTCTTAATCATCTTGGTGGCTTTTTGCTGGGCTCGTGCCAGTCAGTCTGTATCTTTCTCGTGCTGGGCAGCCCAGAACTGGGCGCAGCGCAGTCAAGAATTAGATTCAAATTAAGAACTTACTGGGTTTTATTTTGAGTGGCAACGCATCAAAATAGTATAGCACTGGGTTTGCTGGGTGATGTTTTAACATTGACAGGCTGTCAGCATCGTAGGCAACTCTGGAGTTGCAAATCAAATACATAAATTTTGCAGTGAAAATACAGAATACAAAGTGCATGGGCCCGCCCGCTTGCACGTACAAACCAGCTCAGACGCTGTTTTCAGGGAACATTATATGTTGAACTTGTACTCCCCCAGCCAAAGCAAAGGCAATGCAGAATTACATTTTCCCATGCCATCTTAATTTAGCTTGTTTTGTACATAGTTTGTGATGTGGTATTTAATTACATCTTCATGGAATATATTTTCCACTGGACTCCTGAATCATTTAGTGATCAGGGTAGACAGTGTTCGCTGCGTGCACAGATGGCCAATGTTCTGTTCTGCTTCTTGTTATTTTGAGTATGACCCCCTGGCCTTCCTTACTGACTGGTATTTAAGCCCTGGCACGCAGCATGACCTCAATATCTGCCATTCTCCGTAGTGGCAGGATGAAGAGACCTTGTCAGTCTGAGGCTAGAGAGAGTCTAACATGCGTGTCTCTTTGGCTTTTCTCACAGCACCTTACTCTGCTGTATCTAGATCCTTCACACATCGATTTATTTTTCCAAAAGCCTCATGAGGGGATGATATGGGACCAGATAAAGAGAAATGAAGGCCATAAGTACTTTGGGCTGTCCTGTTTGAGGCACCTGGGAACTGATTTTTTACAATACTCTTGTGTTATGAAGAACTTTATACTGTATTTTCTAAATCATGGGCTCTCTTCCTCATTGACATCTGGGAATGGAAATCAGATGCCAGGTCCCAAAGGATGAAGAAAATGAGGAATAAGTAGTCAAATGAGCATCTCAATGTCAGATGCAATTGGTCAGAGAGGGCAAAACCCTGGAGGATGTGCCCACCTGCTTTAATTTTAGGCTGTAGCATGCCAGCCGCCTGACGACACAAAGTCCTACTCACCTTCTACCTTTCTTCACTTCCTGGAAGCTGCAGTAGGCTTCTCTCCATCCCCACAGTTGTCTGTGCTGGAAAATAGCTTTAAAGTTCTCCTCACTCTTGAGTGAGTAGACTGGTGCTTCCCTCCACTGTTTCCTCCCCTTCTCAAGCTGTCTCACAGCCTGTGTTCCCTCTTTCCAACCTTCTCAGTTTAAGATCCTCCCGGTGCTGCCACAACTGACTTGGTCACCACTGTAGGGGAAAACTGCATCAGAAAAAGAAGCATCACTTCTTCATCACTGCTTTGTCAAGGGGGTTGGACCCGATGATCTCTCGAGGTCCCTTCCAACCCCTATGATTCTGTGACTCTGTAATTTATTGTGCAATGTGGGTTGCAAGGTATAGAGTATGATTAGACTTTTCCAGTGGATGACACTGGTTTGATTCTGGAGGAAAAGGAAAGGGGAACTATGGAAAAATCCATATGGAGTCCCATTCTCCTTTAGCTAGTCTCAGTCTGGTCTTTTCTGCTCATCCATTATTTCATGTCCTTATCTCATCCTTGTGCTGGCAAGCCAAGTCTCCTCTCTGCTGGTTTCTCACACAGCTCCCAGAAGTTCCTAGTTCCCCTGTCATTTATAAATCCTCATACTATTCATCTACCCTCCTTCCATCTCCTTCCTTCTGCTGCGGACTTCTATTCCTACAGTCCTCCTGTCAGAGATATTCAAAGCTCAGCTTGACACAGCCCTAAGCAACCATCTTTGAGTGGGGATGGGACTGCTGAAAGATCAGTCCAAAGGAGAGCCTCAAATGTGTAATTTTGGGATCCAACTTGCAAGATTTTATGGTGACTCTGTGCCCACCAAGAAGAAACTCTGCAGGATTTTAGCTGTGCAATTCCATCGAGTTTCTACAGTATAGTATTCAAATAATTTTTTTTTAAGAAAAAAAAAGGCTTGAGTGGGACAAATTTGGCTGAGATTCCCTGTGGACAACTTGCACAATTGTGTTATCTTGGCCTCTAAGGATCCAGATTTTTTTTGCTATCAAAACGTAGAGATACAAAGGCTGCTTAAACCGAAGTTGCTTGAACACGCAGTAACATCTTTCTCTTTGCCTCAGTCCCAAAAGCAGCTGAGCTCTATTCCTCCAAAACTGTCTGCACCAATTGTCTGAGGCACACCCTCGCTGTGAGAAGTTGCAGTTTGGATTGCTGGCAGCTGGCAATAAGCAACTAAGAAAGAGGTTTTGGGAGGGGTTGAGAGTTTTACGGTCCCCTACCTGTATCGTGGGACTACAGTCTACTGCTGAGTGTTCACGCAGCTCCACCTGTCACAGAGGATGATGAGGGGGTGCTGTGGCAGGTGACCCAAGGCAACCATGCTCTGCTGGAAAAGCAGTCAGACCTCCAAAACCGTTCTTCCTTTCCCCTTCACAGCATCTGATTTCACTGGAAGTCAGAGAGGGCTCCAAAGTCCTGAAGCATTGCTAATTCTCATGCTGTTTAATCCTTAGGAGAGGTCTTGGCAAAAAGCAGCCAGTTGACAAAGTAAGGAATCTCTTTATATGTTCGCCTAGGAATATCTGGTAGTGAAACAAAAGTCCAGAACATATGAAAACAGCTCATTTTACAGCCTTTCAAATAACAACCAGTCGAACTTTCTAAAAACCAAAGAGGAAGGAAACCTGCCTGCCTGATGCAACCTTTTGTGTAACTCATTTTGTAATTACCTCTGAGTCTCGTTTTAACAGAAAGCCACGGCAAAAACTGCTGGGTGGGCAATCAGGAAAGGAAATGGGATCTCGTTTCTTCTGTCTGGTGTAGAAAGAGGTGCTGTAATTAAGTCGAATATTTTTCAGTATTTGAAATACTTCAGTACAGTGTGTGGGGTTCGCCAGCCTTACGGCGCGCTGACATTAACGTGGGAGGAACCCCCTGTTAAGTATGTCAGTAAAAGGAAAGATGCAAGTGGTTTAAAATCTTACCCGCTAAAAAATGGTCCTCATAATCTCAATTAAAACAAATGCAAGGGTCGTTAATCCATGAAATAGATTTTTAAATTTGCATTAACTTGGTTTTGTATCTCTAGAACAATGCCTCCAAGCTTTTGCTGGCTATTATGGAAAGCAGGCACGACAGTGAGAATGCGGAAAGAATCCTTTTTAACATGAGACCAAGGGAACTGGTGAGAAAACTTCTGAATATTCATAAATCTGTTGGCTGTAAAAAAACCAAAACCTGTCATTAAAACATTTTTAAAATGATCTGCATCTAAGCTGAAAAGTGTTGGCAGCATATAGTGACACAGTGTATCAGGATAGTACTAATTCACAAAAAGTACTTTAAAAGGAACAAGCATGCATGATTTCGGTCTTTACGACTTCATTATTTTTATCCGTTCCAAGCACTTTTCTGTAATTGTTTCCTAACTAAATTATCATACTCTGGTAGACTGTCTTCAAGTACACTTTGTCAGGGGCAGGCAAATTAAGCTTGTGCAGCTTGTGAAACAGTGCTAGAAGAAGTGTGTGCCTAGACATACAGTATATACATATATATATATAATATGTATGTATGTTATAGAGTTACCAGCAGTTGTTGCTGTATTTTGGAACATCCGTGATACTTGTGTAGGTCTCCAGGAATTTTAGATCGATTGTAAGTCTGGAGAGAAACTACTTCTGATCCAATTGACCACATAACAGCAGTGACTGAAAAACCTGCTCTGTGGGGAAATCTGTTGGCATTGGCCCCTGCCCTTGAGCAGAGCTGCAAGAAGCTTGCTGGCTTCAGGGAGTCATCGCCATGGTGGCATGTCAGCACGAGGAAGCCATCCCTGAGGTTGGGTTCCCCCCAATGGCCCTGTATGAGGCTTGTGAATATTTTGGAATTAACCCCCACACCCTGCCTAGATCTGGGGTTTTTTTGTTTGGTTTTTTGTTTAGTGTTAATTTTCTGTTAAACTGCTTGGAGAAGGCTGAGTGACATTACAGCCAGCTCTAGCCAGAGAGAAATCGTGGCTGTATTCTTAAGCACCACAAGACTCTACCTGCAGTATCTGTAGATCTGTCTATAAAAGTTACATGTCAAACTACCTATTCAGAAAGGCTCAGCATCCCTGTTCCTTTCTCCTGGTTGCAAATGTTTGCTGATGATAAATGTAGCAGTTTGGAGCTTCATAAATACTTCAAGCTTGTCTTTATTCAGAAAGTGTTTCCGAGACTGATTGCTCTTCTTGCAGGACTGCAGGGCACCCATCCAGGCTTGAACTGAACAAAGTGAGCGTGTTCAAACACAGTGTTTGAGGCTTTTTGCCCCCAAGAATGACAGTAATTTCACCTCTCCTTGGTTTGTGTTACAGGTGGATGTGATGAAGAATGCATATAACCAAGGCCTTGAATGTGACCATGAGGAGGAGAACGGAGATGATGGCATCTCCCCAAAAGATGTTGGCCATAATATCTATATCTTGGCACATCAGGTATGTCTTGTTGGTTGCATGCCTGCTTCCAGAAAAGCTCCGCTTTCGGAAAAGCTTCCAATGAAAAACCTGTCTGATCAAAAAGCGGACTTTTCCCTTCTTGTGATTTCTGGCTGGTGTTTGTGTACAGCCTGACTTTATCTGGAAAGCTGCTGAGAGCAGAACAAGCAAGCAGTCTCACAATATCACAATATCTCACTCATAGGCTTTCTACAGGGTTTGGTAGGCTCTCTTTGTGTGAAATAATGACATGGGGCAAAAGAGTTAATGTACACTTAGCTTTGTCTTCTTTCACAATTAACAACTCATATCAATCAAATAAATCATGTTACTGTTATCACTGTATTTAAAGAATAGCTTCAACTGTGATACCAAGTGAACTTTTATTGAGAAGATTCCTGTTATTTTTGATGTATTAATTAGCCAGTAAGAATAATTGGACCTTTTCACTGTTGTTTCCTTTTGAATTACGTTGTACTGCCCTCAAGCTTTTTCTGGTCACTTTTTCTTCTCTACTGGTAAAGGTAAAATGGACACTGAGGCCTTTTATTTAATGGGATATTTATTCTTCAGAGGTATCAAAAATAATTTATTTTTAAATTGTGCTAAGAGTGTTGAAAAAATATTTTTTAAAAAAAGACCACTTTTTTATTATATCATGAGTGATGGCATTTGGTATGTCATATAAGGGCCAAATTAAAAAAAACAAACCTTTTATTACATAAGAAGCAATAGATGGGATAGGAAGTGTTCCACATCCATTATACTTAATAAGTATTGTTAGGAATTGAACACCCAATGGAAAAAGAAAATAAAGCAATCTATAGTTATGTGAATATTATGCAACGTTTCCTTCCAGAAAGGAATGGAAAAAGAGTTACTGACTTATGCTTGCAGCATATTTAAATAAGTCTTGTTATTGTGTTCTTGTTATGGGTGACCATGTTCTGCTCCTCTGCTGTATGTATGTGAGATTCCCACCAAAGTGGATAGAATTTTTAGAAGGTATCTGTAGGGGCTTACCTCATGTGACTGTTTTCTCCTTGAAAATCTAAATGCCCACCAGATCAAAATGTTGGTATTTTATGTCTTCTGCCTACAGTTTGCATTAGGTGACTTAATGGGGTTCATGATAATGGAAAACAGTTTTTTTGGGAGTAGAATATAAACCTAAAACTATGTATGAAGTGTCTGCTGGGGTCATTTTACCAGAGAGGTCACTGCCAAGGGGAGGTCACTGCTAGCTGAGCTGTACATTAAGCTCTGCCCCTTGATACATCTGCTGGGTGCTGGGCAGGCCCATGAAGCCACTGCACAGCTATTCCAGATGAGCTGTAGTGAGGATTTTGGTGGCATAAGGCTCATGGCAGCAACGTACCACACACCTTCCTGTTCTGTAGAATTATATGGCGTGATTTGTTCTGTAACCGAAAAACCAAAAACCCAACTGTGTTTCTCTTCTTGCATTTCTGGAGCTCGGTACATGTGTCTGCAGTAGCTGTGCACCCACATCAAGCCCTGTATGAAAACAGAGCATTGAGAAGGCAGGCCCTCTGGGGCCTTTCTCTCTCCTCTGCTAATGCAAGGCTATGTTTCTTGGCACAGGACGGCTGATCTTTGACCCCAAACTCTTTCCATGTGTGCCCTTTCGCTCGCCCTGGGACAGGCAGGATGCGAGCGTGGTTCCTCCTCAGCAAGGCCATTGTTGCACGGTTCCTTTGCTGGTTCCACTCTCCAAACACCCTCTTACACTTTGCTATGTTGAAGTGGCTTTTTGGTGGCTGAGCCCTCCACTTGGCTTAGCTGGCTTGATTTACATAATATTTCTTTGCTGTGCTCCTTACAGTTTCACAGTTCATCTGACTTTTATTTTTTTTCTACAGCCAGTGTGGCTCTTAAGTCACTTTCCTGACACTTGTGACCACTTACTCTAGTTACAGCTTTTTGGTGCCTCTGTAATAGCAGAATCAAGACCAAGAGTTCCTCTTTTTTGCTGTTACAGCCCTCAAACACAGACAGTTTATTTTGGGGAGCTCAGACTTTCAGTTTTTGTCGTTGCACTCTTCAGGGCGATGTGGGTTCTGCATTTTGCCACCACTGCATCCTTCCTTTTCCTTTCTGTGGTTGATTTTACCAGAAGCAAAAGGCATTCTTGTAAGTGTTTGACCCACAGTGCATAGAAAGTTATAAATATGTCACAAGCAAGGCTGAGATTTCTGTTATTAAATCTCCTTCACAGCCTCCCTACCCCAAATGCATATGCAGGCACACGTATGCAAGTGCATGTACACGCACATACATCACACACACACACACATCACACACACACGTGTGTGTAGGCACAGCAGCCTGGGACTTGATGGTAAGAGGCTGATTGTTAAATATGCCAGGTCATGATAATCACGTGTCTCCCACATGTTTCTCTGTCCCCTCTTTTCTTTCCTTTATTTCTTCATCCTCCTCCAGCCTGCCACGTGCCATAGCTGTGCTGCTTCCCCCACACTGACTCCAGGCTGTCTGGAAGCTGCTGTTTCTCACTTTTCCCATTTGACCAGAGGAGAAGGGAGCACCACTGGGAGAAAGCAGAACTGAAGTATCCATGAGGAACTACCCTGAACTGCACCCTTACTCTGCAGCCTGTCTTTGGGGTAGGGGCTCCTTCCAGATGGAGCACTTCCACAGGGGCTTGTGGAGGAGCAACTCAAACTGGCGCTTGAGGCACCATCCTGGAAAAATAAGCCACTTCTTGCTAGATAGAGAGCATTCACAATTCTCTTGAAAATCCATGGAGAGGAGATTCTGTTCTTTGTCTTGCTCAAATGTCATGCTCAATGCCAAGCCTTCAACTTGACATTGCTGATTTCTTAGTCCTGCGTGAATGCCAGTGGTGTGTTACGGATAGTTTCATCCCTTCTTACACCTCTTCTGTTCCAGCCTCAATCAAACAAAATTGGTGTGGTGTTTCTATTACCATCCTTTTAAAAGATCCTGTTATAGCAGGGTGTGCTTTCTTTTCCAAAGTTAGTAATGCGGCCCACAAAGAGACTTCCTCTGGATGTGATGTCGCTGGAGAGAGTTCGAAAGTTTTTGACATTGTAGCACAAAAAAGTTTCATACTCACTGGCCTCTTACCTACAGACTCCTCAGTGCAGGAGAATCAAGTTTTTAAATGGCTACCTGACAAAAAGAAATCATAAAAGGCTAAAGAAACCTTCAGTCTTTTCAGGTAGCTGATGGAGCTTGGTACCTGTTAGTTAGAACAAAGTGTTTTGGTAGTTTGTAAACTAAAGGAAAAACCTCAAAACTTCCTTGGAGTTAGTAGTATTTCTGTGAAGTTCATGACCCCCTTTATGTTTGCTATGAAGTGAGATCAGGCTCAGGTTATAACTACAGGCTCCTGCAATTTGCATGCATGTATGCATGTGCTTCTGCTAACAGGAGATACCTGGGGGTCTTTCTCTGTGTTTCTCAGCTAGATGCAAGCTCCCTCAGTCAGGCCTCAAACCCAATTTCATACACTGTACCTTTCAGTGGGGGTTGTCTTCATGAGGCTCAGGGAAAGGTGAAATAACTTTACGTAGCTTCCAGTCAGCTTGCAGCATGGGGAGAATGCACTCTCACCTGCCTGGAAAACCAGGTAGACGTGTCCTTGCTCGAGCAGGATGTGAGCGGAGGTGGGTAGGGAGCAGGGAAGCAGCTTGTAATGCCATAAGAAAATTTTCAGATTTTCAGTGCCTTGTGACTTCTCCCATCTGCTTCCCGAAGCTGTTGCAGAAGCACAGGGGTTCTGCCCTAGCGTGTCACCCCTCTTGTGATGTGTGTGCTGTGCTCTCAGGCAAGCAAAATGTTTACCGCGGCGCTGGGTTTTAAGCGTAAGCTTTAAGGCCTTGCTGGAGAGGCAGCCTAGGTCTTGGAATTCCACAATACCTTTCTAACCTCCAGGTAAACAGAAGGGTGTTTTGGTTTATTTTATGAGGCTAAGCTAAAAACTTCTTTAAATCCCAATAGAGTACCAAAACTATTTATATTTTTAGACTTTTCTGGTGACACTGAGGCTTAAGGAAAAGTCATTTCCTCCACCCCACATGGGCAGAAGAAATTAACGCTGCTTGGTATCAGTGCAGCTATACAGCATGAACAAACATGAGCGTGAACCAGGCTATCTTCTGGTAGACTAACACAGCTGGAAGTGTTCCTCCATTGGTAAGTTCTTAAAATAAATGGAGGGAAAAGTGGCAGGATTTGCTGTAAATAGTGAGGCTCTTGCTGCAGGTACTACTAAGTGTACTGTAGCAATTGGACATAATGAGTAAGTCCTTCTCCTTCCACTCTGGTGCTAATTTTAAATGGACTGCACAAAATAAGTCGTTCAGCCTTGTGTATATGTTTAATGTACTAAATACATTAATAGCAGCATCAAGATTTCTGTATCAAACTTGCCAAGCTTTATCAAACTAATGTCTTGTTGCCATGTTTCCTTCATTCAGTATATTCAGTGCTAGTGTGCACATATGAAGAAGATTTGCTAACTAGGCAATTAAAATAGTAATAATTGATGGCATAGATTTATAGTTTGGGAGTAGTTGTGCATTACAGGCTATTTTTTAAAAGTTACTATTTTTGACATTTGGAATAGGACTGGTTTGATAATCAGACTTGGCATTGATACATTTATTAAGGAGAAACTAAAGTCAGTTTTAAAAAAATTAGCTGTCCAAATATGCAAAATTCTAAGAAGCACAAAGCCTTTTGTTTCTGTGGGTTTCCGTTCAGCATGTCCCTCTGTATCTTTCATCGGGTTTGAATACAGCAAGGGCTGGGACCAGCTTTGTTTTCCACATTAATGCTGTGCCTAGAACCATGTGGTTCAGGGATTCTCATAAACTACAGTAGAAAATAAATGACAGTGATATTAGTGGCTTCAGAAATATTTTTAAAAATTAATCTTCCTTTTTATAGGATTTTAGAACAGTTAAAATCTTTCAATAATTTTATTTCCCCCTCTCTTAAAGTAGGTGGTATTACCTGGTGCTATAGGTAAAGACACCAAGCAGGTATAGACAGCAAGTCATTAGCTGTCATGGGAAGTGATTACTCCTTGCTTGATCCCCAGTGCTTTGCTTTAACATTGGGTTTCCTTCTATGCTCACTTGGTCCCAGGTACTTAACTAAGGAGGAAAATTGACATTTATCAGGTATTATGGTTGAGAAGTGCATGATGACTGAGGCCATCAGTACTCTGAGAGTCTTCTAAAGAGATTGGGCTAATGTGTATTTTTCAAATAAACTTTCTTGTCCTGCTAATATTGTGGATTGCTAAGGCAAGAGGAGCTTTCTTAAGATAACAGATACAAGTGCATGCATGTGTGTGTGTGAGAGGGAGGAATTGTAAGGCTTAAGGGTTTTCTTTGTGGGTAGTTATTTTTGGTGTAGCTTGGAGCAGCTGCTGGCTTTCCTTCACTTAGCTGCATTTTAACATTTAGACAGATGAACGTAGACCGTTTGTGTGTGTGCATAAAATAAAATACATTTATTAAAACATATACTATAAATTAAATGGAAATTCTTCTGCCCAACCATTTGTCTTGACCTGCATCTAATTCAAGTCAGGGCAAAGGATTCCATGGCAAGACCTTGCTTAAAATAATAAGAGGAGATTTTCCATGGTTTAATGTATGGGGAACGTGAGAAGTAACACTGTGATTATGTTCCTCCAAATGAGAGAGAGGATCATTGCATGTAACTGTTATTTTAGTAAGAGAATCCAAAGCTTTCTGAACTGGTTGGGTTGTCCCAGGCAAACAAAACACTATTGTGCTTGAAGTACGTGTGACTGTCACCAGGGGTAAATTTGGGGTGAAATTTGACTGTTTAAAAAGGAATGTTTATGAAGAAGGCAAAAATTAATTATTTAATACTGTGTATTGGCAAGCACCTTCTATTAGATATAGCAAAGAAACACCTGGAAGGCTCGTTGGGATAGGGAATGGATCAAACCAGCTACCCACCCCCCAGAAGTCTGCAGTGAGCATTAACTGGCTGATATGGCTATACCATGGAGCAGAGATGAACAGAAGCCAAGTGGAAAAGTCTTGCAAGAACATCTTCATCTTTGCTGTTGATGTTATCATTAATGGCCCGTAACATTTGCCTAAAAGAGGTCTCCTTGTCCTTGTGGGAGCTGGGAGTTCTTAGAGCATTTTGCTCTAAAAGATAGTATTATCCTCATCCATTTGGGAAGCAGCTTTTAGCTCCAGCAAGGATCCTTCAGAAGAGCTGAGATCTGGGGAACACCAGTTAAGTGAATTTTTAAGCTTCCTGACCTCTTTCTGCCCATCCTCTACCTAAGATAGATGTGTTGCTTCAAAATAGCTGTGGCCCCTTAGTCCCATGTGTGTGTCTTTACTAAACATTGGGTTAAGCCTAGGTTCTACTGACAAAGATTTTGAGTTGATTCTGTTCTGTGAATAAAAAGGCTTGGTTAATTTGGAATTTTTTTACATCTCTGACTAGTACATTCTAAAAAAGTGGTAAGTTTAGTGAATGAGAAGAGGATTTGAGAAAAAAGAACTAAATACAGAAAGACCTGAGCTTTTCTGGTGTCAGTGGATGTACTGTACTGGAATCACTGGTTATGTTGAGTGAAAATACAGATCAGTCACTTGGGGGTCATTATTGGGGATTGTTTTCCCAAGCACTTGATGGCAAATGGGGAAAAATATTATGCATACTTAAACAAACAGGACTTCCTTTTGAGGTCAGAAGACAAGCAAACCTGTCTTTCAGAGGAAACCTGTCCTTCAGGGTGAATAGCTGTTGAGTTTGTGCAGTAATGATGCTCCTTTCTGCGGGACAGGTAGAATTTTTAGAGCTAAAGGACGTCGAGTTCTGCAACGCTTTGCTGAGGTTTGCAGGTTTTTGGGTTGGTTTTTTTGTTTGTTTTGTTTCTCACTTCTTAACAGAGATGCTCTTGCTGGTAGCACTGCCAAAACAAAGGGCTAATGGGGACCAGTCCCAGGAACCGTGACTGTCAGGGGACTCGTATCCTTGGCTGCCAGACCTGAAACTTCTCACAGAACTTTTATGCTCCACATGTTGTTTGTAGTTATCATCCTGATGAGACAGGCTATGGCATCAAAATGACACCGGCTAATTAAATGTCAGCAGAATCAGAAGCTGTTGCAAGGCTTTTACACTTAGATTGCCAAGATTGAAACAGAAGCCAATGACGCACATCACCCTCCTTGCGGCTCATTAGGATGGTATATAACTCTAGCTTCAGCCAGCTACAGTATAGAGAGACAGTATGGAGGCTGCCACAGGGGCTTGACACTAATGAGCACCTGAAAGATTAAACAAATGTCTGTGGCTGCTGTTAGGTCTCAGGTTAAAACCCTGGCACCTTCTGCTTCGTTGTTAGGTCTCAGGTTAAAACCTTGGCAACTTGTCCTTCGATGTTTTCTTTTCCTCCCCTTCTCCTTGGAAGCATTCACCTCAGGATCCTGTCGTGACTTTGATCGTGATCTACACGGGGACCTGTTTTCCCTCTGATGTCCTCTTGACATAGGGTTCTGAGAGCTACTGGGTTTCAGGCTAGAGCTTTTACTGTAGACTGGCCACAAAGGTTTTAGCTTATTTTCATTTTTCTGGCTCTACTTCTCAATTGTCTATTATACATATGTGTGTGTTTTCTTCTATGTAATATGAACAAGGGACATATCCTGTTTGGCTGTGGCAACTGTGCATTTCAGTAGTGCACAGGTGGCCTTAATATTTCTGCTCTGTGGGTTTCTTCTTCTATCTTTAACTTCTGTAATCCTGTGTCCTTGTGTTTTGTGGTTTACAAGATTTTTTTGTCATTGGGAAATACGTTCTATTGGTGCTGGGGCCCAAACGTTACACCAGAAGAAATATCCTTTCTTTGTCAAATGTCTGCATTGTGAAATCTTCACATTAGTCTGTGGTTTTACTCTGAAAATTGGCTGTGGGACAATGACATACTGTTTAAGACATTCTCTGCTCTCAGGCTCATTTGCTGTCCTGTATTAGTAATTGACATACTACCTTCTTTTATTGCTATCCAAAGCAGCGCGGGCTGGGGAGAATGTCTTTGGTTCTCCTTTGGGTCTGTACCACCCACAGGGCAGTCACTTAGCTTCTCACTTTAAGGATGGGTCTTCATTTAGCTGTGTCCTTAGCTGGTCTACGTGGGAATGCCTCCACTGAAAGTAGGCAAGCAGTACCGATTCATACTAGTAGACAACTTGACCTGTCCACTTCGAACAGCACTCTTGTCCTAGAGCTCTCCACTTGGATTTGGCATGCACAGTCTTCAGTAGAAGAGTCGTGGTATATAGGTGGTTGAGTGCTCTTCGGGTGAATTTCCACGGAGGAGCATTAAGTAGAAATAACACTAATTTTACTTGTAATCTGAGTAAACTCAATCCAGCAGTCACAATAAATGTGGAACCACATCTTTACAAAGTCACCCTTCAAAGCAGACGCCGCTTCAAGTTGCCCACAACTGCAGCGTGTACACGCTGCTTGCTCAGAGACAGCTGTGATGTAGCTGGCTACTTCGTGCAGATTGCTGCCAACTCCCCTTACTAAGAAAGCTGAATTACAGAGAGTGTTGAGTTGTAGTGGTCTGCTGTAGGTAAAGTCTTGCTCTGGAGGCAGAGCTTGGGCTCTTCCATTACAGGTGACCTTCAGATGAACCAAAGTGCTCTTTTTCTTACATCTAAAGCACAACTACAACGTTTTACTCTCAGCTAGGAGGAACTTGCTTTGTTTGTTTTGAGGGGAAGTGAGGGTAACCTTGGAAATATCACGAAAGTGAAGTCTGGTCTTACTTAATGTTATCAGAGCAGTTCTAATAAACCTCAGATATCTGCATTGTGAAATCCTACACCTTAATTAAAAAGAGGGGGAGGGAGCACACATCTTCTCTAACAGATACGTACTTTTTTTATCCATCTCAATTGTTCAGTAGTCACTGAAGTAATTACAGGTTAACAAAAATAAGGAGCAATAATCAGAATGTCAAAATATGTCTGTTCCTCACAGTTTCTCAGTTTTAACTCTCATCTCCTCTGATGTCATAATTTAATTAGGTATCTCAGTCATCATAGAGTTTTCCAGAAGAGACGCGATCTTAATTTGTAACTGGCAAATAGGCAGAGCTACCTCAGTCACCATCCTCTTTATTTCCCTTATTTAACTCAGCACAGAAAAATGAAAATCAGGTCCAGCTTGCACTTCTCCTGAGACAGCCAAGAGAGTTATTGGTTAAAAGTGTCCAAGGTGTGAAATTTAGTTTTAACAGCTGATTATGCTTTTCTACACCAAAAGTGAGGCGGTCAGTTACTTATGATCACCAGTCGGTTTACAGGAGTAAAACACCCTTGGACCTGCACACAGATAAGCGTCTCATCAACCCAGGGTCAAAGAAATGGTTTCTCTGCTCTTACATAGGGGCAAGGATTTTCAGAATGTGTGTTATGAATAATGATCTGATGTAGCCTTAAATGAACTTGGTCCTTCCAGCTTTTTCTTTCTATGAGTCTGTCTGCAGAGCACCATTTAGCTAGTAGTGGGTTGGGTAAAGCAACATTGGTTGTCAGTGTCTAATGTGGGGGGGAGACAAAATTTTTACCTTTTTGCTCTCCCACTGGGAGCTGATAATTTGTAGGTGCCGTGTGAAAGCGCTCTCCTGAGGATAGTAACCATACTACAGAACTGGAAAGTGCAACTCCCAATTTTACTCCCTCTTCTCTGTGGTCCTATGCCCCTAAAGATATTTTGCTCTACCAATTGGAAGATGAGGCAAACATTCAACAGCGTGATTGGAAAAAGCTGTAGAATCTCACCACTGTAATTAGTTGGAGACATCTCTCAGTTCCTGTCCATCTCCTGCACTCTGTAACTGCTCTTTTACCCCCAAAGTGGATGCATCAGACCCCTACAGAGATTAGGAAATGCATGTCTTTTGTGAATTTGGCAGATTGCAGCTTCAGCTGTTTACTTGCTACTTTAATCTCATATGGTTTTGACCCTGAATGGTCAAGTTATGGTTTTCTGTCTGCTGTGGAAGTACCTGTTCGAGAGGTGGGATAGGATACTAACACGACTGGCTACTTTTCACAGGCTTTTTACTTTGATATTGCTGTAACAACTAAGAGGACCACACAACAGTCATACCCAAGAAGTGCTTGAATCATGGTGGCTGAACCATGATGTCAAGTTGCAACTGGGGACTGAAGCCTCTTTAATGAGCATCATTGAAGATGGGTAGATGGCTTCTCCCAGCCTCTACAGGTGCAGTGTACATACAGTGGCCATCTTCCAAGACATACCTGCATGTAACAGAACTGGTGGTTATGTCAGAGATTGCTTTGGTGAACTGCATCCATCTTAAGGAGTCACAGTGTGCAAAAGACACCCTGGGTATATATGGCAAATGTATTAGATGAGACTCAAGGGTGGGAAAACATGAGGAGAGAGCCAGGGATGCAAGTCTTATGCTTCAGGTCAGAGATTGAGCTGGTTTCCTTGTAGTTTGGGTAGATGATGAAGAAGAGAATGAGCCCATTCATCCCATGATCTCACGTAACAACCAGTGAGTTACTTTCTGCTCTACTCTGGGGCCAGAGGAAGGGAATCTGACTGCCAGTTAATGTCTTCTGGTCTTACGACTTACAGGAAGAGGTATGTCCACACTGAAGACCCAAACACTTAAAACTGTGGTCTGCCTCATCATGTTGGCTCAAAATAAGAGTCATAAGCAGTTTCTCCTTTTGTTTATGCTAGCCTTCCTTTTCTTTAGAAGCCACATATTGGACATCAGTAGATAGCTATTTTGCAGAGAAACACTGTTCTGAATAAGAAGAGAAAGCTAGAAAGTAAAGTCCTCGTTAGCAAAAGGATTTTGAGAGTTCCTGAAAAGGGTGTGCCATTCACAGCTCTCTTATCTCAGGCTTATGTAGTATGTATACGAAGAGTTGGTGGCTTTTACTGGTGAATAGTTCTCTTGCTGTGTGGATTTGGGATTAATATGCTTGCTCGTTTGTTGCTGGGTTTGGTCTTTCCTCAGACTGGGTCTGTACAACATTGGTGAGCATGCCAGTAAGGTCTTACTGTGGGTACAGTATTTTATCTGCCTTTCATAGAAGTGTGTGGCTGGGATCTTCTTCCTTGCTGTGCTGTGAAGAAGAGTAGAGGCAGTAACTGCTCTCTTTTTCTCCCTTCTTCATCAGGCTTTCTTGTTACCTTTCCATAATTGTGTCTCACACTTGCATCGTCTCCTTATGACCTTCCACCCTGTACTCTCCAAAATTTTGCTTACAGTAATAATAGGAGCCACTCTATGAGTGCAGTTGTGCCATCCTGTTGGAACACTCTGGATTGCATACTGCTGCCCACATCCCATATTCAGTATGGTCGGTGTACACCAAAACCCAAATGTGACCAACGTATGCATTGAGCCAGTTTGGCTCCTGTAGGCACAGCTGTCCATGACAGTTTACAAGTAGCCTGTAGAGATGTTCTACACCCCTCAAATTAATTTTGTTTTGTCACAACACATTTTATCTGACCTGAACTTTCTCCACACATACACTCATTTTTTGGGTTTTGTTTTTTTGCAAATAAGCTTTGCCTGTGAAAGAAATTACAAAGTAGACAAATGGGAGTAAAGCTCGCTGAGATTTTAGCAAGTCATTTTGTCTTCTGCTGACTTTCATCAGGGATAAAAGAACAGCAAAACCACAGCAAAAATACCAATAAAATTACTATGAGGGCTGCAAACATAACAGTGAGAGAGATCGCTTAACCATCGTGGTTTCTCTTATGTGATAACGTTGAGGTGTTTTATCTCTCCCTTCCCTGTGAGGTAGATCACTACTACCCACAATCTGTAGCGTGTACCACGTAGAGGCTGGGGAGGAGAGGTAGTGTCTCAGAGGTTATGCAAGGCCATGGAAGCCCCAGCAACAGAATCCAAAGCGTCTGGACCACCCAGGGCCCTGCTCATGTACCACAAGCCATCAGGGGAAGATTAACTCTAAACCCTTTTGGTTGCTCTGTACAGTATAATCATCTAAATGAAATCAATGAATACTTGATTTGAGAGTCTCCCATTGCTCCATCCCTGCTGTTCCTAATGTTTGTTAACAGATTGCTTTGTGGCAGAGTGCAAAGGTGCCGCTCTATAAAACTGTAATGACTTCTGGAAAGGAAGTTGCCCTGTGTATTGCAGAAAGCACCATTCAGTTTTGATTGGAACATGGGGAGTTGAGAAGTTGTTATTACTGGTAGTACAGCCAGTTGGAATAAAAATTTCTGCTCAGTTATGGTTAAGATGACATTTCCTTTCCCCTTGCTTTCTCCCTCCTTGTTTACTGATGGGGATAGGAGTGTTCTTGTTTGCCCTGGGTAGGAGGTGGCGTGCAGTAAGGTCCTGGCACAGCGTGGAAGAGGATTTCATTTTCTGTCTCCTGTCCCTTTCTGTCTCTCACCCATCCCTTTTGCTACTCCCTTGACTTTCTCTCTGCTGTTGTTTCTTAGTCCTTGGGGTTTTTCTCGTCAGTCCCCAAGCAGCCTTTTTATCCTTCCTTGCTCTCTAAGCAGAAAATGAAGTGTTCAGAAAGACGACTGGGGTTTCCTCTTGTGAGGGGGTTTGGTGGTGCCAGATCTCACACTGCCTGGCTCCAGGAGCCAAGGGACTGAGGGGGGGGGAAAAAGAGGAAGAGATTGCTGCTGTAAATGAGCCCCAGCTGCACCACAAGCCTGTTTGCACAGCAAGGTGAAACTAATCCGAACAGATGCAATTATTCTGCTGTTGCTGCAAGCTGTATTTTGTCTCTTTTCTCCCTGGTGAAAGACCACTGGCCTTTGGGCTGGCAACCCATGCTGCAGCGTATCTGCTTCCTGGCAGGGTAGGGATGAAGATAATTTTCAGCAGATCTATCAGATGTCATGCGCTGGACATCAGGTCTGTGCAAACACCTCTTGCCTCACTTTCCCCAAGGTCTGTAGTTCATGAACTTCCATGACTCTGTATGGCTTCTCCTCCCTGACACGCTAGACCAGGCTGACTGGCACGCTGAAGGGTTGGCTAGTGAGCCACAGCCGGGGCAGGGGTGAGGGCAGGGAGGACACTGTGGGGTGCTATAGCTTGCAAGCGAACTGCGCGCCCAGTTCCCTCCCCAAAGGAAGTCCCAGTCCCCAGCATGCTTCCAATTGCTGTCTAGCCCGGCACCCTTCCCCTGTCAGGGTTGCCCATGTGCCAGGTATCTCCCCAGTCAGGTAACAAACAGCCTTATGCTGCTGCCTTACAGCTGTGAAAAGAAACCCAAAAGAATTGGTGTCAAGCTTAATTTTTAAAATTTTCTTCCTATTTTTTTAGACATTTGTAACACTTTTTAATAGTTATACAGTAAATATAAAGTCTTTCAAGGCACAGAAAATATTTATGCCTTCATTAATGCTTCTTGTCCAGTTATTCAGAGTTTATAGTAGTGCTCCATTGGCCTTTTTGAAAAAATCAGTTTAGTATGTTTGACACTTTGCCAGTGAACCAAGTCTTCCATGGAAGCCCAGGTTGCTTACAGGACACTAGGCCTCACCCATTTAGATTCCTTTATATCATTCTAGTCATAAAAGATAGCCTTTACTCCCCAGATTTGGCAGTCTCAAAATGCTAGAGAGTGCAATAGATCTTACAGAATTTGGGGGTCTTTATCCCATTGTTTGTAGCTCATATTTCTCAGGCTCCTGTCGTTTTTTGAGACCTAAAGCAAAGCCTGGTGAAATCTGCAGGGGTCTTGACAACTGTCTTGGCTGTGTACTTGGTTAGACCTCATTCTTTCAATGAAAATTGGGCCACAGAGGAGACCCTTGCAGTTCACAAGTTACAAACAAGGACTGACACATTCTTGTTAAAAATATGGAAGGAGTTTGTGTTTTACAGAGAAAAAGAAAAGTGGAGAATTACTTTCTCTTTTCTGACAAGTTCTTCCAGATGCACACACATGTGTACATAGGTATTTTGGCAAACCAATCTGGTACCCCAAGTCAATGAGTAATTGACAAGCTGATAATGTGATCGTTCACTGCTTCAAATCACTTCTTTGAGAACATTTAAATAACTGCATTTTCGTTCAAGGAAATCTTGTCTTGCAAACAAAAAGCCTGCAGGAAACCCATACATTGTTAATTGCAAAAGATGGGTCTGCTGTGGTTTTTCCATGCTGTGCCGATCATATATATGGAATCCCAGATGACTCGCAGATCTGATTTTATAATCATGTTTTGTGAGGAGTTTAGACTGAGTTATTCCTTGTAATTCTGTCATTTATCTCTACTGTTTCTTTATTAATGTCTTCAGCGTTCTTGGTCTGTCCTCAATCTTTCACATTTTGTACTGGAGCTTTATTACAGTGTTTTCGAAATTTTTAAAGTAAAAATCTTTCAAGATGAACAACAGCCCTTCCTTGGGAACTGACTGAAAGCCAAGTGATCTTTATTCATATAGTTATTGCCTTACACATCCCCTCTTTGGAAATCACTGTTCCATTGTATGCTATTTCTTTCTCATCTCTACATGCCTTGATGAGTAGTAAAATATGGTGTTGACATTTAAAATATTGTCACTGGCATGGTTGATGGGTTTGTGTGTGACTGACTGAGTGAGCGTTCTCCTCAGACGTGATTTTTTGGGGGCTCTGTGCAAATTCAGGTTCTTGATGGTTATTTTTTCTATCAGTTATGCTTGCCATGCATTTGTGAGCTTTGCTTTGCAAACAGAAACAGGGCTGTTCTTTTCATTAGAGTTGCTGTTGTCCATGGCCATCCAGTGTCTTCTTTGTCAGCTGCCCCAGAAGACTGTTGTAGTGACACTTACCTACATCCCAGGAGTTAAATATGAAAAAAAAATGTCATTCAAAACTTGCACAGCCTTTACATGCCAGTCACAGGCTGTATTACCAGCCTAGGGTGTATTATCGGCTTGGATAAGCTTTCCATATTTTAGGTTCACAGTTTGTCACTACATTGTTATTTTCATTGCTGTGTCTTTGATCTCACAAAAAGCTCAGCACTGGTCGAGGAGTGTGTTGACACAGTCCCCTTTGCTCATGTGGGCCTTTGAGCTCATTACAGGGCGAAGGAAGGATCATGAAAGCAGAGCTTCAGAAAACATTGTACTTGCCAAATAACATAGCATTTCTAAGGCTGTTCTGTGTCTTACTGTGGGCTTCTGTTCGTTCATTTATCGATGTAGCTGTGACAATGCATAAATACTTGTTATTGTGTCAGTGTGGAGGAATCCATCCCACGTACAAACTGCGGTACCAGCAGAATATAGATAGGCCCTTTGCCCTGAGGTTACTGTCTGAAGGTCTGGACTACAGACAGTAAGAGACAGAGAGATGGGGAAACAAACAAATGAAGTAGTGCTCATTGCCCAGCACTACTGCTGACAGCTTTGGGTACATATCCCTTCTGTGAGCTGCCGCAGTTCCTCCAGCTCAGTCAGCAATCCCTGGATGTTTCCCATGGGTCTGTGCTGGGAGCCGAGATGCTTGCACAGAAGATCCTGGCCCGTTCTTCAGACTGTTTGGTCTAGTGGTGGCCAGGAAGCCGTGGCTATATGGTGCTAGCCTCTGTACATGCATCAGTATAAGGCAGTCGCTGCCTGAAAATGCAGTCTAATGCAGTGTGGATCACTGGGTGCACGAGGGTTTAAAGTACATGGTTGCTCTTCACGTGAAACCTGATGGTAAAAGGTGTGCTGCCTCAGTGCTGCCTCAAATCACCAGATGTCTCTAAAATTAACACTCTGTGCTAGCTGGTCCCATTACAGCACAGAAGGTCTGAGAGGGTTTCCCTTCCACATGTTAAGGGAACTTTTGTTACTGATATTTATAGAGAGGTGCTTTTACAACAAAAATTATGGACAGTCAAAAGCATATCGGGAAGCAATACCTTGAGATTCCATATGGTCTACAAATGGAAATTCCAGTTCAGTGTACAAATTCAAGTGTGTTTATAAAAGAATTCTTTCATGGTTCTAATGAAAGTTTCTGAACCTACACATGTCCTTTGATCCAAACTGGCCTAATTTTAATATAAGAACTATCCATACATCCTTTACTTGTCATTTATTAGAAAACTCAAAATCTTAATAGTTGACATTGGAGAAAAAGGGTCAAGATTCCATCAAAGTTCCTTTGTATTACAGAAGATAAAAAAAGGGGAATATATTTGCTTCTGCTTATGCTAATTTGTCACGCAAAGCAGGGGGTGATTGCATTCTCTCTAGTCAGTTCTTTTCTTCTTGTCTTAAAGAAGAGATATAGCCAAAGTAAAGGGCATTTGGAGATGGACAAGGAAAATAATTGAGTCACAGAGAGTCTCTTGTTTGAGGAGGGATGGGAAAGATAGGGATTGTTTTAATTTACAGAAGAGACAAATAAGAGAGGATGTGACAGTGGTGTACAGAATGATGAATGATACAGAGAAGGTGAATTGGGTGCTCTTGCTTGTACAGAAGGCATTCAATAAAGCTGAAAGACAGAACCAGGAAAGATGTTTAAAGGGAATTTTTAAACAGTAACTACCTGGTTTCCACAAGCTCGTCTTGTCTCTCCATGATGCTAGAGCATGTACTGAAGGTGATGCAAGGACCTCTAGAAAATTATTTCAGGCTGTCCTGTGGAGATGATGATGTGGGCACACTGCAAAGACTACTGACTGGACCAGGTTTTATGTCTTTTGTGAAGGAGAACAACTAGTTAGATCTAGTCTTAGTGATCCTTTGTAGCCTGAAAAATAAATGGAAGTTGCATAAGATATTAATGCATGTAATGAGACTGTCCACACATTTGCTAGGTAAAAAAGTAATAACTGATGGAAAGAATATTGCTCTGCAGTTGTCCACTGTGTGATTCTTTGCATGTCTTCTTGGGTATCTGCCCATGACCCTTTTATAAGAGGCTCATGTTCTGTCACATTGGCCCGGTGCTCTGCTGTTGGGGCCAAGCAGGCTTCTGTCCATGAGGAGGTTGTAGGAAATAGATTTATCCATCTTGAACATTCCTTTCTTGGTGTTTTCTTGCTTTTGGATATTCCACTTATTATCTTTAGTTAACATTAAAAGTTAATATGAACTTAATTATATTAGTTTGTATCAAGATTAAGAAGAAAAATTATTCTCATCAGTAGATTCTAGGGAAATTGAATAAATAGTGTAAATTGTATATGTAACTCTTCCCCACCATTCTTAGATAAAAAGGGGATGGAGAGACGGGTAAATGGCTTATAAACCAGTGCGATCCCTTTCTGGTTACTTTATTACACTATCTCTTCAGACCCATTGTTACTTTCAGGCTTGATCCTTGACACTCTTTCTGTAGACATGTAATTATTTGATAATTCCTCAGGGTAGTGCATTATCTCATGTAGTACAATCCTAACCCACCAGCGGAGATCACCACTTCAAAGCCAAGTTCCTGTGGTCCTTTTGAGTGCTGCGCCAGCCTTGTTTCTCATCTCTGTGCCTGGTCTCTGTGGCAATCTCTGTGTAGTAATTAAGACCCAGATCACATCTGCAAGGCAGCCTTTCCTTGCCTGCCTCAGTTTCCCCCACTTTAAAATGGCTGATGTGCCTCAGGGTTTCTGGATGAAAACCGCTTGCTGCAATATAGGGAACACTGCACTTTGAGTAGCCTTTCCTTATGCCCTGGGATTAACTCTTTCTTTCTTACTGACCTGAAAGACATCGTGAATGCATTTGCTGACAGGCTCAGTAATAAACTTCGTGCAGCTATCAAGCATTTTAAATATTTACTAGTCGACAAGAGCAGATGTATTTTACAAGTCATGTAAAGTATACAATTTGTAAAAGTTTGTAGGAAGAGACACATATTAGTATGGCTTTGTGTGTGCTGTGTATATAAGCTGCACGGTTAAGAATGTATTTGCCACCGCTGCGGTCCAGCTGCCTCCGAAATAGTTATGGACGTTACCTTGGCAGCTCTGAAGTACCACACTGCAACGTGGTGAGCAACAGTTTAGCTGTTAGAAATCACAGAGAAAATAAAATTGTAAATGTAATTACCTAGTCAGAGGTATGCAAATTTTATGGCTGAACTTAAGTGAAAAGAAGCATTCAGTCTAATTTTTTGGCATTTGTCAAAAGCCATTGAGGCTGCAGGCTAAGCTGCCTTTCATAAATCTCAGCCGAAGACTTGCTGCTGACTTTTTAAGACTAAATTATTTCTATTGTTCTCAAGTAATTACATTTTCGTTGTTATCTGTGGAAAGAGCCCCACTGGGTTGAGCATGTAAGTATATGGGGGGTGGGGGAGGAGGATTTGTGTTAGTTAAGTGGAGATGATAAAGTTAAAAACATAGCAGCAGGACATAAATCAGATGATTTTTTTTCCCTATTTCTAGTTGGCTCGTCACAATAAAACATTGCAACAGATGCTGAAGCCAGGGTCAGATCCTGATGAAGGAGATGAAGCCTTGAGGTATTACGCCAATCATACGGCACAGATAGAGGTAAAGAATTGCTCACTAGATGATTGAATATGAGACAAGTTTGCATCTTGTGCATGGTGTATCACCTCTTTTTAAGCTTTGGAACAGCAAAGCTTATTCAAATGGTGTAGATTATTTATGAGGAGGAGAAGACTGAATAATATGCTTTTGGCTATGGAAGAAAAAGGAACGCACCTATATTAAAAGTGGCTCCAAATAATCATTTTACAGTAGCTTTCCTGTGTGTTACCAAACATGTTTTGTTAGGGAAATAATGAGTGTGGATAGTAGCTGTGTCATGAAGTCAAGAATAATCTTGTATGGTACATCACTGAAATAAATAATCATGAGTTTCAAAAGCCAGTGATGCTAACTGATCGAATTAAAAATTTGGCTGGAGCACAAAGAGGTTTTGAAGTGGTGTAGACATTCAGAATGGCTTTTGTTTAAAAGACCAAGGCTTGGCCTGGTTCATCAGTTCTGTTCTCTATTTTAAACTTTAGCCTTGCCATGGATTGGATTTAGATCAAGATCCACAGAGGTATTTCCGTTCTTAACTCTTATATCAGATCCTGTGCTCTTAAAGATTTCATGGGATTATAGGTATCAAGACAGGAGTTAGGCACTGTCGCATCTCTAGTGCTGAGTGACTTTGTAAGGAGGAGAATTTCTGTGGCACAGAGGCAGCTGATGTGAGAGACTGCAGGAAGAAGAGGCAGCCATCTCTCTTTTGGAAACACTGCATCAGGTCCAAAATTGGCCAAGTATGAAAACTGCACAGTACAGTTGCACACAGGACCAGTCTGAATTCGAGCTGGTAGTTCTACGTTCAGTAGGCTCCCAGGATCCGCCAACACCGGACCTGAGCTTGTGTGTTCAGGGAGCAGTCTGATGCAAGCATCTCGAGCTGGTGTTGTCCTGGCTGCTATCAAAGAGGCCATGGATGGGTCCATCTCTCTTTCCCAATATCTTTTTTGCCAAATCTGGTCATGTTATCCCACCACAGGAGAGACGGAAGCACCATGGCTATGGTTTTCCAGAGGGCAGCTCAGTGCTCCTCTTAACATATTTTAATACTTGGTGTGCTCTTGAGGTAGCAATTAGCAGCCAACTTTTCTGGGTACATTGTAAATTAAGGCATTAAACAAGCACTGTGATCTGCTTATATGTGGCCAGTATGTTCTTCCTGGTGTAGCTTCTGAAATCTCCTAAACCCTCATGGCTGCAAAGCCTGTTCCTTGACCTGATATGGAGGCCACTATTCTCAGGAGGCTTTTTAAATGTCATTCTGCAGAACAGCACATGCAGCTTACATTGCAGTTTGAGGCACTGGCAGAATCAAAGACATGCTGTCAGCTTCCTGCCCTCACCCCACCAAGTTAGCTCCTAGTCACATAGTCTTGTTACAGATACAACTGGCCCATAGTCCTGGCCAGAGACACAGCTGTTTACTCTGGGATGCTTCAAAATTGCCTGGTAAAACTTCACATAATGTCCACACCCATGGGCAGACATGAGCATAACTATCCTTCATCTCCAACGCAAATCTGCTTGACAGTGTTACTCTTAAAAATGAGTAGAGACGCGTGCTTATTTAGTATGCTCGTGTAATAAATATAAATTAACTGAGAGAAGGGAGGATTGTGACTAAAAAAGTGAAACTCAGCCCAGTATTGCTCCTATATTGAATGGGTGTTTGCTGGTCTTCCTCCAAAAGCAGTTCTAGACCTGTTTGGCATTGCAGATATAGCTCCTCTGTATCAGGCTTTCTCATTTGTTTGATTTGAAAGTCAAATGGTGGTGAGGTTTTTTTCACTGGTGCCTGTACAGAGAAATGGGTCTAGGAGTCAAGGTGAGTTTTCTACCCATTTCTGTATTTTTAGTAATGCAGAGTCCATGATCAGAACGGTGAAGCAATTTTGATGACAGTCTGGTGAGATGGAATAAAATCTAGCTCACTTGCCAGTACCTCAGTAGGCCCTAAAATACAAACAATGCAAACCCTTGTTTTTTGCCAAGTAAGAAGATAAAGACTGACAAGATATGGGTGCTGCCTGAGTAACAAGGTGCTATTTTTGCATGTTCACCTTCACAACTTATCATAGAAATAGTCTCAAGGTGAGAAAAGAATTTCGTACTCTGAGCAGAAAGCCCCTGAACTTCTGCACTGTTTACTGGGAGAGATCCATTCCAATTTATTACAAAATTAAAGCATTCTGAATTAGAACTTTTTTATATATATATATTGGGGGTGTGTGCAGAGCTCAGGCCTAGGTTTTGCATGAGACTTATATTTACCACCTTATTCTCAGGGCTTTTGAAGCTACAAAAGCCATTTTACTTTGGTTTAGGTTTGATTGGTTCTACTTCGTTGTAATGTTCGAATAATTTATGTATTAGTTTATAAATAAAAGGGGAGTTTTGAATGAGAAGAGAGATGACAAAATGGTTGGAAAGTCACTGATCCTAAAAAAAAAAATGTGCTTTTTATTTACAGATTGTTCGCCACGATCGAACAATGGAACAGATCGTCTTCCCTGTCCCCAACATCTGTGAATTCCTCACCCGGGAATCCAAAAGTCGGGTGTTCAATACGACAGAGAGAGATGAACAAGGGAGCAAAGTCAATGACTTTTTCCAACAGACAGAAGATCTGTACAACGAGATGAAATGGCAGAAGAAAATTAGGAGTAAGTGTTGCAATTTTTAAAAATAGCCTAATTATGCTACAACTCTGCTTTTAAGCCTTCAAATACTTCCATTTTAATAATACACTTTTCTCTGTTCGCCCCAATACTGCAACAGGCAGAAGTGTTGGGGGCTGGAGAGTGTAGGTCAGCAGAGACACTTGCGTGCCACCATTAGTGAGGCATAATATGGAGCAGTTAGTAACACAACTAATGAGTTCAAGATGATGTTTTGGACTCTTTAAAAGTTAAATTGCGGGATGGGTGAACTGGGTGTAGTTCTACTGAACTCAATAGTGTTGCACCTAATTAAGCCAAAGCCCCTAATATTTAACAAAAACATCTGTAGCTGCATATTTGAGGTTTGCAGATTCCTAAAAGACCATTAAAAAACTTGTAAATGTCAGTCACTTAAAAACATCTCTCACCAGAACCTCAGCTGCTTCAAATGTGCCCGACCCCCATGGAGTCAGTTCCCCTCTGCCAGTTGGCAACAACCTTGCTTGACTAGGATGCAGTACGTCCCACTCTGTTAGCCCATACTGGTATATGTCCCGTGGTACTGGGAGTGGTGTGTGTGCCACCTTGAGCTGCTTGCAGTTCTGACAGGCATGATCAAGATCATGGGGGACAGATCAAAGCAGGGAACCAAAATGCAGTGAAGCCAAGCCAGGTAGCCCCGAGTTTCTTGTTTAGTTCACTGGTGGGCATTACAGCTGCCGGCCCTCACCAGGAATGGGGCTGCTGATGATGTCCTGGGGACAGGTAACTCTTGCCAGCTCAGCCACTGCCACCTCTGAGCTCTGCTTTTGGAGCAGAGAATCGCGGCTGCAAACTAATTAAGCATCTATGATATCCTGGAGGGGTAAGGAAGCAAGGTGTATTTTATGTATGTGTGTGTATATATATATATAAATAAACAAGAGCAATCACTGCATTCATGCCTAAAATGGAGATGCTGTTGGGGATGGCACTTGTTAGCTGCTCGCAGGAGCATCATGCAACTGATTATGAAAGAAGTGATGCAACATCTATGGTACAGAGCAGCAGGGAGTTTGAATAGTCAAATCAATATGGTTTTATGTAGCACCCTTACCATGACTGAAACGTGAATGTTGGCTGCAGTTTTTATAAATGTCAATTCCCAGGCTATGAATTTTGGAGGCAGTAGTACATTTTCAGCGTGAATCCTATCAGCCCAGGTCCGCTCCCCTTGGTGGCACGGTAAGAACTTCTCTGTACTGACAAACTGACCAGAATAGAAGTTGAAAAATAAATTATTCCAGAATAACTCCCTATCTACACAATCTGTTTGGGAATAAAAGTCACTGTATTGTAGAAAAACTACTCTAGTAACAAAACCTTATCTGGTTTTTGCTTAAGAAACACAAATACAAGAGCCCAACCCTATGCTTACATAGACCAGACCTGCCTAATGCTGTAAGCAAAGAAAATTGGTTTATTTTTATTCAGAACAGAAATTCCTCAGTTCCCTTCATCAGTGGAATGGCCCAGAAGTCTCCATGTGTTGTTGGTTTGTTTGGGTGTTTTTTAATTTGAAAAAAATAATACAGGTTGAGACTCGGTTCTTTCTTTAGCCAAGTGTCTGTTAGGATGCAGTCAGCAGCACTTAAATTGACACACATCATTTGCAATGGCTCCAATTGCTTAAACCTCAACAGCCAACAGCGTAAGGTTATCACAATGAAATCTGAATATTTACCTAATCACAATTAAAGTCTATTTAGATTAAAGCCTGAGATAGTCATTTGCGGCTGAAGGAGTCTGCTGTTTGTAAATGTTAGCTTTTTATGAAGCAGGGTGCAGGCATGCCAGTAATATGCTCTGCATCCTTGCAAGAGACTCTGAGTACTTCAAAATCTAATTAATAGGAATACAGCATCTTCAAATAAACCTCTCTGGCTAGGAATGTTTTCACACTGTTGCACATAGAATCTTGTTTTAAACATGCTGTAGTGCAGTTGTGTATATGAAGTGCTTGCCTGGGTTGTAGTGCCCTCTGATCTTACAGAATCATAGAATCATAGAAGGCGTTCGGTTGGAAGGGACCTTTAAAGGTCATCTAGTCCAACCCCCCTGCACTAGATCGGGTAGCTCAGAGCCTCATCAAGCCTGACCTTGAATATCTCCAGGGATGGGGCCTCCACTATCTCCCTGGGCAACCTGTTCCAGTGATCTACCATCCTCACATTGAAGAACTTTTTCCTAATATCTCCTCTTTTCTAGTTTAAAACTGTTAGCCCTGGTCCTATAGCTACGTGCCCTCATGAACAGTTGTTCCCCAGCTTTCCTATAGGCACCTTTCAGGTACTGGAAGGTCGCTATGAGATCCCCCTGGAGCCTTCTCCAAGCTGAAGAAGCCCAACTCTTTCAGCCTATCTTGTTCCTAGCCTATCTTGTTCGTTTATATGACTCTGGACACAAAATTCTTAACCTTGTTTTGCCCTATTTCCCTTTTTAGTCTTTTCTAACTAGGTTATAGGTTCTTTGGGATATAGACTATTTCTGTGTATTTGTACAGCACTTCACATATGGAGACCCTGGCTTCATTTAAGCCCTTTTAAGCAGGAGTACAAAGCTGTTTGTCAGCAGGTAACTTTGGATGTCTGAGGGTCATGCAGGAAGTAGTCAGCTTTCACAGAACCAAATCCCAGTCAGACCAAATTCTACCCGTACCCCAAAGTAGATCAAGATGTATCTAGTTTGACAGAGGTGGGGGTAACACCCACCTGCAGCTTTCCCTATTTGTTCTGTGAATAATGTCATCAGTGTACCTGGGTCAAATGGGTCATCCGAATGACCCGTTCTTGGTCTTCTGGTTGACTGGCATGCAGACTGCTAAAATCTGTTTGCTTGATTTTGTGTCTTCATGCACAGAGGCTACAGCTTCAGAGACGAGTGGTAAGACTCCTTTGCAAAAGATTCAGTCCTAAAATCTTAGCAGAGGCAAAATTCTTATGTATAATAAACTATATTGGGATCTTTAGATTAAAAGGTCTGCTTGAAACTGTGTTTTATGGCAAGGCCATGCTTAATATTTCTTTATTTTAGTTAATTGTAAAGATCTGCATATTTTCTTCATAAATCTGTATTTTTTTAATTCCCTCAAGGCCATTGCTGATTGAGTTCCTGCCTGCTTTCATTTCATTGATTGCTGCTGTTCTCCCCTTTCTAGATAATCCACCCCTGTTTTGGTTCTCCAGACACATCTCTCTCTGGGGGAGCATTTCCTTCAACCTTGCTGTATTCATCAATTTAGCAGTCGCTCTCTTCTACCCCTTTGGAGATGATGGAGATGAAGGCAAGTGGAGCTTGATTTTATTTTTCCTTTTAATTTTAGAGGCTTTCAATTCCAATGTAACAGTTATATAAAACTGCATCATCAGGTATGCTCCTATCTGCAGAAGCTATTCAGCATCTTCTAAGTGGGTACCAGATGTTGCCTGAAATGTGGCAATTGATCTTCTGTGTTACATGTCCCATGCAATGTGAAGTAAAATGGACAGAACATGGCTGCTAAGCTGAAGATCAGATAGATGATCTAATTCTTTTTCTTTTCTTTCTATACATTTTTTTTTATATTGCCATATTGCAGTGTACTGCTGCACACATTCAGTTACAGCTTCTGAGCTGAGGAAGGATTCCTGGCAGCAGAGTGACAGACCTTCCCTAAAACTGACCATTTTGATTGACTTGCCCTCTTAAAGCCACAGGGAACAAAAACTCTCTCGTTGGGTTTTGACTGTTCCACTGGTTGGGTTAAGAGGACGTAACTGTTGCGGAGGATAAATACATTATATAAAAATATGCTTTAAATCTATGATTCTGTCTCTGCTTCATCACATGTCACAGGAAATACCAGCAAATAATAAATTTCATTAAATTAACGCAGCAGACTAGCAGGATGCCTCTTTGAAACCAAAGCAAGCTTAATTGGGATAAAGGAGACTAAACAGCTCAGAATGCTGGTAACGGCTGTAGAGCCATTCACCTCTGGGTCTTTGATTCGTGGCCAGTAATGTGACTGAAAGTCACCTCTGTCTGATGGCATGTGAACTGGGCTGGTGGAAGCAGTCCAGCTTCTAGTAGATACATGTGCTTTTCACAAACACCAGAGCTGGCACCAGCCAACATTCCTGTTGGCTGGCTGAACAGAAAGGCAGCGGATTAAAATATATTGGCATGGAGACCACATTGCCCTTTCACCCTACGGGGTGGTCTCTGCAGGTCACGGCGCAGGCATCTCCCAAGTCTCAGGAACTAGGGAAGTTTGCAGGGCTGTGCTGCGTTAAAAGGGGAAGCATTTATACTTAACTGCTTCCCTGTTTGTAAACTGAAGAGTTGCTCACAGTGCACACACGTTACGGTATGTGCAGGGTGAGAGGAGAAATAAAGAGTTTAAAATAAACCCTTCAAACTGTTACATTTTAGCTGATCTGTACTCCTGGAAATCCTCTGGTCTGCAATGGGTAGGTGTTACTACTTAATTTGAATGGCGGGTTTATATGGTACTAGTTTAGGAGGCCCCAGTAATCCAGCGATTTCAGTGATAGCATGTTTCAGGATCCCAGTTCTGAGTACTTGTAAAAGCAAAAACTGAAGGGTAAACTACAGGTGTGGGGGGTTAGCAGGGTCATGAGGCACCCTTCCAGCCTCCCCCTCTAAAACCTAGGAGTTGGAGTTTGCCTCCCGTGTTCCCCCTTGCGTGAATCCACCCATACACTGAGGTGCCTGGGTTGATCCCATCATCCCAAGAATCCTGCCTTTTAGTAGACTTAAGCAGTTCTTACATTATATGACATAAGTGAAATTGTGCTGCCGATGAGGACGCCTTGCCTGCGGCGTGCATGTCTGCACACGTTACCCCTGTGAGTCCTGTGACGTGAAGTTGTATGACCAGCAGAAGGGAAAAAGGAACATTGATTGTTAAAGAAACACTGAGTGCTTCGGCCTCACCTTTCAGATCCACTTGGATTGATCCTATTTTTTAGGATCCATTAAAAGTTTCCAAATCTTGTTGGCAAAGAAACTGACAGAGCCGACCTTGAATCTTCTGCCAAGGATATAAACACTCCTGAACTTTGGAAAAGTTTGGATGCCATCTGAATATTGAGGCCGGGGCCTCATCTCATTGTTTCTTAATCCTACTGATGCTGCTCCACTGTGTATCCATTGCCAAAGAGATAGCAGGATTTCTATTGTGAGTCTAGCTAAATTTTCTATTCCCTTCTCCCCCATCACTGACCTCTCAGTTCATCTGATAACAATAGAAGTCAGTGTACAAGTGTGACAGGGCCCTGAGATCTGAATGTGCTTTTTATATCGCAGCAACATGGTGCGTTTCCAGGGTTTTAAGCAGAGGAAAAGAGGGGAAAACAGGGACATTGCTCAGAACTCAGGGAGAGCCTGGAGCCAGCATCTTGCAGAGCAGTAAAGAGACTGACCCCAAAGGCAGTGGCTCACATGCCCGTGGGAGCTCGGCAAGATCTGGGACCCGCTGCCTCCCCCGGAGCAAGGCACAGCCGTTCAGCTGCTCTCGGCAATGCAGATGCTGCCTGCTCCTGCCCCAGACCCCGCGGCCGCCTTCTGCTGCGGCAAGCGCCTTGCTCCCCTGCAGAGGCAGAGGCTCCTGCTGAACGCCCGCAGCCATTCAGAAGGAAGCTGCTTTCCTAAAACCAGGGCTCTTTGGGGCTGCTGGGGATCGAAACGTGACGCTGCAGCGTGGTGCCACTTGCTACACCGCCCCGAGAACCGGCTATTTCTGTAGCTGAGCAATCACGGAATTAGACCGGAGGAGCCCTAATGATCCCTGCAGAAGGGAGCTGATTAGTAGCTTGCTCCAGGAGAAGGGGGAACTCTTTCATCTCCAAGCAGTCCTTGGTTTTTAATAGAAATTTCATTAGCTGCTCTTATTATTACCTGTGCAAAAATCAACAATACTATGATAATAATAGCTCTTGCTGCAATTAGGGCGAGTTGTGGTCAGCACTTGTGATGCTGATGAATCACGCTTTTTGTTAGCAATATTGGCAAAGGAATTGATCTTTTGGATCTGTTTCTTGGTGAAAAACAGAGTTTCCAAAGATGTCTTTCTCACATCTCCCTTTCTCCTCTACACAGGCACGCTCTCTCCATTGTTTTCACTCCTCCTTTGGATAGCAGTGGCGTTTTGTACAGCAATGCTGTTTTTCATCTCCAAGCCCGTTGGCATTCGACCCTTTCTGGTGTCTGTTATTCTCAGGTCTATATATACTATAGGACTCGGTCCTACCTTGATACTTCTTGGTGCTGCTAATGTAAGTACTTAAAAAGCAAGCAGAATTTCTCTTTCAGCAGAAGCAGAAATATTAAGGGCCTTCTATTAATAAAAGCCCTTGATTAGAGCAGTGCAAAGAACTTATTTTTCTGGTTCACTGGTTAAACAAAAAAAAAAAAAAACAAACCAAAACCAAACCTTTCCAGTCATCCTGATACAGCCATATCAGCAAAGTGGGAAGCGACAAAAAAAAGCTGGTTTGATTTTGTGCATATGCAAATATTTTAAAAATAAAAACAACCTGAAATTTAGGGAAATACTGCTGAATAAGGGGAATCAGATTTACAGTTTCTGATGTTAAAAGAATAATACCAATGCATATAATAAAATATCCCAATACTCTCGGCAAAGTTGAAATACATTTATGAGATGTTTCTGTGAGCTTAAATATGTTTTTGTGAAGAAAAATGTCTTCAAAATTAAAAATTCTTGGCCCTTTTCCAGATCTCTTAACTTAGGCATGACTAAGTTTGCACATTTACCAAGCTTGGTAAGATACACAGTGATGCTCACAAGTCATATCTGGTTATATTTCTGCCTGACTGCTACAGCTCTAATTCACCTTAGCAACAGGCAACGAAGTATTGGGCTGTTTGCCACCAATTCTTTGAGAATTTCACATGCTTAAAACTACCCGGACTTATAGTCAAAGGTAAAAGCAAGTACGCAGCACTTGCCTGTGTCAAATTTGTGAAAGGAACAAACACCTTGAGTCCTTATTGCTTGTCCTCAACTGCCAGGCGTATGAGGTTAGTAGCCCCTTTTTTATTTACTTCTACATTGCTGTTGGCACGCAGGCAAAGCTCGGGAGTGGGGGAGAATCTGGTGCTGTTGCTTAAATGCTGTGCTTCGAAAGTGCCCCCAGTACTTTCTTCTAGGGATTTTTTTCTAGAAAAAAAACATGATCTGAAGGAAATGGTAGATCTCTCACATACCCCACACACTTTCTGTTGTGTTACTATTATTCTCTTTGTAGTAGCATGCCCAGCTGCTCTTACGTGGTCTTGGGTCTGAACTCAAAACTGTTAGGAATTCACTCCCCACTTGTTTTTTTAATGCCTCATGACATTAATTCTACCTACTCCCAAATGTTGCAGAAAAAAATCACAATGTAATGAAGAACAGAACAGTGTTAGAGGGGTGATGTACTTCCACTTACTCTCTTGGGCTTGTTCCCAGCATACCTTGGGAGCTGGATTTTTCTCATCCCACTCCAGCTCTCTAAAAGTTGAGCCTTTGGTCAATAGAGTCTATCTAGGCTTTTTGCATGCTGCAGCAATGCAAACAGTAAATAACAGGATTTTTTCTGATGCTGTTACCCTCTGCCCCCTCCAGCTTTGTAATAAAATAGTGTTTCTGGTGAGCTTTGTTGGGAACCGTGGAACTTTCACCCGTGGCTACAGAGCGGTCATCATGGACATGGCTTTCCTCTATCACGTAGCATATGTCCTCGTCTGCATGCTGGGCCTCTGTGTGCACGAATTCTTCTATAGTTTCCTGGTAAGTATGTGCTTCTGTGGAGGGGAAAACTTTGCAAAAATAGAAAATACCGTTACACATGCAGCTGTCTTCAATTTCTTCCTGACAATCAAGCCAAATCATGTGTATTTTTAGCACGCCGTTGTGTTGCTGCCCCTTAGGAGCTGCTGTTCTCATTAGAACCTGTTTCTGTTACCACTTACTTTATCTCTTTTAGAGTTAAAAGTTTGCTTCTTACTTTTCAGACAATCATCTTACAGCCCACTCCGTTCTCCCACCCCTCCCCAGCGTACATCTATCTTATTCCTGTATCTTATGTCAGTCATGAACTCTTTAGTTGTCCAATGCTGTGTACGTTCCTGAAAGGATCCCACTCCTCACTTCAACTTGCAGTGCTAATAAAATATATTTAAAAATTAAAAAAAAAATAGAAGAAAAGCCTTGGGAAACGGGGCCAGCATGCCTCCGGTGTAGCAGGAAGATTCATCACTTTAAATGTATCCCACTTCATTTTCTTTTGTTGCCATTACCCAGGTGGAATGCCGCCTTATAATGTGCTACAGGTGCAATGAAAATGAATCATACAAAATTATGCTAAACTCTGCTAACTGCTCCCTCCGTGCTGAATAGCAGTAAAAGGTGTTTCGCTGCTCTTGTTTTCTGAGCCTTTCGCTTTGTACGGCAACGTGTGACACGTTGTAGGGAGACCGACTAAATTGTGGTCATTTGCATGGGTTCACTTTCCTGTTGTCATCCTTCCCTCAGCTTCCTGAAGAGCTCTGAGCTCCCTCTCAGCATTTCACAGAAGCGTGTTAAGCACGCTGAAAATTTCAGGGGTTCAGTCCTTGCTGTACTGCAGCTCCCTTTTGAGGTCAGCTTTTCCAGATCTTGAGATTAAAGTCAGCTTCCGAGTTCAGGCAGTTTTCAAAGGAGCCACGGTTTTGTGGCTGTAGCTGCAGGACACACTTCTTGTTCTCCTGCTTAAAAAATGCACAGTGAATTATCTGTTCCCCCTTCAATGAGTCAGGTGATCTCTACCTTGAAGTACTTTCCAAAGGGCTAAGTAATTTAAGAAACAATTTATGTACTTGATCGTGTTCAGTGACCACTGTTGACAAATGTCCATGATTCATGGATGTTATAATTGTCCACGTTCCCAAGCTACTTCCAGGTGTCTGCTCTGTAGTGGGAATCTTCTAGACTCTCATATTTGATCCTCATTTTAAGCTTTGTCTTGTACCGAATGAACGATAACTGTCTTTCCTCCTTCTTCCTTTTGTTATTAATCCTTTTCACAAGGCTCTGGATTTCTGATCTTGTGAATTGTGACTAATACCTTCTTCTGTGGACCATTCTGATAAATCATAGTGTGTCACTTTATATCTGTAATCTGTGTGTTTTGAAGTGGAAATACATACATTATAGATAAGGTCCAAAGCACTGTGGGACAGCAGTAGAATTACAAGAGGAAAAAAGCTATAGTTTCTTGAAAACCTTTTAGCATGTTTAATTGCCATTTTCGGCCTTGGACATTTAAAGCAGTATTACCTTAACATATACTTTTCCTTAAATACCAGGAGCGCATGTAGCACAGGGTAAAGAAGAAAGAGCTTTCCAGTTTTATACCAACTGTGCCCTAAAAAGAGATCGCCCTAATCCTTGGACATAGGAGTGACTTTTAAATGATGCCATGAGCTCAAAGAAACAGTTTACTGGCATCTAATTACTTGCATGCATGAGTGCTTTTTCTAGTTCCAACCCAACCCATGCATGTTTATGAGATAGGAGATGTCAGGAAAAATTAATTTGTAGATGTAGATCCGTAAAGGGAAGACATTGTTTGTTAGTTTTAATCTAGGCTGGTTTTGAACAAGGGGAAAAGGTGGAGCTGGTTGGTAACCATTAGCCACATCTGGATTGGTTCATATCTAATGTATATATAGCTTTGGATTTTGCTATCATCTGTCTTAAAATATAAAGTTAAGAGCTGAATTCCTCCTATAAGCATGCCCAGCTCCCACTGAAATCAGTGTGAATTGTGTGTTTATGAAGCTGGGAATGTAGAACGTGGCTAGATGCATGTTTAGGTAGTTCAGATTGCTTTCCTATGTCGCATCGATATATTGCCTCATTTGTATTCATTCTTCCTCTACTCTATGCTTTTCCCAGCTGTTTGATCTGGTGTACAGAGAAGAGACATTGCTAAATGTGATAAAAAGTGTTACCCGGAATGGTCGTTCCATTATCCTCACTGCGGTGCTAGCGCTCATCCTGGTTTATCTCTTCTCCATCATTGGGTTCCTCTTCTTGAAAGATGACTTTATCATGGAGGTCGACAGGTTGAAAATCAGGACCCCTGTTGCAGGTATTGTTTTTTCTATTCAAATTTGCTTCTGCCACATACCTTTTCTGTCTGTCTAACTAACTTCCCTCTGATGATGTTTAGGATTTTTATCTGTTGAAGCAGAATTAACATTATACCTTAGGAATAAATTAAATCTCTGGGTAAAATTCAATGTGTAGGGTTGTTTTAGACTAGGTTTATCTGTTGAAATACCAAAAATCTAACATTTGATTTATTAAGTTTTCTTTTCTAACTCACAATAATATTAAAAAAATATAAAGCAAAATTTCCAAAGTATTTGGCAGAATAACTCAAAATGATTCTGTTGGTTCTCCTCCCACCTTAAAAGCAGCTTGTAATATTTTCTGTGTACTGCATGAGGCCTGTGATCTTACCATGTTTCAGTAGATGTATTCATTTGATTACCTTTTAAGCTTCATCCAGCAGAAATTTATTACAGAATTCGCACTTCTGCTGATAGGAGATTTCCTGAAGCATCTTTCAAATTCAGTATGTAATTCACAAATGTCACTGTTAGTGTGTAGTCCTAGCTTCAGTAAAATCTGGGTTTTAACCAGTTGTAAAAAGGCCATGATTTTAAATTTCTGGAATGAGAGATTTTAGCAACTTGGAGAGAGTGTTACAAACTTGCTCTGCTAGTAAAAAAAGCCGATCTGGTCTGTTGAGATCTTTGTATATATGCTGCCAGCCAGCCTGCTGGGATCATGGGCAGAGAAGTAACTGTCTGCAGAGAAATACCTGAGGGTAGCTTGTGATTATATTCAGAGAGGCATGATTTTCCCAAACGCTGAGCTCTTCAGACCTCTACACAAGCACGGAACAACCAGCGGGGCCCACCCCACACTGTCTGCGCTCGGCGTTTGACAGCTCTCTCTCCTGAAGGTGTTCTTTCAGGACCTAACGCACACAAACAAGGCGAATCTCAAGGCCCCTGGGCATGGTGTACTCATGTAGCTGTTTTGATACCATATGGGGCAGGGGGAGAAGGAACCTGCTGGATTTCTTGACCACGCCTTGCTTCTTGCCACTGATGGTATTAAAAGTGCTAAATTGGCTTCTGTGTGGCTTACCATCCATTTTTGGAACAGAATTTAGGATCTGAAGTTTTACATTGCAATCCCATGCTCTGACTCAACTGGCGCTGTGTGGAGCCAGGAATAGGACTCAATGATCCTTATGGGTCCCTTCCAACTCAGGAGATTCTATGGTTCTGTGATAATTGTGGCCATCATAGAAGAACAGATGTGAGGCCACCGGCCCAGTGCAGTAGTTCCTGTGTGTTTGTGTTTCTTCTGTCTGGTTCTTGGCAGATTTTTGTGGTGTGAGTATATACTTGCTGGCTTTATGCATTGCCGTTCCTGATCAAAAACTCACCAAGAAAATATGCTGACGATATACCAATGGAACATGATGCATCCCAGCACAAGTGCTTTAGATTTTGTCTTTATAAAGAAGCACAAAGAGAAAGTCAGAGTGGATGTTTTCCATGTTACAGAGATTGTCTTAGACTGCTACTTTGGTTGTATGATTTTGCCTTCATTTTTTTCTCCTTAAACCTTTTTGTGCCTCTGATTTGAAATGCAGAGAATTGTTGAAGATGCACAAGATAAAATTGGTTTGATAAAATCAAGCTGATGTACACATTTACCCACCTTGGAAATGTTAAATTAGTGTTTTACACAAACCCATACATATTTACAAATGAGTACCAAACTGTGTTATAATCCTTGAAAACTCTTAAATATTCTACATTCAGGATAACTGAACATCAGCTTGGTGTCCTTCTTGTCAGCCTTTGTGAATAATTTATCTAATGGTTTTTAAACTGACAATATTTTCATATCTGACAGTTGTTTCTTGCTTTGAATATATTTTGTTCTAACCAGAAGTAGCAGCATTTGATGTGGATTCATTAATTTCAGGAGATGAAATAGGAATAGCTGTGATATACAGTAAATGTAAAACTCTGGGTTTTTTCCTTGTGATTGCTTTGAGGTGTTGAGGCAGAGTGTTTGAGGAAGGAGGAATCAGTGGTATAATTTGTTCTGCTTTTTCTTTTTTCTTCTTAACTTTTCAAATCAGTGATTCATTTCTGGAAAAATAATTATTTAAACCTTTGTGTCAAAGCAGTGTCTGGCTTTTTGTCCAAATCCCCCTTTTTCCACAGGTATTGGTGAAGTCCCCACTACAACCCTCACATCCATGGTGGGAGCCTGTGCAAAGGAGAACTGTTCCACAAGCATCCCAATTATTAACCCAGGTTAGTACAAAGGTTTCCCGAACCTGACAGTCAATTAGAATGGAGGGATTTGTGTGTTGTTATTGTGGAGGCTTTTGCTGGGGCGAGAAGCAATGGTCACTGTTGTAAGTTGATGGTTGATGGTCATTGTTGATGGCATGTTGACGGTCGCTGTTGTAAGTGGTGGTCATTGTGCTGAGCTTCCCCCAGGCTTGGAGCGTGGTTGGCATCTTGCTTTCAATGCCCTTGCTTCCCACACCTGATCTCCAATTGCATCGATGTTAATTTTGTTACTAAAAGAGCTTGGTGGATCATTATGCTGTAACGTACAGGTCGCTTCTTCCCAGCTGACTTTGCTGAGAGAAGAAGCTTGCTGCTTATCTGTGCCATCCCCACTGAGCCACTATTAGATTCGGTTAGGGACACGTAAGTTGTTTTTAACGGCTTTTGCATATACCTTTTGCATGCTTTGGGCCAAGGTTGTAGCGTAGCCAGAAGACCTAAGAGCCCAGATCTGGGGTCAAGTTACTATGTCTTAAGTTTCCATGGCTCACCTAAGCAAGGACATCAGTCCTTCTCTGCATTCATAACTTGTGGCCAACACAAGGCAACATAGGCTTATCATGAGCCTTTCATGCCATAGCTCAGTTGGATTGCTTCGTGCTTGTGGCAGGTGAAGAGTCTAATTGCTCTGGTTCAGCACATGAGTCCACCTGGTTTTACTTTGATACCTGATCTCTACATCGCAAGGACTCTGTCAACTTTAAATATGCCTGGTTAAAACAAAAGGTCCAGCCAGCTCATCCTGCTGGGGCAGTTACCAGATACCAGGTATTTGGGTCAGGAAGGACTTCTTCCTACAGCAAGCTGACAGAATGCTTTTGTCCTGTTCTGTAGTTTGAGGTTACAGGGTCGCTCAGGAATTGTGTTGGCCCAATGCAATGCTAAGCAGGGACCTTTGGTGGAGGTACTTGTCCACCTGTCCTACTCTCTCCCTGCGGCACAGCTCAGTTATGGCGGTCAGTCGGCCTTTCATGGCAGATGTTAGGCTGTGGCAGTGTGGGTGTGTGCACAGCAGATGGGCTGCAGGCTTGGAATATCTACTGCCACAGTTGCCTGTGGTTGCTGGGGGCTGAAATTGAGGACGTAAGTGGTCCCTTCCCATCCTGTGTTCCAGTATAATGCTGTTTCACAGGCTTTATTCTTCTATTATTAATTTTTGAGTTTTTAGGATCAAGGGTGTCCGGGAGAGGGCTATAAAAGTACTTTTTCGCTCCCCAGCTGGTGTGTCATCAGGCCTCATAAACAATATGGGAAGCTTTCTGACTAGACTAGTCTCAGAGCTATTGGCAAAGCTGCTGCCTTCAAAGAGCAATCAGTCATTCAGAAGAGATGCAGTGTGGCTTTTGCCAAGCTCTTTAAATGACAGAAATCTCACATTTCTTATTGTTTGGATACTGTTTCTTTAAAATTAAACAATAATGAAAGGGGGATATGCAGAACGTCTAAGTACACTGTCACTGAATTTTGGAGAGTTACTATTAATCAAGTAGCATTAAAAAACAACATCCAGCAAGAACAGTTTTGCTCATGTTAGCTGGTGAATCACCTGTCAAAAAGTAGGGCTCTGCCTTTAGTCTTCTGGTACAGATTCCTCTTCTGGTGGCAGTGTGAGCACAGTGGAACACAAAGGAAGTTCAGCCTGAGGTTTGGTGGGGTTCACATTGTAGCAGCGTGAATAAGTCAACAGCTGTCTGTAGGAACCATAGAATGTTCTCAATGGCATCTCAGGTCCAGAATGGAGACATAAATACATTGTTTTTCGGATCAGTTTGTCAGTCATCATTTCTTCTGGTAAGGCTCTGCTTCTACCTGGAATTTCACTGGTTGAACTCACACTCAGTCCTTGCTCGTGTTGGGGAGGGGTTAACTTGGTCCTCTGCTTCACTCAGAGACCATGCCCTGTCTACAGCCTGCTTCCTCACTGCTGCACTGAGCTGTCAGCACCAAAAAGGCATATCACTTAAGTCTTTGTCCGGTGAAGCGCTTAATCACTTAAATGAACTTCACATCCTGCACTACATGGCTCTTTGCACTCTGTAGCACATAAAGACCTGTGCTAGAAAGATGCACAAATACCTGTTTGCAGAAGGGGAGCTTTTCAAGGACTCATTCTGCTCCCAGGTCTGGTGCAAGTTCAGCTCTGTGCAAGTTCAGCCAGATCCACGTGGACACTCATGTGTCTCCCCTACCTGTGCTTCTGTTGGAGATCAGGCCCAGAAACCACGTGGCTGAGGGCCATCAGATAAGGATCTTTGAAATAAATCTTTCTATCATCCCACTTACGATCTTGTGATGAACATTGTGGGATGATCTTGGTGCTTAAGCTGCATTACCTTTGAATTAAACTTAATTGGAAGACAGCCTACCTAATTCTGTCTATCCACTAATGGGTCACTCTCCAAGCTGGATCTGGTTGCCAGGAAAACCCCCTGAACCTCAACTAGTGCTGACATTGGATCCTTAACAAGGTATCACTTTACAGATCCACTCCTTTTCATAGGGTATCCATAGTCCGTGTCACAGGGGGCTGAGTCTGGGCTATGAGCACTGACCCCTGAGCACCAGGGCAAGCTGGCTGGGGCAGGACATATGCCAGTAGGATTATCCGGCCCAGACTGAAAGCAACTCTTGTTCCTCCATGCCTGAGAGTGGAAGTAGAGTAGACATACGGATGTCTGTACGCTCCCCACAACCTACATCACTGCACTGGAGGTGTCTGCCAACTTCAGGCTGCCCACTCTCTGATTCTCTGGCAAAGAGTAACCTGAGCTTGCTCTCCTGGGTGCAATGCAGGATGCTGATTCTCTGTGTTGGAAGATGTGCCAGTCAGACGATGAGTGGTGTCTTGGGTCTGGGCTTTGCTCTAAATTTCCATCTTGGAGGATGTGGAAAGTTGTAAGTTCAGCTTTCTAGGAGACTCCTCTCTCTGGTAGCTTCCCATTTGCAGCCCTGGTTTATCCTCACCATTCACCAGAATCTGACCATCTGCTATTTCCAGCACCTGGCCTTGCGAATGGTGGAAGTCTTGTTCTGCATTTACCTAAAAGAAACAGAACCTATGGCTTGTATACAGATTCTTCATTTATCTTGTGGATGGTCGTCTTCTCAAGCATGGGTTTTGCCCCCAGAAAATCGATGGACCGATGTTTGGATGAGGAAATAAAAGCAAGGTGCAAAAGCAGGGGAGATTAGTTGATATGACTAAGATCACAGTGCTGGTAAAACATTCCCAGATGTGAAAGGGAAAAAAAAGGGGGTTTTCACTGTTTTTATCCTTTTAGTTTCAATATTTAACCATTCAAAAAAATAAAAAAATCCAGAGTTCAGCGGTAGTAGTGTGTGCAGTGACCATACAGTTTAGCAGGGAAGTCTATCCCGATGTCTGCTTTTGCTTTTCTTTTTACTGAGAGTTCCTTAAATCAGGAGTTCTTTCTCATTTCAGAAGCAGTGGTGGCAAAGGCAGCAGATACCAGCCCCGTTCTGCAAATACCAATCGTGATACATACGCTGCAATTTGGGAACCCGTGTTTTAAATCCAAATTGCTCGTCTGTAACGCGAGTGTTTTCAGTCAATTCAATTTATCAAAGTCTATCTCACTGCCCCAGATGTGGTGGTTGGGGGCTGTTAAATATGCTGTTTCAGTTAACTATCGCAGCGGGATGTTGTTATTTATTAAACGACGCTACAATAAGTGCATGAAGCAAACCAAGTGAGAATTGCTGCCTTCACTGCTTAAGCAAACATATCCCTAAAGAGAAAGGAAGGCAGGAGAAACGGCAGTCGCAGTCCTGACCCTTGGGCGCGAGCCAGCAGGACGCAGGGAACAACTCAAGCAGGGCTCTTCAAAAGGAGCCTGTTGATGCAGCCGCAGCATGGGGGTGAGTGCGTGGTGGGAGGAATTCTGGCCAGGGCGGACAAAGTCCCCCCTGGGACTCTGGTGTTCCATCCCAGCTCCTCTGCACGTTCAAATATCTCCTGCACAATAGTACCCTCTGTGGCTCAGCCAAAACCACGCAGCAGCTCTGCAGCCGAGATAAGAATAGAATCCAAGTTTTGGAGCTGAGGTCAGGGAGAGTCTCTCATTTATTGTATATCAGACCTGCGCTTGGACACGTGCGCTGGTGGGAAGATCGTGGACAGATTTGCTCGTATAAAAGCCAGCCCCTCCTTAAAGATTCGAGATGCTGACATGACTTGGCTTGTACAGGAGTAGGTAGAGGAATGATTTCACAGGAAGACAATCCTTTTACGAATGTGCTTCTAATTCTGTGTTTATATTGTTCCTCCTGTATGTGTCAGCTGCGCGCTCGGGAGGCCTGCTGGAAAAGCAGTCATGCTGAAACCAGTGGGAGCACTTCCAAGGAAAAGGGGTACTCCCATGAATAGAGCTCTGGGCCATTAATGGAGTTACTGGTGGGAGAACTGCTTAGGGTATTCTCTGTCTCTCTTCAGGCTAAGTAAGCCTGATATGCCTAAGTATGTCACCAGCAGTGATGTGCAAATGGATGGGGATGTTCAGTGAAATTCTAGCTGGAGGATGTGAAAGGCAGGTGTGTGTTGCAGTTGCTTTCTCTAATACAGAATTGTGGCGTTGTTGGATGAGTGATCGTTTGATGCCGTGGTTCCCAAAGCTGCTGCTCTGCTTGTGTTTGCAGGTGAAGAGGAAGAGGATGGAATAGAAAGGACCTGCGACACCCTGCTCATGTGTATTGTGACTGTATTAAACCAAGGCCTGCGAAATGGTGGTGGTGTGGGAGACGTGCTCAGAAAGCCTTCCAAAGATGTAAGTGTTTTGGCTGAGGAAATGCATTACTCCCTGTGCATCTCATGAATGCCAAAGTCAGTTTTCGGAGGTTATAGACAGTTACGTGTACATAGTCTGCTCCAGTGTCACGCAGTTGATTTATCCCTGTAATTTTTACATCCCAGATGGAATATTTAATGGGAAGAGTGAAAGGAACTCTAGGTAGTAGTTGACCCCTTCTGGAAAACTGGAGCATATTGTAACATTCCAAGCACTGCTATGAAGTGTTGCTGGAATAGATCAGTCTTCTATTAGACTAGGAATTACGAGTACTTTGAAAGGGACGGATTGATTGATTGATTGATTGATTGGTTGATTGATTTATAAATATATGTCAAGACTCTCCACTTTAGTACATAAGGTGTATTTTTAGCCAAAATCTAGTATGGCATCTGGTCTGGAATAGGTCCTGTTGTTTACATGCCCTCAACTAGTGTCAAAGTCAAAACAGAATTTCATATATTGTTGTATAAGTCCTCTTCCAGAGTTTTATTCCAGAGTTTTATTCGAAAATTCTTTAAGGGCTACTCATATAATTTGTGTGGGTTTACACATTTTTATTTAAGTTCAAAAAGAACATTATAAATAAAGGCAATCTAGCAGCACTTTGCTTGGTGACCCACACTATAACACAAGAATTAAATTGGCAAGTTGGATCTCAGCAGGGCTTGCAAGAGGCCAGAGATAAATAACACTGATCTGAATGGAAGAGCTCCTTGTGCTGGTAATAGCAATCTAGGTCCTAGCTCATAGACTGGGACGTTCTACAAGAACCACAGGCCGCCCTCCTGAAGTCTGTAAACACTTACAGACTTTGAAAATGACCCTTGCCACCTGGCAGCTATTTAATGCTAACTACATTAAAGCACTTAACAAAGGGTAGTGCTGTTATCCCAATGAAAACTGAGAAAATTGGTGACTTCCAGTTCAGTGTCATGGTGAAAAAGAAGCATGTGGGTCATATATTCCTCCCCTTTACGCTGAGTGTTGTCTTCTGCTTGCCACACAGGAACTTTGCTATTTTTAGAGGTGTCAGTGAGAGTCCAGCCCTGCCTTTGCAGGAAGGAAAGTAGTTATGACGTAAAAACAAGTGGGTGGTGAAGTGGGGAACACGGTCACTTCACGTGTGTATGTAGGTGTGCGTCCAAGCGCGTGTTGTGTTCCCAAAAGACGTGAGCTTGGTCTGCCTGCTCTGAGCCAGCTCAGAGCCACGTGAGTGCATTAGCACAGTGCTAAAGCCATTAACGTGCCCTGCTTGGGCACAGGGCGTACTAGCCTGGGCTTGGCATCGCGCAAGCACGCTCCATGGTTTCCAGTTCTTCAGGGTGCAAATTCAGCTTCAGTCTGGAGCATTCCACAAAGACGTACTGTAGGCATGTCCCTGTGCGCCACGTGGCAGTGTTAAGAAGAGCTGTCACTGCTCTGTCGGTGGGAACTAGAAGCTGCCTCTCTGTTTCTGTACTGGAATAGTAGTTACCTTCAGTCAAGCACTATGCTAATGCCTCTCTGCCGTATCCGCTATGCACACTGGTCTCTCCTTCATGTTGTGTCAAGTCACGCAGAGGATGAGAGGAGTCCCAGGCGATGCAGCACAGGAAGCCAGATCTTTGCTTAGTCACATAGGTAGTCCCTCTCTGTTTATGTGTGTAAGGTGAGCAGAGTTTGGTGTAGGAATAGCTACAGATGTGTAGCTTTGCTTGAGCTAACGTGAATAACGTTTAATATTTCAGAAGTGTGCTATTTTCGTATCTTATTGCAACCTTATTATTGTTTCAGGAGCCCTTGTTTGCTGCGCGAGTTGTTTACGATCTTCTGTTTTACTTCATTGTGATCATTATTGTTCTGAACCTAATCTTTGGAGTCATCATTGATACATTTGCTGATCTCAGGAGTGAAAAGCAGAAAAAGGAGGAAATACTGAAGACAACCTGTTTCATCTGTGGTAGGTGTTACTGAGCTATTGAGATGTTTGATGGGCAAAGGAGCAAAATGAACTGTTCCTTGATCAATAACACATGAGCCTAAGAGGTGGTTGTCTTCTACAAGGAATGTCTGTAAAAACGTCAGAGTCTGGTTCCAAATTTATTCCCTCTCAGTAGGAAAAAGATTTGGTTGAGAAATCAAAAGCTAGCTTTGCTAAGAGGTGGCTTCACAGTCTCCACCCAGGATCTGAGGGAGAAGAGCCGTGTCTCGCACTCGCATCATCACCACTAATGGAGATGGTGCAGCTGCTGACTTTATTTCACAAAGCATGATGCAGATGAAAGTACAGCTTGCTATTTCACAGCACAGTGCATTCCAGAAGGGTAACAACAGCAAAACCCGCCTGTTTCAGAAGGTGATATGAAACAGGGAACAAAAGAATTGAATGAAAATCATCCCCACAGAACCCACAGATAACTGGCGCCTATTTTGAGGTGTGCTGACAAAGAGGGACAGACCTTCCGTCCCCTAGGGGCCATCAGAAGTACCTTCGGTTTTGTAGCCTGGGTGTTGTTTCCATGGCTGTACAGACAGGGATGAATGCTGTGCAGAGCACAACGGCTTTAGTGCCTGTGGAAGGCTCCGCAAGAGATCCAGGGAGGAAAGCTCTAACACTGAGGGAAACCTTTGTGAATCTGGTCCTTCCTCACCATGGTATTCTTCAGAGATTTGGGGGGTAAGAAATATTCTTGCAACTACAGCTCTGCAAAGACTGTGTGACTGCAAAGCTGCAGAGACTCACCCTCGCCGCTTGGTTTAAGCGCACAAACAATCCCACCGCAGCTTAAGTGGGACCATTCACACGCTCGTTGCTAAACGTGTGCATAAATCTTTGGGAGATCAGGACCTAGATTGCACGCTGCGTGCTTACCAGTGCACATTCAGACAGAAGCAGAGCCAACACTTGTAAAGCACTTTATAGCCCTTAGCGTAGAAGGCGCCGTAAAACTGGAACATATTTATTATATTGTTATTGTTATTAAGAGGAAATATCACAAAAGAGAATAAACGCTGCGCTGAAAGGATTCTGTCAGGAATGCCTTCTGGCCTGGTGTTTCTTGCCTGGCAGTTACTCTATGTGGTTATAGCTTTTAAATTAAGATCCTTCAAATTTATGATCCTTTAAATTAAGTTAGGTTCCTTTCTCTAACATACTTAACAGATTTGGGTATTTTTATGTTGAAGTGTTGTTGGGGTTTTTTTTTGCATTATGCTTGTGTCTTTTTGCAGGACTGGAGAGAGACAAATTTGATAACAAGACCGTTTCGTTTGAGGAGCATATAAAGTCCGAACACAACATGTGGCATTATTTGTACTTTATAGTTCTTGTCAAAGTTAAAGATCCAACTGAATACACTGGCCCGGAGAGCTACGTGGCACAAATGATTGTGGTAAGTCAATCTGGGCACGTGCTGTATGCGACTGAGAGATGCTCCTTGCAGCCAGAGCAGAGCGCATCTTTCTTCTTCCCTCTCTCTGAACAATAGGAGGCATCGATCTCTATTTTTAAGGACCTTTTCACGTGTCTTAGACAGTCTGCAGCAAAGCCCAGTCTTAAACATAATGAAAAAGATGAAGGCACAGGCCACAGTCTCCGGTTTGGCGTTCGTGCTCTCATGCTCTGCGGGTTCTGCTGCCTCATTAGCCAAACCAGGGGCAGAAGAGCATGCATCATAACATCTGCTGCTGCTCGGGCTTTGTCCAGTATCTCTGGGCTGCTGTCCAGAAAAATAACGTCTCCTGCTGAACAGTGAGACGCGGGGTCAGCGTTGAGGGCTAGTGCTTTTCTCCTGCGGCTGCTCTGAACAAGCGACTGAAAAGACCGAGAAGAGCTGCTGCAGGGATTTGAAGAGCTACAGAAACTGCCTCGTGAAGCAGTGAGAGTATGACTTGGATTCAGAGAGAGAAATTTGATGACACTGGGGCAGAGAGATAGTTGATTACATTTCATTTCCAGCCTGCTGCCAAAGAGGGTTCGTTCTGGTGAGAGAGGGGGCTGGATTAACAAGGCTGCGTGGCTTGGAGCTCCATTTTTGAGGAATTCTTTCTACCTGTTGGGATATTCTGGTGCAGCATTTTCTTCCCACAGAATTCCCAGCAGGTATTGCACTGCTCGGGGCCTGTGCCAGGGTCTGTGGTTGAAGAGCTGGCACGTGTCTGGATCCCAGTGGAGGGCATAACCAAATGTGCATCAGGCTTTGCTGTTTATGCATTCCTGAGGCCACGTTTCTTATTTGAGAGTATCTGCTTTGTTACCCTTCACTGAGCCTTTGATTATACACGCTACCCAGCCTCACTAGGGAAGCTCTGGGTGCCCTTTTGGTCCTTAGTTTAGCCAAGGGGAAGATTCTTCTCTGTTAACTTCAGCTGTCTACAAGTCAGGCACCTGGTTTAAATCGATCCCAGCTCCCTGCCCCTGTCAGTGCAGGCAGGCTGGGTTATTTATCCTGCCTTAAGACAGGTGCCTAGGATAGCTGAGGTGACTCACCCTGGCATTGCTTTTCTCACTCTATTGAGAGCCTAAATGATTAGTTTAGACAAGATGCCTAATTGGGAGCTGGCTCAGGTTAGGGGAGGTGACTCCCACCCGCCGCATAGGCTTGCACAGAGCTTTGCCTTGAAGAACTCACGTTAGTGGAACGGCTCATGTTTAGACAGGAGCCTGTGCTGGACCGCTGCTGTGAAATGGAGCTTTCCTAAGTGCTGTTACCACGGCATGGGAAGGTGTTGCAGCAGCGGTGGGAGTTCGGTGCTCAGGTACAGAGGGACAGCCTGTGTCCATGGAAATTTCGAACCATCAATCTCATTGCCCAGCTCAGGGCATTTATGCTGTTAGGCAGTAATGGGTCTGTACTTCTGCAGCGTGATGGGCGAGATAGGAAAACTAAAGCAGATGCTTGTATCCTCTGTTCCCTTACAAGAAATTATTCATAGTGGCAAGTTGTCATCTTACACATGGAAATATTTTAGCTTATCTCAGAAATGCACTTTAATTTGTGGAATCAGTAATGTCTCTGGACTCTAGGGCTTGTCTCATTTGTCTACTCCTTCTCCACTCCTCTTCCTCTCTACGATGTTTGTATGAGTTTAAACTTTGTATGTATGTTAAGTATTAATGTTTAATTCCAAGGGGTGTATTAATATTCATAGTGAGTCTATTCATCCTGTGGCAGCAGTGGTTTGACTTTGATGTAATTCACTAATGTATTTTACGTTTGCATTAATGGTGGGAACTCCTGTTTGAGTATCTAAAATATTAACAGAAAAGCACCAAAACATGTGTGACCTCAAGCACCAAAGCGATTTCTCAAGGCTCCTGCTCCTCTGCGGAGCAATGTTGGTGGTTTAAGTGGTTAGTAGTAATCCAGATTTTGGGATTATTAAGGCCTCTGAGGGAAGGCTTGTTTTTTCCATGGGCACGTATAAAGTTGATGGTTGCTCTGGATGATGAGATATGTACATATGGACCTAGAAGTGTAAAGCAGAAGTGGAATGGAAGAGGGAATGGAGGAGTGGGGGGAAAAGAGAAACAAATGCTTGAACAAGGTACAAGTGGCTGTTGTGGAATTAGTAATTGTGTATCTTTGTGTAGTTTAGATTCCCCTGTACAAATTCTAGGGAAGGTGTGCTGCACAAATGCTGGTGCTGCATAGCCAGAGCAATTGGAACTGCTTAATTGAAGAGAAAAGGACTCTTCTGTCTTGTAGCTAGAGAGATTCCTGTATACCACACAGTACAAGGAATATTAAGTGAAAGATAATAATCTGACTGGAAGTATGATGTTCAACTGGCAGAAGAGACTTGGTGGTACAGCTTTGCTTATGACCAAAAGAGAGTCCAAAATGGAAATACTCAAATGTAGTTTTGCAACATCACCTGCAAGTTGAACTTCCACCCAAATCCAGTCTTCAGGGCTCAGATTCATCCTCAAATACACGTGGGTGAAAATTTTGGAGTATGCTGCAGCAACTTCTTTAACACAAAGTAGAGTTTAGCTCCAAGTAGCATCCTCACCATCCCTAGTTAGGAACCACTTATTGTTTGTGCTTGTCTACTACTGTCTTGCAAACTATTTTTAAAAGAAACATTGGAGTGATTATAAGCATTACTTAACTGGACTAATGTCTACAGTTTCTGATAGTCCCTTTTCTCCATTGCCCAGACCCATCAGTGCCCAAAAATACGACTGTTGCTATTATGACTCTGTCTTTTTTACGTGCCATTTGTCCAGCAAACACTGAAGTGTCTGGTTTGAAGGCCTTGGGGCAGAGGACTTTTCTTGCTTTCTTCCTCTGCTCTGACATTAGCTGCAAGCTCCCCAGGTTCCCTGTGATTTGGATTTTCCCAGCAGCACTGTCTTTGCTTTGGTGCTTAGCGTAGGGCTCTGAGCAGTGGCAGAAGAGATCAGTAGCCATGCAGCTTTCGTGAAGCAAGCTGTTAGGTTTGTTCTTCTTAGGGAAAAACCACCAAGCATAAAATGTACTGTAAAATTAGGGAAAAACCACCAAGCATAAAATGTACTGTAAAACAACGCCCGGCTTATACACCTCTTGCTTTTTGGACAGTGACTTTTATGGAGATGTTGGTGGGAATAAAGCACTTCAGCTCCTCCAGCGATGCCCATCCTTCTTGCACACTATCTTGTATCAGTTACTGGGTGAAATATTAATGAATATTAAATCAGGGCAGTAAGGTTTATTATTTGTTTGTTATCCAGGCCCCTTTTATGAAGGCAGACAGATATTATGCAATATCCAAAAAGTCAGAAACTTTGAGAAGCTGGCTGCATGCCTTGCATTTGCACTGAGAAACAGCATCATGAATGATTTTCCTATTGAATTTCCATTCCTGCAGAAAAAAAAAAAAACCTTCTTATCTGACCTGTTTGACCAGAAATACCATCCCTAGCAAACCCAGAGAGATGCACGTGGCTTGTATTACATCAATACAACAATCTTTGAACGTTCCTTGTGTCCATTTGTCAGAGGAGACAGTTTAACGCGATAACCGGGACGCGGAAGGTTAACGTCCACAGTTTTCGACTTCTCTGTTCGGGGGTGTAATTTGTACACGCAGGTTCCACCTAAGGCTTGGGAGCTGCAAATAGATAAATGGAAGTACAAAAATGCGGATGATTAGTTTCTGAATGTTTAGCAGCAGAGCAGAGGTATATGAATTAGCCTGTGATTTGCGCATCCATTCATTTGCAAAAATTAAAGGCTATTGGCATAGTAATTAAATTAATTATTTTGCCCATTGGGAGAATGAAAGACTTTAGCAACCGAAGCCCTAAAAGTTTTGTTCTCGCATGCCCTGTCCACAGTTCTTAGCAAGTTTCATAATGGATTTTATCAGCATTAGTGCTACCTGTCATAACTACATAATTACAGCCCCTAATTATATTATTACTTATTTACTCTAATTATGTAATTGGATGTAATTGGTGCAATTACATAACTCCTCAGTCAGCTGAAAACTGCTCTAAAACCAGCCAATGTTCATAAGAGTGAAGGGTACCGACACGTGTTAGACCATCTCCCTAAAGCGAGGCAGTCCTTGGTGGGAGATTAAAGGTTCTGCTCTCCTGCCATTGTGGTCGGTGGCACCACCAGCCTTCTAGACTGTGAAAGTATCTTAAAAGTACTTCTTTGCCTCTTGTTTCCTCTGTAAACGTATCCCCCCTGAAAGGCAAATTTTCCTAATCTTAAGTCTCTGTTCAGGCTACTCAGGAGCCCAAGATCTCCACTGAAATCAAAGTGAAATTCCCATCAACACTGTAAGGACAAAGTAGAAGAGACAGGTGGAGATACACCAGTATGAAATTCAGAACAGTGATTTTCTTCTTGAGTTCTTTTAAAAGCACTTTTGTGTCACAGCAATGACCTGTCACTGGTAACCTGACAAAGTATTTTAACCACTTAATTTTAAATATTTTGAAGGTGTCAGGTTTTTGTTCCTTTTATTGGTTTGTTTGTTTTAAATTATTAAATAAGAGAGTATTTACCAAATTTTACAGCCCTTTCCAAGTCATGAGGAAAAATGCTTTCCTCACTTTGAAAAATTCTTGTTTTGTTTTGTTTGCTTTAAATACTGAAGTTTGAGAATTGATCTGAAGTTAGTGCTCCCTTGAGCTGGTGCTGTTGTCTCTCCATACCTCCAGCCTCATGTTTTCGCTGCCTTTTGCTATTAGATACCCAGAAGCGGGCATTAAATTCAAAGGCAGCACTGGGAACAATGCCAAACACGCCATTGAGAAGCCTCACAATAGTTGTCATTCTGCCCACGCTGTGTGCTGGGCAGCACAAGCCCTTTTCCCTCAACACCCTTCTCTTTCCTCCCTTGCTGCTCTGCATTTTGCCACGCTCCCACCTCAGGAGCAGAGGTGTGAGGTGAGCCATGACAGCATGTAGCTGCTCTCCAGGTTCACATCTCAGCAGTGATGCTGCAAGGTCCTGGCCAGAGCTGCCTCAGGTGGCTGTGACCCCCCCCAAGTGTAGCAGCAGGGATGGGACAGGCTCCCTCCTGGAGCCAGAGCTGCTTGCGTACAGCCCCTGGCATACCCATGTGTGGCCTGCAAAGGGATTATTAATATTTTCTTCATTTTACCCAACCTCAGTAGAAGTAGCTGACTCTCAAAACAGCAAAAGCATGAGCCAAGTGGAGCATGACAGCTGTGGGTCAAGAGCCTGGCTGTCTGTCCATCCCTTCACACCTTGGGGCAGCGAGAGGTGAAGGCAAAGTTCTTTCACTCATGCCAAGTCCTGGTGCGCACCCCCAGCCTGATTTCCAACATGGTCACTGACCATTCCCGAGCAAACCGCGGGGAACCCTGGCTCTAGAGGAGGAAGGTCTGAAGGAAATAGAGACAAGAGAGGTGAAGGCAGAGACACAGTGCCATAAGGAAAGGGGAAAAGCATGCTGACAGCAGGCAGGCGAGGAGGAGCGAGGTTTGTGGAGAAAGCTGTTCTTTACTGCTGTCGATTTTTGTCAAAGAATGCAATAAAATAATATGTACTAAGAGGGCTGTTGACCCCAGCTCTTAAAATATAACTACTTCAGAGAAGGAAAAAAGTTCTGACACCCCAAGGCATTTATATTCGGTTATCTATCAGCATTTTGAATTTTGGAGGCAAAAGTTATCCCTGCTAATTTTTTTCTCTCAGCTGTAGATATTCTTATTACAGCTGAGGTTTGCTGAACACAGCACGGGTGGAGAGAGCGGCCTCAGCCAGAGAAATGTCGATCCAACGTAATGGGAACGCTGCCGAAGGGACACTTTGGTTGTCACAGGATGACACTCCGGCTGGTTTCCACATGCACTCTGGTGATTCATCCGAGGCAATTGAAGAAGTTTCCTCCCCCAGATGTCCACCATACCCTTCTGTTGCAATTAACCACAACAATCGTGGAGCGGAGGGGTACAAGCGATGTGTCTGTTCGCTCCTGAGCTTCTGCCGTTCGCAGCCCAGAGTACTGATGTGAAAATTGATGGTAATTGAAGTCACACCAGTCTGAACTGCACTGGTTGAGGAGAGGACACACCACTGATTCTGCTGCCTCTTTATAGGTAGGATAATGTCAGCAGAGGGAGAAAGGGCACGCAGCTGGTAGGGGTGACCCCTTTGACCGCCACAGCTAAATCTGCCAGGGATGGTGAGCTGCAGTTCTTAAACTGGCTCACTATAAATAAACTGTATTTTTAAGGTTTCTTCATTACCATAAATTCTAGTTCAACTTGAAGTTTCTGATCTGGCAGCTCACAGACTTGAAAATGCTCGCAGGATTTGTGCACACGAATGCTCTGCTGGAGTGGGGCATGGAGTTTATAACTTTTGGGAAGCTAATAATGTTCCCATTGTTAGGACTGATTTATTTTACTCTTTAAAACTGGCCTTCCTCCAAAAACTAGCAGATGTTATCAAAGCAAAACTTGCAAGGATGAGATGTATGTACATATCATTAAGCTGTGCAACTTTTTCTTAATTACTTCTTTTAAAAGACTGATACGATGCATGTCACATTATGAGTAATTACTTACCATGGCAGTAACACCAAAAGCACAAAAGCTGGGTGCTAAATAAGATCTGAGGTCTCTCTGACAGGCTAATTTCCTAGGAAATACTACGTCGGATTTGTCTGCAGTTGGGTTTTCATAAAATAAGCAATTAAAGAAATATGCCTAAATAGATGATTTACTGCTCCTGTTTGGACAAGTGAGTGAGAACATGGGTCTCTCTCCTTCCACATGGATGCAGGCCCTGTGGGAAGTTCAGGGCTTCAGTTTAGGTGCACCGGGTCCCAAAGGAAGTCCCTTTTCCACATCAAAGCCTGCCTCACATTCACAGAGGATATCTCATGGCTGTGTGATGACACAGAGTCACTAAAACAGGTTCAGTCAGTGTTTGTGTGTCTGAGGGGAGGTGTTACCCCGTTTTACACTTACAGAATATATTGAGGCATTGTTGGTTTTTCTTCGGCTGAGTACTGAGATGTTTTTCTGTTGTTGCTTTTCCTGTTGCGCAAAAGCCCCATCCATTGCTGTAGGTAGTCCATTGCTATTTTTGCTTCTCTGTACAATTTTGCCTCTGCATTATGATCTTTCAGACGTGCTGAACACCTCCCTCTCCACTTCATAAAATAAGCAATTACAGTAACGTGCCTAATTAGCTGATTTCCTGCTCATTTGTTTGTTGCTCAAAGCATGAAAAGTTAGCGTCACACGAGGACTTTGCATCATTGTACAGAGCTCCAGTGCTGCAAGGGAGCTGAGCACCTTCTTTTCTGTGTCAGGGGCTCTGCATCTTCCAGGCATGGGCTGTAGGTGATGTGTGAGCTGCGGGTGAATAAAGGGAAAGGTGAGCTTCGTTTGGTACTTCATTTTAAAAGATTGAAGTTTTATTGGCTTTAAGTTCATATACATTCTTTCTGGGCAGGCAAAATTAATTATCCTGTTGCTGCTTGAATGGGAACCCATGGATCTGATCCTGCCTCCTTAGAAATGATGCTGTTAGCTGGAGTGGGAGAAGGCTTGCTATCCATGACAGGTGCTGCAGCACGGGCAGGTTTGCTGTGTAGGGTGGGTATGATGATAAGCTTTCACCCCACACGCTACCTCAGGGAGGGAGTGGTTGTGCCATGATGCCTTGTCCTTGTCCCTGCTGCCTTCGTGCCCGACCCCTTACGCTCCTGTTAACTCCCACCAGGACAGGTCCCTGCAGCCCCATCATCTGTTCCCCTTTCTTCGAAATCCCTTCTGAATAAAAAGTGGTGATGTAATTGCAAGTTGCACAGTGGAGCATGAAACTCCCTAGAAGTATATTCATTGAGATTTGGGTTGGGTTTTTTTCCCCCTGAGGTCTGGAATCACTGGTTTGATTCTAGCCAGTGCTAGTTGTTTTGGACCCTGTGGTATTGTGGCTCAGGCGTAAGCTTGGCTGAATTTCCTCTGCCTTTGAAAGATTTGGCCACCTGTCCAGACCAGAATTTAAGCTTCTGAAACTGATTTTGCTGTGAAGATGGGCTCTGCCTTGATAATACAGTGCAGTCACAGCCTCTTTGCCATCCTTCCAACTTCATTCAATTTGCAAATTAAAATAAATGACCCGAGTTGGCTTCTTTTTTGTTTGTTTGCTGCTAGCCTTAAAAACTCGAGGAGGGGTCTGGGCAAGAGGACGTGTTCCTTGAGACTTGCACATCCCCAGGAGCGAGCGTGGGGTGGAGGTGTTCCAGCTGGAGCGCCCTCAAGCCGAGTGGCACAGGATACGGGCTGCGGTTCCCTGCTGGAATCCGCTCCCGCCTTGACCTGCCAGAGACTAGAGCTGTTGGCTTTCCAGGCAGCTTGCAAAAGCCATCTTTTATCCTTTTGTTAAAGAAGCATGTGGCCTGAGATGGATCTGTGTGTGGGCAGACCTTTCTTCTGTGATTTCAAATGATGGAAAGGCTTTCCAGGACGCTGGACGGGCACCTACTGGTGCACGTAAAAATCCTGGCGCCGTAACAGAGCCCAGATTCTTCTGGGACTGGTTGTGCATGGCTTTGCCTCATGAAAACTGGACCTTAACTGGGGTCACAGACAGTGATAAGAAGTTCAGCCCCGGAGGAACAGCATGAGTAGATCCCAAAGTGTGTAAACTGAATTCATTTGATTTTTTGCGCTATGGGAGAAGCAACAAACTCAAAAAACTTCAGTGCTCTTTGAGAATCTTACTGCAACATTTGAAAACAATTATTGTTCTTTGTATTACAATGGCACTAAGCTTCTGGCTTCTTAAGTGAGAATGAGACTCCAAAATTGTCTGCAGCCAGGGCAGATAACTGCAGATGCTGAGGAAGCGAAGAGCTGCAGGTTTGCCTGCAGACGTAAAGGGTAAAAGTAGTAGAAGAACAGGGAGATGAGGTTGAGGTTGTTGCCTTACCAGGAACACCATTCAAAAGTGAATCAGCATCACTTTAGTTGGGCTGAAAGCACAGTGCTGAGATTCTGCAAGAAGTAGAATAGGGGGTGGAAGGCTGCAAAAAACGGCGGGTTTGGTTTTGGGTGCTCCCAGTCAGGAGTCAGCAAGATGTTGGGGAGTTGGGTGGAATGTCAGTGTGAGCTTGGGCACAAGGTGTTAGATGTGATGAAGTCACTTGTTTTCTTTATCTGTCATGGGAAGAAGAATCCACTGGCCCGTATTACCCTGCATGGATAAGTTTCCCAGTTTGTATAACTTTGGTCTCGTCGTGCCATTTATCTTTTGGGATCAGCTTTATGAGATTTGTGTCAGGTTTTTCTATTTGTTTGCAAGGCTAGTTCATGGAATCTTCTCTCTTTTTCAGTGTGGTGGATGTGTCTATGATAAAAAGCTAAGATTGCATCATCTTTAATAAAAGAGGAGATATATAGCCTAAAGAAATCAGATTAGTTGTAGAGAAAGAAATCAATCAGGTTGGCAAATTGTATCTGTGGGACAAAGTGCAAAATGTTTGTTTCATACAGTATTTATTGAACAAATTTGTTGAGAAGATGGTTAAAAATGCTCTACAGGAAAAAAAAATGGGAACCATTTTGTTCAATTTAAATGACATTGATGTATTTTTTACATCATGAAATCTTGCAATATTACCAACAACAATCCCTGATAAAGTACTTTACACAATTGCCTCACAGGGCATTTTGAGATAAAAGTATATATCGGAGATTGTAAATTGGCTGCATCCAATTTATATATAATGGAACCCACTGCAGCCATCTGACGAAATTCAATAGATCAGGAATCACATTACACTTCTGTGAGTTTGGGGTAGTAGGAGCTTTAAAGAGTCTCCAAAACAAACAGGCAACTTTAAATCATATTTAATGAACCCTGCGTATTTTATACACATGTGATTAAAATGTTTTGTCCCTGTTTCTCATTTTGCTGGGTGCTGCTGCAGGAGCATGGTAACTCTGGGTTTGTGAAACCGATCATCTGCTTGTTCTCAAGAGAAAATGCATTTTAATTGAACAGAGCAAACCGTATTTAAATGCTGGCCTGAGAAAAAACCCCACCAACAACAACAAACAACCAAAACAAAGAGAAAGAAAAAGCAGATCTGTACAGAGGATCCATTTCAATATTTTCCCAGCAGTGCCAGCAAGAGCTCTAAATGAAAATCTAGTATGGGCAGATAGAGGTTCACAACGTACCAGGGTGTTTTTTCTCTGTTATTGATCTGTGCTCGCGGCCTCTGAAAACACCACGCAGTGAACGTGAACCCGGATGAAGAGGCGCTTCGCCTTGAGGGCCATGCAGCGCGCAGGCCCGCGAGGCTGGGAGGTGGCCTTTCCTCAGGGGTGTTTTGTCCAGAGATGCCTCAAAGAGAAACCTAGATCCTCCTCCTCTCCTCTGACCGATGCTGGAGTACATGCATTTGTGCATGTGTGAGGCACATACGCGATCATGTCCTTGCTTAAATAAAACCCGGTGGCCCAGTGGTCGTGGGTAACAATTCTTACAAGGTTTAAAAGAAAATGTTGCTCTTTGAATTGTCTGTTCATACAGCATCGCGTGCGAAGTACCTCAGGGTCAAAATGGGCCCGAAGCAGGAACATTCAGATCAGGATTCAAAATGCCTCGACTCTGGCAGCATCCTAAACCAGAACAATCGCGCTGCAATCAGCGAAGCCCTTCCTCTGTAAAGCTGAGAACAAGGTCAAGTCCGGAGCCTCTGGAAAACGAGTCTCCAGCTGAGTCTTTGTGTTTCCCAGAGATTCTGTTACACCAAATTGGAGCTAAAGCTAGGAAATGGGCAGTGCTTGCAAAATGCAAGGTGACAGGGCCAGGGAATTAAAGCTAAATGTGAACAAAAAAACTAAAGCAAAACCCTACCGTAAATCTCAACAAGTACGTGCCCGAATCCTGTGCTACAAAAGATAGGAAGTAGAGGTCACAGTTCAGAGTTTAACCACAGAGTTAGACCCTGATCCACTGGATCAAGCCAGCACTTATGGTGACAAAAACGGGTCAGAATTTGTGGCATCCATCCCAGCTGAACGGTAGGTATGTCTTTAAGGAGCAGGCAGCATCTCTGTCCCCAGCAGCGCGTTGATAGTGCAGGGTATGTTTACATTGCAGCGGTATTAGTGCCATTGGCTTTTGTCTGGAGTTCAGCAGCTGGAGCGCGCCTGCTAGCATGTTTTGCGAAAGAAAATCAATATTAAAGGAAGAATAGAAGGGGAGGGGTGAGGGGGCTTCAGCATGCTGATGTGGGTAGGAATGGCAAGGGGCTGGAGAAGCATCGTAATTCTGTCTGCTGTAAACGCAGTCGATGGGAAGCAGAAATGCCATTACCACTCAGCTAGGCGTGAGCCAGCCCGGCAAGCGAACGGTGAATTTGCTGAAACGTTGTCGGGAGCAGCAGGGGAAGGAGAGGGAGAAAGAAGTTAGAGCTGGAGGCATCGGAGGGGGTGCGCGGAGTGGGAGGGTGGGGGGAGAGCTGTGCGAGCATCTCAGCCCCTCTTCTGTGACAGGCCTGCCCTACGCAGTGCAGCGCTTAGAAGGGCCGTTCTCAGTGCCGGGGGAGCCGAGCCCACGGGCTTCGATAGCAGCACCGCACTGAGCTGTGAGGGAAGAGACAGAGATCTGCCAGGTGCCTCTCTATGCAGAGGCTGCCATTGCATTACGCCGTGCTTCCCCTGCCGAGACAGCTGGAACTAAACCAGAGCCTCCCATGCTGCCATTAAAAGGTCCTTTCTTTTTCTCCTTTTTTTTTTTTTTAAGGACATGTGCACTTAATGTCAGAATATTGAAACCATACCCACGTGAATAAAGTTAGCAAGCCGGTGATTCATTGCTGTTTCAAATCTCTATCTAACCACAGTAAATTTCTGCTCAGCAGTGACAGTCTGTGTCCGCATGCGGGCTGTGATTTACAGTTCGGCGTTTTTGTATCAACAACATCTGTTTAACAAAAGAAAGAAGAAGAAGAGGGAAAAAAAAAAAAAAAAAGTAAGCCAAGAACATTTATTTTCTAATCTCTGCACCAGATGTTGTTTCGTTATGCACAAGATCCAGGGATTATATCAGAAATAATTTAATTATTTTTAAATGAATAATCTGAAGTGTTTTTCCTAAAGAGTGTTCTGTAACCACCGACAACATAAAAACAGGAGGGATGTGGAAAAATCAGCTCAGGTTTTGCACGAATCAATAATTATACCTGTTTCAAGGGCACAAATATTCAGCAGCAAATCATAGGTTCAGGTGGCCGTGTCGGGATTCTTGAAGGTTTGCAGAGGAGAGCATCAATTCCCAGGGTTACACTAGAGGAAAGGTGGCAGAGAGCGATTGAAACGGCAGAAGAAATCAACAGTTGAGAAATGAGCGTGCACCATGGGGAAAGGAAGGGAAGGGAAGGCACGAGAAGCAAACGTGGCTTCCAGGAGTGCAGTGCTGGGGTGGGACACAAGCTCGGGTTCTCCAAGCATGTCAAAGTTGTACCATGCAAGTCTCCTGAGTCCTGCAGCACTTGCACACGCGTGGGTCCCTGGGTTCCCACCTGAAGGGAAGCTGGAAGATGCAGTCTTCGTGTGCTGGTGAAGAAAACTGCTTTGTTCAGTGTCTGCTTTCCACCTTTCGGGGTAAAGATACTTAGGGCTGAAGCAGGACCACTTCACCTCTGTGTGCTGGCTGCACCTCTGCCAATGCAGCCCAGGTCGTGGTCGGCCGCTTTCAGGGTAAGGGTGCGCTGCTGACTCATGTCATACGCATTTGCATATGGGTTTGCCCATGGTGGTGGTGCGACATCATGTTTGAACTTAGGATCTTGACTGTAAAAAATTATCTTCCTGGTCATGTCCATTGCTCAGAGGTGAATGCCAAGTCCCTTAGGTGTGTTTGGTAAGAAGAAATTTTGGGGTGTTTGTCCTTGGAAAAGCAGGGTCCTTTGCAGAGTTTTCAGGCTGGGCATTGAAACTGCCACATGCAGCATCAGAGGAGAAGGACCTGCACGGTGTGAGGTTTATTATCATTCCTCTGCATAATTTTTCCAGGGATATTGCAAGTGGGAACACTGATACTGAAACACTGAGACATTTATAACTGACTGGCCTGGATATCAGTCTTGAAGAGCTCACAATTATTCAGAATTACAGTGATAGATTCTGTTGCAGCCCTCAGAAACATTCAGCCAAGTTAAAATGAAAGTAAATGCATCGATGACGCTGCTGAAGCAGACGGTGGGTCCCTGTCACGGTTTCAACCTTCTTTCAGGGGGAAACAGCTTTCTATATTTTTCCAGAAGCCGTGGAAGCTGCAGCGCCTATCAATCCAGCGCAGACCCAGCCAGACCTATGAGTTTTCTTGTTGCATAAAGATTTATCTGTAATTGCCAGGGTTTGTTTTTATTTCCCTTGAATTACTGTTGGGGATGCGTATAGATGCATAACAATTCCTAATTTCCCCTCCCTATATTCTTGTACAGCGCAGATTGCTTATCAAAGGCAGTCTTAACATTAAAGTGTCAAACAGGATTTGCAGAAAGCTATTTGGGTTTGTAGTTTGGGATGAACGTTTATCAAATTGTGGATTAGCTGAATCATGCACTGAACCAAATTATTATTGTCTGTGATTAAATCACAACGTGGTTATTGCCCTGTGTCATCTAAAGCACAAGATAGTTTAAATCTTTAAAATCCCTTTTTAAGGTGGCTATAGGAGCTCCATAACTGCAGACTTTTAGGACTGGGCTGTATCCCCGAGCAGAAAAATAATAGCTTTCAAAAGGTTGTTTGGGCTGATCCCTCTCTGCTTATACAGGCCGCAGACCTGGGAAGGGAGCGGATGGGCTGATTTACCTTCCAGGCATGCGGAATGATTTCTCAGTGCATAGATCTCTCTGTGCCCAGTGCTAAAGTATTTATTCGAGGTGCTGGCTGAAAACAGGGGGGCGAATGGCCTCTTCCCCCAAAAAGACAGGAGCTGCCTGCCAAAGAGCAGCCTTCACACTGAGGCGTGACTGAGTCACGCAGGGTGAAGCCATGACGCATTTACCAGCAGCGCCTCTCCTCAGGGTGACTGGAGGCGGTTTCAGCGGCTCCTCTCAACACCGATGCAGCAGGGTTTTACCACCCCAATGGGCGCTTGAGAGGCTACAGGCTCTCTAAAGCTGGAGGAGGCTCTTGCCGCTGTGGTTGCTGTTCACTGCGTGCCAACAAACGTGTTTGGCGGGGTGGGATGCCCCCAACCCTCTGGCGCCGTACACCAGGATGTCCATAACTCCTCTTCTGCACCCTTCGGCGACCATCTAACTGAGGAGCTCAGAGGGCTTGAAGCATCCTCATTTTTTCAGCCTCGTTCTGTAGATAACAAATAACCCTCCTGATGGCCACTCTGAGTCACCGAGGAATGAACGACCTGTGCCAGGCAGGGAAACGGTAGGCTGGGGGATGCAGAGGCCCATCACCTGCTCCGATGCGTGCAGCTGGGGAGGTCACAACCCAGGAGGAGTCATGAGCAGTCATCGCCGCTTTCCTTGTTTGAATAGATAGGAGGGAAGTCCTGAAACGGCTTGTTTTCATGTTGCAACCAGGGGTCACGGGTTGGAAAGGGCAAAGAGGCGCCGCATTAGTCTGCTGGAGAAATGAAAGCCGGGTGCAGCTGACGGTGGCGTGGCACTCCGAGCCCGTGGCAGTGGCACCGGCAGAAAGCGTGCATTAGGTTGCCTTCGCTCCTCTACTTCATCCCCTTTGTCCTACTCTTTGACCTATTTTCTCTCATTTTTATCTAGTAATCTATTTTTTAAAGGCTCAGCCCAGTCTTTCCTGCTGGTTGCAGCTGATCCATCTCGCTGCTAGCCTGTGAAACCGGCACCTCCTAAAGAAACGTCCCTCTGCCAATTACTCCGGAGGCATGGATTCAGCTCAGCGTGAGAGCTCGATTGAAGCCAGTTGGCTGCGCCGACAGGACAGGGATGGTTTGAGAGACAGAGACTCTGTACAAAGCGTAGAGAAACGCTAAACAAGTTTCTTCGGCCTTTTCTCCATCTGTCCTCGACCAGAGCTAAGCAAAGTCAGAAAAAGGACAGTGTTTGACCGAAGGGAGGACGTAGCCTGTAGCTCTGCCCTCTGCCTGGAAAGCCCACAGGAGGGAGGGAGAAAATTGCACAGAAAACTCCAGGAGGCAAACGCAGACTTTTGCTCCGAGTGCACCCCTCCAAGAAGAAGAGTTTGAGCTTTCTCAGGAAACTCAAGCAGCAGATCCTCTAAGCCCTGTGATTTCTCAGGCATGTGCCCTCAGCACCTCGTGGCTACGTGTACCCAGAGTACCTCGCGGAGAGGTGCTTGCCCCGGCTGAGCTGTGATTCCCACTGGAGTCCTGCCAGCCGGGGCGGGAAGGACGGAGGGAGCGAGCACGCTGGATCGCCACATGAAATGTCTGCTCTGCTCGTGTGCAGTCTCTTTGGCCGGCAGCCTTTTGGCTACCCCCACCTGCCTTTTTCCTTTTTTTTTTTGTTTGTTTTTGGGGTTTTTTAAAATCTTTCTCTTTTTATCCCCTCCCCAGCTGAACGGAGAGAAGGCTGCAACTCCTCTCTGTCCCTGCAGCCTTCCTGCCTGGCTGAGTCTCTGCCCTGGCCAGATGTATGCTCTGCGAGGCACAGTTATGCTTGTGGAGGGAGAGCAGGGCGGGAAGGTGCTGTGATCCGTAGGTGGCTGCTGCGCTCGGGCTGGGAATAGCCATAGTCCTGCACAGGAATGAAACAGTGGTAGAAGTACACTGCCTTCAGCCCCGGTAGTTTAGAAGGAAGATTTCTGTACATTTTAACAATTAATTCCATGTCCAGGCAGCTACTTGGCTTTAAAGTGTCCCGTCCACCTGCCTCGCCCTCCGTGAGCTCATTTACGCTCGAGTTATGTCACCTTGCGCTAACCTGGTGGCTGTTGATTGAGTCCTTTGACAGCTGTTTGCAGAGGTTTGCCCTGTTCCCCGCCAGCAGCCTACCTCCCTCATCCAAATTGCCGCTGGGTTCCAGATGGGGTTCACGCCGTCTGGGTGACCGCAATCCTGAGCAAAATGGTTGGATTTGTAAGAGTAATAGCTAAGGGGCGACAAGATGACCCCCTGCAAAAACCCATCCCGCACCAGTCAAACAAGGTGAAGCGGGAGGAGCTCCCTGGCCAGGCAGAGGAGGCACATTACGGCTTTAACATGTGTTAGTTGGTCAAGGTGAACCCTGGACCGAGCCCATAAACATTTAAATCCCAGAACAAATGTTTGGGGTTGTACAAACATGTTAACTACCTCCAGTTAATTGGCAAGCAATTACCTTGAAGTAGAAATGGCTTTCCCATAGCTGAGCAGTCACAGAGTGCCTGTTGCCCCTTGTGAACGCTTACAGATCACTAAAACTTTCAGCAAAGGAGCCTTGTCCCACTTGCCTTCTGGATCCTGGTGGTTTTGTGATCAGAAGTTTTTCATCCCCAGCAGCAGTTGCTGTTCGTTTCTGGGGGTGACTCAGTCAATAGGGCTGTGCACCAGAGCTAATTTTCATGCTGCCCTTTAATGAAGTTCTGGAGTTCATAATGCAGTGGGAAAAAAATTGGGTATTCTTGACTGGCAAAAGCATGCAGCTTAGCAGGGGAATGCACCTGCCACGTGCTGTAATAGAACTGTCAGTGAAAGGTAGGCAAGTAGGAGAAGGTGTTTCCTGCTAACCTCCTGAATTTTGAATCTTTCTGACACTTTGCATGATAAAGATATGCAACTGGGCTGGCTTTAATTAGAAGTTTGTGCGGTTGAGGACCAAGAAGCAAAGTCCTGCCTGCACCCCACACAGCACTTAGGGTTACCAAGTGAGAGACACGGGGTCAGCTTCTTTGACCTGTTGCCTCTCCGCTGCCAGGAAAAGCTACAGAAGTCAGTAGCAACTTTTCATGAGATCTCCGGTCTACACAACCCCATTGGCTTCTCTTAGAACTTGGATCAAGTCCTCACTTGATCCTTACCAACATTTTGGCAAAAAACATGCCCAGGCCTTCTTGGTCAGTAACAAAACCACAACTGCATTTCTTTCTCGGGAGAGATGATCACAGCGTTGCTGGGAAGGCAGAGCTGGGCGCGTGCAAAGGAGCTCCCGTGACTCTGGGGCTCGTGGTAGCTGAGATGAACTGGCACGTGGTTCAGAGCGGTGCCACCTGAAGACCTACTGTCAGCACCACACTGTGGTGCAGCAGTGGGCAAGGTGCTGTGGGCTCTGTTGCTGTTTTCACCTGCTCCTGGTCATCCCTCTTCCTGGGGAGTATAACATTGTGCCGAGTGGGAGGGAAGCAGGTGGCACTGGGAGCCCCTGGAGAGGCAAGCCCACTGAGCCAGGACATCTGGCGTCCGTATGGGTTTGTGTGGTGTTCCTCTGGATGCTGTGGTGCGGTGATGGTCATTCCACAAAAAAATCTTTCCAAGGCAGTTGTTGGTCTCTGCTCTGCATCCTGGATAGGAGCAGGGGAGCGGCAGATGGAAAACAAAACTAGCAAAGTGCATTTCACAATCCTGGCAGCGGTGCTGGGCAAACACGAGAACCGCAGTGATGGAGTCTCAGATTGCTCTCCCCGTGCAGCCTGGCTTTAGAGACTTTGGCCTCACGGTGCCAAAAAGTGCTCCCGGCCCCTCAGTTGGCTCCTGCGGCCCCGCGGCCTCGCCTTTGATAATCTTCAGGTGCTTCAAGCGAGAGAAGCTGTGCCGGGTGCAGATACCGGAGCTTTCCAGGAAACATTCAGGCACAAGTGCAGCTCTGTTCGCTGTAGCTCCTTTGAATTCGGTTTCTGTGCCCGCAGCAGCAGACAAATTTGCTGGCAAACGTTTTGAAAAGAAAAAAAAAAGAAAGAAAAAAAAAAGGGGTGGGTTGGGGGGAGGAAGGCACTGATCCAGAAAGGCACAAACTAAGCTCGGTATGAATGGGTACACCTGTGCTGAGCGCTGGGCACGTGATGAACGCTCTGCTCGAGCCTAGCCAAAATAAATGTAAAAGAAATATCAGAGCGTGCTCGTGGAAAATGAATGCTGGTCTTGTAAGCAGAACCGCACGCAGCAGAAACAGGAGCCTACTGCTCCCTGCGTCCGCTGGGGATATCCAGCAGGGAGGGTCACGTGCGCTCCTTTCGAGCTCACCAGCGGAGCTGGTGAAAACAGGTTTTGATTTGAATGAGTTATGACCCATTGAAAATGGCATCATGCGTAACCACAGTAAATTGTCATAATGAGATCACGAGGCTCAAAAAGTGGGAAGCGGGGAAAGAGGCCTCATTCCGCCCGCGCGCACGGCTGGCTGAGCCCTGGGCTGCAGAATGCGATGGAGGGGCACGGTCTTGTTCCCCGAACATCTCGTCGGGTTAGCCACAGGACCAGGACCTCCACAGCCGGACAAAACTTCATGAGAAGTTTTGAGTTAAAAGGAAGAAAACAAGCCAAAACTCTTACAGCTTCACAGTTAGTCTTATCCAGGGTGACAGAGGGGGTCCAGGCTAATGTAAATAGTGGAAAACCGTGGTTTTCCACAGTGGTGGTTCCATGCTTACTGAGGGTTAGCGTGGTTGTTTCGAAACCCAGTTGCTGTGGGAGGGGAGGGTTTGGTGAGCAGGGCAGAGGACCATGTAGCTGAAAGCAGCACTCTCTGGTAGCCCAGCAAAGCTGTACTCGCTTGGCACATCCCTGGGCATGCAGCTCTGCCAGGCCAGCCCGCAGGGTCCCTGCTCCTGTATGGCCGCCCTGGGCTGCAGCCCCTGGAGAATCATCGCTGGCTTCTCTGGTTTGGCTGTGAGGGAAGTCTGAGACTGCAGTAAGTTCGTCACACTTAAACCTTTACCAAATTTCAATCTCGGGCAACGTAAGTTGCACAGCTCTTGCCTGCCAGGAGCCTTGTAGGTGTGATTCTGGAAAGAAGTCCTTTTCTTTCCTCCTTTTCTTTCCACTCTCGTGCTGTTTGTGTGTGGCCATTCACAGAGCAGGAGACTGCAAGAAACGCACTTCAACTCCTTCTGTTTCTCTTCTAAACTTACCAAGCGCAGGTTTCCGTCCAGGTCCGTTGCAAAACACTATACATATGATCTAACCACATCCTCCCACTCCCCCCCAAGGTGGAGGGCAGAGGTGCGTTGGTGTAATGCATCACCAGCTACTGGTCCCATTTCCTTTGTCTTGTGCCTTAAGGCAAGCCCAATTGCTTGCCACACAGTTGCCACTCCTCCTAGGCTCTCACCCTCCAGTATCCTCTGTCTGCTAGGCTTTGCGTACAAATACCTGTGCCCCTGAACCCTGGGGACAATTTGAGCTCATGCTGATGTGCAGCATCTTCCTGGCTCATATCAGCTGGTCACAGTATTGTTTGTTACGAATAAATTCATAGCCTGAGTCCACAAACAGAGAAACATCCAATTCAGTGCTGTTCCATGCGCTGCTTGGTCCTTAGGAGGTGATCCCTTAGCCATGAGGTCATGCTTGCATTTTACCTGAGGTATACAATTGGAACAGCATGCTGAAGCCTTTCCTGGGACCCCAAATCTTCCAGGGTGGGCGAGTGAATTCAAGGTCCCTCTGCTCTTGTAGGAGGCACGCTCCAGGCTGATCTGGAGAGGACTCTGGCTTCTCTTGTTTTCCTGATGGAGGCTGGCTGACATTGCCACAAGGACAGCCGAAATAGATGGAGGCCAGCCAAGCTGAAGAGACAGTGGTGAAAATGTGTCCCTGCATACACTTAAGAGCAAAGCACGGGCGGCGCTTGGGCTTTCCTGGCACTAATGTACCGGAGAAGCGTCCCCAGAGCTGACCCAGTGGGAGCTTCTGCGTGCCAGAGCCACAGATGAACGTGCCCACGCTGCCCACGCTGCAATACAGGTGCAGCTGTGGGGAACCAAGATTTTCCTGTCGGTGCCTTCTGCATAGCTAAGGAGAACCCAGAATAAAAATACATGTGTAAACTGCTTTCTGAATTCACTGCTTCTTAGGCTTGCGTGCTGTGCGTCATCCACTGAGTCGAAGTCCTTCCAAGTTCCCATTTTCTAGTCTCAGCTTAGTGGCTCTGCACAAACCCCTACTAACATTATTGATTTTTCTAATACCCACACAGGAGAAGAATTTGGACTGGTTCCCTCGGATGAGAGCCATGTCCCTGGTTAGCAACGAAGGCGACAGCGAGCAAAACGAAATCAGGAACCTACAGGAGAGGCTGGAGTCGACCATGAGCCTTGTCAAACAGCTTTCCAGTCAGCTCGCTGAGCTCAAGGAACAGGTAAGTGCCCTGCAGCGGGTAGCAACCTGAGCGCGTGTGGGTGAGCGCGCTAGCTTTCGTCAGGTCACTGTCAGGACAGCGTTACAAAAGAGACTTTTGTCTTAGAGAGGTTTTATCTTTCCCTTCAGTAAGCTTTCTCAGTAGATAGGCTGATAGGGGTTTGGAATGAAATTGTACTCTATTAGCAACAGCGGAGAGCAGGTAAGGAGAAGAGCCAGGAGGGAATTAGTTATGAAATCCTTCCAGTGAGCGTGCGAGGACAGAGGGGAGAGCTGCAGGAGCGGCGACGGGCTTTGCGTGCGCAGGTACCGCGTAACCCGGCGGTGAAAAAGGCATAGCATCAGAAATAGCTGTGCACTGAGGGGAATCAGGCAGAGATTGGATTTTTGATTATTTTTTTGGGTTTTCCCCCACCAAGAAGATAACGGTGCTGGTGTGCAAACCGTTTGCCGAGCCTGTTGCTTTGCTTCTGCCACCCTGGTCTTGGTGCCACTGCCACAGCTCCCTCCTCTCCCTCCCCCCTCTCCCTCCGTGCGGAAGGTGAGCTGCTGGCCTCCCTTAAATCCCTCCTTCCGCCTAAACCACCTTACAACGTGTTTTCCTCTCACTTCAGGATCAAAAGGCCAGCTCCTGGTTTGCTCAAGATGCTGGTCACCTCTGCTTTGCTTGTGACAGCTTCGGAAAAGCATCTTTGCATTTTCTTTATGGGAAGCACTTCAGTTGCATACACAAGGGTTACCTAATTATCCCCCTTCAGATTCCCCCTTAAAAATTGTCATTCCCTGGGGAAAACTCAACAAAGGTTTTGGCTGTGTGTGCTGAGGCCGTTGCTTATAGTGCTTACCCGGACCTTCCCAGCGGGGTTTTTTGAGCCCCCTCTGTCTGAATCTGTTCTTTCCTGGCTTAAATTTAAACTCTCTGTGGCCAGGACCATCTTTTAATTCGGTGATTGTACAGCACCACGTGCAAATGCTGACTCTCCGCAGGGCTACGCAACACCATAGCAGCGCAAATAATACGCTGCAAGACCTGCTGCTGGATAAGGATAATGTACAAGCAAGAATAAAATGTCCATACTTTGCAGGAAGCAGATCCCCCACTTCAAAGGCATCTCTTACTTGTAATTTTCAATGTGGAAGAAAAGAATTCCACTCCCTGTTGTTTTGCTTATACGTATCTTGTTCTGTGACTGCTAAATAATGGTAAAAAGGGGGAAAAAAAAAATTCTCAACTCTTCTCTCTATGCCTTTCCACCTTAGATGACAGAACAAAGGAAGAATAAGCAGAGGCTGGGCTTTCTTGGATCAAACACACCCCATGTGAATCATCACATGCCACCACCCTGATACCACGGGGAGAAGCCGTGACTAGCCTTTCATCAGTATTCCTGCTTTATTATAGAATAAAAAGCTGAGATTGAGAGGAGTGAACAGTGCCTATTGTTACAAAGTTAAAAACAACCAAGTGCCAAGATGTTAAGTGGTTTAGCTCTGGGAACAATTCGTAGCTGTTTTTCATGGTTGAAAGGGACCACAACCTAGAATGTGAGAGACACAAGACACAAGGCAGCTCGTTTGTGTTCGTTCACGGGGGGCCCCCACTCAGCTGCGTTTGCGCTCTGCAACTCCACTGCTCCGGCGACAGCCGCCGGGCGCGGCGGAGGCCGGGGCAGCGTCTGGCCGCGTCCTTAGAGCCGCCTTCAGACTTCTCCCTAAAGCGCTGGGATAACTGGGATGAGCAGAAGAAGGAGAAATGATGGGTAATGCAAAGGTGACAGCCTGGGTCGGAGTCCAGAGAAGTCATTTCTGGCTGGTGTGCCAAATAGCAACATTAGTCATATTTGCTTGGCGTTTACTATTTCTTTAATTACCGTAAATATGTCGGTTGGGTGAGCAGTAATGTTGCTTCAAGTAACTTCTACTAGGAGGGGAAGGGGAGAAACCTCAAAAAACTGTGGGGGGAAAATAAAATTTAAAAAAAAAAGAAAACAGAAGAAAAAAATAGGAAGAGGGTTGCAAAAAGAAACATTAACGCTTTTGAATTTTAACTGTCACCATGCAATTTCTTATTTATAACATGGAGCACAATGGATCTACAGCTGTGGGAATGTTATGCACATAACACTGACAACATAACTGGAAGAGATTTCTTTCTCCTGGCTTCAGATGTTCTCGATTAATGTGGCCACGAGGTTTCACACACTGAGGAGTTAAACTGTTTTAAATTCAAGTTCCAAGGGAGGATTCAGGGAAAAAAAAAAAAAAAAAACCAACAACCACAATATACCTGTAGTTTTGTTTTATTAAAAAAAAAGCTTGGAAATGTCTTTTTGGATGGAGCTGTAATGGTGTCATTACCTTCCATAAACTCATCTTCAGTAAGATTTGACTTGGGTAAATAAGTGCCATATTCTCCCAGCTTTCTTCTGAGCTAAAGCTCACAAGCTCTGCTTTCAGGGGCTTGCAGGACTGGCCTGGCTGTTGGGGGACAGGGTCAGGGGGTGCAATGCCAGAGGAGCTTCTTCCAGCTCTAAGCTCGATGAAAGGCAGCAGCTGAGTCAGCTGTGCAGGTTTCAGCTGTGTCCTGTATTTCTTGGGCTGGCTTTGGCTTTAAAAGAAAAGTCATGGAGTTTCCACAGAGCCCAAGAAGCCTCTTGTCAAAAAAAGATTTTTTGGGGCGTGAAAATGGGAGTTACATTTTCAGTGGGTTTTGGGAACCTAATTGTCTGAAAAGGCAACTCTGTTACTTTGTAAACCAAAATCTTCTTGCTGTGCTTCTCCCCCTTTTAACATTTCTGTTTGGTTGTAAAAGTCATGTTGCTCAAAGGTGAAAATATTATTGGCTCCAGCATTCCTAGATTTTTCCCTGAAATGCTGTCAAGTCTTACTTAAGGCACAATTAAAACCAACAGACCTGGAGTAAAAGGAAAGAAGGGGCTTCTCCCTCTCCTCATCCCAAATTCCACCCCGGTCTTGGAAGCCACCTCTTTTTTTTGTGCCTGTGAGGTGGTTGAGATAAAAATACAATACTTTAGGGTCTGATTCTTTTACCATTAAAACAATTCCTGTTGGCTTCAATTGTGTCCTTCAGAAATACTGTGTGGAAAGCAGGGATCTGTGTATTTTATGGGGAGGGAAATAAATCTTGCCGTTGACTTTCATTAGAGCCTCTGGGTTGGGAGAGGTGATGGCCACTTCCAGGTTCAGGGTCTAATTGTCCTCTGAGAAACCCTCTCAGATCCAGCCAGCGCTCTGCCTCCACGTGCTGAGGAGAAGACCAATAGGTGGTTATCAGAAACAGCAGAAGGCCAGTGGCAGCGAGTGGTGGGAGAGGCTCAGCTTTCTTCAGCTCCTCCGTGGGTGTCAGGCTCTCGCAGCCTCACCGCAGCCAGACGTCGGATGCTTCACAGCGCACGGAGGCAACGGGAGCTGCATCGAGCTGCTCGGTTACTGCCTGTTTGCTCCTGGGGCTGGAGGTACCTTTTCTACTCCAAAATAACCTCAAAATGGTCTGGAGGGCGGAGCAGATGCGGCTGTGGCGTGGGGAGCTGACGGCAGGAGAGCTGCTCGGTCAAAGGAGGATGCAGAAGAGCAGTTGTCTGCAGTGAACGACGGAGATACGTTAGGGATAGAGCTCGGAGCGGGCCCTCCCTTCGCGCTCGATGTGCGTGGCGTTTCGATGCTCCCGCGCCGGCATCGCTGCGGTGGTGAAACCCCTTCCGTAAGGCTCGTCTGTGCGGGAGGACAGGGCTTCATGCACCCAGGGGTGTTTGGCACTGAGAGCCTCAGCAGTGAGCTGGATGCTGGGAGCTTCGCCTCTCTGGCTAAAGCTGTGGTACAGCGTGAAGCCAGAGGAGTTGCATGCAAGATAAAGTCAGCGGTAGGTTGGTTGCCTTAATTCTGCCTTAATTCCATACTCAGCTGTATGAATTCCCACTAGTTTGTGCTGTCTGTCGGATCTAGTCACAGCTGCTCTTTCAACAGCAGTTTCCTCTTCCTCACACATATGCTTTTAGAGGCATAAAGCCCAGTGTAATGATAGATAAATGATAGCTTTTTATCGGGGTGGGGGAGGGGAGGGTGGGAGTGGCTGGGGGGGCAGTTGGCTGATACTGGAAGTGGTTGGCACTTTTCTTGTGTACACCCGCAAAAAGTAGCTGAAGTGCTGCACATCAAGGGAGGTGTCTGCTTGAGACTCACTGTGCTTGTGCCCTGAGCTCAGTCAGGCCTGAGGTCATGTGCTGCTGGTGCTCTCTGTCCTGCACCCTGACCAGCATCCCCAAGGCTCAGGAGCCCAAATGCTGCCCTTCAGAAGGGAGAGCTGTGACATCACAAGCTTCACAGCTAACAGATGCCGGGCAGTCTCTGCCATGGTGCCTTTCCACTGGTGATCACTTCTGAAAGAGATTGACTCCTGCAGTGGATGGGAGTAGGGGATGCTACCCACACAAATTCTCCCTGTATCTCCCCGAGCGTTTCAAGTTGGCTGCTGATTTCTGCCAACGCTTTGGCCTTGCCCTGCAGCTCTCATCAGCCTGAGCAGTGTGTGTGCTCACACGTGGTAACTTTAACAGGAGACTTCTTACAGGAACAGTAGTTGCAGGGGTAGAGCCCATGCCTTAAGGATTGTGAAATATCCCTGTCGACGTGTTTGTAACAAGCATCATCGGTTTATACATATAAATATATGTATATCTGTGTTTAATGCAGCTGGGGTATCCTCCTCTCAGGACAGCATCATTCACCTTACCTATTTATATGAAATGATTGGAAAGAATTTAAAAGCATCTAAGAGCTTCTAATGCCACAGAGGGATTTATAATTATAAGCTCCTTGACAGTTTAAATCTCCTTAAGTAAATATGTCCATTGCTGCTGAATGTAACTTTTAATAAAGTGTGTCATTTTATATACGTCTGTCTCACTTATTCTTGGAGCTGAGAGGCAGGGAAATGTGTGTGGCTGGGTTGAAGACTGCTGGGAAACCCAGGCTGGTTGTCTTGGCTGGGAGACCAGGCTGGGGGTGTGCTTCCATGTCCTCTGAGCAACAGAGGGGATGATGGCATCAGTATGCTCCTGAATGGACAGAGGCTGAGTCCAACAACAAAAGGGAAGAGTTGCTTCAGGCACGGATTGCTCCATTCAGGTGAGGGGGTTGGATTGCCACCTTTCCTGAAGGTTGGGTGGCCGTTAGGTGTATAATTGACTCAAGTGCTTTTTCTTTAGTCCTTAACTGGCCAGCCAGTTGAAAGTGAGCAGGCACAGATCCTGATGGATGGAGAGGAAAAGGCTCAAGCCAAACAGCCTCCAGCCCTTGCTACCACCTCAAACCCAGTGTGAGGACTTTATGTGAGGCTTTGACCATCCTTGAGCATCATGTATTGCAGTCAGAGGAGTGAGATGACGACCCATCCTCAGTCCTTCAGAGGGGCAGGAGGACAGTCCCACCAGGGCTGTCAGCCAGCTGCACTTGCCAGCACACGCTGTGGGGAGGTGCTCATGTGGGGGATCTGTGTCTCCACGAGCCAACAGGCTCTCGACACAGAATTGCTGATGATGCTTAGGAGCATCTTGCTGTCCATCACGCATTTCCAGTGCCACCCTAAGACCTTAATCTCAGGAATCCAGACCTCAAATAATTCAGATGCACAGTTTAAAGGCTCGATATGACTTCTTTACTAGGGTGTGGGCTTTTGGGGGTGGGGGTGGGGGTGGGGGGTGGGGTGGTGCCTCTTTTTTTTTTTTTTTCCTTTAATTTTATTTTTCATACAATTCCTTCAAGTAGCACATTGAGAGAGAGAGAGAAAACGGGGGCTTTGCCCCTCTCTTCTCAGTGAAAGAATTGAAGACAAACAGCCAACAACCACTGTCTCTTTCAACTGAGACAACCTGGTCTGAGGAAAGCTGTGGTCTTGTGAGAAGGGAAGTTCCCTAGAAACCTGCAACAGGAGAACTACAACATAGACCTGTGCTTTTTTATTAGGGATTCCCCCCCCCCAGCTTTGTTTATTACAGAAAGTCAATATTTATGAGGAAAAGAATGAGGCCTTTTCTTAGTGAGAAAAAGCCTGCTAATTAATTAATGAGAAAAAAATCCTATTAAACAGAGCATGCTGTTGTTTCTGTGCACTTGTTTTACCAACCTGCTGAGTTTCTGAGTAGGAGCAACTTTTCAGTGCCGTGACTTTAAAGCTAAACAGAAAGGGGCTTGTTTGCTGCCTGGCTTCTCAGATGGTTCTGTAAAAATGATCTCCTAAGAGAAAAAAGGTTTCCATACAGTAAACTTTCAACCTAAGATTGCAGATTGCAATCTTTTTTTTTTTTTTTTAAAAAAAGACCCCAAACTAGAGCTCAGCTCCCAAACCCAAATGGGAGCAGTTTCGTGCACAGAACCAGGAGCCCAACACCGAGGCTTGTATTTATTTTTTTTCAAAGGTTTTCCCCAAAGGGAAAAAGGCCATTTTAATTCAAAAGGCCTTTCAGGGAGCAAACCTCTCCCTCGGCATCAGCTGCACAAATCTCAGCGGTATGAGCCTACGAGGAGGTTCGGCTCCTCCATTTCCACCATCGCTGCCGCCGTGACAAGAGCATCTGCAGGCGAGGATGTTTTCTTTGGAAAGAGCGCCCATGTTTTCTGGGGAGGGCTGCCAAGTTTATTTTTAAGTGGAGAAAACTGAGATTTAAGGCTGCTAACCTCTGTGCTGTCCCGGGATGCCCGCAGGAGCGACCGGCAGTGTGACTCCTGTTTGCAGGAGCCCGGACTGAACGTCCCGTATTTGCACAAAATCATCCCAAACGACTCCAAAGAAACCCTGGGCTCTGGGGATTTTCACTGTGGAGCAGTGTCCTGCTATCGTTTCGTACTCGCCTGCTCTATTTATATGCTGTACTTTTTCAGTCCAAAGCAGGAAGCTGCGAGGCACAAGACAAATCACCTTTATATCTGGGCTGCTTCAGTGCGCTGCTTTTGCTGCAAACAGCCAACAGTCACCCTTTTTTTCATCTCTTTTTCGTACAGTAGGTTTCTTACTCTGTGATGCCCACCTCTCACTGTGGCTCTGCCTTCCTCTGCTGCTGCTCAGGTAAGGTGGGACCCGGGCATGGCCATTACCCAAGAAGCCAAACCAATAAGCTCCATCTCCAGGAGCACGGTTGAACGGGCAGTGTCTTGACCTCACAACTTTAGTAACTCTAAATGTTGTAGTTCATCTTGTCAACTAACACATTCAGTATCTGACTTAGTGTGAGCATTTGTTTTTTAGTAGTCCTTCTTGTGGTAAATTATTGCACAATATTCAACCCCCTGTCTGGAGTTTGAAGCCATCTATAGCCTGTTAACCAAACTGCAAGGATGGCAAAATTGATAGGAAGAAACTAAGGGCTTCTGTTCCAAATTTCAACCTCATCCTCTGGAAGAAGAATATGCCCCAGTGGTGGAAGCCAGCTGAGATGCTTTGCCTGAGCCAGGACTTGGCCCAGGTCAGGCCAAGACCCGGCCCTGCAGTGGTGGAGAAGGGCACCACCCCAGCTGTGCCGTTGCCTTGAGAAATGGGGAGTGGGGCTGCCGCTGCGGGTGGCGGTAGGAAGCAGCCATGTGGCCTTTGCTGAGACAACACTCACACTCATGTGTAAGGCTGTGGGGTCACAGAGGCATTGCTTCACACAGGCCCTGCCACCCCCACACCGCAATCTCACCCAGACAGCAAGAGCGCTGTGGGATCCCGTTACAGCCCAAAGGTTCCAGATCCCTTTATGAAACCACCCCTTCCGACCCCCGAAGTCTGCAACGTGCTTTATAGGCTTCGTTCCCGGTGACACCGACTTGCCACGTAGGCCATGGACTCTGGCACATCGTCACAGCTTTGTGCAATGGCCTTCAACTGTGATATGTCAACCTGAATTTCACAATCCTCTCCTAGGAGCATTTGCTCTCATACCAAAGACCTAAGGGTATATTCACTTGCTCTTTCTTCCCCACCCGGCCAGCGTTGTGGCGTGCGACACCCGGGAACTGTGTTAACTTGGGCACTGTTGCAGAGACCAGCAGTTGTGTTCAGCAGACCACAGGGTAACTTTGAAATGGGATTTTTAAAAAGAAACAAACCCATTTTCAGTCTTGAGTTGGACTCGGATGATGGCAGCTGGCTCAGAGTTTGCTGGGGTTTGGATTGGGTTTTTTTCAAGTCAACTTTTGCTGGCTTTGAGGTTGGTTCGGTCCCATTTGTAGCCCACCAGAATGCTGCAGTGGTGGCTTTATCTGGCATGGAAGTTTTCACCCTAATTTGATAAAGACAGCAGAATTCTTGGTGCCTTAAAAGAAAAACCCAACCAAAAAAGCCAACCCCACCTCCCAATCCTTCATCTTTCTGTTTCAAGAGTTGAGAGCGTATGTGTTATGCATGAGCATGTGTGGTTTCTGCACACGCAACCCAATCCGAGGGTATTTGGGAGCACTGGCATGCAGAAGGAAGGGCGGGTTGGCTGCAGACCTAAACAAGCAGAGCAGCTGGTGTTGTGAGCGCTGCTGTCCCATGGGAGATGCAGATTTTTTCTGCCTGTGGCAGGACTGCTGCAGAAGGAGAAGAGGAGTCAAGAGATGAGGGTTCAGTCCCTGGAGCTATCGTGCTGTTCCCATGCGAGCATGAGCATCTGCCCAGGTTCCTGGTTGCTCAGCTGGGATGTGGGAAGATGCTAGAGGGGGTATCATGCCCCTAGCCAAAGACAGCAAGGGTTGCAAACGTGATGTGTTACAGACACGATTTATTCTGCAGGAAAAAAAAAAGAAAGGGAAGGAAGGAAAGTTCAAGGGAAGGTCTCAAGGGGACAGGAAAATGTTGTCTGAAATGGTGGTTTTACTGGTGGGAATTACTAAAAGTTTGTTCTCCAGTTATTGTGGAGAAGCAGTGTTATCAGAAGTTGACTGCACGTGTCTCTGTCGATCTTGGCTGCAGATGTCTTGTCAGAAGATGGGACTCAGCCAGAAGCTACCCACCCAGTGAAAAGCCTGTTGCTTACGACCTTGGTCAATGAAATCTGGGGTTTTTTGAAAGTTTGTCCACAGCACCTCACTCGGGATGAGTGTTCTTTTACATGGTTAGCACAAATCTAAATAAATACAGAAATATAAACTGAGCTGGAAATTTACTGAGTACAAGCTGTCTTGCAAAATTGCTTGTGTTTCCTGGCTCGGGATGGGATGGAAATACCACAAAACTTGCTTCTCTCATAGTAACGTGATACTTCTGCTTCCGGGCTCAGCTGAGAGCAGGAGCTGGAAACATGTACAAGGGAGGAAAAAGAAAAGCAAAAGCAAATTATAACAAAGCTTATTTTTAACGTGGCAAAATGGAACTATTCATTAAGAAGTTTGAAGTGGCCATTGTGATCATCGACTTGAACATCTTCTATAGCGCAGGCCGTGGAGTTTCATCCATCTGCTTCTCCATAAGCTGCAGCACAGAGCTGGAAAAGGTAGCTAGCCTGGCTTGGAAGTCTTCATGTAAAACATGAAGACATATCTACTAGCTGGTTCTTCCCTGGCTCAAACTCCAGCCTGAGCATTACACCCAGGTCAAATGATCCTTGTTCCCCATGGGCCATGCTGATTTTGTCTCTCCAGAACAGGAAAATCCAATCTAATTCAATCCCTGAAAATAAACCTTATTCTCTAGAATGAGCATCGTAAGAGCGGGTTGCATCTCTAAGCACCTGGCCTTGCACAGTGGCTGGAGTGTTTGGCCACCAAGTCTGTGGGGGCAGACCCCTGCCCACCTCCCTGCCAGGCCCATCACCTCCAAGGGAAGGAGGACACGCATTAAGTTGTCTCATGGGCAGAATGTGGCTCAGCTGCACTGATGGTGAATCTGGGCCAGATCACCTCTTTTCTGGAAATGCCTTTCATGTTGCCTGTTTTTATTGGAGAGAGCTCCCTTTCCAATGACCTTCCCTCAGCCAGAGGTTCACAGCCACAGTTTCCCCAGTCAAGTGATGGATTATCTTACCAGGTTCCTGTAATTTTTCTTGTCTGGCCAAATTTTGGAGACAGAAGTTACATCACCTAAGATGGGAGGGAACAAAGCGCCGTCACTGCTGGTGGCAAGTTCCCACAGCAATAATACCCATGGAGTCAGCAGCCACATCCTTAGGAGAAGATGCATTGGAAGTCAGGACACCGCACTGCTCCTCTCCCCCGATCTGACCTCCAGCCCAGCACTTCACCTTCCTCAAGGTGAAACGAGGACATCGCTTTAACCTGCCTTTGTCACCACTGACCCAACAGCCTCCAGGAACCCCCCCTAAAAGAGCGGAGCAAGTGCCCCTGTCCTCAGGGCCTCCCAAGCCCTGCCAATGAATGTTGTTTTAACAGCATCTTCCGAGATCTGACTGGGACCACACATGTCCTCTCAGCCAGGCCAGAAAATAACCTTCAGCTAAGTCTACCCAGGGCTGTTTTGGATCCGATGAGCTGCATTTAGAAATAGTCTTGGTATTTTTAAATGTTGCCTGGAGCCATCTGGTCCCCTCTTCATTCTACGTTTTAATTGTCACTTATAACTTACACAAGCTATTCAAAAGCCAGGCAGACGCTGGAGGGAAGCGAGCAAGTCCCGCTCTGAAGCTCGCTGAAAGCTCTGGAAGCCCTTCCCGGCCTTTCAAAGGGCATGGGGCTGGCACCCCCACCAAGGGAGCCTGAGCCACTGGGGCTCTGCAGGGCGCCGGCTCCGGGACATGGTGGCTGGGGTCAGGCACTTGCTCTTGGCTGGACAGAGCCAGGAAAGGCCCCGGTGTCTGCAGGGGAGCTGGCTCCTCTCACAGCCAGCCCACCTGAGGCACGGGGGTGTCAGCTGGTTTGCTCAGGTCACTGGTGTGTGAGCAAATGACTGGCCCTAGACCTTCCTGGCTCCTAAACCTTGGCTCAGACCACGAGGCTGCGGATGACCAAGCGGGGCTGTAAGGAAGCAAGCTGTGAATCACTAATGCAGTATGGCTGAGGGACTGGCCACGGTGTTTGCCACGTGCCACTGATGAATCCAGGAGAGCTCACTGGCACCTGGGAACTACTGGCAGGTTGGGGAAAGGGATTGGTTTTGTGAACCAAAGGCTTCAGAAAAGAGAAATTCATTTGTTTCGCTCCCCCACCCCCCAAGAGCAAAATCTTTCCAGCTCCAGCTTTGCTGGCCGGCTCGGTGCAGAGCCATGGCCTGGAAGGTAAGACACCCCTGGTGAGACACAGGGCCAGTTTGCTCTGCCTTGGCACAAACCATCACGGGGCATAAAGGCATTGGCAGAGTCCTGTCCTGCTCACCCACAAGCAGCCCCAGCTGGGCAGATGGCCAGGGCAGGGGCACGGTGCCCTGGTGCTGATACACATACCCATGTGCCTCAAGGCTGAGAGTGACATCTCAGAGGACAGATGTCCCACATCAGGCTCAAACACACCTGCACACCTCTCACCAGGAGATGGGAACATATTAACCATCTCAGTCCCCTGGGATGGCTTTGACCTCAACAAAGGTCCCCGTCATTTGGGAATGATGGCTGAACGAGGTAACATGTCTTGGGAAATGTGGAACTGATGTCTGGTGACATCTCAGGCACCTTACGCTGGTGGCACCCTGACCCTGGCAACCAACTGAAAATCAGCAGTATTTATTTTTAGGAGATGCCTCTTGGTTTTCTCTCCCCCCAGCTGTGCTGGACTTAGAAAGCAGTTTGCTGGCAGTGGGACCAGTGAGTGCAGAGAGGTGAGGGGACTGCAAGTCCTCCAAGGCAGGCTGCTCTGCCTCCCCGGCTCCCTCGCAGGATGGGGAGTTACTCTTGCGCCACCAAACCCTAATAATAACCTATTACATTTCTAACATGAAATAAAACAGGGCACTGAACATCAAGCTGGCCAAATAAGGAGTTTTTTAAAAAAAATTTTTATGAAATCCCTGAACATCAAATGGGCAGACTCGTGGAGTCAGATGCCAGACACACAAAAGAAGTGAGGGGAGCCAGATCCGGGTCCTTCTCAGTGATGTGACAAGCAGTCCAGTGCTGCTGTCATTAACTGGTCCTTTTCTTGGCAGCAGATGAAATGTGGAGGAGATAATGGGGCCTGGGCTGGTTTCTTGAGCCTGGAGGTGACCTACCAGCACTGAGAGCAAAGCCCGGTTGCTGGTGCTCTTCAAGAAAGGAGGAGAGGAGACTTTTGGAGCAGAAGCCCACATCCATAGGATGTGTGCCCACCAGCACTGGAGGACATCATTGCATGCCCATGCACACATAAAATGCAAGCAGGGTATGGAGCAGGCCGGGTTGCTGGCTGCCAAGTACTCGTGGTGGTGTGGCGTGGTACAGCTTTGGCCACTCATGGGCAGCTGTTTGTCCTGGTTCTGGCCAGGCCAGAATTAACCTCCCCAAGCAGCCAACCCAGGTGAGCTGAGTTATCCCAGGTGAGCTGAGATAGCCCAGGCTGTTCCCACACCACCTGACACCACTTCCCAATAAAAGGGGCTGGGCAGGGAGGAGTGCTCTTGTGTGCCTTCCAGAGCTGTCTGAGTGCAGCTGGGGTGTCAGGTTGGCCCTTGCATTGTGCAGCTCTTTCTGATTGTCAGGTCAGCAAGGTACTCTGCTTTATCACTGGGTGTATGTGTCATTGGCTGTTATTGTTCTATGTTCATGGTGATTTTGTCAGTAACCTGTCCTTATCCCAGCCCACGGGAGCAAGTGGCTCTGGTTGGGGCTGAACCACCACACTGGTCACAGTCCTGACTCCCACTGAAGCCCTTATTATCAGGCTTTCCCCGGTGTCCCAAGCTGGAAACCCAAAGCAGAAGCATGAAGGGCTTATAAAAAGCTTTTGCTTTGTGAATTCATGGTGTTGCTTCACAAAGAGCTTGAAAGAAATATAAGCATAAAGCTGTATCACCTGCTGCAAGCAGGGAAGAGAAGGGCAAGAGACTTCATTACACAACAAAATTTGGCAAGGAGGGATAAAGGAAAGACATCTCTCTTTTTAAAGAAACTTATCATGTAATTTCTGGATTGCATTATAGCAGGGATTTCTCTGTGTGTGAGCAGTAATAAATTATTCCAGGTTTTATGGTGAAAGGTATAGTCATTCTCTGACAAGTATCTGATGGCAGCATAGAGGCACTGTTTGCTTTTGAATTTCAGAAACAAATTCAAATTGGGGGGGGGGGGGAATCCTGCCCCTGCTTTCCATGGTCAAAAGCACCCAGAGCTCATGTTGCACTGGGGCTTCAGGCTGGTTACAGTCACTGATGGCTGAATCCCTGAGTTTGGGATTACCACCCAGCTTCTCCCAAACTCAAGCTTTTTTTAAAAAAAAATTATTATTACTATTATTTGATAAATATAAGCCAAAGAAACGTGATGATACTCTTCTTGTTTGTCCCCTGGAGTGGGAACACACAGTTTCGGCTTCGGTCCCTTTTTCTCTTCCTTCAGCACAAGCAGGAGAAGCAGCTGAAGGACGTGGAAGCCTCAGGGATGGAGCGCAGCTCTCGGGCAGTAACTAGAGACGAGCCGAGGGAAAACAGCTGCGAGCTGGACACCAGCAGCAGGCACGTCCAGCTCCGTCCGCGGGGAGCAACGGGGAGGGGTGGTCCGTCACCCCGGAGGCCCTCAGCCCTGGCAGTGTGGGGGAGCTGCCTCCCTCCGCCCTCCAGCGCAGCCCGGCGCGGGGGTGCGCGTCTGCCGCAGCTGGAGAAGCCATCCTCCCGGGGAAGGGGGATGGGGAGGCGGGGAGAAGGGGTGCTCGGCAACCCGTCGGGCTAACAAGCTAACAGCATGCAAGCGCACGCCGGTGCCCAGAGCTTCCACCCGCAGCCACAGCCGCCTGGCAGCCCCCAGCCAGGCTTGGCACGGCGAAGGCACCGCCGCGCCGGGGGTGTAGCGGGGGGCAGAGCCTCCTCCAGCCCCGGGAGCCGATGTCCGGCGTGCAGTGACTTCCTCGGGGCTGACGCCCCCCTGCACGCATCTCTGCACCTCCCTCTGCAAGGAGGGGGGGCAACGTGACGGATGCTGCACCTCGAGGGGGGCAGCCCAGGACCCGCAGCAGAAGGCGGCCGGGGCTCCATTCAGCTTCACAGCAGAGCGAGCAGTAAAAGCCCCGCTTGAACTCTCCCCTCCACCTCCCTCTGCCAGTCTTGGCATCTCTGGGGATTTTCCTGTAATAATCCTCTCTGTGCCGGTGACTTATACAATAGTAATTGAGCTTCAAATTTAATTACAGCATGGGAACTGCCTGTCACTTGATTGAAGATACTTCCTTGACTGTTTATTGAAATAAATAGTCTTACTGACTTTGTGATTTGAAATGAAGGGACTAGATACTGGGATCTCTTTTATGGCTCTATTTATATCCTTCCCATCAGGCACAGCGCTTCAATGAAACACCAAGTCCCAGCTTCCCAAACACTCCCACGGACTCTTCTTCCTTTAAAGCTCATGGAGACTTTCTCACCTGTTGCCTCATACCCACGGCCAAGAAAAACAGCTGATGCTCAGGGCCTACAAACACTCAGGTGCTTTAGGCAGGTTTGTATCTCATGGGCATGTCAAGCTGAGGGACACAGCTTAGGAAAACTCCTGTGGTTGTTTTATCCCATGGTGGAGGAGTGTGTGTCCATGGATATGAACTTGTCCATGGATATGAGCTTTCTCACGGGACTGAGGGGAGCTGGGGTGCTCCTCAGCCCTGCTTGTCCTAGAGTGGGAGCAGGACTCCTGGCAGGTATCAGGGTTGGTGGGAACGAGGTGCCCGCACATCTTGGAGCAACACTGCTCTGAAAGAGAGTTTCTGTGAAGCACTCTAGTGATAAGGCAGCACTCAAATTACCCTCAGATGTTGGAAGCCACATGCAGGCTCTGTCCAGTGGTGACAGAGCACATGGAAACATGGGCATGGACAGCGGCTTGATGGCCTTTGCTACCTGCCCACAGCTGCAGAAGCATCAGTGTTCACACTTGCTGGGTAAGGGAGAGAAAACAAAACCCTTTGCACCATTTTGGTCCTGAATTCCCTTTTCCCATGACCAACAATCCAACACAACAATCTACATCCAAGCGAGAGCAAGCATTCTCCAAACTAACTATTGTTCTGCACTTTGCAGACTCCCTCTGAGGTTGGGAGAGGCCACAACACACCACCCTTTGTTTCAACCCCTTCCTAATTCCCACCCAACACAACCCACTGCCAGGCTACCCCCTCCTACCCAGACCAAGGGACTCTGCTCTGCTCCCCAGTAGTGCCAGCGGCAGGAAAGGGTTTTGACCCATATCTATAGAGTCTGCCCTGGGCAAGAAACATCTCAAGTTTCCAAGGACTGGTAGGACAAGGCAGGGGATTAACTGTTGCTTTTATGGTGAGATTTCTGGTTCTCCACACAGGCATTGTGTCCACAAGCACCATCCTGGGAGACTCAACTGCCTGTCACAGGGACTGAAGATGCTCCAAGGGTCAGCCCATAGTTAAGGAAACTTGGTTGCTTCTCCCCAGAGCACTGAGCAGCATAATTTATACCAGAACTGCTTGCCTGGCATTCCCCTGTGTGACTCCATCACTTCCAATAAGCCATGTGCTCCCTCTAGCCCTTACGGCTACCCTCTGTATGATCAAAGTCCTGGGCAATTATTTTTAGAGTAATAGTTTTCAGAGATTAATTCTCCCCCCACCATGACTTTATAGTCTGAGGTTCATCCATTGGCAGGCCTGTTGCACACCCAAAAGGTGTGTGAGCCAAAGGCTGATGCCCAAACGCACCCAGGCTCACAGAAAGCTCCAGGTTCAAAACATGAAGGTGGTTCTTACCTGCCAGGGGGCTGAGCGACCAGCACGGATTGCCTCAGTCTCTGGATGAACTGGAATTTCTGCCAAAATTCATAACCAAGGCCCAGTCTTACTTTGCTCTGGTTGTTTCCCAACAGAAGTTACTGGTTTCAAAGTGCAGACACCAATTTCAAAGCTGATGCTTATTTTCTAACCCCAGGGTAGTCTTTCATTTATTACCCACCTGGTTATGGGTGAATCTCACATCAGTCCCACCACCCTGACGTCAGCCTTCTTACCTGTGTGCCAGGTGTAGGTGCATCAGTGGGAAAGCTTTTTCATGCTGATACCTGAGCCTAAAGCTCCATGTTTCAGTTCTCTTTTGGTGATGTTCTTTATTGTCCATTGGTGAATTTCATATGTTCTGGTGAATTTCACTGTCAAAATGGTACCTGACTGCTGTTGCAACACCTAGAAAAATTAAAGGTATGTGTGATGTGCAGCCTGGAAGTGCCACAGTGACCATCAGTCCTCACAGCTCTCCAGTCCACCAAAGCAAATGAGAATATGAGCGAAGCCATATCCACCCAGGCCTGACCATGTGGCATGGCCATCTCCTCTTCCTGCAGCTTCAAACATGACTTGCAACTTCAGATTTTCCTCCTGCCATCCTCTGTTATTTTGCTTTGGTGCTGGGTAAGTGCTTGAAGAAAATCCCCTCATGTCCTTTCAGTGGGTCAGACATTTTTAAAGCCTTATGCAGGCAAAATTAGCCAAGGCAATGAGACAAACCTCATGAATGAGAGCCAGGATGGTTTCTGTCCCATTAAGGGAATTTATGAGAACTCAATACAGTTTTAGGGGGAAAAAAAAAGTGTTTACTTAGATGATGGACGTCTGTTGAATATTAATCTTTTCTGGGTATATCGCAGGCTTTCTTAAAGAACACCTAAATTATTCAGCAGTATTTGCATGCTGAGGTACAGCAAATTTGCAGGCAGTACAAATCAGACTTTTGCATCTTAATATTAAAGGAAGCCAAGTGCCAGATTTGGTTTCTTAACACTTTACTGGCCATCTCCTGCTAATTACCCTGCTCTTTAAAATCCAACATACAGCCTTCTGAAACAATGGCTACCCTTAACCCTCACACACGGCATTGGTGAAATAGAATCACAGAATCATTGCCTCTGTTAGGTTGGAAGGGACTTTTAAAGGTCATCTAACCCAACCCCCTGCAGTGAGCTGGGACATCTTCACTAGATCAGGCAGCTCAGAGCCCTGTCAAGCCTGACCTTGCATGTCTCCAAGGATGGGGCCTCCACTACCTACCAATGGCAACCTGTTCCAGTTGATCTGCCACCCTCATATTGAAGAATTTTTTCCTAATATCCAACCTAAATCTCCCCTTTACTAGTTTGAAGCCATTACCCCTTGCTACATGCACTTGTGAGCAGTTCTTCTCCAGGTATTGAAAGGCCACTATAAGGTCCCCCCAGACCCTTTTCTTTTCCAGGATGAACAAGCTCAACTCTCTCAGTCTGTCTTCATAGGGGAGGTGCTCCAGCTCTTTGATCATTTTTGTGGCCCTCCTCTGGACACACTCCAACAGGTCCATGCTCTTCTTGTGTTGAGGGCTCCAAAGCTGGATGCAGTATTCCAGGTGAGGTCACACCAGAGCACAGTAGAGGGGCAGAATCACCTCTCTTGATCTTTTGATGCAGCCCAGGATGCAGTTGGCCTTCTGGGCTGCAGATGCACATCGGTGGCTCATGTCCAGCTCTTCATCCATGAGTAATCCCAAGTCCTTTTCTTCAGGGCTGCTTTCCAGCACATCATCTCCTAACATGTGTGGATAATGGGGGTTATCCTGACCCAGGTGCAGGACCCTGCACTTGGCTTTGCTGAACCTCATGAGGTTCACCTGGGCCCACTTCTTCAGCTTGTCCAGGTCCCTCTGAATAGCATGCCATCCCTCTGGCACATTAACTTCACCACTCAGCTTGGTGTCATCAGCAAACTTGCTAAGGGTGCATTCAATCCCACTGTCAATATCATCAATAAAGATATTAAACAGTACTGGTCCTAGTACAGACCCCTGAGGAACACTTCTGTCACAGTCTTCCATCTGGACTTGGAGCTATTGACCACCACCCTCTGGATGTGACCATCCAGTCAGTTCCTTATCCACTGAACAGTCTACCCATCAAATCCTTATCTCTCCAATGTAGAGAAGGATGTTGTGGAGGACTGTGTCAAAGACTTTGCAGAAGTCTAGATAGATGACATCCGTAGCTCTTCCCTTGTCTACTGATGCAGTTACTCCATTGTAGAAAACCACTAGATTGGTCAGGCAGAACCTGCCCTTGGTGAAGTTACGCTGCCTGTCTCAAATCACCTCCCTGTCCTCCATGTGCCTCAGCATAGCTGCTAGGAGGACCTGTTCCATGATCTTCGCAGGCAGAGAGGTGAGGCTGACAGGTCAGTATTTCCCAGGGTCCTTCTTCCTACCCTTTCTAAAAATGGCTGTGATGTTTCCTCTCTTCCAGCCACTAGGGACTTCACCCGGCTGCCACGACTTTTCAAATATCATGGAGAGTGGCTTGGCAACTACATCAGCCAATTCCTTCAGGACTCTGGGATCAGGTCCCATGGACTTGTGCACATTCATGTTCCTCAGATGGTCACAAACCTTATCTCAACTTACAGTGGAAGGGACTCTCCCAGGTCCCCCATCTTGCAGGCTCCTCTAACTTGAGAGGAGAGAGGTCACCAGTAAAGACTGAGGCAAAAAAGCTGTTGAGAACCTCAGCCTTTTCCTCATCTGTTGTCACAAGATAAATAACCATGAGATGCTGCAAATCCATATTTTAGACTGGTTATTCTTTTTTCCTCTTTGATGTATCACAGGACAGCAGTGTTGGGGAGCATCACTGGTGATGAACAGCACGGATGCAGCAGCCTCTGTCCCTTGGAGGTGATGGTCCGTGGTGGATGGTGTGACGTAGAAAGGAGGTTGGTGATGACTGGGGCTGCCCTGAGCGTTGTCCTCCCCTTCATCACCCTCCATCCATGGCAGGGATGTCACCCCCCCAGGCTGTGCCATCGCGGCACTTGCAGGGGAAGCGCCGGCCTTATTTATATAACAGCTGCTGTTTTTAGGTGCCATCACTCACATGTATGCTGGAAAACACAGCACTTGAAGAGCTGCTACACTAGTACAGCATATGCCGGAGGCAAAACTATATATATATTTAAAATATATAAAAAAATCCTCGTTAAAAAAAAAAAAAGAAGAGGAATTAGAGCAGGATTATCACAGCGTGTCAGCATCCCATCTGCAGCCCAGCTGGTGCGGCGCTTCACTGGGGCCAACTTTGGAAAACACTTCCTCAGTTAAAAGCCCTCGCTGCTGGAATTGGGTTTACTCTATTGTTCCCACCTGGAACTTGAGAGATGTTCTCAGGTGAACAGAATGCCTGCTTTTATCTGCAGTGATAGGCTGGGCAGGGGATCACAGAATCACAGAAGTGTAGGGGTTGGAAAGGACCTCCAGAGATCATCAGGTCCACCCCCCCTGCCAAAGCAGGTTCCCTAGGACAGGTCCCACAGATAGGCATCCAGATGGGTCTTGAATATCTCCAGAGAAGGAGACTCCACAACCCCCTGGGCAGCCTGTCCCAGGGCTCTGTCACCCTCACTGTGAAAAAGTTCTTCTGCATATTGGTGCGGAACTTCCTGTGCTCCAACTTGCAGCCATTGCCCCTTGTCCTGTCCCCACAGACCACTGAAAAGAGGCTGGCAATTTCCCCCTGTGTCCCACACTTCAGATATTTATAAACATTAATGAGCTGATGTTCGTGACCTGGCATGGAGGCCACAGTCAGGTGAGGCAAAAGCAGCCCTGTCAGGCCGGGGCTGCGGGCATCTCGCCTTCCTCTGCCATCCTCTGCCTTTCCGTGGGGGGGGGGTCACTTGTTTCTGTTCACATCCAGCACAGGGAAGAAAAACAGTCTCAGGTGCGTTCACACACGAGCTTTACATGCACATGATGCCAACTGAAAGGTGACAGTGTGTCCTGAATGGAGATGTCTGCGATGACTCTCAGCAAAACTCCCGTCCGTGCAATTACAGACGGTGACACAAAAGCAGAGCTGCTGCTGGAAAAGGGCCTCTCAGGCAAGGCAACGCCTACGGCCTACATGGGTCTGAAGTCTCTCACTGGCACTGGCTCACCAGCTGAACTCCGCCAGCAGATTTCCACCTATTCTCCTCAAAAGCAGATCTCTGCTATATCTGAAGGCTCTTTTGAAGCCAAGACATCTATTTCACCCCATCTCCCAGTTGCTGGAGGTCAATGTGTTTCAGGATCCTGTGCCTGCTGGAGTCAGTGGAAACCTTCTTAGAGGCTCCTTGTGGACTTTGTGTTTGGTTCTCACAGTGAACCGTCCCACAGCTCCTAAACATCACCTCATGTTCCCTGCTGTGGCTTTTCCCTTGCCCCAGCCATCACACACATTTAATACAGGGCAGTGAGTGGCTGAGTGTGGAAGGGGGAAACCTGAGAGAGATCAGGCAAAGCTTTTGCAGGGGAGATGACTGATGGGTGCTTGGTGGTCTCCTGCGTACCTGGGTAACAGTCACATTTGCTCTCCCTTTGGCTCTGCCAGCCAGAGGCCTCTGTATGCACAGATGTGGGAGCAGGAGAGAAAGAGTCCAATGGATAGACACAATGTCAGGGATTTGCCACGTGTCTGGCTACCTGCTTGGACCACAGGAGCTATGATGGAAACCAAGGCTGGTCCCACCTCATGGGACACTTCAGCTATTGCAAGGAGCAAGTGAAAAGCCACTGCACCATTCAACTCTCCCCTGTGTGCTTCAGTTCTTCCTCAATACATCAGGCCAGATCATCAGCTGGTGTAAATCAGTTGCTCCTCTGAAACCAGTGCAATGACCTGACAGCAGCTGTGAGTTTGACATGGTGCACCATCTTGCAGCTTGCTCAGCTGTGTTTGATTTACATCTGGATCTCCTTGGAAGTTCATAGAATCATAGAATATCCTGAGCTGGAAAGGACCCACAAGGATCATCAAGTCCAACTCCCGGCTCCACACAGGGCCAGCCAAGCCAGAGCATGTGACTGAGTGCATCATCCAGATGCTGCTTGAACTCAGTGAAGCTCGGTGCTGTGACCACTCCCCTAGGGAGCCTGTGCCAGTGCCCAATCACCCTCCCAGTAAAGAACCTCTTCCTAACATCCAACCTAAATCTCCCCTGTCACAGCTTCATGCCGTTCCCTTGGGTTCTATCACTGGTCACCAAAGAGAGGTGATCGGCGCCTGTCCCTTCACTCCCCCTCATCAGGAAGCCATAGACCACAATGAGGTCTTCCCTCAGCCTCCTCTTCTTCAGGCTGAACAAACCAAGGGACTGCAGCCTCTCCTCGTAAGGCTTCCCCTCCAGACCCTTCACCATCCCTGTTGCCCTCCTCTGGACACTCTCCAATAGTTTTGTGTCCCTCTTGTCCTGTGTCACCCATAACTGCACACAGCACTCGAGGTGAGGCTGCACCGGTGCAGTGTAGAGCAGGACAGTCCCCTCCCTGGACCAGCTGGCAGTGCCATGCTTGATGCAGCCCAGGATATGGTTGGCCCTCCCAGCTGCCTGGGCACACCACTGGCTCATGTTTAACTTGATGTTGATCAAGACCCCCAGATCCCTCTCAGCATGGCTGGCCTCCAGCATCTGATCCCCCAGTCTGGATGTGCAGCCAGTGCTGCTCCTTCCCAGGTGCAGAATTTGGCACTTGCCCTTGTTAAACTCCATGCTGTTGGGTTCAAAGTTTGGGTCAAAGGTGCTGCCACAGAAAGAAGGGGTAGAAGCAGTGCAAAAGGGCCAGCTTGCACAATCATCTCCTCTGCAGGGAAGAGCCAAGCTCCCCTGAAGGCATATGCCTGGGAGGTGAGTCGGGCACTGATTTTCTCCTCTTCCCCTTGCCCCAGCAATGCCAAGCCTCCCGCGATTACTGATGATGATGATGATGATGTCTCTGGTGTGTATGTGTTTGTGCACACGTGTGCAGTGGTTTCTTGCTAAACGCAGTGCAGTTGGCCATTGCCAGATGGTACAAAAGCTTACCGGAATCTCATTTTCAAATAAACCACAGACTTGGATGAGCTAATGTTGTTCCACAGAAAAAGCCACAAAATTCAACAAAGTGATGTTGTTTCAAGAAGAGAACATGTCAAGTGAAGGAACCATCCGGCCAGCTCTGAAAGAGCCACACACTCCCCCTCATGCTTTTAGAGGCTGTTTACGTACAAACGCCGGGCATACGGCGCTGCAGCTCGCTTTAAACATTTCCCCACAGCTGATGCCTGTGGAGCAGAGCCTTGGCAGGAGCAGCGCAGGAACCACATCTGCTTGTAAGCCTTCCTGCGTTATTTTAACTGCTCCTGAAAGGCTGATGGCCCCGGAGGAACTGCAGCCTCTTTCTCCATAAGGACAGGCACACCACCACTGCTGGGAGATGTGGCTCCAGGTAGATGTTCTCACTGTTGTCACTGGGGCAGAGGGGGTGACTTGCTGTGATGCTCCAGAGCTCAACTCCTCACAGCCCAGAAGCTTGGGAGCATCCTGGGAACCAAACTGGGACCACTCGCTCATTTTATATATACCTCTCCACTGTTACAGCTTTGTCAGAAGTGGTTACTCTAGGTGAGGCAAGGACGAGCAATTTGGACACCAAGGGATAAAGCAGCAAAAAGACTTTGACACTGCAGCAGCTCCTGATCTGCCAGGTCCAAAAGTGCAGCACCAGTGGTCTTCTCTCCCTCCAGTACATGAAGAGTGGGAGCCATAAAACCGTCAGCAACGGAGTCTGAGTGGGGCGAGGATGCAAGTTGGCCGTGGCAAGAGACCCCTGCCTAAAGACCCACCTATCCAAGCACCACCACCCCCCTGAGCGGTCTGGAAGAACTCGGGTACATAACCTCTTCTGTGCATTTAGTCCCAAACAACCTAACACTGGCACAGATAGCACTGGGATTTAATAACAAATTGGCAAGAAAGAGCCTTCTCTCTCCATCAAGCGTCACCGCCGGTCTCTGGCCACCAAATTAGGTCTTGGCCAGGCTGAGGATGTGTGGAGCTGCTAGAGACAGTGAGCGTGGTGCTCAGGGCCAGCAGCCACAGCACAGCCTCCCAGGGGTCCCCAGCAGAGCTGTGAGGGCTACGTCTGCAAAAAGGCTTCAGCCTTGCAGTGGTGAGACTTGCAGGTCTGAAGCTGCAGGCCCTGAAAGCACAGCTCTAAGAGGGGGCACGCCTCCAGCTGGGGAGAGGGGAGCAGGGCCACTACCACTGCCCAGAGGCGGCTCATCAGCCGTGGTGGCATTTCGGTGTGTCCCAGCGCTGCAAGAAGTACCAACAGCCACATCTGCAATTGTGAAAGTTTGGTTTCCATTTTAAAGCCCATGTTACTATTGGTGTCCTGCTGCAGACAGCTGAGCAAGCACCAGCTCCTGCTGACGGACATGGCACCAGACATCTCTGCCTTGGACTGAGGGTCTCTTTCTCTGGCTGCTTTTCCATGTCTGTTCCCAGGTGTTGCCATGCTGGCTGCCTGTTTCAGCCTGGAGCAGGCCCAAGAGATGTTGCTTGTAAAGTATCTCTATGGTCACATCTGACCTCCCCTTTAAAAGGGCTGCTCCTGTGGCTTTCCAGCCATGCACATCACGTCCCCATGCCTTGCTGCCTGTGATGTGTGCTGGCTGTGCCCCGTGCTACGATGGCAGGGACATGAAGCGATCACCTCTCCTGCTGAGGAGACGGGAGGAGGTTTGCTGGACACGTACTCCCAGGTTTCTCCAGAATGCAGTTAACAAAAGATGGAGGGGAAATTAAATCAGTATCAAAATAAATCAACCTTGCACTTCAGAAGAAGAGCAATAAACAACCTCAGCTCCAGGAGGGTGATCTGCTTTTGCACTGGAAATAGGATGCAGGGGCTGGCTCAGCCCAGCCAGGCCCCTCGCAGCCCCTGTCCCGGTATCCATGTGAGGACATTGTTTTCAGGGAGGTTTCAGGCTCCTGAAGAAGCATCCAAGCACGAGCAGAGACAGCAATGACATACCAGCAAGGGATTTTTTTCCCCCCCTTAAAGATCTCAAGCCTGCAGGATAGATTTTGTTTCAATTATATCTTTATAAATAACTTTCTATTTCACCCTCACCTGTTCATTTTCTGCCCTAGTTAGAATCAGCATCACCGGTAATTATCTGTCAGACTGTTTGTACATCACTAGAAGGGGACTAACAAAGGAAAGGCTTTTTCTTTAATACATTTTTTTTCAGACCTCTTTAAGTGAATTAACCAACACCAAGAGGTGGAAGATTGATGGTGGCTGGAGACTAGATACGGATTTTTTACCCACAGATAAATGTCTTCTCGCAAAGAGAGGCAATCAAAGTTTTCCCAGCAGCTCCAGCAGCCCCACGGGACTGTGCCCTCTCTTCCTGCCTGATGGACATCTGCAATGCACTGAGGTGGCTGCTGCAGCCCAGGCTGCCCCCAGATGCCTGCTTGTGCCCTGCCCACACAGCAAGCTGCCTCCCCAAGGGTCATCTTCCTCTTCCCTCCTCATCCTCCACTCAGCATGAGGCTTTTTTCCTGTCTGAGCTTCATTCCTCATCTATGTTTGGAAAGTTTTCTTTCAGGAAAAGGGGCTGTCACTGGACCTGCTGCTAGAAAGATAAATGAATGCCTCAGGTATTACTGGTGAGTTGTCCACCTTCCCCTTTTATTTATTGTACTTTCCACTTGCACTGGTGTAAAACCACCTTATAGCTTCTTCTTAGCTAGATGCAGCCAACTTAGTCCTCATTTAAATGGCACCACGTGCTGTGGAGCCACCATCCACTGGAGGGATATTGTCTTTTTTGGCACATGAGCTACAGACACCTCAAACATTAACATGCACAAAGGCCTGAACAAGTCGTTTTGCTGAAGCTTCTCCAAGCAGTTCCATGTGGTTGCCTAATGAAGAGAGAGATGAGATGCCCAGCTTGCCTTGGAGGCTGAAGAGCACCTGCTAATGGACTGTACTGCACAGCAGCCCTCTCCCTGCTTACCCAGAGGGCAGAGAAGTGCTCCAGGCCATCACCTGCCCTGAACTTGAATTTGGCCTCTCCCCAGGATGCTCAGGACAACCTTTTTTTTTCCAGCCCTGCCCTGCTGGGATCCTGGAGCAGGAGGTGGGCCTTTATGGGTGGGTGATTCGTTTCTGAGGTGTACAGAGGCACCCATTTGTCATCCTGACCTGCTATCTAGGGAGCCTGCTGCTTACCTAGGGCCCACGTCAGGGATGTGACAGAAAGACTGGCAGACCTTGTACAGCCCACTGACTACTACCCCTGCTGCTGTTTAGGCACGTAGGCACTAATGACTCAGCTGTAAGTAACCTGAAGAATATCAAGAGGGAGTACAAGGCACTGGGAGCAGCAGTGAAGGACCTGGCAGCGCAGGCAGTCTTGTCGTCAGCTGTCCCAGTTAAAGGGAGGGGGAGAGAAAGGGAGGACAAAATTGGTAACACCTATACATGGTTAAGGAGCATTGTCACAGACAGGGCTCTGGCTATTTATACAGTGGGACTTGCTCTGAGAAATCTTGTCTTCTGGGGGGCTGACGGGGTCCATCTTTCAGAGACAGGGAGGAGCATCTTTGGCAACAAACTTTCTAACTTAGTCAGGAGAGCTTCAAACTAAAGTTGCCTGGGGAGGGGATGCCCGATAAAAGTCAAAGCCTTACAGAGCAGAGCCAGGGCCTCCTGTGGTAGTTAAGAGTCAACAGGGAAACACCTGTGGAACACCTTAAGGGATGTTACTCTAAGAAGGTGGCGGGACCATTAGCCCAACTGAAGTGCCTGTACATTAATGCACTCAGAATGGGCAACAAGTAGGAGGCACTGGAAGCCATTGTGCAGAAGGAAATCTATGATGTAATAGTTGCCATCATGGAAACATGCTGGGATGACTCTCATGGCTGGAGTGTTGCCTTGGATGGATACAGACTCCTCAAGAAGGATAGGCAAGAAAAGAGGGGTGGTGGAGTGGCCAGTTATGTCAGGGAATGTTATGAATGCCTAGAACATAATGAGGGTGACAGTAGGGTTGAGTGTTTATGGGTAAGAATAAAGGTGGGGGCCAACAAGGCAGATAGCGTGGTGGGAGTCTGTTATAGGCCTCCCAATCAGGATGAGGAAGCAGACAAAACATTCTGTGAACAGCTGGGAGAAGTCTCAAAATCCCAAGCCCTTGTCCTTGTAGGGGGACTTCAACCTGCCAGGTATCTTCTGGGACTACAATATAGCAGAGAGGGAACAGTCTAGGAGGTTCCTGGAATGTGTTGGGGATGACCTCCTGACACAGCTGGTGAGGGAGCCAGCTAGGGAAAGAGCTCTGCTGGACCTGTTTGTAAACAATGAAAGGCTGGTGGGGGGATGTGATGGCTGGAGGTCACCTTAAGCATAGTGACCATGAAATGATATAAGTTTTTGATTCTGAGAGACACAAGGAGGACAGTCAGAAGAACTGATACCTTGGGCTTCAGGAGGGTGGACTTTGGTCTTTTCAGGGGCCTGGTTGACAAAGTCCCTTGTGAGGCAGTCCTCAAGGGCAAAGGAGTCCAGGAAGCCTGGATGTTTTCAAGGAAAGTCTTGAAGGCACAAGAGCAGGTTGTCCCCATGTATCGGTAGACAAGCCATTGGGGAAAAAGACCAGCCTGGCTGAACAGAGAGCTGGATCTGCCTTTGGAAGAAAAGGCAGGCCACTCATGAGGGTTACAAAAAGGTAATGAGGCTATGCAGGGAAAAAATTAGAAGGGCAAAAGAACAACTAGAACTTAACCTGGCCTCTGATGTTAAGGACAACAAAAAAGTTTCTGTAAATACATTAGTAATAAAAAGAGGACAACCTCTGTCCCCTAGAAGACAGGGCCAGTAACATTATGACAAAGGATGAGAAAAAGGCTGAGATGGCAAATGCAGTCTTTAACAGCAAGTCCAGTTGTTCCCTGAGTACCCAGCCTCCTGAGCCAGGAGACAGAATGGGGAGTGTAACGCAGCCCCCATAATCCAAGGGGAAATGGTGAGGGACCTGCTTCAGCACCTAAATGTATGCAAGTCTATGGGGCCAGATGAGATCCATCCGAGGGTACTGAGGGAGTTGGCAGACGTGCTCACCAGACCACTTTCCATCATCTATGATCAGTCCTCACTGACTGGGGAGGTCCCAGTTGACTAGAGATAAGCAAATGTGATGGTCATCCACAAGAAGGGCTGGAAGGAGGACATGGGGAACTATAAGCTCGTCAGTCTGACCTTGGTGCCTAGAAAGATTATGAAGCAAATCATCCTGAGTGTCATTATGAAGCACATGCAGGAAAATCAAGTGATCAGGCCCAGTCAGCATGGTTCATGAAAGGGAGGTCCTGCTTGACCAACCTCATCTCCCTTGATGACAAGATAACCCGCTCAGCAGATGAGGGTAAAGCTGTGGATGTTGTCTAGCTGGATTTTAGCAAAGCTTTTGACACCGTTTCCCACAGCATTTTCCTAGAGAAATGGGACGCTCTTTGGCTTGGACAGGTTTACTCTTTGCTGGGTAAAAACTGGCTGGATGGCCAGGCCCAAAGAGTGCTGGTGAATGGAGTTAAACCCAGTTGGCACCCAGTCACCAGTTGTGTTCTGCAGGGCTCTGTGCTGGGGCCAGTTCTCTTTAATATCTTTATTAATGACCTGGACAAGGGGATCAAGTGTGGCCTCAGTTTTAGATGACACTAAGTTAGGCGGCAGTGTTGATCTGCTGGAGGGTAGGAAGGCTGGAAGGGATCTGGAGAGGCTGGATCGATTGGTCAAGACCAATGGCATGAGGTTCAACAAAGCCAAGTGCCGGGTCTTGCATTTGTGTCATAATAACCCCAAAGCAGTGCTACAGGCTTGGGGCAGAGTGGCTGGAAAGCTGCCTGCCAGAGAAGGATCTGAGGGTGTTGATTGACAGCAGGCCAAATATGAGCCAGCAGTGTGCCCAGATGGCCAACAGCATACTGGCCTGTATTAAGAATAGTATGGTGAGTAGGACTTGGGAAGTAATTGTCCCCCTGTACTAGGCACTGGTGAGGCCCCACCTTGAGTACTGTGTTCTGTTTTGGGCCCCTTGCTACAGAAAAGTCATTGAGGTGCTGGAGTGTGTCCAGAGAAGGGTTATGAGGCTAGAGAGGGGACTGGAGAATAAATGTTATGAGGTGTGGCTGACAGAACTGGGGTGGTTTAATCTGGAGAAGAGGAGGTTGAGGAGAGCTCTAATTGCTCTCTACAGCTACCTGACAGGAGGATTTTGAGAGGCCAAGGGCTGACCTTTCCTCCCTAGTGACAAGTGACAGGACAAGAGGAAATGGCATCAAGTTAAGGGAAGGTTTAGATTGGATATTAGGAGATAAATTCTTCACAGAGAGGGTTGCTAGGCGTTGGAACAGGCTGCTCAGGTGAGTGGTGGAGTCTCCATCCCTGGAGGTATTTAAAAGACTCTTAGATGTGGTGCTGAGGGACATGGTTTAGTTTAGGGAGGGTAATGGTTGGACTTGATGACGTTAAAGGGTCTTTTCCCACCAAGACAATTCTAGGAGTCTCTGATTTGTGCCATGCCTGGTTTGCTGCATGGCCCCAGTGACAGGCACTTGCAGAAAGCAGGCTGCACGTCACTTGTGTCCTCTGTCATCCTTTGTGTGGAGCACAAGCCTTGTGTCAGGGAAGTTATTGCATGATGGCTGGGGGTAAATAAATCACAAGAAGTCCATCTATGAAGAACTTCTCCCACTCCTTTCCTTGTGGAGTTACTGGGACCCCATCCAACATAACAACAACATTTTTTAAAGCAGAGGCAATAATTTACAGTGGTGTACATCAGAAACACTGCTCTGACCCCAGTGGGTTTACCCCACATGATTCATGCTCTTGTTTGAAAACATCAAACCAGGATCCCCAGCCAAAAGGTTTGTTGCTTAGGGAGGGAAATGGCTAGAAGTGCAGAGATGGCGTGACTGTATGACAGCCTGGTAGTGAAGCCAGGTTTGGGTTTCCCAGGCTCATGCTCTGTTATAAGCACACGCAGCATTGTGCTGCCAGCTTCTAAACGACCCAAATGACAGCTGGTGGTCCCAAGCTGTGACAGCCTGCTCAGGGTCTGGATCTCAGCACGGACATTTGTCATATCTGAGAGCTTGGTCCATGGTGGGGAAAGTCATCCCCTCCTCTTTCATTTCCTCTCAGTGTCACGGGGCTGGTTTTCCCACACAAGTTTTGCTTCCCGAGGTGCTCCGTGCCACACAGGTCACTTGGTCTATGTGTGGGAGACAATAATTATCACAGGAGGAAATAGCCATCAGCAGCAAATCACCTGATCCCAGAGGAGCAGCCTGAGGCTTGGGCCCCAGAGAGGGCGGTCTTCCCATCAGCATTGGGAGTTGGACCCGATGATGGGGGTTGGACCCGATGATCTCTCGAGGTCGCTTCCAACCCCTATGATTCTATGATTCTATGATCTGCTGGTGTGACTGAGTGCTGGCTTCCTCCACTGGCAGTGCTGCTTGCAGGGACATGGTGAGGGGATTTTGGATGTAGGCTGTAATGTGTCTTAGAAAAGAAGAGGAAGAAGAAAAGCATTTCCACTTTTTCCACTTTTTTTTTTTTTTAAACTTGTTCTGGTAGCTTATGAGAGAGAAACACACCATGAATGGCCCACTAAATCTGAAAAAAACCCAAAACCCGTCAGTTTCAAGCAGGTACTTCTAGGGGAATGCAGGGAGACTGGGGACATCCCACCCCTGGCGGATGACCTGGCCCTGCTCAGCCGGTCACTGGTGCAGAAGGTGGGCTTAGGCAGCTTGTTGCACCCAGGTTCCTGATAACCCAAGGCGCAGGATGGGTACATTCAGGTGCCTGTAGAGGCAGACACTGAAATTCAGAGCAGGGCTGGATTTCATACCCTGGAGCGTATGGCTCAGGGTTGTGCTGCCAGAGCTTGCTCCAGAGGAGAGAGGTTTGCCGGTGTGATGCACCGCACTGCTGCAGATGCCAGCAGGACCAGAAGCCACCGGGTCCCCCTGCTTGCACAATACCTTGGCAGTGTGTCTGCTCAGCAACGCCTTGGCTCCTGGGGTGCTGCTCACACCCATCCAGGGAGGAGCCCAGTGTGGGGCACCCTAGGCCCCGCAGTGCTTCCAGGGGTGAGGAGCAGGCCTCTCCCAAGCACCACGTGCATAAAAAGTCACTCTGGTCACCCGGGGGCCTGATCTCATGATTTAAGGCAGGAGGGGCTGGTACACTATTTTCAGCTGTGTTTCAGCGTAACGTGGGTGGTTTGTTTCTTAACTCCTGCTGCCAGCGGGGCTGCCCAGCATTGCCAGTGAGGGCATCCCTGGGCGGGGGGACACGAGGTGCTGCTGACGGTGACAGGGCTCGCAGACTGCTCCTGTGATGGTGAGGGGAAGCCCTCCAGCCAGTGGGCTCCACCACCAGGCAGGATGCCCAGTTTAGTTGCAAGAACTGCTGGGGTGCAGCTGGGGTGCCGCCCTGGCATGGTACACAGCGAAGACCTCCACCAGCCACCCCCACCAGCTCCCACAGCCTTTGGCCGCCCCTGATAAAAATAGCCACTCGGCTTCACGCCACGCACACAGGCAGGCGGCTGCCTCACCAGCTGGGCAGCGGGGCTTTCTTTTTCGGTTTATCACGAGGTGCTTATTTTAGCAAGTAGCTGCTCTCGAGAGGTTTTGTTCATGGAAACACCTGCCCATCGCTCTGCTCACCCCAGACAGCCCCCAGGCTCGGCGGGCAGCCAGTGCTCCCACCCCACACCCCTATCTGGTGGGGCTCATGCTTACTAGCAATGCTCACAGCCCTTGGTCGGTCGCTAAATTCGTCCTGCTCCGAAACTGGGTCTTCCTCTGTCACTGCAGGGGATCAGCTGGGCCCTCTGCCTTTTTTTACAGCCATTTCAACTGAAACTTATCAAAGTAGGTTTTGGGAAAAGGGATTCACATCTTTCAAACGCCCCATAAAATGAAGGGGTTCAAACTGCAAGTTCCAGGGTTGGTTTATGCCTTGCTTGAACTGTGTGAGAGCTGTAACAAAGTAGGTCCAGATACCTCAAAAAGGGGCCTTCAAGATGGGGGGTGCTGTAAAGAGAATAACAGCACACCTTCACAGCCCACTTCACGGCTGCAGAAGCAGCAAACATGCTGCAGGGAAACTTCTGGCTTGGGAAAAGTTTGTGTCCAGGCTCCTTTCTCCATGGCACCTTTTAGCTCCAGCCTGTGGCCCTACACAGCATCCCATTTTTCAGAAAAAAACACTGAGCATGGGAATTAAGGCCCTTCAGCAGGGCTCTGCATCGCACCGCACACTGCAAGCCCTCCATCAGCCCTCAGCATAGGTAAGATGCGAGATTCAGGAGCTAAGGGTCTCTGACACTTTCATTTTCAAAATTGATGAGCAGTTCTGGCTGCCTTCATCTTGGGGTGTTCATCTTGGGACCACTTCAGCAGAGCTGGCTCACAGGGGCTCCAGAACCCTCTTCTCTGGAAGGCAAGGCTTTTGAAAGATTTTTCAGGTGGGAAAAGGGAAAGAGCAGGCTGCTTTGCTGTTGCTGAAAAATGCAGTCCAGGAATGCAGCCATGCGTGATCCCCAGAGGTGCTCCCCATGCAGCTGGCCTCATCCTCCCACTGCTGCTTGCAGCAGCATCCCCCCCGAAACTGAGGGCTACCACGCTCCACAAGCACCGGCGGTGGGACGCAGCCTTCGTGCATCGCAGTGGTCCCTATCCTCTGCGCGATGCACTTGGGCCAGGGTTGGGATGGATGGCTGGGGGATAAACCTGGTCTGGGGAGGGCAGGAGCCAGCTGTGCGACTGCTGCTCTCCATTCCTCCTGCCACAGGAATTGCTCTGCAAAGAGACTTCGGTGTCTGGCAAAAATAATGGGGTTTCTCCTGCTGTCTCTGGGTGTGGGATCTGTGCAGTGGGAAGGGTGACAGGGGGGAGCAGATGAATGCCCCTGGTGCATCCTACAGTCAGTCCTTCTCTCACTCCTCCTTTAATGCACTGTCCAAAATCCTTCCTCATCAGACCATATCAGACCAGGGTTGGAGGACAGGAACCATTTCTTTCATGGAGACAGCAGCTGAGCCAACTGCATGAGCGTAGCCTTCCTCCCACGGCAGCCTGCTCCGGGCACCACCATAGCTCAGGGGTGACCCTGAGTGCCAAGGGTCCCAGTGCAGGCACCCACCCTAATGTACTCCAAGGTTCCTGGCGTCTGCCAGCCCAACTAGCTCCCATGAATCACCACCCAAAATGCTCCTCACCCACAAGATGCTTGCAGGAACTGGCCTGCACCTTTATGCATCTGAAAATAACGCCATAGGTGATGATGAAGAAGAGGAAAGCAGAGGGAAGGCATGCAGGACATCAACTCGCCCATCGCTGTCTCTCTCGCTGGGTTGAGCTGTTAGCTGGCTGCAGCCAGCCCCTGGGATGGGGCAAACCAGGCGGCTGCCAATTGACGTCAAAGGAGCACTGGTGGTTTGTGTGAGGTGAGGGACTGCTTCTACTCAAGGTGGGTTTCCAACACCACAGAGAAATGTTTAAATCCCACATACCCCTGTTTCCCTTCTCTCTGCTCCAGGAAACAAGTGCCTTATTTCATTCGTTGGCCGGTTTGGTTATGGCAAGAATCCTGCCCCGTATTTTGGCTACTCGGATGTTTGCTGAGGACCAAGCAGCCCAGATAATGCTACCTAAGAGCAGGGAAGCAAGAAGAGGGGGGAAAGGTGGGTGGAAGCCAAGTTGCTTAATCTCCTCTGCCCCAGTTTGTGCCACTAGACAGGACTAAAGCCACGTATATTTTCTTCTCACGCTGCCTGCAGTACTTTTGAGGCTTGCGAAAAAGTGAGATGCTGAGTTCCTGCCATCATCCTTCTCTTCCTTTTCTAATCACTGCATGCACAGAGAAGTTTGCCTGGGCCAAAGGGAGTTCACTTGAACTGGGTGCACTTCCCCTTGACTGCCCGTTTTCCTTCAGCTACTTCATTTTTAGTTTGTGTTACACCTATTAGCTACAACCCCCCTATTTTTACTTGTCTCCACACAGATTGGACAGTGACGACATCAGTACATTTTTCCTAAGCAAGTCCTGCAAGATCTAGTTTATATCAAGCTCATATCAGCGTATTTAACTACAACATATCTTTCCAAACACGGAGATTCCTACGGGGTGTGCTCTGGGAAGTCAACGGGTTGACTTCTATCGGCTCTGGGTCAGGCCTGAGCTCTCGAATCGCTTCATATATGCATTGCTGCCAACAGCAAGGCTGTACTATTTAAGACTGTCCAAAACAAACATGCCTCAGGTGAGACCCGTGCGCAGACCGTCATGTGAAAAGCCTTGTGATAACAACCGCCTGCGTGTTTGCTTTCGTACGGCATCGCCTCTTACTGCCCTGAATATTTTTAGTCTTCAAGGCTGCCCCTTAATCAACCCACTTTCTTTGATAGCCAGTCTCGCCCCTAGTGCGACGCAGCAGGTCTAATGATGCTTTCTGTTAAGCACTGGAAATATTCGTTTGACCACAGCCAGAAGCAAGTAAGAATTCATTTCCTACACAGGCTCATCCAAGGCCACCAAACTGAGCACAAAGATTTTCATCCATTTCAGCGGCCTTGGATCAGGTCCTTGGATCAGCCACTGAAAGGAAAAAAAAAAAACCCACAACATCAAATTCCAAACCAGCCCAAATCAACACCATTCCTGGGGAAAAAAAACCTTACAGTAGGATGTGCCGTGCTCAGGCAAAGACAAATCAAGCAAACCTTTATTCCTCTTCTACTGTACCTGCTTTTTTCCTCCTGGGGTGAGGATTTGAGGCCCCAAAGGCATGCAGAGGTAAGGAGCAGTGTAAGCATGGTGCTGAGGGCATTCCCATGGGTGAGAGGGGAGGGGACTCACCCCCAGTAGGCTGCTTTAAAAACCAGGCAAGGCTGCCAAGCTGTTAGGAAATGATTGATATTGCAATAAATTCAGAAGGAGGTAGGTGAGTGTTGCGTGGAGCGTGTCACCAGGCTTGGCGTTTTGACACATGGCTGCCCAGGTCAAGGCCATTTCTGTAGTCACGCATGGCCACATACCTACACAAAGCTGTGGCTTTCCCATCCACAACAGTTTTTGGTGTGGTTTTATGCACGTCCATGCGTAGACATCATGTTACGTAGCGACTGCCCATCTCCCTCTGCAAGGGAGCCTTGCCATCCATGCCCAAATGGTGTGGGTTCACGCACACATCAGTACGGTGTGGTGCTGTCTCCATTCCCTTTCAAAACAGGGTGGTTTCTCTCAAAGACATGGTTCAGCCTCAATGTCCAGCAAACCCGCATGGTCCCACAAGCCCTCCTTGCTTGGTGGGACACCTTCTTAACCCAGCAGGGTCCCCAGTGGCCCTGAATTGTCCCTTATTCAGGTGAAATTTCCAGAGACTTCAGTGACAGCTTGACCTGACCATAAAATGGCCACTTCAGCTAATGAAGTCCACTTGTCACCTATTAGCTTGTGTGATTTTGTAGCACTGGCCCTCTGTAATTTTTTGGCAATTTGCTACTAACAATGGTGAAATCAGTGATGGCAGGATATTTGGAGGAGAGCTCCAGAGAAGTTTCTTGAGCCAGTCTGCAAATCATGCCTCACCTGCCCTGGCTAAGCAGGGAATGCTCACACACACAGCCTGCAGACCCACTGCCACTTTCAGCACCAGTGGAGGATGCACAAGGAAAAGTCCCCCTGCTTCAGAAGATGGAGGAGCTAGGGAAAACCTGAAACCTGGGTGGAGCAGGTGAGAAAAACCTTGTTGGAAATAAAGCAGAGATGCAACGCCTGTTAATTCGGAAGTGCAGACTTTTGCAAGCCCAGACCCAACATACCCTTTTGTACACAAGAAAAGATGCCGAGTCTGAAAGCAGTCACCTTAACAGAATATGTATGGATATATGAGTACAGCCTGTAAACTATCTTTTCCCACCCCCCACTCCAGTTAGGTCACAAAATTTAATTCCTGTGGCCTCAGCAAAGTCTATCAGCAAAACGCCTGGCTGGCTGGCTGGGTCCCCATCTGATGCGGGACTCCGGTGTTTGGGAGGCTCAGAGCAGCAGGGAAGACACCATAGAGATGCACTCTTCTTCACATTCCTGACCTAATAAATACCTTGGATCAGGAAAACCAGACGAGTCTACAGTGCCTGATTTATGGTGGGTTATTTTCTGTACCGTTTTGCTGTTCCTCAGCACGTTGGCAGCCTCGGGCAGCAGAACGGGACGGGAGGCTTTCGCTTTTCCTTCAGCTTCCCTTGGTTCCCCTCATGTGCATGCTGCTCGCTGGCTTGGAGTCACAAGGTGGAAGGGAAAGTGTAAATGTCTGCTTTCGATTATTTTCATCACGATTGTTCCCTAAATTATCCCACCAAATCCCTTCTGGCCTGTATAGTCAGTGTAAATGGGGGTAGCTGCAAGGATGGGTTGACTTGGACACAATACTGACATGGGCCGCAGGCCTCCCCTGCCCTTCCCAGGTCAGCACTGACAGCTGAGGGGATGTAAAAGATAAAGATGTCCCCAAAAAGACATGAGGGTGGCTTCCATGACACTCTGCGTGCCTACGGTTCCAGCTCCAGCAGTGGCATCCCCAGCCAGTCTGATGGAGGACAGACCAGGTAAAGACTTCATCTCCTCACAGTTTCAGTGAAAGAGAAATCCCACGCTGGGTAAGCTTTGGGCTGTTTAAAAACAGGAATCTCTTTACAGGTCTGCAGAGTGAAATGGGGTTAAAAAACTCTGCCTTGTTCAAATATCTTATTTCCAGAACAATCAGGGATCTTAATGCTGAGGGCTGCCTTATTCGGTGTCACTCTCTATCTCTTCCCTAACTTGAGGTCAGCCCAGTGCCTGTCATTCATAATACATCTGACTGAAGGCAAAGTGTGTATTCAGATCACCCTCTGCAAATTATTCTCCCAGCTCAGGATGGGCTCCTGCTTGCGTTCAACGCCTGGCTCTCAGACGCCCATGCCAGGCGGGAATACCTGGGGGTGCCCAGGTGAATCAGAGAGTCACTTCTGAGCTTCGGTGGGTCCCAACTCCGTGCTCTCTCTGCAGCCAGCTGCTGTAAGTGGACCTTCATGGCTGCCCTCTGATTTGAAGATGGCTTTGTGGAGTGGGAAAGCAGGACAGCAACAAATGAAAGACACTGTCTGCCCATAGAAAAGAATTTAAAAAGGAAAAAAGGTATCCTCAGCCTCCCCCCCCCCCCAATCAAGTTTGAACTTTAGATGAGTCTTTCAGCTGTTTGCTTGGGCAAAAGCATGGAAATGGGGTACCAAAGCCAAAAGAAAACTGTACTCCGGTCTTTGTAGATGCAATCATTGTTAATAATATTTTACTACAGAGCCAGTTTCGCAGTGGATAAATGCTACTAATTGGTGATTACAGGAGGCAGCAGAGGAGCAGAAAGCAAAAATCACGGGGGGTAGGGGGGCACTGTGGAGACCTGTGACACCTAGAACCAAAATATATCTTCTTGGAGCCCTTGCTGCAGGTGCTGGAGTCTTTGTGGGGTCCCTGAAAAAAAGCTCAGGAAGATGTTCTCAGCTGAGGACACAGCGCTGTCAGGGCAGAGGGCTTCCATACACCTCAGGAAAACATGGCCCTGCCTCAGGATTCCTGTTACAGGCTGACAACAGCAGAGCTCCTAGATTTCAGCCCAAGTTGCGGCCCCAAGCCTCACGCCGCTTGCCTGGGAGCCCCGGGTCTCGCTGCCCGCTGTGCTGCCCCGTGCCTTAAGGAGGTTCCGAGCTTTGCACTCGGGACGGAGCCGCTGTTGTTCCTCTGCACTTCCCTCGAATCCCCCTAAGCCAACACCCTTCGCTAAGACCGAAAAACATTTTCCAGACGCAAGCATGTGTACGTGTGTGGGTGGGTGGGGTGCAGGGGACTATGAAAATTTCAAGGGGAGGTATGACATCCTGGCTTTCTAAATATAGAGGACCCGAGCTGCGGCTTCTCTTACACGCTAGCGGCGTGCTTTCTGTTTCGAAAGGCCCCCAAAGCAAATATCGCGCTGGCTGGTAGCGTGAAGGGGGGAAAAAAAAGCCAGGGGGGGTGGGGGCGGGAGGGTGGTGGGGGGAAGGAATAGTCCTGCGAGTTGATTACAGTTTCCAGCGCTCTTGCGCAGGGCTGGTTTTCAGGCAAAGCTCCAAGCAGTGCCCACGCAGAGACGGCGAGGCGCAGATGGCCGTCACGCGAAGGCGGCGGCAGCAGGATGAGTGGGCCGGTGGCAGTCCCCGAGCTTCCCCTGCGCCCACCGACCCTCTCATCCTTCCAGTGGCAGCCTGGGAGGGAGAGGGGTGCAAAGCGCAGGCCCCCGTCCCCACCCCCGTGCTGGACCGGGTGCCACCTCGGCGCCTGGTCTGGTTGAGAATGTGACATTTGGCTCCGCGTTGAGGCACGGCGTCTCGGTTCCCTTTTTGTTGCCGTTCTTGTCGCTCCAGTATTTGCATAGCCCAACATCAAAATGCCTCAGAGCCAGAGGAAAGTGGTAGCTGCTGCTTCTCCTTTTAAAAAGGCAAAAAACCCGAGCAGTTATCCATGCGCCACTGTCGCTGGCTGCCTGTGCTGGGGGTGGGTGAGTGGTCACGTCACCCGGGTGGGAGCAGAGTGCGGGGGGGGGGGGAGGTTACAGCCTTTGGAGAAGTTTTGCAGAGCTGAATTTAATCGAGACTGATGATCTTAAAGCCAAGCTATAAAATCCAGCACAGAGTTATATGCCAGTAATAGACCCTATTAGAGGGTCTAGCACAGTCCATAGAAAGGATCTCCTCTCTATTAAATTCTCTAGGGCTTGAGTTCTCATTTACACAAAGGGCCCTTTTAGCTGTGTAAAATGGCCATAAAGTAGGTGTAAAAATGATTGATGCCGTCTTTACAACCCCTTTACACTGTGAAAACAGTGTAAAGTGGCCAGGGTGCAAATGAGAATCACACCTGGGTTTGTGAGAGTAAATTACATGGAGCCCTTCGCAATTTCTGTGTGTCCATAGCGGTTTAATCCTACCCCTTTCTGCGGAATTCACCCAGAGAATAAATTTCCAGGACTTAAAAAAAAAAAAAAAAACCAAACCCACACGTTATTTTCTTCACCACCTCTGTCCTTTCTGAGCCTTTTAGTCCCAGGATTTCTCCCAGCAAAGTCTTGTGTGGACTCTTGACACCGGGGAAAGTCTGGGAGCTGTCTGAATATGCTGCGGTAGGTGCAAATCCTTTAATTAGTACTTTCTGAAATTCTTGATCTGAGCAAAATGCATGCAGTAAAACCACATCCAGGGGGAAACCTGGTTCCAAACGCTTACCCTGTCCATTTCCCCATCTCCCCTGTTTTGATTTTATGCTCTTGAGCTATATAAACAGGAAATAGAGAAGTTAGGCTTTGCTAGATCAAAATGCCCCACATTTATTCATTAAGCATTAATACACCAGCAGAATATATGATGAATATTGTTCTCTCCTGGAGCAAAAGGTTAAGCCGCAACGCACCGATTAGTGAACCGAACTGGTCAGCGGTGGCTCGAAGCGGAGGGTGTGCCGCTAATGGAGGTGCACAGCTTGCTAAGAGGAGCAAGCTTTCTCATCCAGATCTTCCTTCTCTTCCCCAGCACCATGCTGAAGGCAATTGTGGCAACCCTGTGATCATCAGCACCACGTCTTCCGTGTGCTAGAGAAACCCGGGGGGAGAGTAGGCAGTGGCCAAGTAAGGCAAGCCTAGCCCCATCTAACAGGGGTGGCCTCTGGGAGGCCAGTGCCTGGGAGGTGTTTGGTAGACAAGGAATGAAAACATGTGGGTGAGCCAGAGGTCAAAGGATTAAGGAGACAAAAGCCTGGCTCTGGTGGAAACGCCACTTGGCCTGGGCGGGACAGCCCTCTCCCGCACCAGCTTGCTGCTACCAGCTCGCGTGCAGCCTACACGCTGCGGAAGCTAGAGCGCTGCAGACAAAGTTATCCTCTGAACAGCAAGGAGGAGTGGGAAAGGGCAGGGTGGGAAGCATGCCCTGCTCTGCCCGCAGAGCCTTCCTCCTGTGTCGGCAGCTGTTGGGGTGCAGCGCCTGGCAGCGAGGGTGGGAGGAAGGCCCAAAGCTCAGATGTCGTTCAGCCTCTCCTAGCCCCTCTCCCGCTTCTTCTTGTCTTCTTTGCGGAGAGGAGAACCCACAATTTTGGCCAGAGGGAGGAGTGTGTACAGCGAGGGTTGCGTAGGTGGGAGGAAGGTATATCCTCTGCCCTACAGCTGGAGACGAGCGAGGGATGGAGGGCAAACCAACATCGGAGTAGAAGCAGCAGGCGAGAGGCTCCCTACGCATCCATCGCGTACAGAAGGCTGGCCCTGGCACGGGTCCATCAGTGCTGCTTGCAGCGTGTTCCGCTGCAGTCAGCGGGGAGACGAGCTGGTTCCTGCCACCGCACGGCCGGCCCCACCGATGCCGGCGGCCGGGTCTTGCATTGCCAATCTGTCCGTGCACTCCACCGCTGCCTCAGCTTGCTCTGAGCACATCTGGGAGCCAGGCTTAGGACTTCGGATGGGTGGCAACATGTAGGCAAACAAACAGGCGCTCTTGCAAATGTGCCCTGCAGCCACACTTACTGGTGACTGTTACTTTTAATTGCATAAAAAGGACTATTTGGAAGCTGGTCTCAAAAAACATTCATTTTCTGAAGCTCCTCACTTCTCAGCTTGGCAGAGAGGGTCTTGGTGATGCTACAACTACTCTAGAAGCACTTTCCATAGCAAAAACATGAGCACATACACTGAACAGTGCTCTGGGTGGACCGCAGGAACCTTAACTACACTGTGATCTTCTGACCCTGGAGGTATGCTGGTTTAACCCTGGGATGATATGTGATCACCACACGGAAGACACCTTTTGGAGTTACTTAGACAACTAGTTTTTTGACAGACTGGGGTTTTGACTCCCTGGTGTCTATTTTTGCTGCAGAAAAATAAAGGTTTTGCTTCTTTCTATAAGAAGTTTTATTTGCTTCCTCCTTGCTACTGATTGTGGCACAGTTTTTCTGGCATGTGATTGCTCCACCCCACCTCAGAAACACCCTTGCTCTGACTGGGATCGGGAAATCCCTAGTCATCACAGGGTGTGAGCACCAGCTGTCTTGGTCTTGCACAGCTACCAGCAGGCACTGCAAAATGCTGCCAACCCAGAATTGCTCCTACATTTAGAAGTCTGTGCTGTGCAAGTGGAGAAATGACAGTTCGAGGGACAAACGGACATGCCTGGCTCAATATAAGGCTTGGCATAAGGCTGATAAGACATGAAGCACTTGTAGAGCCACACTTTCTGGGTGAAAAAGCACTGTTTGAATGTGTTTTGTTATGCTATGCTGCTTATTAAGAAATCGTCATTCTCTTGCCCTCATTATTATAAACGATGTCTCTGGGAGACTGGCAGTCTCTTCTTGCTTCCCTCCCTCCACCCCATTTTAAAAACATTCATTGTTGCGGGGATATATCTTTCAGGGCTGTTGGCCCAACTCCACTGCTGGTGTGTAAGGCTGATTGTCTTCAGAGGAGTTACACCAAAAATGCACTTGCCCTTTTGTGCTAGGAGCATAATTGGTGGAACTGGCTAGACGCCGGGTTCGGCAGCCTGCAGTTACAGCAATGTCAACATAGTTTTCAGTGTGACTACTGGTTTAGGGTCCTCCACTGCAGGAGCGCAACTTGACGTTTCTTAAATGGATCTTTTCTCATACTTCAGAACTCTGTTTGGGGTCTCAAGCAGGGCCCACCGAACCACTGATAGTCAACCCACTCATACTGTTGCTTATTAGTAATTGGATTAGGTAATCTACATCATTAGTCACTTTGAAAGGTCTTACGTATATTGGTGGCCGTCAATATATTCACTTTGCTGTTGGTCTCACCCTGCCTTTAAAGAGGTCTCGACCTCCCTTACTACTTTTCTGTGTGGTAAATCTCCATCAGGTGAGCATGGATTATACCCAGAGCATCCCAGAGACAATATATTCCCTAAACAAGATCAGTGTAATTATAGTTAAGCAGTTTGGACCAGATCCTTATCTGGTAGAAACTGGTATAGCTTCTCTGAAGGCAAGAACAGATAACTACCAGCGAGGGAAATGGACCCTGTTTCTTACTGGCTGTAGCCCTGCAGATGAGCTCCCAATGATTTTTTTTTTAAGCTTTCATTTTGTCTATGGCTGCTAAAGATCCTCTTTGGTGAGTATTTGTACAGCTGCATCTTTAGGACTTTGTGACCTCTAGGTAGTCTCGCAAGGGACCATTTGCAAGAGCAAATATTAAATGCTATTAAAAACAACTGAAAAAGATATCCATTAAAACCACATGAATGTTTTTTCCTTCCCAAAAGCCTTATAAACACTCATCCACCCGTGGTGTCTGCGGTGGCAATACGCTGACATCTTCCATTCCCTGGCTACAACTCCCCGTCAGCCCAGGCCCTATACGTTCTGTTGCTGGCCTTCGGTAGCAGTTAAAGGGTAGAAGCGAACACCCACGTAGAAGACCTGGTATCTGTGTTTCCACATCACGAAACACGCCAACAGGCACACCAGGGCCGCGACCAGATTGAGGGCTATCTGCAGCAGCAAGTAGAGGTTGAGCATACTGGTGAGGCTGCCGCAGTCAGCTGCGTCCTGGTACACGAAGGTCCTACCGAGGGGGTCTGCGGTGTCCACTTTGCACTGGCAGGACTCGAGGATGGTATCGCAGGTGAATTTTGTCATCTGCAAATAGTGGTGTGCAGCAAAGGCCACGGCCAAAATACAGGCAACCAGAGCCAGGGCACTCAGGATAAAATACATCAGCTGAAAGAAAGCAAAAATACCAAACAAACAAAGCAAATCAAAACCACAAAACACTTTTTCCAGCTACACAGAGAATGAGGAGCACAGAACAAACGCATGCACACGTCCTTCACGGGAACGCATGCATTCGGGGGACTCTCTGGCCGTTGTGCTCTTTGAAAATTGCATAACAGCTCTAACTTCTGGGTGATGCCAGGTCATCTCAAGAGCTACTGATTCTGCCTTGCATATTTTACATGAGTACTGCCTTGCAATTTTGAGAACGAATGACAGCATGAAAAAATCTGTGTCTCTCTGCAGCCAGAAGCTCCACAGAGAAGGAGGGAGGCCTTCCTCTCCCATTGTACCTGCATTGGCCAGACTTGCCTTGAGTGTCACTGAGCAGACTGAGGCTTGGGCTGACACCGTATCCCAGGCTGTGCTGAGAAGTACGTGTTTCTGAAACTTTGCTCATGTGTTATTCCCAGCTCTTGGTTTGCATGCCCAAACAAATCTGATTTATACTTGCAAATCAGGCAGTGAGGTGGCTGATCTCCTGCTTGTGGCCCTCCGAATGAACGCAGCCAGCCTCCTTGCTACCCTGCTGTGGAGTGGGAATGCAAATAAATCTTCACCAGAAAGTGTGTGTTGTCCTCAATCCCTTTCCAAAACTTGCCCTCTAAATATAAAGGAGAAGCCTTTCCAAGGCATGAAAACTCAGCAAGCACCTTCTGTTTCCCAGTGCTGCCCCTGCTACAGCATGAGAAGCACAAGGGTCTGTTTGTCACACACACAGACACACACACACAGACACACACTCCTTACACCAGTGGCAGCTTTAAAATAGGGTGACTTTTATCAAGGGTAGCGATGCAGAGTCCACCCCCACAAACGCATGGAAACCGGCAGCGATTCGGAGCCTTTGTCACTCCGGGTTGCACCTGAGACCTTCAGGTACCAGAGCATATGGACTTCCCTTGCTTTTCATAGATGAAACTGGCAATTGCTGTGCTGCACACAAAATATGTGTGAATGTATATTAAAATAATTCCTATGTTTAGCCAAAATAGCATTTTTGGTTCTGTTCAGCACTGTAAAAACATTTATTTTTCTTGGCGTCTTATCTGTCAGACACATGGCATGATTGGGAATCTGTTATTTTAAACAGCAGCTTCTCTCTTTTTCTCTCTCTTTCTCTCTCTCTTTCTTAACCTCAATACTGCAAGCAAACTATCAATATAAAGGCATTTTTATGACCTTGAAACGCCAAGTATGTATGTCTTGATAAAATTCACACTCCTGGTATATTTGTCTTATATCTACAGCGTGAATCAATCTTCCCATTCTGCTGCTAGCTTGGAAAAAAAAAATAATAAATATTTGGGCTTATTGCAGACCTTATAGCATGGTATACGTTGTCTCCCCCATATCACCGAATTCTTACAGCAAGGCCTTTATTTCCAAGACTTGGCTACTATTAAATTTAATGACTTCCCCTGCGGCCTTAAACCAAGGGCAGCTTCAAAATGAGGGTGGCTCTTATTAAATGCAATTACTTTACCTCCACAGCTTTCAAGGTAAAGGTCCATGGAAAAGGTGAAGTTGGAAAATGGGGACACCTCCTAGTATAAAGCACACAGAGGAGAGTGCTACTGACGGATGGACCCCCTCTGAACAAAGATGTGGTAATTCATAGGCCCGTGGCATTTCTTTAAAGGATGGTGCAAGTGTTTTTGATGGGGAAAATGGACAAATACTGATGACTGTTCCCCATCTCTGGGGGACCAAAGCTGTACTGCAAGGCAGAAGTCCTAGCAGGCTGGCTGGAAGTCCCTGGATTCACACCAGCAGGAGACAGAATCAGGCCTCCCTAATAAATGAGATATTAAGCCAAGGCTACACGCTGTGCCTGATTCTCCCTGGCAGGTATTTTATTTAGCTACCCGTTTCTATCCAAAGTCAGCACAAAATATCTAAAGCCAAGTAACCATGCTCCAGGTACAGCAAGCAAGAATTTGCCCTGGTGTGTACCTAACGGGAAGGAAATCTCAGGGTCCCTTTGAAACGCGCCACATGCGTGGGCAGCTCTTGCAGCAATCCTCTGAGGCGAGCGGAGATGCGTGGGGACACGGGGCAATTTCCAAATAGCTTATTATTCTCACAAGATGTTTGCAGAGGAATCTCTCCGTGAGCCGCTGAAAATGAACACATTTCCAAATATCAAAGGTGAGGCAAATGCAAATACTGCCTGGGAGGGAGCACAAGACAGCGAGTGCTGAGATCCCATCAGCAGATTAATCACATGCCAGACCTGGAGGCAACTTCAGCGTTGTGAATACGACCACGTAGTGAGCTCTGCCCAGGAACCAGAACTCGCCACTGGAAAACTGGGGTTTTTTAGCAGCCTCAAAGAGATAAGCACTGTGATTGCTGTTTAAATAGAAGGAGAAAAGGGAAGCGGAGAGATGAGCTTATGATGAGGTCAGAGCATGGCAGCTCATCTTCCTCCAGGTTCCTCATATTGAGGAAGAAAGATTTTAGCTGTATTTACTGGCAATAGTTCTGCTCCATGCCAAAAAGAAAAGAAATAACCTAATACGGATCGAGTTCCTCATCAGAAAGGTTTCTCATAGTTATCTGAGGTGAAACCAGAAGGGTTTGCAGACGTGGATCCAGGGGACCCTTTTTGAAGGTGGTGGCAGCTCAGGCACGAGCCCATGCAGGGAACAGGAACCGCGGTGCGTGTCACAGGATGGGCTGCTGGGGCTGGGTGGGCAGTTGTAGAAGGGTGTCACGCTTCTGGGAGGGGTGCCATGATGAGGACCACAGCAAGTGATCTGTCAGATATTAGCAGATAGCCCAGGAAGTCCACAGGACATCACAAAATTTTCCTATGTGGTCTCAGGGGATTTTTTAGGGGGTTTTGTTTTGGGGTTATTTTATTTTATTTTATTATTTTATTTTATATTTGCCAAGGGAGAGGATGTCCTGTTTTACCTGCCCAGGTAACAGCTGGGCGTGCTGCTTTGCCCTAGTGCAGAGCATACATCCTGCAGACCCAGAGGTGGGGCAAGGGTAGAAATGCATCCTGGGACTTGCCCTTGTCCCCCTGAAAGGCAAAGCCACCCTCCCTTTGGATGGTGGTCTCCCTTTCTCATGGGCACACGGGGTGCCGTGGCTACCTGCGGTACTCAGGAAGGGACTTCTGCCAAAAGCAGCTCTAGCACCTCCTTTTTTAACAGGACCCAGGGCTTGCACAAGTGTGAAATGAAAGAAGCAGCTGCTAGAGGGAGGAAGACAGAGAGGACTGCGTGGGTCTCCTCCCGTTTCCCGCCCAGAGGGAGTCACTGGCAGTGGTTATAGGGTCATGCTGGGGCTTGACTAAAATCCCTCAGGCCTGTGTGTGTGCAGTCCTCCTCCTAAAGTGACCCTGGGCTAAGCAAAAGATCCCGGGGTGCTTACTGCACTGCAGGGAAGCCCCACCAAGATTTTATTATAGGATTATGCTTGGCAGCCTCAGTGGGCATCAGCCACCAGCATGAGGGCAGGGCCTGGGCCGGGGACCAAGCCCCAGGGCAGCGGGGGGACAGTTGAGGCAGATAGGGCTAAACCCAACCGCTGCTCTGGACTAGCTTTGGGACCCCTGAGGAGAGGAGAACAACGGATTTGCTCAGCTTTGTCTCAGGACTGTAATTCTGCATCCTCAGCCTTGTCACAGATTAGCTGATGTTCGCTTTTTTTGTTGTTGTTGGGTTTATTTTTTGTTCAGAGGCAGACTTTAACTGACATTTGAAGATCTGAGAAGTGATACTGGAGATTTAGATGAGTCCCCCATAATAAAAACCCACGAGAAGGCTTTTTGGCTCCTAGTTTGTTTAAAATAGGCAGCCAGAAGCTGCTCACCTGGACAGACAGTAAGGAGGGGAGGCACTGGGGGGATAACTGCTCCTGGTAGGAACACAGGTCAGGAGGGGTGAACAGGCTGGGAATAATGGAGTTCTGTGGAGTTTTGTGGAGTTTTTCATGCAATAGAAAAAGCCAGGAAGGTGGATTTTGGGGAGTAGGGTATTTTGGGTAGGCAGCAGTCCATGGGCTGTTGATTGAACCAGTCGTCTTCCAAGGGCAGATTTAGCTGTAATTCTGCCAGGTGATGAGGAATAACCCATTGTACTTCTCTTGGGGAGCACTTTAAAATTATCTATTTTCCTCGCTGTCAGAGTGGGTGGTATTGCTAAGGGTGGCAGAGACATCTGAGCTGCCCAGCCAGCCAGGCCATTCCCACCACGAGGGATGACGCCCTTCCTGCTTGGATGCCAAGTTCAATTTAATGCTGCAGGGCAAGCAATAAAAAGCCTGGTGTGGCAGCTCCCGCCCAGCCCAGCAGCTCCCCAGGCAGCTGTAATGCTTACTTGGGGGTGTAAAGGTGATGGGTCGAGAATGTAAAGGCAATCAAAGGGCAGAAACAATTCTTGTTCTTCTCCCTTTCTTTATGTAAGTCTGAGAGAAGCTGGAGAGATGCACAAAAGACACACTGGGCTCTGATTTCTAAGGGAGGATGAATGGCAGGTATCAAAAAGGCGCTCCTTGCATTTGATTTCCTTCCGCCTTCCCCAGTTAATAATCACTGTTATTTTGTGTTGCTTGCATCGGTGTTTTACTCGGTTATTATGCCTCTGCAAAATATTAAGGGCCCTGAAAATTACAATGATAAGGAAAAACAGCCCAGAAAAATGGTGTTAAAAATGTCCAGTCTGGAACAAGCGTTCTCAGCCTTTCTTTTCTAATCACTTAACAGCGTAAACAAAGCAGTTTTGGGGACTGAGGCAGAGCACAGTGCAGTTTCTGCACCCCTCTTACGATGCTCAGATGGGAATTTTTTTCACTGGAGCAAGCTTGTCCCTGGGGTTTGCCAACACTTTCCCATGCTTGCTAACGCCCAACCCTGGCACAAGGCACCCAGCACTGAGAGACAGCTGCCCGTCCATCCTCGGGTACAGCCTCCCTCTCCCCGACTGTGGAGGTGGGCAGGTGGAGATTTCCAGACACAGTTTTTAATTTGCCTGTGCCTGTGCAGTTCCTTATTTCACAGTGCAGAGCAAAAATGCTGGGATGATGCTGGGATGCTTCTTAGGTCACATTAAAAATGAAAACTTTATTTAAGTGGACCCATTTTATGCCACCCTTCTCTCTATGAGTATGTCTACTTAATTGGTAACCCCTAATCTTTCACTGAACACTACCCAAATTATTCTGGCTTCGTTCATCTGAATCTCGTTGATGCTCTTAAAGCACGGTGAATAAAAAGGTATCATGCCCTGTGTTTCAAATACTTGCTATTAAGAGTTTCCCCTTTAAAGGCTACAGTTTCTTCCCTAGCTGCCTAGAAAATAGCAGAAAACCATTCTTGCATTTCAGGTGCATTTTCACTTCTTTTCATGTGGTCTTAAAAACATCCCCAGTATCAAGTTGGTTTTTTTTTCTGATTGTATTTAACAACACAAAAGGAAAAAGGCATTTTTAAGAAGTCAGGGTACCTTTACTGTGAACTGCACACACGTCTTCTCATCCGGTTGGTACGAAATGCAAAGCATAACAAATCCCACTAAGGACACCACACAGACCTGTGAGGGAAGAGATTTAAAATGTGTCAAAGCTTAAAATAAACCCACAAAAAAAAATTTAAGAAATAGCACACTCTTCTGTGTTAGCAGGACCGTAATGCCAGAAGCAGTGTGTAAAGCCAAGTCATTGAGTAGGGGCTACAGCCATGCGTCTAAGAGCCTCCTACATGTGGACGTGCTTCTGAGGAGGGAAGAGCTTTACCCTTCACTTTATGGACACAGAGACACAAAAAACTGACTCAGAGGGACTTTGTGAATCAGAAATCAGACCTACAAAAACACAGCCCAGCAACAGCACCAAGGATGTGTTCTCAGCTTTGTCCATGCAGCTAACTATGAAAAAGCAGCAGAAGGCTATGAAGTTGGGCTTGCAACCCAACTTTAAGCACCACCCTATGTACCACTGGGTGTTAACAGGATTTTTATGGTGCCAGTACAGGTTGTAAATCAGTAACCATAGCTGCCACTGGATAAGAAGCAGCACACATTACAGCAGAGGCTTTCAACCTTTCCTAGAGCGGACACCTTACCAAGGAAGACATCTTCCCCTGCAATCTGAGACTGCATTTTAGCCCTGCAGCACTAATTGCTGATGGTTAACAGTAATGGAAAAGTATTTATGCACTTTATTATTCCTCTAGCTGTCTTTATTATTAATTCTGAAGACTGAGATTTATTTGCAGGAGCAGACATTCACTGGTAGGCATTTTCCAGCCACGTAAGGAAGGAAGATCCTACCCCAGAAATACGTTTTCCATTTTTAAGCAATATTTTCTTGGTTTCCCCCATGGTGCTAAGCACTCCAGATACATGCCTTCCTCTCCCTCGTTTTTGGAGGACCAGCGAGCAGACCTCATAGGAGGACACAGGAGCCACGCTTCTGCAGCTGGAGTACTGCTTTCTGGCAGCTTCCTCCCTGCCTGGACAAGAGGATCTGGGTCCTCAGTGAGGGTTCCCTGTGCTGCTGTGGGTTTGCTGCGGTATCAGGGTACAGAAGGAGTCCTGACTGCAGAGGTAAAGGGTGTTGTCGGTGGCTGGAGCTACGTTTGGAGGAATCCACATGTGTTTGGATTGCCTTGGAAAAACGGGTGAGTTGGTGGCACGCACATGTTTTTAAATCACAGAATTATAGAATCACAGAATTGTCTTGGTTGGAAGGGACCCCTGTGCCACTTCATATCACACCTTTACAAAAGGTCCAGGTGTGATGAGCTCATCTGAGACCAGCCAGCATGCTTTCAGAGGTGCTAAGGCTTGCCTTCACGTAGGGCCTGGAGCAAGCCTTCGCTAGGAGCATCTGGAATACACTCCCAGTCACTACAGAGAGAATTGGGTTTGGGGTTTTTTTGCCCCCTTCATTTTACTTTGAGGATTTAGAAGGCTTCTCATTAATTAATGCTTTCCCAGAGCAGTGGGATTTACCTTCTCAGGCCAGACTCTGGTGCGAGTTGCCCTTGCTCAGGTGGGACTTTGCCATGGAGATGCCTGCAAGAGTGCAGCACTCCTCTGTTGCCCTGTCCCTGCCTGCTCCCTGCACACTACAGCAGGGCAGTGCCATTCGCATCCAGGTTTCCATCTCCGTGGGGAGCTGCTTGACCTGCAGTGAGGAATGCCTAGCTGTCCTTTTAGGCAACAACAGTTAAGCACATTTCTTTTATGATCTGATAAATAAAATACCAAACTTTTCTTTATGTGGGCACCGTTGGTGTAAGGCACCAGGCAGCAGCCCTGCAAAGGAAGAGTGCCTCTCAACGCACGGATCATCATGTCCCTCAAGAACCTGCGTGATTAATAACACTTTTCCCCATAAAGTTTTATTTCATGTCATTTCAGCAAGACATGAATAGGAAGCATTGCCTGAGAACATTTCTAAGGAAAGCGTCAGGATTATTTACTCCTTTCCATGTCATGTGTATTTATATTCTGGTCCTATGACTTACACACCGCCTCCAATTTATTTGTTTTCTTCTTTTTATTGTTGACAGGCATAGCTGACAGGGTTGTCGGGGGAAAAAAACAACCTTTCTTGTCAAAGGTCCTTCAGTGCTGGAGCTTTTTTTTTTTTTTGCCCTATAGTGCTTCTATGTGACTCAGCCATGTTTTATTTCTCAGGATTAATCGCCTATGTCCTTGGTCCCTTGCACTGTATATTAATCTTTTAATTCAATTAACATGCCTATAAAACTTAAGTCTTAAGGAGATCATATCTCTAGTAATATCCAAATGATAAACTCCCCCGGTGGCAGTGGGGACTGGAGGAAAGAACTTGCAGTGAGAACTTAAAAAAAATAAAATAAAAGTAAGTGCTTAAATGCATTTGCTTAATGTTACGTCCCTAAATTCACACAAAGCCAAAGGGACTGCTCATGTCAAAACTAGACCTGTGTATTTCCAGGATCTGGTACCGAAGGATCTTTTTCTGAGCAATAAATCAAATTACACTAGTGGGCATTGACACTTGCATGAACTGAGGGCCAGATTTGCCTCCAGGTTACTCCCACGAGACATCATGGGACTGTGCCCGCACTCCCAGTCCCGTTCCCATTTTCCCACCGAGAGCCAACAGAGCTGCATTCATTTCCGAGGGCAGGGCCAGATACCAACGGTGGAATTTTCCCTCTGCCATCAAGTACCTTGTACAACTTCTGCAAAACCCCTGCCAGCTTTCGATGTGGCGGGATCAGACCTCCCTCCCTCCCTCAGAAAGCTTCCCATACAAAAGACTGTCGTTTAAAAGGATTTCCATTCCTGCACGCGCTTTCTAAAGTTCCTCTGGGATTTGAATAATATACTCAGGGATACTTGAAGAGGCACATTTGTAGAGAGGTATTTATAAAAGATTACACTGGGTCCGGATGCTGGCAAGCCTTGGCCAGAACACTTCAAAAGGCTTAAGTATTTCATTTATAAGAATATACCAACTTGTCTTTTTTTTTTTTTTTTTAAATCAGAGATGTGTATTTTTGAAAGTGACAGTGAAAAAATAGCATTGCTGAGAATTATGACCCATACATTTTAGTTTTACATTTCAGTTCTTTAAAGGTAAATTCACTCATCTGAGCAAACCGAAGCATGGAATATTTATACAGAAAACAGGTTGGTGCTTCTGTTTTGCCTGCTATAAATAGGCCATTTTTGAGTTATACCTGTGAAATGTAATAGAATAACTATAAAAATCCTCTGGTAAACATTCGTTAGGACCCGCTAAGTGACTAAGCCAGCTGCATTACAGCAGGCACGCTGCTGCTGATTGCTAAGTCACATTAGGCAACCCTGCGTCCTGGCGCTTCGATGGCCATTGCAATATCCCAGCGTGAAGCGTACATTTCCTATGCCTTATTGACTAAGCACACAACATAAAGTGCAATTGAACTGGCTTTAGCACTTGCTTGCCACCAATCGATATGCATTTGTTACACAAATAAAACAGATTCTGTAAAAGCTGCGGAATAGCAGTTAATTAGATCAGCTCTTGTAACTGTTATCTGGAAATCTAGAAATATGCATGGCTGTGCTGCATAAATTTCAACTCCAGCTTCTTTCAAGATCCTGTATTTTAAATTTTTTCCAGATGGACGAGCACACCCTTTGCTGAATAGGTAGTGACGAGAAAGGCTATCCGAGGAGAGAATTTAAATTTAGAAAAGAACCATCTAGAAAAAGACCTGAATGTGATACAGATGTATTTAGGAAGGGTACAGATTTAATTTTGCTGAAGGCACACCCTGTGAATTCCCCTGGTTCGCAATCCAGGGAAAAACAGCTCCGTACTAGAGATGGCTGAAAAACTGGAAAATTTTGTGATGTAGAAAAGTTTCAGTGCTATTTCATTTCAGTGAGAAGCTGTAGACGCTTGCTCCATTGGGCAGGAACATCTCAGGCCTGAAAAGTGACCTAAGAATTAATTTCTTTTAAGGCACAATCAAAACAGGAATAGACATTTTCAAGGTTGCCCCCACCTCAAAGAGGGCTAGAGCCTGTTGTTGGGAGAACTGAATTAAGGTGCTATAGGTTTCAGCAGGAATAGGACCTGATCCCAGCCACATTTAGGAGTGGGACACAGTTGATTTGCCTGGGAGGATCCCAGCACTCATGGAAGATCTAGCATGCAGTCCTTGGCTCTTCTGGACTTTGACAAACCAACTGTCCCTGTACACACCTGCAGGCTAGCACGACTGGGTGTTTCCTACAGCTCAGCGCCTCACACACTGCTGCAAAACAGATGGTTCAACAGTGGGACCCCAGCCGTACTGGGATGCACATTTGGCACTTGCCTTTTTATGTATCTTGATTATCTCAAAGCCAGAACTCAAGAAGTAAAGCAGATCAATCTCAGGCCAATCCATGTACCCCAAATCCCTCACCACCAGCTTTACTGACACACAGGCTGTCAGCATGGCAGGCTGACACCCTGCCCAGCATGGTGCCAGCTTCCTCCTGCACCAGCCAGCCCTGTCTCTCCCACTAAACCTACTACACTTCTGAATAACATCACAGGTGAGAAAAACAGGCTTGTTGCTTCCAACAGGAGCAAACGCAGGAGGCAACACGGAAGGGTGTCTGGACAAAGCCCACTAGGCATTGCCACCCAGTGAGGATCACAAGGCTCAGGGCAAGGGAGCTGCTCTCCCCGTCCTCACACACATCTGGTCTGGCGAGGACTGAGTGCAAGGCACACGAGTGGCACGAGGACACCACGAGGTAGTGATGAAGAGGGCTGTGTGACATAGGGAATTGTGGGAGATAGGAATGCGTAGGGCACGCGTTTCCGCCGTGGTCTGCATTCGTTATCTTCGCACATCAGCTTATTACATGTGGTTTGTGTCGTTTCCACAGATTTCAGAGCCACAGATCTGCCTGCATCTGTCCCTTGTATACTTGTGAAACTGCTTTTTCTTTGGTTACTGCTACAGTTTTAGCCCAAGTGCTGCTATAGAACAGACAGCCGGCTCCAGCAGAGCACTTCCTACCCAGAGCATCGTGGAAACCCTGGCACATGAGGCTGCTAAAGCAGGACACTTGGAAACATCCACCAAGACATGAAGGAAGGAGGCAAAAACCCGACCCAAAGGAACATCTTGGGTCTGTACCACACCACAAGATCAATGCTGCAAACGCTCACACAAAGGCATCACACACCTCATTGCTCTTTATTTGGAGGCTTGTTAGCAAGAACCTCCTTTACCAACCTTCAGGGGCGGAAAGCAAAGACAACGAAGGACAACACCTCTCAAATATAGGCAGTGCAATGCCACACAGCACTGCTGAGACCCACAGGCAGGCTCTGCCTTTTTTAATAAGAATGGAAACTCTCAGACTTCAGGGGCAAAACTGCTATTAGCAGAATTAGGAAGAAATTCCCATTATGGACAAGTTATTTCACAGCTGCTTGCTTCAAGACATGATGGGCCTTTCTGTTTGCAGGAGCAAGGGTAAAGAAAGTCTCTCTTGTAGCCATCTCTGAAGTCTCTGGCTTACTACCCTCAGAGACAGTGCTTGGCTTGATGGCTCACCCACCTTATCAGATATGACAAGGCTTAGCTTCCATCCACACCTTTGGAGAAGCCATGTTCGCCACCAAACTGGACACTCCCACTGGACACAGACTCTGATGCAAGAAAGCGCGTGTTCCTGTCAGCTTTGCCATTATGAACCAGGATCATCTCTGATGCCAGACGTGTACAGGCTGTTGCAGAGAGTGACACTGATGTTCATTTGCTTTGTGAGGATTGAGGAAACTGCAATGAAAGTGGGCACTACAGGCAGATTTTGCTGCTAGCTTTCAGACCCAGGCTGACCTGAGGCTGAGCACTGCCACAGGTAACAGAAGCCAGTCTGTCACACAGTGGTATTGTGCCTTAAAGGTTCTCCCCCGCCACTTTTATGGGTTTTTCATTAGATTTAAGGACAGTCTAGCTGCATATAAATTACTTCCAGAAATAATAGCTGTAATAATAATGATAAACATGTATATCGTGGTTGCAGGCAAAGGCCACTGTCATCTAGGAAATCATCCTCTTAACAGTCATAAAACCTGTAATAACTGACCATCCCTGCCCCACCTACAGCATAAAATAATGATGTCTTCACTACAGACCCCTTCAAGCCGTGCAGTAACACACAGTGGCAGAGGCACAACTTTCTCTTCAAATTCTGGAAACTCATCAAAACCCTGCAAGAACATTCATAATCTAATGAAGTCATATTTTTTCTCCATAATGAGCGTTACTGTTCAGGTCAGTTGCTCAGCAGCGAAAATGATTGCTTGTGCTACAGTAAGATTTAATTCCCATGGCAAAGCATGGCAAAGGTTCCCACCACTTGCAAAGCCAGGAGCTGCAGCAGCAGTCCATCACTGCTGTTGAGCCAGAAATACGGCGCTGGGTGACCAAACGCCCGGGGGAAGGAACAGAAGAATTAGGAGTTCCCACAGCCATCCGTGATGTGCAACGTGAGAAGCACAGCGCGGCTGAGATCGCCACAGGGACACGATCGGCGGTTGGAGATACGGCCGGGACTAGGAAGTTATGGAAAGCCATCATCTCTCTGCAGTGAAAAGGTTACCCAGGCTGAGGAAACCTGTTTGAACGACCTCACTCTCCAAATCTTATCTAGGTCTTTTTGTACAAACATGAACCAGCCAGAAACTGGATCCCTGGTTGCTCCTTCCCCTTGGGGCTGTAGCTAGACCCAGGGGGATAAAACCACAGAGGTGTCCAGGGTTATATTGGCACTTGACCTGGTGTTGTGCAGACCTCTGGTGTGCAGCTACCTTCTCAGACCATTCTGAAAGGTGACATTTCAACATTTCATCCCATCAAAAATGTACCTGATCACAATAAAAGCACAGATTTCAGTTAGTCGTGCCTCAGTGCGTGCTGACTCTTAGAAAATGATGAGCTGTAATGGCAGAGGGCTCTGTAGAAATCAGCTCTGGTGCTACCTATGATTATAAACAAGCACTGGAAACCTCAGCGTAACGTATTTCATGCAGCGTGCCTCATTGCATACCATCCAGAGTTTCACATACTTTGGAGAAGGTTCAATTAAATACCTTAACGTGGAGGCTCTTCTTGAAGGTAATCCTCCTTCAACCCTTTTGATGTTTGCCCATGGCTAATTGAAGCTAGCTTGTATAAAAAATGGATGCCCGCATGACTATAATTTCCATTAGCTGCTTTGATGGCACCAGTTTTTAAGTGTCACCTTTTATTAAAAATTGAAATCGGTTTCCCTAATAACAAGTAAAAGTTAAAAACCCAGCAAAGCTGTACAGGAGGTAAAGCCTGACTGAAAGCCACCTCCACAATTGCTGCAGGAAAAGGTGTCAAAAGCAACAACAAAAAAAGCCCAGCAAGGGGCCAGGGCTAACAAGAAAGCGTCTCTCTCCTTTCAGGCTTTAAAAGGGAACACATTTCAGAGGTTTTTAAATACTCAATCATACCCCATATCAATATGGATGGGGATCAGTTGCCTCTTGCTCTAGCTGGGGATGCTTCCCAATTATTGACCCTCTCTAGGAAGATAAAGAGGTTGTCTCACGCATAAAGTGTTCGTCTGATGTTTGGCAGGGTCACCACCGTGCAAGTCAGAGCATCCGGCCTTGGGGAAAAATGTTACATCCTTCAGGTGAGACGACCCAGAAAGAGAAAGACAAGGAGGCTGACAAGGTGCACCCATACAGGTTTAGCTCATTTTATCATGCGAGAGACCATCTGCAGAAGGGCTCTTAGGTGGACACATCTACAGAGCCTCATCTGTGGGGAAACTGTCAGAGACAGCGTGACCCTTTGTTATACCCAGCCAGGGAAGCCATCCATCTACATTTACAGAACAGCCACTGGTACAGCAAATCCCTTCTGGTCCAGAGGAGCACGGGTCTAACTGAGCCCAGCTAATCATCAGGTCACACTTAAACTCAGTTTCTAATTTACATCCTTTATAGCGTGGCACTGCCTTTTTTTTCCCCCAGGCACCTCTGTTCTTTCAGCCTCTGCCTCTCAACTATGTTCTCAAAGCTTCTCCTTAACACTTACACATGCCACCACCATTGCACCCATTTTTAGGATGAAAATGCAAACATCTTTCCTCTTTGTGACACCATATTTTATCAGCTTAAATTCAGGGGCCTTGCTGCTTCCCTGGGAGCTGGGAATACTGCAGTGCCCTTGCCAAGAGTTGCCAAAGAGGGTGCTGGCTGCAGGCAACTTGTCACGCTGCCTTCCTACCCTTCCAGCCCCAAAACAACACAAAACCTGACAAGCTAAAGAGGCAGAGGCTAGGTCAGCACTGCCTGTTACAGCAGCTCTATTGATTTTGGCACTCGGGTTTACCAGCTCACAAGCACGTGCTGAGTCAGTGGCAGGAGCCACCGTCTGAGTCAGACTTTCATGCAGAAGTACATCAATTAAACAAACATCTCAATTATCAGCATCTGATAGGGATCCGTGGAGTCAGGAGATAGTCCTGGCTGTTTGCTATCCCGTGTTGTGCTGAGATCTTTGAAGCATGAAAGCCAGCCAAGCTCCTCTGCCAGCTCCACCATATGGACGGGCTGTCCTGCACCGTTCCCTGACGCTGCCACGCAACACACTCGCTCTCACGTCTTGATTCCTGCAAACTGTCCCTCACAGATGGATGAAGTTTGGTGAAGTTTGGCTTAATTTTTAAAACGTTTTTGTTTTGTTTTAAAAAAGTATAAAAACTTAAGGAGAAGCATTGACATTTCTGGCTGCAGGTAAAAGAATAGTTAAATTGCTTTTTTCTTTTTTTTTTCTCAGTTAAAAATCTGCTCCCCATTTTCACAGCCGACCTCCACCAGTAGAAGCCAATGCCTGATCTATGCAGCCAAAGAGCGATGAGCCATGGCTACCCCTTGGGTAAAGCTCCGGGACCTTCTGGCCTGGGGAAGCACCTGGGGACATGTGGCCCTGAAGGGCCTGAGCAGGGAGAATCATCAGAGCTCCTGGGTTGGGGACTTGGCCTGTGATAGATTTTTTAAGGCAATTTTTTGCAATAAAATAAGCGACAGCTGGAGCCACGATTGCTGCCCTGAACTACTTGAGAAACAGATTTCTTAAAGAATGTTGGTTTTTTTAAAATCCTGCTATTATGTGCATCCCTACACATATATGGATTTAAAATAACTTGCAGACAGAAATAATAAACACCCTGGATAATCATTTCTGATGAGCATTTCTCTAACTTTCTTAACTGCCTGAGTCTGCAAAATGGGGCTGAAAGGGAGCTTGCCTCCGAAAACTCTTGATGCTGTCTACTTTTGATCACAGTGGAAACAATCTAAGAGCAGATTTTTCAAGGAGAAATACATCATTTCTTCTTCTGGGTGTCAAAAGGCCACAAGCTAATGAAAAAGAATGAAAAGGATGCCATTAATATCTACTGCTTCTGCAAGGCTTTTCATCCAAGGATCTCAAAGCAAAGGGTGACAGATAGCCATTATTAACCCCACTCTGCAGGGGAAATAACAAAGTCTTAGCAAGGTTAAGTAACTTGCCCAAAGCCACACAGCAAGTCAGTGGCAAGACACAGAGGGGGGAAAGAAAAAATAAATTAAAAAATAAAGCCCTGCACTCCTGGGTGGACTTGTGGAGACTTTGTCCAAGCTCCTTCAAAACAGCGAGAAAGAGGCTGCAGAGGTGGCCCAGCCTGCAGTTTCGGGTACTCAGGGCAGATCTCAGAGACAGCTGCTTCAGACCGGGCCCCCTCTGCTGTAAAAGGCTACGGGTGGGTGAAACAGAAGCCACCCTCGTTATGTTTAATTGCATTTATTTGCCTGTCCCCGGCCGTGCGGCAGGGGCGTGTTACAGGGGACAGGTCGCTGCAGCTGAAGCAGAAGTGGTAACTCACGTACGCTCCGAGGTTTCTGCCCAGAACACTTTCCTCTGGTTTCTGACTAACGCCCCACGGATTTCGAGCGAAACACGTCTCCAACTAGCAGGTTTCTCACTGGGTTTCACAACGAAACGCTTCTGGTGCCACGCAAGCCGCACCGCGTCCGGCGGCGGGAGCCGCAGGAGGGAAGGGCTGGTGCCAGGCAGCCCGAGGAGGGGAAGGGGACCCCTTTGGTGCTCCTCTGCTCCCCATCAGTGGATCGCTGGCCACATTTATTCCATGGGATGGGGAACCCAGCCCCTGGCATGTGCTATCCTTGCAAGCGTAGGTGATCAGGATTTGAGCCGGTTTAATTCAGGTCCCTTGCATGGCTTTCCTCAGTGGCATTTTACTCTAACTGCTTCTCTAAACAAGTTCGTTTTCATTCATGGTAATGTACTAAAGCACTTGATTTTCAGCACAGAATGGTGTCACCGTTTTGCCACTACTAAAGAAGGAGAAGAAGAAATAAAAAAAAAGCACTTCCTATCAATCAGGCTCTATTTAACACATTAGCAATTTCCCTTCATTTTTCTGTCATCCTGCATTAACAGCCGCGGGGTCAAATCCAGCCCTGGTGTAATTCCAAAGGAGTAACACTAGGAATGAGCTTCGCCCATTATCTCTAATGTTGCTAAAAAGGTCTTGATAATAGATTTTTTTAAGTTCTTGATTCTGAATACTAATCAAGTCCTTTAAAAAGAGCACTTGAGTGGGATGCTACTACAACAAATATGCTCTGGTATTTTACACCACATCTTTCTGTTCTGTTGCTCATTTCTGGGTGGATATATGAGTTTTGGAAAGTCACTTTCTGCTCTCAAGCAGCACGTGGGTCATCCATCCCCCCTCCATGCAGCCTCCCACAGAAGCCCAAGAGCCAACCGTCCAGCCACACATAGGATGTCCTAGCCAAGGGTCCTCCTTCACAGACCAGTTTCTCCCCAGCTCTCTGGAGGCCAGTTCTCAGCACACTCCCTGCCACAGCTCACTGGCAGCACCCTGTGACCTGCGCAGCCAGAAACTCCATCTCAACAACTTCTGCCCATCTCCATTCAATGTCCCTGTGGGCATCAAGTACCCCCATGGAGACACCACAGCATAGGAGCAAAGTAAATGCAGCATCATGACATATCTCCTGAATTTTGTCCCTCAGATATCTGCTGTGAATTACTCCTGTGGTGCCTCAGCAACGGCCAGTGTTCCACATGCACTCCCCTGCTGGGAGGCTCTGGGGCTGCACCACCATGTAAGCCCCTTCTTTCTAGCACCAGTTTTACTTTTACCACCTTCTCTGCTGGCATCAGACTCCCCTTTCCCTTCTGCCTTGGGCTGAGGGTGCAGGAAAGCAGCATGGTTCCCCAAGAAGCCTGCCTGGCCATGTGCCCCTTGCATCCTGAATGCAAACAGGGGGTGCACCAAACGCCATTTTGAGCCATCTGGCCCAAGCTGCAGGTTCAGTAACTTTTCCCCATGGGTTCCTACCTGCAGCCCACTGGGTGAGCTCATCTTCCCAATAGCTGTGGCACTCCATAACATGAAACAAAACAAAGCCCTGAGCTCCACAGCCATAACAGTTCCGGGAGGTGTATTCACCCAAGGTTATCCCAGCTGGCTGGTGAGTGTAAAACACGACCACCACAGCTGAGCTGAGTTTTGGGTTGAGTTGGGGATTACCTCAGGGCACGCATGGTGAGTTTTGCCTGTTTATCAGGTGGTAACTCTGCAAGCGACTGAGCTTTGCCTCATGTGTGCATCTAAATGTCACTACTGCTGGCAGCTGCTGCTAAAGAAAAAGAGGGGTTAGATCTTGCTCTTCAGAGAGCGGTGACTTTGGTGGGGTTTCAGGCCTCCCCAAGGGAGATCAGGTGCATGTGGATGTCTCAGATCGATGCTGTTGGGTTGCTAATGACATTCACATGGGCCAGGGACTGTTTCCATGGCTTTACTCACATTCCTGGACAAATGCTAGTTCAGTCCATCTCACTCTTTCCCCAATCTTAGTGTGTCAACTTTTTCTAGTGAAAAAGGTATTTCAAACCTGGGAAGTTCTCCTCCAGCAAGAGCAGGCTCTCGCCCTGCGAAACACCACAAAACTCTTAGATGCCCCTTTGGTCAGAAGAGAAATAAAATGGGTGAGGTGGGTAAGAGGAGTTCATCCTTTGGGAGCTCAGGCCCTGCTCTTTCCACTCATGGGAGGGCCACCCAGAGGGATTAATGCGGAAAACCCCAAAGAGTTGAGGTGCTCAGGTAACCCTCTGACTGGCAAGGAATTACATTTATGGGAGCTGCTCCCATAGCTGTTTAGTGCATCGAGAAATCTTTTCTTGAAGTACCTGAACACACACCTATTTGTTGGGAGTTCTTTCAATCCAACAACAGCCAAACTGGCACTAACACACCCGCCTATATTTTCCCGAAGCCTGTATTATCCTCAGGGAAAAAAACTGCATACTGAATTGCATCCACAGCACATCCCAGGCTCGTAATCACTGACATGGTCTCTTCACAGGCAGACCACACACCCCTGAACTCATAGAAAAGTGGGACCACACCGTGAACAGCACCAAGACCCCCACACTTCCACCCCGTACCTCCACAGGCGCGGCCAGCTCTGGGGACAGCTTCCCCAGCAGCATGGCTCCTGTTTACTCCCAGCAGGATCCTGCCTTTTACCCCGTCCCCACCAGCCCGTGCAGCGAGGCTGGTGTGTCACTCAAAACCGTGCGTGACTTGGCGGGAGCCTCCGGCAGGCCCTGGGACAGGGTCCCTTTCCCTGACACGTTACCCATCTGCCAGCACCGTTCCCCCACCCCACGGCCACATGCAGCCTCTCCCTCCGGCAGGGGAGAAGTCAGGGAGCAGGGGAGAAGAAGTCGGGGAGCGGCGGGCAGGCAGGGGGTTAAATCGCAGTGGTTCTTTAACAGGGCGCAGCAAGGAAGCTCAGAAGACAGCCAGCCATTTCTCTCCTCCCGCTATTAACAGCGCACCCGCCCAAAAGTTGAGAGTTACAGAATTATGCTCTCACTTCTAAACGCCGGTTGTTACGGTTTGGTGGGGAGAGAGGGGAGGCAGCGTAAGTAATCAACATTCTTTTTTTTCAGCATCACCAGGCAGGAGTTCACTGCAAAGCACAAGCTAATACGTACATACATCTAGTGAACAGCAACCCTATATTTTTATTTAAGGTCTGTTGGGTATTTCAGGGTAGAAAAAAAAAAAATAAATATGAAAGATGGTGTTATTCTGCAGGAGCAGTTTTCTTGGGAAAGTATACCCAGACATTTAATCCCGGGAATATTTATAGTTAGCATAACTCGAATGGTGTTGTGCATGCAGTCGGTTAGTCTAAAGTGGAGCGTCATGCAGCTTGCATTAATGTTGGCAAAGGCACTTTATGGAGAAACAGACTTTATGCTTACAATTATCCCAGCCCAATATGGAGTGTCTCTGACTAGCAGAGAAGAGCTGATGCCTGCCATAAGGAAGCCCAGCACTGTTACAGAGATGCCTAATGCCAGCTGCAACAAAGCAAACAGCAGCGGGAAACGGCAGCCACAACAAGTGTGGGATTCCTCCTCCTGGCCAGTTTTGGGATCCCCCTTGGTTTTCTTCTGCTGCTTCTTCTTCTTCTGCTTCTGCTTCATCGCGGACTCCTGCGTCTTGCTCGAGTCGGTGCTTTTCTCCCCTTCGGGTGCCTTCCCTGCCTGGCTCTGGTTATTCAGGGACACGCTGTGCTGGGGTTTCTTCTCCTCCGCCTTTCCCATGCCGATGAACTTTAGGTTTTTCACGTGCGTGTGTGTGTGTGTGTGTGTGTGTGCGCGCGCGGGCTTGATGGGGGTGTGAGGTTTTTTTGCCCCCCAAAGCTTCGCTTTGTGCTGGCTGAGTTGTTCCTGGTATTTGAATCAAGGAGGCTGAACAAATATGGAAAACATTTGGAGCAGATTGTCAGAGCTTCGAAATGCCACATATAGCCCAGAGAAGAGGGGGATTCAAGGGGGGTAGCGAACTGCCAACGTGCAGGCGCCGGCTCTGCACGGGGGCTGGCTGTGCACACACGGCTGAGCTTGCGTGCAGCTGCGGCTGCATCGGTGCAGGCACACACGTGTGCGTGCCTCTGCGTGTGTGCATGTGTGAGGGAGCTGGGCAGGTGAACGGCACGCAGAAAGCCTGCATCGCCAGCTGATGGATGGGAGGGAAAGCTGTCTCGCCAGAGAGCCGGGAGAGATCAAGTGCCCGTGTCTGTGTGCGCACGGAGCAGGCAGGTAGGAGCTCATCACGCCACGGCTCCCCTGGGGATTGCCGGCACGCAGAGTGTAGCTCAGTGAACCCACGCAGCACCGTGCACACCACGGGCACGTTCCATGCACTGGCTGGATCAGATTAAATAGGCGCATTTCAGTGGGAGGGAGATGGCTACGTGTATGGAAAGTACGAAATTAGCACAAATAAAAATTCAAATTAATATCCCAGGGAGCCAAAAGGAATTCTGTCTTTTCCCAAAAGTTGCAAAAGCGCAGCTAAGCGTGTTTTATAAGGGAGACAGGGACTGGCAATGTGGATGCGTGCTTCTGTGCATCCTGGCAGCGCACAGAGCTCAGCACCTTGCTGAGCGAGCTGCCAGGGCTCCAAGTTATCTGTTCTGGGATGACTGTTTATGTTACCTACAAGACAGAGGGATGTCTTATTGTCCACATGTGCTCGCTGCACTCTGTCCATGTGTTGGCTCACATTGGTGCTTGGGGACAGTGCAGTTGGGGCTTTTTTCCTGGAAAACTCTAAAATTGTTCTGCAGCTGAATCCGGAGCTGGGACCCTTGGCAGAGCCTCTCGGACGCCAGTGGGACTCCCTGGGGGCTCACCCACGGAGGTCCCAGAGACTAGGGTCTGCAGAATTAGAGAGTACTAGGTCTGTGAACAGGAGGGAGCAAGAAGAGGTAGGTGATGAGCAGCTCAGGGCTGGAGACAATGCTGGCAACTCTGCGTTCAGTCGGGCTGCGGGGCACGCATCCTCACAAGGGAAGGCCGTGGGAAGTGGGAAGCTGCCGTGATGCCTGCGCTTAGCTCACACCAGAGGAATTACTCCAAAGCTTAGGGGTAAACAGGTGCTTAAATGTTTTGTTGGCCCAGGGCCCAGGCGCGTATGGCCTGAGGTATTTGCCTTCCTATGAGCCAGGAGCTGCAGCGGGGCCAGCGGGGCCTCCTCTGTGCGTGCAGCTCCGTGTCCCCACTGCCATGGGGACATCATGAGGACAGGAGGGTTTGTGCTGCCCATGTCAATGTCAACAGGAGAGGCATAAATGGGCCAGCCAGCTCTGTCCTCACCATTTGGCTATGGGGGGGGGGTTCACTTTCCTTCCCACAGAGGAGTCAATTTGAGCAAATGACAGGAGCAAAGCATGGTAAGGAGCGAGGCAGGTGGGAAGAAGGTGTCAGATGTTGGGGAAAATCACCAGCAAAGGTGCCTTTGAATGCTGCAGAGCTGTTCAGGGGGAGTAACCAAAATGTTGAAGTACTCAGAGATCTTACACATGCTGAGATAGCATCAAGGAAATCTTTCTTTTGACATACAGGCAATGCCTTCTGAGAAGCCACTCTATTTCCAGCTCCTTATGGCATTTAGCAGTAATGAACTGTGTCTTCTGTATTAATAAATTATGATGTCACTTTGTTTTATGAGTTAAGCAATATCCTCTTTGGTTATTTATATTACCAAACATATGAAAGAAAGCTACAAACAAAGTGATTTCAGATGCTTCCTGCACTCATAACTCTCGTGCTAGATCCATAGAGCACAATTAGGGTACGTTGTTCAGAAAAGGAGAAGGAAAAGAAATCAGAGGTGAAAAAAAACCGTGAAGAAAACCCGCTTCCCTAGTCAGGCTGCTTATGGTACCATGTTTTCATAGCTTCTCACCAAGAAGTTTTGTCAATGTCATCCACTTTTTTAAAACATCCTTATGGCAGCTTACAATCTCTGGTGTACCTTGTCTCTCAATCTCAAAGCCATATACAATTACATCCAACCACAGCTTTGCGAGGGATGGGGTGTTCAAGGATCATCACCAAGGTCATGTAGAGAAGCAGTGGCAAGGCTGAGAACATGTGTTTCACTGATGGCCAGCTGAACATGCCCCTAATAACAAGTATGAGAGTAGAATTAAATCAAATTTTCTTTTCCTTTCTACCAGTCCGCTTCCCTAGTTCTGTGCCACAGGTCTTTTCTGTGCTTTTGTTTTTTCCCCCAAGAAAATCCCTGGGTTTAGCACCTGGATTTGTGCTGGCAGCTAGATTTATGATCCTTGTCTTCCAAAAGGGGCCAAAATCCAGCTGCTTTATTCGTGCCGACAGGCATATTGGTTTCAGGGGGAATTAATCGCCTGAGAGGATGAACAGGATTTAATCCAAAGTCAATAAAATGAACAAGCACTTACCTTACAGCCAGTAACAGCCCTTGCTTATCTCCTGGCCCAAGAATCTCTCTTAAAACAGGTGCCTAAATATCCTTCTGCACAGCAAGTATTTAAAAAATGAGGCCACGCTCCATGGGCGGCAAGCTGAGTATCTCCTACAGGGAATAGGTGGGAAATCCACTTGAGTCCCAGCCTTCCGCAGACCCTTCAAAAATCCCAGTTGCGTGGCTGGTGTCCAGAGCCCGTAAGGCAGGAGAGGTCTAGGCCAGTTCAGGGGACTTCTGTACAGCAACCGAAAGGTTTGGGTATGAAACTTGAAACATGGTCAACGTAGACCAGAGTTCGCCTTCCCACAGCTGATGGGTCTGGAGTAGCTGCACCACTCAGAGCACTTGTTTTTCCCCAGGAAACCTAAGATGTTAGTGTCCATCTGCCCTGGTCACGCTGAGACAAGGAGTGTCTCCTAGGCTGGGTACAATGTGCCTACACAGGGAGGCACCATCCCCACCATGAAGGGCAGCAGGACCTGGTCTGGCAGGAGCAGCTTTCAGCCACCTTCTCCTCCCACTGTTCTTCTCGTGGGGTTTTTTTTTTGAGTAATGCAGTGATCGGGTAACAGCTCACCTGCTTTTACTGGGATGACTTTGGGACTTTGGTGAATGCTAACCAGTTGCTAAATAAAGACAGTCACTTGCAGTTCTTAAAAAAATAGGTATGCATACTTAAAATTATATATGCCATATCTAATCTCTGCAGCAGCACAGTTATACACTGGGAAAATCAGGGATGGGGATGTTGTTGTTTTGAAATTACTAATCAGTGTGTACAAGAGGAAAAGGGGTTATTTTGCTGTGTCTAGCTCTCCCTGCAAAGTCAAACATGCACGTGTTACACGCTGGGAAGTTTAATGGGGACGGAGAAGAGAGGCGGATGCAGGATTGATCTTCCATAATTATTATCTGAACCAGATTGTATTTGCTGATTCCACTTGGCATTAACAATCGAGTGTAAAACAGCTGTGGAAGAATTCACAGCACTGGGCAGCAACAAGAAATTAAAAGAACTACTTTTTTAGAAATGGAAAGATTAAACGAGGACGCTGAAATAACACTAAATTTTCTCGAGTAATACATCTTCCGGATGTCACTTGGATTTTCTCTGCGACACAAGAATAATCATTACCCGTTTATGCCCAAAGGCCCTGATTAAGTATGTTCTTAAATTAAGCACATGCTTGAATACCCTTCCTGGATGAGGATGTTTTTTGATTCGAGCCCAGCTACCATCTCTCATGTGGCACGCAGTTGTAATTCCGTGTCCTTTACACAAAATGAGTCATGTTGCGCAGCTTTTCCATGGCCAGATACTGTCCTCTGTAAAACATTGCCTGCTCTTGTTCCTCCCTTTGCCAAAAGGCAGCACAAGCCGGGTGACGATGACAACAAGTCAAACAGCACACACACCGTCAGGCACAGAAATGGCAAGGTCTGGGCTGCAGCTTTGCGATGACACAGCCCTTCCTATTTCTTCTCCTACCCATGAGGACACACAGCATTGCGTGGGGCTCCAGAAACATCGGATTATTTTTCCCAACTGTGATTCTTACACTGGAAATAAAGTGGGTCTGGTGTGGTTGGACCCACACAGACACGCAGTCGCACATAATCACATTTATACAGATATTTCTTCAAGGCATCAGCAGTCCGGCCATGTGCCAGTCACAGGGTTGCAGCACACAAATCTGGAGCAGCAGAATTGGCAAGGAACAAAGGCTTGGACAGGGCTCGCTGTGTTGCCCCAAGGACCAATGGACATGTGACTCCCTTTCCCCCAAGAGCAGCTCAACAAAATACTGCTGGCCCAGGGACCCCCTTGGAGATGCCACCCCCAGAGTGACAGCTGGGGCCAGGGCAGAGCCAAATGTGCCGAAGCCAGACAAGGTCTCACCCACCCGCCAAGTCAGTCTGGGCTGTGGAGAAGCTCAGAGCCTGCTTTATCTTCACTTCTTTTTCTCCTGCTCCCCTCGCTCCACAGCAAGCCATGGACCGCAGAGCCAGATCAAGCAGCACCAGTGCACTGTTGAGTAGTCAAAGTTCAGCACACTGGCAACCTGCTAAAGAACAGAGGGTTCCCCATTAAAATAAATGACGGAAGATTCACCCTGAAAGCAGAGGTTTGAAGTCAGCCGCTGTGATTTCTGAGGACTGATGCCCATTGACAGCAGATAATAATAATAATATCTAGTTCCTGAAAGCTCGATTACATTAAAGACAAGGCCAATTAGAAATGGGTCTGACACATGCAATTCAGGCTGGCTTCTGACATGGCCATTTCTAAAGTTCAGGTCATCTGGAGGTGAGGCTTGTTTTTGACACGCTCTTTTGAGGCCAGTTCATGTTGGGTTTTGTGCCTATAGGCCCTGCTGCGAGTGTTGGGTTGGGCCAGATGACCTCCAGAGGAACTTCTCCAACCCACATTATTCTCTGTGTGTGCTCCATGTGCCCTTTTGGCATTCCCAGGGGTAAGATCAAGGCGTAACACACTTCAGTTTTGTATGATGGGGTGGCAGATAGGGAATGAAGTAGAATAGGAGTTGGTTTATGTCAGGTTACTCCACGCTCGGAGGCTATGTGCCTTATTCCCTCCAACTGTTACATCTGACCACGAGGTAAATCTGTCCGTACAAAAAAGAAAAATGAAGTCTTCTTCCAGATGAGAAGAAAATTGTGTCTTCCAATTACTGTGCTAGGCCGATTTCAATTCCTAAATCTTTGCTTTTGCCAAAGCCCCTTTAGACGCGCTGTGTCTGGAGCTCCTCACCTCCAGCTGTGTTTCCCTGAACCCAGACGGTGGCCCAGACATTTACAGGGGTATACTGTAGAAAACTTGGCAGCGGTTAAACTGTCCATAGCGATCTGACTGTTTCTGTCTTTCATTCTACTCTTAACAACAGGTTCATCACAGTGGAAGTCACATTTTAATCAAGTTTCCGTGTGAGGCCTGAAGAGGGAGGGTCCTTAGATGCTACAACCGACAGTCCCTCAAAATTGGGATGGAGCAGCATGAGGGAAGAAGCGATGATACTGCAAGGAAATAAAGCTAACTGCTGTGGTTTGGTGAACGTATTGCCATGTCCTGGGCAAGTGTTTTATACTAGCCTGGAGGCCTTTGCATTTCACTGAGCAGACTTAAGGAGTCTGAAGGTGAGGGATGGCTACTCCACAAACCACTCTGTGCCCTTTCCAAACCTGGTCCTCTTTCTTCAAAGTATATTTGAAGAGGAGGTTGTCCATCAAAATAACGTTAATGAGATGCTCTGGCTGTTAGACCTTCTCACTAAGTGTTAATTATTAGTTGGTTAAACAGAGGCAAATCCTCTTACTCCTGTTCTTGCAGGGGATAACGATTAGGTCTGTTCTGTGTATGTGCTCACAGGGATGGATACGTACAGACACATGTACGCACGCACGGACACATGGGGCTCAAGCCTTAGACAATGTGCAGAAGTGCCAGGAGACCTGCCAGCAGCTTTACACCAGGACACGGGCAGCACAGGCAGCAGAGGGAAGGGCAAGGGCTCCCACTCTCCCTTTTTGTTAGTGAGAGGGATAAAATGAAGAAGCTTGACCCCGTAAGAGGAAGAAAGAAGCCTCTGCAGCAGCACTGTTACAGCCACGTCTGTCACTCACAGCCTGATATGAATCAATCTCGTTAATAATTATTTTACTGGTCCTGTAACACAAATTGTTTTCATTTAAAGACAGAGGCCTCACCATTTCCAAGTGATGGCAATGCTTGGGTGTCCCAACAGCATGTGCCACCTGCCACAGGTTAATGCCTGTGCCCAGGCCTCGCTCAGCAGGCAAGGAGATTGAATTAGCCCAAAACTCTCCCTCTAGAAAAAAACCCACCAGTCGCTGAGAGGTTTTTTTTTCTCCTGGAGCGAGGACCATGCCATGGCAGTACAATGACAGCCCCTCTGCAGGTACAGCCAAAACAGATGGCTGCAGCATCACCTCATGGGCCACCCATCTCCATTTTACATAGGAGAAAGTGTGGTTGCCTCTCCCTCATCCCATCAGGCAGGCAGCCCCTCACCAGTTCTTGCAACCCATGGAGGGTAAGCAAGGAGAAGGGCAGCCCAGCTTTGGGGGTAGGACTCTGACTATGTGAGGTGAGGATGGGATGAAAAAGAAAAGCACTGTGTGAGTCTCCCAGTTCAGCTCTCTCTTTCTTTCACATGTGCCCAAGTGCAGAACTAGGAGCCCACAGAAAGTGGCAGGGTGGACTACAAGAAATCCTGCCAAGTGGAGAGATGATAATTAAAATCCGCCTAAGCTTTGCACAGCTCTGACTCCCAAGCTTGGGCTACACGGGCGGATCTCAGAGCTCGGATGGGGGAGAATCAGTCAGCACTGGAGCTGAGGAGCTCTCCTTCATAGCAGCGGGTGCCAAACATGCTCAGTTGTCCCTGGCAGTCCATGGTTTGTAATGAGGCTAGAAAGGGCTTTTTTTCAAGAGGGTCACGAAAACCGCTTCTGAATTGGTGTAGCGCAACCAGCAGCTCTAATAAGGGGCTCTCTCCAAAGATCCAGGACGAGCTTGGTAGTGCATATGCATATGTATCTGATTTTTCAGACTTTCTGGAATTTACAGACACTCAGGGCTTTGTTTCTGCAGCTGGCTCAAGGTCTCACGCTGGCACTTGGGTCGTCTCACCGTGTTATTTACTGCCCCAGCCGTACTCCAAGGTCTGACGTACTCACAGGCACTGCAGTTGCCTGAAATACACATTTGGGTCCTCTGGAAGGCCCTGGCTGGAATCTGTTGACAAGCTCTCCATCTTTCAAAAGCAAGTGCTTGCGACTTTCCTCTGACCTGGTCCCACCACAAGTAGTGGCTTTTCTCAGAGTCGCCTTTGGAGCCCTGAAGCACCTGAGTGCTGGACCTGATGTCTTCAGACCAGCTGAAGTTTGTTGCTGACCTTGGTGTGGCCAAGATTTGCCCCTACCTCTTGGCTGGTTTGAAAATAGAGCCTGTGGTCTTCCCTGGAAACTGGAGATTTGGTTCATTTCTTCAAGTCTGCTCCTGACTTTGTCTTAGGAACTATAGGGTTGACTAGATGCTGGGCCATAATCTTCTGCCTCACAAAGATCTGGATACTCACAGATCTCAGTATTCCCTTTCTTCTTGCATTGCCACATTGGTATAAACTATCTATAAATCACCTCTGTAAAAGACCAAAACTGCCTGCTCTTTGTCTGAGGCAAAACAGATGCCTGATGCTCAGACCAGAGCTGCATGAAAGCAGATTCAGGACATCTCTTGACACCTGCCCAGCCCTGAAACAGCCACCTGGCCCTTGTGTCTGCACTCCACCTCTCCTTGGACTTAGTTTCCTTCTGATTAGCAATAACAACATGACTTCGTGTCCTCTGCTTCTTCAGACTGGTGACCTTTTATGTGAAAGAGTTCTTGAGGACACGGGGCTTTCTATGCTGCCAGAATTACTGCATGTGCTCCACCAGATGTTGAAGAATATTCCCTCCCATCCAAAGTTACCCCGCGTATTATATTTCCTTGGCTTAGCATTGTTATGAAATGTCAGTTCTTTGCAACTTCTCTGACTTTCTTTTGCAATGTCCCCAAGGGAACACAACTGCTTTTAAAGGGCTGGTTGGGTCCAGCAAGCCATATGGACTTGCTTCATCTTTCCTTCTGGAAGAGCCTCAACCACCTCTGCGAGATAGGTGAGGCATGGCAGGACAGGAGATGAAAGCAAGATGTGCTGAAAGGGGATCTGGAAGGCAATTGCTAGTGGAATTGTCTGAGGACTGCTTGGGGACTGCTTTTAGTTAGTACTTGCTTGTTGCACAAAAGAGGGAGGAGTGCACTGCGAAATTTCCTGATGACACAGACATGCGAGTGCCTGTCAATACACAGGAGGCCCCAGCCTATCAAACAGGAAGAACTGCGTGACCTTGAGGATGGGAACAATAGGAGTAGGATGAAATCAAATTGTGCCAAATGTAAGGTTTGGCACGTAAGGCCGAAGTGTCAGAGTTTCTCTGGGAAAATAAAAATGTCTCAAGCGCCTCAGCTCGCTGCGGGGTCACTGTCACACGGCAGCAGAGCATGGCCGTGGAAACAGGTAAATGTGATCAGGGCTGTACCAAGTGCCTCCAACATGGGCCATCTCACTGGTGGAGAACAAATCCGGGTGGGCCCTGCGAGGAGGCCGCACACAGCTTTACTGACCTCTATCCGACACAAATGCATCCAACACGGGCCTGAACAGTGTCACTGATGGAGAACAAGTACGGCTGGGCCTGGCGAGCAGGCCACGTGCAGCTTTATTGACCTCTATTCGACACAGACAAATTGTGACAGGAGCAAGCGTAGCTACGCGTTGGTAGGGTGCTTGGAGGGGGGGGCGGGTTGGAGACCCTACATAACAACAGGAAACTGAAAGGGATTGCCTAACAACATTAAAGGTTAGAGAGGACACGATCGGTCTATAAATACCCCGTGTTAAAGTTAAAACAATGTTGGCACAAGGACAAATGGATACAAATGGCCATGAGTACATTTAGCCTGGAAACCAGAGAAAGGTTTCTAACCATCGGAGCAGGGAGGCTGGGGAGCAGCAAGAAATGCACCTTGCTGTAAGCCGCTGCGCTATCTATTTTTGAACCGCACCACTTGACACGGTTGCTTGAGGTGATTCGGTGATGCAGGAAGCGCCTTCCCTTCCAAATCCCCGTCGCGGGCACGCTTTCGGCTCCTCCTCACTTATACAGGCGCCCTGACTCGGCCACAGGAGGAGGAGGAGGAAGGGCTCTCGGCGCCCTGCATGGCTGTTCCAGGGCTTGGCGAAACCTCACTCTCCATTTGTTGATGGCAGTTATTCTGATTCCGTGCGTCCCTTACAGAATGAACCGGAGGCTTACATCAGCAGCTGGGTTTGTTGGTTTGTCTGGTTGTGTGGGGTGTTGTGGGGTTGTTTGGTTGGGTTTTTTTTGTAGTTAATACTTTGTACTTATATAGCATCTTTCATCTTTCAAAGTGCTTTACATACATTAATTATTTAATTCTCCCCGTACCCCCTTTGATCTAGGCAAGTATTATGATGCTCAGTTTACAAGTGGGGAAAGCAAACGCAGAAGAACAAATCCTTGCTGCTAGGCTCATCCCACCAGGATTGATGTGGTTTCCCGGCTCTAACAGGCAAGGAAAGGTTACATGATGTGCTCAGGGTCAACAAGAGGCCCATTGGTGGAGCCAGGGTGGTAACTCCTGCAGCTACCCTCTCCCTGCAAAGGAGGGAGAGAGAGAGAGAGGGAGGGGGGCTGCCAGGGAGGGCTGTGTGCAGAGCCAGGTAGAGGGTGCTGGATGGACAATGCCGTGTGCTCCCAAGAAAGACGTGGAATTTAGTTTAATCAGATCATGTAGAACAAAGCTAGCACAATGGCTAGGTGACTAAGACCCAAGTAACAGGAATAAATTCAAATCGTTAGAAGTAGCAAATGAATAAGAGCTGACATTGATCTGTGCAGACACACGTTCAGCAAAAGGAAGCAAGTCTTCCCTTTCAGTTAAGAAAAAGGAAAAAAAGTAACAACTGATGTGGTTTTGATTGTTCTTGTGTTGGATGTTTGCATCGTTTTTCAGAATGACTGTCGGAGGCTGATTTGGAGATTTTATTGCTAAATAACTGAGCAATTTTTCTTGCAAATTCCCATAGAGATGCTATTTGTATGTTTGGATTGCCATGATGATGCGAGGACGCTGCGAATGCGCCCTGCCTTACCCCAAGCAGAATTCTCACATTCTCCCTCTCTCTCTTTCATCCTTTTTAAAGGACATTTCCGACTCGCAGTGGCAAGCAGAGCAAGAACCTGGGAAACAACCCGCATGGTGCTCATTCTGCCAGTTGTTTGGGATCCAACACTGCACAGGGATCACAGCTCCACTTCAGCAGCCAGTGCCCAGAGTGGGAGTTTAAAGATCAGTCTACCGACCTTGAAAGATACTGGCTTGTTTTTGAGGCCAAGGGAATGCTACTTAGCACTAGCTCGCTGCCCAGCCTTACAGGACAACAGTTGTGTTGGTAAGGAGAACGCAGCCCTGTGCATCCTCCTCCTGGCCGAGTAAATGTGGCTTGTGCCCAGGCCAGCTTCCGTGCTCCTCTGGGTCAGTCAGCATTATAGCATAATTGCTTGTTTTGGGAGAAAAAAACAGGGAAAGGCTCTGGATTTGGTCATTTTTTTTTCCTGCAGCTTTTTTTTTCCCTTGTTACTGCTAGCATTAATTCCCAGAGAAGTAAAATGACTAAGGTTTTTTTAATTTCATGGTCATTTTGATATGCTAAATGGTGCCAAGAGAGTCAGTGGGATATTAACAGAGTTCAAATCCCCATGGAACATGGAAATTGCAGCTAAAATTGTGCTGCTAAATATTATTAATTAGCAAAAATGATTTTAAAGTGTAGCATTTTAATTACCCGCAAACGCCGCTCACTTCGCATCAGTGTTACCCACAAAACTGACTACGCCTAAGACAGCTAAGCTCCTCACCTGCACAAATCCCTTGGGCATCCATGGGAAGTAACGGTGAGACCCATCAGTTGTACACAAAATAAAAGGAAAACCATATTAACAGAACAAGACTGAACACATAATCTTCTAACAAGCACGGTAGAGTCAAAGATGGAGTTATTGCAACTGTCCTGTCGTGTCACTCCCTCCTGCCCGAGTTCCTCTGTGTTTCGTAGTATTAATTTTTTATTACCAATTCCTTAGGACTCATGTTAAAACAGGGGCCTCATCTACTACTCCATTCTAGCTTACCCCACCTCACTGCATCCATTGGCTTCCCCAATATCTGGTAATGGTCTTTAATTCCAGAAGATCTCATTCAGCAGTCGTGGACTTACCCCTCAGGAAGGCTCCACTTCTCTCCAGGCCCTTTCTCTTCCTGTAGAAAGCCCCATGGTGTGAGAAGCACAAAGCAACAAACCTCTGACCCCAGCCTGATGGGCGCTGGCTGCGTGGGAAAGAGCAGAGGTTGCCCAGGTGATGAGAGAAAAGAAAATGAGAAAGCTCGTGCTAGGACAGCGCAGTCTCTGCCACAGAGTGTAATGGAGGACTGAGATACCTCAAAGCAAAGCCATGCACCATATGGGATCCACGGACTGGATGAAGGAGAACAGGCTGGGTACACTGACATTTGGAATACTTGCAGAGAGGGACCTGCAGGAAGAGGAGCTGAGGCAGAGTGGGGTGTGGGAGTACGTGTCCCATGTCTCTGTGACATGCTACAGTGCAAGGCATCAAGGTAAGATTGCTCAACAGTCTGATAAGGTGCCTCTAGAAAGACCAAGAGCTACTTGTATTGCGGCTTTAAAATGAGGAACTGTGCAGAGCAACTGACTTCTGTAAGCCTAGGGTCTCCCAGGGACCCTCAGTGTAGCACATCCACCCAAGTACTCAGGTGCTTACCTTCAAGTGATGCCAGCAGGATGTGCATCCCGAAATATGCTCGGTGACCTGGGTCAAGGCCTGTTCAAGGTCATATGGACAGTCTGCAGCAGAGCCAGGACTCATCTGAGTACAGGCAAGCACCTTTACAATAAAATCCTTCATGCCCTTATGTATGAATCCTCTGTGAGTTAATAGCTGCATATTAGAAGCATTATGTCGAAGGAAATGTAGACTTCAGTTGCCTGCTCATGTGGCACTGTTATTATGAAAACCCTCAGACATATTTATTTTACAAATACCAGTTGACAAGGGTACTGGTACAGGCAGTAATCAGGTGACAGAGAGATGATTACAACAGGGTTGGTCCACGTGGCCAAAACTAAACTGCCCATCCTGTGCCATCCTGTGATTCTGGGCCTCGTCTGCGCCAGCCCATGGGTTCATGGGCATCCAAATAACGGTTGGTGGACTTAGGGCAAAAGTTGTGTCCCTGTCCTAAACATCTCTTACATGTCATTGCTGCACAGGATGCAAGGAAGAGAACTGCTTTTAGGATACGCAGCAACAGCAACGTTTGTGAAATCTTGACTGATTTCAAACACTTCCAGTTCAAGCCTTATTGAATAAAGCAACAAAAGGTTGGGGTCTATCAATGCACCGTAACTAAAACTGCATGAAGCTTCAGATGGGAAGGCCAGCTGTGTGGAATGAAGAAAGCAGCAGTAGATACCTCTTTTAAACCAGCTTTGGAAAGTGAATTGAATTTGCACAGGTCAGTTCAATCCTGGCGCTTCTAAACCTCTCAATATGTCACTAGCGGCTGTAATAATTTTTAACACAACTTTCTGGATGTAGCTTTTCAAGTCACAAAAGGGCTGTGGCCTTACACCGTACTGCCAGCCCCAGGGCTCATTAGTGGGGCTGTAAAACAGAGCAGGACCAGGTAGAGGTCAGACACCCCAGACAAAACAGGGACCCGCAGCCGCGGGGAGGTGCCACAGCTGAGCTGGAGATGATGGGGATGTGGAAGCTTTCCTGGATGGGAGGAGATGGAAGGACCCACAGCACAACATCTGGCTCTCTTGCCATATTTTCAAATCCCTGCTCCAAAGCAGGGGCATGCTCAAGCTGCTCAGTGAAAAGGTCACCAGAAGTGCTTTGTGTGGTGCGAAACGGCTTCTTCCACCCCTGTCTCTTGCACCAGGTGCCAGGCATTGGCCAAGCCCATTTGCCTGGATCTTTCCCTCAAAGAAGACAGAGGCAGCCATACAGCATGGAAAATATCCTCCTAAAATGTTTGGCAAAGCTCTAGTTAACTGAAAGTGATGTTTTATAACAGGGCGTCCTGAATAACTTGAAAAGCAAGCACCCCTACCAGCATTGCCTATAGTGCAGTTGAGCGTACAAGGTGTATAAATGCCATTTTTTAGTGTTTTCCCAGCTGCAGTGTGTTCACCCAGCCTTAAAATGATGTCAGTGGTACCTCTGACTGTCATCTGCCTCCTGCCAGCACAGCCTACTTTACATGGGCACAGGCACAGGGAGTCGCGCCCTTGGATGTCCACTGCTCTGGGAGCATCAAACCTTGAGCTAGAATGACAAAGTAAATGGGAAAACCACCTTTTGTCTCCTGCACCCACAAGCAGCCTCCATGGGTAACAAGAGGGCCTCCTCTGCAGTGACAGCAGTGTTTTTCCTGGCAGCTCCCTGCTTGTGTTGCGTAGTGCCTAGGGCGCAGGAGCTCTCCTGTGGGTAGCTACAGCCCAAAGCTGAGCTGGGGACTCTTGAATGATCTGCTTTCGCTCTCACAGGCATCTTCAAAGAGATGTTGCCAACCAAACCCTCACTCCCATTGCTCCCGAGGTGCCTCAATACCAAATCTGTGCTAGATTTTATTTATTTTCTGTCACTCTGATAGCTGTAAGTGCTTTTAAAATCCCTCTCCTACTCTGGCTCCTCTTTTTACACGTGATCAGCCAGCACAGTCAAGAGCAGACTGCCCGCTGCCCACACCATGGCTCACAACCAGGGGTTCCCGGGCTACATTCTTCTACTGCAAAACAATGTCTCTGGTGCAAGCGAGGCCTCATAGCGCTGTGTTAGCAGTCCTGGCACAGGCAGGTCAATGGCCTCAGTGGCACAGGAAAGGTGATGGGGGAGGTCTGGCCTTGCCAGGGTGAAATAGAAGTTGCAGGAAGGAGCTGCCAGACCTTGGCTGAGGTCCCTGCTGTAGGTCTTGGCTTGGATCAGGGTAACAAGAGCAAATCTCATTAGTAACTCGGCTGAGACAGCGCCCAATTTCAGCACAGCTGTATCTATAGCACGGCTCCCTGTGCCTGGACCTCAAACTCGTTCACACCACACATGCAGTCCTGATGAGCCACCAGTAAAGGTGGGAGAGGTGGTTTTGTGCCTCAAGCACTGAAGAGACTGCTGCTCAAGAAGGTGGGAAAGCTCTTGTGCAAAGGTGGACCGGTGTGGAAGAGAATATTAATAAAGGTGGCACCGACTGACTGACACAGAGAGCAGAGAGAAAAACCCAAGGGAGGCTGGCACAAGAAAGTCCAGATTATTGTTCAGTAGAAAGGAATGGGAATGATTGATTTTATTTTAAAAAATGATCAGTGAATGGCCAAAGGAATGGGGATGAGTTCAGCAGTGCATCACTGCCATGGGAGACTGCCGAGATGAGGAGTTTAGGAGGTCTGAAAAAACCCACATGGGCATTTGTAAAGGTTGTGGATATCTCCAAGGTTACCTCATTTGAGATAATCATGCAGAAGGGACGTAAACCAGAGCTCTTCAGGGGACATGCCAAGTGATAAATGCCTGGGGTTAGGAAAATATTTTCCTATAGGCAAGTTATAATTGGCCATTCTGGTGTTTCTCGTTCCGGATTTACAGCACTTGGCAGTTGGGTACCTTCAGAGACAAGACAGGGGAGTAGATGAGCTGGGAGCCCGGTCCAAGGCAGCAATCCCTCTGCACCCGCGTCCTGCTGCGTGAGAAAGCATGTGAGGAATTATAATTCCCTTTGGACATGTGACCCAAATTGCAGCGGGAATTTGCATTCCTGGTGCCTGCTTCCATCTCACATCTTCCCCCCCCACGCACAGTAACACCTGCAAGAGGGTTTATTACCCTCGCTGAGAGCACGAGCTCCACAGTCTTTTCAGAGAAATTAAGAACAGCGTCTACAAAGAAATCCAAAGAGTAAAAAGGAGTCAAAAACATGTCAATGCAATGTAAAAGCTTATCCATACAAAACAAACTCGCTGAAAAGAAAAATCAACTGTCACTTTAAAATCTGACATTAAGTTTCTCAAATCGCAGCCCTTAATCAGGAGTAATACTTGAAGAGGAACAAAGAGAATTTATGATGAAAAATCAGGACAGTTGAGCACTAGGCTCAGCGAGACTAACTGCATGACAATATGGATAAGAATGATAATTGCATTAGCTTAGCCTGAAATGACTGGCCAGAGCTGGGTTTTTTTTTGGTCAGCTGGATTTTTGTAATGTCTTCATTTACTTTTTGAGCAAACTTGGATGGAAAATTACAAGTAGATTAGGGCACGTCCATCTATTCTTTTAAGGGGAGAGGGTGCTTCAGAAATTCACCCTAACACTGGCATAGAGCTCTTTGAAATCCACAGGCCTGTATGGGTTAAACCAAGGGTCGCTTACAGGTCCTTTTAAATTCAGATTAACAGGAGAAGGTAGCTCCTCCTGATGAAAGTTAGAGGATCCATCCCACGATGCTCTTACTTGACTCTTATCTGCATTGTGCTCTGACCCCTGCCCCAGTCAGACTCACCCCATGGTCACACTCCCACTTAATCCCATTTTTACGTCTTACTTACCTTTTTTTAAATCAGGATAGCTTCAAACAGGCATTCATCCTCTGCCCTTTTGGAACAACCTAGAAAGATACTTCAACCTAACCTACATTGTCCGCAATAGTAAACTCTGTGTTTGTCTCCTGGCTCTAGAGATGAATTCTGGTTCAAACTCAAAACCAGTGATCCCAGTTGTGGGTCCGTCTGCCAGCCCCATGCAGCTGGGACCTCCTGTAGCACCCAGTGGGAACAGCTGGGGGTTCCCAAACCAGTGTGGTCCCAAAACAGTGCACTGTGGGACTAACGCAGCACATGGCAGGATCACGGCCAGGGGAGGTGGTAGCTGGTTCAGATGGGGGAAAGGAAGCAGACATTCCCCTGCAGCCCCTATCTGAGCCACTGTTCTCACTGGCAAGCACTGCTTTGATGGAGTGGGAATTTGCCCTTTGCAAACCCAGGAGCCTGACGTGGAGACCATAAATGATGCAGGGAAAATACCTGCTGCCATCCCATGTGCAGCATCAAACATGTGGCAGTGTTACCTGTCCTTGTCCTGTACACAGGGCCAGAAAATGTGTCAGATGGCTGCTTTTGGGGCTCGAGGCAGTGAACCCTGTGGCACAGGCAGCACTAGCAGGTGGCAGAGGTGACGGCTCGATCAGCCCCAGGAGCAAACCCAGCAAGGACTCATGCCTCTCTGCAATGGGGAACAAGTTACTTTTACCTGTTCCACACAGAATAACTGGGACAAAACTATCCACACCTCTAACACCTCCTCCTTCAGCAGAGAGCTGGGCAGCTTCAAAGCCCTCATCTTGAACTGCTGCCCAGCAGGCAGCACAACCCTCCTGTGCCCAGCTAAAGCAGCAGCATCGAATGGCTGCCACTGGCTGGATGTAGATGAGCTCAGGATACCTGCTTCGAGCACCCTGGCTCCTATGCAAGATGCCGGTGGGTCTGTGAGGCTGATGAATGACCAGAGAGGTGGTTTCTGCCATCACACCGGCTGCCTTAGCCGCCGCGACCCAGCCAGCACACACAGCTCCGATTACGACACAGCCGGCCTCTGTCAGTGGCTGCTTTTATTCACCTTCCTCAAAGGCTTAAATAAACAAGAAACAGGTTAAAAACAAAATCTTGGCCCTGGCCCCTTCCTGAGCTGGCTGTTCCATGATGGCTTCCTGCCCCGCGCACAAGCTTCCCCCTGCAGAGGAAAGAGGCACCGTCCTGCAGCTGCCTGGAGTGGGGTACAGGGCCGCGTACCTGGCTTTGATATCGATGCCAGCCCGTCGAAGCAGCTCTCTCCACGCCGTCCCCGGCACTCTCCGCATCGAGTGGGAACTCGAGCATGCCATTGGGAGCTGAAAGAGGTTTGCCTTCCCATGGCTGCAGCACAAGGACACGGGGACACTCTGCGTCAGCTGAGCACCAGTTCCATGTGAGGGGTCATTTCCCTCAGCATGAACCCCACACGACTCTCTGAAGCCTTCACCCACGGAGTGGGGGGGAAGTTTATTCCTCTTGCAATCTGTCGTGAACAGAAAAGAAGACCTTAGAGAAGCCTGTCAGCTTGAGAGCATTTGCTCTTGAGACCTGTGGCACAAGTTGCCCTTGAGTGAAGCTGGTCTGGTCATTTTGATGAAGGGACATCAGGAACTCGTCTCGTTCACCCCCAGGCCGAGGTCACTGTATGATGGCTGGGCAAGGCTCCCAGGGCTTTCGAAATGTTTCACGTGCATGAACATGCCTCACAGCACCTTTGAGATGGATGTTTTCTATTCTTGCTGTTCAAAACTTTCAGAAACAGATAAAGAGATGCCAAGGTACACAATGAGACGCTGCGCTGGGCAGCGTGCATTTCTTCCTGCCCCTAGCTCCATACATTCTTGATAAGGCCCAAACATTTTTCTTAGCAGAGGGTTGGTTTTCTGGGCATATTAAAGAGCTTTATGTCCATCACACTACTGCTAAAACATGCCACTATCTAGTGTTGGCAATATGTTCCTGACTAGTGCTTTAAAGCGCTATAGATAAGTTATGTGATGTTTTCCATTTAAATTAAAATAGATCAAGTTAAACTCAAGGGAAGCTGATAGCTGCACTTTCATTTTATTTCATTCTATTTCCTCTTTATGACCAATTTTACCCTAATAATCAAAACTTTGATTATAGATCCCTAAGGCACCATGGTCCGTGCAGGATCAGGCTGGAAACTGCCACCAGCTCTCACGCTGCAAGGGTTTCAGCTGCCAGGCAGCAGCATAAGCAGGGTGATTGATGTCAACACAGCATCTAGGGATCTTTTTCTTCCCTCTGCTGAGAAAGAATTCACTTCAGCTGGCCTGAACTCTACAGGCATGGAGATATGGATCTGAAATTTGCCTGATACTGGCATCCATTGCTGGTGCTTGTAGGATCTCAAACTGCCAGCATGGACTTCGCCCCACTGAGATGCATCCAAGTGCTTTGAGGAGACTTTTTCAGGAGCAACCCCAGAAAGGAGGCTAAAGGAGCCAGCCACTGAGACTAGTGTTCCTGGGAGCAGGTGGACTGGTGCCACATTGGTCTGGTTTGGCCCCACAGAAGATAGAGACTTGAAGGAACTGTGATGTCCCACTGCAGGAACTTACCATTACACCAGTGCCCAGCTCCTGTGCCCCACCTGCAGATCCAGTGTTAGAGGACAGCCAAACCCCAAGGGCTCCCCAGTGCACAGAGGCCTCAAGAAACTCCTCCAAATGGTTTGGCTACACTGAGAAAAGTTGTTTAAAAGCAAGAAAAGAACATGAATTATAATATTAATCTGCAAAATGGAAAAGTAATTTAAAAAAGAAATCTAAGCTTTCTTGTCTCCAGAACATTAGGGTTGTGGGGCTGGGGAATGGGTATTGGGTAGTGGTCCTGCTTGTTCAGCTGAGTTCCCACCACCTCACAGGGCAGGTACAGGTATTTGTCCCTCACAGTACCTCTGCTCTTCAATGAGCATCGTTTTGGTCAAGGCCTCATTGCCTTGCTCAAGATTTCACGCACTGGGGGTTTTAAAGAGGGGTTTGTACCGTACAGCAAAGCCTGCAAGTGAGACCACCTCGCAAAGGCCCGGACCGCTGTGCAGAGCCCTGTGGGCTGAACTTTGGCCCTGGCTATTTTAGAAAAGTCACAGAGTAAAGTTCAAGGCAAGTAATGAAATGGCTGCGTGCCTTCCCCTCCTCGTGGCAGAGGAGATTCGCAGGGACCTGCTGCCCACCCTCCTCCTGTGATGAGCATCGCCCACTGCTTCCCCTGGCTTGGACATCACCTGCTCACTTCCAGGAGTCCCGCGCCCCTCCGACATATTGCTTCCTCCTCACACCTTGTTCAGGACAGTAAAGGAAGTAAAGGACAATAAAACAAAACACTGACCTTTCCATACCATGGACCTCTTCCAACCCTGACATAAATTCATGAGCTTTAATGAGTACAAGCCAAAGCATGGCCTTGGGTTCACTGATTTAATCCTCCGCTCTTTGCCAAGGCCGCCGGCAGGCATGGCAGGCATGTGCTTGCAGCCCAGGGCATAAGGTATTTTTAGGAAAAGATGATTTGGACCTTCATGGTCATGGGGTGTACACATGGGGGGTGGGGGGGGAGAGCAGAGGATGATGCAACTGCAACCTCAGCAACGTCTGCCTGAAATCAGGGGTCCCCAGCGATTGTGCTGAGATGCACAGGCTGCCCATCTCCTTTTAGCAGGGCGCCAACGCTGAGCCAAGCTGCTGGAGTCAGCGGCTGCCAGTGTGCCTCAGAAGTGGGCTGTGTAGGTGGCACAAGTGCGTCCCCATCCCAACAGTGCACCCCAGGGCCTCTTTCTGGCACACCCCCCCCACTTCCATTCCTCCCTGTCAGGCGCTGTTCCAGTGCGAGGGTCCCTTACGGCTCCCAAGGGAAAAGCGCTGCTCCCAGGGATAGACCCAAGGTCGCTGCCACCCTCGCTCTCCCTGCCATCTACGTGGGAGATCGGGACCCGGCGTGGCCTGGGTGGGCAGGGGCTCATTGTCAGGATGTGCCTCGGGCACGGCGCCTTCGCCCAGCCCTGCTTTCTGACCGCAGAAAGCAAAACATTTGCCCAGACACAGTCCGTCCCCCTTGCCACGTTGAAAGCCTGGCTGCCGGCAGCTTAAAGGGGGTCATGCAATACCTCCCCGGCAGGACCCGGAGGAGAGGACTGGCAGATGAGTTAAACGAGGCTGTTTTTTTTCAGAGCCTTGCTGAAATCCGTCCTCATAAAAGGGAGCTGTCTGGAAACCTGCTCACCCGAGGGGAGGAGAGTCTCCCTGCAAAGAAGAAGGGACGCTTGCCAGGCCTGCCACCGCCACCGCTAGCACGCAGCCAGGCGCTGCACAGGGCTGGTGCTCAAGCCTGGCTGCAGCAGCAGCAGCTGCAGCAGCAGCATCCCGGTGCAGCAAAGTGGGGATGAATAACACTGCAGGCAAGCAACCTGTGCCAAGCAGGATCTGCAAGGGCTGCAGAGCCCCACACACTGTGGGGTAGCTCCCTCACAGCACTGCACGCCCCGGGGGAGCACCACCAGCACAGGTGGCCATCCCTGCCATCTGGTCCGGGAGCGAAGGGCACCCCAGATGGAGCAGGGAGTCGAAGGGGTATTTCCCAGTTGGTACAAGGTCCAGAGGTATCCTGGATACTTCCTGACAAGCTAGGATGGGTCTAAGGGCTGCCTTATCCTTTCCTCAGGGGTGACAGGTTTTCAGTGGTCATCAAACCTGCCTGTCCTTTTTCTTGAGTGCCCATGCAGAGCTTTGTACTTTCCTGCTTATGGTCTGGGGCTTGACTGCAGTCAGCACCCATCCTAAATCAAGGGGGATTATGTCGCCTTGCTTGACCAGTTTCTTGATATGATGCAGAGGGCATCTCCTCATTTCCATGCTTGAGGTAGGTCTGGGTTGGTGACAGAATCAGACAAGCACCAATAGATCTCCTCATTTCTCCTTCTGTCCTTCCAGTTAAAAAGCTCAACACTCCAGTACCTTCCAAACCTATACACCCCTATGCACCCTTCTTGTGTAGCGAGAGGACAGGCAGAATGGCCTGAGGACAATCTTAAGCAGAAGGCATACGATGAAAGAGGCAGTGAAAGTGCTGTTATGTCTTCTGCCCCTAAAGGTAAACCAAAAACCTGTGTTCTTGAAGATTATCCCAATTAAGAGGAGAAGCTGATTATGAATTTAGAGACTGTCTCACTAGGGTCCTGGTTCATAAAAAAACCACACCGAGTTTTCTTCCCTAAACACAGAAGAACTCATATGACAGGAGCCTGGGTCTTTGTGCAGAGCCAGACTGCTCTGAACAGCACTTGTACCCAAAAACTCTCACTAGGCTTACCTGCCTGCAGCCAAGTGCCTGGGATGGGGTGGGTACTGTTTCATAGTGGAGAGCGACTCTCCTGCCTGCCCTGCACCCTTGGCTTTAGCAGGATTCATCCCCCTCCCACACCTGCCCTCTCAGCCACCTCCTTTATCCTGAAGGAACTCGGAATGACAAGGCTCTAATAAACCCGTCACACAGGTAACGAGGGAAAATCATTTAAGAAGCGATGAATGATGCAGTCTTACTTACCTGTAATTACACAGTACGCTTCAGTAAGGTCACTTATCCAAAACATTTGCACTCCCCCTTCCCATAGGCTTCTGCTCCTTGGTTCCCTTTCAGGCAGCCACTCTCAGAGTGCTCCGGAGGTGCCTTCAGTGTGCCTGCAGCCTGCCTGCAAATCTCGGCCCACTTGGTGCTAGTGGGAAGGAAGGGGATTAGTGCTTCAGCTTTTCACAACTCCATTTGCAGCGAGGGAAGGTCAGAGGAAGAGGGAAACCCTAAAGTTTTGTTTCCCCAGTATGTTTTTTTCCTAGTATAATTCCTAACGGGGCTCATGGTAGTAAGGGATTTTGTTTCAGGACCGCACTGTACTCTGTATACCATCATAAACATCCAGGTCACTACTGTATGACCTTAGGCAGCAAGTCCTACGGTGTTGTTCCAGGTTTATCCTTCTTAAGAGTCTCATTCTCTTCTCTCTCAGACTGTAAAATATCACATTTTCACTTTAAAAAAGAAAAAAGGGGGGGGGGGGGTGGAGCATGTCCTTCTATGCATGATCCATAACTCTCTGTTCTTCTCCCAAAGCTCCATAAAAAGGCACGCTGGAGTCCTAAGGTTTTCATTAAAATGGTGAGGAAGTGCTTTGGTGCTCCTGAGGCCTTCAAAAGGCTGGGCATATGCTGGATCTCACCCGGTGAAACAGTTAACTGGAAGAGTCTGCAAAAAGCCATCCCACCAGCCCTTCAGGCTGTGGTCACATGGAGTTGTTTTAGGGATCTCGGCCACCTCACAGATCTGCTAAAATGTTCTGGATTCAGCACTTCTCCCTGGAGCTTTGTGCAATCCTCCCATACCTCCTAGGACTTGGAGGGAGAGGATGTCTTTCACTTGGACATCTGGCACCAGTGTCCTAGCAGACAAGCTTCAGGGCATTTTGTGAAACAATCTGCAGCTCCCAGAATCTGGTTCAGACAGAGACCCAAGAACATCAGGCCATGCAGCCCATTACTGAAATGACTCTGTCAGATATTATTTCATGGTGTGTCTCTGTGTTTCTGCGGGACCGTTATTTGCAACAGGGGCACTCATCTCCTGCACGCATTTTCTGCATCCTTTCTTAATCTTACCCAATAGGATTTTTCTTTTCGCTTAGCTAAGGCTTTTTGGAAATGTATAGAAGCCCAGTGTGATTTAAAACACTTGCCAGTTTTAAAATAATAATCTCAGAAGTTCCTGCTCCAGGCATCACCTAACAAGGTGCTCTACAGCTTGTTTTCATGCATTAGAACTCCTACGCCGTGTTTCACCTTTAACTTCAAACTTTCTCACCATGACCAGAATGCCTTTCCTGTGGTATTCCAATGGCAGACTTCATTGTGCTCCAAAGGTACACCTCATTCCAGGACAGATGAGTGTCCCAGCTCATATTCTTTTCATAGTCCAGCTGAGGGCTACAAAGATGGTTAAGGGCCTGAAGCATCTCTTCTATGAAGTAAAGCTGAATGAACTGGGGCTGTTCAGCCTTGAGAAAAGAAGACTGAGAGGGGATCTGATCAGTGTTTATAAGTATCTGTAGTGTGGGAGATGGGAGGAAATGGACAGCCTCTTTTCAGTGGTCTATGTGGACAGGACAAGAGGCAATGGCTGCAAGTTAGAGCATAGGAAGTTCTGCACTTCCTATGCTCTAACTATATATATGCAGAAGAACATATATAACTATATGCAGAAGAACTTTTTCACAGTGAGGGTGACAGAGCCCTGGGACAGGCTGTCCAGGGGGTTGTGGAGTCTCCTTCTCTGGAGATATTCAAGATCTGTCTGGACGTGTACTTGTGTGACCTGTCCTAGGGAACCTGCTTTGGCAGGGGGGTTGGACCCGATGATCTCTGAATGTCCCTTCCAACTCCTACACTTCTCTGATGCTGTGATTCTGTGATCCTTTTTGTGATGTACCTTCTGGCACAGACTGGTTCAGGAGACTGTACTTCCTACCTGGCATTGCCCCACCTCAGTTCTCTTGGGTGAACTGTAAGCATTCCCACATTTACAAGTGGTTAAAGAGCAAAACAATCATCTCATTCTCTTCTCTCCATCTCTTCTCAGAGTCTTTAGGAAGAAGAGGAGTGGCTTGCAGATGAGGCCTTGAAGAATTAACTCTTCCATTTTGCATCTGTGATGTTGTTTGCACTGAGCCCCAAAGCTGCTGCCTGTCCTGGGCATCGCCACTACTCCCTTTATGCCCAGATGCGTAGTTAACTCTGCATTTGTGAAGTTGCTTTTTTCCTCAATGCTCTGGCAAACTCCATTTGGGATTCCTAGGCCCACAGAGTGGGCTATTGCAGGGATGCAAGGCCTACCCTTACTATAGTGCTCCCCCTGGGAAAATACCAACAAAACTCATCAGTAAATTTAACCACTGGCAAGAATTGTGCTGATTGAAACTAAATCTCACTCTGTTGGCCACTGAAATGCTCGCCCACCGTCACCTTGCCTGTGCAAGGTTCTGCAATGTTAGCAAATCTACAAACAAACCTTCCGTAATAGGAGCAGAGTCCTACCGACCTGCGCCTCCGCAAGCGGCTGGGGAGCAGGCCAGCTCCATGAGGTCTCAGTTTTTTCAGTTACTTTTTTATTTCCAGTGGAAATTCCCCATCACTGGTTGTGTGGTGGACATAAGTTACCTGCTTTTGGAACGTCTCCCTTTCCTTTGGGACCAGTTACAGACTGTCAGCCTTGAACTTAATCACAAGCCATGTGTAACTGCGCCTACCACTTCTTGTTCAAAGGTCTCGGCTTGCACCCATAAATAGCCTAAGCACAACAGACCTCTCGAAAGGCTGAGGCCATCCAAGGCCTCTTGTTGGCATGGTGTGCCATACCTTCCCTGCCAGCCTCTCTGGAGTAGCTGGCACATTGCATAAACCATTCACCATCACTAAATTGCCAGATGGGGCTTCACTGAGAAAGCAATTTTTACCAACTTTCAGCTTCGCTTCTGCCTGTCTATATAGAGCTCTCAGATCTGTTGTGAATGACCAAACTGAACCCAATGGTGTCATCCAAGGTATCTTCATTCACAGACACAGCTTCTTTCCAGAGAATTCAGAGAGGAGGTCTTACAGGGAAGGTTGTTTTCCTAGTTCCTGGTTCTTGCTCCTGGAAAATATCCAGCAGACAGAGATCGTTTCTGTTTCACATCCACAAGATCTCAATGATATATTGGGTAAGAGTCTCTGAAGGTCCCAGGTCTCCAGGCAGGTTTCAGACCCTCCCATCAGCCATGGTGGGAAGCCACCTCAGAGTGAGGCCACCTTTATTTTTTACTGCCCCAGGGAAGCAGGACAGCTTTTCGTCGCAGACCAGCTATCTGCAAATAGTTTGCTTCACTTGAAACACATCTTTAGAGGGAATTTCCAAACTGACAGGATAAGGTGCAGTTCCTGGTGTTTTATCACACCATTACAGCCACAGGGCACTGAGGACAACATCACGCCTTACTTTTTGCTCCAGTGCCCCTGTTTCACCAATCTGATGTTCCCAGGTTTGGAAGCATCTAAGCTCTCCTGTCACCACTACCCATTTCAACCTGATCAACGCGGCCACCATTAGCCCAGGTGCCGGTGTAGCTTGGCTGGTCTGGTAGACTTTGGGCCATCTCTGTTAGTATCACCCATTTCACACAGCCTAGTAGTGCCTCTGTGACCTGTGTCACCCTGGTAAGGTTTTTTGTAACAGTCCTGCACAAAAGCACAGTCGTCACTCTACCCACCCCCCAAGCTGGATCTACCCCCATTTCCCCATTTTGCAATCCTGCAAAGACGTCGTTGCACGCTGTGTCTTCTCTTGGCCCACCACCTTCCCACAGTCAGGTTCTTTTATTTCTGCTTCTGAATCCAGCTGCGTTTTTGCATGGCCGCCGTCTCCCTTGTTTTACATACATTAGGTATGTGTGGCACTCTCTGAAATAGAAAGTTCTCTTTTCTCCTTTCTGCATTAGCCACAGAGCTGTGCTGACAAGATGCCCGATGACTGACCAACTTCTCACCAGTGTCTGTTTCCTGGCCCAGTGCTCTACTGCAGCCCATGATTTAAGCACCTTGGCAAATTCCTCCGGCTCTCACGGCGTCTTTGGCTTCCCATTAAACACAGAGATATCGTTTCTGGCTCAGGGAGTCTCTGCACCGCAGGCCACTGGGATCTGGGAGACTGGCCTGGGGAGTTTTCATTATGTGCATGCTCTCTGTCCGTCTGCTCTTCTTGAAGCATCTTCTGCTGGACTCCAGGACAGCTGGACCTTTTTATTCCTGACTCAGCTCAGATTTTAATGTGCCCTCATTTAATGTTTTCCCCTGGTCTCAATCTGGCCTTCCCATGATTGAGGAACTACTAATAGGTCAATGTCCAATTTATCCTGGAAGTCTTCAGTAATATCTTGTGATTCAACCACAGTGAACTGGACCCTTCAACTGAACACTCTTTGACCCCCACTGTGTAGTGGGGGATAGTTCTCTCATGGCTTACCTGTTGTCTTTGATTCTATGGTTGATTCCAGTCACACAGCCTGCCTACAGATAATTCGATCTTTCTTTCCTGAAGGCAAGTACGCGCTGCCGTAAGAGCTGACCACATCAAGCTGGCTCTCAGGGACCCTATTGCAGAGCCATTGCCTCACGCCGTCCTTATGGACCGAGTTAAATAAACCCCTGAGACGTGCCCTACGCAAGGACCAGGGCTTTTGTGCTGATTCAGCTGGGACAGTCAGTCCGATTCCTTCCTCCTGTGGACTGAATATGGTGGCGAGCGTCTGGTAGCAGGCAGTGTTCTGGCTAGCCCTGGTCTACAGCAGGAGGCTGGTTTTTTTTCCTGTGGTGACCTGCAAACCTTTGATTTCCTTTTCTAAGTGACTTTTTTCTTTTTTTTTTTCAGTTTCTTAACTCTCTGCCACGGTTCATCTTGGCTTGTAAATTGGCCAAAGCTTTTATTGTGTCTCTTACTTTTTGGAAAACATTCTTTTCTGTGATAGTCATGCTGCTGATCACCTCTTTGATCCATCTTGCCATTTTAAACTGGGATTCTTCCAGGACAATTTCGCACTCTCTCTGGACACTGAAGCCTTTTATCCTCGTCTGCAGGTGACCTCTTATAAACCTCTCTTAGAAGTTCCCAGATGTTGCTTGAACTCCTTTTGCAGTCTCCAGCTGTCTCGGCTCATGTTTTGCATCTTTTGGTCATTTTCGATTTCCGTTCCCACTTGGTTCCAAAGAAATCCCAGAATTAGGAGCTCTCTTCCTTGTGAGTGAGCTCAGCCTCACTCTGGACATCGTTTCCACCACTTGAAGATTTGCAGATTGTTCCAGAGGCGATGAAGCTGGCAAAGATGCTCCAGAAATGCTCCAGGTGCTTCGGAAGGAGGTGGTCCAGAAATGCCTACCCCATGTATGGGTTAAAGAAACCAGGCAAAGCCCCACTTTCCCACCCGTGAGAGGAATCAGCTGGAGGAAACTGTCCTTCCTTTCAGACTTCAAGCTCCCTTTGAGTCAGAACTCCCCCAAAAGGTCTCCATGTGCATTATCAAGGCTGAGCTGCTTTTATTTGGGCAGTGCACCCAGTATTCTCGATGCTTTCTCAAAGACCAGTCCAGTCAGGAGGACAGGAATATCATGCTGAAGGTGCTTGTTTCTCTCCAATGACTAGCACAAGAGCCTGCAGCTCCACCTTAGATACCCACCACGGATGCCTGACTTGGGACAACCAATGCCACCCTGCATGGTAACACATGCCAACACCCCAAGTTTCACTTGGGGTCTGCAAGTGAAGGGAGGTGTGTGTGTCCCCTTCCCGAGGAAGCAGGTCTCTCTAGTCCAGCCCTGATAACAGTTTGCTTTTCCAATGGGCAGCAGATTCTGCCAACAACCTCTGTGGCTGTCCACAAGCTTCTCTCTGCCTGACACCCACAGATATAACCTATAGGCATGTGGCATATATTTATGTTGCTTATTTTTAACCCCCAGTTTGGTGTGAAAGTGTCATCAGGTTGAGAGGAAAAGAGCTTTGGGAGCCTGCTGTGCCGCCAGCCATGCAGGAGCCACTAACACCTCACCAGATGCTTCTAAAACCCTGTTTGCATCTTTTAGGTGGGCAGCGTGGTTTCAGCACCCACACACACACACACACCCCCACTCCCCACTCCCCGCATATAAACCCCACGAGTTCCACTCCTGATAAGACTACCTGCAAGGCAGGATCGTTAGGAAGGAATGACATGAGGCTCTTGTCACTCTTTTGGCTGGCCGGGGCGTGCTTTCTGCTTACTGGGGTGATTCTCTCCGGCCGCTGCCAGAGCCCGAAATTGGCCCTTTCCTCAGTGCCCGCCGGCTCTGGGGGTCGCGCACCTCTGGGATCCCGGGGAAGGGAAGGAGCAAGCGGGCAGGGCTGAAAGGGCGGGTGGGGGGAGGGAATAAACACATCTCAGCGCATCGCCTCAGCCGACACACACCGCCTGCGGTTCCTACCGGGAACACCGAAGAGAAAGCCGCCAGCCTGGCCCTGTGTCGGTGTGTGTATGGTGAAAGGGGGGGGGGTGGGGGGGGTGGGAGGGGGTGTCCTCTCCCCCCGCGGTCTCCCCCGCAGAGCACGTGGGGACGGGGCCGCTGCACTCCCCGCACACCCCGTACGCAGCCCAGCCCGCACGTTGCAGGGCCGCACATGCCGCGCCGGCGTGCGCAGGCAGGGACACACGCAGGGACACACGCACAGCGCCTCTGCCCGGGGCACGGGGAAGAGCATCCCGTTTCCCCGGGGCGGTAGCGCACGCACACAGACACACACACGCACAAACGCCCTTCCGCTGGCAGGGGGGGTCCCGGCCGGCTGGCGGCAAGGGGCGGGTGGTGCGGGGCTGCCCGGGGACTGGAGGGGCACGGCGCCCGGTACCCCGAATTGGGGGTGTGTGGGGGGGTGCTCGGTGCCGGCTCCTGCTGGCGGGGGGGGCGGCGGGGCAGGGCTGCCCGGTGCTGCCGGCGGCAGTGATGTGGCAGCAGGTCGGGTCACGTTGCCGGCCCTGTGCTCGTACCAGTGTGAGACGGGATTAGGGAGGCGGCTGTCGGTGCCGCCGCCGGCGGGGAGCGGGGGCTGCGCGGGTGCGCCCGGCGCGCTGGGACGAGGGCGGGGAGGCGGGAGGCGGGGAAGAGAGGGGGGGGGGGAGGAGGGGGTTCCCGCCCCTCCCCGTCCCGGGGCTGCCGCGGCTGGTCACGCTGCACCGGCGCAAATCCTCTGCCAATGTCACCTCCCGCGCCCCGCGGGGATGCGGGCTGCGCGTCAGGAGGGCAGCGTCAAAACACAGAGGTGTTTGCATTATACGTATGCATGGGGTTTCTATACACGTGTGCACATATATCCCTATGTATATTAAGAAACGATTTTGCTGCCGCGGTCTGGAGCTGCCGGCGGATCCGGCTCCCGTCCAAAGGTCGGGCGGGAGAACCGCCGGGAGCAGCGGCGGCCGGGGGGTATCACCGGGTGGGCAGAGAGCTGCGGCACGGCGGCGCCGAGCCAGGGACCGCCCCGCGCCCCGGGCTGCCGCTGCCGCACGCAGAAACACGCGTGTCCGCGTGTTCATGCCCACGCATCAGTAAACGTATGTAAAACGTATAGCAAACGTGACCCGCTACCCGACCCCCGGGGAGAGGGTGGCGGCTGCCCCCCCTCTGCCCCCCATCCTCCATCCCGGGGTGCGGGGAGTCTCTTTGCTTTACGGGCAGCTAATGAGCCCCTGGGGACAGGGGCTCGATCCCCCGCGGACACGTTGCCCACCGGCGGGTCTCCGCCCCAGACACCAACGAGCCGACCCACATAAAATTACAAACCCCCCAAAATGCAGTAATAAAGGCAGCCGCGATGGCGGCAATAATGACGGTGACAGCGGCAACAGCAACAGCACGGGGGGTGTGTGTGTGGGGGGGGGAAGCCGGTGTCTCGCAGGGCGGCCCCCGGACCGCCGGCGGGCCCCACCCCTCCCCCCCCCCCGCGCTTTTCCCTCGGCAGCCCGCCGAGGCCCACCCCCACCCCCCACCCCCCTTCCCTGTCCCCCCTTCGGTCCCGCCCAACCCCGTTGCCGGCCCCGCCCCCCGCCCGCCCGGCGCGCGCCGCACGTGAGCCGGGTGCGGGGCTGGCTGGCGGCGCGCGTGCCCCGCGGGCAGGCACGGCGCGGCGCGGCGCGGCGGGTGCAAACTCGCGGCGCGGCGTGTGCTGCGGACGTGCGGTGTGCGCGGGGAGCGGGAGCGAGGCGGGCACGGGGGAGCGGCGGCGCGGGCGAGGGGGGTGGGGGGGGTGGGGGAGACCCGAGGTGCCGCACACTTTCGCCACTGCACGGGAGAGGGGGACGGAGGCTGCATGTGCGCAGCGTCGCTCGCGGATCTCCAAAGACTGATCTCAGCATCCCGCAGGTTCAATCAAAAGCAGCGACGAAACAGCAGCCGCTGCCAGACATGGATGAAGGAATCTCCCGCTTGCCGGAGAGGCAGCTACTGGAGCATAGGGATTTTATAGGGTAAGGCGCCGGGGCAGTTATCTCCACGGCGTTCCGTCTTTTTGAGAAAGTGCCCTGAAGCCCTCGGAAGCAGAGCCGGCTCCGCGGCGGTGCGCGGGGTTCGCCTCCCTCCGCCGGGCGGACCCGGGCGGTCCCTTGCCCGGGGCCCTTCGGGCAGAGCCCTCGGCTCCCCGCGCGGCGCTCGGGGTCTGCTTGTGCCCACTCGAGGAAGTGCCGGGCTGGCTCTCGCTCTTGCCCATGCTGGATCTTTTGTGTTTTTCTCCAGGCTGGACTACCCTTCCCTGTATATGTGCAAACCCAAAAGAGGCGTGAAGAGGGACGAGAGCAAGGTAAGAGTAAGTTTTCTGGGGCTGTTCTCGCTTAAGCGCTTAATTGGGGTTCGCGGAATTTTTTACGGCGCAGCTTCACTCCCAGGAGCATCCCCGGGGGCTGAGCTATTTCATCTCTTGCCCCCCCTCGCCCTCGGAACTGCAAGCCGGGTTTACGGGCGAGCTGTCCCGGCGGGGAGAGCGGTGCCTTGGCGATAATTTGCGCGGCGTGTGGTCGGCATGACATTTGTTTTGGTTTTGATCGTCGTTCCAAGGGACTCTGTCTAACGCTCGGCTTTGCTGGATTTTGCTAATTAGGAAACGTACAAACTGCCACACAGACTGATAGAAAAGAAGAGGCGAGACAGGATTAACGAATGCATTGCCCAGCTGAAGGATTTACTGCCCGAGCATCTGAAATTGACGGTAAGATGCAGAGGAGCGTCCATGCAGAGATGCGGGCGCCGGCAGCCTGCCCGCTGCGCAGCCCCCGGGGCGGCGGGGGTGCGGGACACCGGGCTGCCTGCCCGCCCGCCCGGCTGCGGCGGCAGCCCTGGCCGTGACATCCCTCGGGGACCGGTTTCCCCGAAGTTACGGAAGCGGCGTTTGGCGGTGGCCAAAGCGTGACGGGAGGTAGCCGACCGCCCCCTTCCTTTGCCTTTTGCAGACGCTGGGGCACCTGGAGAAAGCGGTGGTGCTGGAATTGACTTTGAAACACTTGAAAGCGCTAACAGCCTTAACGGAGCAGCAGCACCAGAAGATCATTGCTTTGCAGAACGGTAAGCGGACCCCGGGGGGCGCCGCCGCCGCAGGGGCGCACCGGGGGAGGGCGGAGGGAGGCGCGGAGTGGGGCACTCCACGCCGGTGCTGCGGGCAAACGCTGTCTCCTCTCGGTCTTCCCCCCCACCACCACCTCCGCAGGGGAGCGGTCCATGAAGTCACCCGTGCAGGCCGACCTGGACGCCTTCCATTCGGGCTTTCAGACGTGCGCCAAGGAAGTGCTGCAGTACCTCTCCCGCTTCGAGAGCTGGACCCCCCGCGAGCAGCGATGCGCCCAGCTCCTCGGCCACCTGCACTCCATCTCCTCGCAGTTCCTCCCTGGTCCCCAACTCCTCTCGCCGCAGCCGGGCCCTCTCAGCAAGGGATCCTCCTCCTCCTCCTCTTCCTCGCCACCCGCCCCCCCCTGCGTGCCGGGCCACAAACCGGAGGGCCAGGCTAATTGCGTGCCCGTCATCCAGCGGACTCACGCCGCCGAGCTCAGCGCCGAGACCGACACGGACACTGACAGCGGCTACGGCGGAGAGGGCGAGGCGCGTACAGAGCGCGGCCCGGCGGCGGCGGCGGCCGGGGGACCGCTGCCCACCCTGGCCATCAAGCAGGAGCCGTCGGGGGACGACGCGCCCCCCGCGCCCAAGCGGCTGAAGATGGACCGCGGCGGCAGTCCCCTGCCCGGCCCGCCGGGGCTGGCGGCGCGGGGCGCCGACGCGGCTGCGGCGGCGGCGGCGCTGGTGAGACCCGACGCCGCCCTGCTGGGCTCGCTGATGGCCCTGGGGGCGGGCGGCGGCGGGGCCCCCTTCGGACAGCCTGCGGCGGCGGCCCCTTTCTGCCTGCCCTTCTACTTCATCTCCCCCTCCGCCGCCGCCGCCTACATGCAGCCCTTCCTTGATAAAGGCAGCCTGGAGAAGTATCTCTACCCTGCCGCCCCCATCCCGCTCCTCTACCCGGGCATCCCGGCTCAGGCGGCCGCCGCCGCGGCCGCCGCCGCCGCGTCCTTCCCCTGCCTCTCCTCCGTGCTCGGCCCCGCCGAGAAGGCGGCGGCCGCCGCGGCCGGGCTGCCCCCGGCGCCCCACCTCCCGCACCCCTTCGCTGCCGCCGCCGGGCTGGCAGCCGCCACTGAGCCCGGCGAGGAGGCCGAGACCGCAGCCGCCGAGGAGCCGGGCGCCGAGGGCCCGTGAGACGACGCCGGCCGGGAGCCCCCCGCGGGCTCCCCGCCGCCGCCGCTGCCTTCCCCTCGGACTGGCCACCCCGCCGCGGGGCGGGGAGGGGCCCGTCGGGCCGGCACCTGCGCCCCCGGTTTCCTACGGAGGGCAGGGCGGCGTCTGCAAGGGGTCGCCGGGGCCGGGGCGGGTCGAGCCGGGCGGCGCCGGGAGCTGGCGGCTGAGGGGTGCCGGGGCCCAGCCCGGGGGAGCGGCTGCCCCCGCGGGGAGTCCCGCGTCCCGCTGCCGAGGCGGCTGGTCCCGGTGCTGCCACGCCCCCTCCCCCCCAGCACAGAACCGTCAAAGGATAAAATTTGCTACTCAGTATTTTTTTAATGTTCGGCTTTATAAATGCGTAAATATGTTAAGGAAAAAAAAAAGAGAAAAAAAAACCTAGAAAAGAAGGAAGAAAAATAGCAAGGATACTTTTTTTTTTCCTCTCTGTAAGGTAACTTAAGTGTTGCACCTTATTTGGAATGGGTTCATACGGTGTCCCCAAGTCCCGCTTGGGAACTTGCACTTGTTGTCCAGGAGACCTGGGTGGGTTCAGGGTGAGGGCGGGGGGGCGAGGCGAGGGAAGGAGGGCAGACCCCAGCACCTGTGCTAGCACTTTACTTGAGAACGGGAGCGAGGACGGATGGACCCTGAGCCCAAACCTGCAGTGCCTTGAGCACCCGGGGATGCCGCTGGCTCCCGCGAGTTTTGGGTGTGCAAGGGAGGGGAGAGTCAGACCCATTATCTCACCTTGTGTTTATTTTCTTATTGGGGTTTTTTTTTTTCCGGCTAAGGTATACAGGTGTGGCAAGTGCATTTGTTCTCACCCTGTCTTTTATTTAATTCACTATGTTCCCAAGAGGTTGTTTTTGTTTTTTCCCCCTGAACCTTGCTGTAAAATGAATGTTTCTGCACTGAACTACAGAAAGGAACCCCCCTCTTCCCCTCTTCCCCCAAGAAAACACAGAGCAACTCGTCAGCCTGAACTCATTTTATCCTAAATTCCGAACGACACAAACCGGAGGCCGTAGGTAAACACCTCACTGTCTGCAAGTCAGAAAAGATTAGACCGGTTGGGGTAAGTTTCCCCTATGGATTTCTCCCCCTCATCCCATGCTCGAATATCGCGATTTCCCTTTCTGGAGACAAACCAGACGCCAGATAATCACGCAGTTAAAGCTTTTATAATAAGGCTTAAACCAAGACCTTGCCTAGATATTTTTAGTTTGTTGCCAAGGTAGCACTGTGAGAAATCTCACTTGAATGTTATGTAAGAGGTGAGACACAACAGCCTGGCGAGGAGCGAGTACGTACCCGGGGTCTGTCAGTCCGTTTGGTGCATCTGCTGCTGCTGTTGCTACTGTTTGCCTCAAACGCTGTGTTTAAACAACGTTAAAACAAAACAAAACAAAAATCTTACTAGCCTACAGAGTGGCTGTGTGTAAATAGTTGTTAATACATCCGATTAATGATGTCTGACATGCTATTTTTGTAGGGAGAAAATACGTGTTAATGATATTTTGAGTTAAATATCTTTTGGGAGGATTTGCTGAAAAAGTTGCACTTTTGTTACAATGCTTATGCTTGATACAAGCTTATGCTGTCTTAAATTATTAAAAAACAAAAATAAATCCCGTCTGCAAGAAACCAGCTGTTTTAGAACAGTTTAGTATGTGATATATTAGAAATCAATCTTTATATTCAGTATTTTCCAGCACTCCATGAATTCTATTATCTAAATATTTCCACACTATTTTGTGATTTAAAAAAAATTCTTACTAAGGAATAAAAACTTTAATACACAAGATGGGGTTGTCTACTGATTAAAAAACCTTCTGGTAATACATACTAATGGGTGCACCGAGCTTCCAAATGTATGGTGGTGGGACTCTCTATGATAATCATTTAACGCCTTTCTCACATTGTTAATCTGGGGTTGAATTTCCTTGGTTTCCTTTACCTCACTTTGGCAAGCTCTGCTTTGAGATACGCACGCTTCACTTCGCAAAGCATGAGGCACGTGTGTGGCACATATGTGTTTCTTCCTGACAGCTACTTTTCCCTCCTCTTCCTCGCAAAAAATACTGATTTTTGTCTGTAAAAAATTAACTGCTGAGTGGGACGCTATCTTTGTTCACAGCGAGGAAACTTTACCATTTGTATGACAGTCCAATGACGTGTCGTAATCTCTGGAGGAATGATGTATGTCCCAGCTTGGAAATTCTCTGGGGAAACCAAGGATTTGGGACAGGGAAGAATAGGAGATGGGGAATTAAGAGTGGTGGGAACAGGCAGCTAATTCCTGGCGTGGGAGAGCAGCACCCTGAGGACATCCACAGGCTGGTTACTGGAGCCGCAGATCACCTTTCCTTTCATAAATTCTTCCTGTTCCAGAGAAAGAAAACGAAGAACCCCCCCAAAACAGTAGCCAGTATTTATGTAAGAGAGAAACGCAAAGGCAGCGTTTCGTGCCCCCTCTGCTGGCTCTTCCGCGCCACTGCACCCGCACTCCTGACAGCGAATGACGTGAGACCGCAAACGTAATAGAAAGCTCTAAGACGCGTGTGGGTTCCGGCAGTCCTGTAAAACTGAGGAGGAAATGCAGATCGGGTGGAAACAAGCGCCCCTTTCAAACTGTTATTGAGAAATAGGAATGCGCCTTTCGGCGTGGAAGCTGCAGCGAAATGAATTCCTGTTAGGAAGGGACACACGGGGAGGCCACCTGTGCAGGCACCCAGGGATACGCACAAGTGCTTTTTCCTTACGGTGATGATCAGGGATGTCCTGTGATGGGCTGGGTTCGCCTAGCCAAACCCAGGACAACGGGCCAAAGGCCGCTACGTTGCACCAGCGTACCTGCTGAAGGCGGTTATTTGTGGGCTGAAATCAGAGCTTATCAAAGGCAATGGAAACGACTGACTTAAGTTGTCTTTCGATCCTGTTCTGCGCCTCGCGTTATCACCAGAAGGAAAGTGAACTCGGTTCAACCCTCCAACTCGGTAACTCGCCAGCAGCTCCACTTTGACCTGCATAGTTCAGCAGCTTAACGCTTGTTACGTGGCTGGAGCTACGCTGGGGCGAACGTGCTCCTGCGCTCCAGCTCCTCACGCGATGGAGGGAATTGCCCTGAGCTGGAAGCCCTTCCCTACCTTTTCACTGTCTATCTGCACAGAAAGGGTGGGGCCACGGCCATGTTTCAAAAAAAACATACCCCTCCTGAACGACCCCGGGGTGGTTTGAAAGCCAAGCGTGGGCCAGGCTTTATGCCTTTTGCAAATTCCCAGCCTTTGGGAATATGAATGGGGTTAGATGTCATTGGGCTATGAATCTAGATCCTTATAGGGCTTTATCAATTTCGGTATTTACCACGTACAATAATGAAAAGGCTTATTTTTATTTAGCTCTTGGATCAAACATGCCAAATTACTTCATGCCAAGTCGCAGCATCAGTGGAGTCTATTAAATTTTTTTACATAAAACATTAAGACAAAATATGCATGTTCTGATAATACCAATGACTAGCAATAGCAAACAAGTTAAACCAAAACACAAAATTTTGAAAAGGTAAGTAATTGAGGCTGATAACCCACTGCTGCTGGAGGCAAGAGGCAATGGACAGGAAGGACCCTACAGTCAGCTTTAATTATTAAATTCCAGGCTTCCTCAGATCCCTTTGGAGCCTAAATCAAACTGTTTCGTATTTTCTCGAGGTTAAGAAAAAAATACTCATACAAGGAACGGGCAAGAGCCTGTCAGGCTTAAATATACCTTCAGTCACGTGTAAATATGTACTATTGGTGCTTATTATTTCCTACCTTCTCCAACTATGATACATGGACTCTCATCTGCACTTCTCGAGTGCTACGATTGTGGGACTAGGTGCTAGGTTTACTCTATACCCTTGGGTATGTACTCTCTTTTCTTATAAACCACAAGATAAGTGATATAAGCTGGTAAATGTATTTTCTTAAGCAATAAACACAGAAAACAGGCCTTATTTATCCAGTATATTACACTGGCATGAAAGGCTCCATTACCGAGTGTTAAATAAACACGGTTGAGATTGTTAAGCCAATGGAAGGTAGTGTCATGTACCTCCCACTGAGGGTCATGAAAGTTTTATTTTTCGAAGGGTCACAGTTATAGAACTCAACTATCCTCCCAAAGAAAGGCCTGATCTGCCAATTCCGTTAACGTGAGTCCTTTTCTCGAGCTCTGGAGTAGGTCCTAAGTCTATGTTTTGGGGTTTGTTTGTTTGTTTGTTTAATTTCCCCCTCTAGTCAGGGCAGACTGAATGGCTTTGGCATCCAGCAAGCCTGGGTACTCCGTGCCAACGTTGGTTTCAGCACCAGTAAATTTGTAGTCTGCCCTGTACCCTGGGTCTCGCAGCGTGTTTCCTTTTCCCTTCAAACACCAGCTCCCGCAGTCATGTGATGTCTGCTTTCTCTGAGAAGTTTCCTGCCTGCTAGTCACAGAAATAAACATGCAAGTATGACCTCAAAGAAAGCAAGTCACAAAAATGCCAAATATCCTCTCCACACAAAACCACTCATATTTTTTAGGGCCAATTTCACTCGAGAAAGTCTGACTCTCTGTGTACAACCTCCGGTTATACTGCAGGCTCAGAGTAGCTCACCGCAAAGCAGCAGAGAGAAGCCAGTGGCTCACCTGCCGCTAGCAGTGGCCATGCAAGTCCTTAGGCGTGTGTGGGCTGGACGTGAGCAAGGGTGAGCTGCCGCTGTCACTTCGCTCTCCGCATCCTTCCTGTGGCTACAGCATTTCAGTCTCCAGGGCTGTCAATCTGTCACAAGCACTAAACTCATCGCAGCCTCAGTCGCGGCAGTGCCGTGGGCCGTGCGGCGCTGCCCTGCCCCAGGCCGAGCAGCAGCAGCCGTTCTGCCTCACTGAACTCACGGGGCTCCCAGTGGCACCACACCTGCTGCCGCCGCCGCTGCCCTTTCCTAGGGTGCAAGCGTGCCTCTTCCTGCCCGGCTCCCCCCGCTGCGCCCCAAAGGAGGCAGGTCATGCCTGGGACAGGCGGGAAGATGAGACCTTGTGTTTCCCGAAAGCAGGGACTGTGTGATCCCAGGCAGCTCAGCTGGGCCATGGGGCTGGGGAGAAGAGTTCTGTTTCCTGCCTCTGCAGAGGCCTCTCAGTTGTTGGCTTTTTTTTTTAACTTTCATGCATTTTTGAAGCTCAGTTTCCCTGTCCCCATTTGTCCCCTCTCACTCTAAAAGCAGGCACACGGATTTTCACTAGTCTTTACAGATTTTTTTTGACCTCAGCTGAGATCTTCTGGGATCGAATTAGAAATGCAGATTTGTTCCCGACTAGGAACACATCCACATTCCCTTCCCCCTCGCGGTTCCTCACAGCCAGGTGCTTGATCTAACACGAACTACGCGATGTGAACGAGCGCAGATCCTTGGGGAGCGCTTTGGGTCCCCTCTGTCTTCTGCTATCAGCAGTTCCTTGAGCACAGACACGTATCGCTGTCTGCATGACTGCAGCCCTGCAGCCAGGAAAGGGAAGGAACTCCGAATTTCCTCGTGCTCGTGTTGATCTCAGAGCTCCAAGGTGCGTCTAGCTCTCGTTCGATAGTATTTCCATCCAGACGGAAACCCAGAGAACCAGTTACCAAAAAAGAAACTCTTGTGGCCAAGGCGCTCTCACAACTGAGCAATTTCTAAAGAAAAACCTCAGGAAAAGCCCTATGTAAATGTGGCACCTTCTTACTCAGCAGAAAATTGGCTCCCCAAGTGTGTTTGCAGTAATACCTGCACTGTGGAGCCAGCCCAGCTGCCAGATACTGAAGTGGGCGCTGTTCTTACTGCGCTTTATCAACAAAATTGGTAAGGATCCAGCTCTGCGATTGGTGGCCGGCAGGCACACAGCTCTGCTTACACATAACGCTGCTTGCGGAGACATCCGTCTGCACAGGACCAGTACTCCATCTGCATGGTCCCAGTTACAGCATTAAGGGCTTCAGACTTGGTTACAGACCACTGAATTGACTTCAGGTTTGGATCCTATGCGTTGTGACCCTGATCAGTATTTCCGTGGTCTGGAGATCACAGCTTCCAGTAAATACTGGCCCTAAGTTTCAGCTGAGCTGCAGGACCGGCTTTTCTCCTTGGCTGGAATATGAGTATCTCCATCAAAAACAAATGGGAGCGATCATAAGCCACATCGGGCAGACTCTGTGACAATAAGGCATCCTGAGATGCAGAAAGGCAGCTTTTCTTGGGAGCAAGGTCTCCAAATGCGTTTGCAGGGCTAGCAGTCAGAGAAACAGAATGCCTTTTTTTTAATTTAATATGCAAGTTCAGCTCTCTTGTTCTGCAAGTGACCGAGAGGCTGGAAGGAATGGCCCTCATAAAGATAAAAAATGTTTTATGCTATGCTCGAAAAGGGACTGTCTGATTTGGCATTTGTGCTGATGGTAGAGGAGGTAAAACGGGGCAGCTGTACTGAGCATGTGGCTGGCTGCACACCTACCCCCGTTTTTAAAAGCCAGTGCTTATAGACACGCTTATAGACAGGCAGCGAGCCTGTGAGACATGGGCACGGAACCCTAGGATACAGGGGAAGAGGTCATGTATGGTATTTCTTCAGAGAACCGTCCGCATTCCCCCTCAGAGTTCTGCACAGGCACCCAGAAAGCTGACTGCGGTCGGCTTGCCGCGGAAGGATGGGATCAGGCCTGCCTGGAGGCGGGCCCGCCTCAGACGAGACCGCGGCGACCGCGGCTGGCTCGGAGCCCCGCGGGAGCTCGGCGGGATGGCACGGAGAGCCGCCTCAGCCGGTTGCCTAGCGATAAAGCTGCCCCGACCCCCTCCCCCGCCGCCCCAGCTCGCCGCGGTCCAAAGTGCACGGTCGCCTCTGAGGCAGCCGGAGGCACCAACGGCCGCCTCGCGCCGCCGCCGCCGGTAGCACGGCCCTCACGCGCGCGCCCACGTGACTCCGCGCACGCTGCCCGGCACGTGCGCGAGGGCCGCGCCGGTTGGGGGTGGGGGGAGGGCGGGGGCAGGGGGGCGTGGAGGGGGCGGAGCCGCCGCCGTCTCTCTGGCAACGGCGCGGGGCTTGGGGCCCGCCCCACCCCTGCCGCCCGGAGCAGCTGTTGGCCGCCGCTCGGGCCGCGCCCCTCCTCGCCAGCCCGCTGCGGCGGCAGGCGCCGCCTCACGCCTACCGGCGGCAGGCCCCTGCCGTGGGTGAACGGCCAGCCCCGCAGGGTGGCTCCGGGGGCCGTGCGGGATTAGTGGGGTGCTAGCAGCTTCCGGTGACGTGGAGCTCTTCTGAGAGGGGACGGGCTTTGCCTTTGTCCCTTGGGGCGCCCCGGGAGCGCAGCACGTACGGGCGGCCAGGCGGCGCTTGCGGGCTCCGGGCCGTGTCTGCGGAGCTAACAGCGCTGGCACCGCGGGGGGACTGAGTGGGGGGGGGGGGCGATGGGGTTTGGTTTAAACCAAAGCCGGCTGCCAAGTCCTGGCGGTCAGGGGGGGTTTGTTGGGCGCGTTTCGGGCAAAGGGAGGGCGGCGTTCGGCGGGCACGGGCCGACCCCGCGTTCTCCTGCGGGAAACGACAAAGGCCGAGAGGTCTGTAGCCCCCGAGGGCATCAGCTGGTGGGGGCCAATAAACCGCCTCCGGGGAACTCTCTTAGTGGGGGCTGGTTTTTCGCCTGGGTGCTTCTCACCTCCCGATGTTGCCGCGCAGGTCTGTGTGTGGATACCAGCGGGGCCTGGTCTGTAGGGGAAGGCAAGTCCTCGTGAGCGCAGCTGATGCCACTGGAAAGTCAGACTCTGAAGCACCCCAGCTTTTTTTGTAGCTCAGCAAAACGACCCTACACCAGGGGTGCTAAACCTCCCTTAGCAGAATCATAGAATCATAGGGGTTGGAAGGGACCTCGAGACATCATCGGGTCCACCCCCCCTGCCAAAGCAGCTCCCTAGGACATATCACTCCCTGAACTTCGTGTTTGTTAGGAGCTGCTAGTCCTGCCTGTCACATACCCAGCCCTCCCGTGTTTAGTTCTGAGGTGTACCTCACGAAGCCCAACGCCGGAGGGCCATGAATGGCATCCCACAGATCCTCTTGCTCTCCTGTGGGCTGGTGCTGGGCCAGAGAAAGGCACGGGTACCTGGCTCAGCAGCTCTTGCAAGTTTTTTTCTTCCTGCAGCCCAGGGTCCCAGAGCAGCCCCTAGCCCCGTCCTCAGCGGAACCCTGCTGCTGCTCGCATGGCACAGTCTGTATGCAGGACAGCCACCATGGAGACAGCTGCCTGGGACATGAGCTCGCCACAGCCAGCAGGACCAGGGCAGAGCCACACAAACTAGTTAATAAGACACATCTGTACCCCCTGCTTGCTCTGGCGCTCAGATGCTTATCACTGCCTTCTACTCAGATCTTGGCCTTTCACAGAGGTAGATGTTTTTCAGGTGTTTTTCAACAACTGAAGTAGATCTGCTACCTTTTTTCCTTTCTTTCCAAAACTGTTGGCAGTGGCAGCACTCACCAGGTGGCAAGGGAGGCTGCGGCTGGAGGCACCTGTTTAACAGCACAGAGCAATCAGAAGATAACAGTCATCTGAGAGCAGAAACCTAGATGCCAGTCCTGCTTTGCAGCATGTTTATGCATTTTACATTACCAAAAAAAACCCACCCAAACCCCAGATCTACAGGAGCTGGGGTAGAAATGGGTAGAAACCAGCACTCCATTTTCCTCATCCCCCAAGTGAAGACCCTAATCAATAGGCTAAAGCTATTTCCCAGTAAATGACTGCTTAATTATTCTGTGCAAACTAGGACAAGATCCACAAGAGAGACAGTACGAACATCTCTGAGAACAGGTTTTGGCCAGGGCCTTCCCACAGGGAGCAAGACATGCAGAGCTGAACCTCCTCCCTGGAAGAATATTCAACCCCAATCACCTAACGAGAAAGAAATGTTCTAGTTACTAAACTATTATTTAAATGCAGGGCCGCTCCTCTTCCAGCTGCAGCTTTTTGTGTGAAGGGTGGTGCCCTCTGTTGTTGTTCAGAGGAGCTGCTGGGAGTTAGGGGGACTGAGAACACCAAGGTGAGGTCGGTTGGAGTTTGGTTTTGTCCCCAGTACTGCAGACTGAGGGATGCTCTGGTTTTGACATGCAGGCAGGTTGCTGGGTCTCTCACACTGGACGCGCTACAGTTGGGTTTCCCGATTGAAGTCGGGAAGGCGGCATCTGTAGGGGAGTATGTACCAACATGGGCAGGGAAAAAACCAACCTGTTTAATAACACACTGCTTAGATAACAGAAAAGATGTGTAGAATAGGCACGAACTGCTTATTACAGGTGCTACCGAGGTAACTGAAGAGTACAGGAACGTGTGTGGGCAAGGGTCAGAGTAAAGGCTGCCTGTGTATCCTTCAACATCTGCTGACACCAGAGAGAGAAGGAGCAACCATGGCCTAACAAGCTGCCATCGTTAGATAATCCTCATGGGCACTCCCAGGCCATCTGTTAAAGTAAAGTCTGTCTGTGCCAACACGGGGCTGCATGTGTTCTTGCTCTCTGGCACAACAGAAAGAAGCTGTATGTTTGGATTGCAGTTGTTCTACAGAGCAGAGGAATAAGAAAGCAGTGATAGATCTGTCCATCCGTCCGCCTGCAAGATGTGAAGTGGCTTTGCGAAACGCCTAACGCAGCTGGTCACGGGGCTGGTTCGGGTGCTGTAAATTGCAAGGCGAGTACAGTTATTTAAAGTGACCTTTGAGAGTAATCTGTGTGCCTTGCCCCTGGAGCCATCCATGGGAAGCGTGCTCCCATCAGTGTCCTGCTGGGCCCAGAGGGTATTTCCAAGAGCCCAGCTGTTTGCTGTGATTGCTGAACATGCCGAGCCCGCAAGAACTCTTTTTAAAAGCACACGGTGATGTCCTGGGGTTGCTTGAATTGAGTAACCCCGAGGCAATGCCTTCAAAGGGGTAGAGGGCAAGTCAGTGTCCTGCCAAGCCAGGGAGAAGGCACTGCATGTCCTTTACTTTTGGTTTACTCAGAGATCATCTGTACCTTCTTCAGGAGTAAAGCTGTTTGGTCAGGAATAGCATGCTAGGAGTTTAGGGCTACCCTAGAATTTTCTCTTGTGGGTACAATCAAATCGTTGGTATCTGTACAAGACTGTAAAGGAGGGATCTCCTTCCTTTCCCCAGAAGTTCATGGTGAGTCCACGTGACAGTGCCTATAAGATGCACGATGGCCCCTTTGACTGAAGGCACTTCCACATTAGGGGAGGGTCTGCAGCTTCTGGCTGGGCCAGGAGGAGCAGGAAAGCAGTTCAGAACTGCTGCCTCGTAGCTGTGTACCGCTCAGCTGAGAACCCTTCTTTCCTTCTGATCTGTCCCTGTCACCAGTACCGCGAGGTAGGTGAGATGGCAGTTCAGCCATGAAGCTGTAAGCTGCAGGGGGAACAGCACGTTGAAATGCCACCTTTTTTGGATGCATGATTTCTTGGGTGGCTTTGAGTCTAAATATAATCACAGTTGGCTCTTTCTAGTTTTGCTTGCACAGCTTTTCTAGCAAAGCAGGTAATTTGCATATGCTCACAAGAAGCGGTAAGTACAGCTACCCAAGGAAGAAATCAGAACATTTTTAACCCCCCCAAACAGCCCACTCCCGAGTTGCATCACTCAGGTGGAGTCCCTTTTACTAATACCTCTCAGTTAGTTACCTTTTCACCTTCTGACTTGAATCAGACATGGAGGCAGTGAGATGTGGTGAGCCCTTCTCCTGTGCATCAGAGACTGTGTGTGTTCCCGTAGCCAAAATGAGACGGAACGACATCAGGAAGATTTCCCTTATTCTTAGCTTAGGCACTAAGAATATTTTACATCTCAAAGGTTAAAAACCGATGGAGGTGACTGGAGTCTTGATGATCTGGACTAAAAGATGACATGAACCTGATACTTTAGGATAGAGTGGCTTGTTCTTATTGTTAATTTCTACTTCCCTGCTTTGCAGTCGCTGCTGTAGAACTTCAACAGGTTTAATTCTGCCAGGAGCTGAACTTCTCCTGCATATGCTGGAACCAGTGTGGTAAAATCAATGCTGGATGGAGATGTTCATTTTGCAGAGTAAAGCTTTAAGTTTTAAACAGGCTAATTAGATCTCAAAGGTAAAAGCTTTATTGGCTGAGCCTGGTGCAACACTTGCAAAAGGAGAGATTAAGAGCCACTTCTTTTGAAGCGCTTAGATTGTTTAGTTTGGAAGGGAGATAAATCTTCAGCTATCAGGAAGAGGTTTAACCTCTGACTGAAGGGTTAGGGAAAGCTTCCCCTCTGAGTAGGTTATTTTGGTAACTCCAGACCAGGGTACTGTTTACTGTTGAGCTGCCTGTGCCCATTCAGATCTTGCTATAGAGCAAGAGGCTGAACGCTGGGCCAGATGGCCCTCCGGCCTGACTGAAACATTCTTGGGTGACTCTGTGTGACCAGAACAGACTTTTTAGTGAAGGATCCATGCACTAAAGAAGGTACGTGGAGATGAAGGGTAGGTAGCTTCATTCTGTGAAGGTCCTTCACCTCCCTGGGCCTTAGTTTCGAGTCCTGGTTTCAGCTGAGATAGAGTTGACTTCCTTTCTAGTAGCTGGTATAGTGCTGTGGTTTGGGTTTAGGACAAGAATAATGTTGATAATATGCTGATGGTTTTAGTTGTTAAGCAGTCAAGGACTTTTCAGCTTCCTCTGCCAAGGAGAAGGTGGGGTCAGCCAAGAAGCTGGGAGGGGACACAGCTAGGACAGCTGACCCAAACTGGCCAAAGGGATAGTCTGTACCATATGACATCATTTTCCATGTATAGCTGGGTAGGGGGTGGGGATGAGCCAGGAACTCATGGTTGTCTTAAGAATTAGCTGAATATCAGCTTCTGGTGGTGAGAGATTGTGCTGTGCATTGCTTGGTTTTATATTCTTTTATCATTATTGTCTTCCTTTTGTGTTCTATTAAACTGCTGTTACCTCAACCCAAAAGTTTTACCTTTTTTATTCTCTCCCTTGTCCCACTGGGGGTGTGTGTGTCTGTGTCTGTGCAAGGGGGTGTGTGTGTATGGTAAGCCACGACATCACCCAAGCTGACCTGACCACATCCATAAAAGACACCCAGTGGCAGTAACATAAGAAGATTGGGTTTATTTCTGGGGAACGCTTGGTGGTGTGCCAACGATGAACAAAGGCATGTCAAACAAGCCGTTTCAGTGGGGACTCCCCAGGCTACTGAGTCTGGTTTCGCACTTGCTCACAGCACCTCACATTGGTGCTTGCCCTGTGTGACTCCAGGCCTGGGGCAGGCCAAGTCCCTTTCTCCTGCCAAAGGGGAGATGTGTTCCTACAAGTGGGTGCTGTGAGACTGATTATTCATTGCCTGGTCAAATATGGGCAGCTGCACTAAGAACTACCTAAGTGGGTTCAGATGGCAACACCTTAAAATGGTCATTAATCTCAGAACTGAGGGGTAGGGCTGAATCTGTGCTCAGGCGTGCTGATGGGTGCTCATTATTTGGAGCACATAGAAAACACTGGAATCAGAAAACAACCCAAAAAAAGACACCCTCCTATGATTCTAACTCCTGTGCACTTTCTCTCTTCAGCCCTTAATACCAGAGGGCACTAAGTACCTACAGACAACCGTGAAATGGCAGCCTGTCATGGTGGATTACTAGTTGCTTGCCTGTTGTTAGAATATTGTCAGACCTGTGGAAACACCGGCATGTTTAGGACCACCAGGCAAATCTCAGCCTGCTCAGTCAATCACTTCTATTGATTGGGTACAACACACTCCCAAGCAGCGCTTGCAAAAGGCTTTAGGCTGCCTCTTGTAAGAGCATCACTTTGCAAGGACAGAGTTGAGCTGAAGTTGTAATGGGAGGTTTCTATTCCTTTACTTGCCTTTCCTTTTTAGCCCTTTAGAAAAAGAAACCCATGAAAAGCTAAACAAGAATTCACCTTCAGAAACCCCCGGCTCCCCCCAGCACACCTGCATCTTGCTCTCACTAACTCAGAGTCACTTCTTGTCCTCCTCGTCTTGGTATGATATAAAAATACACCTAATTGCAGTAGTATCTAGATGGCACAGCCGAGACCAGGACCACGTTGTGCCAAGTGCTGTTTGCCAAACAAGTAGGAAAAGAGATGCTGTTCCCCACGGGGCTCGCAGTATATATAGACAAAGTCAAAGGGGATGAAGCAGTATTATCTCAGGCTTACAGCTGGGGGACTCCAATCCAGAGGGATTATAGTAGCTCGCCCAAGGTCACACACAAGAAATCTGTGGCAGAGCTGGGAAACGAAACGAGAGATTCCCAGCCTCAGGTAAACACACCAGGCATGGGATCATCTCTAAACTGGAGTGTTCCGACCCACATCTGTACGGGTTTCGGGCTTGAGCCCTCCCCACAGAAACCTCACCATTTGTGTGCCAGCCGCGCACCCGCTGTGACCAGGACGTGGCTGTCACCCAGTATCATTGCCTGGCTGCGGAAAGGAGATGCTTCAAGGTGGAGCGCTGTGTACTCTACGCGATTCTATCGTCGTGCTGCCCACGTTCTCTGTGGAGCTGCTGCTACCTGTGGGTAGGCAACCTGCCTTTCAAGTGGCTGCGCTGCTCCAGGCATGCCGGGGTGTGCTGCTGCCCTCTCGTGTAGACCTTGCTGCTATTGCAGCGCTGTGACACAGCCCCGGGGACGGGATTTGCCCGGTGCCCAGCTTCGAGGGTAACCTTTCAGGCCAGCCATACAGCTATCCGACACTGTCGCCTTCCTCATTTAGCCTTGTCACTGCCTAGTCCACGCTCGTTCTGTGTGTGAGACAAGCTACATGACAGTGGAGAATCCAGGTCATAGTCCTGGTAACCGTGATGCAGCTTTGCTAGGTGGGGAGAACAGTTAAGACAGACAACTGTTAAGCAACAAAGGGTAGTTATGGGTTGGACGGTGTGCCCAGGTTCCTCTCCAGCAGGGACAGTTCTGCCTCACTGATCAAAGTTCACCTCAGGTTTGCCGTGATTGCTGAAGTCAAACCATCTTTTCTGGGCACGTAACATTTAATGGGAAGAGTTTGGTGCACCTGCTAGAAGGGCCATGCTCCTGCAGCTTGTGACAGGTGGTAATTTATGAGAAGCTTCATAAGCAGCAACAAAGAAATTCCAGTTATTTCCCACTTAAAGGCTGGCCTGGATTTTATTTTAGCAACAGCTGCTGATGGTACCCCGTGACAACCGCTCTAAAGCAGGAAGATTCCTTTCTCTTTCCATCACAGGGGTAGTGAAAGGACTTCAGGGCAAATACAAATCAGGTTAATGGTGGTTTACTTGGTATACATACTCATTCCTTCCCCCTCCTCCCCCCCCCCCCGTTTTTTTTTGTTTTAAACAGACACACCCTCCCCCTTAAAATACCTGGGCAGATCATTATTTAAGCAGACTCTTTGTAAGCCCAGCTGGAGCTCTTTGAAATATTTTTCTTCAAACTTTTGCTCATTAGAAAGAAACCAGAGAAAACTTTTCCTCCCTCTACCTTGACCCAGGAGTCAATATTACATCTTTCATTGTCTCACTAAATCTTCCAATCCCTTATTGCCTTCCTCCTTCCGCAGAGGGCTAAAGTGTGTAGTTGAACCTACACAGAAAATAGCATATGCAAAGAAAGGTGATCATAAAGGGGAAACTGTAGCTTGTACAATAGTGTCATTCAGCGTCTTGCAGGGGTAGTATCTATGGAAGCATGCTACTGGGGAACAAGCCAATCCATAGGTAATTAATAAAGTAATTATGAGGCAGGGGTGTGGGATGTATGACTGTTGCAGGCCCAACGTGTGTTACTGATAGGAATCTGTCCTGTTGATTGGACTTGACACTGTTTTCTTAAACTCTGCTTCTTGATATACCCAGGACTCAAAGGGTCACAAAGATGATCAGGGGCTGGAGCACCTCTCCCACAAAGACAGGTTGGGAGAGTTGGGCTTGTTCAGCCTGGAGAAGAGAAGGCTCTCGGGGGGGGACGGACCTAATTGTGGTGTACCAATAGTTGAAGAGGTCCTACAGGAAAGCAGGAGAGGGACTGTTCACCAGGGAATGTAGTGATAGGACAAGGGTCAATGGTTTCAAGCTGAAAGAGGGCAGGTTTAGGTTAGATGTTAGGAAGAAAATCTTTCCTGTGAGGGTGGTGAGGCCCTGGCACAGGCTGCCCAGAGAAGCTGTGTCTGCCCCCTCCCTGGCAGTGCTCAAGGACAGGCTGGATGGAGCTTTGGGCAACCTGGGCTAGTGGAGGGTGTCCCTGCCCATGGCAGGGGGTTGGAGTCCCTTCCAACCCAAAGCATTCTATGATTGTATGATTTTTGTGATTGGAAACTGAAACCGAAGTCTCACGTACTTAACCCATGCAGACCAAAGCAAGTACTGGAGCTACAACACCCAGCTGCCAGATCTCACAGCTGAAATCCCATTCTCCTGTACCTCTATCAGCTTCTGGATGACTGAAGAAAGAAGTGTGATGATACTGTGATGACAGTCCTTCTGTCAGAGATTGCAGGGGTCCCTGCAGCCCTTCCATAGCCAGGGGTTCCAATCAGAAAAGCCTCTCTAGAAATCCAACTTTAGTTTGCATGAGGGACGGATGTCTGTCTTAGCCAGGCGTCAGTGCAGAGCAAATACACGCCCCTGGGAGAGAAACACCAGGGCTGTCTGTATGACAGCAAGGAGGTCTCTTGCCTGGGGCAGGCACACACAGACCAGCCAGAAGTGGCATGAGGACAATCGCAGTGTCTTGAGCCAACAAGTAATGAGGCTGCACCATTAAGTTTATCACCTCCATTTGCATCAAGTTCCTTGTTGCACTAGCACATGCTGTAGAGGATCTTTCCAAGTCACCCACCACTCATGTTTAGGAAATGGACCCCACAGTTTGCTGACTTGACAGCACATGGAACAAGGAACTCGCTCCAAAGGCTAGAAAAAAAGTAGTACGCTGCATACCCACCTGGAAAAATAGAACAGTAGAGATTGTCTCCATCCAGTATTTCTGGAGAAAGTTAATGATGAAGCAGTGGCTGACCCAGAAAACACTCATTAACACTGGTTACAACACTGAAGGTAGCAAATACATCGTTTTCCAAGAACCGCAGTAATGGGGACTGCCGCTCCTTGTGCCCTGCTTCAGACACTAGGCAACTCAGTTGAAACCGTTGTTAAAAATCGGGATTATAAAGCCATACCACCCAGCTGGCAAGGATGTGACAGGCGGAACAGCTCGGTACAGATTCTGAGTGAAACAGGCGGTTGTGCTGGGCTGGTTCGCAACTCGCTAGTGGGCCAGTTACACTGAGCTAGTCAGGCACCTGCAAATGCTCTGCTTTGCGCTCGGAAGGCCAAGTGAAAGACCAGAGCCCTTAGCTGCACCCCTGGCTCCTCTGAGCCTGCTGGGAATCTTTCATTACCACAAACCCCAGCCAGCTGATTGCATGTTAGCAGCAACGGGCACCTCTGGGGAGCAGAGGTACTCTACAACGTACATGGGTCCTGCCAAAATGAACACCACGTGCTAGGGTTTCTGTGAAACTCATGACATTCTTCGCCTTACTGCCCGTCAAGAGTGCCTAACGAGATTAGGCTCCAGCTAGATTAGGAAAAGCCATTTGTTGGGATATTAGACTAAGGGCTGCATTTGGGTGGCTTAAGCCCCAAGTCCCCAGCTGTGGCAAGTTCCCTGCCTTGATAAATGCATTTGCTCTCAAGTGATCTTCACAGGCATTGTGGTCTTCGGCACGGGAACTAAATAAGCCTGAATCTTCAGGTCCTTGTTCAAAGCTTAATTTCTTCCTGCTCCCTGAAGCAGCTGTGCACCTTGCATTTGTTGTGTGAAGATTCTGGGCGTTGTTCCCCCCCTCCCATCATCTCCAACCAAACCCCTGCCTCCTTCTAAGTGACCCTTCCTAAGTCTCTGACTGATTCTACCTTTTCAGGATGTGTTACTAACTTCAGTTCCTCAGTTGAAAACAAGCTGCTCCATTCTCTTGTAGTCCCTGGGCTGGATCTGGTTAAAACATACACCACCTGCACCCTTTAGGGTAGGGGGACCATTCTCATCTTCCACAGAGGCCCCACACTGACCAGGTGTGTGTTCCACACCTCCAAGTAGCTGCCATTTAGGAGCATTCATCGTGTCCTACTGCTTGACACACAGCCACTTCTGAAAGCGCCTGAGCTCGAGAGACACTGAGCATTACCCTGGCCCCTGTCAGGCTGGGTGTTCCCTGACAGACAGAGTTCCAGCCGCTGTATCACGAGACGTGCGCAAGATGTACGCTGCAACTCCAGCAAACCACGAACTGTAAAGACCCAAAGTTTCAGAGGGGAATTTATTGCATGGGAGCATATCCAATATATTTTTTTTTTTTTTTTGTCAACCATCCATGAGAATAATAAAAAATAGAAGCTTTTTAAATGACAAAAAATATAGTTACATATAATACAGATTTTCACCTTGCATTGAAGCGGAGCAGTACTAAAACGCTCACTCGTGTTTTCACAGTTAGTCTGCGTTGCTTCTCTAGGTTAAAGCGTCAGCAACTCGCATCTTCCAGTCAGAACCTCTAGTTAGCAGTTTGGTGGGGCGACCGCAAGGGCGAATGTTCTCTGCGTTTCGATGCCCTTCACAAACAGAGCGGGCGTACTCGATCCGCCTCAGCACTACTCAGCTTTCCAGAGGTACCAGCTACGCTCGGAGCCAGGCATCCTTGCTGCAACCGGAGGCTTCTTGTACGAGAACATGCTTTTAGGCCCAGTTCAGAAACACATCTGTGGAATGCTCAAGAAGGTGCCTAAATCCCAGCTGGCTCCCAGGGCTCTGAGCTGATCCTCCGCTGCTCGTTCTGCCCCTCACAGGCACGCTGGGGTGAAGCACTTGCTCGTGTCAGTACGGCGAGTGCAAGTCGCTCGCAGGACCACAGAGGATTCGAACGTTCTTCAGCGCTCCACATACCAGAGACCTCAACGCGTTCGCTGCATGCATACACTTATGTATATACTACACACGCTTACCCCCCAACCCCTCCCCACAACATTATTGCAATAATAATTCTTTGCTGGTATAACAGTTTATATACCAAGTTTCACTTATTTAGTTTTCTATAAACATAGAAAAAAAAACCATCTGAAGAGAGCTAGACCAGCTTTCAACCAGTCGCTATATTGGCATTGAAAGCTTTATTTTGAAAACTTTAAGCAGCAATACTGAATAAATAGACAGAGTGATTGTTTTGTCATCTCCATACAACTGATGGCCTTCATCCAAAACGTTAAAATACTGTAGCAAATAGAATAAACATGCATGTTTCAATGTTCTGGAGAAAAAATAAAAAGAAGGAAAAAAAAAGTAATATAAAAGTAACACTTTGACACTTATTTTAATACAGTACAGACCATTAGAGACTATTTTCTGGAAAAAAATATCTGAATACAGTTTTGTTATTTACACGGATCATTAAGGCCCAATTCAGTCAAGTTAATGCACGTCAGGAATTTATACGCTTCAAGATAACTCACTAAAAATCACAAGATTTCATGTTTGTTGTTGCTCCTACTCGTATGAACCCAGCTCACTAAAATAACGCAAAACTCTTCACGCTTAAAAACAGGGCAATTACTGCCCCAAGAGGAGACTTCTTTTGTTTCACCGAAGGATCTTTCCCTCTGACCTCCCAACAAACGCGTGTTCGCACGCTGCTAACGCTAGCGGTAGTTCTATTCTTCAAGAGCTTCCTTCCAACTTGCCAGGGTTTAGAAAAGCAAGTGACCTCAAGGCTAACATACCATTTCCAGAAGCAATTCAGGCACTTGGGAACCGACGTCCCACTGAAAGATAACGGGAGGCAGGTTCCTGACTGACTTTTCAGAGCGGGACTTGGGTTTCCCCCTTGCTCGGGCGTTCAGGGTGCTTACCTCAGCCTTAACCAACCTGCTCTTCAAACGCTCAACCTACCCCCCCCCCCACCCTCTCCCGGCCACTTTTCCCCCACGACATAGCATCACCAGCAAAAAGAAACTGTATCCTCACGGATGAGAGAGGTAACACAGTTAGTTTCCATTAGCAATAAACGATGGGAGCTCTCCATATAAATTCCCTGTGCACTGGAAAATAGTGCTTGTGTATTCAACTATTTAATGCAAGCTAAAAAAAAACCCAACCCAGCCCATTTTTCTCATGCTTGCCAGTAAATAATATGGCACTTATTAAAAACCAGTGATGTGTAGCTTCCTTTCTGCTAATGCCCCGTAAAGTAGGTTCGAAACTCTTCCGAAAAAGGGATTTTTCTACATTTGTAAAGAAAGAGTGAGGTTCTGTGGTTGATCAGAAGCAAAACTCGTTAATGCCGTTAATGTGAGGGGTTTCTATAGCTGCAGTACACCGTCTGGGTCACATTTAGTGCAAGGGCATGCCGCTGCTTGGGGGTTTATTTACAGAGAGGGTGAAAATGCTACAGAACGTTAACCTGGGTGAAATTCAGTAAGCGAGGGGAGCAGGGGAGTTTGTCAGTGTCTCACAGATGGCAGGTCAGGGTACCGAAGCCTCTCCCCTTTGGCCACAACAGTGGCCGAAGCTGTAAATGTGTTTTCAGATCACCTTGATGTATGCTAAAGCCCTGACAAGGAGGGTCTGCTCGATGATGACGACGACGATGATGACAATGCAGCGGCCGCTGCTGAGCACAGCTCCAGGCAGGCCCTTCTGTCAAAGAGCTGCTGCCATCAGCAGATGCTATTTTTTACTCAAACGGCAAAAGCCTTCCTCTTAGAAAACCATAACTTAAGTCCTCCAAAGCCACTCTTCCCCTTCCTTTTGATCCTTTTCCTCCTCCCTTCCACCTTAAGGAATAACCTGGCAGAGCAGGTTTTCTGATGCCAGAGAGCCTGATTCAGCTCAAACTGTCTTATCTGTGAGAGATGGACTGGTCACAAAGCATGACAAGAACATTAACTGGGCAAACATACTGATCTGCCTGAAAAATACTTCATCTCAGACCAAGGCTGAAATGGCAACGGGTTTTTCCTTGTGTTTCTCCCCACCCCCATGCAGCATAATTTGGGCCAGACTTTGCAAGGTGCTGAGTGCCTCAGCTCTCTAACACAGAGAGGTGCTGATATCCGCTGGAGAGGGCTGTTTCATTTCTGTAAATCGAACCCAGAATGTAAGGCATATATTCTCAAGTACCTTGGACAGATATCGTCCCCAAACTATGTATATTTTACACTTTATATATATATATATATATGCACATCGGTTTTGTTTTTGTTAAATACAAAGTTATGGGCACAGTAAACATGAGCACAGAACTGTGATAAACTAATGGTAAAATCTGTGAGCACTGCAAAGATTCTGCGAGTAGGGACAATTTCATTTTCCAGTTTGCTCACAAGGGGAGGCAAAAAACCAACCCATAACCCAACTGATAAGCCAAACAGTAAAAATAGAGTCCATTTGGAAAGGTCCTTTATATATTCACAGCCTTATCTGCTGCTGTTAGTCTAAATACAGCAGCATTTTTACAATATATGATGCCATTAGTAAGTGGAAAAGGGGAGGGGAAAGGTATTAAACACTCAGGAGTCCTTCATCTTCTACTGTATCTTATAAAACTTCCATTTGTCAGCACGACTAGCAAGCTCCTTTTTTGAAAAAGGAAACTTAAATTAAGATTTGTCTGCATGTCAGTAAATCAACACAAGAGGATGCTAGGAGTTAAGCATTCTTAAGTATTTTCTGTGGGGAAAAGCTTGGGAGCTTCCTACCAGTGGTAAAAATCCTGACCCAGCGGAAGACATCCGGAGTTCTGCCATTTTTCCACTGGCTGAAGCCCAGGTATTCAATACTGCAGTGAAAGCACGGTGACCCTCTCTCGTGTCAAGGGGATCTCAAGCGTGGAGTTGCTGCGAGAACAGGAAATCCAAATGCAACGAGGAGAGGCCCATCCCTTCTCCAACTCATCCATGAGGCCAGCCTCCTAATATACCCGAGTACCCCACTGGTGCCAGTCACTTTCTCTACGAACTTGGTGTCCACTTCAGCGATCTGATTCCAAGGCCTGTAGCCAACACGCTGCTTGGTAGCGTCCTACTGCCACGCCTGCTCTGCTCTGACTGCATCAGAGTGACATCACAGGATATGGCAACGTTCTCTTTTCACCTTTAATTTTGTAAAAAACTACCACCAAGCGTGTGAATTTCCTGTTTGTAAGCTTTACACTCTGTAAGTGACTGAGCAGCAATACAACTTGCCAAGAGGCTGAACATCTACCATTTAACACCAGGGGACATGGAATGAAATTGTGGTGCTGCTCAAGTCAGCAGCAGCTCTGCTTCTGGCTTCACAGGACTCTCTGCCAGGTTTCTTCCTTCCACAAAACTCAGGTGAATTCTGGAAGGCTGGAAAAGGATGCTCATTGGTCTTGTATTGTGTTTTTTTTCTCCTCTGACAGCAAGATTTACCGCAAAACAAGAACACTGTAATGGCTAGTGGAAAAAATAAAGTACAAAATCACACACAGTGAAAGCCTCCTACTCTCTTTTGGTAAGATATATGAAGACAACTTCTTACATTGTTCTTTTCTCAAAAGGCATATACAATGTGGCAAAATATTTCAAATATACATTCTATATAATAAAATATCATCTAACTAGTGCATCCTCAATCATATGCTGGAAATATTTTTACCAAGCCAAGGTTTAAAATCCATAAATCTTTTGAACACTAGGTGCTTCATTCAAGGCAGATTCAACAGCAAGTAAATCCCACGAGCTCACTTTTCAAGCCTTAAAAAGGTAGCAACGGATGGAACATGACATACCATGACCCACGACAGAAATGAACAGCCAGCGGTGAGAAACCATCGTAACGAACGGTTCGGCACCCCACGCGCCTCCGCACGGCAAGCTGTTGGACTTGGTCAAAGGGTGGATGTTTGTACACAACTAGAGTCAGCTCCTCAGACTGACACACAGCCACACGTGATTATTCACCAGTTAAAAATAAAAATATAAAAAGATCAACATTCACACGTCCATTGACTAAAGGGAATAAATTAAACAGATCGGTTGCATACATGGTTTCCTTCACCCTCAGTCTTTTATTTATGCCTGTACAAGGGACAATACTTTCCCAAACGCTTCCCAAGTGGCAAAACCCAATGAAGGTTTCTGCACTCGAGCAGTGTGGACAGCAAGTTCATCCTTGCCAATCCTGAATCAAGACGGTTCCTCTGTCTCTTTAGCATCAGTGCACAGGGTATGGCTCCAAGTGGTGTGTTGGAGGAAGAAGGAGGAAAATAAACATACGGTGGCTTAACAACGACAACAAAAATCTTCTTCCATTCAATCACTGGCAGAATAAACCAAAAGTGTATCTTTGTCCAGGGTACCTTTCTAGGTCCTCTCCAGAAGAGGTATGTAACTGTCATACATAAATGCCCTCCGGGTTAAAACCAGACGCCAGGGGATTCTGCAGGATCCGAAGGTTACTGGGGAGTTGCCTTGATGAGCCGGGGCGCTTCAGTGACCCAGACTGAAATGTTGGCTCTGCACAAGAAAACAGTCAGTGTCATCAAGGATGATGTCTGTAGAACCCCTCACTTCTTCTGCTTGCTGGTGCCCTTAAGTGTAGCATAGAAAAGCTAGCACCATGTACAACAAGAAACTTCAAGTGCCTGACTAGGAAGCGGTGAGATCTGAGGTGCGTACCTCCTACTCATTTCAGAACGGAAAGATGTACCCACTCCAAATAATCACCCTCCCACAGGGAGCATGAACATGAATACATGCACATTTATACAGTGATGTGCAGGAAGAGCCTGTACCAATATGTAACTCAAAGCTCTGGCTTCCCACCCACTTAAAAGAGAAACTTCACACAAGTACCCACACTGGAGGCCTGGATGTCTTTTCTTCTCTGCCTGCCTCCCTACCCTCCCAGAGCCTTTTGGTTACGGAGCTTTCTAAGGGGAGGGACAGAGCCAGCTAAGGAGAATGCCCAGAGAAGTGGGCCCCTCGTGAGCAGGGTACCAGATAACGCACGCCGCAGCAGAGGAGTTTCTGGGGATCTTATTTATGTTTATAAATATCTCAAGTGTGGGACACAGGGGAAGTGGCCAGCCTCTTTTCAGTGGTCTGTGGGGAACAGGAGAAGGGGCAATGGCTGCAAGTTGGAGCACAGGAAGTTCTGCACCAATACGCAGAAGAACTTTTTCACTGTGAAGATGACAGCAATGAGGCAGGCTGCCCAGGGGCGTTGTGGAGTCTCCTTCTCTGGAGATAATCAAGACCTGTCTGGACACCCATCTGTGTGACCTGTCCTAGGGGACCTGCTTTGGCAGGGGGGTTGGACCCGATTATCTCAGGAGGTCCCTTCCAACCCTTATGATTCTGTGATCCTGTTTGCACCACGGCTGTGACACGCATTCAGGGCGCTTGCATGTTGCTGTCTAGGAAACTCTGAAGCCAGATGTGGGCATGTGCAGGATGTGCTGATCTCACCAGGGGCAAAAATCAATCTGCACATGCTGTAACAGCCATCTGTGCAGGACTTGGGATGGCTGGCAGCCCAGCTGGATTAGCTCCTGTTCCCGTGCGGCTGCTGTCTGGGATTTCTTGAGATCCAGACGCATTCCTCTGTCTACTTTGACAACGTGTCCCAGCAGAAGAGGAAGAACCCAGAGGAACAGCAACGCCAGGCAGGCAATCATGTTGCGTGCCAGCTTACATGCCTGCAGCCGTGGCGGCCACACTTGGAAGCTACTGGCCCAGGGGGTTACTGACAGGATGAACGCATGCCGAGGCGCGGCGGGAGAGGAGCTACACCTACACGCCGCGCTTTATTTATAGCTCACTAAACCTTTGGAATGGAAAGGAATAGTTGACACTGTGCCTGCATAATGTTTTGCTGACTTCTTTGCTAACCCAGCATTCGCTCGGTGTGGCGGTGGCAGCGGGAAGGAAGCAGCCAAAGGCACCGCTGCCACTGCCACCCCCTTCCCCCCGCCCACCGAACGCATTCTGAGCACTGCACCTCTCTCCAGCTCCACGTGCGGGGCCTCCACCTCCACGGGGTCTGCTGGCAGCACCGTGACCTTGGTTCCCGTTTGCTGGATGAACTGTTGGAGATTGACCTGTCGCAGCTCCTTTGTCAGCTGCTCCAGTTCTTGTTCCCTGTCCTGCCAGGAAAGAGAAAACATTTGCTGAGCAGCAGCGAGCAGCAAGCGGCGTTTCAAGACTCTACTTGCAACCAAGCAACTAATGCTTCTCCTTTTGATGAGAAAGCCCCTGATTTTTACATCCAAATGCAAAGGGGAGAGCGACTCTCGTTATTCAGAAAGCAAATCAACGCTCACTATTACTTATTAGGGGTTACTACTGGACTGCTTATATTGTTTTTTGGATGACAAGAAGATGTTTCTCATCACCTGATAAAAGTTTTGGCACAACAGATGTGAACAAAGAATGGTGCTGGGGAGCACCCTGAAAAAATACATCAACCAAGCATCAGTCTGGCACCGAATCTGGGCTCTGCCAGAGGGGACCAGCAGGGCTTAGGGCAGCTCATTTAGTTCTCTTCCTCAAAGGAGAATAATTCCCTTCTCTTCTTGTTCGTTGCATTTTCTCCTTAGGGTGCAATTTTTTATTGGTTGGGTCAACCTTATTTCCACGAATTATCTTGTGTAAGCAGAATTATACATAAGCTCACACAAGGATTGGGGGAGAAGAGTTTTGTGGGTCTGTTCTAGGAACAGTCCCCAACAGCAGAGCTCTTATTCGCAGTAAGGTCACAGTGGAGGCTGATTTCAATGGTTCGTAAGAAAATTAACACAACTGACCTGATGTCTAAATCAGGACCTTTTAAATGCCAACTGCTTTGTCACTCATGTGTGTTTGACCTGTTCAGTCAATGCCTGTCATGCCGTTGGTCTCAGCTTCCCATGCCGGGCTTTTATTTCCACTCACTGACTACGAGCTTTCAGAGAAACCAGGCTGAGAAATGGAAACCAGGCCACCTCCAAAACTTAGGACAATACTACAGAAATATTCTTCCATTTGTTTTAGGGTTGTTAGACTCTACACCTGGGTACCTGGGACACAGGAAATTCTCAGCTGCCTGTGTGTACTACACCGTTACTTCCACAGCTCCATGTTTTATGAGACTGTAACGACGTCGCCACTGAAGGGCATTTGTTTTCTGTAAAAAAACCTGAATCACTGAAATATGCAGAACTAACATCATAAATAACTTGTTCTTGAAATTTCTCAGCTTTCACAGGAAATAAGGTAAAATGTTAAGTACCACCCCAAATCCTACTGGCTTAAGCTCTTACGTTTACTATCTAATTGTGAAACTTCAGTGAGACCTTTTACCTGAAGGAGGGTGGGATTTGGGGATTTATGTTGTTTTGGGGTGGTTTTTCTTTTGCATTTAACATTTCTGCAGAAATAGGGAGAGCAGAGTGCTACATCTGACAACTAACTGAACATTGCCTCATACTGTTAAGGAACTGGCTAGAGAGAAGGAACAAAAGAGAAGAGGTAGGACACAAATTTCTCACATTGTATTAAAACCCCATCACATTCCTGTTCCTATCACTCCAAATTTAGTGGAGGAAAATTTTCTTTCCTCCCTTATTGAAAGGTCTAGAAGAACACCCTGCTTAACTCTTCTAGTTTCAGATCAGCAATTCCATAAATACTAGTATTTAACTTCTTGATTACCAAGAAAATATTTCTCTATTTCTCCCAAAAGCTGTGCAATGCAGAGAGCTGAGTTAATTTTCTCCTGGGCTTCCAGATCAGTGCACCTTTAGATTTAAGAACAAGCTTGGAGGATCTGAATTTAATGGGAACTTTCCTGAGAAAATTAAACCCTGGTCTACTAAAAAAAGCAAGGCAGTAAAGATTTTGAACTCAATCACAGCCTTGCCAAGAGGTGCTGAGTGTAGGTAAGATAAATAAAGAGGGCTTGATGCTTTCTTCTAGTGCAAATCCTTAAGTGTAGCCCGTCTGGAAACTTAGGACAGACAGACATGGCCAAAACTGCTTAAGAGTTTTCACCTGGTTTGCTTTGGATGAAAAGATTACATTTTTCTCCCTCTCCTTATTTACTAAACCCAGCTTATACTGACATGGTTCTTGGGAGTAAGGAGGCAAAATCCCTTTAAATATTCACAGCAGAATCACCTGGCTGCTACTGCAGCACTGCAGAGTATAGTAACTGGGATTCAGGAATACAGGGAGAACCGCCACTCCAGGCGACGCCTGGGGCCTCAGTCCTATCTCAGGTTACACATTAAAATCCCAGGAGTCGCTCTCTTTCCTTCACCTCACCCAGCTCGTGTGGCTGGATTTCCATTTACATTTGTTCTTTCGTGCTCTACCAAGTTTCAAGGTGGCATCACAAACTTTTGTGAGGAAGTGGAGACTGGATTCTCTTGTGGCTCTTGCCACAACCACCTGAGGTGGAGAGGAAGCACAACCCTGGGCAGCAGCAAGGCAGACAGGACAAGGGAGATGCTGTTCTTTATAACAAAGGCACTGCAAGCTAACAGTTTAGCTCTACGTCCATTTGTCCATGTGCTGCTTTTGGACTGTGCCTCTGAATTAATTTGCTCTGGTGGCAGACCGAAAGGGAAGCTTATCCTCAGGAGAGGCTGCTGTGGTGCAAATTTCCCCCAATTTTAACAGTATGAGTCGCCGAGCAGCCAGGATCTGTGGAGCTAGTGAGCGCTCCCTCTCAGCGGGGCAAGGTGGCTGGCTGCATTGCCATGGGTGCAGCCATGCTGTCCTCTGCTAGCATGGCTGGTATCAGCTCTGGTCTTTCTCTGCCATGGACTGCCATGTGGTGAAGACAGGCTTCAAGCGACTTCTCTGAGGTCACCAGGCAGTCAGGGAACAGCAGCAAACCGAAGCTGTAACTGAGCCACCATGTAAAGTAAATGAGCAGCTGAGGGAGTTGGGGTTGTTCAGTCGGGAGAATAGGAGACTGAGGAGAGACCTCATCTCTCTCTGCAACTACCTAAAAGGTGGTTGTAGTGAGGTGGGAGTCAGTCTCTTCTCCCTGGTAGCTAGTGACAGGAGAAGGAGAAACAGTCTTAAATTGTACCAAGTAAAGGTTAGGTTGTGTATTAGGAAAAAATCTTTACTGACAGGGTTGTTAGATATTGGAACAGGCTGCCCAGGGAGGTGGTTGAGTCACCACCCCTGGAGGTGTTTAAAATAAGGGTAGATATTTTACTTGGTGACATGGTCTAGTGTTGGATCTAGGAGGGCTGGACAGATGGTTTGACTTGATGATCCTGAAGGTCTTTTCCAACTGAAACCATTCTATGATTCTATGAAAGGTGTCACGGCACTTGGCATTAACCCTGCAGGCTGCTCAGGTCTTGTGAACCGCCAGGAACACGGCCATC